>NW_027094093.1:32685020-33885020 GCF_029207755.1 Chamaea fasciata
TCCTCAACTAGAGCCTGGGCAGACTCGTGAAATAGCAGGAAATTGACTTTAAAGCACTACAGTATTTTCTTTTTGTGTCTGTTTAAATAATTGTGCCAGGAAATGCATCTTATACAGCCACTCTGGATAAGCAATATATTGTACTGTAAATATAGCAGTTGCTGTCACAACCTGGAGTTAAAATGTCTGGATGGTAACTAGTGCCTGTCTATATACCTTGGAAAAGAGCATAGGCCTTCCTCCTATGGTGCTGTTACAAAACAAACAAACAAAAAAATACTATTACCTGTTTTGATTCTGGGAAATTGTGAAATATGGTAGACAAAATGTTACTGTGTTACATTGAGATCCAAACAGTGGGTTTTGGTTTCTCTGTAAAGGATGTCCATAAAACTCGCGGGGTTTGGGTTTCAATGTAATTGTAAATAGGTAAAACTGTCTGTGTGTTTGTGTCTGAATTCCACGGGGTCATCCTAGGGCTGAGAGGGAGGGAGAGGGGATGCAATCAGGTGCCACTAGTTTTTGCTGACTGAAACCCACTGTAAATTAGTGAATGGTGTGAATTGCAACCTGGCTGAGGTGTTGGAAATGACTGAAAACTATTGGGATCGGCATCAGCCTCACGTGAATGACTGAATAAATGCAATAAAAGGCTCATAGTCAACACTATTACTTTGTTCATCACTTGCTACAGATTTTTTGTTATAAATTTGAGTACATGAATGATGTAATTTGTAAAATGATGCTGTAGTGGAGACCTTGCTACAACACTATTAAAAACCTTTCCTTTCTGTGAGATGAGGTTTGTAGAATAGTGAGATTCTTTCACATGTTGAATCTTCCTGATGGTGGGAATGCTGGGGTGATGTATCTCACTGTGAGCTGGTACTTACTTGGCTATTTGCATAACGTGGCAGTTCTGTATATTCTTTTGGCAACTGTAAATATAAATGTTTCATAATAGCTTAGTTGAATTTTTGAGGTACAGCTGTTTGTGTGAGATTAGAAAAAAGTTTATTTCTAAGAACTTGTAAAAAAAAAAAAAGTATTTTCAATAAAATTCCCTACCTCACCTCTATTGTGCAGAAATGATCCCATTTTCCTACGTTTAATTTTTCCAACTTTGTAAGTAAACACTAAGGTCCCCTTTCAGTTATTGGCAAAACCTTGCTAATTGTCATCAAATCACTCAAATAATGGAATGCTGGAAAGTCTGAAAACTTACTTGTTTCCTTTACTTCCATTGAAGTATTGATCAGGTATTTGGTACCTGAAGAGCAAATTCTGGACATTTTGTGCCGTCTTAAGCTGCTCCTTCTCCCTGCCTCGGGGACAGAGCCTGTGCACAGCAGTGACAGTCTGTAGTGCCTGGCCAGGTGTGATAGTGGTGGGTTTTTTATTATTATTTTTCTTTGGAGCAGTGAGGGGGTGGGTGACAGTGCTACACCACATTTTTTCTAGGTCCTTCTTTCTAGGACTTCACCAGGAAGGGTTCCCAGTCCTTGTTTTGCAGGGAAGGTGATTGGACAAATACTTTGTATGCTTTCTTTAATTTGATGTAAATGCACGTAAGCATTATCCGTTCTAAAAATGCATGTCTTGAGCCTTGGAAGTTATGCCAGACTGAACTAGCTAGTGAATTCCTCCTTTCTCTGGAAGACTTAACTCCTTACACGTTAGAGAGGTAATTAGCACCAGGAGTCTTCTCTCCCATTGCTACTGGGAATGACTGTTCTCTGGCTTCTGAAGTGGATATAACAAATCCAAACTAAATTTATAACCTCGAAACTCAGTGCTGGGGTTTGATTCCCCTATACTCCTGTACTTGTAACAGCAGCAGTGTTGCCACGGTTCAGACATTGTGTTCTTTGACAACACCTCTGAAATTTCTGAGCTGTCCCATGGTGCAGGTGGGAAGGGATAAAGAGGGGAGAAAAGGCACTGGAGTGTGTCCTCGGGGCCCGCCCTTGGGAGAGCTCGGGTTCTTTGCCTGTGTGCAAGAACCAGAGGTTTGACAGGAATGGTGTAGGAACGGCGTCAGTTCCCGCCGAGCTTTGTGGAACAGCACTAAATTTGAACCCAGATAATCTCAAGAGCCTCTTGTGGTTTCGGGGACCAGGCTCTGCTTCCTTGGAAAGAGAGGTGGATGTACTTCTAGATGCAAATTTTTACATCCCACTGCTGGTGGTAGTTCCAAGAGCAGTGTTAACATAGCTGGGTTGGGCTGCCTGTGGCCCCTCCCTCCGGGGACGTGAGCCGTGCCTCCCGTTACCGTGTGAGAGAAACACTGCACAGCCCCACGATCCTGAGAGGGCAGGGCTGTATCTTCAACGGCTCAGATCTAAGTTCCAGATCTTGAGGAAACCTGCAGTCACAGCAAGTGCTTGGCAGGCTGCATGCACTGTATTGGGTCCTTGCTGGTTTCAGAAAGGCAGGCTGTACTCTTCAAACCAGCAAGGCTTGCCCTGCTCCAGCACTGTGAATAATGAAGCAAAGTGTGACCCTGCTCACTGAGTCACTCGGAGTCTCCTGAAAAAAATCGCTGTTCAGGATTTCACACCCTTTCCCCTTGTTCCCCTGGATACCTGTTATTGGGTACCTGGACTCTGGTGTGAAAATCTCTGATCTCAAGTAAGAAATATCCAAAGTTAGACTTGTTTCTAGACTGCTCCACCAGACCAGCTCAGCCAAGCAACCCAAGACTAACACAGGGCTTGGTTTAGCTGTGCTGGGCCCTGAGCTCTGCTGCAAGCACAGCTCTGATTAAATTGAAATACCTTTGTTCCAAGTGCTGGCCTTAAACTGCCACCTCACTCTTGAAGCCTGGTTAAACAAAAGCAAAAATGTGCTTTCACATTTCGATTAAAAACTCAGGTTGAAGTTTTACAAACCTCTAATGATTACTTTTAATGTAATTAGCTGGATTAAACATGACAAACTGCAAATAAGTGGTAACCTTAATATTGGAGAGCTCTAACGAGAGATGTTAGTTTTGCTTATAAGATGTGCATAAGAAGGGGGGTTTGCAATGCTGACCTTTTCTAAATTAATTATATACTCTAGAGCATTCCCATTCTTTCTTTGCCTATGACTCTCATCTCAGTTTCATTTCATGCTAAATAAACCCTCATATTTACTTTGCAGCTTTGTTGAAGACTCTACCTTAATCTGAGAGGAATTAGTCCACATCATGGAATTATGTACATCCCACTAGAGCTCACATGCCCAGGCTCCTGCCTTTACTCTGCAAGGTACTTTACCAGGAAGATACTTTAACATGATGTTGCCATGGATGTCTGACATGAGCACCAACTGATACGCCTCAAAAAAAAAAAAAAAGGACTGTTAACTGCTTGAACTTAGAAGATTACTGTGATGTTAGGATTTCTCTTATACTGGCATAATGTTCTGTCATTGTTATGTGACATTATACCCACAGAAACTATTAATAAACAATTTTGCTAGAAGTACTGATTTCTCTTTGCTTTTATAAAGTTTAGACTGAACTCTCTGAAGTCAGGCTACTGGAATAAAATAAACTTGGAAAGCTTTTTAAGTAACTAAGATGTTCAGCACTCTGGGGACAGTAGATTTTATATAAAACACAGAACTTCCTTCTTTCCCATTTGTAGAACACAAATGTTCATGTTACTGCTGGCACTGAAATCAGGGTCTTACATCTTGAGAGCTCAGCTCTTACCAGTTGTAGGGCTGAGTTTTACTGTGTCTCTTCCTGGAGCCTGGGTGCTCACAAAGGCTAAAGATTTACCTCTTTTTGATAGGAAGAAGCCTTATCAACAAAAGGACATTCTAAATACCAATACCTGCTTTTTTTTTTTCTTTTCTTAATAGTGCATTTTAGATTTCATTTTGTGCTGTTAGTAGTAGCTAGTTCTACTAAGTGTAAAGACCACTGGAGTGCAGAGGGGCTCTGTTCCATCTCATCCAGTCACAGACAGTGCTCACTCAAGTGGTTGGAGAAAGGTTTTCAGTGAGCAACAGCACCCCATGGGGACATTAGGGAGGGCAGAGCCAAGCTCTGCAGTGCTAGAGACTGGGGAATGTTGCCTGGAGTGGCTGTGGAGTCTCCATCCATAGTCATAGTCAGTGGGACAAGGGCCTGGGCTACCTGCTTCAGCCAGCCCCGCTCGGAGCAGTGGGGCTGGAGCAGAGCATCTCCAGAGCCCCTTCCAGCCTCAACCCACCGAGACCTGAGAGTGCCCAGAAAATGCACTATTTCATTCAGAACAGGCAGTCCCATGGTTTAGATCATTATCTCTTGCAATTATCACCACAGTATCTTGTGGAGATCCAGGGCCTCAGGAGCACAGGGCTGATCTGTGTACGTAAAAAACTTATTCACCAGCTAAAAATTGAAATGCCCATCCAGTTAAACAAAAGGGCCCATGAGAGTGAATAAAAGCCTCAGTACATTTTATGCCGGTAGATGGTCTGAGGTTCCTGTGGGATCTTCACACTCATTACTCATCTCCAAGCTGGAGTTACCTGCAGAGCTCTCTGCCCATAGCCTGTGTCCCACAGGATTTTACAGACATTCCAGCTTACCTGGCCCGTCACATGCCAGTGATGGGGACTTTATTTTCCCTTTAGGTCTCTCCAAATACAGCACAACGTGGCCTTGTGTTCCCAGTGCAGGGCAGGCATTGCAGAACAGGTTCTCTTTAATCACTGCTGTCTAATAACAGGCTCCTTGAACACAACTGCTCTCCAGTATTTCTACTGTCACGTTCAAGTCCATTTCCTTCTGGTCTTTTCACAAGTGAAAATCTTTTCCATGGAAAATGTATGCTCATTTGGCAAGAGTTTGGAAAAATTCACTGTCTTCCTTTCACAAAGGGATGGTCCAGCAACTGCAGAGCAGAAGGCCGCTCGTGTTGATCTCTGCAGTGAAGGTTTCACAGATCAGTACATAAAATGAAAATGTATGCCTGGGATGTAATTGTAAAAAGCTATTTGCAAAATTAGCCTTTTTTATTATTATTTCTCCATTCTCTACTCATTTTTAGGGTTTTTTTGATAAAGCTGATAGAAAGGAAGGGAGGCTTGAAGGGAAAAGACTGTTGTAATTTATGAATTATAAAACTGAAATATTTTGCTATTAAAGAAATTATTACTTATTCCACTGAATTCCTTCCAAATCTTTGAATAATTCTGCTGATTTGCTTACTTCAGGTGCACCAAAAATGTATTTAAGAAAGGTGAAAATTATCTGTTTGAGCCTCTGTCAATCAGGTTGTCCTGTCATCTCCAATCAATGTCATGCACTTTAAGAAGCCCATGGCTTTGTTTAAAACAAAACAAACACCACAAAAATAATTCCTATATTGTGTGAATGCTAGTGGTTTGGGATTTTACAGAGAGAACATTATGTTTCATTTAAGTATTATGATTCAAATAAGTATGTTTCCTAGACTGGCAGTGATAGTAGATTTTTCCACTGCAGAAGACAAGAATTAAGTGAAAGCTCTTCCATTTAGAATACTGTCCTCAAAACAGCTTCTCTGACACAGACCAAACTCAAACAATACTGGATCAGAAAGCACAGCAAAGAAATTTCCCAAACATTTTGTCCAAAACTCAACGGTGCCATGTTTCTGCATGAAAATTACACTGAAAGTAAATGATGAGTATAAAGACTACAAAAAGAGAATCTGTGTGGGCTTTTTTATACCATTATAAAGGGTAAAGCTCTTTTATATATACTCTTACCTAAAGGCTTTCCTGAAAGGCTGAAAAGCCTACAGGCGTTTACAATAAAGTCACATGCACCATAACCTGAGCTGCCATGCGCCATCTCCAGAACACAACCCAGCTGCATTTTCCCTTTCCTTCTGCAGCTCGAAGCCCCCATACCTGGTCAGGCAGGCGTGCACAAACCCCACGGCAGCGCTGGAGAAGCGATGGGGCAGGGCCGGCATCAGCCCCCCGCGGGCCCCGATGTAGAACATGGCAGCCACCCTGCCCATGGAGGCCAGAGGGGGTTTGCCTGTTGCCATCTCAAACACGGTGCAGCCAAGGCTCCAGATGTCGGATTTCCTGCCATAGCCGGACTCATTGATGACCTCTGGAGCCATCCAGTAGGGAGTGCCGTGCACAGACCTGAGCAGCTCGCCGCGGGTGCCGCCGAGGCTGGCCCAGGCCAGGCGCCTGGCACAGCCAAAGTCAATCAGCTTTATCACCCCCGTGGGCATGAGCATCACGTTGCTGCCTTTGATGTCTCTGTGGACCACGCAGTTGTCGTGTAAATATGCAACCCCTTGTAGAATTTGCTTGGTGTATTTACACAGGACGACTTCTGGCAACGGGCCGAAACGATTCAGAATACTGGAAATGGAGCCGCCAGGAACAAACTCCATGAATATGCTTAAAATGTTGTCTTCCAGGCAAGTCCCTAAATAAGTTACGATATTTACATGCTTCAATGTCTTCAAAAGATCGACTTCCTCATGGAACTTCTGATACTCCTTTTCTGTGGTGAGTTGATCTGATGTATCCAAAACCACCTGTTTTACAGCTATTAACTGTCCCTGGCTTGTCAGACCGCAGTACACCTACAGTGAAACCAGCACTTATCAAAACAAGACAGAGACAAAACTTGAGTATTTATTTTAAATATAATCTTGTCATGTTTCATGTGTCACTGTATAATCTAAAATATTTAACCATTTGTTGAATAGGACAACAGTTATTTTTGAGATAAACTGTAGCTCAGCAACCACCAACACATTTCAACATACTCAGACATTAACTTACCGTGCCATAGGCTCCCTTTCCAAGGACTTCTCCTCTTGTCCACATGACAGGATCTTTGGCAGCTAAACTGCTTCCTGGTAATTTAGTAGATTCATCAAAGTTTAGAAGGCCATTTTCTTCATTTGAAGCCAAAAAGGCTTTACTGTAACTCTGCTTGAAAGATGATGGTCAGTGTGGGGAGAAAGCAGAGAGGAAAAGACAGGCTTCATTTGGTCTCCCTTTTTTTTCATAAGGAGTAATTTTTCCTGGCATGACTTTGCTTTACAGATGTGTATATATATATATATATATATATATATATATATATATATATATATATATAAATAAATTGCCCAGGTCATTGATAGCATTGCTATACTAGGTAAGACTGTATAAATACTTTCAAATAGTGCCTAACTAGAAGGTTAGAGCATGACATCTTCTTCCATTGACACCATGACAGAAGAGCACTTAAAAGAGCAGGATACACTCTCTTTTGTCGTCTCACAGGCACAGTTTGCTAAGCTGAAGGGTGAATATGGCTATCATCATGCTCTAAGTAACATATGTAACACAATTCTGATGAAAATAACAGGCCACAACTTCCCAGGAAGAAGTAACTGCTTCAGAAAGATGGCAATCATTATCCCATCTAGCCATGGATCTCCCTGGGAGAAGTGAGAATGGAGCTGTAATTGGCACCTGTGTCTGCAGAAGCACAAGGGAGTGTATCAATATGTAGTGAAAGACATTTCCTCATAAATTTATAATTTAAATAGACAACAAGCTAACAGGACCAAGGAGAAGCACGTTAGTAGGTGAAGGCACGCAGCTGACTTTGGGGCCAAAATCTGAGCCTTCTGAGCTCGAAGTTTTGATTAAGCATTAATTAAACAGGGTAAGTCTATCTGATAAACCAATACTTGTGGTTCATACCGATAGAAGTATCTGATTGCACTCAGAGATTCAAGGTAATTGCCCTTCTGGATATACAAGACTGTTTGTAGTGTCTTTTTAGATTCCTTAGCTGTTCAGATCTCCAGCTCCTGCCTTGCCCAAAACCTTTTTACACAAGCCCTTCAATTAAAACAGCCTATTCTTTTTATTCACTACAATTCCTCAATTTATATAAGCTTTGGCAGCTTCTTCTGTCATGCCCTAGTACCTTCTGGCTGGTGTTCTGACATGCAGCGTCTAACACAGATATATGCAACAGCACGCTGGAAGAATCACTGGGCAGCTGGCCCAAGGTAAATGACTTGATAAATCTCTTTAATAAGCACATATTTCCCATTTTTCATCCAAACTTGTGTGAAGCATCACTCAAAGGATTTAGCAAGTTACAAGAAGAAATTACTTTTACCTTCTCTAGAGCACTATTTATTATTCCTCCGTCTCCATTCATCGTATTTTCCTCTTCTTCACCCTGTGTATTTTGTATTTTAGAACATGTGTTTTTTGTTCTTGAAGAGTTGGTGTCTTTTTCTTCAAGCATTAGCAATTCTTTGGCCAAACAACAAAGCAACTCATCAGTCACATCCTCAGTATCTGACCAGGAAGTGTTTTGACTTGTCTGGAAACTGGGGCTTTTGGCATTTTTTGTCCAAATCACTGAAGGTTGAGTCAATTCATTTGCCCAACTGTGATCTAATATTTTTGTAGGGGACTGACATTCCAGTCTATCTGAAAAGGGAAATTCACATTTATTGTCCAGGCCTTTGCCACCATCCATTTCCCCCCTGCACTGGGGCACACAGATGTTCTGCTCTGCTGTTACCAGACTGCCACTTGAAGCAACACATTCTCTGCAGTCTTTATCACTGAACTGGAGGAGATCCTGGCTGCAGGCAGGACCTCTCTGATGGCTGGATTTATCCTGGATGTCTAATGACTGCTCCAAAGAAGTTTCTTTAATAGTTGATAGGTTTGAATTTGTCAACATTTCATTTTGCTTAGTTGACTGTGAAAGCTCTTCTAAAAATGTGAGCTGATGATCCAGGTCTCCGTGAAACAGTGTTGTGCTACTCGAGGTGTGTGTTTGAAACTCCAAGTCAGAAGTTGTTACATTCCCTTCCTCTATGTTGCTGTCACTCAACTTGATCCTTCTGACCTTTGTGACTAAACATTTCTGCTTTTGTTTAGCACCAGGTATGGTCTTCTTTGGCTTGGAATGTGTTTTCTTTTGAGTGTTTCTGACTCTGGTGCTTTCTCCCCCTTTACTGCAGGCAGATCTGCAGGTGCAACTCCCTGGTGGAGCAGAATAAACACCTGAATAAAACCTGCCCTTGTGTTGATCAAGGTCCCGCATGCGGGAATAGACGGGAGTTCCAAACATTTCATAAATACCTGGGCCCTGGTCATCGGAGTTTATTATTTTGAACATGTCAGTGTATTTCAGATCTACAAAATCTGAAGCAGAGGGTGCACATGGCAGACAAAGTGGAGTAACATGTTTCTTTAAGACAGCTGAATTTTTGCAACTGCAGGAGCAACTTTGCTTTTTAATTTTCTGAGCTCTCTGGGCAACATGGCCTTTGTCTCCTTGAGTGGTTTTTTTCTGACACTTCATGGAAATCTCAGATTTCACTTTTGTCGGTTCCAAAGATGGAAAAATCTGACTCTTGGCATTTGATTTAGTGGTAACCTCATCAGAAGCAATTAAGTCTTCAGATACTTTTATCTTGTTATTAATTTTAGATATAGATGAATCTTTATTTCTATTCATCGTTATTTTATTTTTGTCATGTTCTTTGTGAGTAAGAACATTGAGGCTCTGAGTAACATGAGGAGGCAGGGTACAGACACCACCCTTTTTTGTGGCAGGTTGTTCAGCAATGTATGGCTCCCTGGCTGGCTCTTGTTCAGAGAGTGTAACATGAGCAACAGCTACGAGCTCACTTTGGTCCTCTGAAGTTGCTTCTGACATTGCTTCTTTCTCCATTTCAGATTCAGAGAGACAGACTTGATTTCCTGACTGTTTCCCAGAGGGATCTTGAACTTCTACTCTGGGAATTACTGCAACTACAGAATTCTCTTCTAAGGCTTGGCAGGCCTCTATCACTCCATTTCTACAGGAAGAATCTAAATCCTGATTGTAGAGCACAAAGTTGGCACTCTCAGCATCTTCCTGTGGTTTATAATCCAGCATCATCTCCGCAGCATTTTCTTCTTCCAGACCAACGCAACAGCGATCCTCTGCTCTGTTCTGCTTATTGCCAGCTCTTGAGGCATTGCTGTTGCTGGACACTGTACACATTGTCTGGGCTGTAAACAGGCCACAGTTCACCAGAGCATTGCTTGAGCTCACGTGGGGATGACACTCATCCCAGAACCTGGCTTGGGTCAGATCCATGTTCTCACAAACCGCTGAACGCTGGAACTTCACCTGGTTCTTCTCAGTGTGGGTTGCTGCATCAGCTTCCCTCCACTTTAAATGACTTTGGATTTCTTCCTTCTTGTTGGTGGGGTACTTATCACAGTTATTAATGCTGAAGACGTACAGGTCCTTCACTGGAGTGAGCTTATGGCCATGATCAGAAATTGTGGCCATGATCAATTCTGATGACTTTTCACCGTGCCAGTTTAATGAGCTGTCTAACTGATACTGATAAATTTTAGTAACTGGTTTTATAGGCTGAGGAATAGCGTTCATAATATTTAAAATATTTTTGATGTTGCTGCTTTCATTGACAATATCATCCTTTAGAGAAGAAAGATGAATTGTTCTTACAGGCTGACATGTCAGTGGTGGCAAATGAAACTGTAATTTCCATTAAAAAAACATTAATAATGTGCTCTACCACAGATAAAGGTAAAAGCTAATCACTAAGAACCAAGTAGACTTAGAAAAGAAAATCAGAAAATATTTATTATTTTATATATTCCTATATTAAACCTACTATGAAGTATAACATCACCCTCCTGAGAAAATACATTCTTTTTCTCACATTAATTGCATTAATTTTCTGAGATCCTTATTTCTTAGTACAGAAAGCGGGACCTTTCGCTTTAAGGCACAAGTCATTCTCCATGATCTAAAAACAGTAAGTTTTGTCCATATGTACAAATCCTCCACAAGTTTGCTACAGGAATTCAAAGGCTGGACAGTGGCTTCATGTGCCAGAGTTCCTCCCTCACTTTGCACTCTCCCTGAATGAGAGCAGGGATGATTTTAATGCTGATTTTAAAGTCTTTTTATGTAACCCTTCAATGTGGGCTGACACCATTATTATATTCCCAATGGAACTAGAGCTCCTGTAAGCAATTTTTCAAAAGGAAAACTAGACCATTATAACAGAATGCTATTGTATTCCTGGAGAAAACAATTCTAACAAATTATTTACACACTTAAAATACATTATATTAAGTCTAAACATACAGATCCATAAACCATGTTAAATGGCCACAGATTTAGGTCACAGGTTTAGGTGGACTGGAAGACAGCACAGTCTGCACTCAATTTGCAGGGAAGTGAAATGGGTAAAACCAAAGGCAGCTGACACAGAAGTCTGTTGGGACAGGGACGTGTTTTATTGTTCCTTCTCCCCATCATATTTGTTGAAAGGTACCATGTGCATTTGAAGGAGTACAGATCAGAGAAACTGAGTACTTTGTTTGGACTATTCAGATGAACAGTGAGAATGGTTTTCTGAAAATAGTATTTCTGTTCTTTATTTTATAGGAAATGAATATTTTAATGCAAATGAATGCAATAGAAATAATCACAGTCATCTGCTCTGAGTGCTCATTTGCATGTCTATATTCAACATCAGTTTGCAATCTGCAGGAAATTTTTGTTTGCATTCCAAGGGCAAACTGAGGTTTGAACACGCCAGGAAAAGCAATGTGTTGGTGTGAAATTCACAGTTCTGAAGGCTCTGTCCATGGCATTAACATGAATGCACAGTTTATCCCAAAGGATGCACGTCCAGAAACCACCAGAGCCCGAGACATGAAATAAAGCTGCGTGAAACCACGCCAAGGTCAGCTAAATTATTCTTCTTAAAAATTTCCCTCCATTTGAATTTTTTTTTTCATAACCCTTCTAATAATCTTGTGTCAGAACTCTTGCTCCTACTTCTATACTTCTCTTCAGTTTTTTTCTGTGATCAGTTGTTTTCTGTGATAGGTTCAGTGATGTTTACATCTGATTCAATAAGTTGAGTCTTTTCTACAAAAGGCTATTAATTAATATACATGAAGGCCAAATTATCTTTTTTCTAAATACAGTATATTTCAAGTGGTGTGAAGTACCGAGATGTAAAATTGTGAGCCTGTTTCTAGGTACAAAAGTTTTGTCTAATCCTATTTACACTTTTCACAAAATCTCAGGTCAAGTACATTTAATTCTAAAAGACTATTTTTTATTTGCTAACACGATAAATTTCATCCATCATCTAATATCAAGACTATTTTAGGACTCAGCTTCAGTTTTAAATTATCATTTAAAAGAAGTGTTGGGGGTTTGGCAAACCTAGACACCTAATTTAACATATAGAACACACATTTTAATTAATTTACATATTTCTAAAGGTTTTAGATATTTTTGAACTTTCAACTTTTATCTCCAGAGGTCCCTCATGTAACATCTTACTGATAATTTGTTGATACACATCTCAAGATTTGCTGACACACATATATATAAAATAAATGTAAAAATATTTCATATTCTTAAAAAAAAACCCCTGAGACTAAGCAAACTACCTACCCCACTTCTGTATTTCTATTTTTAAGATTTTGAAAGAATATAATACTTTTGTCAGTGATCATTTTATACATAATGTCCTCTTACCTCAGATATCTTGTTCCTGGTTTTTAGCATTGTTATATTTAACCCTTAAAAATCAAAACAAATGAAATATTATTTTGATGTTCTTAGTCTACAATTCACATTTATAAATTAATTTCAAAATGTAGTGTTCAGGGAATCAAGGATCTGTCTCTGGTTGCAGGACTGTGCTGTAAATCTGCAGTGCAGAAGGAAGTTGTAGGTTGAAATTTAACTGTGATACTGGACTTCACAATTCCATTTTTCATAGAAAACGACAAAATACTTTAATTTTAAAATATTTTGACTCTAACTTCTCAATTGTAGATGTTTGCTAACTACAGTATGCAGCTAATTAATATTGCTAGTATGAGGGAGAAAGATGTCATCACTCCAGGTACAGGGAATTACACTCCACATTTGTGGAGAGTACCAGGAATGGTGAAGTTTGTCATTGCTTCTCTTTATCTCCTTCATTCTGCAAAACCTCACAAACTTATAATTAAAGAAGAGAGTTGATATGGCTGAAGTCTCTCTGAAGACAGCAAAAGACATAAAGGCAATATGATAACCAATATATAACTTTTTATAAAATTTGTGCCTGTTAAAATTGAACTTACTTTGTTGTATTTGTGCTTTTATTATCTGGAAAGTATCTAAATCCATAAATGATGTTGAAATGTTAGATTCTGGGCATGAGGTTTGTAGCAGAAAGCTGAAGTCAAAGTCACATCCCATGTTCTCTTTCTTTGAGAAAAAAGGTAAAGAAGTGTGATGTCTCCTGGCTATCTGATTTTTACTTGGAAAACATGCCACTTGTTGGTCTGGCCATGCTCTGGATGTTGGTGCAGTTTGGCTAAAAGGCAAAACAAAAATAACCAAAATACAGTGCAAAAGTAAATGGAAGGAGCCAGTTCAAACAATCATATGGCTGGTGAATAATGTGATCAAGAGGTTTGCAAGATCCCAGAATGCCAAAAATATCTTTTCTTTATTTATCTGTGAGGCTGTGACTCTCCCTGGAAATAGCAGACTGCAATGCAGAGATTGACTACAGGTGAGAATGAATGACAGTGTTAACCAAGCAACAAGAGAAATGTAAAAACCACATTGTTCACCTTCCCCTTCTTGACAAAATCGATTGCTTCCAGTGTGTGGTTTTTATGAATCATCAGGAGAGTGTGTCAGAAGAATTCTGAAAACCAGATGTGCCTTTGCTTTGTTACTTACAAAATGGCCTGCCTGAAAAAACAGAGGCTGTGTGGACAAGCCCCAGTGTTCTGCCACCTGTTTTCTGGAGAATGAAAAATGTGGAGAAAGATAAATACTGTGACTGAAAAGAGATATAAAAGCACAGTCTAAGTTAATCTTAAAGCTGTATGCAAGATATTTGTCTAGGTTTAATAAGTCAAATAACCACATACCATTTTTTTTTTTTATTTACCAAATTATTTGTTCACCTAATGCAATATCCTGCCTCCAGCAGTGGCCAATAATTGACATTGGGAAGAGATAAACACTACACAATGTATAGAGCTGTATATAATGTCTAAGAAATATTTTTATTATTCAGACTACTACTTTCTTTGTTCCCATTTGTGATACCCAAGTGCAAATGGACTGATACTTCTTACCTGGTTGTTCCTAGAGCTTTGCCTGACTGATGCATTTCCTCCATTATATTCTCTGCATTCTGAAAAGCAACAACACTTCCGCAACCTGCAGTAATACATCAATATTTGCATAAAAACAGTTTAATTCCAGTAACACATGGCAAATGCAGTTATTTTGGGGCATTAAAATATTATTAGAAAGAAGTACAAGGAGTAACCATCAGGAAAAGAAACCAGAGCAAGTTACATTTGATTAATTTTTGTAATTTATTGAAATGTGAATGCTTAACTTTGAATTCTTTTTTATTTCTTTGGTAAGTTTATTAATGCAATGTACTATAAAAGCAAAGAACAAAAAGCCAATTACAGCTCCTATCTCAGGAGAGCAGAAATAGAAGACAAATATTGACAGAAATTCCATAGAAGTAGAGCATTTGAAAAACAAACCAAATCTCAGGCCTTTACAATGGTGGAAAGTAACTCTGAGTTTGATTCAAATTTTTTTTATCGTTACTAAGTTTTGACAAATAGTCAGATTTCAAGTTATTACTGTACTTTTCCAGCTTCAGATCTACATTTTACATTTTAAACATAAAAGCTTTGGGTTAGACTACCTTTTTTGCTTCTCCTCTTATTTTGTTGGTTGTCAGACATACTGTCCTTAAATGTGTTAATGCCCAGAAACCTGAAAAGAAAACTGTTAACTGATATCCAATTCACGTATACAAAGCATTACATTGTATTTCATTATTTAAGAGACAAAAGTAAGACAAAAACATTTTAAAAGTACTTGAAATTATTCAAAGTACTGTAATTTGGCGTCTAATCCTTTTCCTGTGAATGCACAGAACCAAAGAGTTCAAAAAGTTTTTAGAGCTAAAACCACAACATGTGCTACGTTGAAATTGACTTGAAAGGGCTTTACTCTTCATTAGAAGATTGTAATGCACCTTTCCTATGACTAGTGAGCAATAACTGTGGGAAAGGAGCTGGCTGTCACCCTCTGGGTCAGTGCAGCTGTGTGGGTCATACTGACCCTGATACAGTCACGGCTGTTCTTGGCTGCGGTGAGTGTGCTGGGAGCTGCTTCATAATCCTAAAAAGAGCAACCCTCTTGGCCAAGATTAAACTCCAACTCTAACAATACCAAAAGATGACAGCGGCCTGAAGGACACAGAACAATCCCGAAGTGCAGACTCGTAAAGAAGAAGCATGAGAGGGTTAAGTCAAAGGATTGGAAGTTTTTAAATTCTAGAAAGCTAATTCTTAAAATTAATTCCAGTTAATAGTTTCAATGGATTTGGGAGTCTTCCTGAAAAACACAGTGAACTTCAGTTTTTCAAGCGACAAGAACACCAATTAAAGACAGTGAAATTAGCCATAGAAGCCAGCATTCTTGATGTCTCATGCTAAAGGCCAGATAATCCATTACAATGTTCAGCCCGTTATGTTCGCCTGTTAAGAGTCAGATGGTGAACTTCTACGAACTTCCCAATTGTTTTTGGATTCACAAAAAAACCCCTCAAAATAATCACCGAGAAAGTTCTGCAAAAAGCCGGAATCTTACAAATCTTACCTGGTTCTTCAGCAGGGAAAAGTGAAAGAGGCACAGGAACCCAAAGGGAAGTTACGGAGCATCTTCAGCTGGCAGCTGCCTTCCTTTGCTGGCCAGCGAGGAAGTCGACAGCAATTACAGACGCTGTGATTTTATTTTCGGCAGCTCTCGCTGAGTGCGGAGCAGGCAGGAGCCGCTCCCGAGGCAGGCTCCTCCGCAGGCGCTCCAGGCTGCTGAGTTTACACCATGTCGCCCAGGTAACCCCCTCACCCCGGGGCAACTGGGCTTGGAGGAGTTTAATTCGAAGAGCAGCAGTGAAAACAAACACGGCCGAGCTAAACGGCAGCGCTTTAGGCTCTGATCACAAGTTCTCTCAGCACACAAACCAAACCCTGTTCCTCACGAGTATTTGTAATCCCCTTTCTAGCCGCAGATTTTAAGGGTATTTCCCTTAAAATACAGACAGTACTAAGGGGCAAGACAGGATAAAAGAAGTATAGTGGGTTCAAGCTGAGTTAAATAGGTGTTTAAGGGAGCTGTTTTGCCGGATGCCAGAAGGATTTGTCGCCGTCCCCCGGGCGACACAAGCGACGGGGAAAGCTTTGGATTAGGCGGGGACAGGGACACCAGACCTGGGGGACACCTCAGCCCCCGGCTGGCCGACAAGGGCTGTGTTACTCGTACATCTGAGGGAGCTCTTTCCGATTCTCGTCGACGGAGCCGGAGAATGTGTGACAGCAGCCCCCGCTTCGGCTTCGCGCCGCTGTGAAGCGACGGCGCCCGCGGGCGGCGTGCAGCCAGCCGGGAAGGAGAGACGCGGGGCGGGCAGCCCGGGGAGGCAGGAGCCGGGCTGTGCGGGAGCCCCACGGGGACGAGCCATGACAGACTGCGAGGGAACCCAGGAGGGATATGCTGTGAGGAGAAACAGGGCGCTGAGGGAACCCAGGAGCGACGGACTGCGAGGAGAAAGCGGGCCGTGAGAGAGCCCAGGAGCGACGGACTGCGAGGAGAAAGCGAGCCCTGAGAGAGCCCAGGAACGACAAACTGCGAGGAGAAAGCGGGCCCTGAGAGAGCCCAGGAACGACAAACTGCGAGGAGAAAGCCGGCCCTGAGAGAGCCCAGGAACGACAAACTGCGAGGGGAAAGCCGGCCCTGAGAGAGCCCAGGAGGGCCTGGCCGTGAGGGAGGCCCGGGCTGTGAGGAGGCGCCGCCCCCACCCCGTTCCCGGCAGCCTCCGCCGCTGGGGGGCCGGCAGCGGCGCAAGATGGCGGCGGACAGCGACGTGAGTCTCTGTCCCGCTCCTCCCGTCTCTCCCCGTTCCCCGCTGTCTCCCCCGCTGTCTCCCCCTGCCCTCTCCGCTCACCGCCTCTCCCGCTCTCTCCCCGCAGCCCGAGTCGGAGGTGTTCGAGATCACGGACTTCACCACCGCCTCCGAGTGGGAGAGGTAGGTGCTGCCGCGCCCCTCGCTGGCTGAGGCGGGGGCTCCGCCGAGCCCGGCCCGGCCGCTCCTGCCGGGCACGGCCGGGAGCTCCCGGAGCCTTTTCCCGGAGCCTTTTCCCGGAGCCTTTTCCCGGAGCCTTTTCCCGGAGCCTTTTCCCGGAGCCTTTTCCCGGCTGTTCCGCGTTAGGCTCAGGCCGCGGCCGGGGAGCGGCTTAAGAGGCTCTAGTCGAGCTGTTTCCGAACTTAGTGAAAGGTCCGGTTTAATACCTGTTTGCGGGGGATTAGAGTATACATTTAGAAAGGCCTATGTGTTTTCTAAGTAGCTGCCTGATTGTTAAGACGGTCATCTGATACTGAAGCCTTTAAAAGTTAGTAGAACAATGTACGAAGAAATTTTAGGTGAAGGACACTCTTGTATTGTGACTGCATTATCTTTTAAATGCTTTTTCCAATAGCGATAGCGTTTGTGACGGGAGGCGAGATTTTAAATGCTGTGCTTTAAATCTGAATTTAGCGTATAATTTTGTCTTAAATGCTTAGCTATCTGTGAACAATGAAACAGGTGATAAATGTTATGTGCTGCAGTACGAGATAAGTAAAAAGGTGAGTTTCTTAAAACAGTCAAATGATGCTCATAGCTAAAAGTAACTGTCATGTAAAATTTAAGCATAGGAAGACTGTTTCGTATACAAGGAAGCAGTTGGTCTGGCTTTACTGTGATACTCGTTGTGGTATTTGTTTGTTTTTTGGGCTTTTCTAAGGAATTCCATAGTAGAACAACATACTGCCTGCTTTTAGGTGACCGAATTATAATACAGGTTTAGTGTTCAGCAAATATTAATGCCTTTTCCCCTCCCTAATAGATTTATTTCAAAAATAGAAGAAGTATTGAATGACTGGAAACTTATTGGGATTTCTTCAGGCAAACCTCTAGATAAGGTGAGTTACTGTTTCTGAATTTTACTGTAGAATTTGAATTGCTTATTAGTAATACAACAATGCACACGTGTATTTGAGCTATTGCTGTTTTCTTAGGTGTGGCAGATAATGACTTTATTGGGGAATTTCACTTGTAGAAGTGTCAGTTTGACAGACAGTTGCTGTAAATTCATTGGTGGGCCATTTGCCACAGAGGCTGTTTCCCTGACAAAGATGGATCTTCGTGTAGGGCTTAGTGGTTTTTTTAAAATTCTCAGTTTGAATCTGGGAACATGCTGGAAGCTGCCCTCAATACTTACGGGATCTTTTTGTCCTGCCTTGTGCTTTTGTCACACCTCATGAACTTAGGGCTGAGGTTTGCACAGTGTGTGACTCAGTGTGTTCCATAGATGGGAGAGATTTTTTTGGGAGGCTAATTAGAGCCTTTGTGATGCTTTCTCAGTCCTGTGAAATGCAGAGGAAATTGCTGAGCTCTTCTGCATAATGATGCACATAAACTCAGCTGGTTTGTGTGGACTGGCTGGCTGCTGTGTTTCCAGAGGAATCTTATTGCTTTTCATTCTAGTCAGGTACAGGGTATTTGGAATAAAAACTTATGTTATCTAATGAACTACATCTTAACTGTCCCTGTATTCCTACATGGCTTCTTTTCTAGACCAGAGTTTTCTTCTTAACACCCTTTAAGATCAAAGGATTGTCCAAGTTGCTTTTAGTAGGAGCTGTGGTACTGTTTTTCTTATACATTCCCATGCTGTATTTTTGTTGAGTAATTAATTATCCTTACAGAAGTTTTGTAAGTTGTAGATAAAAATAGTAATTTGTTGGTGAAAGTAAATATCAAGCTAATATTTGCACAGAGTGGTTTAGGGATTGATAAAATCCCAGGTGGGAAACTTCTGTTTCTGAGCGAAGTTGAGGCTGCATATATTCACATATGGGAGGATGCAAATCTTTATTGCTGTGTAGTTCAGAGGACTGCAAAAGATGATATTTGATTTTTGGAATGACCATGATTATTGGCAACATGGATTTTAGCAGCCAGCTACCTTTATAACGAAGAGCTTTGAGAATTGCTCTTTGAAACTACATCATGCTGAGCAGTAGAAAAACATGAATAAACATTATTGGTCACATAGGCAATATACTTTAAAGACTAATGAATGTTAACCTAAATTTATGAGATAATATCTTATTTTTTTATATGCAGGGTATATTTACCACAGGAACATGGGAAGAGAAATCAGATGAAATTTCATTTGCAGACTTCAAATTCTCAGTTACCCATCATTATCTTGTACAAGAGGCCAGTGACAAAGATGGGAAAGAAGAGCTGGGAGAAGGTACCTGATAGTTCCCTTCCATGGTTGTAAGGATAATGACAGAAGACAGTGTCAGAATGTGGAGTCCACAGTGGGCTGATTTGTCTCTGTGTGGGATTTTCTGAGATCTGATGAGTGTGATCTGACATTCCTGCTTTTAGTTTGCTTTGCATTCACACAGTGCTAAAACAAGGCTGGATTGATATGATGACACATTGATTATGTATTGATTTTTGTCACAGACGCCCTTCCTCTGCCAATGCAGGACTTGCTGTGCATGAACAATGACTTTCCTCCTCGAGCCCACTGTCTGGTGAGATGGTATGTGTGCTGCCCCTCGTCTCTACTGCAAATGAGCATAGCACTTGGAAAATCTGGCACAGTCAGTTGTATATTTGGTTTTTCCATTAAAGCTTAAGCAAAATGATTCTTTGTACTAGACACAAGGAAGGAGTGCAAAAAAAGCCCACCATAGTGGGCCTATCTTAAATTTGGTTTCCCCCCCCCCCAAATACTTGTCTTAATTTCATATATTAACCAAACTTTTATATATGTAATATTTAGGTACATTCTTAAAAAGGAAAGCTGCACCACCTTAAGAAACAGCAACTATATTCCTAGTAATGCAAATCTTGAGCACATATAATAGCATTGCTCCTAGGTTTTATGTATGAATAGTTTCACTCATTATTAATATAAACTAGAAAACCTCAGGAGTGTTAGACCTGGAAGTTCTCCCAGTCAAACACATTACAGTGTTGGAATGCTGTTCAGCTCAGGTCGTTTGTGATTCCAGGATCTGCAGCACTCCATGCCCACTCAGTTCTTGACCTCTCTAAAAATAAAGAGGTACTTTCATCAAATCAACAGATTCCACAATCTCTTGGTGACAATTAGGTTCTCCAGGTCACAGTATTTTTTTTTTAAATCATGTTTCAGCTGGCTTGCCAGAGACTGGAAATGGGCTTTTTTCTCTTTCCCAAGGTACGGCTTACGTGAGTTTGTGGTTATTGCTCCGGCTGCAAATAACGATGCTGTTGTTAGTGAATCCAAGTGCAACCTCTTGCTGAGTTCCATTTCCATTGCTCTGGGCAACACTGGCTGGTAAGTGAAAGGATAAATCATTTTACATGTCCAGGTAAAAGTCCAGCATACTGCATTTGTAAGGAAAAAGTATTAAAGTGTTAACAAAATATATTAAAAGGTTTTTTGTGTTTGCACTGTAATATTATTAGAGAAGGATTAAAAATAATTCCCACGTATAACGATTGAATAGATGTTTTGTTTATTTCCATTATTATTTAAAAGCCTTAAAGGCTTTTAAATGCTGCTAGAAGTTGTTGGAATAATTGGTAATTGATAAAACATCATTTTTGCCAGAGGATTTCTTCCCTACGTGTAGTAACAGTAACTTCTTAATCTTCCTCAAAAATTATATAGACTGAAAATGAGGTAAGTGAAGTCATGGAGAGGGCTGTGATTATGGCATGGCATTTTGTTTGGCATTGTGTTTAATAATGACATTTACAGTGTTTCTCTGTGATTCCTGTGAAGTGTTTCAAAGTGCGTTTGTCTAAGAGAAAATATATTTATGTCTTAGGGTGACTTCATGATGCTTGTATCCCCAGTCGTCTGTTCTGTTTGTGCTGTATATTGATGAAAGGATGAAATTTTGTTGAAATTATGCTAGAATATTCAGCTAGTTTTAGAGCCCACAGGACAGCAGGACACTGAAATGACCTGAAGCCTTGTTGTTTTGCAGTCAGGTGCCGCTGTTTGTGCAGATCCACCACAAGTGGCGCCGGATGTACGTCGGGGAGTGCCAGGGCCCGGGCGTCCGCACCGACTTCGAGATGGTTCATCTGCGCAAGGTGCCCGGCCAGTACACGCACCTCTCAGGGCTGCTGGACATCTTCAAAACCAAGATTGTGAGTGTGAAGCTGATGTTATGGATTATGTTCAACCCAGAGAGTGTTTGAGAGGATTTACTCTTTACGCTGAATTTGTTCTCTGCTATTTGGAAGGGCTGCCCTTTAACACCCCTGCCTCCAGTGAACATAGCTATTCGGCTTACCTTCGTGCTCCAGGACTGGCAGCAATACTTCTGGCCACAGCAGCCACCAGGTAGGAGACTTGTGTGCTCACAATAACTTGTTCTCAGACAACCAGTCAATGCTAAAGAAAATATTTGTGTATCTTTCCAGAAGAATTCAAGCATTTTCTGCTTTGCTAGGAAAGGCTCCAGTCCAATCCCACTCTGTATGATGGGCTAGCCAGCTTAAAGCTGCTCTCAGGTTGTAGCTCATGGCTGGGACAGGGCTTTTGGAATTGTGGGTTAGTCAGCATTTAGAAATACAGTGATGTTTTTAAAATGGTGGTATCTATGTGGAATGAAAAAGGTGAAGAATTCTGTGAAGAATTCTGCCCTGAATTTCTTAGGGAAATGTTTAGATTCAGATCCTAGTAGATGCTGGTACTTTGTGGGAGTTTTTGTCAATTCTTTCCATAAAGTACCTCATTTTCATACTTCACTATTTAAGTATTAACAGTGGGAAAAGCAGAAAATATTACATGGACCTCACTTGAGGTAAAGGCTTGGATTTTTGTTATTGTTGACACAGTACTAAATTTAATGCAGGAGGAATTTCTAAACAAGTCTTTTGTTGTAGTAGCCTTGCATGAAGGGGAGAAATCATATATTGTCTTAAATTTAAAGTATATAGAGCAGGCTTGATAAGTTTATGCCACAGTGATGCTGTTTAGGAAAAACAGAGATAGTAACTCGTTTGGTACTCTCAAAATCATCTCTCATATTGTTGCTTTATGGTGGCACTGTCTTCCTTGAGTATCAAGGATTTGTTTTTAACAGACCTATTTCTATCTAGGTAGTAGCAGAAAATAAATGATAAACTTCTCGAAGGTAAACCCATAGGATAAAGGTAGATATTAGTTCCTTCTTAACATCCATTTTATTAGAGATGTGATGTTTTAGGTACAAGGTGGTGGAACAGTTCAAATGTCCAAGTTCTTTTCTTGACTTGGGAGCAGTTTTGCATAGCAAGCTTGAGGTATTTAGGGTACATTTGGAGAGACAGAACTCACGCGGCCTTGGTTATCTAATTGTTTGGCTTTCCTTTGCTTTAAAGAAGTACTACATTTTGTAGAAGTGTGCAGTGAGGTTCATTCTGTGCTCTGTAGCTAAGGAATGTATGTTGAACATAGGATTAAAGAGAGTCTTGCTTATTAGAGAGAGAAAATCAGTGCTGTTGTAAATGACAGTTCCTCTTTGGTTAACCAAGTTTACCTAAAGAACTTGGGAAATGAATTCCACAGACTTTATCTTTTTATTGTTTCTGCAGACACAAAATCTATTTTCTGTAGTCTCTCTGCCTTGCTGTAGTTATTCACTAAGTCAGGATCTCAGGTTTCTCATGGATGAGTTGTATCACTCTGATCATATTTCTTGATTGGAGTAGTTGGAATAACTTCCACTCCTTTAGTAGCAGTATTGTGGTTAAGGGAGCCAAAAGTGTGTTGCAGAAACTGGAGATGGAGAGCATCAGTTTTACCGCGATTGCTACGTGCTCTCGTGGTTTTATGTTCACTGTAACTTACATACCATCACTCACTTAGCTCTTCTCAAATAAAACCAAAGAATTTAAATGTCTTTTATCTTCTCTGCAAAAGAAATTATGTAACTAAGTTATCCAGATACTTTATCTGTGCTAATACCTCACTTGTTTTGTTTGTAAACAGCTTGCCAGATGCAGTTAAAATTGCAGATCAGATGCTGTAACAGCATTATTATAATGGCATTATAATACGTTAGTATTATTACCCACTTTAATTTTTGTTCAGTGGAGGCTGTCTGGTTTTGGTTTATATATTTGAAGGCTATAACATGGGAAGTGCCTGAGTGTGCTAGGGAGGCATCTGGAAGTACCTGGGACTACAGGGAATCCCCAAGATCATTTGATTAAGTCCTCTTTTGATAAAACTGTCAACTTTTAAAAGTAGTTGTTTTTTCACTCTGCAGAGTTGCTTTTGCAGAGTCTTCCTTTTCTGCTTGGAACTGATTTCCTGCCCAAGTATTTTTATGGCCCTTTTGTGTCTATTCCTGTGCCAGCACTGAATCTTTAGGGCTGTCTTTATAGCTATCATCATGGCCTGTATGAAGGGAATAACCTTCCCTCAACACGAATTACAAGAATTTTATCTGTCCCTTTGAATGTCCTGTTTCATGGTTACTTCCCAGTTCCTGTTGGAAGCAATTACTTTGACTCTGTGTTAGGACTGTGTTCTCCTAGCTCAATCACCTTGACTGCCCAGCTCTTCTCTGGTCATCCTGCAAGTCACAGTCTTTGCAGTGAAATGAAGGTGATGTGCTGCTTCAGATGTTCCACAAATTCTTTATGGAAAATGAGTTGATTTTTTTCCCAGATATAGATGCCCTAGTTGGGGGAGAAGTTGGAGGCCTGGAATTTGGGAAGTTACCATTTGGTGCCTGTGAAGATCCTATTAGGTAAGAGTTGAGTTCAGAAAACTGTTTTGTAACTTCCTTAATGGAGGACGTAAAGGTGTGTTATTTCAAATCTTAGCTTTGCCTACCTGCCACTTAGCATGTCCAACAGACACTTAATTATTCAAGTACACCAGAAACATCTGTGAAGGGTAATGGTTTGATAGCAAATAAGACCATTTGTAAAATTGAGTTCAAGCTCATACAGTTTTTACTGAAAGCTTTTACAGTACCCCATTTATCTCTGAAATTATTACCTTGAAATATACCTCAAGATAAACCTTAAAAATTTTGTGTTTTGTTCAAGGCTTGAACTTATTCTCACGTATGCAGCGAGAAAACTAACTGGACAACAACGTACATAGAGGGAATCAAACATGAACCTTCACAAATACCTTTCAAAACATGAACTTTGTTGGAGAGAGCACTTTCTGCTGTCACTGAAAGACTGAAATCTTGTTTCTTGTTTTGTTTCAGTGAGCTGCATTTAGCTACAACGTGGCCTCACCTGGCAGAAGGGATAATTGTCGACAACGATGTGTATTCGTAAGTGTCTTGTCTGAGTTACAAATAAGTGTGCTTTTTTTGCTCGCTTCTGCTTTGCTCACATCTCAAATGCTGTGTGGCTTTGCATGTGAAAAAGAACCCATTTTGAGGAATGCTAATGTCAGCTGATGTAAGATCTAATTTGGAAAAACACCTTTTGAAATGCATTTCTGTGAGGAAATATTACTGTGTTGTAATCTCAACAGAACACAAACCCTGGTATTGAATTCTCATGTTGGACTTGAACATTTTGTGTATCACGTATTTCCTTGAAAAAATGATAGTGGAACATGGAAGATAAAAAGAATTCACTGCTTGATATCCCTCTCCCAAAAACTGTCATCCAGGTTTTCTGTTAGAGGAAGAAGTGTTTGTTGTTCATGTCATGCACATTCATGAGAACAGGGACTCTTGCTTGCATTTCAGTGTTTGTCATGTTCTCCTGTGTAATGTGGTGATCTCACTGGTTATGACATGACATGTATTGAGAATTTGATACTCATCTTTCCAATACTCACAGTGGCATTTGGTTTTCTTTTTTCTTTTTTTTTTCTTTTTTTCTTTTTTTTTTTGTTTCCTTCTTAAATTTTCTTTTCCCCCAAGTGACCTGGATCCACTTCAAGCACCTCAATGGTCTGTGAGAGTCAGAAAAGCAGATAACCCTCAGTGTCTACTGGGTAAGATATCAGAATTTCCTGTCTTCTCTTGCAGCTTTGAAACTAAAACTAGTAAGTTATGAAGTTAGGGTTGAATTGTTGGTTACCTGATGCCTTTTGTTTGCTCACTCCCCTCTTTTTTTTTGAGTGAACAGTATTTCAGGCTTCTTTTTCAAGAAAACAAGCTTTGTAAATACGTAAGTTCCTGTTGTAGTTTATTCTGTGACAGGTGAAATTCAAACCTGGTCCTTTTTTTTCCACTAGGTTCCAGAGAATAAGAAATTTCTCTGGAAATTCAGATTTCCTAGAATCTTCCCATTTTATCAAGTGTATTCTGCATGTATCCATCTTCTTAGTTCAACCAACCTGTCTGACAGGGAGGATTAATACTTCTGGAGTGCTGTACTCCTCTGTCTGACTTACGGCAATAAGTTTAAATTGCCTTTAAACTTATGGGGGAAAGGGCTTCAGAACTTGCCAAGTTTTCTCTTGATTTGGGTGAATTAAACTGCCGACAGAGCTGTGCTCTGGAGAGGTGGCCACGAGCTGCCTGGGTGTGCATTTACCTAAGCTTTAATTATGTGGTTAAAGGTATTTGTGCTTCAGAACTAATTATCAGATGTTCTTTCAGAAGAAAAGATAAAAGCTACTGTCCTTGGGGCATAATTTGGAGTGTTGGCTTGTTCAGTGAGATTTTTGGCTGAGTTCAGGAGCTTTGTTCTCTTACAGGTGACTTCCTTACTGAATTCTTCAAGCTTTGCCGTCGGAAGGAGTCAACGGATGAGATACTTGGAAGGTCTGCATTTGATGAGGAAGGAAAAGGTAAAACTAGAATCCAGTTGATTTGTGTTATTTATATTTAATTGTTTTGTGTTAGTTTACCCTCCCTGTACCCTTACCTGGACTGGTATTTATAACTCTTGCACATTTTCTGTGATACTCCTGGGAATTTTCTGGCCAGGGCTTCACGGGGAAATTTCTCATGAATTCTAGATAAGTTTAGCTCCCAGAGTCCCAGAGGGACAATTCCCTCTGTTATGGTTGTGGCTGTTTCTTTTTAAAGGAGTGTAAAAGCTTAAAATTTGACTAGAATGTACAAGAGTTGGTTATAGGAGACATCAGATTTCTTCTGCTGCTTGTATTTGCTAAGAACAGTGAATGTCAGGCATAGAACCTGCCAGCAGAGGTGTAGCTCTGGTTCACAAGGGGTTGAATATCAATACAAGGCAAACAGGCTGATGGAGACAGGTGAACTTTTGAAGAGACATGTTCTAGTGTTTGGGGTTTTTTTTATTTCATTCTAATTGCTTTTATTTTATTTGCTAGAGGTGGCTGATATCAGCCACGCACTGTCGAAGCTCACAGAGCCAGCACCGGTCCCAATCCCCAAACTGTCAGTCACAAACATGGTTCACAGTGCCAAGAAAAAGATCCGCAAGCACAGAGGTGTGGATGAGTCTCCTCTGAGCAATGATGTGCTCAACACCATTCTCCTGGTGAGTGAGCTGTCCCTGCAGGTGGATTCAGAGAGCACATCATACACTGATGCATTTGGTTTAGAGCCTGTGGCAGATTTAAAGATACCTGGTGTCAGTTCCAGTACTTGAATTGCATTTATCAGCTTCTTGGAGCAGCCCAAGTTGTTACAAGTCTGTGTAAGCCCACTATAAGTGGGCTAAAACTGATCTCTGAACTCTGCTAACAGTTGTAATTATAGGGATTGCTGGTGTGAAGCCGGCAATAGCTTTGTGAAGAAAGTGGGAAAGGCAGGAAAACCAAACTGATGGAAGGTTAATTTTTTTTTTCTTCAAGTTCTTATTTCCTGATGCTGCTGACAAACTTGCAGAAGTATTTGAATGCAGAGCCAGCACTTCAGCAGGAAACAATCCTCCTCCAGAGAATGAAGATTATGTAAGTTTTGTTGAGTGACACAAGAGAGAACACAATTTTGAGTGTGTGTTTATACAGACTTTGCTGTGCTTGCCCTACATCTTGTAATACTTAACTTTTGGAAGGAGGAATTTACCTTTGTGGAATCTCTAGGTAGAAGCAGTGATGATTTCTGTTTCCTTCTAATTCTTTCTTCCAAAGACTGTAGTTTTTGGTCTCTTCTAAGGTTAAAATGTTGCTTAGTCACTTACACTGACAAACAGGAAAGATCACATGGCTTTGGAAAACAATGCCATTGTTTCTGTATTTTTTGTTTTCTTTTATTTCTTCCCTAGAATCTCTTCAGTCAGTTCAAGTCTGCTCCATCTGACAGTTTGACATACAAATTAGCTTTATGTCTCTGTATGATAAACTTCTACCATGGAGGGGTCAAAGGAGTGGCACATCTTTGGCAAGAGTTTGTGCTGGAAATGCGTTACAGATGGGAGAACAATTACCTTATTCCAGGGTAAGACTTGTTGTTGCTCCTTGGTCGTAGAAAATGTTCATTGTTCCAGGAGCTGAGTGGGCTCAAGGTGACTTTGAAACATACGGTTTTGGGGTTTTTTAATTTCAAATGCTTTTTTGTAATTAAAAAAGTGTCTGTTTTTTTTTTACCCAACTTCCTTAATGCCAGAAAGGGCAGGGAGTAAGGAAAAGCATCTGTGCCCTCCTTTGAAAACTTCAAAATGCCCGGGGAAGTTCAGCTTAGACATTCACTCCACTGTGTAAATGAGGGTGGGGAAAAAAACTTCCTGTGGTGGAGTTTCACCTCTCTCCTGAGGGACCTGTCCCCAGGTCCTGCTGGTGCCATGGCCTTTTCAGGTGTTTTGGTTGGGGTTTGGGTTTTTTTGTGAATGTGGTGGACTGGCCATTTAATCACTAGTTTGTACTTTGAAATGGTTACACTAGCAGATAAAATAGAAGCTGAAATGTGTAGCAAGGGCTCCTCTGTATCATTGCAGTTTTAAAAGTACAGTCAAAGATGGTTAATTCCTGTTTGAAAGCAGTTACCTTTTCAACTTCCAATTGGAAAACTGACCAGGAAATGCAGGGTGTTTCACAGTAGTGTGGGTGATCTCTGAGCTCCTGAAATGATCTCTCGGAAATACACATAATTTAAATTCTGGGCTTGTCTCCTGAGACAACAGAGGAGCTGTGTCGTTGAAATGGTTGGGGGTGGGTTCCATGTGGGTATTTGTCCCTGGTTTAGATTTCATATGATTTAAGACCACATGTGTGTGAAAGAGTCAACTTTATAATTGATAATGGTTACACTTCTGCCTTTTGTTAGACTAGCCAGTGGCTCTCCAGATCTCAGATGTTGTTTACTGCATCAGAAACTTCAGGTAAATATCCTAAATTTAAGAATGATTTTTGTCCTAAGGAAACTGTCAAAATTGTAGCAATTCTTAGCTAAATGTGTTGTGTTTGTAGATTTGTTGTGCTTGTGGTTTTGGGGTGTGGAATTCATTCCTTGAGAAAAATTTCGTTACAGCAACAAGTTCAGTGGAATTGTTGTCTTTTAGAATTGCAAGACCTTTTCAGTGGCTCTACAACTTTTTCTGTATGATTGTCTCCATAAGGGAAATAATTGCTGAACGATCTTTTTGTTGTTCTTCCTTTAACTTGTTAAATTAGATGCTAAATTGTTGCATTGAAAGGAAGAAAGCAAGAGATGAGGGGAAAAGGGGGAGCATGTCTGATCGTTCCCCTGGTGGTGCTTCTGGTGATGGTGCCAAAGGAGGAGACCACTCTGGAGACAACCCTGACAAGGAAAAAGAATTTGGCAAGTCTTGGGAATCGTGGAGTGACAGTGAAGAGGAATTTTTTGAATGTCTCAGTGACACAGAAGATCTTAAAGGAAATGGACAGGAAAATGGCAAGAAAGGAGCAAAAGAGCCTGTAAACTTAAAACCAGAAGGTCGTTTGCACCCACATGGAAAACTGATGCTGCTGCATCCAGGGGAGCCTCTCTACGTTCCAATAACACAGGTGAGGGAGCAGGAGCTGGGCCACATGTGCAGTAGAATACACAGAGTGTGGCTCATACATGGGATTGTGAAACTGGGAATAGTTTGCGGGTTACAGCCTTGTCTGTTGTTCAGTTTGCTGAGTGTTTTTGACCTAGGACCTTGTTTATAATCTTTAAAACTTAATGAGGCTGTTAATCTCGCAGACTCTTTGTTTTATTTGAGAGTGAGTGTCCATACCAAATTTCACTCCAAACAATAATTTTAAACAAGAATTAAACTTTCTTGCTTACCTTAAATTTGGGGTTCTTTTTATTTCCAGTTCCTGAGGTATTTTCCATCCCCTCCTAACTTTCTTTTGTGTAAAGTAGGAACTGCTGTGGTCCTTGCACCACAGAGATTTCTGCCTGACTTTGCACAGTACTGGATCAGTTTTGCTGCTGTATTTGGTTTTTGTAGAATTTCTCAGCTCACGTCTAATAGTCATTAGGTTTGGTGCCATTCCCTAAAGCAAGTTTATCATCAAACAACTAGAAATGTTACTTGACATCAACAGGCTTTCCTGCAGTGACAGGGATGAAATAGGAAGTGGTGCTGTCACAGAAAGTAGTTTGAAATCAGCCATGCATGAAGAATAGTGGTTTTCATTCTCCTGAGAGAAATTATTTCTAATTAGTGTTGCTTTGCTTGGGTAAAACATGGGAGCAGAGAGTAGTCAGGCAAATTGTTCTCAATTAATTATGTGCTGACAGTATCAACAGCAAAAATTCAGCTTTGCTTTGGATGGATTTTCATCCTTCTCAGCAAAATTGTACCAGTCACACACTTCCTGGATTTCATTTGGATTTTGGCATTTCAGCAATATATGCTTACATTGTTACCTCATTCCCAGGTTATTTTCTGTTTAGTTTCTTCGTTAGTGTCTTCTTCAGATGCACAACTTGAGGCTGAAATGTTTAAGCAGTAGAAAGCTGTGATGATTTCCTTTGGTCACAAACGGAGCAGAATTGTTGTGTTTTGAGTCTAAGATTTTCATAATTAGGATTGTTGTTTTTTTTAAAGTCTTGTGCCAGAGTCAGAAAGAAGAGCGGATCTCACAGCTCGGTCTTGAGAGGTGTTTATTAAGTTTTTTATCTGAAGGTCAGTGCATCGCCCTACACCAGGCTTGGCACACTGAAAGGCACTGCTGCCAAGACCTGGCCTCCAAGGTCACTTAAAGGTTTCTAACTTAAATAACTCTTGAAACGTACTATATTTACAGTTTTGTACTAATAATTACTACTAATTCTAGACACGCAATTCTTTACATTACTTATATTCTATCATTGTTTTTGTGCTACTGTCACAGCAGAAGACGGAGTAGGAAGAAGAAAAAGAACTTAGGACACTGCCTAAAATTCTCTATCTTGCCTCTATCTACTTCCATTCTGAAAACTCCAAGCTACAGATTTTCACCTTGAGGCATACTAAACTACTATCTAATTTAAATTTTTGCTGTTCTCTTTTCCTCTCTAAGTGTTGGCGGTTTTTCCCATGGCCTGAGGTCAAAGGCTTTGCTTTCCTGGGGTCCCGGATCCCCCAGGGCAGTTTGAGGGGTTTTCCCCGTGCCCTGGACTCCAACACAGAACGAACTCGTGGTGAGAGGGAGCTCCCTGTTTGCGCTGCCTGTGTCCCGGCTGGGTGCAGGGGCGGTGTGCGAGGCCGTGTGCGTGTTTCCCTGCAGGAGCCGGCGCCCATGACCGAGGACCTGCTGGAGGAGCAGTCGGAGGTGCTGGCCAAGCTGGGCACGTCGGCAGAGGGCGCTCACCTGCGGGCGCGCATGCAGAGCGCCTGCCTGCTCTCCGACATGGAGTCCTTCAAGGTAGCGCTGCTGCACTCTTCTCTGGAATTACATCGCTTTCTTCTTAATTAAACTGCCTCTCTTCCTTCTCTTGGGCACTTCTGAATTGTTTTTCTCCACGAAACAGTTTCCAGTTAGTTTCAAGTTGAAAATAAAAACCTGTTGGGAAAACTCTTGGCACATGTCAAAATCTCTAAAAGGATGTGGTCTGTTACACTGTAACATCCCAGTAAATTTACACAGTGTCTGTGGGAAGGGAAAAGACACATCAAACATACAATTGATAATTGTGAATTAAAACAGCCGTTCATCAGGTTAGGATTGGACTAACTGTGGTTTTGGGTTTCCTTTCTTGTCTGAGCTCTGCAGAGGGAGCTAAGAGCACATCCACTGCTGTCATTATAGGAGCTCAGCACTAAAAGGATGGGAGATTGTGTAATGAAATAGCCATATATAAATCTTTTTAATTATTGCAGTGTTTATGGTAAAAGGATATCACGTGCTGTACAGTTAGAGTATTTATAACATAACAGTAATCAGTTTATTAACAGTCAGTCATGGCATATTAGATATATGTAGAAGTTTTATTTATATGGTGCAAGTAAAAACCTCAAAGTTAAAAAGAGAACTATGATTGCAAGCACAAGTACACTCTTCATTGGTACATCAAATAGGAAGCTGGGTTTCCTTTTTTGTTCTGGACCTACAGATGTAGTTAATTGTGGTGATATTGCATCTATAAAAAAGGAAGTTATTTTTGTTTTGGGAAGATTTTTTTTTAAAGTTCCTTTTTAAAAGAGGAAGAAATGGTGAATTTTATCACTGGAATGTTAAAAGATAGAAAGTCAGTGCTGAAAGCATACTTAGGCAGCCCACTGATTCCTTTAGTGTTTAATGGGATAAGCTTAGTGAAAATTCCTACTTCTTGCATGTGGCAGGTGCCAGGTAGAATCTTAACAGTATAGTTTTCAGCTTGCCTGAAATAACTGATGAATGTAATCAATGTACATAGAGCGGGTGATCAGAAGGTGACTTCTTTTGTTGTTGCTGCTGATGTGGGTTTTACCCCTTGCCATTGTCTTGGTTTATGCTTTATTCCCTCCGAACTGCTGTACAGTTTGTTGGCTGTGGGCAGATGAATTTCCTGAGTTTTGTCTCTTATTCTGGTCTCTAACCACTATCCCATATTGCCCTCCTACCCAGGCTGTCATGCTTTCATAGGATTTTTCAGCAACTCATTTTCTGTCCTCTCCTCCCTGCAGGCAGCTAACCCTGGCTGTTGTCTGGAGGACTTTGTGAGGTGGTACTCGCCTCGGGACTACATCGAGGAGGAGGTGGTTGATGAGAAGGGCAATAAAGTCATCAGGGGCGAGCTGAGCGCGCGGATGAAGATTCCCAGCAACATGTGGGTGGAGGCCTGGGAGACAGCAAAGCCAGTGCCAGCACGGAGGCAGAAGAGGCTTTTTGATGACACCAGGGAGGCTGAGAAGGTGAAAGCTCTGGGGCTGGTGCCACTCTGGGCTCTGATGCTCCCTGCAGCCCCTCCTTCCTTCCCTGCCAGCTCCTTGCACTGTGTCCTCAGAGCTACTCAACTGTTTCGTGCATAGCCTAGGTGGCTGATTGGAAATTCCGGCTGCTGTACAGGAGGGTGTTTGAAGTACCTAGAAGTACCCAATGTTACTTAGGTATTTCTTTGAATTATTAGTAAACAAACCAGATACTTACCTGCATACATATTAGAAACATTTTAGTTTCCTAATGCAGTTATATTTAGTTTCGTTCTAACCTGTTGGGAGGATTAATGTGAAACTGCCTCTCGGGTCCTTACAGTGATGTTCCCTTCTTGTGAATTTGTCTTTCCTAGGTAACCTCATCTTTGGGAAGTAGTTTTGATCACTAAAGTATTACATTTTCTAATGTTGCAGGTGCTTCATTACCTTGCAGTTCAGAAACCAGCCGACCTTGCCAGGCATCTCCTGCCTTGCATCATCCATGCAGCTGTACTCAAGGTAAAGGAGGAAGGTAAATAATGTTTAATAAATTATTAGGATATTTAAGGGGGAACAGTGATGCAGTCAGTAACTACAACTTCGTTTCTTCCCTTACAATAGAAGCAGTAGAAGATATCTCTTCAGTTAAGAAGATTATTAAGCAGATAATATCCCATTCCAGCAAAGTGCTACGTTTTCCCAATCCAGAGGACAAGAAGTTGGAAGTAAGGCTTTTGTAGTGACTGAGGCTGAAAACCTGATGGACTTTTGCACTGTTCATGGCAATATTAAAAGAACATCTTTTTAATTAACTCTTTTATTAAACTCTTGCAGGAAATCATCGCTCAGATTATGAGTGTGGAAGCCATCATTGCCAGGGCAAGGTCTCTCAAAGCAAAATTTGGGGTAGAGAAATGTGAAAATGAAGAGGAGAAAGAAGATCTACAAAGGTGACTGGTTTTTTTGAATTCTTATTTTTCACTTTGTTGTTTTGTTTTTCCTCTGATGCCCTCGTTTGTACTTTCAAAACTCAGGACAATGGTGACAATAAAGAAATACTTAGGAATCATATTTGGGTATCCCTGTCACTAGACTGTCTAGAGATGATGTCTGTGGGTACCCTCAGTGCTCCTCCAATTAAGCATCTCTTTGGAGACATTTGATCCAGGTTTTTTAACAGAATTTGGTTTCATCTTGACAGTACTGGGGAGTAACTTTTTTTTTTGTGTGTGTATATAAAAGGTATATTTGATGAGCTCTGCTATCAAAGCAGTAAAATTAGGACTAGAAATTTAGTATTTTTTATAAATATAATGGAGTGAAATAGCCCCTTCCACAGTTTTCTTATTCTTGTCTCCTTGCTGATGTGAAACATCACTGAGCAGCTCTGAATGGAAAGTGACAAGGAATGTTCCCTTGCATCACTACCTGCTGTCAGATTATTTACTTGCTGCTCAAGATGATTAATATGTTATAAAACCCCAGTTAACCTTTTGCTGCTGTGCTGGGAGGGAGAGAAGACATTTGTGCAGTACATGTTGGGAGTTCAGAGATGTGGTGTCTGACCAAAGCAATGTCTGTGTGCTAAAGAAAATTGTCACACTGTGAATACTTCTGCATGGCCAACACCACGGAGGCTTTCCTGTTGTTTTTGTACAACCGCTTTAGGAGCCTGGGTTTCATTCTTAGGTAACCAAGAGGAGAAATTTTTCCTTAAACTTTTAGAATAGAGAACCAAGAGAATCTGCTAGTCCTCACCCTGAGCAAATGATGCGTGGTGACGGCCTTGGCATGGGAAACAGCTCCTTTAGATCAGCCTGGATCTGGCCAGGGATTAACCATTCCTTTTTCCTTTTCAATCATTCCATCAGGTTTGTAAACAGTCTCCTGGAGCAGCCAGAAGTGTCAGTTGTTGGTGCAGGAAGAGGACCTGCTGGCAGCATCATTCACAAGCTGTTTGTGAATGCTCAGAGGGTAAGAGAGAGCTCTGGGTCACTTCTGATGCAGACACTTCTGATTTAACCAGAATGAGGCAATGAGTTACCATATGGTGCCAGTGGACTTTGTCTGCATATCTGCATGTATTGTCATAAATGTGCTTGAGGTGTTTTCTGTGATGTTCAACATGATTTTGGCAGTAACAGAACCTTGCAAGACCAAAGAAGAGTGAGTGAGCTGGGATGTAAACAGTTGAAGCCAGCTGGGTAGATAAAGGTGTCAGTAATGCTTTTGAGGTGAGACAAATCTCTGCCTTATCACAGCAAGGTCAAATGTTGATTGTTCCACAGAGGAATGCAGAGAAGCAGGTCACATTATATATTTTAGAAGGAGTAACTTCTTCAAATGAGGCTTATGCTTGGAATACTTGAGATTTCTTCTGTGGAAACCAGCATGCTTAGGAAGTTTCAGTTTTCAGTTTCTGCATTCAGTTTACCTATTGCCAGTGTTGCATCTGTTTTCTGGAGACCCTTCTCTTGCTAATATTGATATAAATGTTGTCGTTTCCTCTTAAGCAGTCTTTGGAATAATTAGCTTGAAAGTATTGATTTCCAAACCTCATGGACTGCAGTCAGCCTTCAGTTTCTATCAGAATTACACTGTTCATAACATCAGATTTTCTAACTCAAATTTAACTGCAGTGGTAATAACAAGGTAGCAGCCTAAAATCCCATTTGGAAATAATTGCTGGAAAAAACGTTATGATTGGGTGTTAAACACTTTAAAGGGATCAATGCTTTTGTAATAATCTGTATTTTGCAACTCAGCATAAAAAGGACCATTCTGAAAACAGACCATGGTTATTCTGAGGAATGAAAATCAGGACACTTCTTTTATTCTTCCAGTCTCTAGGGAAAATGTATTTGCAAATCTGAACCTGCCAACCAGCCACCCTTGCAGACTCCCCTGTAAAGTCCAAGGCTGTGCCCTGTAAGTGATGCACACATGAGCCCTTTGCCTCTCCAAGAGAGGCAGTGTGTTTTCAAACCTGAGTAAGTTTCTACCCTTAGGATGTGTGCAAAATTCTAGGGTTTTGTTTTGAAACACCACTAACTAAGGCAGGGTTGCACGTATTTCCCACTAGTAGCTGGTCAGTGTTAATTAAGGTTTCTTAGTTGGACAGGAACCAACTTGCTACTAACCCCACTTTGTGTTTAACCTGCCAGGAGTTGTTTCAGTAGAGAGCTGTTTGGCAAACAGAAGTGAAATGAGTTCCTTGTTCGTTACCTTTTGAACCTGGACTCCTCTCTGAGCTGTGTATAATGTGTTCTGTTCTTGAGTCTTCTCAGGAAAATTCTGATAGCCACTGCATGTTCTTGGAGTGCATGACGTCTCTTAAACCTACAGTCTCCTCCTAACCTCTTGTAAGTCACCTCTGACTTGCCTTTGTTTCTGTCTTTCATCACTGGTTCTTTTCTCATCCCTTTCCAAGCTGACTGAATCTTCTGATGAGGTAACCGACTTTGTCCCTCCTTTCCCTCTCATCTTCTCTGCATAGAGCTGAACCTTCTGGTAGATAGAGTGCAGCAGCCAGATTTAGTTTGTACTGGTGTTCACATGTTGAGCATAAAAGTAACTTTGTGTTTCCAGAATGGTTTTTCTGCATTCACACACACTTTATTTTTAGAGTCTAATAATGCATAGTGAAAAGAGAGAGAAATGCTTAATTAAAAAAAAAAAACCAAAACACTAAAAAACCCTCTCAAAATGAAAAAACCCAACCAAACAAGAAACATTTCTTCAAGTGAGTATGGATGTTTTCTGATGCTGAAATATGTGGCCATGCCTTTATAGTCTTTGTTGCCACCACTGTTTGTGTCATGTTTTGTGGGGGAGGTGGTGATGAACAATTGGATGCTGCATTCCCAACACTAGTGCTTCCTGAAGCTGTGGAACTTTTTGGACACAGATATTTGGGAAAGAAACAGGGTAATTGTGGAAAGTGTAGCACAGGGAAGATCCTCTCAGTTGGTTTCCTTGAGCTGTTTTTGTGGGACCACGTGGCACTTATCCCTGGTGGGTTCTGTGGCCCAGGCTGCAGAGCCAAGCAGGGCTGGGTCCCCTCCTGGGAGAGGGCTGGGAGCAGAGGGGCAGCACCAAGGGACCACGAGGGGCAGGCCGTGGCTTCTGCCACACCCCAGTGCTGGTGCCAGCGTGGAGTTGTCCATGCCTGAATTAGGAAGGACCCTGTTGGGGTAGTGGTAGGGGTGTGTTATCCACAGGTAAATGTAATTAGGGGATGTTTGTTGGGCATGCCAGCCCTTCCAGTGTCCAGGCATCAGTGTTGCTGCTACCTGGCTCTGAGGCAGTGAGCAGCCGCGGGGAGTGTGCAGAGTCTCAGTGGGTCTTGATTTCAGCAAGGCTCTCTGGCCAGGAGAAGCCCATCCTGCAGTAGTGTTGGAGTGTGAAAGGCAGGTCACTGTCAGGACTGCAGTAGTGGCACTGAGGATCTTGAAGTGGAGGCTGCCGTGGCCTCCTGTAGCTGCAGGGAGCTGAGGAGAGCACCCTGTCTGAGAAGGGGCCATTTCCTCCAGTCACAAGCCTTGCTTCACACTGCCGGACATCACGAACTTCAGCTAGGCAGAGCTTCACCATCCACACGAGGGTTCTTCCATCTGGTTAGTTCGCTTGATTTCCTAGCATCCCATTAGTGCTTTGCTCTGCGTACACATAAAGCCTCCTGATGCGTTCCCCATTTCTGATCTTCCTCTGAGAGGAGTTTCCCGAATGGCAGTGTTGGGCGGCAGCCTGCCCGTCACTGTCGCTGTGCTCTGTCGCAGGTCCCCGCCGTGCCGCCGCTGGAGGAGGAGCTGCGGCGCTCGGGCTCGCAGGAGGAGCGCAGGCAGGGGCTGCAGTCCGAGTTCCCCCCGCCCACGGGCCGGGAGGTGATCCTGCGCACCTCGGTGCCCCGGCCCGCCCCCTACTCCAAGGCGCTGCCGCAGCGCATGTACAGCGTGCTGACCCGCGAGGATTTCCGGCTGGCCGGCGCCTTCTCGGCCGACACCACCTTCTTCTGACACCGGCGCTCGCTGCGCGGGCACGGAGTGCCGCTTCCCGAGGACTTGGACTGGCCGCCGTCAGAGGTGGCTGGAGCCACTCATCTCCGAGGTCTGGAATGGCTTCAGGAGCGGTTTCAAAAACTCTGTCTAAAGGGAGCATATTTTCCTTTCCTTGCATTAGCTTAATTACGGACCTGAAGGGGCTGTGTGCAAAAATTCATGTTGAAATTCATGCAGAATGTGCTGCTTTACACTTCAGGATCAGACTTTATCAAGTGACGTTAGTCTACTTAAATCGATATATATAAACATTAAGTAATTTATATTTATTACTAATCATAATCACAGAGCCCAGTATTTTTTGGTTAATCACTGTTTCAAGTGCTTCTGAAATATCCTTATTTTTATTTAAAGTGTACAGTTCATTCTCTACTTTGTGCTAAACTCTCCTGGTTGTCCAGATCTCGTCACTTCTCCCAGACAGAACTAAGTGGACAGTGAGTCTGACTGCAGTGGAGCACTGAGGGGTTGGGATCCTTTATATCCTTCCCTGTGTGCGAGGGCCAAAGCTGGATGGAAATGACACCCCAGAGGTGTTTCACTGTGAGCACCTCCCTGGCGTTCACCGAGGCCGTTTGCCTGCAGTCCCTGTCATCGATGGGAGAGGAGGGGACAGCTCTGTCACCTCTGGCCCCTCACCCCACACGTGCCAATGTTGCTTTACAGTGACCTTCATCTGTTTGAATGAGAATCAGCAGAAGATCAGCGTTACTTTACAGATGTACAAACGGCTACAGTATTGTGGACATTATTCAATAAATATAAATGTTCTGTTGGCTTTCAGTATCGCCATGCTTTTCTGTGCCCTCCTTGCACACTCTGATCCAGGAAGGACGTTGTGACTACACTGGGAACACTGAGCTGAGTTCTGCTGGCAGTTGCAGGATCCCAGGTGCTACCCTAAAACTCCTCTGAGGGGACAGGGATCAGTGTCTTTTCCTCACACAAAGTTCTATGAAGCAGAAATACATTTTTCAGGGTGAGGAAGAGTTAACAAGGTAAAATCTTGTCACAGACCATGGTTTCCAGGCTGTTGGTGTGTTTCCTCACACATCGGGGTAAGTACGATAAAGCCCAGCAGCTGCTGTTTAACTGTGTGGCTTCCTTAAAATGAATTACACCAGGCAATTCCTGATTTACTGAAAAGTAAATTTTAGGTTAAGCTTCTTCCCCTGTAGTCTTGGTTTCCTCCTCTCTAATGGAATGTTTCACTGCAGTATGGCCTCTTGTAAAGGCTGTAGAAACTTGGAAGTCTCTCATACTTGATTATCAGGCTATTCCTAGCTCATCCTTTAAACTGCTGGAGAGGTGATTCCTTTACAGTCAGACACAAGCATCATTAACACAGCTAAAGGCCCCTTAGTCTGACTGTAGCAAATGGTGCACTCATGCAACTACCTTGTCTTACACAGTCTTTTTCTCTGTTTCAAGAGTTAGAACTTGAAGGATTTTTCTCAGAAGGATAACTCAGCTTATTTTAAGTAATTGTAGTTGAAATTGCAGCTCTGCTTTATGAGCTTACAACTCAGCATTCAAAGGCTGAGGAGCATTAAAAAAATCACCAGGATAAAGAACTGTATTTAAAGGAACTGTAAAGCAAGCCAAGGTAAGCAGTCCAAAATTACCAGCATCTCGCAATCTCGGTGAGGGGAATTTGACTGTAGCACTTCCTAGAAACGGCCTTTGATGAGATAATTGCTAATATTTAATGTTTCCTATCCTGAGTAACATTTCAATACGAGCTGGTTTGAGTAAAACTAGAATTCAGCTGACATCAATTCGAAATGCCAGAGTCCTGTAAGTGAGGCCCATGCCAAGAGTCAGCCTCCGGTGGGTGAGCAGCACTAGAGGGTCACTTGTGCTAGTTTTTGTCATAATTGCTGTGTTTTATTCTGTAGATTTGGTATGTCAACAACAAAAAGAATTAAAATTATGACATCTTCTAGGTCCATGAACTAACCCCTAACTAGCCTGTAAGAGGAAACCATAATGCTTCCAAGTGGCATTGAAGTTACACACAAAAATTCAGCTTTAAACCAGGGCCATATAAAACCAGGATGATCGAGGATTTTGGATGTTACAGATGATTTCTTTGGTTTAATTCCTCATTTTCTTCTCTCTACCAACAGCTTGATACAGCAATTTCTGTTAAATCAGTGCAAGAGGAAAACATTATGGGTTTTACAGTACATGAATGTATTGTGCATTTCACTTCTTCACAAAAAATTTGGTGATATCACAGCCATACTTTGTAGCTAAGGACCTTCTCTTCAGCTGGCTTCTTTCCTTGGCCTGTTTTGCAGTTCTCTGCAAAAGAGAGACAGGTTAAGGTTGGTTCAGTGAGTACTGACACTTGGCAACACGTCCAGCAGAAAGCATTAGCCCACAGTTAAACTCCAGTCTATCTTTGCAGTAGACAGCATGATGAAATGCAAATGTTTATTAAGGCAACATTTTCCCAAATCCAGAGGACACTGCCAGACTGTAATAGTTTAATGCTGCCTTTCCCACTTGGCTGTATGGGAGGGAGAGGCTGTGAGCACTGGGGCTCTGCAGCAGGAGGGAGCAGGGCTGAGGAGGAGCCCAAGTGCAGTTTGGCCCTGCTGTTCCCTGTGAGAGGGCCAGGACGCCTGGCTGCACGTACTGACCTCCCTGTGGCAGGCTGTGCACAGGGTCTGCAGGTTCTCCAGGGAGCACTGTCCTCCTCCGCTGTACACGGGCTGGATGTGGTCCACCTGCCAGAACTGCCCCTCGGCCGGGCTCCGGATCATCTCGTTCAGCTGCAGCACACAAGGGACATGGCAGGGTGAGACACTCCTCAACTACATGGACATCCTGCTGTAGGAACAAGGGGATTCTGCGAAGTAGCTGTCTATAGTTTTCATCAAGATCAAGCCACTGCACAAGCAACAGCTGTAAGTGGTTGGCACGTTTCCACCCAGGCCTGGCTGTACATGCACCTCCCTCCAGAATCAGCTCTGATGCCTGTGCCTTTTAAAGGTGTTAGAAGACAATGATTTAGTTACTTTGACTGTTTTTAAGGACTTGTTTTCTCTTGTTCTGTTGTTGGTGCTAGGTTACCTATCTTCAATCTGTAAGAACATCTTTGGCTATCTCTGAACTCTATACACAAATCAGCTGTTAGTGCTGAAACCCCAGAGCCATCACCTGCCCGAGGGGAAGGTGAGACATCCAAGAGCTCTCCAGAAGCTGCTTCCTCTGGCTCCTGGGCGCATCCCTGACGCTGAGGTAAAGCTCCTGGGCGTTGTTGTGGCAGGCCTGGCACACGCCGTGCTCGATGCGGAACACCTCGGAGCGGAGGTAGCTGTTGCTGGAGCGGATGGAGAAGTCCTCCTGGCAGGCGTGGCAGCAGAAGCGCGTGTCCCAGGCGCGGCCGGGCGGCGGTGGAGCTGTGGGCTGCTGGCAGCTCAGGCACAGCGGCGTCCCCTGGCTGTCCAGGGCCTGCAGGTACCCTTTGGACAGGGAGCAGCCTCCCTCAGTCTGCCCTGGACCAAGGGCTGAGGGATCAGCTCCAGTTTCTGACAGCAACCTGATGGCAGAGAACAAAGCACAGCTCTGGATGAACGAGGTATTCAGCAGCCCAGTTCATGGGGGGGTTATGCCCCGTGTATTTCAATTAGATATCTTTTATGCTCTGAAAAACTATTTTAGCTGAAATAATACCTTGCTCAGTGCAAATCCTTTATGTGGTTTACATTTCCATTTAAACAAAATTTGGCAATATAACAAGGCAGATTTTTCTTCTGCACATCTTACTATGCTCAATTATTAGCTGAAATAATGCTGTATTTATAAAGACACGGTCATTTCTATCAGGCATGTACATGTACAAAAGTAAAATGTTTCAGCCCCCTCTTTAACAGAAGTAATAAAGGAAAAATCCTGGTTTCTCTTTACGATCTTCACGGCAGCCTATCAATTTCTACTCAAAACAAAGTGGGATACACAGTGCTTGTCTAAGAAAATAATTTTAAAGGGCAATTCCTTTTTGGAATATTCATTTCTTTGCTCCCTTTTTTTAAAATTTAAATTCTGAGGCAAAAGAGGAGCAAATTCTGTGTCCTCAGCTGGATGCTGACCTCACAGGAGGGCTGAGCTGACATTCTTTTCTCTAACTGAATCACATAACTATTCTCTTGTTTTGTTTCAGTCAGACTCAGTTAATTAGCAGCTCCATCAGCAGACAACAGATGAAATCTAAATTGTTAGAGGAATAAAACAGAGCTCATTAGCACTACAGCAAGTTTCTTACCTAACTACTGTAATTCAGCAAAGCAGACGCTCATAGCAAATAATTTTACTACCATTAAAAAAAAAAAAAAGCGGCAAAAGAACTTCATCATGCTACTGCATTAATAAACCTACTTTGTGGATGCTTCAGGAGAAGCCCCTTTGTCCAGAGGAGCCCCCATGTCCTTGGAGATGAGACGAACGCTGCCCCCGCTGCTGCTGGCCTTGGAGAGCGAGGCTGCTGCCACATCCTCCCTGGTCACATACCTGAGAGTGACAAATCCTGTCAGCAAAGGGGGCAATCTCCCTCCAAGAACATCACTCTGGCCTGCGGCAAGATTGGGACAGCACATTATCCTCTAACATCCCTCATTTTCTGGATGAGAAATGAAGAAAGTTTGGGAAAACCTGCTTCATGTGCTTCCATATTAATTTTTTTTTTTAAGTGAATTCTACCCAGTGAACAGTAACTTGGTTTGTGTATAACAATTTAAAAATCACTTCAATTTGATACTGCCTGACAGTGAAACCTGAGAGGCATTTTGTTTCAGTTAGGTGACATCTCAGTGACACTGAATAATCCAGGAAATTTTACAAGCTCTGGAGGACCCTTTGCTCCATTAGTTATGTTTGATCTCCCTATTTTATTTTCATGTGAAACCCTGTGAAACACAACTGCTCTTAGTTAAAAACTTAAAATTGCTTCACAGAAACCACTATTCAGACAACTTCTTCTGAGGACATCTCTTTACTGATCATCTGCCAACCCCCATCTTACAAGGCTGCTGTAGGTCCTGGTGGTTTTTTTAACACCAGTCAGATTTTTCCTACACTTTATGGTAGGACACAATCAGGCAAGAGGTTAACAAACACATACTACCCTCTGCTTCTTATATTACTGGAATTACAAACTATTTATTTACTTAATTCTTACCTACAGCCAAAATACAGTCACCCTGAGTTATTTAACAGTAGGGATTGAGGGGAATAAGAAGGTTTTAGATGGTTTGCATGACATGTTCTGTGCAGAGCAATGACAACACTGAGGCTACAAATGTCTTGTCAAGGAAAACCACATCAGAAAAAGGAAAGAAAGGGAATCAAAGGTACATTTAGGTTTTAACAAGGATCAAACACCAGCCCTCTTCAGTGACACTCAGCAAAGAGAGTCGCAGTTTTGAGAAATGTCATGTACAGAGAACAGAACTGCTTAAAGAGAAAACAAGACCTGGAAAGGGTTAGAGTTGGCTGTGAATTATGAATAAAATATTATCTCATTGATAATGGCAACTAATGATGGATTTCTGCTTCCAGGTGGGGAAAACAACAAGATGCTTTGACCTTACTTTTCTGTTGTGGCCCTGAGGTGAGGGTTTTTCCTTTAAAAACACCTGGCAAGTTCCAGATGTTGAAACATGCAGTGCAGCAGAGCCAGAGCAGCTGCAGAATGGGGCACAGAGCTGGGCAGGGAAGGAGACACTTCCAGCAGATTCACCAACATGCCTGGCTGCCTCTGTCTGTCACTCTGTGACAGGCAGTCACTGAATGTCCAGCTCAGACTTAGCATCATTCCACCGAAGGTCACATCAAATAAATCAAGCTTTCTGCAGTAATTAGTGGCAGGAATTAAAACCAAACCCCACATACCTCTTTGTGCTGCTGCCCACCGACTGCTTTTTAGACAACTCCTCTGCAGCATGAATGGGACTGCAGAATATCTGACCACTTTTTCTGACAATCTTCTGTTTCATTGCTGTTAGATGAGTCCACTCTTTCACAAACCTCAGGATCTGGCAGAGAACAGACACTCAGCAGCAGGACAGGCTTTGCACAGAGCTAATTACATTGCTAATTGCATCCTACACTGGCTGGAAACAGCTCCTACAATCAGAGATGGTGCTTTCAGGTAACTTTTCACACCTTCACCCCCATCTGTGGAACCCACTCAGTAGCTGCCTCACACAACAGCTGGTGAATCAGGCAGGTATCCCCATCACAAATTTAAATTCCAGCCTTGCTGGAGAACCTACGGAAAGAATCAGTTTTGTTCCTTTCCTACATGACGGTTTTCTGTTTGGAAATTCTGATTTTAAGTTAAGCAGATAATATTTCCCATCCAGTTTAAATCTGGATTTCCTTACTTAAGTACTTGTGTTCGCAGTGTTCTTCTCAAACCCCATTATGAATGGGATCTTTATTCCTCAATTAACTGAATGTCTCTGTGGAGCTGTGCCTGACACCGCTTTGAAAACTGTTAGTAGACCAAAGGGAGAGTGAGAGTGGAGGCCTGCTCAGGCCTGCAGCTCTGACACAATCTAGAGCATTCTTATTTAGGGTCTGCTCCATTTAATTCAGAAACTTTAAGAAGTCATTTTGTTGACTTATGAAAGTTAGTAACTAATCCTGTAAATGAGAAATGAAATGATGCCTGGTTGATTCCTTCTACTGCAATGTAAACAGGAGGCACAATAATTACCAGAGTAACAGACTGCACAATTAATATTCACATCAACATCTGTAAGATTGCCTTGATGAAACTGCCTAAATCCCAAGGCCTGGCAGTATTCTGCATTTATTTTTTTAAAAAGTAACTAATTTTCTTCTGCATTAAAGATTATATTGCTGTGCCAGTAGAACTTGTTCTTACCAGTGCACGATTTTTTTTATTCTGGAAAGTCTCTGGTAAATCTTCCCAGTTATCCAGCTGTATGTCCAATGGAATGAAATTATGCTTCAGTGGTTCACCATCCTAGACAAGCAAACAGTTTTGTTTACAGATGCAGTGTAGCACAATGTAGAAAAATTAATCTGTTTCAAGTGAATTCTCCTCCCTTCCGACTAAATTTAGTCCCTCAAGGTCAAATGTTTCCAGAATTAACAATAAGGCACAGAGATAACAGCAAAAATGCAAGAAAGATGATTCATATTAATCTACCTAAAAGTAACAAGGCTGAACATTTTAACTTTTAATAGATCTGATTTTTTCTTTGCAAATAGTTCAGACACAAACTGTCTTATATTAAACAGAAATTACAGTTCTCTTGACTGAATTCTAAGGGAAATGAATGACTGGAGATAGGAGAATGTCACTTCATTACAATTTAAAATAAGAATTCTTGAATATTGTTTATCATACTTTTTTCTGATGTCTGAAGAAGTTCTCCACTTAACTTTTAAAGGAATAAGTTCTCCCAGTGGGTACATCTGGTCAAAGAACTTATTGATGATTCAAAAGCATTTGAGAGGAGTCAAAGCAGAATTCCCTGGTGTCTCACCATTCAGCAGATTTTGTGCAGTATCTGGAACAATCAACCTCTAATCTCAGTAAAACCCAAACCAGACAATTGCCCAAACCCCACCTAAAATGCATCTTTGTCTGAATAAAACATGTGAAGCTAGGCAGCAGCACACATTGTAAGTACATTTAACAGATTTTCAGATACAAAAGGACTTTTTGATTCTTTTTGACTTTTCCCAGCTGCATCAGCCTCATAAAAATGTCTCATCCCAAAGACTTGCCTTCAGTTATCTGTGCTGCTTTAGTGGCACCTGAATACACTGATTCACTCAGTAATTTGAAGAAATCTTCCCACTGAACTTTCCTATCACCTGAAAGAAGAAATTGGCAAGTCCTGACCTCCCCTTGAATAATGACCTGGAAAGTTCCCAGCTGCTGGTTTCTGTGCCCAATCACCGCTGCAGATTAATGATAATGTGCTTTATTCAGGAAGTTACTGACTTACACACAGCACCAATGTTGAGCTTTCTGCAAATGTGGTGGCAATATTTTATTTACTTAGTGTGTCAGGATTTACTGTAATTTTTTATTTGAATTTTGATGGTAATTCTATTCAAGTTATTTTGTGATAAGACAGTGTAATAAGAAAAAAGGAACTTTAAACAACTGTCACTGGCATTTCTAACAGAGGCTTTCTTGTATAAGCCCGATTTTGTAAGCCAAGAGAAGTGTTGGAAGTTATGTAAGTAAGGAATTATTACTTAATTCCATTGAGAAAAAGAACTAGAATGATAAACTACCTAATTTTTGTACATTTCAGTTAACACAAAAATATTAATGCTTTTACATCAGACATAACAAAGGAGAGCATACAGAAACATTTCACAGGGCAACATTTTCCTTTGCAATTTTAAAATGACAACGTCCATCCGTATTTCAGGTTTACCTTTCTATAGAGGTGGATCCTATCGGTATTCCTGCTTGCACAAAACATAAGCCCATCATATACTTGGAATGTGTCTGATTTATCTGCAACAGAAAAAATGTTGGCATTAAAGATTTTTATTCATTCAATTCTACTCTGACATTAAAAATAATATTTAAATGTGTATCTAAGTCCAGAACAACATAAGGTGCAGAGCTCAAGCAGCAAACTATTAAGGTATTTGTGTATTTTATTATTCTGTTTCCCCTGAATGACCCATCCCCTGTTTTGTCTGTGTCTGTCCTGAGTTCCAGTAAAACCATCCACATTCCCAGCTGCTGGTTTGCTCCAGGAGCTGTGTGGAGAGGCTGGGCTTATCCAGCATCAAAATTTAACTAAGGCCTAGGCCAAAATGAGAGTCTCATGCTGGTGTTTGGACTTCTGTGTTTAGGAGGGGTAGGTTTTTATTTAAAAGCCATTTTTCAGGCCAGAGGCATTTAATTCAGTTTCACAATGGGACAGAATTGTTTTTTTCAAAGTCCCACTTTACCTTCTCCATATTTTTTTTCACTTTCTTCTTTTTCATTGCCAACACTTTCCTGTTCTCTGACTTCAAGAGACTGCTGGGCCCCCAATTCCCCCAAATTTCCTCTTCTGCCTTCAGCACTGCCCTCTGCTCTCTCTCCATCTCTCCTGGGCTCCTCTGACACTCCTTCCTCAGTCTGGCTCCTGGGAGCTTCACCATTTCTCTCACCTAAAGACAGAGAAACAAGCACAGTGATGATTTGTGTTAGGGGGCAAGTACCTAATAACACATCTGAGACAGGAACACCTCCCTGAAATACAAAGAAATGCCTCTGCATTCTCTAATGTTATTATGGTGCAACCACTTAGAAGTTAGAGCTAACTTTAATAGCAGGAGAACAAACACATGGAAGAAAGCTTTTAATTTAGGCAATCCTGTGCACCCAGATTAATGTCAATATATATATAATAAACAATGCAGTTAGCAATTCTAATTCTATATTATATACAGTTATTGTATACCATAAACACACAAAATAGTTTTCCAGGCATTGAGTTACAGCTGTGAAACTCAGAAGTTGTCCTGATTTGAACAAGCCCAGAGATATAAATAAATAAGGAAGTAAAACAAACCCTTACCCATGGCTTTGCAACTGAAATGACAAATATCAGCACACATTTAAAAAAATGTTTCACAATTTTCCAGATAGCTTAAATAAATTTCAGTAAAAGAAATCTACTGTGAGCTGGTGGAGAAAGAAAAGCCATATTTTTCAGATAATGCCTCTCATGACAAATACACAATGCTCAAGTTAATAAAACTCCAACACCACACTGCTTAGTTTTGAAAGGCAAAGCAAAGTTTTGCTGTTTAATTGTATTCAGAATAACCATAAATCTCCAGCAAGATGAGAGGGGCATTTGCTGCAAAAAAACCAGAGGATATATTCTTCCTTATGGAATTCATATCCTGTTAACATGTTATGGGCATTTTTCACTTGTTTCAAGTTAGACTCATGTAAAAGATCCTTGGGGAAAGCAAGACTAAGGAGGATCGCTTGAGGAGTATTTTTTACATAAAGACACAATCATTCATATTTTCCTGGACTTCTGCATAGCCACAGGTTCAAGAAAATTGTGTTTTCTGAGCCTGATCACAAGTGCAATGAAAAATGCACCTTTCCCTCTGCAGCAGCCCTTACTCACCATCCCTGCCCTGGGGGCAATGGCACATCTCACAGTAAGGCAGCAGAGCATTGTTAGTGTAAGTGCAAGCACTGCAGTGCCAAACTTCATTTACAGCTGGACTTTCACTTGAAGTATTTAAGTCACAAGGGTGGAGTTCACTGGTTTTTTCTGGAAACAAAGGCGGCTTTTTTCCAGTCAAAGATGTTTTCTTTTTATTACTGGAGCTGACTGGGGTCCATCCACTTAAGCTCTTTGCTCTTTTGGCTTCATGTTCACAAGTATCTTCATCACAAATTGTGTCCACCTCACTTATCCTTGTGGAATCCAGGTTTTCATTGCTCTTCTCTGCACCCTCTTCTTTTGTGACTGCAGAAGATTCTGAGTCATTATGTAACAATTCATCATCACCAAAAAATCTTTTGCGTTTCTTCTCCGTGGATGATTTGGGGGAAAAGAAGGAACGAATGTCATGCTGTCTGTCCTTTTCAAACTAGGGAAGAGGAAAGGAATAGCAATCACTGAATCATTTAGGTTGGAAAAGACCTCTAAGCCCCACTTACGACTGCATCAGAAACTGTTCAACAAAAGGAATCTTTAACAAAAGGTAACTTCAAAACAGTGAGCAGAAAAGGCAATTCAACATTCCTCTCCTGATTTCAGAAAGGTATTTTCAATATTCCCCTGAAAATTCTGAAATGGCACTACCAGAAAACAGATACACAGGGGTGGTAAGCTGCCTGCCTTTTTTGAAGATGCCCATTACAAGGAAAGGCTTACAAACACCGTTTTAAATATTAGTCCAATTAATTCAGCACAGTTAACAAAGATATCATTTGAAGAGAAATGACTTGGTCTTTTCTGACTCTGAGGGTGGCTCAGTCACCTAAACAGAACATAAGGATCCATTAGAAGATGTTGATGACATTTATTCCACACGGAGCACTTTCCCCAACTTCACCCAAGTTTAAAAATGGCATTTACATTATTTTTCCTACTTTTTTGGTGTTTCTCCAGTAGTAATGTCTGAAGTGCACATAAAGCTGAAGCAGATGGCTGATTTATTTTTTCTTAAAATGAAAGGAAACGGAAAAAACAAAGTTTCAAGTCTTACATGTGTAAACAGAAGTCCATTTGGGGGATCTTCTAGACTTTCATTTGGGGTCCAGGACTCAGCAAAACTCAAAAAATCCCATTTGTCCTTATCACCTTCTTCAGCCTGCATTTTCTCTTTCTTGCCATTCAAGGTGCTGCCTGTGACTTTGGCCTGCAGGAAGACAATAATGCTAACTGCTGTATTTAGCACACTACAACCAGTGAAGCTGTACACAAAATGTCAGTATTTATTGAAGATAAAAGAGAATACATTCACTGTGTACATCTCTAACAGCCTTAACATGTTTTGCTTGACATGTGGAGACAAATACAGGCAGAATTATTTAGTGACAGAACTTGCAAGGTAAATTGATGCTGAATTACTGAGCCCCACCTGCGCCATGTTTAAGGAGCCTCCTAATGCACCAGGCAGAATGAGCTTTAAGGACCCTTCCAACCTAAACCGTTCTATGATTCTCTGACTGCTAACAACAATTGAGTGATACTTGTGGAAGATGACAACAGAATAAAAGATTAGTGTAATCTTGGATCTGCTGAAAAAGAATTACCTGAGAATGCCTCTGCCTCTCGGAAAAGAAGCTTAGTTTAGGCACAACATTCATTCTACTAAAAAAAAACCAACCCACAACAAATTCTAGCTGTTAAGAGTGAGCAGAATGCCTTAAAACTGTAAACTGAACAACAACGGCAATAAAGAGCTAGAAGATAAAAAAACCATCTCCTGTGGATATGAACCATCCTGTTCCCCTTGGCAAAAACTCATTATCTTTGCATCTTGAATGAAGAGCAAAAAGCTAGAAAAGACTAAATCAGAACAAAAAGGGACATTGTGATGATCACAGAATCACAGAATCACAGAATGTGTAGGTTGGAAAAGACCTTCAAGATCATCGAATCCAACCCAGCCCTAACACCTCAACTAGATCATGGCATCGAGTGCCACATCCAGTCTTTTTTTAAACACATCCAGGGATGGTGACACCACCACCTCCCCGGGCAGACTATTCCAGTATTTAATCACTCTTTCTGTGAAAACCTTCTTCCTAATACCCAACCTGTATTTCCCTTGGTGCAGCTTAAGACTGTGTCCTCTCGTTCTGTCAGTGGCTGCCTGGAGAAACAACTGGAGAGATGACCAGCGATTGCAGGTGTATCCATTTGTGGAACACAGACAGAGTTCCAGCTAAACGAGACTGGTGTGGCACTGGAGTGCAGCCCCAGGGCACACCCACCTTGCGGTTCAGCATTGCCCACATGAGGGTGTCCATGGTGCCCTTGGCAATGAGGAAGTGGATGTTCACAGAGCTGCACTGCCCAATGCGGTGGGCTCTGTCTTCTGCTTGCTTGATGTGGCCTGGATCCCAGTACAACTCAGCAAACACAACGTGACTGGCCGCAGTGAATGTTAAACCCTAAGCGGAATAAGTAGATGAATTCTTTAAAAAAAAAAAAAAGATACCACACACAAAAACTGATTATCTGATTGTCTTTAGCTTTAGCAAGCTAAAGGTTGTACAGGACATTTTAATAGGAAAAAAGAGAGTGGCTGAGGTGGTCCTCAACAGCAGATGGGGTTATTTTACTGATTCTTCCTTGGGCTTCGAATTCAAAAAATACTTCAATATTGTGCAAAGACTGCACATTACTTTTCATTACGGAATAACATCTATTTTGTATTAATCTAGTGCTTTTAGAGATATGGAGTTTTTCTAATTATTCAAGAATGAGATATTGCTGCTTATCATTTAGCTCAAGTAAATTCAATAGAGGCTTAAAACAGTTAACATGATTAGTGCAAAGAAACGAGCACAGGGTCTAAAAAGGACAAATTGCACAAAGATAAATTGCCTTCAGTAAACCACTTCAGTCATCAATTATTTCAGCAGCTATATTCTTCAAGTGGATTAGTTCACACATTTTCTGTTCTGCCTCACCTGACCAGCTGCCTGAATACTCAGAATAGCAACCCGGGTTTCGGGGTCCTTCTGAAACTGATTGACGAGGTGAATCCTCTCTGCAGAGGGAACGCTCCCATCTATTCGGATGTAGCGAGCCTGGAACATCAGAACAGAGACTAAATGACATCACCAGTGTCTGTTTTCAGACCCAATCCCTCCCTGACCCCCAATAAAAATAGGAGAAGGACTGTTCTTGTCATGAGGATCAGAATACATCAGCACTCCTTTGCCCTTTGATTTAAAATTAAGTCTCCATCTAGAGAAGTGTGGACTTTGTATTTGCTGTTTGCAAAAGTACAAGACAGAATGAACATGGTGTCTTAAAATGAAATATTATACATAAGACTCTGGAATTACCCTGACACCATTTTTTTAAAATTCCAAACAGTTAAAAAGAATAAAAATACAAAATAGCAGTTAGCCACCATTCCCCAGCAATAGTTAAGTGTCCATGATCCAAATAAGGTGAAAGCTGTTTGCAAACATTTTTACTACTTTGAGTTAAACATTCAGGTGGGATGATGGCATGCAGCTAAAATCCCTCAAAGAGAGACAGAAGCATACTGGTAGAAAAATTTGGAAAACAACTGCCTACAACACTGATTTAATAGTAATAATAATAAAGTCATACCAGATACAAGTGTGTTTACATCACCCTTAAACCACACGCTCCCTTTTAATCCAGTGGCACTGATCCATAAACACACAAAATCCTTCCACTGCTGTACTCATGTGCAGCTCTGCTGGATCCAAACACAGCTGACAGCCACTTGTGTAAGTGAAGGTAAACGTGTGAGCACATTTGTTCAGGCTTTACCTTGCTCTCTATCACTGCCTCTGTGCAGGCTTGCAGCATGCTCAGGTGATGGGCAAAGACAAGGAACTTCAGTTTGTCATTGTCAAGCATCATTTTGATGTAGTCCTTGACTGCTCCTGCCTGCAGTGAGAGAATGCTTTCATTAGTGAGACACACAGAATGTTCAAAAAGACAGTTTTTATTTTCATGTCTTTCAATTCCTTGTAACATGAAAAGGTAAATTTCCATATCTTTGTTATCCATGTAAGACTTTATTAAACACTGACAGTGCTAAGAATCAAATAATTCAGATTAATTTTGTTTACAAAATATCACAACTTGATGTCTTTGAGAAATCTAACTTACTCCTTCAGAGAAAGAAAAAAACCCCACATTTATCCTCAAAAGATCATATAATTACATGGCACTTCTTCCAGAGTAAGATGTAGATAAACCCCCTTTTAATTCAGACATCATTATCTGGTGTTTTAATCCGTATTTCAGAAAAACAAACTTATTTCAAACAGACAAGTTAATATTTAATCAGAACTTCTACATCCACACACACAAAGCTATACATCAAAACTGAAAGAATAAATTTGATACGTTCATGATACCATAATCATAAAATACTGCTCTATTTAAGCATTCATAGAATTCTTCTGTGTCAAATGTAACTTTCAGTAGCTTTTGCAAAAGCTATTAAAGCAATGATGACAGTTAATAACAAAGTTTATCAGTGATCAACAGTTAATGCAATACACACTGCAGCAGTCTTCAGATTTCTTTTTTTCATTGTAATGGGGTTCTGTCCCTTCCATAAACATCCAGGGGAAAAGGGAGAGTTTCTCCATGTCATGATTATAAAACACACCAAATAACCTCATCTCGTGTTCTGGCCAACAAAACCAAGTTTATGAGGTTAAAAACACAGGCTGGATAATTTAGGGACATTAAGGAAAGACTTGCAGGCTCACCTTGGCAATGGCTGTTTCCTTATACATGCGTGTGATCAGAGTCATGACTTGAGAGAAGTGGCTTTCAGCGGCATCTGAACTCAGACTCCTCATTAACTTCTCCCACTCTGCAAAAGTGGCATTCAGATTCTAATTGGGAGAAGAGATCAGTGGTTAGACACAGAGTACAAAGCATGTTCTGCCTCAACAGGTACATTTCAAGTGTGAAATCTTTAGGAGCTTTGGAGAACTCTATCAAATTTGGCTAAAAGTAACTGCAGGATTCAAAATCTATGGGAGAAGAAGACAGGAAAGAGTGTACTAGAATTAGAACAAATTTTTTCACTGATAAAAAAAATTGCTGTATTAGTGTTCTTTGTGTTATATTTCAAAAGCAGTAACAAAGATACTCTGCTTTATTCTCACACAATCTTTGTAACTACATACAGTACACATGCATACATAAAAATACATATCCATACACAGATATTTCCATTTATTAACAAATGGATATTTAGCAAAAGTGGAAGATTTACCTTTGCTGCAGCCTGTGGGAGATCAAATGGAATACGCTGCCTGACTTTGGGAGGTAACTGAGTTAGGACATCATTCTTCAGTCTTCTGATCATTATTTCACTTAAAAGTTGATGTAGCTCCTCTAAGTTTGAAGCTCCTCTACAATCCCATTGCCTTCTTTTACCAAAAAACCTGAAAATGATAAATCAATACAGAGTGTAAACATGAGATCTTCCAAATTCAATAGAAATCTTCAGTACATAATTGATTTTAAAGCACACTATTGGATATGAAAGTGTGCTTCAGCTTCCCAGCAGCCACCACTGCCCAACCCCTGCACACAACCCTCTGTCTATTCCCAGATTCCCACACTCCACTGTCCACAGGAAACAGAAGTTTCAGGTTTAATTTTGGAACTCCTGTTTCAATGGACTAATGAGAAGAATATACCACCATGAGAATAATCTTTATTGTATTACAGACAGGAAAGCCATCGTGAAAACTGCAAATACCACCATCAATATTCCTTTCTTTCCCTCCTTATGAATTCCTTCTCAGTTACTGCCAGAGACAGGATTTAAAGCTAAAGCTATCATCTTCAAAAGTAATACTATTTAATGAGCAAGGTTAAATAGAGGAAGAAGGTTTAACATTAAGAAGCTAAAGGCTGAAAAGAGAAATTTATTAACTCAGTTTTCCTTATTCTTTCCTTGCTTTGCTGTTTTTGAGGAAGTGCTGCAGCAGGAACAGCAGCTTTTCCCTGTCAGCATCACCAGGAGACAATAAAATAATGAACATGACAGATTTGGATAAAAGCCCAGGTAGCATTTTCCAGAAGAGTGTGTTACGAGCATGTAATTTTTATTAAAAGACCAAACAAACAGCCACAAACCCCCCACAATCATTTAGAGATTTTTAAGCCTTATTGACTTTATCAACAGTGCTCTAATTAGCTGAATTAGCTGAACATAAGCATTTGGGAAAGGGGCTGAGGGAGTCCCTTCTGCACTGGTGAAGTGGGAATGGCACAGATGGAATTCAGCAACATCTTTTGCTCATATCCCTTCCTGGGTCTATTTATATGTCTGTCCTTAGAAAGGCCTCCTTCCTCCACCCTCAGCACTGGGGATATGACAGAAATGGCAGGCTAAGCCTCATGGAAATGGTTTGGATTTCATCTTTAAAACAGGTGTCTACGGACACCTAAGGAAAAACCACCCATATTTGCACAGGAAGTGCTGCATAAAATAATCCCATCAAGTTTATCACCACAGGATGTTTTGTTCCAGCCAAGTCGTGAAGAAAAAGTTATTCACTGAATGCTTGCCAAACCCTGAACTTGATTTTTATTACATTTATGGCATTCCAAAAATAAGATAATCATCTATGATTGAGTAGCTAACCATGCTGTACCCACGCACACTTGTGGTGTGAAAATTACAGATGCATTCAGTCAAAACACCATGGAAAAAATAGCATTTCTCTGTCTGAAAATTAGACAGTGATCTTCCATGTTATTTGAAGTTAAATACTGATAAAGTGCATATGATGGAGGGAGAAAAACAAGTTTTATGAAAATGAAACCATGTAATTATTATTGTAAAAAGTAAATCTAAATGCTAGCCAATTTAGCTGACAAAAATCTGTTATTCTGCATACATGCAAAGTTGCAGATAGGAAATTTTTAGCTGAGGCAGTCAGCCTGTGAAATGCGGAGACAAGTACTGGACTTTTTTTTTCCCACCCAAATGTGGTGAGGTAGCAAAAAAACCTGGATCCCATAATAAAGAGAGATATAAATTATTACATGACCATGAGCTCAAGACTGAGAGCCAAAAACTCCAGTTCCAAAGGTAAAACCTCCACAACTCATACCAACAACACTAAATGCATAAATAATTTTACTTAACAGAATGCTTCAACTTTATTTCAAACTTTAACAGTGTTAATTCATTAATTTAATCAGTGTCACCCTTTTCCCAATGCTCTTTGATGGAGGAAATGGTAGCCAACCCTGGGTTTCAAAGCAAGATGATGTGACAGAGCAGTAGAGGTATTACCTACTGATTCTCTCTCTTGGCATGACAAGAAAAATCAAAGATATTCATAAGAATGTAAATAAGCAAGGGCAGTAATACCTGACACGAGCATCACAGTATTTTTTAGCATATTCAATCCAAGTTCCAAACCTTCTTGGAAACAGTGCCTCAATCTGCATGAAGAGCTGCATAAAAAATAAAACAGCAACAGTGAAAAATTAAAAATTGCCTGTGAATGTAAGACGAATCAGAAATAATCAATACATGGTTCTTGTGCTTAATCTACATTTAATATTTGCACAGAAACCACAGAGCTTGGCCTGCAGGCAAAAGAAATTCCACAGGATACAGGAGTTTTCAGAGAGGACAGCTGTGGGAAGCCCTCAAAGAACAGAGCACTCAGACCGCTGTAACAGCACTGACAGCCTGGAAAAGACTCACATTGAACAAGAAAACATGGATGAAATGAAGTTATTCCTAAAAATACAGTTTTTATCATTTGCCAGGTACAAGGGCTTCTGCAAAGCTTCAGTGCAGGTATTGCATGAGCGCTCTGCTTCCTAAAAATACATGAAAAACCTTCTCAATTCTTAAGTTTTACTTCAAAAAATGGACAATTTCAATACAGACCAGAAATTTCACAGCTTTTTTAATCTGCTAAGTAGCAGGAGGTAAATACCAGTTTAGATGACCTTAACCAGGAAGAATCCTGCTTTACAAGCTGTTATACTGTCAAACCTTCCTGGCTTCTGAGATCATTTTCTATACACTTAAACACTTTATATAAAGATTCTGTTTATGACACAAAACTGATTAAAGACATTTCATGCTTTTTATACTCTGCCTTGTAAGCCACTGAAGAACATCAGTATCACTAAAAAAAAAAATCTCAAATTATTTTCCATTTGGTCATGAATTTTGATCCCATTGCTGTGGTCAAGGACAGCTTGTATGGAATTTCCTGGGAAGACCTTTAACAGTGATACTGGTGTCAGTATCCACGCACTATCTAAAGGCATCACAGTCTCTAACTTCAAATCTTCATCCAGGGTTGGTTGCAATGTCTTTGTACAGGAAGTTTTAGTAATTATCCACACCCACAAACATAAATATTCATATTAAATTTTTAGGTTAGTACTCATGATATACCAAGCCCTTTTCCATACCACAGTTATCTTCCTCAAGTTACCACCTCTTTGAACAAATTAAATTCATAAAGGGCCTTGGCGTAAGTTCTATTTACACAGTGAGGAATTCTGAGTATAAAATACTAATTATGTAACTCTTTTAAGTTCCCTGAATACAAATCAGCTCTTACATTCCATTTTCCCCCCTATATTTGATAAACAAAGGCAGCTGTCTTGGGTTCAGTATAAAACCCAAGAGGGTTTTTGTTACCTGTCTGCTCCACCCTAATTCCATAAGCTGACCTTCCTTCAGAGGAAAATTTGTCATTCTGGGTGTGCAACAAGCACAGCCTGTATTTTGTTCCACTTAAGTGAACACTAGAAATATTCAAAAGACAGTGATAAACTTAGGACTACCTTTGTCAGATGATGAAGCAGAAGATGTAATACAAAATCTTGTCTACAAAGACTCTCCTACCCAGGAGAAACAAGCAGTTCTCTCTTAGGCTCTTTATTTTCTATTTCACCCAACAATCAGACTGTAACATGCAAAATTAATTCCTTACAAGAAACACTGTCTCAAATTACCTGTGCACAAGCTTGAAACAAGTTTGTAAATCAACTCCAACAAAAAGAAATTTTTTTAGTTTCTTATATTTGTCTTTCTTAAAGTAGCTAGTGCTGCATGTTATTGCATATAGTCAACAAAACTGTTCATTTATTACTGATACCATCCTCAAAAACAAAACCAAACCAAAACACAACATTATCAAATACCTCTTCAGGTCTTCCTAGAGCAGGAGTTCCAGTAAGGAGAACAGCTCTGAGAGCCTTCTGCACAATTGGCAGTAAAATCTTGCTACGGGTGGCATTTCTGGATTTCATGTAGTGTGACTCATCAATCACAACCACCTTAAAGTTCTGCCTGTACAAAGTGTCTACCAAAGTCTGTGCATCAGATGTTAACAGCCCATAGCCCAGAATTGTTACTTTGCTCCTTGATATTCCCCTGAAAGAGAAAATCCACAAGTTTTCTTAGTAAATTTTTATTGTAGGACAACTAATATAGCAGAGAAATTATAAAAACAAATCTCAGAAGAATGTCTCCTCTTGGATTGATTGACATGTGGGCTGTCAGGCTAACAACCACAGCTTTTGGTGTTTAAAACATCTCACACTTATCAACCACACACATTTCATAACCATTTTCAGAAGACACACATTGCATTTCAAAGGAAATTCATTTATCTGGATGCATTGCTTCACCCCAGGCTCCTTTTCAGGGCCATCCCACTGGAAAAATCCAGTTGGTGGACAAAAAGTTACACACAAGCCAAGGTCTTTATTAGCACTCAAACACCTGAAGCAATAATGTCTCTGTGCAAGCTTTCTGCTGCTCTGGGTACAAAGAGTCCCCTCACCAGCAGCCTGATAGGATTAAGCAGACTCTCCCTGATTATCCGGGCACTGTGAAAGTACAGGCTGGCCTGAACCTCACCACCTGGAAAAACCATTCCTGTCACTGCTGTTACCCAGCTTTTCTGCTCAAACAGTACAAGAAAAAACAAACCAAGAAACAAAAAAAAACAAACATGGAAGGAGGGAGTCAACATGGCACAAGATGAAAAATTAGTCTTTAACTGAAAAGGAACTTCTAACACCAAATTTCCAGATGTATACAGGTCCAAGGCATGAATTGATTTTAAAATCACTAGGGAGCACTGTGGCCCTTCAGGAGCAGCACAGGCACTCCAAGCTGTCACACACACAAGTCACCAGGATGAGGGTCATAGCTGCTCTACCCATCTGCCAGACACCACTGCTCTGCTGGCATCATTTCTGTTTGTTCTTTAGTAGCAAGAGATGAAGAAACCAGGCAAGCTGAGGTTTCCTTGAGGATTTAAGAGGAATAAGTAGATGCAGCTACACATTGCTGCTCCTGGATATGGAAGGTGCAGTGCTTTGAGCGCTCGGCACTGTGGGCACTGCAGGCTCTGGCTCTCACTGTACAGATAAACGTAGAAACCAGGAAAACACTGATTTCCCTAAGCTTTCTGAAAGGTACGTTAAAAAAAAATTACAAATAAACTTATTTATTTTGTGGAACCAATTTATTCAAGAAATTTTCAAATTTGGCCACAAATTATAAAACTAAACTAAGTTGATTTTAACCTGTTTTAATCAAGAAGTTAACACTTAAGCAGTAAACTTAGTTCTTGAAGTTTTGAAGAAAAGCAAAGTATTAAACTGAGAGAAATCAAAGCTTAACATATGGAAGCAGAATTTAACAAAATGCTAAACCAAGTTTGGCAGCTGTATTTTTGCATTTTCTTACAAATGCATGAAACACTTTTTAATGTTAAAATATTAATTAGTTCAACAACAACCTCAGTTATAGCTAGGAAGCCTCTTGGGAGTTAAATGAGCAGAAACCCAAGTTTTCATCTTCCCTTGTTTTTGAATAAAAGTAAGTAATAATGGTTAAAGTCTACTCCTTTTAAAAAATCTTTAAAGACCAGAATTTCATTTGTTGTCTAATTTTCCCATCATTTTCCCTAGTCCAGATTTCCCCTTTCTGCATCCAGCACTATAAGCACTGAATGCCTTTTATGTAAATACCTTTTAAAAAAAAAAGCTAATTTTAGTTTTCATGTTCCTGTGATGAACTTAAGGTTTCACTATCAGTAGGAATTACCCTTTGATGAAGCTTTCAAAATGCGTTTTCAGTTGGATTTTTGTGGTTACCAGGAAGGTTCCAAGCAACACATCTTGGCAGTCAAGTCATTTTCTGATATTCCCAGAAAACATGAAGATCAGTCTCCCTCACACCAAAGTTTTAGAACAACATCTAAACATCACCATAAAATCAACCAAGTCATTTACAGTAAAGGAGACAAAAAGCACTCTTGCAATTCAGAGTAATAGGAGAGTTATTCTAATAACACCCAAGACATAGCTTCTCTGATGAATTCACGCTATTAAGTCTAAAGATAGAAAGCGTAGGTCATGATGACCTTTTCAGTTATTTAGGGATTACTTATTCCAACTTACAAATTTTCTCAGCATGCTAAATGGAATTCTAACAGTAATTACTTCCTTATTTTGTAATGTACACCAGAAGTTCTCCAAAAATGTTTTACAGAAGCTAATGAATTCATCAGAGCTGAGAAATAACTGTGTATGTTCAATTTGAGACACACTGAAGTAATCTAATTTTCAGCAGACAAGCGTTTGCTACTTTGCAAAAAGCAGATCCCTCAACTTCTAAGAAAATGAGTAACTACTGTAATACAATAACAGAAAACTGGGAGGAGTGGCTGATAGCCCAGAGGGTGTTTCTGATAGCCCAGAGGGTGGCCCTGCTTGAGCAGGGGGTGGTGAGCAAGCCTTTCTAGAGAAGAATAAAAAATTGTACTCACCCAATATCAGTTTTGTTCTGAATGATGCTAATGTCATCAGGAGAGAGTTCTGGAATCCACTTCTCCATCTCATCCACCCAAGGGTATCTCAGAGAGGAGGGAACTACAATTAGGAGAGGCCATTCATTTTTATAGTAATACGAAATGGCAATTGCTTGAATTGTTTTTCCTAGCCCCATCTGGAAAAAGAAAAGGAAAGAACAACATTAAAACCAGAAATCTCTGCTCAGAAAGCACACTCCATTCAGAAGAGCCCAAAAGAATTTGGAAAGACAGAACCAAATGAAGGAAACCCAGTCAAAGAGCTACTTACATAGCATGTATTTAATTATCACTCTGTTACCACAGACCATCTACTATGAAACAAGATTTTTCTAGTTAAATGGATTAATACAATGTGTTATATCTGGTTAGTTCATCAAAGTCAGAAGAAGCATTTCCATTAATCTCAGGTAATTTTCAGTTCAGAGTCTTAATAGGAGAGACTAAAAAGATCAAACTTTTTAACTTGTTAAGCTACCAAAAACAATTTTAAAACACTATGCAAAGGGAAGAAAAATAGAGGATGCCTTTTTACAATAACAACAGCTTTGTCCTCAATTGCATAGGCAAGTGAAGAACAAACACCTGTGGGAAGAGCTCTGGGTTTGACCCAGTGGGACAACAAAAAGAAATTACTGCTCTGATTCAGCAGAGCTGATGGATTTTCTTTGGCCTGTAATGCAGATAAGAGAGCCCAGATAGTGAGAACCCAGATGGACAGAGAAGGGGAAGATCACCAGATTCCTAGTTAACAGGAAAGTATTTGCTTCAAATTGTCAAGGTCAGAACACTCCCATAGGCGAATAATCATGGCAACACATGATTCTCTAAGATTTAGACTTTAGAGTTTTGTTTAAAAAATATCACACCCTTCTCCCCAAGATTTTATCAAAGAATGCAGCCGTTTTCTCTGCTTGTTCACGTGGCAAGAGAGAGTTCCCAACTCCTGGGAAACATCAAAGCAGAGATGGGCCTTAAAATGCTCTGCGTAGGTTTTCCATGGAGTCCAGTGGATATCTGAGTGATTTGCTGCTGTCTAACTACTCACAGCAGTGAGACATAAAACAACAACTTACATCTCCAGAATTGAGTCTGAATGAACTGATATAATGATATAATGAAGGGTTTTCCCAAGTGCTAAAGAAAACAATGCATTTTTCTACTATTACTAGAAAGAAAATAATATGAAAGCTACTGTGATACTCAGTTTTCATTCAAAATTGCCAAGTTTTCATTGAAATTTTCCCACAAGTTCCCCTTCTACTTAGGTCATCTGAAAACAAAGCCAAGTGGAAAAAAAAAAAACCCCGAAACAACAAAATAACATTAATTTTTAGTTTGCTGCCATGGCTGTGTCCCTAGCTCAGGCTGTGCAGTCCCCGGTGATAATCCAGGCACTGAAGTGAAATGAATCTGGAATAAAAGCAGGCTCTTGGCAGCAGCACACCCAGGGCTGCATGCAGATCCCAGAGCTCATCAGCAGGCTAGGTAACACAATGTGAGAGACTAGAAAAACTGGAGAAAATATTACGGTCTTGGTTGTCTGTCCCCACTCTGAGAAAAAATGGAAACAGATTTGTAGATCACCTTTCAAAAAATACTGGTTTTATCTTCCTTTAAACCTTACACAGTTACACAATCCAGGGATGTGTTCAGTAATTCTCTGATCTTGAGTTTTCCTCCATCATTTATTTTTACATCCAAGCTCACAATACTGATATTTAACTTTACCAGCATTTTCTTATTTAGAGATAGGTCAAAAAGCACAGGATACACATCACAGCATGATACCTCCTCCAGTGCCACACCTATTGGCATTACAAAATATACCATCTTTATTTTGGAAGAAATGTATCTTCCAGGACTTTTTATTGCTAACATAATTATGCACAGCTCATTTTCTAGTTCAAGGAGGGAAATAAACTGTTTTAATAAAAAAATAGCTACTGCTGCTATTTTGATTTTTCCCAAGCTTCCCTTTTCTCTTCCCCTGAATACTTTTGTATTCTCCACAGCCCCCAGATATTTTGCATTCTATGCCAGGATAGTTTATCTCCAGATGTAATGAGATTTTTATAGTATGAGGAGATGCTTAAGTCCCAATAATCCATCTCCCTTTCCCTCCTAGTATGCCAAGAAAACCCAAATTAGAATTGTGAGACTACAGCAATTCTCATTTTCAGGAAGGTTTTATACTGACAACACATCAAGAACATTATTACAAAAATGTTTTCTCTGTGGGACGAAACGCTGGCCTCAGATTTCCCTAATATAGAATATAATGTATATTTTCAAATGTATGCACACAATGAATTTTACTATTACTACTTGATTAGTGCACTTTAAAAAATTAATCTTTGAAAACCATCTCTGTTAAAAATCTCTTTGGGCCAGGAATATCTAATAATGCATTAAAAATAGCTCACTATGCAATTATAAAGTATTTTAAAAAATCAACTGAGTCAGTGTTTTTAAAATGTAACAGTACAGGAGATTTAACCTACAATTAAAAGTAACCTTTTAAGTTTTCTCAAGGATTCTTCTAAACTTATGTCAGGTTTCAATTTTTCCCTCACTCAGGCATTTGCAGGATATCTGCTGACTATCACAGGAATTAGAATTCTTTCACTGCCAGCCTTTCTGCCCACACCTCTCAAAAAAAAAAAAAAAAGTCACATCTGCACAAAGTGCATTTAACACCAGAAAAAACTGTTAGAGGAACAGGAATATCACTTACCTCATCAGCAATCATACACCTAAATAAGAAACAAAAATGGGGGGAAAAAGCAGAAATTAATACTAAACATAATACATAAATCAATACTTACAAACTGTTTATTATAAATTTAAATTCTGGATTTACAGAACCAATGAAAGGAAAAAAGGTTCATTCCTCCAGATATCACCCACAAAAAGTGAATTTGGTGTGAACTGAAAATAAGTGCAAAATTTATTTTAAAAATATTTATTCAGTTTCCTGGCATTACTGCAGAACTTGCAATTGCAAAACTGAATTTCTGTTTACGTCCAGGAATAGATTAATTGTAATCATAAGAGACACTTCCAGGGCATGAAGCATATCTTCAATTTTCTTTTGTCTTTCAGAAACTGCAATGTTTTTGCTGCTTCATGATTAAGGATTATTTATATGTCAGATTGATTTTAAAAATGTGCTTCCCAGAGCTGTCACATTTGTTTTGAAATAGAAGCAGACACTCCCTCTCCCACACCAATTGTACCAGCTGAAGTATTAGAAAATGAATTTGATTTTTTGCGCATTTTGGAGTCACTTGGCAATGCCACTCTGTGTAAAGACAACGACAATTCTGAGTCCCCAGTCATAAATAGTAAATTCTGTTCAGCATATTTACATTTTATAAACATTAAATGCCATCTCTGGCATGAATTTCTTAAAGGCATTTTAACCATTCTGGGATTCTACTGGGATTCTAGGTACCCATTGCACCGTGCAAATTAAATATAGTGTACCTTCCATGAAAAAATGAGAAAGATCTTCTGGTCTTAGTGTCTTTAACAGAATTTAACACAACAAGATATAAGCATTCTGTATTTTGATCCAGATTTTTTTTTCAAGTAATACAGACCTACTTTTTTAGTGGTAGCTACTCTGAAGTTAGTGTAACTGGCCAAAAAAAAAAAATTTGATACTTTCAGAACCACAGTATACTGCTGTTTGTTAACTCTGCCTGCCAGTATAAATCCCAGTGTCTACTAATTTCTGTAGTTTCTTTCAAATGAGGTAAAAAAATTAATTCAAAATTAATTCTTACACAACTTCAATTTTTATAAGCAACAAACTACTTGCAATTGCTTTGCAACTTCCCCCCACAAACTGTTAGGGACGGAGCAATGAAAACAAAGGAAGAAAATATAACCAAACAAAGCCCCCAAGTCTGCACAGATTTACAAGGGGAAAAAAAAAGGCAGGAAGAGAATTATTTTTAGTGGCAACTCATGATTGTGGGGCCGTAATGTCTGTGATTTGGAGCTGGGCAAAGACATTTATTTGCAGACAACAGACAATTCTAATTTAAAAATAATGTCAGTTTTTGCTCAAAGACTGATTTTTTTTTCCATTCAATACTCATTGTTAATTGCTCGAATTGAAGTTTACAAAACAAGTCTTTCTTTTTTGCAGATTTTTTGAGGCCAACTGCTTTCAGTACACTAATCATGTTTTTAAAAAACAGTTTGAAGCCTGAAATCAATTGGAATGCACAATAACCTACTGTTGCAGTAGTGCTCCTTACACGAATGCAGCAAATGAGTGAGAGTACAACTAACAGCTACAGAGCAGACGGCTCAAGAATAAACCACAGACCTTCTTCAACAATAAAGATTATTAATTGTAAGACTATCAGAGCTGAAGTACAAATATAGAATAACCAAGTTGCATCTGATAGCAAGAAAATGTGGTAAAGAGGACAGGAATGAAAGTATTCCTTGCCAGCTTCTGCTGATAAATACAGTACTTCTCAGCAAATCGAGTTGCATAAATAGTGAAATGTTAATTATGCCAGTTCAGACAAACAGAAAAAGTGGGAATAGGTAAGATCCTATTGCACTATTCTTTGGCATAGGTGAACTATGTGGATGCTCCTTCTTCCTTTTGGGATAACAAGCAAAAAAAATGAAGAAATTCAGTGTGATTTACAAATGGCTCTGATCATTAGAAGCTGAATAACAAATAAAAAACCACCAACTTTAAAAGTATGTCAACCACAGGAACATGTTTTCCATACAGCTAGATTTCTTCATTAGAGTGAAATGTAGCCACTTAAACATTGATGACTTTATCTGCTGATGAGTAATAAATTGTTCTGGTTTTATTTTTGCACTCATTTTCAGACTGTACTCATAAAATCCTTGGTGCTACAGAGTATCTCCTGTTTTCCTACCTATTAACTTCCACTGAGTATGTTCTCAAACTTAAGTAGCTGCAACAAAGTTGATGACTTTAAAATATTTATAGAAACTCATCCTTTTGTTGCCGGTAAATGAAGGAAAGTACAAAGTAGCTGTCATCACTTTACCCGTAATAACTCTGCAAACAGAGGTTACCTTAAATGATCAATACAGTTTTATTTTCCTCATTCCTACAGTATCAATAGAAACAGAGTCACAGAAACACTCCTATGCTTAAAGCTGGATATCTCTGGTGATATTCTGCTATTCACTCTCTTCTCCTGCCCAGTGATGAAATTGCTTTGTCATAAATAGTTGCGATTTTCTTCCTGTACTTGCAACCCATCCATTTTTCAGCATTTAAAATTCGACCAGACACATCACAGATTGAGATCAATCAAGTGCACTAAATTGGTTTTAAGGCTCCAGTCAGAGTTATCTGAATGTGTAAAGTCCCCTGTGATTATACAGTTAGTGACATGAATCACTGCTTGGATCCACACTGCTCAGACGCAAATTCCTGAAGTGTTACAGTTTTTATATTGCTAATTTATGCCAATTAATTAACACTATTGACACTCACACTTAATAAATTTTTGACATGGCACACAAGATTGAGTTTATGAAACAGGTAGAAGTTAATACAGCTAATATAAGTGGAAATGGAGGATACTGAATTTATTTTATGACCTGATGCATTTTAAAGCATTCATCTGTGTATCTTTCACAGTTTAAAAATAACTATCCTAAAGATGTCTGCTTAATGTAGTTAAAAAGATAAGAAGTCCAAATTTTTTGCGTTGGATTTTAGGGCAATGATAAACAGCTTATAGAGGAGAGGAAAACCATGAAATGTCTCCAGTTTATAATCACAACTATTAGATTTGGAGTGTAAAGAACTTCCCAGTCTTTATAGCCCACCATCACACAGAACTTACAAGATATCTAACAGTTAGTTGCACTAAACTGCTAAAAAGCAATACTTTACATAATCTTAAAAATATGCAGCCTCTATTTAAAACAAACTTTCAGTATGTTCTATATTATTGCAGTCAGACAAGCTGCCAACATGGACATAAAGGTTCCATGCTGTTAAGAGCAGAAGAAACAGATCTTCAGCTACATGGAAGGGACAAATACGTATTTTTGTTTCACATATTTTGACTGCAAGAAGACAGACTTCTTGTTCTCTGAAGTTCAATTAGTCATTTCCTCTCAACTGGTAGTTACCCAATCTGAGCTTCATCATTCATATCCCATCTGTTCATATGACACCTTAATAATAGCTCTCTCCAAGAATATAAATCAGAGCTATGATACGCAGATTCATATCCTGTTATAAGCTCAGCCCACATGGTCAAAAGTTTTAGAAAAGCACAGGAAAAAAATCATTTCAGATGTCTCAGTTGCACTTACTGTCAGCAGCAAAGTCCAACCGTGCAAAAAGCACCAGTCAATGGTAAATTCTTTCAGATTCTTTCGCATTCAATCTTTAAATGTTCCTCTTTCTTCAGAGCGAGTCCTGTGGCTTGTGTTTGAATCTCTGTCCATTCATCAAGGAAATCTGCTATTTTTTTTCCTAGCAGAGACCTGTAGAATCTCATTGGGATGCAGTGCACATGCTGCTACAACCTTGCTACTATTCATAACCCTTGTGCGGTGCAGGGTTAGCAATGGCCTTCAGACACAGTAGAATCTTTCACAAATAGAAGGGAGCCATAGCTTGGGCCTCCACCAGACTGTAACAGCCCCGGCATTTTGAGGTGCACTAGCCTGAAAATAAAACTGCATTTTTCTTTAAACAAGCAAACACAAAGAGCTTTGAGTGAGGAGGTACCCTGGTGAGTGAACACGCCTGCAGAGAGCAAGGTCTGCTGTGCTGGTGTCCAAAACCTTACTGGCGTTACTGAAGAGAACAAATGCAAGCACCTGAGGTTGTACACAAACCCCACCTTTCTTCTGGAGGTAGAGAATCCCACAGTTAAAGGGACCACCCAAAGCTGGATAAGTCAGAACCAGAACTTTCAGCACTATCAGAACAGGATTGGTACTTGACACCTTTACAAGTAATCAAGCATCAGGCAAAGGTGCATTTACACATTCTTCCTACAGCAAACCTTGGGGAGAAACCTGAAGTAAGCAAAAAAACAGGTGTAGGAGCTAAGAAAGAAACCCAATACTCCTGATGGAGCCCTCTGAAAGCTCTGCCTCTAAAAGGACAGATTTTTCAAACCTCAAAAACCACAGAAAGAGTTCCTGATTGTGTTGATGTCAAGAAGATTGGAATCAGCTTCGCAAAGCAGAAGGACAAGCAGATCTTTAAAATTTTATGCAGATGAGTTCACTGGAGAAACAGAAGGAAACTGAGGCTAAGCTCATGTGGCATATGTCATAGAGCCACACAAAAATAGTCTGCATCAGAAGGTTAATGCTAACACAGTTTTGTAAAAGGAGTTTCAGGGAAGAACAAACATTTAAATGAAAATCGTTTCTATTTCTGTGTGTCTGGGTTACATTCGGGTCACCCCTTTTGAAATGTCAGCACTATTAACCATGCAAACAACACAGCTAAAGTTTCTTATATTAATTATGGCTGCTCCCATAAGGTATTTTTGTAAAGAGAAAGAATCCATTTTGAACTTTGCACTTGGAGGAATATTGATTAACAACACATTGGAATTAAGGTCTGTACGACCAAGGATCCTACCAGGTCAAACAGCTGTGTTAGAGGTTTCTTGTAACTACAGAAAAATATTTGCAATAATATCCCCTCTAGACAGTTGTGCTTCCTCCCATGGTAGACTAAAAACTAAAGGGGTACAGCAATCCAATACATCTGTTGCTTGCTTGTAGGGATAACTTAACTTCTTGATTGATTTTCAGCAACTATTTATCCAGGAAAAACCAGTAAGAACGGCAGGTAGCTTTTTCAGAACAAACTCCTTCCCTTTTACGTGCATTTTCCAAGGCAAACAGTCAAAGCAGTAGCACTTCATTTTTTAAAACACTGAAAAATTTTGTTACTACTCAAGCAAATTAAAGCTGTTTTTTGTTAATGCAGGCTTTGGAACATGTTGTACAGAGGAAGCTTGAGTCTTTCTTTCACTGGTGTGGGTGTCCTGATATTCTTGGGATTCTCACCTACTCATGTGAGTCAGTTTTATATAACACTACAACATATAATTTACCTCCCACTCACAAGCCAACACTTCAGCACTAACATCTTAACCAAGGGTTATTTAAGGAATCTGAACTTAGAACATTTTTGTATAAAACTGCGCAAGCAACCATTACGTTTGTGTGTCAGTAATCACAGCACACAGCCCTAAAACTAGAACAAAGAGAGCTGACTCCCTTGCAAAAATAATCAAGGGTGTTGCATCAAAAATAGTGCTCCAGAAGATGTAAGATAAATCTTACCCTTGCTCCTGAACTACACTAGGTATTTAAAAAAACCCTAAGTGATAAAACCCCAACCTTTGATTTAATATAAGATGCACTAAATTGCCACATCTGCATTGCTAATGATTCTGAAAAGAAGCCTAGAGGAGAATGGTTGTGCTGTCTTATGCTTTTCTCCAACACTCCTCTACATGTGACTGAAAAACCCACCTAAAATGTTTTCTTAGTATTTGAAAGCTCTCAGACTATATGTTCCGGTATTTTAGCTTTGGCAAAGATGTGTGGAATAACACATAACAAAGCGGTCAAGTTGAAGGTCGAGCTCAGAGACATCAACAGGTTTTTAGAGTATGTTAATGGCACTGTTAGGTGAGAAAAACCTCCAGCCAAGAAGACACCCAACAGTGCTAATGAAAACTCCTCATCTATCAGTCACTGGCTTCAGAGACAAATGGGTTCAGCAGCTGACTCGACGTAAGAAAACAGAATAACTTCAACTAATTTCAGCTACTGATAATCGCGGCTGCAAACATTAACCTTGCTGTTAACTGGCATGACTGAAACACCTGAGAGCAAGCAGTAGAAGCCTCCCTTAATATTCAGTCTGCTGGCTTTCAATGAAATGTAAATACTTCTCAGTACTTTCCCAATAAACTCTGCACTCCCTGGCGATCTGGGGCAGTTTTCCCTTGTGCCTACGTTCTCCCTCTCCTTCCAGCTCGTATTAAGTCAGTCAGAACGTGACTCACACCCGTTCAAGACCTGACTTCTCTTCACCCTCACTAAGGTGACTTGTCTCTCACTCAGAAGTGCTCCCTCCCATTTGTCCTCTCCTGGGTGCTGTGGTTAAACACCAGCTTCTCCTCCTGGATTCCCACACTGCAAACCTTCCCTGCACACAGCTAACACCAACTCGTTTCCCCTTTCCCCTCCCTCCAGCACTGCTGACAACCTACTACCTACACTTGTATTCTTTATCCCTCTTGGTTCTCCTGTTCCATTCTAACAAATTGTGCCCTGCATTTCCAAAATCTGCATTTTCTTCTCTATTTCTGCTGCTACAAGTCCACATTTAAACCCAGGTAAAATCTCATATTTCTACCACTGGGTTTTTTCTGTTCTTAAGTCTTCTTTTTTCTTTTTCACCCCACATAGTTCCTCTCCTGAATTATATCCTAGATTCACTTACTGACAATGCATTTTTTGTTCTATTTGAATTGCTTCCCAGTTCCTCCAGCATCACTTCCAAACAAGCTTCCCTGGCTAGGAAAGCTCTGCAGAATTTGGCTCAGTCTCTCATTCATACTTCCTGCATCTGAACCTCATTCTGTGAGCTAGCATCTTCATTTATTCATCCCTCTCTTCCTTGGCACTTCTCAAATGTGAGATGTACTCTGAATCATTACAAACCAAGGTCTTAAAAAAAATGAAATCTTTCTTCAACCCTCAGAGCTGAAATGTATTAACTCTGTTTGATCCTCTCCGTATTGACTAAATAGCCACCCTATTCTTGTTCCCCAGAGCTGATTCTGTGCTTTGTTCCCTAAGACTGGAGAGAACTGCCCACCTGCTATAATGCAGGTTTAAGGACCCACATTTGTCACAATTTTGTGATAATTTTACATATCCGAGTTGCTGAATATCTTGGAATAAAAGATGATTTCTTTCTTAGTCTAGCAAGAAACTTACGCCTTGTTACAAACAGCTCTTTCAGGTTAACTACAAACTACTGAGACTAGAGACAGAAATTTAAGAAAGAGTTACGATTATTTTTGTTCCAATCTGATCTCTGATCACAAGTTCTACAAGTAACGGAGATCCTTGTTGATGGCACTTGATCCTGCAAGCCAAGTACAAATTAAAATAAAATAAATAGTCAGAGCAACGTTTAAAAAAAGAAAAAAACAAATGTGAAGGTAATGTCTTTCTCTAACAGGCAAATTTAGGTAATTTGGTTTTGACTGAAGTCAATGTGACTGGGAAAAATTCAGCAGTAGCCTGTAAAATATTTTTGTAAATGGTCTTTTAAACCACGCAGCTGATTCTGAAGAAAAAAAATTAGACAATGGTAAAAAGCAGTTGGTCTTACATTTAATCACAACACTGACTTACAGAAACCTATGACCTCTCAAACAAAAGACAGAAAAATTAGATATAGATGGCAAGAGATACAGATGGTAAGAGATATAGAGACATGCAACTAGGCTTACTGCTTCAAAATGGAATTGAAAGACAAATCTGTTCTCTTATTCACAGCTACTATCAAAGATAAGAAACTGAAGAATAGAAATACACTGAATGAGAAAATCAATCAGTAATCATGGATCAAAAATAGTCAAGATAAAAGCAAAGTAAAACAAAAGCTCTGGTAACTGAAAAAGGCAACACAAGACAGAAAGCAACAATTGGATTGTACAGAAGGAGAAAGAAAGATTAATAGACACCATAAAACTCAGAGAAGCATAGAACTGAGAAGCAAACTCAGTAATGATGACAAAAATAAGAGTGAAAGGGAAAAATAGTTACAGAAAAGTGTAACACAAAAGGGCTTACTGCTCTAGCACAAACTAAAATGTGCATGGGAGTGCACGGACTGAACATATTTTCCCTTATTCCATCAGCTTCCAAAATCTAAAACCATAACTCCCTTAGACACCCAACTCAAATGGAAATTATACCTTTCATACTACTCAATGGATAATACAGCCTAGAAAGTTAAAGAAATTTGTGTAGAAATTTGCATAAGAATTTCAATAGGACATATCAGAAATTCCTCACCCTACAAAGGGCTCTGTCTTGGAATTTCAAACATTTCTATTTGCTTCCTGCCCAAGAGCTGCCATTTCTGTGGTCCAACTGCTAAACCCTCAGCAGACTGCATATGCTGTGACTTTCTAGTGAAGAATCTTTCAGCTGTGTTCATAAACTTCGAGGAAATTATGATTTGAACCTTTGGATTTTTGGTCTGCTTTGAGGATGGAAGATGGGGAATTAATTTCTACAAAGACTGATAATTTTTGAAGTAAAAATCTGTTTTAATTAACAAAGAATTAACCATGTATTCCTCCTGTGCGACTTGCTAGAGATCAGAGACACAGTCAATTTTGAAAAAGTACTATTTTAAAGTGTAGGCAACTAACTCAATATTATAACAGAGGACATTTACTCTCTATTCTCTAATGATTTCTCTGCCATAATGGTTCTCTGTAGCCCATGATCCAAAAAAATATTAAACACTATAAAACTTTTTCTTACCCTAGATAGGGACTGCCTAACAAAACAATTGCCCTTGCATTAAAACCGATAGCTCTTTATGGCAGATGTGAACTCTGTATATCCTGGTATTGCCACCCATGGTAATTTACCTTTTTTACTGTGTCTAACAGCATTAGGCCAGAACGTATGGGGAAATTAAAAATCACATGCTCCTGAATATATAAGTTAATGTATTACCTCTCAAACTCATAGAGGAAACAAGGCCACCCCAGTAAAGCAGCTTGAGCACACAATTCTAATGGAAAAGCTTGTTTATGGGTGGTAAATATCTCCAAGCCCTCTCTTGCATCCAGCTTAAACAAATTGTTCTGCCAACATGCCTAGAAAGAAATATATCTGTGTGTCTGAAGGCATCTTTTACAGATACCATCTACAAGGCAAGCAATGCTAAATAATGATGCTTGCAAATCACATGCTGACAGTTTTTATTACAAAACTTGATAAAGCATTTAGGGATATCCAGTTGCATGAGAGCTAAATCTCAAACAACAGCATGCCTCTTTTACAGTGTATTCAGGTGAACAAATTGTTTGTATTACTAGACAGACATCACACACTGCTGTAAGCAGAGGATATAAAACAAGAATACAGGGCAAAAAGAATTGTGACTTTCCGAGTAAGACGTTAGTGAACAGCAGCAGTAAAAATCAGTATATGCAAAGAGAGATGGGAGCTCTAACGAGATTGAATACAATCCTTATCAACACCATTGAGTCACTGGCCATGTATCTCTGTATCTTGGATATTTTACCCAAGCTTTCACCACTTCTTCCAGAGCATTGTTCTTTGACACTGCCACCTCTTCACTAACCCCTGGTGACCCCTCAGTTCCACCCTGAGTTCCTAGGAAATGGGGATTTGTCCACATCTGCCCAAACATGACTAAGAAGCAGCAGAGACCAGAGAATTGCTCACTTCCATCTCCCAAGAGCACACACACATCTGACCCCAACAACCCTCAGTATTTCATAAGCCTGTTGCTAACATGTCACATTCCTGGAGGGGACAAGTTGGTTGGTTTTTATTTAAGAGACAGCTTAAAGCACACACACACACAAACAAGCAAACAAACATTATTATTGTTTTTAAAAGTAACTTACACCTTCACTGAAAAGAAAATCACAAAAATAAAACAGTCTTCATGGATGTAAGTTGTGTGCACCCAGCTTTCCTGCACATTAACATTTGAGGCTACAAATAAAGACAATAACTTGTATCCATCCCTAGGCAGCCATTTCAAAGTGCATCTCTGAAGAATGATCTCTAGTAAGGAATAAGCAGTCAGTCAGTTATTTACCTTTAAGGCATGTTTGGGAGATAAAAGGTATGTCAGTTTATGTTGGAGCACACATTGTCTTCTTGGCTCTAGAATTGTCATTTCCTAGAAAAGTGTCAGGCAGTCTCTGTTAGATGAGGTAATGCCTTTGGAGCACCTCCTGGAAAAGCCTTTGATTCATTTACCAATGAATCAAAACTACAAACCACAACAGCATATTTATTTCATGCTTTGGGAACAGACAAGGGAATTAATAGCTCACTCCCAGCCCCTTCCATGCAAAAAATAAGAGCTTGTTCTAATAATAATTCCCTTTTCATGCTGGGTGCTTGTCTGATCTAAGATGATATTAATTGAATCTCTTCAGCCAACACTTGCTCTACAGCAGTTTTCTACCACTACAGCAAAGCATGGATTAAGTGATGCCTGTGAAGGGAGTGCGTAGCCTGGGGGGAAGAAGAAAGATGAGCAGAGATGCACATACTGCTCACTTCAAGTCCTAGGCTTATATATTTTTTAAATTTAGAAAAGACACTTCCACTGAAAATATACCACTGGGAACACTGAAAGAAGGTTTAAATCATTATGGAGTACACAAAACTTGTGTGAGGCAAGGGCTGACAAACTAATAAGAAAACTCAGCTCCAAGCACCAGAGGCTCTTGTTCTCTGTTTTGGGACAGGAAGAGAAATAGCTCTGCATGAGCAAGGGACAGATTTAAAAAAATACTCTTTGGGAAAGTTTGACTTAACACATTTTACTTTAGATAGAAACTGGCTGAGAGGGTGCACACAATTCCTCGATGTGACCCAGCTTACACACAGGATTTGCTGTGCCAAGCAATGAGATTTCTTGCAGCCATGATGAACATTGTCTCATGTGCGTCCACATGAAAACCATCAGGGCTGGGTTATGCAAAACTCTTGTTAATGAAAGACTTAAAGAAAAAACCTAACATAAACCCATAACCCTAATTAAGAAAATAAAATTCTCTCCTTGACAGAGTCATTAGACTAGGTATTTCAAACATTTTTGAATACTTATTGCAGGAAATTGTTACTACTTCAACAAAACGAAGAAACATCTGATAAAAACTTATTCAGTCCTACACTTAAGCTGCTTCCCAAGGAACCTCTATAGCATACAACAGCCTGCAAAAGATCATGCCGCTTTCAAATACATCCATTAGCCTACACTAATGAAATGTGCAGTTTCTTTCATTTTAACAGCTTCTGTTATTTCACTATGTGTATATACAAATACACACCTCAATTGCATATTCTATGGCAGCGAAAGGCTTTGGATTTATTACATTCAGCCCTAACAGAGGCTTTGCTGTCTATTCTACCCAAGTCTTAGCTAGCTATTAAAATGTATCCACTCCTCAGTCTGTGCAGCAGGAAGTGCCTGATTTGGCTGGTGGTCACAGAGCAGTTAATGCCAATTCAGCACAAAGCATGTCAAATCTCAGGCTTTCATGTGAAGGGCTGGACTCATCTTTCTGTTCTGCCACTGAAACTGGCAGCATAAAACAGATGGTTTGTTCATTCCCTGAGACAGCAGTGCTAAAGGGTTTTGGGAAAAGGAACAGAATCAAAGTGAAAAAAATCTGAGATTTTAATTGATTAAAAGTTCCATATAATTTCAAGAACTGCTGATAAATACTTCCTTTCCAATTTTTCACCTTTAGAGGAAAAGATGCACATTTCTTTTCCCCTGAAAATAGTCACAAACAATAGCAAGCAAATCCCTTAGGCCCTAAGCCTCTCCTTCTCTGCTGGAACCCTGGAAGCAAGATGCTGAAATAATCAAGAACTAATTTCATCCATCTTTCCCACACAGGCTACAGTAATTCCATTTGTGCCAGACCTCCCCAATATCTTTCCAAAACAACAGCATACAGTAGTTTCACAGCTTTAGGCTGCAACTGCCCACATTTCCTAAAATTTGTAAATGTAGAAATAGCATTTCCCCCTCTCCTTTTTGACCCTGTAACTCAGTAACTGCCTCTTACTCAGCAAAATATTTCCAGCCTCTGCTGCATCAACTGTGTTTTTTGATTGACCAGGTACTTAACTGTTGAACGCCTGCTCCCTCAGCTGCTGCACTGGCTAACTGAGGACTCTGCAGGGCTTCTCCTGCTCTGCTGCTGCAGCTCAGTGAGCTCCAGAACACCCAGATTACACTCCAGAATTGTACCAAATTTAAAACAGAAAACCATAGAGATGCAGCAGGATCTGTTAGTCATTCCCTTAACAGCTCTATCCTGCCATTAAGAACTAAAGAATCAAATGTGAATTAACTTATTTTAGGAATTCTCTATTAGCATAACAAAAATGATGGTCCTACTGATATCAACCTCCTTTCACATGAGAACTTTGATACTACAATTCCCTTTTGCATAATGCACTATTAAACATTTCTTCATCCTCTGTGGAAAAGAACCCCACAACTCATTTTAAACCATGTTACATTCCAGTTTGTGAAAGATTTCTGTAACATAACTCACCTAAGACTGCTGATATTGAATAACCTTTGTAAAAAATAATTGCTTACTTAAAATAATTGGTTTTAGCATGTGAGACAGTAAGTTGAATACACTCATTTTACCTGCCACTTCTCTGAAGTGCAAATATGATGCCCTTTTCCTGAAAAGGAAGCAGCTTCTTTCTCAGTCTTTCAGGTAGGAAGGACAGCTTGGTATCAACATCCTCTGAGTGAGAAGCTTCGAGTGAAGGTGTTTCCTGGAGAGCTTTGGCCATGCTGAACCAGAGGGCAACAAAAGAGAAAGGTGATCTCTTACCTACATGACAGAATAAAGAACAAAGCTTGATGGATAAAGCTTCATCACTTCACCTTGAAAAAATCACTATCTACGCAACTTTCCATGAGTGTTGAGAATTCTCTCTGGAAAACATGAAATTGTGCAGATGCTGGAGGAAGAGTCCCTCACCTCAGCATCCATAAAATACTCCAACTATTCCAGGATGAAGAGGGCAGCATGCATCTCTGCCTTTACAGTATGAAATTATTACTTTAGCACATACCCCATTCATGAAAGGAAGTTATTTGCCATTCAAATCGAGTCTACTCATGGACACTGAAATATAACTCTTAGCAAACACTTTTCAGAAGAGTTCCAGGAAAATGAGGCAATGAGGGAGGAATAGCAAATTTAAATTTAAAACATTGATCAACACACAAAAGCTGGGACATCAGCACTGTATTGACCAAGGCAATTTTGTCCCCAGTTTTCCTCAGTGGAGTTTTTGGTGTACCTTTACAGAAGCAATATTCCTGTACCTTGGGCCTGTGGAACATTCTGCAGCAGATGAAAATTCTGTGATGAGTACCAGGCTTTCTCATGCACGTCCACTACAGAGCTTTGCTTAACACAAGATGGAAGGTCTTGGTGTGCCCAAGACAAGCATTTCCCAGGAAAAAATTCATAAAGCTCCAGTAAATAAATACCTGCTTCTGCTCTCAGTTGAACAAACACAAATGTTTCAGTTTTAACTGTTGGGAAAACAACCAGAATCACTTCACTTCTATCACAATATTTTCCACTGAGTGTTTTTTTCCTTTAAAAGTTGATTAAGGTAAGGTACTTCAAGACTGCTAGCAAACAAACAAACACTAAACATTTCTGTAGAGCCAAGCTTCCACAATGCTGCAGGATTGGTGGGCCCAACAAAGCTGTTCAACACTCAGTTCTGAGATTCACCCCTAAAGAAAATTTGTGACTCATTTCTGTGCTAATCTTCCACTCTATAAATGCAGAGATAATGATGTACTTGTGATCAGCTCGTTGTGAGTGACAATATGAGAATGAAATGTTAACATAATTAACTTTCTGTTGAACGAGATCATGACAAGATCCTTTCACTGAAAGGCTGAATAGGAACCGTGCAGTTTCAGGAGAATAAATCTGAATTAGAGGAGGCACATGAGTCATCAGTACACAGCAATACTACCTCCAAAAATGTTTCTGCATCAGTCATTAACAAGGTTAAAACTGACTTTGCAGATCTTAGAAAGCAGCAGAACAGAAAGCACTAACTACCACATATGTACAAGTTTTTGTTTAGTTTTTTTCTCCAGGTGAATGATTGTATAAATGACTGGTGAATAATTACAGACTAGGTGAATAATTAAAGAACAATAGACCTAAAAGGTTTTGTGTGGACACCTAGTTTTTGCTTCAGAAATTTCATTCAGCTGCACAAGTTTCATGAGTTAAAAAAACCTCAAACTCTAGAGTCTGTATTCAAGTGTTTTAAAGGAAATCAGCGATGAAATAGCTGAATTACTAAACCCAGTAACTATTAATCTAAAATTGCTGAACTGTCTCAGGACTAGATAGTGGTAAATGATCCCAGCTTTTAAATGCAGGGATGAGGAAGATTCATGGACCTACATCATGATTCATTCACAGGGCATTAAAAAATCAGTAAAAAATTATGAAGTGTAGAGCCCATGAACACCAGGATAAATGCATTTATTTGGTGGGAGTCACCCTGTGTTTTGTAAAAGTGATTCCCATTTTTCCAGTCTGATGAAGTTTTTTTGAAAGGGCTCAACAACAATAATGTACCTATAAACCACTTGATGAAGTCCAATCCCCATTACTTTTCAAAACTGAATTAAAACAGAACAAATTTTATAAATATATTTGTACAGTAACTATAATTTCCAGGAAATCTTTTGAGAAAGCCTCTCAAACTTCCAAGAAAACTGAACTGCCATATAAAAAAATTGCATTGAAACTTTTTTTAAATTCAAGCAAGTGGACAGTTCGTGTATGACAGAAACAACATCAGCAGTATCTCCAAGTAATCTGCTCCATATTCTATCACGTTCAATCAATCATAAATGATCTGGAAAAGTAAGTAGCTACTGAGTGATAAGGGCAGTGCAAATAAGAAAATAAAATCTGAAAAAACCCAGTCTTAAATTTCTTTCTAATCACTGCTACTGCTGTGCTGCATTTCCCTCCTTATCCTGCCAGAGGCAGGAACTGACACCCAGCTTGGTGAGGATGTTACCCCTGGGGTTGTTCCTTTATTGGAAAGTTGGGTACAAGACTGATGACAAGTTCAAGGACTACTTTAAGTTTTCCGATAGCTGTTTGTCAACACAAGCTGATTACATAATATAAACCCACTGCTTATTTTTCCAGGCCACTAAGTATAGCCCTTTAATGCAGCTCAGCAGCACATGCCTCAGACAAACGAGTCTTTCCACTAAGGGTTTTGCTTCATCAATTTCCCCTTGGTGGACTTCACTGCTCCATGACTGCGTGCTCAATAGAACTTAATAGGGAATTCAAGGCTCTAAGAACATCTTGGTGGATTGGTTAGTCAAATATTTCACAGAATCACAGAATTGTTTGGGTTGGAAGGCAGCTCTGGAGACCATCCCATTCAAACCCCCTGCAGCAGGTGACACAGGAATGCATCCAGGCGGCTTTGGAATGTCTCCAGAGAGGGAAAATCCACGAGCTCCCTGGGCAGCTGCTCCAGAGCTCTACCATCTTCGTAAAGAAGTTCTCCCTCATGCCGAGGTGGAACTTCTGTTTTATTTTATAGCCACTGCTCCTCCTCCTGCCGATGGGCACCGCTGAAAACAGTCTGGCACCATTGTCTTGGCACCCACTTTGAGACATTGATGTGCATTAATGAGATCCCCTCTCAGTCTTCTCCGAACTAAACAGGCCCAGCTCTTGAAGCCTCTCCTCATTGGAGAGATGCCCCAGAGCCCCCATCACCTTTGTGGCCTCTGCTGAACTCTCTCCAATAGCTCCTTGTCTTTCTTGTTCGGAGGAGCCCCCCTCGGGATAATGATTGAAAATCTACCCATCAGGACACAGCATTTTAAAGAACACTACAAGAAGCAGCAATCAGATGGAGCAAAGGCCATCACACGGTTCTTCAGCATCGAACAGTTTTTCCACAGGCCGCTGTACCGTGCTGGAGGGAAGCGCACACCTCAACACCTCCCTGGGGGCAAGTTTTTTTATTTTACTTACGCAAATCCCTGCAGCTGCAATCGCAGAAATACCTGAGCGCACGACGCGACGAGCCAGCAGCAGCAACCGCAAGAAGTGAAACCTGTCACAAACAAGGGGCTGGGGACAAGCAGGAGTCACCCGGCAGCTGGTCCCCGGCTCGGCGCCTCCCAGCCCGGACAGCCCCTCACGGCCGCGGCTCCGCGCTCGAACGGCCGCCGGGAAGTGACGCATGGCCAGGGGTCACGGACGGGAAGCGCTTTTGGGCCCGGGCACCGCTTTTTCCCTTTTTTTTTCTTCTTTTTTTTTTTCGTCTTCCCCGTCCTTCTCGCCGCTGGCCCCGCTTCCCCAGGAGCGAGTTAAAAATCATCGTCCCGCCAGGCCGTGCCTCCTGCCGGCCCCTGATCCGCTGGAGCGGGCGGGCTGAGGGAGGCGGAGGGGCGGGAAGGGGGAAGAGGGGCTGGGAATGGAGGAAGGCGAGGATGGCGCTAAGGGCCGGGCTGGACGGGGCAGTGCCGCCGGCTCTCGGGGTTGGGAAGAGCGGGGAAAGCCGGGGCGAGGGGCTGGGGAGGCGAGAGGTGGCGCGGGCAAGCCCTGACTACAGCTCCCAGCCTGCCCCGCCGGGGTGCGGGCGCCGTGTGGCTGCGGGAGCGCTGGCGTGGGCACCCACGGGCCGGGGAGCTGCTGCGCGGGATACACCACACGGCCGGGAGCAGGGGAGCGCGTTAGGCACGGGCGAAGGGAAAGCGGCCGGGGCAGGGAGCGGAGGCCGCTCACACCCCACACTGCCACAGCCGCGGGATCGCTCCGTCCGCCCGCGGCCATGGGCTGCACGCAGGGGGCGGACCTTGCGGTGCCGGTGCGCCGCTCTTACTGGTGCTCACCGCTGTCTGTCAAGGCGGCCATGCCCTCCGATTGGCCGCCACCTTCCGGGCGGTCTCGGCTTCGCGTAAGCGCCGAGCGGCACCACTCCGCGGCAGCGCCGGGGGGAGGGCGCCGCGATGTTTATTGGTCCGCGCGGCCGCCCATCACTAGCGCTCCGTGCAGCCACTGGTGGCGACAGCCCGGGGGCGGGGCCTTTCTCCCCGCCGCGGCAGCAGCAGGAGGAACCCGGGCGGCGCTCGGCGCTGGGTTCGGCGCCCCTCGTGTGCGAGGAGCCGCCACCCGGCGGGCGCGGTGTCCCGGTGAGGAGCCCGGTGAGGAGCCCGGGAAGGAGCGCTCCGGCCCGGTGAGGAGCCCGGGATGCCGCCGGGGACGGCGCTCCCGCGGGCGGGGGTCGCAGCGCGCGGAGGGAGGCGGGGGGGCCGCGCCCGCAGTGCGCAGAGCGGGGGCAGCGCTGAGGGAGGGGCGGCGCGGCCGCGGGGCCGGGGGTGTAGCCGGGGGTCGCGGTCCGGCGGGGCCACCCGGCCCTTCCCCTTCCCTAATATAGCCAGGGCTGGCCGGAGCGGGACACAGGGCTGCTCATCCATTATGTTTGCATTTTCTTAAAATTTCTGCCTCGCGTTGGATAATTTTGCATGTGGGTATATCTGCCATATCATAGTATAAAGTGTAAGTAGACTCGGGAGCAAACTACGTCACAGCCTGGTTTTTACCATCTCTTTTAAAAACGTTTTAAAATGAGTTTTCAGTACCGAAGAAGGTTTTCACTTTATGAGGAAGGTGGAACGAGATAGAAAAAGAAGTGAGGGATAGCTGTTCCTTACGTGGGGTCTAAGAATTATTCAGATTATTCACGTGAAGAGATTTGCACACATCCTACACGGTGGATTTGTGTGATGTCCATTGAGAGCTGGATTAGGAGGGTGGTGGAAAAAAAAACCCAAAAGAGTGGTGCACACTTTGCTCGAGGGTGCATTGCCACATAGTACAATCTACCATAGTGTTTGTTATCTTGGAGTGGTTTTGCTAATAGTCTTAATTTTAAATTTTGATACTCCTTTCTCATTGACCTGAAACAGAAGAGATGTTGTGTGCCCAGAGCGGGACAGGGAATGTGTTGGGTTTTTTCTCCTGCAGTGTCTGACACTGGCCTTTTTTCACTGAGGCATTAACCTGCAGTTTTAATGGGGTTGCTTTCTCGTGTCTTGTCTTCCACAAGGGGTAATGTATTTGAGACATGCTTTTTGGCTGAATATTAAGGAGCAGTTTTACAGGGCAGTATGTCTTGTGAATGTTAGATTATGAATATTTATTTACTGCTGAAGTGAAAGGTAAAATGAAGGTCTGATTGTTTTTCAGAATGTTTTGTTCAAATAATTTGCTATCCAGGAGAAAGAAATGGCAATGGAAACACATTTTCTTTGACAGTTTTCCACTGGCTTGGCATGCAGCTGATACTAAGCCTTTGTTTTACAGTAAGTACTGTAAGGCCAAGGGTTTGAGTATTTTGTAGAAATTGAGTAACTTATTGCTTGTACTTCTCAATTTACTGAAGTCCCAATGGCAAATACAATGTTGAGACTTGTGTTCATTTACGTCTTGGAAGATCAAAAATGTAGTACTTGTAACTGCACTGCTTGGCCACCCTTTATTTTAGAAAACTGTAAATTGCTGTGAAGATCATCTAGTACATTTCTCGTGAGTAAAACCAGATTGGAGTAAGTGTCAGTAATTTTGAGGGGGTGTGCAGTGTACTGGGTTAGGTTTGTTAGCAGTGCTCCAGAAACCATTCATTAAAGATTTGGGAAGGGTCAGCCACTAAATCTGCTGCAGAGGTTGTCTGTTTGTATTTTAATTTTGTACGTTAAGAGGAATAAAGGAAAAGTTGAGGAGACTGGTACTACTACTTTGCTCCCTCTCTTCTTAAACACAATTCTGCCTCTGCCTTTTTTCTTCTTTTAACTTAGGCTAAGTTTTTGCTTTCATTTCTTCTCCAAGTTCAGGATATTTGTCTTACACCGTAGTCTTTATTTTGTATTGCTTGCTTAAAGTCTGTCCATGAAACTGCATCAGAGCAGCTGAATGGTCCAGGTCAGGTGCTCTGGGTCCAGCACAAATGCTGTCGGTTTGGGCTTGATTCAGGTAAGAGGTGCTGTCACTTTCCTACAGTGGCCTCTGTTAATTCAACTTCATGTCTTGGTATCGCCACTTTCACGAATCTACTTCCCCCCAGAGTTAATTTGACTAAGAGACGTAGAGCCGCATCTTTTTAAATACCACTGTGTGTTTAAAGTTTCAAGATGCTGTTATTCCAGGCTTTTCAAAGGAACTGATACAGTTGCGTTTTTTGGACACTTTGGGGAAAGTCGGCCTTTTGACGCCGTGTTTTCTAAGGGTGAATTGTCAGGTAGTGGAGCAACGTAAACTTGGAATTGGCTATAATGTGGCATACAGTCCTTTTTATAAAATTCTTTTAACTATTGACAGCATGGCTCAGATTTGGTGAGCTAGACAGCTCTATGCTCTAACTTTTACTACCTGGGTAGAAATATGAACCACCTTGGATGTCCTGATTAGTTGAAGTGATTAGCATCTGAAATTCTTCACCAGTGCTCGGATTCTCGTTTCGAAGATACTAAGAGTTAAGCAGTAAATACGAAGTGCTGTAATTCATGGGTGTGACAGCTAAGGAGCTTTGACAGGAGTGGGAGAATATCCCGTAATCCTGGCTCGCTGGGCTCAGGGGCTGCAGGCTGAGGTGTCGAGCCCAGTCGGGCTTTTGGTGGCAGTTTTCCCGTGTCCCACCTGGGAATGGCCAGCTCGGAATGTCCCGGGGGGGGGGGGGGGGGGGGGGGGTTGTTCAACGCTGCATTCCACCTTGAGCCTTTTAGTGATGGAAAGAGGAGTCGTTTGGCAGTGCAAGACCCGAATAAAAGGTCATTCACACCGAATTCTTTAGGCAGGAACAATCAGTGTGACTTCCTTAACGGGGTGATTGCTCTGGCATCTGTGGGAGCCCATTAAAGTTGGGGTTGTGTGGTTCTTGGTGTATCCTCCTGGATTTTTCTTTGAGCTAGTGGACGACTGTGCTGTATGACGCAATGTTGAGAGATTTTTGGGAAGTGGTGTTGGGAAGCTCTGGTTCTGGGAGATGGTAAGTCAGCCACAGATCATGATTAAATATTGTTGGGAAAATGGCACTTTAGGCCTGCCTGTAATCTTATTTTGATTTCATAACTTGCTGAAGGAGTATTTTAGAGGAAATAATATCTGGAAACCAATTTATGAAGGGCAGCAGCCTTAATTACAGAGCAGCCTGCGCTGCTGCTCTTGTGCATAAGTTAGTCTCGTGCAGCTTAATGTATGTATTATGAGAATCCTGTCAACGTGTCATTCTTTGATATGCACTTTTCTCCAATCTATAGAATTGCATTTCCAAGAATATTTGGTTATTGTATGTTGGGATGCAGCCTGCTGAAGCAAAGTGTAGATTTGAGATGGCTGTGGGATGCTCATTCTGGGGTTTCTTTTCTGCTCCTTATCTTGGATCTCTGTAAGGAAATGGGGCATTACCTCTGAGCAGCCATTGGTTTCTGCATAAACAATTGTATACCACATTGTTCACCTGTCTTTTTTGTCTGCTGCTGAATTTTGGTTCTTTACTCTCCCGTCCCAACATCAGTTCTTACTATTCTTTAATCTGTGACTTGAATTTGTGTGTAAAATGGAATTCTGTCCATTATTTAGCACTCTTAACTTGTCTCCTCCTCAAGTTAGCAAGTGTGTACTGCCGTGTATGAAAGGTCTTTGGCCAGTTGTGTATAGAATGGTCTGAAGGCTGAAGCTTGTCAGGACAAATGTCATAAATACCTTCAAATCTGTAGCTACATAGCATAGCACAGTTGTTCCTTCTTTTTGAAAGCAGAGTTTTGGATAACTTGCATCTTTGAGTCAAAAAAAATAACCTCTAAAAGGCATAAAGATAGAAAATACCATCACTGGAATTGGTTTAGTAAAAATCCAGTCATGAGTTTTGTGCTTTTGTAGAAAATATTCTGTATAATTGGTTAGCACTTAACCTAGCACAGTCCTTGTAAGAATTGTTGCCAGCCAAGTGAGGTGTGATAGGTTGCTGTAGGTATCCAACTAAAGCATTTAAATTTATGTTAAGTGAAGCAAGACATAAATAGCTGCAGTCCTTGCAATACCTGCTGCTGTGAAAGGGGCCATATCCTTGGCTTTTTGTTCCTGCCCTCTGCCACCTCCCCTGCTCTGTTTAATGAGCTGTTCCTGGGAGCACTCTGGCCACTTTTATCTGTGTAAGATGTGGCTCTCTTATTCTATCGAAGTGAAGATTTGTCTGTTGGGAGCCTTGGAGGAGCAGTTGAACTGGCAGATGGAGGAAATGGTGACTGGAAGTGAGATCAGTGACTTCTTCAGTGCAGCTGAATCTGGAAAAGGCTGTTGGTGTGCAGCTGGTGAGTGAAACTCGAACTAATTCGAGTGCTGCTGCCAACAGCAGATTGAGGAGTGTTCTCACTGTTCTGTCTCCTGTCAGAACTCTGGGCGTCAAACCCTCCTGCTGGTGCTGAGAACTGGGAGCAGTTGCATCATTGACCAGTGATGGATCCACAGGCAGACTTCCATCTGTTTCCATGTTCTCAGTGAACTCGGAAGAATTTGGTGTGTTCCTGTGGAGATGCAGCAGGAGTTTTGAGAGGCATTGGAAAATTGCAGGCTCAGATCAGATGTTCAGTTTTTGTACTCAAATGAGGCAGTAGCAAAATGAGTAAATCAGTCTGTGGGGAATTCTTGTCCACGTTACACAGCGTGATTTGAAGCGTTTCAACAGAAGGTATAGAAAAAAGCCTTTTTCCTTTAAAGCATTGTTAATCCCTCGATCTTTGGGATGAAGAGCTCCCTTTCAGCTTCAATGTGCTCTGTAGGTGTTTAAAAAGACTACACCTTGCTGCTAGGATTAGAATCTTTTTCTCCTTTCTTTTGTAATCCATTAAATCTATTCCATAGCTTAAAGCAAGAACCAAGCCCTCACCAGTTGCTGTCTTCCCTCAGATGCAGCTGGATTGGTTGGCAAAGTTACACACATTGGCAGGACTTGGACTCAAAACCTGGTTTGCCTTTTTTTAGTCAATGGGTCCTTATCCTTCCACTTTGGAAGTCAGACTGTTTCTGCACAAGAACTTTTGCCTCCTGGCTTTCCAAGGGAAAACCAAGGGAAACGGAATGATTTTCTTGTGTTAGTGAGTATTGCATTTACTTTAGTGGCAGAAACTGGTAAAATGACAATTAGATACTCCAAGTATCTGCTGATAGTAATTTGCCTTTAGAATTGACTGTAATGAGTCCTTAATTTTTACTTCTAATGAAGATGACAAGTTATTAGTCTCTTAGTTCAGGTGTTGTGGTTTCTTCTTTGTTTTAAGCACATCAAAGTGATTGTTAATGTATTTTCATTGCGCTTAATCTCTAAAAAGGCTTCTAGCTGCGTGTTTGGCTGCCCATTGCATTATTGTCATGGAAAAATAACCTGCTCCTTCAAGGGTTTAAAGCTGTAGCACAGAGCAGTGCCAGTGTTGCTGTGAGGTGTCATCCTTGTGGTGTGGATTGGGGGAGGGAGAGGACTCCCAGTTCCTGGAAAGCTGTTCAGTGACTTTCTGGAAGCTGCTGTAGGAACGCTACTGCAGGCTGCTTAGACCTGTGGTCTAATAAAAGGACGTAAATCTTTCCCACAAACTGTTGTGTTAACTTATAAAGATGTCATGATGTTCATCCTAGTATTTCATGTAGGCATGTTTTGTTTCCCTCTGGTTTCAAATGTTGGCCTCTGGAGAGGAACACCTGTTTTATGTGGACATTCTTGTTACTGGGAGAAACAACTGAGTTCAATGAGCTTATGTAGCAATGAATTAAACAGAGAAGAATAAATAATACCATGTTTCGAGGAAGATTTCTGAGCTTCAAATAATACCATTAGGCTAAATTCTTGAAGCAGTAATATGAAAAGAATAAATGATGTTAGTGGGCTAACTCAGTTAATGCAGCGTATGATGTCCCAACAGTTGGCTGTTCATCACTGACCACGATGACATGTTGCTGCATAATCTTGTATTTCCTGACACTGCAAAGTTTGATTTGAAAGGCACAAAGAGCAGTAGTCCTTATTAAGACCTGCATATCAAAATAGTAATGGAAGCTATCCCAATTCAGAACACAAGCAGCTTTTTATCTTGCCTTTCCTGTTGAAATCTTGGGTAGTGTTAAAAACTGGGTTTGTGCCTGTCTCCCTTGGTCCATAGCAGTGTGAAGGCTTAAAATAGTAATGTTCCATAAAGATCAAGAAATACAGATGTTTAAGGATTCTTTCAGTATCTCTTTTTCTTGTCCTGTTCTCCAGTATACAATGAAATGCAGACTACTTTTAAGCAAGAGACAGTTTAACCCGTTTTTACCCTGTGGAATAATTGGGTATGGGAGATCTTGAGAAGATTTCAGCTCTGGTCAGACAGTGTGTGAATTCAGGGGTGGTTTAGATCAGTGCTGATGATTCTAAAGTGTCTGATTTGACTGAGATCACAGGGATTTGATGGGGTTTTTCATGGTGCATTGGAGTATTTTGTGCCTGGTGCTCCAGCAAGGCTGCAGTGTCACCCTGCAGCTCTGTGTCCCAGCTGCCCAGGCTGGGGGTGTGTGTGTGTGATGATCTGACTGCTCCTGATATGAACAGTAAGAAAGTCCTGGGGCATGACGTGAGCAGGCTCAGCTCTGATCCTGCTCATAACTTATTAACCTTGGGACTCTGCTGTTTGCACTATCAGGAGTTGTTTTCTTATTTCATTCATGTCTGCACATGCTGCTGTTACCTGGTTGTAGTGGCAGTGACTCTAAGTTAGATGTAGGCATGGCCTCTGTAACGAAGATGGATTCTCATATATGTTTGATGTTATGACACAGACTCCCATATAAAACATGGGAAGACATAAAATTGATTTTAAATTATTCCTTGAAATCTTTAGAAATAAAATATGAGTAAGTGGACTTTTTCCAGTTCAATTTTAAGGAAACATTCTTGATCCTAAGAAGGCTTCTTAACAGGCTTTTGAAAGTAAAAGTCTGATGAAAAAAACATATACTAGTTGTTTCCCACTGAATCTAGGCCACTCAAGTACCTTGGTATGAAATGGCAGTAATTATCAGTAAAATAATGGAGTGTTTGTGGAAAGGATGCAACTCATTGCGCTGTGCCCTGCTTGAATGTTTCTGAAGACTGAAAAGGAGAGACTCTGGGTCAGTTAGTCCAGTCCCTTCTTCTTGCAGGAAATAATGCTTTCATAACTGTGTCAAACTTTATCTTAATTAAATTGCCAGTTATCTTCTTGCATGCTGAACAGCAGTTGTAAAATCTGCTTCTGATATCTACTGGCCTCCAGCCTGGCTGACTGTGGAAAACTTACAGACACATGGGCTTGTGGCAAAGTTTTCCTCTAGATTAAGGAGCTCTTCTGCCCATCTGTTATCTACTGCAGCCACATGAAATTTCACTTTTCCATACAAGTTTTTATCTGCAAATAGCATTTTCCATAGAAGGCCTGACCAGGGCTTGATGAGAATGGCACTTCTGTAGCTTTTCTGAGAATAAATTGAATGGTGGTTACGTCTTTAAAATTTGAATTTTCTTAATCTTCATTGTCTCTGCTTTATCAGTTGCCTCTATAATACTACATGTAGTTTAAATAGTTTAGGCCTCCTCCATTTATCGTTCCTAGAAACTATGACTCTATTAAATGGAACCGTTTGGCACAATCTCTGCTACAATGTTTTTCTGTCAACTCATTTTCCGCTGACTTTGGTGCCTTTAATTCATTCTTTCATTTAAAATTTGTTTAAAAGTCAGGCATGCAGTTATTTTTTTCCTTATATTTAGTTCGGTGCTTTTGGTTCCAACACCAAATGATACCATCATGTATTTTGTACTGTTGAAAAAAAATCTTTTCTTTGGGACTTGGGATCTGATGGGAGGCTTCTAATTTTCTGCTGTTGGTGGGTATGGTGTCTTCAGCACTTACTCTCTGAATCTTATTTTTCCTTTGAATGTACTCTTTCAAATTCAGTTTCAGATGTGCTGTAGTGGATTTTTGGTGTACTTGTTCTTTTTCTGTTTCTATGGATAATGGATCTTTTGTTAGAAAGTTCTGACTCAGGCTGGAAATTGTTTCTGACTTTCAAGGCTTACCTTTTGGTTGGTCACTGTATTTTGGAGTGGATTTTATTTTTTGTTATGTCTCTTTGGGTTGTTGTTTGGTTGTTTTGTTTTGTTTTTTCCTTCCTCCTCATTGATTCTTCCAGCTAAATTTGTGGTTATTCATATTAAAGGGCTTTCTTCCCTTCCCAGTCTCTTTTCCCTGTGCCTTAGGGAGAGCAAGTTCCATGGGTATTTTACAGATGATTCTTTACACACATGACATTGTTAAATGCTACAAAATACACATTGAAACATGTCAGTAAATCCTAATGTAACTCTGTGCTGTATATCTTTATAAGGAAGTGATATGTCAAGGACAGCCTGATTATCCTCAATCCCTGGATTGTTGTAGCCTAAGACTATGTCAAAGTCCCTGTCCTGAATTGCCTGTAAAGCAAAGCCTTTTGGTCAGAGAAATGGAGGATTGTAACAATTATTAATAGATATTCTATTAATTATTAATAATGCTTTGCTTAAATATTCTGACGACATGAATAAGATTCTTTGGGAGTGACTTGTTCAGTAGTAGAGCAGTGTTAGAATTGGTCTCTTTGAACCATCTCCTTTCCTTAGCCCACCTTTGGTCCCACAGGGAATGGCTGTAGCCCTCACCTGCTCTGCTCACAACTCCAGAATGTGCTGGGCAGAGCATGAGACAGGCTGTAAACAAACACCCTCCAAATGTGAAAATCTCATCTCCAGAAAGATTTCCTTTCCTGTTCTTTCCAAACCTCTCTGCTCCCAGAATTGGGTGTTAGTGCCCGTGTTCAGCTTGGGAACGGTGCTTTTGTAATCTGCATTTTGAGGGGGAGTGTTTTTTTCTACTGTCTAATGTGCACTGGCTCAGACAAGTAACCTTTGAAGTATTTTTGAAGAAAACAATGGTGCTTATTTTTTAATTTCCTCATGCCTTTATACTTGTCCAAAAACCAGCTTTCAAGAAAATTTCTCAAAGAAATTCACTAAGTTCTAATGCACTGCATTAGTTTCTCATCTGAACTGAGTTACAAAAATTCTTCAGAACACAAACTTAGTGGTGGCAGTATTCATCCTATGTTTATACTTTTTTTTTTAATTAAAAAAATCTCCATCATACTCTAAAACAAATCTTCATTAAATTAGGGGGTTTTTTCCCCTATCCCCTCTAAGGAGAGATACAGTGTTTGTTTCAGGGGAGTTTCTTGTTTGGGTGATCATGCCATGGGAAAGGAGCCTGTGTCATCACAGAAATTGCTACTTGGTGTAATGCTGGCATTGCTTCTTGACCAGGCTGCTGCTTAAGGAGATGAAATGTCTTTGCAAGGCAAGAGTTCCATGGTGGCTGAATGTGATGCTGCCTGGCTTTTTCAGCTGGGGAAAGGAGGAATCAGTTCTGTGTTCCTTTTACCTGGGTCCAGGCAGTAAAGCTGCTAGTCTGATGATGATGATGTATTCTCAGAAGTGTTCAGAAGGAAGTAACAAGATGCTCATTTTAGTCTACTTTGCCTTGTTGCCAGGATCCTCACTTTGGAGATCTAAGATGATGCTTAGGCAGTGGTTCCATGAGGCCTGGTGTTAGTGAGGCAGTTGTGTTCTTACCTCCCTCTGACCAAAAGTGGAGCAAAGGAATTTACAGGATTCAACTGCAGTGCAGGAACTGCTCAGCGCTGGTTGTTAAACCTGTTTGGAATGAAGCTGCTGGAGAGGACAGCAGCTCATTTATAAACAGTGCAGGAAGACCAGCTGTAAGAATCCAATTCTTTAATCTTCTGTGAGTCTGACTGTCTCTACTGGACATTGTTCTGGAATTGCTTTAGCCATAGCCTCATTCAAGAAGCTTTGCTGACAAGGAGGACTTTGCTGATGTCAAACTCTGAGATTTCACTGGGTGAACTTAGTTGAAAACCTCATTGTGTGTGTCTGTGGGGTGTTGAGGTCTGTCCAGCTGTCACACATGATGACAGCACAATTTAACATGTAACTTGTTCCAGGCCTTGTCCTCAGTTTAATGCACATTAGTTGAAAATGAGATAAACTGAAACAATTCCATACAGTAAATAACAGAATCATGGAATCATTTAGGTTGGAAAAGACCTCCAAGATCACAGAGTCCAACCTTCCCTCAGCAGTGCCAAGCCCACCGCTAAACCATGACCCCAAGTGGCACATCTGCATGTATCTGAAATCCCTCCAGAGATGGTGACTCTGCCACTTCCCCAGGCAGCTTGTTCCAGTGCTTGACTCTTTCCATGAAGGAGTTTTTCCTAATATCCATCCTAAACCTCCCCAGCAGCTTGAGGCCATTTCCTCTTGCTGCCTGGTGCTTGTTAGGTGTGAGAAGAGCCTGTCCCACACCACAGCACAGCTTTCTGTCGGGGTGATCAGGGCTCTCCTGAGCCTCCTGCAGTTCCCTCAGCCACTGCTCACAGGGCCTGTGCTCCAGACCCTTCTGTTCCTTCTCTGGACACACGCCAACACCTCAATGTCTTTCTCGTGGACAATTAAGAGTATTTATCAAAACTATATCAAATAATTAGATTATCCATCTTTTACTGTGTTTTGAAAAGTTTTTCTGATAGTGTCAGCTACTTGGAAAAGAGCTCTGTAGTTTATTTATGAACATTCATATGCAGTTGTCTTGTGGCATGTGAATTTATATCTCGATACACAGACTCTGTTAATCTCTGAAAAGTGGGAGATTTACTGGGAACTTTACTGATAATAACTACAAGTCTTACTGTTTTATTGGTATTTAAAGCAGAGATCTGTGACAAAAAGCCCCAGAGGTAGACCAGGTTTGTGATTTTTGCATACATTACAGTGTCTCAGGGAACTCACAGGGAGAAACAGTTCAGTCTTAGAGTAAGTTAAAATAGTTCCTTTCTGTCATATTCAGCAAAAGAATAATGTTACAGCTGGCCATGTCCAGATACCCAAACCTTTGCTGACCAGCTAACCAGAAACTTGGAAAGCCAGGTGATGGAATTTGTTAGTAAGGGTTAGTAATATAATGATTTAGCTGAGTTGAAAGTTTTAAATTAACAAAAATTTTGCCAAGTCTTGCTGCTGTTGCTTTTCAAGTGCATAGACTGGCAAAACTCCTGCTATGGATGCGCACGATGGATAAAGGATGTTCAGTTCTCTTATATTAGTCTGGTCTTTACTTCATAATTACCACTATTTGTTCCTGTCCCTCCGGAATTATTGAATCTGTAAAAGGAGAATCTTGGGTAGAAAGTTTGATTTAGCTTTGGATTGGAAGAACTATTTTTTGACATTGTGTTACTTTATGCAAAATAACTGCTTTTGCCTCTTTATGCTAGAGGTGTGAGACTAGTGATCTTGCCTTTCATAGCAGTTAAGAAAGAGATGCATGTCTAGAACTTGAATAAATATTCTAGAGGAGGTATGTAGTATTTCCATTTGTGGTGCTGGAATAAGGCTATTGCTTTTCAAAATCTCACTATTCTGGATTACATATAAATAATTCAGTCAGGAATCGAAGATCTTTGTATATTGCCACCTGCTCATTATTCAGAAATTCTTGTTACAGTCTGCTGTTTCCCTAGCAACATTCTGAAAATTAGTGTTGCATCTCTGAAAAAGCTTTTGTTTATGTAGCAAAGCCCACTATCCAATCTGTACCATTGCAGGCTGCATCTCAAGTGATGACTCCAGGTCCCAGCCCTAACTGTTTAAAAAAAATAATGATTTCCTTTTATGTAACATTAATTGAAAATTATTATATTCTTCCCCCCCCCCCCCAAGTCATAGATAATTAAATATGATGCTGATTTTGTTTAAAGTCCCTTTAGGGTCTGATGTCACCATTGTATCATCTGAGTGGAGATGTTTGGCTCTGCAAGAAAGTAAAAAATCACATGTTGACTCCGAGTGTTCTTAGGAGCTCCTCTGTCTCCCTCCCTTCTCCTTCCCCCTGTTGAATTCTACATTAAAAATCAGATCTTGTTTAACCTTAAGGACTTTGAGATTTAAAAAGGTGGTGCTTATGAAGTTGATGTGAGCCAGGTTTGGCGCAGGAGTCAGGGCAGTGTTCACGAAGTCCTTGGGAGTGCCGATGCCACAGCTAACACAAGTCTCGGCTGCAGCGCTCACTGCTTTAGGCTGAACATATTCACCTCAGAAGATTTACTTCTGGAACAAATTTGAGGAGGAAGACTGATAAGCTGGATCTTTTTTCCCCAGAGACAAATATTAGTTGAAAAACATCGTTACAAATACTGTTCTTCCAAATGCTGTGTCTTGTGATGAAGCAAGGGGAAAGCTCCCCTCTGTTCTGTGTGTTCAGATGCTGCTCCCCTGCTGACAGCCCCTGGTTGGTTCAGCCCTGCAGTTACTCTCCTCCCCTCCTGGGTGGGTGGAAGGTCAGACAAACCTGCTCTGAGGAAATCTGCCCTGTCTCTTGTCATACTTGACCTGTTGGTTTTCAGAGAGGAATAAAGATTTCTGATAAATTGGTGAGCTGTAGTCCAGCTTCATTTGGAAAATACAGATCTGTGGAGACTCCCACATCTCCCATGGTTTAAACCGTGTTTAGTCTTTTGTCTCAAGTATTGAACTGTAGGATTCCAGCTGAACTGCTCATTGTGATTTCAGCTGAAATCTCTCCTCTTGTCTTGCTTTTAGGCACCTGCACTGAAGCCCTGTTCCCATGCTCTAATTGTTTAGAATTTTTGTGATGACAACACAAGTTGTGCTACCCAAACATGGAATTTTGTAAACATGAGTGAAGTCTTATTGTTTGGGGTTTTGTTATTCTGGCGGTAGACTTTATTATTTGGGAACTTGTATTTCTGCTGTCCCTTTGCAGAAAATAACCCTGGCTTAGTATAAACAGATTCTTACAGTTCCCTATTCTCATTTTTGTGTTCACAAAACTACTGGTCATTTTTTTTTTCTGGAATACACAAGCGCTTTGCTTTTATGGTTACTTGATAGTGTCTGTACCAATAAAAAGGAATTGATTTCACACCCCCTCAACATTTCCATCCCCTGGTAAGGGTGACAGATCCACAGGAATTGCTCATGAGTTTTGGATGTGTCTTCGGAATCAGTGCGTTGCAAAGGAGTAGTTGCACATCATAAACCTTATGAAGACCAGGTTTTCTTATGGGGAAAAAACTATTGGGAGAAAAATGAGAAAAATTACATCCAGTGAAACAGCACGAGTTTGTTCTGACTGCTGGTTCTAGGGCAGATCTGTGGTTTTAAGGAATTCGCGTTCAGCATGTGGGAGGTACATCTGCCTGGCCCGTGGTGTCAGTCCACTCACTGGGTCACTTGTGGGGAAGCTCAGGGCAAGTTTTTCAGGGATATTATTTTGTGTTCCAACAGTCGGGTTTTTCATTGAAAAAACCAAAACACATTGAACCTCATGTGAGTGAGAGGATATTACAGCTTTTCCTTTCAGACAGTGAGGATGACCTTAAACTCCAACCTCTGAGCAGCTTCATTTTCTGCTTATCTAATGGCTGGCATTTAGATGAGACTGTATAAAACAGAAGGTCTAGAACAGTCTGAATTTCAGCTGCAGTTCAGGAGAAGGTTATTATCAAGATATTAATGCATAACTAGATGTGGTGTGTTCATTAGGTGTGCGTGAATTTTTCATCTTGAGACTAACCTTATAATCACTGAATTTGCTTTTATTTTTGTTAACAAAGTAAGATCGTGGTGAAAATGGATTGATTCTTGAAAGGGTTATACACCCAGTTTTTAAAAGTAAGAGTGAATGAGAATACTTAGTTGTAGGAACAACTGGGGGTGGAAGGACAAAACTTCCAGTGATAAAACATCTGACAAAACCAAGTAAGTGATTTTTAGTCTTGCTTTGTAACATATTCACTCCTTGGTTTAGCATGAGCCATTACTCAGTTGTTTGTAATGCTTTGGTTTTCATTTATTAAGCAGCAATGTTTTCTGTAGATGTCAAAAATCAGTCTGTGGTTGAATATAATCTGAGTGATTCTTACTTCAAATTACGGAGATAGGCCAGAGCTTCTACTGGTAACATTTCTTTTCCCTTTCTTGTGTAACACAATTCTCCAGCACACAGAAAATTAGAAATACAGGTTTTTGAAATGTGTTCTAATGTGCTTTCTAGAGGAAAAGAAGAGGTTTGGTGGCTTTTGGGTTGTTTTTGGCTTCACTAAGCATTACTTTAAGGACCATAGTTAATGGAATCAGTGGCTGCCTGAATACTCATACTTAGGATCATCTTCTACTAGAATTTGCTTTTCCCTGTGTAGTTCTTACTCTTTGAGTAAGCAGGAGATTAGAGTTGCCTTCTTCAAGAGATGAAGAAATGGACAGAATATATCTTTTGGGTTCTTTAACTGGTCCCAAAAACATCCCTCCCACAATTTTTATGAACTTTGAGAAATGCCAGGTTTGGTTGGTGGTTTTTTTCCTTTTCAAAGTCTGGTCATGTGAATGTTATTCCTATTTAATTACTTAGAATTTTTTACTCCAGCTAGCACCAAAAGTTTACTTGCACTCAGAGATACATTTGATATTTTTCAATAGATTGCTGTAATGAGCACTAGTAGAGAAATCTTTAATATTGAATTCTGTGAATCCTAGAAATCTTTTCTTCAGCTTGCTTTTTCACTGTTACTGTAGGCTTTTTAATTAACAGTAAGTTAATCTTTGACCAGCAATCAGCCCTACAAACAGACCCAGCAGGCAGAAACTTGCTCATTTGGTATCCATTCTCCAGAAGATATTTGAAAAGTAATTGTATTTAGTGCTTGAGACTGGCTTTGCACAGTCAGTGTTTGGGGATTGTTCAGATTTCAGGCTTTAGCTTAAAATCTCCTGTACTTAGACTTGGCCGACACCTTGTCATCATGTAGTAACCGTGGCTAAATGGTGACTGGTATCCAAACAGCAGGAAAGTTGTTTCATTTAGACTTGTAAGAGTGAGGGTGTATTTCATTTCTGAGAAGAAAAATGAAACCAGCAGAGAAAGATGTTTATTTCAGCTTCATCACTCTGCTGTCTAAGCTGTGTTTATGGTGCAAAGGAATGAAATTGCAGTGCTGCTTTCTGCTTTCCTGGAAGTGAGAGGTTTTTATAGGGAGATGATAGGAACTAAATACAGAATAGGCCTTCATGACCAATCTGGAGTTGCACAGCGTTTCTAAGGGTAGGGATAAATCTATTTCTGTTCAATCAAATGTTAAAGAGTGACTGGCACTTCAGAAGAGACAAACTCGGATCAGTCAAGTGGAGGGAACTTGCAGGAGTGAGGATATGACTTCACATGATGCTTCTATTAAGATCATGTGGATGGGACAAACTCTGTAAATGTCTCCCTTTCTCACATAACCAGAAAAGCTGCGCTATTTCCTTTAGAATTATAGATAAATTTCATTTTGGTTGATCCAGATGCTTGCTTTTTATCTTGTTCTTTAAAAATCTTCAAAGAACTAATTGTCTTTCTCATCTCTTTTTCATTCTTCTAAATGGAAAAAGACTGTTGGTAGTTAGAACATTTCAGTGTGTGTGTCCTTCCCTGAGAGTTTGTGTCCTGCCTCTTCAGTCCTGCAAGTCTTGCTGGGGTTTGTTTTGGGGTGATGGGGCCCTTGTGCCTCAAGGCCTTGGATATTGCAGAGCCAGGAACATCTTCTTCTTGCTGTATCCTGTGTAGCAGAGCCTTTTTATCAGCTGGGATTTCTGTCTCTGTGTCAGTGCTCCTCTTCAAGCTTGACAGAAAATTCCATTCAGGACATTCCAGTCTTTCCTACTCTGAGGCAGACACTGGTTTGCAGACACTTGATGGTGCACTTTGGCCTCTTACTGAGTTCTGTAAGTTTGTTATGAGATTAAAAAAACATTCGTTTGCATCACTTACGTACTGCAGTCCTAAGTACAGCTATGACAGAGGGTATTGTTTTGTCAGGAGAATGGTTTTGAAGAGGTGGTGTTGCATGTCTTCACTTTTTCCTTAGGTCCAGAATTCTCCCTCCTTTGGCAAGCACCTGATTGCTTTCTAGACTGCTTTTTGTTTATCTCTTGAATATGTGGCTTGTGTGTTTGATCTGTGGTGTGGCTTTGAAATTTAAATTGAGTTTAAATTTTTTATTTACTCATCTGGTTTTGACCTTATGATGCCTATTCTGTTAGATGGTATTTCAGCAAATGTAATGGTGTGTGTTTGTTAATAGAGATACAATTGACGTGTTTTGAGTTAACTTAGCCAAGTCAGGGTTGCAATTGTAAATTAGCCTTTAGTGCTCCAGCTCCTCTTTCCGGGCTATAAGTTTTTACTGCTCTTAAGCATATTAATTATGTATCTTGACTAAGGGGAAAATTACAGCATTATTTTTATGATCTTTCATTCAAATTATTTTCCTGTCTCACATACGTTACCATGTTACGCCTGTGTTCATTTGCACATGGCACAAGCTTTGTTATAAAGGCAGATCTGAGCACACAACATCAGATGAGCATTTGTAAAATGCATTTCTGGTACAGGAACGTTTCAGGTAATGAATGCTATTCCAATTTTTAATCCGTCTCTTAGAGCAGACCAATATATGTGTGTAGGGGATAAAAAGGTTTTCCTGTGAGAAAGTAAACCCAGACCAGTCTGTCCTCTCCTGTAGGATGAGTCTCCAGGACAGGAGTTACAGAAGCCCAAACTCTTCGTGATGTGTGGGTGTGTGAGTTTTAGAAAAATTAACAAAAATACTCTGAGGGGCAGTGCAGAGTATAACAATAGTTCATGGCTCAGTTCTTTCTCCATTGGGTACTGCTTTATTTCCTGTTCGGGGCTCGCTGCATCTTGTTGCTGATATTCCTGATTATGAAAGCACTCCTAGGTGCTCTGCCAGGGTGTATGTGAATACCAAATCTGATTATAGCACCAGCTAGACATGCACAGCAGACACATTCTCCTAGTGTCGTGTGAGGAGACTGCTTAAAAGATTATTCTGACATTAATGTAATCTGTATAATGTGTTCAGAAACTGAAAACTATTCTCTTTGGCAGCTTTCAGAGTGTGGACCCAGCAGTGAATGCCTTGTGCACATAGGTGATCACCTGTTTGGAATTCATGATACAATTAGGAAAATAAAAGTAATTTTCTTGTTTATCATGCTGCTGAGAAAGCCTTTTCCATGAGAAATAATGCTCCCACTGCAGACCAGCTGGCACCTCTGCAAAACTTGCAAGGGCCTCCCAGAATTATGCCCTTTGTGTGTGTTCTCCTCGAGTTTGGGATGGGAGCTCAGGGGTGGTGGGGAGGGGACTGGTGTGTAGAGGAGGGACACAGCCAGCAGTTACACTGAACCCAGTGCACGAGAGAAAACAGGGATTCCAACAGCTGCTGTCTTCAGCCGAATCCAAAGGAGTCACTTGTCCCCTTCCCAGGTGATGCTGCTGCTCTAGGAGGACAGCCAGGATGTGCGGAGAGTGACACTGCCATGTGTGGGCAGGGGGAGTGGGGCTTTTAACGATGGAGCACTTTAAAGAGGGGGCAGAACAGGGGAACAGCAGGCATAGAAAGATGAAGATCTGTTGCAAGCTGCAGCAGTCTCAATATCAAATGATTTTTTATATCCTTATATATGAGAGATATATATATATATTTATATTATTATTTATTTATTTATAGAAATCTATTTTAGTACTGAGTCTGCTGTAGTCTGTGATGGGTCTGAATCTTTCCCTGCTTGTTTTAGATTTTTTTTATTTTCTATGTTTGTTACATTGTAGAAATGAGTCTATATATATATGTATATATATATTTTTAAAATCTTTTCACTTAAATATATAGGATAGAGATCTCCTGTTTGTCAGGAATTGCAGCCTCCCACGATTGTAATTCCCCTCTCTGGAGCCTGCAGATTAAAAATGGTGCCCCATTCTCCTTCCAGCCTAACCTGGTGTTTCAGGATCCCTGGGAGAGTCTCTGGAGAGTCCAGAGAGGGGATTATGATTATCAGTGTGCAGCAGTGCTGCTGAGCACGGGGGGATGCTGCAGCTGCCCAGGGATAGAGGCTTCTCACAGGCAACAAAACTGCAGCCTGCTGGTCTGGGCCCTGCTTTTGGAAGTATGATAATTGTCATATAACTGGCTTTTTTTTTACCCCTCTGTTTACACGACGTTTTTCTTCCATATTTGGGTTCCGATAGTGGGTATGTGCCAGTCCAGAAAATTATCATAGCATTCGTTCTGCAGTGACAAGTGTGTTTATCGGCTGGCACTGAGGACTAACTTACTGATGACTTTCTGTGTTGTGTTCACAATGCCAAAGTGAAGAAATAAAACTGTCTAGAGAAGAAATTGATACCTTTACACTACGAATGGCTTTGTCCTGCTTCTTTGTCACATCAAAATTCTCGCAGCGTGGTGTAAACTTTAATTTTAGAGGAGTCTGTTAACAGAGAAAGTGATTACAATGTGTCCAGCCATTTTCTAGCAGCCGGAGAGCTTCGGGAGGTTGTGAATTGCCGAGGAGGAGCTCCCTGGGTGACAGTGACAGTGCCAGTGCCAGCTCGGCTCCCCCAGCTGTGCCTTCCCATTGTCCCCACGGCTTCGGGCAGCGCCGCTCCGTGGGCACGGCTGAGCTCCGGCTGGGGGGGGGGATGGATGGATGAGTGGGTGAGTGGATGGAGGGAGGGATGGGGGGGATGGATGGATGTGGAGGGAGGGATGGATGGATGGATGATGGATGGATAGAGGGATGGATTGGTGGATGGATAGAGGGAGGGCTGGATGTGGATGATGGATGGATGGAGAGCACGCCCCAGGGGCACACTCATGGAGCACAATGCCAGTAGCGGGCAGGGATGTGAGTCCTGGAGCAGGGCATCAAACGCTGCCCCACGGGAGAAGAATAAAATGTGTCAGACAAATTGCAGCTTGTGTTTTGTTTCCCTTTTTGCACAAAAGCTGTTCTAGGCCTAATCAATTAGCAGAGGTCATTAGCGTCCCTAAATCTCTTCCTTCTTTAAACATTGACTTGAAAAAGATTTTTTCTTATATCTTATTTAATAATGGAATTCGTGCTAATTTTTATTTACTGGGTGTTTTGGTTGTGCTGTGATTGGAAAACCATTAAAAATATCTCTGCTAAAAGAATTTCCCAAGGTGGCAGAAATGGGGGAGATTCCTAAATTTTTTAGTGTGTGTTGTTTTTTTAAAGTGCTACTGTTATCTCCATTCCAGTGAGGAACTACAAGTAAGCTTTTTTTTTTTTTTTGTAAAGATAAGTTTTGAACTGAAAGATAGGTTTCAAACCTGAACAGCAACAGTATTTATAGTAGACTATGTGAAAATGGGGTTTTTTTTCCTATGCAGTTGATGACTGTCTTGTGTTGTGGACCAAATGTCTTTTTGTTGAGATAAGAAGTAATTTTGGATGGCTGTTAAATGGATGACATTTGATTCCATGAAGATCAGTCATTTAATTTTTATCAAATTTCTGCACTATCAGAACTGCTGACATCAGAGCTGCTGTGGGTTTGTTAGAAATTAAGCAGAAATACACTGCTTGAGGATGAAAGTTTGTAGGGTCGACAGTTCTGAAATTCTGATTTGTTTTTACCTGATGTTTGTAATCACCAGATTTTGAAGCAGGCAGATGATGATTGTGTGTGTGGTGGTGATGTGGTGTGGTGTTTGTGAAGCTGTGGCTACAGGACTGAGGTGAGAACCCCTGCAAAAGTTTTGTCATGTTTCTCTTGTTTGCTTTGGTGATTTTTGTCTTTAGTTTATGCAGAGAAAGGCCATAATGGTACTGTAATTTACCAAGTTAGTGAATTTTGTTATAAGATGGAAAGAAAGGGCCTGTTAGAGTTAGAGCTTTTGCTTCTTAACTCTTTTGAAAACTAAATCTTTTGCATAATCTCAAATATCTTAGGGCCTGAACAGAATCTTTAACCTGGCCTGGTAGCTCCAGGAGTCTGTTCCCACCATCCAGTGTTGAAATTTGGGTCAGTTTTAGAGACACTTCTTCATGTTACTGATGAAAATATGATGGACAAGTGTTAGCTTAGATATTGTAAGAATGAAAGCTGATTTCTGCACAGAAAATTGTTAGCTGCCGTGTGCAGTTGTCGATGGCTGTTTTCTAAATGAAATGGAGATTTGTGTCTTTGAAGAAAGCTGCTATTTGGAGGTTCTCCACTGGAAAGAGTCACTGGCAATGCTTCAGTTCATTTACTTAAAATAACTGGGGGAAAAATCAATCTTTGACTATTTTGAGGTTTTAGTTTGCTACTGCATCATCTGGGGACTTGTAGATGGCATGACTTCATTTGATCTTACGTGTTTCCTATGGGGTGTTTTGAGCAGCAAGATAATTTTTTTACGTCATCTGAACTTAAAATATTTCTGTTCTCTTACTTCTGTTCTGTTTCTAATATACCAAAATCAATCAATGCTGCGCTTAAAAGATTCTTGAAGATACCTTTGGTTAGTTTACAGTTGGGTAATATAAAACAAGTTTCCAGTTTTTTATATTTGAAAGTCTTTAAGAGCAGCTGTAAACAGCTCAGGCTATGCTTCTGCTTTATTGTGCTATAACACCTCTGACCTTTAGCAAGCATCGACAGCCTCATAAAGAGAAAACCAATTCTTTTCTTCCCAAACTATTGATTTCCAATTGACACCAAAAAAAGCCTTCTTATTCCATTTGAAGGCCTTCACACTAGAAATGAGGCTTCAGAGAATGATGTAATAGCAGATGATACCAAGGATAGTTTTTAATAAGAAAGATGTTGCTATCTGATAGTTGGAAGCAGGTTGATACTTTGGGTTTGGGCCCATGATCTGCCTGACTTTAGGACTTAAAAGGTATTAAACAGATACATACAGATAAATATTAACCGGATTATATGTTGATATGTGGTATTACAGTGTGCATTTCCTGGCATTGTTGGAAGCTTTGTGAAGGTATAGCTAAAAGTGAGTGAAAATTTTGTTTGAAAAAACGTGCAAAGATGTCAGAAGGAGCTGATGAAGGCTGCTGGGTGACCATCCAGTATGAACAAGGTGGGGGCAGCAAGGGCAGGACTGGGGATTGCTCCAGGGATAAAATGGCTGGAAGCTGTGGGAGGCTGCTGGGGTGGGCACATGGACACAGAATTTTCTGGATATCAGCCCTAGAGACGGCTCAAGAGCCGGGAGGAGTTTTTGTGCTGTCAGTTGGGTTTCTCTGAATGATGAGAGCTAAGCCAACAAAATCTTCGTCAGCACAGTTGTTTCTACAGAGCTTTTGCTGGTGCAGCAATGTCATGTGAGAAGGGCATTCATTTTTCCCCTCCCAAGCCAACAGAACTATGCTAGCAAAAACTAAAGATGTCATGCTGTATTTCATAAGCATTTCTAAATAGTTCTGTCCTCATGCCTTTGGACAGGCGTGTTCTTTGGGGGAGGAGAGGCTTAGCCATTCAACACATGGATTTTCCACTAACCTAACGCTCTGCTCTCTCTGAGGTATGGCATTTTGGAAAGGTTAATGCTCTAATGGTGTTCAAGCTGAAATGGCTTTTGTCTGCCAACGTGTGTTACCCTGTGCAGATGCCTGCCAGGAGACAATTATAGAAAAAATAATGTTCACTGAACTGTTTTGAAGTCTGTCTGGGAAATTATTTTTTTTCTTTCTTTAAAGCTACCAAAAAAAAAAAAAAAAAAAAAAAGTGAGAATAGATCCTAATAGAGGTACAACTTTAAATAGTATATAAACCATTTAAGATTATTTTTGTTACCTTAATGAGGGTGGCCTAGCCACAGAGCTGAGTTTTATAATAACAGTATGTGAATGTTAGCCAGGCTGGTTTTCATTCACCACAGATTGTTCAGTGCTGAAACTGTCATTTCATCAGAAACTCTACAACTTGGACTTTCATTGTTCTTCATGTTGGGTGGCTCCTCTAGTCAAAACAAGGACTGTAGTGGGATTTTTTTCCTTAGGTAGCATCCTAGGATGCCCAGCCTCTTCCTTTCCTAAATGGTGGAAAGAACAGTGTCTCTAGACTGCCAGATTTAATAGTGAGCTGGGAGACCTCACAAGAACCCCTTTGTCATGTTCCACTGTAGCAGGAGCTACATCCAGAGAACTGCTTCATTTTTCAGGAGAAAACCAAAGGTGTTTACTTCCTTTGATGTACCTGGCTCTGATTGTTTGTATCCAAAGTGAAGTGCAAGAAGGGAGCTGAGAGGAGGGTGACAGGGCTTTGTGCAGAATGGAGCAGCTGAGCCTCCTGGGGGCCAGAGCACTCTGAAGAAGCATTGCTTCTTCGATAGTGGCAGAGTTTTTTTTCAGGATACATTTCAAGTTTTAGTTTTTGAGTTTATGGATAACAAATGACAACAAACTCCTGATTTCCACAGGTATTGAATACTGCAGTTCCCTATCAATATGTAGAATAAAAGACCGCTCTAGTCTTGCTTGTTGTTAAATGTCTTATTCTCATTTATGCAGCTACATTCCTGAAGGAATTATCTTGCTATTCTTTGTCACTGTCAGCTCAGTGTTTCTGTTGCATTCAGGAGTGAACTCACAGGAGAAGGTGAGGCAGGATTAAAGAGCCTTAGAGTATTGCTCAGAATTTAAAATATAAAAGGAGGGGGAGGGATAGTTGCTAATAATACACCTTGGCTTCTCACATGCCTATTCCTGTGAAAGGTGTCCTCTTTAAAAGCCTGTCAACTGTCCTATGAGCAGTGGTGGTGTCCTATCTTAGGCCCTGAGTGTGGAAAAGAAGGACACTGTATTGCTCTTTAATAGTGTTTGAGAGGTTGTAGCATGCAAAATGTCCTGGTAAAGAAAGGAAGGTATTTGAGAAGACTGGGGGCGTGTTTGAGGGGAGGGCTGCTGGTGCCTTTCGCGGGGGGCCAGCCGTGCCTGGGCAGTGCCAGTCCTGCCGGCAGGGAGAGAGGGTAAAGCTGTGCTCTGCAGCACCTCTGCCAGAGGGGCAGGGCAGGAAACAGGAGAGCAGGTCACTTCTGTGGAATTGCAGCACGGTGAGCTAGAGCAGGGCCTGGGACAGCCTTTGATTGAGGGGAGTTTTCCTTCCAAATTGGAGGGAAGTTTTGAGAAAGTCTGCACATGGCTTCTGGTGCATTTGGTTTTATTTCTGTCCAGTTAATTTTTTAATGATGTCTGCTTGGTAGTAGGACATAACGTGCACAGACAGTGGGATGCATTCACTCCCTAATTAATTTTGGAAGAGGTAGAATAACTGCACATTATACTTCTGTATTCTGATTTATCATACTCTTTCTTTGAAAATCCGATTACTAAGTACCTTGGTAAATTGAATCAAATAAGAACTGTCTTCTAATGCTAATGGAGTAAATAGCATTTAGTTGTTAACTGATTAATGGAGAGCTTCAAAATCTGTGGAAATAGCATCATCAAGAAAAGCATAAATCTTTGACTTAAATGTATTTAAATCATTGCAGCATGGATTCACTTGTACAGCATTTCCCAGTGAACAAGACCGGGGAATCTTTTAGATTCATGCTTCAAAAGTGGACCAGTTTCTCCTTTGTTTGTTTCTAATAATTGTTCTAAATGGGATGAGACCTGCACAGACCTGCAGAGTTCAGTAGGCAGGGCAGGACTCTTGGCTCCCTGGTTGGTCATTTAATGGGTCTCAAACTTCAGCCATAAGATGGCATGCAGAGACTTTTCCAGGAAAAGGGAACAGCTGCCTCTGCATAATTCCAGTTTGTATTCCTGATAATTGCACAAAGCTGCTTTGAATTGTCTGTTAAATGAATGGCAGTCTTAATATCAGCTGCTGCATTTTACAGGTGCTGTGCAGTATATTTTAACAGCTTGGGCCACTGAGGCACTGGTTACTAGGGAGAGCAAAATCACAGCCCCTGGTTTGTGGCCTTGGATCATCTGTGAGCACAGCCCGCTCTGTTTGTGGGCAGGAGAATTGTTGCTCCCTCTGGAATTTTCCCTTGTTCTCCAAGTCAGGATTTTTAAGGTTGTGTGGGGTTGCCTTTGTTTTTTCTTCTTTCCTCTCCTTTATCACCTCAGGCACTTTCCTCCAGTCCTTTTCCCACCTTTGCCTTAACAAAAAGTTTCCCAGGAGGAACGAATTTGTGCAAATATAGATGTTTGTCAGGTTGTCCACGTTTTGTCTCAGGATTCATCTACAGGCTCTCAGTGACCAGATAATAACATTCATCTGCACCTTCTCATTGCTTTATTTGAGTTGGGCTGGTGCTGTTGAAATGTCCTGACTGGAACTACTGGGGCAGATCTGAAAGTCACCCCTGCGGAAAGAGCTTGTGCAGCTGCTGCTGTTCCTCCTGGGGCTTTGTTCCTGCTGCCCAGGGCTCCCAGAAATGCTCTGTGCACACCTGTAGCTCACAGGGAGCAGAGGGAAGAAGCAGGAGATCCCCTTTGAGTTCTCCCTTGGTTTGAATGTCTAAAACATCTGTCTGACTTGCCAAAATTAATTGTTACCAAGAGCTGTGTGTAGGTAGTGGTCCACAGGGATTAAGCAGTAGCTGGATGCAGTAATTCCTTTAGCTATACCTGTATTTATTAAGATATTTATTAAGTTTTGATTGATGCCTTTCTGCTTAAGGTATAAACATTTTCTTCTTCCATCCTAACAAAGACACATGTAACTTTGAGTGTTTTCAGTTGGTGGAGAGAGTTCCAGTCACAGGAACCCTGAGGTTATGATGTTAATACAGATTTGTTTGTATAATTGAGGGGAAAAACAGCTGGGAAAACCTCTTGTTGTGCAGGTCTCTTATGTGAATCTTCAAAGATTCATTTTCCTGGAAAGATCCTGGCTTTTATGAAAAAAAAAATTAAGCACTTCCACGAAAGGTTAGTAGCACTGTTATTTCTGGGGTAAGGCAAAACCTTTCCCACAGACTTTGTAGGATTCATCCACTGGTTCTTCCACTTGAACTGCGGAGGGAGTTGCTGTACACAGCTGCTGTGGCAGTTCTGGGAAGGGGCCAGTGTTTGTTGGTTGCAGGATTTCTGTTAATTTGTAAGTCAACAGAAGCTTGTTTAAGAAATAAATTTTTCATGTTACCTTTCCATGGACAGTGTCTCCACTTCGCATGTTGAAAGTAGATTTTTATTTTTTTTTTACCCCCACCTTTCTAGTCCAATTTTCTGCCCTGAATTCAATTGATTTGAGTTATTTTGACAACCATTCCTGGGGTCTTTTGACAACAATGATATCAATAATTAAAGAAAAAAAAATCACCTTCTCTCTTTTACCTTCTTTTTCAAAGAAAAAGAATGAATTTCTTCTGTCATGGGCAGTGCAAAGCTTCCTATCTCCATCTACACTGCCAACAAGGAGTTGGAACTCTTGATGCCTCTTATGGAAATTGGATTAAGTTGAGTAGATCTTATTCCCAGAAATATCTCTGCTCATTACAAGTCAGTTTAATGGGTTTACATGTGGTAATTTTCAAGTCAGAACCCAAAATGAGGGACCCGGTGGCTTTTCATGTATCAAGATTCAGGAGGCTGCCATCATAAAACTCAGGAATGATTTTGCTTGATCTGTTGGGGGTTTTAGGACTTGTCCTCTAGGCTGTGCAAAAGAAGCAGTAAGAGCACAGCACTGAGTGATTTTCTGCTCTGCTGACTGCAAAGCTCCTGTCTGTGCAGTACTGGACATCCATCTCACAGCTGATGATAACACTTTCCTCTCTGAAAAGGGACAGTAGTTGCATGGACAAAGGGGTGAGCACTTGTTGGAAAAAGGATGACCAGACTTCAGGATGGTTATTGGGGTATAGTGTTGCTAATATGATGAACATACATTTCAGTCCTGAGTATTTAGAAGGGGTCAGCAGTCCTGAGGGTGAAGGACAGAGGTATGACATTTTATTCTCCACTCTTATATGCAATTCCTTTTACTTCCTGTCTACTAAAGTAGGTGTCTGTTTTTGTCACCTGTAAAAGACACTAGAATTGGTAGGTTTTCTTTTATGAGACGTGTTGTGAGCTGTTGGAGCTTTTAATTGCAAACCCAGGTAATGCTCTGCCCCTAATATTCAGTCCTTTCAACTGTTTAGATAATTTTAGGGCAGAACCTCATTTGTGTCCCTGCTATTAAAATCTGCAAGTACTGTGTTGGTCTGTATTGCAGTCCAGTCTCAAGCCAGTGCTGGGATTTTGTTTCAGTTAGTTTGCTTACCAGACCCTATTTTCTCCCCCAAAGAACAGAGCAGTTTTTAGGACTGCCTTCCTGCTTTTTTTTCCTCCTTTTGCCTGTCCCTGGATGGGACACAAGAAATTAACACCCAGCTGTATGGGGAGGTGAAAGAGGTGGGATTCAGAAGGATGGGCTGTGATTTGCTCCCCCACTCAGTCTGCAGCACATAAAATTCCTTAAATCTTTTTTTTAATCATCTCTGGAAATCTAGAAACTAGAAGCAGATTATCTCAGCTATGAATATTTGTTAAATTAGAGGAAACTTCGGGGATGGAATGTTATCCAAGTACTTAAACTCATGGATCACAAACACAAGGTTGCATTACCAATCTCAATGAATCTGTGGCTGGTATTATTAAACAATAATCAGGTAAGCAAAGCTTCATCTTTCTGTTCTGTTCTGTTTTGCTGCTAGTGTGAAGCACAGGCTTTGGCATTTTCTCATAGATGCACATATGGTGATTCCAGTTGACTCAAAATAGCTCCATTCTATGAACCCCAAATTGAGATATTTTGTCGTGTGAATTGGAGCTCCACAGCTTTTCCTCAGTTCTGTCTCTTTGACTGTAGGATACAGTCAAATAGCACCAAATCTGCAGGCTTCAAATATATTGCAGAGAAAAATCTGTTCAGAACAAGTTAGAAACTAATTTGCACCTAGTTTGTCATAGGAAATATAAGGACTTCTTGTACATCAGTTTCCTGGATTGACCTAGGCAGGCCAGGATATTTGCAGAATGTGTTTTGGTAACTGAGTATGCTGATAAGTGTTTTTTAAATTGTTGGTTGTAAAGGGACAGGGGCTCTTGTTTGATAGAATTAAAGAAAAACTTGAAGGTGTTACTTATCATTACTGTGTTTGTGATTTGTGTAGGGGGTAGTAATTAAATTACACTTACTTTACAGTATTATATTTGCAACTGGACATCAGTGTTGTGGGTTTTGTTTGCTGCTTCAGCCTTTAATGTTTTTTAACATTTATCTAAATACTGTACAAATCACGTCAGTCAACAAAGTGATACAGCATCTCTATTCAAGTTTTGTTTACTGTAAAGGTTCTGAGCTTTTCAATTGATCTTATATCAGCATCTGGATTGTCTGGAAAAACCACCTTAACAACCAAACAGCCCTGGATATCCTTTGTTGCATTTTTGCATCTTTTTATTTCCACGTTGTTCTTTCATCTGTAATCCTTTCCCCCCCATTAGATTCAGTAAACAGGATCTCTTACAGGTCTGAATCACAGCCCATCTTTTATCTTTCTTTTCCATGCTTTGCAGCAAATGTCAGTACTCCAGCTGTCTGTGGTACCTCATCTCTTCCCAAACTGTGCTTGTTCAGCTCTGGAGCAGTGGCTGGAGCCAGGCTTTAATCTCCCCTGGGAGGGAGGAGCTGGACACCACGAGTGTTCTCAGGGCTCCACTGCCTTTGGTCTTAGAGCTCTGGCCTGGACTTCAAATGCTTCCTTGGGGCTGGTGCTGTTGCTTATTTCTCCAGTCTGAAAAAGAGGGAGGATGGAAAATCATCAGTTTTGAAAAAATGTGTAAATCCTCATTCCAGGGCAATTATTTTCTTGAATAAAGTAAAGCTGTCTTCTGGAATTCCAGTTGCCCAAGATATGTCTTATGGGTTGTGCTCGTAGATTAACTCCAACAAAGAGAAAAACGCTGTTCTGCTGACAGGGATTTGTCAGCTTTCATGGCCTGTTACTCCTCCACACCTACTGCCTGCATATTTCAGACTCTTTGGGAAGATACCTGCTTGTTTATAGAAACCCAGTTTCAGGAATGCCAACAGAATGTTTATTATGACTGCTTGTTAACCCTGCAATGCAGAAATGTCTTGGACGCCCAATGAAACTGTTACTGCTGCTAGAGAGAGCGAGCATGGATATGGCAAATGCTGGTTTCTTCTTTCTTTTCTTCTTTTTTTTTTTTTTTTCTTTAAAATGACTATTTAAGCTTTTAGGTGTCATCATGTTCCATCTCCCCTCCCACAGCAAACGAAAGTATCATGCATTTCCTCTGTTGATTTTCAGGCATTCAAAAGGGATGTTCTTGCTGATCCAAGACCAAATAGTTCTGTCCAGGACTCTACACTGGGGATAAGGACATGGGACTCCTCCTGCCAGATCCCAGATGGTTCATCACAACTGACATCTTGGCTGACAACTGTGAAAAGGATCTTCGGATTATTCTATTCTATTTTTGTGGGAGACCACAATCCCCAAACTCTAGGACGTATCAGGTATTAAATCAAACACTAAGCTTTTCCATAACATTACTGGATTGTTATTTGTTTCTTGTGAAGGAGTTTAGGCATTCAGATCTTACTCTTTATTTCTTGTAGGAAATAGAAAATCCTTGGGTTTACACCTTGCAGTAGCTGAGTAATGACAAGGAGTTGTGTTTCTTACTTCCTATGGAAAATTTGAGGTTTAATCATTAGTTATCTTTATCTAGTATTTTAAATTATTATTATTATCAATTGTAATTGGTGATCATGGTTATTATCCTAATTACCAAATTGTTTCTTTCTTCTTTGTTGCTTTTGAGAGAATGTTTAATTTTATTAAGCCAAGTTTTGCTGCAGTTTGCAGGTGAGATAATTCCTGCATTCAGAACTTGTTCAGTTATTACCTGTCAACAAGGAAACTTTAAAAGTTCATGAAATTTTTGCATGTTTGCACACTTGGGGTATTATGATTCATCTATTTACTTTCAACCCTTTTAAAATAAATCTATATGTAATTTTCTTTTCCTATGAGAAAATCTTGCCTTGTTTCTGTTGAAACCTAGTTTTATTTGGAGTATCTGAATGTTCAGGTGTTTATTTTTAAAATGTGGAAGAGAAAATCTGTCAGTGTTATCCAAGAGTGTAGCTCTTAATTCTCGTCTGTGTAGATGTCTGCTGTTACAGGCCACTGATAAAAGGGGTTAAACAAAAATCACTCCTTCTAATACAAGACAGGAAAAAGTGTCATAGCAGAGGGGGGATCCTTTTTGCAGCAAAATCATGTTTGTTTTGGGTAGCTGTTTAGGTGTGGGTGGCTTTTTAATTAATTTTAAATTACTCAATAATTCACTTTTTCTTTGTCCTAAAGGTTCCATATTTCTTGTAGAATTTTAAAATAACCTTTTCTAATGAGGATGTCTGATATTCTTACTGTAAAAGATGAAACTGATGCAATGAAGGGTTCAGAAGCTGAATTTAAAGATACAGAGCCAGTTGAAAACCTAAAAAAATCAGGAAGTCAGGAACAGATTGAAGTGGAAAAGGATGAAAATTGTCCTGATAACAAAAACAATATGCCGGTAAGAAGCTTTTTGCTTTATTTTTCACTAGTGTATCATGTTAAATAAATTTGTGCCTCATTCTCCATTCTCTTGATCTTCCTCTTATATGTTTCTTTGGTACAGTGAGGAAAACTTGTCTGGTTTTAGGGAAGCAAATATGATGATTATTGCTTCCTGTCTCCTCCTTTGCCCCACTTCTCTGTTTATGCTCACGTCAACATGACTCAGTCATTTTTAATTCTTTAAAGGAGGTGAGTGGTTTTGCTGGGAACCAGAGAATTGGCCCATGTCTGTGTTTCCCTGAGCGCACATGTGAAGTCTGTCATGGTAGCAGAACAAGGAACAAACTCAGGCTGGCTTTTGCTGCTGCTGAACCCTGACAGAGTTTGGAGCTGGGCTACCTGTGCTGAGTGTTGCTGCTTAGTACAAGGTGCTGCAGCTCAGCTGGGCCTGTCTCTTGACTGTTGCACTTTACAGGTGGCTCAGGTGTAGATTTTCCAGCAGAGCTGTTCAGCATAAGGCTGAAGTCATCAGCTGTAGGTAATCCAGATCCCCGGGAGCCAGAGGGATCCAGAGCTCCTGAGGTCAGCAGGTCTGGGAGCTGCCCCAGCCACCACCTGCAGAATGAGCTGGGGAGCATCATCCTGCCTTGGTGGGCAGCAGATACTCCCTGCACCTTCCCTTCTCTGATCTTCAGTGCTTGACAGCTTGGACTTTTAGGCAGGAAGGCTGAGGCAGTTCCTTGTGCACACGTTGAAAAGCTGAGGCATAGAAATGGGTGGTGGCTTTTGCAGGTGGGAGAAGTGAAGTTCCTGTAAGGAAGTCGTGGCATCACATTTCAAGTGAGAAGGAGGCAAAGCAAATAGTGTGAAAATACCTTGTGCCAATGGAGAACACGGCGATAAGGAAGGGTTAGGAATTTGTGGCAGCAGATTTAATACCTCTGAGATGTAGGTGTGGGACAAGAGAGCTCACTTCTGGCTGAGGCTGCCCACCTGGTCACTGAGGACTGCAAGCAGCTCACATGAGGGGAGGAGTTCAGGAAAGCAACTGAAAATTTCAGCCACAACCTACAGAACAGACCAGATTTGTAAAGGGAAACACAGAAGTTTGTGTTTGGCAAAAGATATAGTTAGTTGTCTATAGGAATTTTTTGTCTGTGAATTAATACTAAACAATTTTTTAATAGAAATCCTGATCGGGATCCGAGGGATCTCTTGTGGTTGCAAAAACAGGACAGTAGCTTATTAGATTCTTGTTATTGAGATTTGAGTAAAAGGTTCTTTGGGGAGTAGTTTTGTTCAAGACTAACAATTCAGTATTCCACTGAGTGAAGTAAGCTTTATCTGCTGTGTTACATTGCTTCCAGATAAATCTTGTAGACCACTGTAGTAACAATAGTTTTACACTTTAATATCTGCTGGCTTTATTAAGGCTGGCATCAGTGTAAATAGATAATTTTATGGAAAAAATAAATCCTTGAAATGAAATACTTCTCCTGTAACACGAGAAATAGCTGCTACTGAAAAGCTGGGAGAGTCTATAGCTGAGCTGGTATTTTCTTTAATTAATGGAATATTCTAGTAGTGAGCCTTAAAAATTAACCTACGCTTTAGTTATTTTCATACAGTTCAGTAATTTGGAAAAATCTCATTCACATTTTCTCATTTAACGAATTTCAGTGCGGAAATTTCTATGAGACTCAAGTGGCAAATAAGAAATAAGCCTTCCTGCAAACAACTGCTGCTGTCTTGTCAGGGTGCAGAGGAATGAACCTGCCAGTGCTGCCAGAGGCTCTGGGTTGGCAGGGGGTTCATTGCTTGTTCAGGAGCAAGAGCTGATGCCTGAAATCATTATCTCATGTCCACAAGATGAGCTGGACACTCTGGTGAGGGCTGGTGGATAGAAACAGCTCTGCTGTCAGTGCATTTCGTGTGGAGTCTCCATCAGAATCAGAACACTGCTGCTGCGTGAGCAGTTCAATTAAAAACCAAGGCTGAGGATGCAGATTTCCAGAGTGGCAGGAAGACAGACAGTTACCAAATGGAACCTGGCTACTGTGAGCAAGCCCCTTGCAGCAACTGAAATCTGCAGAAGTTCATGTCACTTGCACTGTGGAGGCTGCCAGTGCAAATACATATATATGTCTCATATTTGAGGATTTCTCTTTCAAAGCATGTTTTATGCTAAAATACAGAACAAAAATTTGGGGTTGTCCATAGTAAAAAACTCTTGTGGAACAGTAGCAGTCAGCAAGTTTTTAACTAATGCATGGTTTAAACAGTTTGAATTTCAGTGGACATAGTACTGGTCATTATTAAGTGCAGGTTAAATGTTACTGTGCTGGTGGGAAAAAGAGCAAAGAATTTGCTGAGAAATGTTAGAAAGGATTATCAGAAACTTACTGGAATTTGTTGTGTGCTGCTGTTTACTGAGTGCATCAGAGGATGGGTTAGGCGTGGGGGTTGTGTGGGGGTTGCGTTTGGCTCTCCTCCCTGGTGGCAGAATAGGTTTGGTACCTACTGATAAACTATGGTCACATTCCTCCCTACAGTTATCACTTCGTTTGTGACTTCTTTACAGCCACGGAAGAAACAGGCTGTGATTTTTCCTCTGTCTAAACTTGACATGGGTTGAATTCAGGCATGTTTCTGCAACTGCACAGTTCAGAAACTGATGGTTGCATTTTGAAATGTGGTTGTAAATTCCAGATTATTTGGAGGTTGTGCTTTAATAACCATTTGGCTGCTGTGTCTGCTGTTGGAGGTACAGCGTGAATGAGGAAAATACCTAATTAGAGTACATGGCCAGCACTCCAAATTTCTTGAAGCAGTGCAAAAGTAGTGCTGTTGATACAGTGAACATTCTAAATTGCATATTTGCAGTGAGGTTCAAGTGTCACTTAAATGGCACTGGGGACAAGAGGCACTGTTACGGGAAGTATTTTCACAGAAGTCATGTGCACATCAGCACTGTGGTGGGTTTGGTGATCAAAAGGGTTTTGGTTCACCAGGCACTGTTGTCTCCCACCTGTTCATCTCATCCAGGCCAGGTGACAGCAGGTGAATTCAGAATTAGCTGGAAAACAGGGTCTGTGTTGCCTCTGTCTCTGGGTGGTGAGCCAGGCAGTGTCATCCACTGTAAGGACAAAGCTGCAGAAAATACTGACAGATTAAAGATCCTGGCTTTATCCTGCAAGATAGTCCTTTATGTTTATTATTAGCAAGACTTCTTCTTTAAAACACGAAACAGCCTCATGCCATGAGTGCAGGGTTGTGTGCATCTACTGTATGATAAAGGCAAGGCAAATGTTAAGTGAGTATAACTCTGATTTTAATTTAAAGCTAATTAAGCTGATATCCTTGTCCTTTGGGGCAATTAGTTTTTTGGGGTTTTGTTACTTCGCAACTTGACATCTTTCTTCCTCCAAGTATCTTCCTTCCATGCTAGCACAAACCTTGAGCTTCTCTCTCTGTTTCACAGCTGAGGTTCTGTGAAGCCTTTCTTTGCCTCTTCCCCAGCTGTTTTGGTCTTGTCGGGATTTACCTGTCTTTGTTTGCAAAATATGTGATGTAATACTTCTGAATAGATCGATGATTGGGTAGATTCGGTTCTTCTTGAGCTGCCTCCATGTCGAAGGGTGAAACTGTTTTTCCATCAGTCATCCTCTACTGTGTCATGGAAAATTGCAGTCACTGCTCACTAATGCAAGTAACCATGGACCACACTGTTCCTTCCCTCAGCATTACAAAGCTATCCATGGTTCTTGGGGCTGCAGCACTTGACTGCATTTAAAAATGAGACCTAATTTTGCAGAAAGGTAAAAAACTGAATGTCCTTAGAACACACTTTATTCAGGTTTGTCATGTTGTGCCTATCCTCAGAAATGCCCAAATGGCACTTCAGAAATAGAGCCCCTTCTCACAGAACCTTTCACACGTCTGAGTTTGCCATCTTGTGCCTGACCTGTTTTTATCCAGCTTGTTTAGACAGCACAGTGATGATAGAGGAAGGCATGTAACAGCTCCAGATCTTTACTTTGCATTTAGTATACGTGATCTGGTGAGGTACTTAGGAAAAAATAAAGTAGGCAAATACTCCTACTGAAAACCTGGCTATTTATATGGTTTTGATAAATGCTGTCTTACTTCCCTTTTTATTTTGCAGTTGGAAATGTAGCATAGTAGTTGGTCTTAAAAGTTGTGTTGGTGGGGTTTTATCAAAGGCAAGAACCTAATCATTATTTTCATTATGCAATTATTTGCAATACTTGCTTTTAAATGATGTCTTGAAATCCTGCCCATAATGGCCATAAATAGGGCTTTCATTAACACAGTGTTTTCTTAAGGCGGTAAAAATCTTTGAGAGTTGCAAATATAAAGAAAAGAAATTGCCTAATTTGCACTCACTAAGGATTGCATATTCCAAATTAGCTAAAAATCTTTTTCAAAAATGGGGGACATAATGATGTTCTGTAGGAGCAAAACTTAGTAAATGCAGAGAAATTAGGACAGATAAAATTGATGGGCCTGAAAAGAGAGAAAATGTGCATTAACAGCTACAATGTTAATGTTCCAGTGGAAGTGGTGTCATGCTCTGTCAGTGTGGTTTTGTCCAAGAGGGGATTATTGGATTGTACCCACCCATCTTCAAGCCCTGAGAGTGCAGTCACCGGTGGTGTCAGAGGACTTTGGGTTTGTACTTCCAGGCCAGCCCGTGCACCAGCTGTGCTCACCTGAGCTGTCCCTGCAGTCCTGCCCTACCAGCTTTATTCCAGTGATTCTCACCTGCCACGGGTGTGGTGCTTACTGGGTGTGGTGCTTACTGCTCGCAGTCACGGCTGCGTCCTGGGGGCTGGGATTTTCTGTTTTGGCAGCCTTAAAGTCACACAGGAAAGCCAGGAATCCACACCTGTCACAGGGCTATGGGACAGGGCAGTTGTTTCTAGATTAGAAGCCTGAATGTGATGGGTGGAGTTATACTTGTCTCATCTGTGAGGGAAAACCTCCCTCCTACAGTGGCCCCCCAGCTCTTCCAAAAACTGTTGGTGTTTAGTCCAGCAACCATTTCTTCTCTTTTGTTTTCAAATCACTCTTAAAAAAACTGAAACATGTGTGATGTGTCTAATTAGTGAGCGGTAGCTCAATGTCCTGTATAACTAGGTTGAATTCCCTCTTGTGCCCTATCAAATCTGGATCTGGGGTGTTTGCTTCCATATATTCTTTTGGCTTGTGTACTGGCTTCAAAGCTTGCACAATTTTGCAGAAGATAAACAATTGCCTGAGTATAGATTCTTTTGCCTCTTGACAGTGAACTGGGGACTCCACTGACAGTCCTGATGTGACTTTTAATTTGCACTACTTGATTTGAACACACCTAAGCTGATTGAGGCTGGAGTAATTGATAGGAGCTTGGGGAATCATGCTGTTTTTGAAATGTAGTACCTTGGTATAACAGAAACTTTGTCAGGGATGTGCAGTGCCAGCTTTCAGAATGCAAGGAATGCTTTCAGAGGAGATGGTGGAAAGGAAAACGTATTTTCCCGTAACAGAAAAACTCGAAGTCTCTGTGTGGTTCCAGGTATGGAAACAGCAAAACTCAGAGTCTGAATGGTTCCAGGAATGGAAGCATTTGAACTGTCTTTGCTGCTCAAAATCTCAGCAAGCTTCCTTTAAAAAGCTGGTGGTGAGTTCAGTTAGTTTTCAGTGCAGCTATTTAAAATTCTGTTACATAGTGAAACGAGCTTAAATGAGCTCCCCTTCTGCTGCTCCTCAGCTAAGCTGATGCAACATCCAATCTCGACATGTGGGACTTGAGGAAAATGAGAGAAAAAGCAGTTCTGCCTTTACATGGTGGAGCTCTTTGCTGTAGGTGAGATTTCTTTTTAACGATGTTGTGTGTCCCGCTAAGAAGTTCAGGCACTTGATAAACACCTCATGTGAGCTAAGGCAAGGGGAGCTGCATTCATGGAGTCTTCCAGTGGAGTTTCTATTCAGTTTCCTTTTTAAAGGAGGAAAGATTGTCCATTCAACAACATTTGAAATTGCATTACTGATGTTAATTTCTCCTTACAAATATTAGGCCTGTGCTCACTAAAACCAGGTCTGTTAAAAGCTTGTCTATTCACCAGTTTCAGTTCTCCAGGGAAACCAGTACTTAAATTATGTGATGCCACTCTAAATGTTTCTATTCTTGTGCTACTGGCAGTGAGGGTTGGGTTTGTTTTAACTGTGCAGTTAACAAATCATTAAATGCTTTTGTTGATTCAAATGTACCTTTCAGCTGTGCATACTGTAGTAAAAGCCTGGTAATTTTTTTAAGGAACAATGGTTACAGAAGAAGGGCTTTGGGAGGAAAAAGCATATTATTGCATAATAAGTTACTGAAATGGCTCTGGGAGGAGAAAAAGCATATTAAGTTATAGTAAATTACTAAATGAAAGGAAAAAAAAAAAGATCAGTAGCCCATTTGAAAGTATACTTCTGTGGGTCCCACGATGAAAGAAAAAACCCCATGTGTTTTAAGCTGCTTATGATAGGTCATCATCTGTTATCTGTTCCTTCGGTAGAGGAAACACTTTCCTTTTTTTAATATCATTTCTCCAGGTAGGTTTCAGGAATAGGAAGAAAGTTAATAAAAACCATGTCATGTTGCCAAGGAAATTAGGAAACAAGAATTGAAAGTGTAGGAGCTGGCTGAGAGAGTAAACTGCTTGGATGCCGCTGAACAAGGCTAATACTTGGTTTCTGTAAAAGTGCTCTGCTATGTACTGTTGATAAAAGAAGGAGGGAAATCAAGGACAAGCCTGATGAAAGTGGGAGAGTGCGGAATCCTCAGCCCAAAGCAGCTGCTGTTCCTGTCACAGATCTGCCCGTGTCAGTGCTAACTGTCAAAGCTTTCTCTTGTAGAGACTTTTGCATTAACACACTTGTGCCACTGAGCTAATGTAACCCTTCTCTGTTGTGCCTGTCGCCAGCGGCCAGCGCAGCCCTTTGCACAGACGGCCAAAAGGTCCAAGGTACGGTAGCCGCGTGTGCTGGCATGCGAAGGGAGCCCTTCATGCTTGGTGCAGCTTCCTTACTTTGTGCAAAGTGCCTTTAGTTTCATTTTTTTGGCATCGTAGCTTTGTTTTATTCTGTTGGATTTTTTTTTTTGTCTTGCCTAGTTGTCTGCTTTTGTGATTTTGCCTTTATATTTTTGGTGGCTTTTTATTGTTACGGAGAGAAGCACTTTCCCAACGTTTCATTTACTTTTCTTTAGATGTGCTCTGTTGTGCTGGTAGTGCCTTCAAAAGCTGCAATTGCTTGGGTATTTTCATCCTAAAGGGAATTTTTTATTCTACTGAAAACATTAAAAATGCAGTTTTCAGCCATTTTGTTTTTCATATAATGAATGAAAAGAATAACTGCTTCTGGTATATTTATATTATCTTTTACAAGCCATAGATTTTAATTTTACATACTTTCCTTTAGTCAAACACAAAGTTAAAGTTAGTTCGGAGCCTTGCTGTATGTGAAGAATATCTACCACCTCCCACAGCTGAAATATCACAGGACCTCCAGGTAAAAATCACCTTACTGAAGTTTCTGGAACAATTTCAAGTAACTTGTTGTTCAAAAGAAAATCTGTTCGGTATTCTTGAAATATGTGGACGCCATGTGGTTTTAATATTTTTTTTTTCTTTGAATACTGATCTAATAGAGGTGATAATATCAGGAGCAGAATTTGCTGCTTTGCTTTTCTGAACTCTACAAGTTGATACCTGTGGACAGAAAGAGGAGTTTTGTCAGTTCTTTTAACTTTTTAGTCCAGCAGTGCACTTGAGGGTCTCTTAAACTGCTTAAGTGCTGTTCACAATTTGTAGGACATTGTGATTAGTATGGAGCCTATTTTATTGGCTTCATATATTTTCAAAACGGAAACAGTTGTGATTTTTGGTGTTGTAACTCAATTCCTGCATATTAGTCCCAATTGCTGGCAGCTCTGTAATACCTGCCTGAGGTATGTCTGAATTAATCTATTCAAATTATAGAACACACTTACAGAAGTTCCTACATGCTGAACAAAATATGTAAAATTATTTCAGAGAATTTAAACAAAATCCAAGTTTCCTGACTTTACCTCCACACCAGTCTGTATTTTCAGAGCAAAACCCTACTGCTGGCTTTAGCTCTGTGCATGAGTGAGGGCCATCAAAATGCTGGTTTTGTTCATGCTTATCAAAGCAGAAATGGGCCTTTGCTGTTATTGAAAAGCTTCTAAACCGTGCTTTTGTGAAAAGTCTCACTTTGGTTAAGAAAGAAGCAGTAGAAAGCAGGGTGTGAAGGGGTTTTTCAGGAGAGGTGGCAGTACAGTTCTGAGGAAAGACGGACATTTGAGAGCTCATGTAGGTTTTTGTCAAGCTAATTAAAATTTTTTGAGATTGAAACAGTACCTGGGGGAGGGGGGGAGGGTGTTCCTTTGGAAAAATAAGAAAACAGTATTTTTGTAGGCTTTCACTAATATACCAGAATTTGGAGTGTTGACTAGAGGAATTCAGAAACTTGGCCTGCTACCATGATGAAAATCTAAGTCATAGTTTGAAATAGGTTGCAGAGTGAAAGATTAAAAGCCAACAGAAGAGTTATTGATGTTTACTATGATTTAGGGTCCTTTTGTAATGTTTCCCATAAGATAACAAAATAGACTGAGGGATCTGGTCAGGCTGAGTTGTTCAGTCTGAAGCAGTGGGGTTTAACCTTCTCAGACGCTGTAGCAAATTACAAGAAGACAGAAACCTGATGTGGTGGACTGATCATCTGTGGTACATTTCCAACATGAGAGGCATGAGGATTTTCCAGCCTCCAGCACTACACAAGACCATGCGTTGAATGGTTTGAAGTCAGACATTTATAAGGTGGCATTTGTGGCCAGGTCCTCTGGGAATCTGTCCCTGGCTCTGTGCTGCCAGGTGGCTCTTGAAAGGAATTCTTGCAGCAGCAGGAGGGATGTCAAGGCTGGTTCTGCAGAATGAACTGAATTGTGTGATAATTTAAGGTTTTGTACAAAAGGAATACCAGAAAGCAGATTGCCTTAAGAACATAATCAGAGCTAGCTGTGAGTTTTCTTTGGAAGCAGTAATGTAGGAGAAATGGCTTATGAATCCCAATAGCTGTGCAGAGAAATGATTGCGAGAACAAATTTAGTTCTTCCCTGGAGGGTGGAGAGATGTGTAGGAGAGTTAGAAGTGGGAATCTGTTACGAGTTCTGATGCTGGAGTGCACATCCTGTGGGGCACAGGTCTCCCATGACCCTCTGTAACAACTCAGGCAATTTCTTCACACATTTTGCCTTCTTTCCCAAACTATCTTGGGAAAGCATGGGAGAGCTCTTCAGTCAGCTGCTGCAGTTGGGATTAACGCCCTGTACTCTGAAGCATTAATTGTGCTTGGGATGTGTGGGAGGTCCAGTGGCTCAGAGAAGGAAGAGCCTGCCTTGCACAGGTGTCCCTGGCAGCAGGAGAATCACCTCTGATGCTTCCCCTCCCTGGAAGAGTCACTGCTCCATTGTATCCGTGATTGCAACTAAAAAGTAGCTTCCAGTTTAGCGTTAATAGTAATGGATTTTGAGACACAGGACAAATTAAATTCAGGATAATGTTGCTGATGAAATTTGAAGAATCGCAATTTTCAATTATTAGAAAGTGTTAGCCTTGATAAGATGAAAATATATATGTACTTAACTAGGGAGTGGTGTGAGTTGGGAATAACTCCATGGTTTTGTCCACGACTGTTCAGTCAGCCCTTCACACCAGCAGCTCCAGCAGGGTGAAATTCCTGACACAGGTTGGTGCAGGAGGCACTTAGCAAGGCACCACTGGCTGCTTCTCCTCAGGAGGCTGTGATGGAAAAGGGTGACAGACCAAAGAAATTGTCTCAAGCAGATCCGTTTATTTTCTGATCTATGTTTCTATGTTCAGTTGTAACATGAAGCAAGATGCTGCTTCTTCCTGAGAAACCTAGATAAGAGCCTTGCATATTTTTAATCCTTGTTAAAAAGCACTGGCAGCCCTTTGCTCAAAGGTGCTGTGAAAGTATGAGCTTCCAAATTTATTGTGAGAGGAAGAACATAACTGTGATATATTTGATGTTTTATCTTTGTAACGCTAACTCTATATTCTCTTGCCATCATTTGTGTGAACATCAGGTTGTTCTGACTCTGTTTCAATACAAAGTACAAGCACTAGCAAAGGGTGATCCAGTTCAGCCCTTTTTAAGGAAGAGCTGTTTTCATATGAATGACAGTGGTTATTATGAATAACAAGTAAATAAACCTTCAAAAGGCTGAGCTTTGCAAGCAAAGTAAAATAACCCAATGGAGAGGGAGTGGGAGGAGAAGGCAAGGGGCTGTAATGTTAGTTTCTATTGACTTCTGTTGGTTTTTCTGGTAAAAAGCCCAACCTCAGCATATAGGCCTTCGAGAAATATTCTTACCTTTTTCCCAGATGTGTTAAGCTGGCAGGATTTATCAGGTTTTGATGGTTTGGGGCATTTTCCTGTTGGGCTTTTTCTTGTTTAATCAAAATTTGGTGACAATTTCCTCTTCTACAATGACAGCTTGGGATAGGTGATCCAAGTTAGCACGAGAAGTCTGTTCAGTCCAAACGCCAGCAGAGAGAGACCTGCTGCAAACAGGGTGGGATTAAGAGAGTTTTATAGGGGAAGAGAAGTTAAAAGATTTTTCTGCAGCTTTCCAGTCAAGTAGGTCATATTTAATTAGATGCTACAGTTTTTATAGCATGAAATCACAAGAAAGTGCCCTTTGGTACCCCGTTCTGGTGTATCACACTTTGAAGTAGAGCTGGTGGTAGTAGCAGAACTGGCTGTTCAGATGGTGATTCCTTTTTTTAGCTCTTGTTGGGGAAGGAAGTATGAAAATGATTACTTGCTGAGATCCTTTGACTAAACTGTTGCTGTATGCATTAGTTGGAGTGAGTTTAGAAGTTGCAGTCACTTTTCTAGTGAAGAAATATCAGACTATGAAAATTTCCTTAATTTACTGATAGTTTTGTGGAGTGTTCTTGTAACATGGAGGATAACACATTGGTGAATCCAAGTCAGGAATCATTTCTTAATAGGACAGAAACATTTCTTTCTCAAATGAAGGTTACACAGCTCCTTGGTGAATGGGGAGCGTAGCGCATTTTGTAGTGACAAATACATTGAATTTGAATTTGAATTACATTTGAATTACACGCAGGTTTATGAGGCAGGGAATACAAAGACTTGTTCTGGACTCCTTAAGGTTTGTAGCCGAGTGAATTCTCAAGACTAGGAAAGAGTCAGATGAGAGAGGTCCTGGCTGGTGACTGGGGATGGTATTTGTCAGATGTGGTTATAGACCCTGTCCAAAGCTGAGAAGGTTTCCTTCACACTGAGATGCTGTTTAGTGGGTGTTCATGAATTAGGAAGTTTCATTGGGACATTTAGTGTGGGAACAAGTCATAATGAAAGGGTGAGCTGGTAGAACTCTCAGTGACCATTTTTCCCTCATCTGGAGAAGTTGCTGCCCCAAAGCTGCAGCTGGGAACTCGCGTTGGACAAAGGCTGGGTGGTGCAGGGCTCCCTCTGTGCCGGCACAGGCAGGAGTGGCTGCAGGCTGGGCTCGTGAACAGGCTCCAGCCTGGTGGATCCTGGCTAAATTTAACTCTGGCTGCATTCCACAGCTGAGATCAAGGCTGTGCAATGACACAAGAGCAGAGCTTAGAGGAAGAACATGGATGTGGGTAAGAACAGGTTTGAGGGAAGAGTGAGGACTTGTGTGGGGAAGGATTGAAGGGCAGAGGAGGGATAGGCAAGAGTGCATGAGGGGCAGTTCTGTGGATTGGGAAGGGTTAGATGTTCTCAGGAATGTGGAGGTGACAGCATGGACTCAGTTGGCTTCTGGGGGAGCAGAACTGACATTTGAAGAAGTTAAAAGATGACAGGGGAGTGTGGCTCTGACAGGACTTGGCCATTGCTCCCGTGGGAGTCCCTCAGGCATGGTGACTCCACGGCTCCCGAACTCCTTGGCTCTGCTGTCTGAAATGCATTGGTCCTCCACTGACAACCTCCTGAAACAGTCCAGGGACATGAAGAACAAACTGCAGTCTTGCACTGCTCAGGGTGTTTAGGGAACCATTATGTCACTAATTTCAGAGGGAAACTTTTTGCTGTATTTGAGAAACAGGTTTTATAATAGTTCACCCACTGGTATAAAACCACAGATTTTGAGGTGATTGCACACAAAGCTACTCTCTCAAAATACACAGGAAGTTATGAAACTAAGCCTTGATGACAGGTCTGCAAACTTTACCTTGATATATTGTACAGTAAATATTTCCCCTTTTTTGTGGATCTGGAAATGCTGGTCTGTCCTAGAAATTTTTGTTTTGTTTTGTTCTTTCTTGGTATGAACCAAATCAAAATTTGAAAGAAGCTTTTACAATAAAGAACTGTGAAGAATGGGGAGGGGAAAAAAGTATTGTGGATGAGATGTGACTTAAAAATATAGACAGTATAAAATTTATACACCTGAAAAACTGGAATATTTTCTTACGTGGATGGAGTAAGATACTTTGAATTCATTGTGCAATAGCATTCAGCACCTGGAAGCGTGTGTAAATTCTAAGATGTCTGTGGTCCTTTCTATGCCTTCTCTGTATTTTCTGATTTTCTGATAAATAATTTTGTTGTGTGGTCACATGGAACACATGTGGCATCGTAATATGTAAACAATTTTTTTTGGTTGTTGCTTAATTATTTTGCAGGCAATATAGTACAGAACAGTTCTCCTGCAGGTATTGCCTGAAATAGTTTCTGTGGTGACTGGTTTTTACTTTTTGACAGGAGAAAATTCAGATCCAGTTGTCACAGTCTTTTGAAAAAGAAGAAAAACCTGCAAAAGATGAATCAGAAAAGGAAAAATCCAGTGATAAACTGTCCAGAAAAATGTTGTCAAGAGGTTTGCTGTCTCTCCTTGTGCTTTTCAATATACTGTATAGATAAAGAACAAATGAAAATACAGTTTGGCTTCCAGGTCTTCATTGCGTAAACATTGTTGAATTTTTTTTGCAAATGAAGCAAATGGATCAGACACCTTTGAGCTGGAGAAGGAATTAGTCCTCAAGGAAAGAGAGCTTTAGAGACTTCATCAAACACTCCAGCAAATGCTTTTCCTTTCTCTCCTGTGCAGAGCAGCATAAAAAAGCAGCTGTGTTGTCTCAGTTGTGTCCAAGTGTTCTTTCAGCTGACTTTATGAGTCAGTGGCAGCTCCTGTCTTGTTCCTGGGCTTTGTTGTTACAGGACTTGTGAAACTGAAGAAAAAATGGCACAGCTGCCTTTGTACTTTTTCTGATGCTCATTCAACAGGCGTCAGTGTTCTCCTTTGTTTATTTTTTACTTTTGATAGTATCTAGAATTTTTTTGGTAAAGTTTTGGAATAAGGATAGAATTACATAAATAAAAAAGACAAGGATTATGTTTTCACTTAAGTATTCCTGCATTCTGGGTTGAAGTTATGGTCCATGTGCTGAAAATCTTGTGTTTTAGTCTGAAAGAGAACTGTGAAATCAGTGACGTAAAGCAGTTTTTGTCCATGCTGCCTAATGCCTCCTACAGGTAGAAGACTTTATGCATTTAAGGTGGCAAATCATTTTACAGCTCTTGCTTTCAATATCCAGAGTGTTTACCTAGATATCTTAGTTCAGACAGAGTATAGGAAATACCTTTAGAGCTGGAGTTCTTTTTAGAGACAAGTGGCACTTGTCCAGCTCATGTCCTGCAATTCCATACGGCGTTCCTCGTGTGGAATGTCAGTGCAGCCTGTCCCACCTGCCAGCCAGGTATTAGTGAAACAAAAAGCACTGGGATGGAGAACTTAACCAGCATTTATAAATCTCAGTCTTTGAAATGATGCCTTAAACACCACCCCCGAATAGCCAACAGGTCATGATGGCGGGTTGAGAGCAAAGTGACAGAATGCTTTTGAGGAAGAGTTCTGAATTCAACCGCTCTCTCCTCCAAAGGTTAATTACTTCCCATTATAGGATGTGCCAAAATAGAAAATTATGGAATTTTAGCATCAGTTCTAGTAATTACAACTAAATCATTGCTCACTTGCAAATTAGAAAAATTGAAGTAAATAATTATTGAATCTTGACGTTTTTACCAGGGGTACCTTTTTTTGCCTTCTCCTCTTCAGAGTCAAAAGTAATTCCAAACTCTAAGTGCTCAGACTTGCTGGGTTTCACTTAAAATCTCTGGGCAGCTGGAAGAGCTGGGACCTGGGCATAAGTTTGAGTTGTGCCTAACTAAATTGAGACTAGGTTAACACATAAGTAATTCCTGGAAGACATCTAGTTCCAAAAATACTGTTCCAACACCTGTTGGTTTGAATCCAAGTACCTAGAACCTGAAGGTGTTCATGTAAGGGAAGATTTGGGATTGAATCATTCCTTTCAGGGACAGATTTTAGGGGATAGTATATAACTGAATACTTCCTTTCACTGAAACCAGAAAGGAGGGAGAAGGTTGAGACTTCTTTTTGAAGACATCTAAACATGATGTTGTGCCAACAAAACCCAACAGAACAAGGATTTTTAGTAATACAAAGCCCCACCTTGAGATGGTTAAACTGTTACATTCTGAATTACAGAATTTCTTTGGGCAGCATCCAGTAGTTGGGTAGATGGGCTGCTGCTGCTCCGCAGATGTGTACACACACTGCAGCGTGGGGTAGTGAGAGAATGTGGCAGGCTGATGGAGATCAGGTCCCTCGAGGTGATACCTGCTTCACAACATACAGCCAGTTGTTAATAGTGGCGTTACTGAGAATTCGGCTTCTGTATTACCCTTGAATTAGGGGATAGTGCGTGCTGGGTTTTCTGTTTTGTTTTTGACTTTGGGCCTTTTTCCTGGAAACTGGAAGCATTTAATTTTGGCAATAATCTACTTAATGGTTCTATTGTATCGATCCATATGTAGTATGTTCAGCAATAACTGGAAAACAGCTTCTTCTTCTTAGAGTGTAATTTTGCTCTTTTCTCCCTTACCCTTAGATTCCAGCCAGGAGTATACAGATTCCACTGGTATAGATCTTCATGAATTTTTAGTAAATACATTAAAAAACAATCCCAGGTAAGAATCAATAATGTCAACTTCATGTTTTTCCTTCTTCTTGTTGCCTGAGGTGTCACACTACCCGGTGTTTTTTTTTTGTTTGTGGTTTTATTTTTTTCCCCTCTTAAATGTCTAACCTTCCATATCAGTTATTCAGGGTGAGATTCTGTTGCACAGACTGTCTAAAACACCACTGTAATTGGTTTGCCTTTTGAGCAGAGGTTCAGGACGCTGAAGTGGTTTAAATGCTTTTAATGCTTAATATGCAAATTTTGTGTTCAGTCTATGTGCAATTCTCTCCCTGAATGGGCTTCAGTACGTTGTCTCTAAACCTTGTACTGTCTTAGCACCTGCTTGTTAGAGACCAGACTGCCTTCTCTGACTTTAATCTGTCTTGCACTGAATTTATAGAAAAATGGCATTTTTTTAAGCTGTACCATATAACTGTAGTTAGAGATTTTCATTCTGCACATCAGAAACCAAACCTGACCTAATCCAAGTCCATCATTTGTTAGCAGCAGAGCTGACCTGGTTCTGTTGCTCTGAGGTTTGCAGTCTGTCCCTGTCTTGTTTGTTCTTTCCCTCACTGGGCCTTTGTGGCTGTAGTACAATGCGGGAAATGAACTTAGTGCAGTTGTGCTCGGCCACAAAAGCTGTTTCACTGCTATTTGTTACTCATTCATTTTATAGGCAGGACTTCCAATGTGATAATTTATTTGGATTCCATTTTATTCAGAAAAAAACATGACATGAGCCATTAAATGGCCAAAGCCGTAGTCCTGTAGAGTAAAATTAGAACGCACAGATATCTGTGAGACCCTTAGGTGATTCCTGTCTGAACCCATGAAGCATCCCAGTGGAAATAAGGAAATGTAGGTGAAGAATCTCCATGGGTTTCTATGCACAGTGACTGGGAAGCTTAATTACACGATGTGCACAGATTATGAACTGTGCATCACTGGATTTCATTACATCCTAATAGTTTATTAGAACCAGTGCAAGCAATTTCAAGAACAGTGTTGCTTTCTACCACCGTGAGTTTTAGGGTTTTTGTATTTCTGAGATGTCAGCACAGCGCCACATGTGCCAGCTTTAAGCCCTTGGTTGTTGGTGATGTGCCCCGTCACTTTCTCAGTGATCCCCTGATGTGCTGCACAATCCAAGGGCCAGCTGAGGCCTCTGCACATCTCCTGCCCTCACCAACCAACAGGGAACAACCTCATCGCTGCTTTTCCTCCTAGAGCCTGTCTCCTCCATGACTGCACTTCCTGCTGAGCCTCCTGGGTAGGGACTTGTTGGAGGATCTGTGTACTCTGATATCTGAGAGCAGAACAGCACGTTTCACTAGGCAGGTTCAGTACAAAATAGCAAAAAGAGAATACTTTGTCCTAAAAACTCTGCATTTGACACCTGCTGGTCCTACTTCCAGTCTGCTGTCATCCCTTGATCACAGCTCTGATCTGTGTATTCTTAAGATGAATACAACTGCAGTTATTGGAGTGTCTCATATGTGAGTTGCTGTGTTTTTATTTTCAGGGACAGAATGATGCTGCTGAAATTAGAACAGGAAATTTTAGATTTCATTGGTAATAATGAGTAAGTACTGTACTCTCATAGGAAAAAAGAATTCAAGAGTGTTCCTGTTTATTTAATAAAGCTACTATTCCTTTCTTCCAGAGTACCAAGAAAAAAGTTTCCCCCAATGACATCTTACCATAGAATGCTGTTGCACAGGGTAGCTGCTTACTTTGGATTAGAGCACAACGTGGACCAGAGTGGGAAGTCAGTCATAGTAAATAAAACTAGCAGTACAAGAATGTAAGTGTCAAAGCCTTGAAAAACCCTTTTGATGCGTAGCTCTAACGCCTGGGATCTGTGAGGCAGTGATGCTGTAGCAGGTGAGGTCTGTCTCCTCACTGGGAGCAGGCATCAAGGACAGTTAGTTGAGAGCTCTTTTACTGTTCATGTTCTTGCTGTGTAATAATGTAATCTGTTTCATGTTTGAATTCTTTTGGGGAAAGAATGATGTTCTCTCGAAGTTAAGAATTTCTGTTGCTTTTCTGGCAGAGATGCATTGCTAACTTTGTTTCTGTGAATTATGACTTTATAGCAACTGTTTATTTGTTCAAAGATTTACACCAGTAAAGTGTACAAAGTGCATTCTTTGTTTCTTTTGGATAGCTGAGCCAGCTCTTACCTTAGAATGGGGTCATTTCTGATTTGGTGAAGGGAGGGGACTTGCACAACTTCAGCTTTTGTGTTGTAAAATTCTCCTGGGAAAATTCAGCTGGTGAAGTTCTTCTGATGGAATAATGTTGCTAACAGATCTCTCATGGCCATACAAATAAACATAGCAGGGAAAACAGACATCAGTGGAAATGTCAACCAGGTTACCAAGCCATGGCGTGCTGCTTTACTGTGAGGGTTGGGGAGTTCTTGGAGAAACCCCCAGGAAAATCCATATGGCAGAGAAGGTAGCACTGGGGCCTCAGCAACTCTGGAACCTGTGCGGAATTGAGGTTTTCATTCAAGGGACCCAGCTGTTCTCTCCGTCCTCTGCACTTGCTCTGTCTCCTCATTCTCTCTCAAAAAGACAAAGGTCTAATGTGTTGACATATTTATGTCACCTAGTTTCTAGTTTTAACTTAGAGCATTTGCCTGGCACTGTTGTTTTTTTTTTTTTTGTTGGTCTTGAACAGGAAAACAGGAGTTTGCAGCACCTGCATCCTAATCTCAGTCTCTAGGTACACTCTTCATAACTTTGGGAGAAAAAAATCTAATTATCCACCCTATTTTAGAGTCAGTAGGACTGAAATGATATGCCACACTGAAATTTCACTTAAGTAAATAGTCTCTCCTCCAAAGTTTTAGAAATATATATAGAGCCTAAATATATGTTGAATACTTGTATTATTTATGTATGTGTTTTTGCTTTGGCTGTACAATCTATATCTAAATTGACCTAGAAAGCCAAACATTTCAAATCTGTTGCCTTTGTATCTACCAGCATCTCTAGGCTGAAGCTTCAGTCTAGCATTTCAGCTGTGGAATAAGAACTAATAAAATATTATTTCATTTTTATGCTTTAAAAAAAAAAAATTAGACCATATTTAAATAGCTTGTGGCCTCTGGAAGCCCCTGTAGGTGTAGTTACTAATTAGCAGGCATTTCATCTAACCTGCAGACATAAAGATTCTTGATGTTTTTAATATTCTTATTTTAAATCGTTTTGGATATAAAATAAGAATTTAGAAAGAAAACCTTGGAGATCTGCTCCATGTGGAATAAAGCCAAACTTACCTTTTCCTCATAGGCAGGTTCGCGGCTCCCTCGCCGAGCAGGGATGTTACTGACATCAACCACCCAGTGCACACTGGCACGTCTCAGTGGAGTGGGAGTTGGTGATTGCAGGGCAGTAAATTCAGAGACCTTTAAAAGAAAGAGGTAAGACAGTCTAAAGGTTCTCTGAAATGCCTGCTAATTATGTTTGGGCATCCAGTACCCCGTAGGCAGGGCTGGCTGTTTCGTAGAAAAAGCTCCCCTCACTCCGTCCAGAAGTCCTAGGTAACAATAAATAACAGGAATAGAGAAGAGCATACATTTATTCTGTCCTCTATTAGATAAATATTTCCTGATTGTCTGAGCTCTTCTCTTACCATAGCAGTAGTTTTGTCTTTCAGGTACTCGGTGTCTCTCTTTAATAACGAGGATTTGCAAAATACCACTTTTTCTTTCACAAAGTAGATCAAATACCAAAGCAATATTTATAATCTGTTGCTTCACTCTCTCCATATGACTGTGTGAAGCTCTTGCTTGCCTGCATTATACTGTTCTTCTCTTAATCATTTCTAGTTAATTTTGTTTTAGAAGTTTCTAAGTTTCAGTGCTTTCTCCTCTACCTTCTTTCTTCTGTTTTCCCTTGAAATGAACTCTGAGGTATTACGGCCCTAGCGGCAAACACCTGTCTTCACTTCCATGCATGCCCAATATCCATTGCATGGCACCAGTTGGGATTCAAAAGCACTCCTGATTCCCCAAGGGCATGTGGTTTGCTTCCCACCTTAATTGGGAGTCGCAGCAGAAGCTTTGAAGGAGGAAGAGGTTTTTAAACGCAGGTTTGTTATGCCTCAGGACAGGACTTGTCAGGGGTGCACCTCATCTTTTCCATTGCCCCGACAGCCAAAATCTATTATTTCAGTTAGATGTTTAAGTATATTTTAAATGACTCTTGAATATATTTCAGTTTGTTCCACTGTGTATACAGCACGTTTACAAAACCATAAATGTTTTCTTTGTAACAACTTTTCTCAGACCTGACCAAAAGTTTTGTGAGCATATCAAGGATGAGAAGAGCGATGACTTCCAGAAGCGGTACATCCTTAAGAGAGATAACTCTAGTTTAGACAAAGATGACAACCAGGTAAAGCACACATGGCTTATTCCTTCCACTTGCTGTGTTTGTGCATTCTTATTGTTTTCCTGTGAAAATTGACACTGTACCACTTAATTTAGATAAGAATACGATTAAAAGATGACAGAAGAAGTAAATCCATAGAAGAACGTGAAGAAGAATATCAGAGAGCTAGAGAAAGGATATTTGCACAAGATGTATGTATCAAAACCGGTCTGGCACTGTTTTCTCTGAACCCTTCACACACAGACATGCACAGGTGGCTTTCCAGGAAACTCTGTTTCTGAATGACACTGAGCAGATAAGAGAGTGTGGCCTGAGTTATAAATGATATTGCAGTTACTGAGAAATCCTCTGCTTTCCCTTATTGCTACAGTGTGAAACTCAAACAACCCAAGAATTATCGAGGAGTGTTCTCTAGCATTACTGAGTGCAGTGCATTTCCCCCCTTTGCATTGTTTCACCCCTCACTGCAATTTAAGTTACAGAGTTTTGGTACTGCAATCATTTCAGTTGCTCAGAGCAATAATTAAAAGAAGAAAAGACCCCAAGCAAATTAAAAACCAAAAACCCCTCTTTTCTTGCTTGTATCTATAGCAACCACATTATGAGTGTTCACAGTAAAATGATTTGAGATTCCATATGTGAAATGCCTGTCAGGAATCTCACAGTCTGATCTCCTGTCTGGAGATAACCCTGCAGGACAACATCACAGGCTACAATTCAATTACAAGTAGTGATTACATTGAGTAAAGCAAAGCAAATATGTCTTTAAAATATGTGTTACTTTTAATAATCCACTTCTGACATTTATCTATAACTCTTGCACATCCAAAACCAAATTCTGAAGAGAGTAATGAGCTCTTGAGAGGCTAATTTATTTTTTTTGTTCACCTTAGTTACAAACAAGAAGAATGTATTTTGGATATAAAATTACATTTTCCTTTTGCATCTTAATTCACCATGTATTACACCCTTAGAAGCTTTGTGCCATATGTTGGGAGTCACAGTCAAGGACAACATACTTTGAGTAAGGAGCAGCCTTTTTGGTTCTGTTCTGTGTGCTCTGTAGCATACCCAGGCTGGTACCCAGGGCACTGAGCAGTTACTGCAGCAGCAGTGGCCTCTCCCCCTCCAGCCTTCCCAGCAGGAGACAAGGCAGCTCAGGTGCTGTGACAGCCCTGGGAATCGCACACCAGCTGTAAGTGACAGAAGGCACCAAAAGCCCAAGGGAAGAACTGTAACTTCAGAAAAAGTCTGATAGAAACCAGCTGAGCAGCATTGTAACTACCCTCATGCTGACTTTGATTTTCTGCTCGTGGGCCTTTTTATATTGTCTTGTTTCTTCATGGAAATTATTCACCAACAGGTAAAGTCTTTCAGGCAGCTTAATAGAAAGAGGGTGCTGTAGGAGTCTGTATATAATGCAGAAGACTCCAGATTGCTATGTGTTTTGTAGTTGGGGTTCTAGATGCCATTCATATTAATTTCTGCACTTCTTTGCCCCTCAGTCCCTGTGTTCCCAAGAGAATTATTTCACTGATAAAAGGTAAGAGAATTTGCTGTTTAATTCTGTTTTGTCTTCCTATTTTCTTAATAAATATTAAGCTATCTTATTAAAATGTCAACAGAATCCAGGAGGAAGAAACTAATAGTACACAACAAAGACGACAGATACTTAGGTATTTGATGCTTTCTTTTAAAAAAACAAACCCCCAAGTCTTCTTCTGCATGCATTTATCTTTTCTTTCTTGTTTTTTTTTTTTGTTTACTTTTTTTTTGTTTGTTTCTTTGTTTCTTTTCCCTTACTTTGCAAGCTCTGCTTGTGCTAAAAGTTGAGTTTGTAACTTGCAGGATCAATAAGGAGGCGTCGGGGCGCTCGGCCAACAGCCACCAGAGCAGCACGGAGACGGAGCTGCGGAGCTGCGAGCCGCGGCCCTGGAGCAGCACCGACTCCGACAGCTCCCTGCGCAACCTCAGGCCCGCCGTCACCAAGGCCAGCAGCTTCAGTGGCATCTCCCTGCTGAGCCGTGGGGACAGCTCGGGCAGCAGCAAGAGCACGGGCAGGCTGTCCAAGACAGGTACAGGCTCTGGGGGCTCAGCTGGGTGGCCATGGCTGGTGTTTGGGGTCATTCCGTGCATCCCATTCCCTCTGCACGCACAGAACATCTACAGACCCGGCCCTACAAATGGGGTGAGCGCTTCTGGCTTTGGAAGGAGAATTTTTCAAGTGCATTGTAGACGGCTTGAAGTTCAGTGCCTTTCATCTCATGCATTTTTTTAATCAGAAATATTTTTGTATAAAATACTTGGAGTTCCACTCTTCAGTTCTAGTGGGGCAAAACTGCATCGCATGGTCTTAGGAAACTGTGCACTGCTATCCTTCTAGCTCAGATACAACAGCATTAAAGCCTATGAATTGGTAGTTATTTTTATTGTGTTCTCTTTCTTTTGTTACATTAAAGTGGATATGGCTAAAATTCTTACTCAATTTTTAGATGCTGAGAAATGAGATCAGTGAAACAAAGTGTACTGTTTCATTTGAAGATTCAAAAATGTTGGGGAAAAAATACTCCTAAGAGTCAGGGTTTCAAAGGGTGTTAACTTGTAATTCATGTGAAAACAAAATCTCAGAAAATACGGGAATGAATCTTCTGTGGGTCAAAAATGAAATTTAGTAAATATTTGTATTTCAAATGCCAACATAAGTTGATCCAGTTGCTAATCCATGGAGAATTCTGAGGCTTGTAATACATGGGTGGGTTACTGCTGGGCAGCTTCAGAATTTGAAGTAGAACTGTAAAAAGGCAGAATATAATTGCTTGCCTTATTAATATTGGCTTTGATCTTATTTCTAAAGCTGGTTTCTAATTAGGATCTATTTTCAGATTTTTTGCTTTTCCTTAGATGACCACTACCTTTTAGGTAAATGGCCACACTGCTATATCTTAATGCAGTAAAACAGTAACAAATTCTGTTTATCCATTGTATACTTGTATAAAAAAAACCCCAAAACATTTTGAGGTACTTCTGCTGTAGAATTGTGCCATCATTCAGAGTTATTCCATTTAGCAGTGTAGTGATGCTGTTTGACACAGCTTGAAAAGAAACTGCAGCTTCACAATAAAAATCTTGAAAATCTTTGTTGGCTAAATTTCAAGAACGTAAATGGATTCTTAACATTTTTGCTGGAAACATTATTTTGGCATTCTGAATGTTTGGACATTCCAGGTTTGGAATGCCCACCTTGATGGTTGTTGCTTCATACGGTTCCAGGCTGTGGTGATTTGGCACATGTTGAGCTTGAGTTTGTTCACATTGTTCAGGGCTGTAGCTGGCTCTGGTTACGATGGCTTCAGCCTCACTCCTCTGCATAATCTAGAAGTGGACACAGTTGGAAACTAATCCAAGTAACTCTGCTCAGGCAGTGATGGTTTTATAGAGCTGGGATGTGCTGTCTCACCCAGTCTACAATTGATAGCTTTGATTTCATTTCATTCACCAATAAAAAGGCCAGTGCTTCAAGCTATGCTCTCATCCTAAGCACAAGTAGAAGGGTTACAATTAGCAACTTTTATGGAGGACTGCAAAATAACGTCAAGCAATACATAAATTCCATCAGAGTGCTTTTTCTTCTAGATTGTATAGAGGCTGCTAATGAGGAGTTTGTAAATTTAAACTATATTCTGTTTCCAAGTACTGCAAGTATCACACGCTTCTTTTTAAGTCTTTGCTAAACTGTGCACTTAAAGCTCCAGGTGTAGAGTGACTTGGAAACAGCAGTTCCACAGACCTCTCCATACTGGACTTTTGCAATGTTTCTTTTAGCTGCATGCCTTGGCTTTCAGGAGGCTCAGGGTCTGGTTCTCCACTGCCTTGCAATGTTTATAGTCATTCATATCTGTAAAATGATTACTGATTTCACTTGGCTATTTCATACTTCATTTGACATTTGGATTGTTGCATAAAGCCAGGCTAAAGCTACCATATTACCCTCTTTTTTTCTTGCTGTATTCTCGAATTCTGCCTGCAGATTGTCAGAGGAGGAAACAAATAGTGTCGAGGGTTTTAGTGTAGTGCAAATTGTCCAGCAGGTGAATCAGAGAAGATCTGACCTCCAGCAGCGGAAAGAAACTTGTCTTTGCTTGCATGCAGGCTGTGTGTGCAGGGCATGAGGCTTTAACTGGTGAATCCACAGGGACGTCGGGGCCCTGCAGCTGCATTCCCTGCACAGCTGCAGGAGCTGGGGCTGGGAATTCACAGCCTCAGTGCACCCAAGCCACCATTTTGGAGTAATGACCAATCACTTCCATGAATTCTGGAGGTACAGACATGCATTTTCTGACCAGAAAACCAGAGCTAGATATGAAAGCTTCACTTTGCAGTGCAAAGCAGTGCTGAACTGACCCTTGGTTCACAGAAGGGGCCTTGTAGTGGCATTCCAGGGGAGATGGAGGGGGAGTCCATTGACAAGGCTGCTGTTGAATAACGTGCTTGATGCTGAGCGTTCAGGGTGAGCGCTTACAAGTGTATATTTTGAAGTGAGCATGATGTCACTGTCTCCAGGTAAAACCAATTTCTCATTACTCCTTTCCTAGGTTCAGAGTCTTCTAGTAGTGTAGGGTCCTCCACTGGTTCTCTCTCTCACAGCCAGCAGCCTCTTCCAGTGCCAGCTCTAAGCCAGCCCTCTCCTGGCACGCCTGCCGTGTATCCAACTGTCAGCTCTAGTAACTCTCTTTCCTTTGATGGTGGCATGAGCGGGCAAGTGGCACCTGCTGCTGGCAGTAGCTTCTTTCTGCTTCCCTTGGAAGCAGCGGGCATCCCGCCTGGCAGTGTGCTGGTCAACCCACAAACAGGTTGGTACATGCTTGGGACTGTCTCTGTTACACTGGGGAACTTGGTAAAAAATGCACGAGTGTTTGCCTGGGACTTGGTGTCAGTATTGTCCTTTGTCCTGTATTTTTCTCTTTATTTTTTCATGTGGTTGTGTTCGTTCAGTGCACTTAAATAAACAAGGAAGCATGACTGGAGGATCAAAGGAATGAGTAAACTCACGTGATTTTCTCTAGAAGAGTTTTAACTTACATGTAAAATTCTAATAAGTGACTTGCACAAAATATGAAAATCATATGATTTACTACCCAGAACACAGAATAACTTAATTGTTTCAGCTTTTTTCAGGAGACAAAAATGTCTTTTCCAGTGCTACTGTAGAACAGTTTCAGTGAGAGAGAGAGCCTGAGAAAGGATTTATTGACTTGAAAGAATTTACCATCCTTCTTCTGTTTTTGATGCAACATGATCACATCTCTAAGCTCAAGGCTGAGTTATTACAAGTGAAAGAAAGAAGCACAGGATGAAATGCTACTTCTAAATAGCACTTGTCACTTTAAAACAGGATTAAATCAGCATTGGTAGAATTGGCCAATACTGATATATTTTAGTAAGTAGTAGGTAATTGATACTTCATACTGTAGGTGCAAAGAGATCTGTAATAACTTGTGTGGATTAAAAAATGAGTTTGCATTCTCTGGGCAAGGTTTTACTTCTCATAGAAATTAGGAAATACTGAAAATTTTAATTTACCTTTTATGTGAAAGATCAAAATTTTAGATTAAAATTATGTATTTTTATTTTAGTATACTGATTTGTTTTCATTGTAGACAAGAAAATTCTTCAGGATATAAATATCGTTCTATAGATCAACTTGGTTATATTTGAATATGACTGCACATGATATTTGAAGCAAAATGTTTCTCACTGGGGTTGTTAAAATGATCATGTAGTAAATAATTTTTTAACTAGAAGGTAAAACATTGAAATAGATTTCTCTTTTTCCTTAATATGAATCAATTGCTAAAAATTTGGTTACAAATGAGTTGCTGTAGGACCTAATTTTCACAGATAGCCATTGGATTTGGAGGAGAATGTATTTGTCATCTTAGAGCTAAGTTCATTAGTAGTCTTTCATAATTATATTAATGTCTAATGAGCTTCTTATCGAAGACAAAGAACACTTTGAGAACAGGGAACATTTGGGTGAAGATAAACTTCAGTTTCTGGCGTACTCAAATCATGGTATTCTGTAATTGTTCCTCTGGCTTTATTGTTCCAATGGCAGCCAAAGTGGAGATTGGTTCCTCAGAGTTTCTGACAGAGGATTCTGTGCCTTGGGAATTAGGAAGGGACAGTTCTTACCCAGCCACTCCAAGAAAGAAGTGAAGCTCTGGTGATAAGCAGGAAGTGGTAGAAGGAAATAAGAAAATCTGAGTCCCTATTGATAGGAACATACCCAATTCTTGTGGTAAAGAGAAATCTGTTAAGCTCAGTTGAGTATCACCTGATGAGCTGCAGTCTAGCTGCTGTAGCTTATTTTTGCAAGTTTGTTCGTGCTCCCTCTGTGTCTGCCATGAATTCCTGGTCCTTTTTTCAGTATCTCTTGCACTCTGTGTTGGGCAGTTGCATTAAAGTATGAAGGAACTAAGAAGTCTGGAAGAACAGGCTAATGTCTGCTTTGAAAGGGTGCAAAGGCTTTAGGCTCAGTTTAAACCTTTCTAGAAAGGACAAGAATATCTTTAAATCAGAGGAGAGAAAAGTTTCCATCAGTGTTGGGCCCTTTCAGGATCAGAATAAGCCAGTGCAGGACTCTGAGCAGGTAGGCACAGGTCCTTGCTGGCCGGGACCTTGCCTTCGATTTGTCTTGGTTTTCTCCAACACAGGCACAAAAAGAAATTACTGAGGTTTTTTTATCATTTACTTCTAGGGAGTTTATTTTTCAATTCCTTTTCATTGGTCCCCTGCTGTAATATTGAGATTGCAAATTAGTAAATAGGAGAATAATTCTATGTTATTTATTTTGAAAGCTAAAAGCCAATTCATCTAAAAATAGGGGAAAAGAGTTCTTTATCATTAATCTCATTTGCAGTCATGGGAATACCAGGGCACCTATTGCTTTATATAGTTTTCAAAAAATGTTTGCCTTTAAGCTCTCCTGTGTTCTGATTGGTTTTCAAATCGATTAAAGGGAGATTAATTTTTAAAAGATCCTTAAAACCGTATTTTAGTACAGTTTTCCTTTATTACTCCTGTCATATTCAATCTGCTTGATTAAAAATCAAGTTTCAAGATGAGTAGGATACAAGAAATTTTTATGTGTGTTCACTACGTAAAGACTGGGGTATCTTTGTTTAGCTTAAATGTTTTGGGGTTTAGCTGCATGTAGTCGTTGCTGTTACAGTAGTGGGCATTTGGCATGAATCTGTCATATAAAGCAGTATGACCTCACTTATTTTTCAGTGTCATTCTTTTCCTCATTTTGCCTGCCGTACGTCTGTTTGTCTGTTTTCTCCCAGCCGAGATGGTGCAGCTGGTTGTGTTTGTTGTGTCCCCGGGCAGGTCAGCCGTTCCTCAATCCCGACGGCACTGCGGTGGTGTACAACCCTCCCCTGCCTCAGCAGCCTGCTAGGAGCCAAGTGCCTGGAGCTGCCCCTCAGCCTGCCCTGCCCAGCCCTGCCCAGCACCAGCCCGGAGCAAGCCCCGTCCTCTCACAGGTGCACTTGTCAAACACATGCTCGGGGACACCGGGGCTCTCACTCAGATCTGGGAACAGGGGCACGGGGGTTATTTGTTCTTCTGCACTGGATGGGAAGAACAGTCACACACAGAAGGGTAACTGGCCTTTTTCCCTCCCAGTCCTCAGAGCTATCAGCTCTGCTCGTATCTGAGCATGGTAGGCAGCCTTTTCTTAAAAATACTGAGGAATTTTAGTGTGGAAATGTTCAGTTACCAAGAACGAGAGGTTCTGCCTTCATCCCTCATTGCACTGTAGAGTTACCCAGGCATTAACAGCAGTATAGCTGGCAGCTGGGAAGAGAGTTAATCCAGCTGGAACCTTGGGTTTCTTGTCTTAGAGTTGTTTCTCAGCCAGATGAATTCCTGGGCTGTACAGCACAAGCAGGAGTCATGGCACAGAAGGAGTAGCTCGGGACTGGTACAGCATGAACATCTCATGAGTTCATGAGGTGAACTTCAGCCTATTCTGCTCACAGAATCACACACATGAGTACAGGATGTATTTTATCCTTGTCGTGCACAAGAGTTTAGTCAAATAGGCCAGATTAAAGACTGCCCCAGCCCTTAGAAGGAGAAGAAAAGCAAAATGTATGGGCAGGAGAAGGGAGAGTTCTCCCTCTCCACAGCAGCTGTTTCAGGCACCAAGGTATTGGCTGTAGTCTCCTGTGGTATTTTCAGATGGTTCTTAAATTTTACGGAAAGTTTAATAGAACTTCACCTAAACCTTTTACCTTTGTTTGTTGGTTTTCCCTGTTTAAGCCTGTTCCGATAGCTGGGTATGCCACAGTAGAGCTGGTCTGTTTTGAAAAAGATCTCATTTGTACTCTTTCTAGTTCACAGAAGTGTGTATGTAATATTTGCCTTTTTCTTCACAAATTCTGTACTAATCCTCTGATTGCCTTCTCAATGGATGCTGAAATTAAACCTGCCTGAAATATTATGAGCAATGATAACTATCTAGAGAATATATTTTAGTACTGTTGAATAAATGAAAGTAGTATGTTTGAATCCATGGTTAGAAGTAAATTCATTCTGCCTTTACATGCTTTGAAAGAGCTTGTGCTTAAAATGCATGTGGAGTTTTCAGTCTCTCTGAAGGTAACAGTAAATGTTAAACAGTAGAAGCAATTTGCTGACATAGCTAATACAATGTATAACAAATAAAGCAATGGATGTCTTCTGGGAGACTGAGATATGCAGAGTTCTGGTTTCATTCTGTGCAGTTTTAAGCTTAAGAAAAAAAGAAGCATCCATTCTGCTTCTGAGAGTGGAGCGAGTTGCTCGTCTGGAGCACAGTTGCTTTTCTCTGTTCCAAAAGACTTGTTTTCACTTCCCTCGCTCTGGTGTTAACCTTGTTCATAACCCTGTTGTTTCTGCAGCCTCTGCGGGCTCTGCAGCCTTCCTCCCAGCCTGTCCAGTACTCTGCAGTGTCGTACCCACCCCCGCTCCTGCCAGCCTCCTCTGCACAGCAATACTCTGTGGTATTACACCTTCTCTTCTCTGCTCCCTGCACAGCTCATCTCTGCTGCCTGCTGACCTTTGCTTGCCTCTTGGGGTGCTGTGATTCCAGGGTAGTGACTGGCTCTCAATCACACTGACACAGCACCTGAGTGCCCGAGAGGGGAACATTCCATGTTCAGCAGGAATGTGTGCAATTAAGGCTGTATCTATATAGCTCTATATTTTGAGATACATTATTTCCCTTTCCCTTTGTAAAGGAAGCTTTTCAGTGCTGTTTCATTAGCCAGTCACTACTTTTTTATGTCTCTGGATTAACCTCTTCCCATTGTTTCTTATTGTTTCCTTGTCTGTTCACTCTTCTGCTGAACCTTAATACATTCTGAGGGATCAGCTGCTCTGATTTTTTTCTGGTTACCTTTCTGTAGCCTCTTTGGTAGAACTTCGAACACTCTCACTTCTCTAGTATCTATTGTTTAATAACTAGAAACTGGAAATAAAATATCTTAGTCTATCAAAAACAGGGAAAAAAGAAGAAAAGCCACACAAAGTGAAACTGAAGCTTAGTAAAGGAGATACCCAAGGGAGAATCTGAACTAGAGTCCAGGTCAAAGTCTGCTCTGGTTCTCTACTGAGTGCATGTTTGTGTTGTGTTTATGTGGCAAGGTTTTGGAGCAGAGAGCTGCAGGGCTGGCTTCTGGGAGAAGACACTGGGAGCTGCCCCACGTTGGACAGAGCCCATTTCAGGCACCTCCAGGGCTGACACTGCACAGCCCCGGCACTGAATGAGCCACTCATTCACTCTGGGGGCACCTCTGAATGTGTTTGGAAAAGGGTGTGAGGGACAGGAGGGAGAAACAGCTCTGCAGATATCAGGCCAGAGGGAGGGAAGCAAGGAGGTGCTGCAGGTACAGAGCAGAGCCTGCAGCCTGGGGAGGGTGTTCTTGTGAAGCAGGTTCTCCCCTTGAAGCCCATGAAGGACCATGGTGGAGTAGATATCCACCCTGCAGTCGTTGGAGCATCCCACAGGTGCTCTGGAGGAAGCTGGAGCCTTCAGGAGCAGGTTTTCTGGTAGGACCCACACTAGGGCACTCCACTCTTGTAGGACTTCAGCCCTTGGGGAGAACCCACACTGAAGAGGTTTGTGAAGAATGGTGTCCCATGTACAGGAGCCCATGCTGGAGCAGAAGAGTGAGGAGGAAGAAGCAGTAGATGACTGGGAACCAGTCACAAGCCCCATTCTCCATCCCTTGTGATACTTGGAGGAGGAGGTAGAAGATTTGGGAGTGAAGTTGAATCTGGGAAGAAGCAGTGGGGTTGAGGGAAGCTGGGTTTAGGTTTGCTTTTATTTCTCACTATCCTACTCTGTTATTAATTGGCGTAAATAAATTTAATCTTCCTGGTAATTGGTGAATGATTTCCTGTCGTTTTCTTGACCCATAAGCCTTTCATCATATTTTCTTCCCCTGTATTGCTAAGGATGGAGTGACTTGGGGGGCACTTAGGAGCCAGCCAAGGTTAACTCACCACAGTGTTGTACAATAGCTAATTTTCAACATTAGTCAGAAATGTCTTATAATAAATACAGCTTTAGCTAAATTCAATAGAGTCATTCCTTTGGAAGTTGAGAGTTTGAATAGGTGTCTAAAACAGCGAAGGAAACTCCTTCCTGGTTGTAGTAATTTCAAAGCATTTCACATTCAGGAAATGGGTTCCAGTACTAAGTGCCCTGGCAGTTTCAAAAATTTATTCCTACTGATGGTAATTTTTGGAACATAATGAAAAGGATTGATGGTGTTGGATTGTAATCCAAGTGTAACACCTCTGTAGCTGGCACCAGGAGAGTGCTTTCTCCATTTCTTGGGAATGCCATGTTCCAGGGCTGAATCCTGCTTGGACCATACCTGTCACTGCAGGACAAAGCAGCCAGGTCAGATTTTACTTACACTGGTAGTGTAACAGAAATCAGTGTGGTGTGGCCTGGGTTTATGCTTCAGGCTTATTTAGAGCTAAGATAAACTCGCATGCACTATCTCCTCTTCAAACTCAGGATTTGGAAAGGCAGAATGTAAAATCCAATGCAGAAAAGCATTATAGTTGCATTTAATAGGCACCATTAAGGAATGAAATACCAAAGTCAGATTACTATCTAATGAAAATAAGACTTTTTAAGGTGTACTAAATACATACTAAAGGTATACTAAATTAAGTTTTAGGTGCAAATACATATTTCTGGCAGTAATTAAGAATATCTTTAGCCTGGAAACTAAAAAAATCATAACATCATAAAATGTGAAGGTAGCTAATCAGGAAAAGACAGAGCTTGCACTTACTTTTTCTTGATTAATTCCTATCTTCAGGATGATCTAAGACCAAGTGATCTTGAAATAGTTTTAATGTTCCTGCATGTTTGGAGAGTCCACTTTGGAAGTATGAACCAAACCTTCCTGTTTAGCAAAAAAAAAAAGCAGTACTAGTCAGTGATCACTTCTAATTTCCAGGATGTTGCTAATTTGATGCTAATTGCTTGTTAAGAAAAGGATTTTGGGGTTACAGTAACAGAAGTTCCAGATTGCACAGTACTCCTGCAGTGCTCAGTGAGATCAGTAGCATCCTTTCAGATGTTAGTAAAACACAGAGAGAGTAACCACGGGAACACATTTCTTGCCGTGGTTACTTGGTTTCAGATGAAAAGATAATTAATCATTGCTTGTAGGAAAATAACTCAGAGGAAATGTGCTTTTTAACTCAGGATTAGAACCTCATTATGTTAAACTCTTAAAACCAAAACTTTACCTGAGCAATTCTAATGCATCCTGTGATTTTAATTGGGATTAGATGTTCTCACTCAAGTTTTGGAGTCCAATCAGAAAATGTTAGGGTCACAAATTCTGTTCTTTCTTTTTGACAAATGAATTCTCACAATAAGTAGATAAGGCAGATGTAATCCACAAGGCAAAGTATTTGCAGTGAAAAGAGTGAAGTCCGAACGTGGATGTTCTCTCCTGCTGTCAGCCCTGAAGATACTTTGCTAGCGTTCCGTATTCTTTGCTGTTGTTGTTTGGCTGCTGTTGCTACTGCCCAGTAATGTGACACGTGCTGTCTGAAACTTACTGAGGTTTTTTTTTTTCTTTTTCCTTGAACGTGCATTTACAAATGTAGTTTTTCCTGTTTCTCCCACTCCTGCAGCAAGACAACCTGGGGTCGCAGTTCAGCCACCTGAGCCTGGCGCGGCAGCCCCCGGCCGAGGGCGCGGAGGCCGGGCCGGCGCTGTTCCAGCCCGGCGTGGTGCTGCAGCCCCCGCAGCAGCCCGGCTACATCCTCGGCGCCCCGCCCGCCGCAGCGCCCCCCGGGCACCCCGTGGGGCAGCCCGTGCTCCCGCAGCAGGGATTTGTGCAGCAGCCCGTGCCACAGGTACCGCGGCTCCTACCGACCCTGCTCTCCTGCTCGGGACCTTTTTATACGGTCTGGGGTTCCCTGTGGAACTGCAGCTCTGCTTCTCTTCCGGGGTTGGGGTCTTTTCTGGGCATGTGTTTTGTAATGAATGGCTTCAGTTCACTTGAGGAGCAGCAATCACAAAGATTTTCCTTTTCACTTGCAGCTGGTAAAACTCATGTTGTGCATTGTTTTCTTGTCTCTCAAATGGCTCTTGGTGGAAACTGGAGATGGTTGCTTTGACAAGGGAAGTAGAGAAATTGGCTGTTATAGAGGAAATTTATGCAGAATAAGGGATTTTTGAATCGCTGAACTATTTAAAATCCATTGCACCTCTCAGTAAATTTTGCATCCTTGTTATATGGCTTTTGTATTTAGATGTCTACCTTCTCTAAAGCTGCGTGCAGGTGGTGACCCTCTGGTTGTTCCTTTGCAGATGCCACCGTGTTACTGTACCCCCAGCCAGTACCCGCACTCCAGCCAGCAGTACCGCCCTGTCTCTGTGCATTACAGCACGCAGCAGAGCCAGGCCCTGCCCCAGCCTGGCCAGCAGACAGGTTTGTTCAACTCTTTCAGCATTTCGTTAGAGCACCTGGGGTGGTTTTTCTCCCGCTTTCTCATTTTGAACTTACTTTGCTGTAAAATTTCAAATAAAGTAGGGGATCAAATGTAGAATACAAAGTGTAACTAAGCTAAGGTGGAAAAATATGAGGCACTTGTGCATGAAACTTGGGATTCAAGCCATTCCTTTGAGTGGCTCATGCCACTCAAAAATTTACAACTTAGTAATTTTAAAAATTTGTGACTTAGTAACTAAAAACTTCATTAACTTGCAAAGTAAGATAAATTAGTACCTTTAAATGATGTAACATTAAAGAGATGTACCTTAACTGAAAGTTCTAAGGTAAAAACCTAATCTTAGATGCTGTGGAATGAAAAGAGTGCTGTGCAGAAGATATTGGTGATGCTGTTTTACTCTGTCTTTCTGTCCTGTGATTAAAGGTATCAGGGTATTGGATGGAATATATAATGGGACTTATGTGGTTACCTATTTTAGTAAAGACTGTTCAGCTGTCTGAGGTGTACCCTTCTTTGAATGTTAGTAAGATTCATTTCCATCTCCTTCCTTTCTTTTTTTCCTTACAGATTTTAACTGTAGGCTACCATTATTCTGACAATCTGTACTTCCAAATATTGTTATGACTTCTTCAATAAGATTTGTACTCCTGAAACAAATTTACTTCTCAGTAACATCTTGACTCATGGTCAAAACCTTCAGAAGTAACTAGTGATGTTTGGAGGCAGAGATCCTTAAAGACCAGGCTTTTATACCAGCTCTTAGTTGAATACATAACATCCTTCTGAGTTTCCTTCAGGAGAGTCTTATTAATTCCTTCCCCTGCCCCCAGCTATGTGTTGCTCTACAGAAACAGGGTAGAAGATCTGCTTTTACAAATATAAACTGGATTTATTTATATCCTATGAAGCAGCATGTAAGAGGGATGGCTCCTCTTCTGCACTTCTTCTAGGAGTGCTCCAATAGTAGCAACACTTGATGGAGTTATTCAGGGTTCAGTTCACAAAGATTTTTTTCAAAGGAAAACAAATTACTTGGTTTTGCAACTTGTGTTACCCACTGGTGTTAGAGATGTGTTACCCAACTGTATTACACAACCTGCTTTCCTTCCTCAGAATTTCTAATACCTAGACTACTTAATAGCAAAAAGTCTGAGGCTCAAGGGAATTACTTCCCACTGTGGGGACACCCTGTGTGAGTAGCACACAAACTCCCCAACTCCGAGAGCTCAGTGTGCATTTGTACCCAACCAAACCAGTCTGAATTGGAAAGCATGGGGAAATAAGGTACAAAGGGATGAACTGGTTGCTATTAGGTAAGTTCCCTTCTTGTGTGTTTTTAGCTCTTTATACTTTAACTGAATTTCACTGCCTGTGGGTGAAAAGTTCAGCAGGTGAACTCCCTCTCTGTCCTGGAAGAAAAAAATAAGCAAGCTGTGCAGACAGCTGCTCTACTGCTTTGATCATGTGCCCTGTACCTGCACTCTGACATCAAGGGATCGTGTTTAGGTAGGATGGGGATGGTCCAGCCAATAATTGTATTCAGTGTTTGGTTACTGGGTGTTCACCAGCACTGATGGGAGAAAGAAGGATCTTACCAGAAACTGCGTAATTAACTGAAAATCTCCAAACTGCTCTCCAGCCATTGCTGGTTCTCATTTAATGCTTTATAGGCAAATCTGAATCTGCATTTTAGAAATGAATGGTTCCATGTCTTGTTATCTGTTCTGGAAACACCTCCTAAGATGGGGATTTGAAAATTCTCTCCCTTGTAATTTATTTTATACCATTGATATTTGTATTAATTTGACAGAAAGCTACACCTGATATGGTTGATGCTTATTAGCACTGTGTGGTTTTGAGCCAAAGGCACCACATTACTTGGCTCATACAGCAAAGTGCCTGGGCAAAAATGGGAGTTACAAATCTTGCATTACATAAAAGCCATGGGGTTTGTTCATCTCAGAAGGTGGTTACTAACTATGAAATAACTTTGGAAACACAAATTCAGATAAAAGATGACAGCTTCTGAGAGCATGGCAACTGGAGCCACTTCTGGTCTAATGTTGAGGAGTGGCCTGCCTTTGTTGATGAGCTGTTGGATTCGGGGCCGTAACACTGTCTGAGAGGTTTACATTTCTCACAGTGAACCGGTCTCTTTTTCAGCTGCTTCCTGGCTTCCTTTTTAAAGGGGTTTCAGGTGAAATATTTTGGGGGGTTCACTTTTAATAAAAATGCTTTCGTTGCCCAAAAGATGTTGGGAGAAGGAAACTCTCCTTAAGAAAAAAAGCATTTCTGATTGCCACGTTAATGTGAGCCCAGTTACCACGAGACCTAACTGCAGGTTGTTCAAAAATCCAGTCTGAGCTACAGTTCCTGTAGGAACATCAGCAGCAGTTCAACTGGCTTCTGCTTCACAACCCAGGGATAAAACTAGTCCAGTTGTAACAGTACCTGCAGTTGTCATAGTCATAACCAAGCTCATCAACACCCAGCTCGTTAACCAGGTCGTTGTACTTGATTTTCTGTTCTTCAATAAACACTGCTTCTCACTCCTAATGCATTATTCAGAAAATCTGTTTCTATATTCTGAGAGTTAACTTTTCTTCTATTAACTGTGATTTCTTTTGAGTTATGTAAATATGAAGAAACCTGCTTCTTTTTTTACCTCCAGTTCCAGAGTATTTTGGTGTAATGGGACAATCTGCTGTGGCAGGTGTGGGGTTTGTGCTGAGTGCTGCATTTCTGTCAGCCCACTCCATGCAGAGGTGAAACTGCAGCTAAAAATAGAGCATTCTTTGGAACACTCTGGGAAACCTTCGTGGCAGCCAATTTGTATTGTTCCAGTTCCCTCTGCTTGCAGAATTGATTGTGTCTGTCTCTGCAAGTGCCAGAAAAGGCTGCAGAACTACTCACGGCTCCATTGCAATTTCTGGGACATGAGGGGTTCAGAGTGCAGGGGCACTGATTGGGTCTGTCACACCACAACTTCCCATTCTGCTGGTTTTTAGGGGCCACAGATCATTTTATAACAAAGTATGTTAAAGCATTTTGTGTATTACAGATACGAAGGGCATTTTGTGCACAGTTCAAACTTAAGTTATTAAAAATCCTAAGTACTAATCCAACTTCACGCATGTATTGTTCTGAAGTTTTGTCTAGTCCTCTGAAAATATTTATAGTGTTATGTATTTCTAATGAATAGCTGTCTTGGTTTTAACAAACTGAACCTTCTTCCCTTTAATTTTCTGAAGCAATATTTGATTATATTAACAGTCTTCTTTTAGTGTTCATTGTTGCAGTTTCTATAGAGAGCCTGCTGAGGCTGTTAGTGCACAATGTTCATTGTACCCTGTGTGGATGAAATCAATGAACATCGGTGGCTGCTGCTCACAAAAAGGTGTTTCATGTTAACTGAATCACTTTCAGAATAGACCAAGCCCTTTTTTTAGCACAGTTTAAAGAAAACCCAAGTGAGTTTTTGCAGCTAAATTTGCTCTATTATAGTTCCTTGCCAAGGTAGGGAGCATGGGGAATGTCAAGGTCAGTGGGCTGTGAATGTGTCCAACTCAAACACAGACTCTTCTTGCCGTCAGTGCATCTTGACAAGCCCAGTTTTGTTATTCTGGAGGGGTAACTGGCTTTGTCTCAGAAACACTGACTGTGCTGGGGTTTTGCTGACGGGGTAAGTAGTGCACACCTGTATGATAGAACATGAGAGAAAAAGAACTTGTGTTCTGCATGTGTTTGGATCATGGTAGCAGTTACCTGCTAAATGCTTTTTTAAAAAAGAGGAAAGGGGGAGTTTAGGTTAGATTTTATAAATGCACAAATTTCTTGTTTGGCACTCATGCTTGGGGTGTTTTGGTTTGCGGTGGGGGTGGGGTTTTTTAGGCATTTTTTTGAAAAAATTTTAAGCAATAATAAATCAGTTTAGAGACACTATAGAGGGGTGAATAATATGAAAATCTATCTTTGTATCCCTGAGATAACTTTGAATATAAAACATCTTCCACTATGTACCAACGTGGCTTGAACTTGGAAGATTTTTCTCAGTCCCCAATTGGTTTCAGCATTACAGATTTCAAAAGAAATTGCCCCTTTGGAAAGGCTTTGCACACATGCCTGATGCAAATTTTCCTGAAGTTTGACTTAGTTTTGAATTGCAGTCAAGATGCTCTAACCCCTGGGGCACCTGAGGTCCCAGCTGAATTTTGCATATGTAGAATTTTCAGACCGAAGTACCTGGAATGGCCTTGTTCACAATAGCAGACAATGAACTGGGTTTGGTCCTGTCTAGCATGCTTTGTTCAAGTGCTTCCAGCTTTCACCTGTCAAATCAAGGTGTTAATGCATGTAAGCCAGAGTGTAAATGAGTAGTGCACGCATGTGGGAGCAGCACTGCAAACAGTATGGATAATAGTTCATGCTGAATCCAAATGAGTAAATATTAATTTTAATGTTGGCTTCTTTTTATATGCATGGTAAGTTCAACTGTTGTGAAGCTGCCAGATTAAACCATTGGAAAATGCTACACGTGTATTTTCGCATTGGCAACTGTCCTTAAAATGTGTTCATTATTTCAAAATAAGATTTAAATGTATAATTTCAGGTTACCAGATTTTGCCCAACCAGCAGCAAAACTACCAGGGTTTAGTTGGAGTTCAGCAGTCTCAGAATCAAAATCTAGTCAGTGGCCAACACAACAACATTGGGAATCAAATTCAAGGTGTGATTGTTCCATATCCCTCAGTGCCATCTTATCAGGTGGGTAATGTATTTGTAACTTTCCAGTGACTCTGGGTTTGAGTGTTGGGGTTTTCTTTTAGTCCTTTGCTTTATGGTAGAAATGGTAGAAAGCTGCAAGCAGGTGTCAAAGGTGACTTTGGGGACAGAAGATACAAACCCACAACTGAAGTGAGACAAAAGTGTCACAAGTGCACAAGTTCCACTCCTGTTGAATGCCAAGTGCTGTGTCAGTTGCAGTTCAGAGGGTGGGGAAGAGAAGCTTGGGAGGTTTCCTTCCCACCACCCCAATTTCTGTTGTAGAGAAAATACCTTTGTTAATTCATGGAGTCCCTTGGAGCCAACATTTCCAATTGGGGGGAAAAAGATTGAAAGAATTTTTTAAATACAGCGTTGTTATTTTAGGTACTGTTATCACCATTCTTCTGGATTTAAAGAACTCCAGGAGATCTTTCAGTTTCTGGGGTTATTTTAAAATTCTTCTATCATCTGGGTGATGGTCAAGATGCAGAAACACTGTCTGCAGGAGAGAATCTTACAGTGTGGCCCGTTGCAGGTTTCGGTGCCTCAAGGTTCCCAAGCAGTGCCCCAGCAGACATATCAGCAGCCTGTTCTAATTCCCAGCCAGTCCAGCCAAGGCCTGCCCACCACAGGAATGCCAGTCTACTACAGTGTCCTTCCATCAGGGCAGCAGAACAATCTAAGGTGAGTTTAACTGATACTTGATTTCTCAGCAGCTGGGCTTAGTGGCTTTGTAAGAACTGACAGGATCTGCTTTTAGTGCTGCAGATATTAAAACTATTATTTTAAAGGCAGACTTACAGGCACTCTGTTCTTGCTGTCATGCAATTAAGTGAAAAACACACAGTACTGCTTTAACTGTGACACACTTGTTGGAGTGGAAAACATTGTCTCCATAGCACTTTCAGCAATACTTTTACTGCAGTTCCAACTCTTAAATCTTCTGCATTCTGTTTCTTACCCGTGAAACACCAGTGTGCTCGGCAGCTCAGTCTTTCTGCAGTAATGTTTAGGATGACTATCCATATTCACTGGTTTTGTCAAAGATATTACATTAATAATGTGTAGAGGAAAAATAATTTGAATCCCAGAAAAAGACTGACTTCTTCTTTGGAACTTTGTATAGAAAAGCTTTAGCTTACTTTGTACGGTAGATGAGGCCTGCTGGCACCAAGCTGGCTGTAAAACAAGTATGGAAACTTGGCTTTTGTTTGATAAATAACTTTTTTTTTTTTTAACCTACCTTGGTAGCAGCAAATTGGTCTGCATGTACAGCCCTCCCTGAATGTACATCTGTGTCCCCAAAGCTGTCTATTTGAGAACAGATAGGCAAGTACCTAGGAGAATTCATTAGGATTAATGCTTGTTACAGATTTTTCTTTCTTGAGTTTTTTTGAACTTACAAATGTGCAGCATTTAAAAATACCTGGGAGCTTTTAAACAAGCAGCATCAGTTTGAAGCTTGTTCATCCTTTTGAGAGTGCAGACTTCAGTAGTATTTGTGTCATCGCTGCATGGTTTCCTCCACTTAAATCTGAATCCCTGTTCTTTGTATCTGAAGGTTTTTTAATCCTTTTCTGTAGTTCCTATATTTGAGATTCAGTGAAGTCACAGGTAGGCTTAATTCCAGACTTTTCTTGAATTAAGTTTGGTTGCTTGATCTTTTGTGTAATTTAGAATGTCCTTCTCATTTATGAGGAATTCAGAGCAAACTAGCAAGCAACGACAGCATCTTGCTTTCATCAGAATAGTTCTGCTGCAGCACCTGAACAAGGAAAGCAGAATGCTGTTCTGCAGGAGCTGTGTCAAACCTACAGGTCACTGCTGAAAACTAGAATCAGTAGGCAGATCAGAAGCTGTGTGAAAGCATCTGTGTTAGTTTTCACTTGGTTTTGTCTGCTTTAATGGAAGGGAATCTTTAAATTAAAATTATATAAGTGACCTATGGGACAAAGGATGGAACAAACTTTTGATAACATAGGTAAAAACAGTAGGTCCAAGAGCATTAAACCTACTTTTTTTCCCCCACAATTTGAAGGAATTGTTTTATTCTTAGACAGTTTATATGATAGTACAGGATTCTGTGTGCACTGTCTGATTATGGTCCACCACCCTGATGTTCTGGCTGAGCATTAGTGATACAGTAGAATATGTGTCTGTTACCTGGTTTTCTCCTGATTACCCTGAAAAACTACCTGGCATAAATAAACTGTTAAAGTTATCATTTCTCTACATTCTGCAAACAGCTGAATGGTTGTTTATTTTCCCTGGAGTCCTGTTCCATTTCCCAGCCCCCCTCTGGGCTGTGTCAGTGGCCCCTGGAGCAGAGCCCCAGGTGCCCAGCCCCCAGCTGAGGGACTGCATCCCAAATCCTCATGGCAGGGGCTGTGGGCATCACTTCACCGAGACCTAATTCTGCTTAAGTGACCACGACAACAAATTGTCTTTTTTTTATTATTATTATCATTATTCCGCACATCTTTATGCTGATGTAGATTTATGGACACAAATATAGAATATCAGAAGAGGTGAATTAATACAGTTTCTCAGTGTAGGCAGGGCACGTGTTTTTGCTAAGGAAGAGGTGGGAAAGAGTCTTCTGAAGAATGAATGAATTCAGGGGTAGGTGGGAACATTACTGATTTAAAATGAACAAAAGCTCAGTGATTTGCAGTACATGTAGACAGCAAATGCAGAAGTCGTGATTAAATGAGTGTAGCATAAATGCCTGTTAGTCATGTTCTTTCTTTGTTATTCCAGTTCATCTGTAGGATATTTGCAGCCTCCTGGATCAGAGCAGCTACAGTTTCCTAGAACATCCTCACCGTGCAACTCACAGCAGCTCCAGGGGCAGCAGTGTGCAGGTTGGGTCAACAAAGTTTTTATTGCTAGGCTTAAAAAATGTCTGGCTATTATTATGCTGGGTGATATTTGCTATCAAGGGTTTGATTTAGAATTAACTGCTGTATTCTATTTCCTTTTTTGTTCCGTTTTTGAATTTATTTTCCATTTTTAACCCTGAGGCAGATTAAGTTGAAATCTCAAATTTTTTTATCTTTGAAATATCTCAAGTTACTGTCTTAAAATCCAATACCATAAATCATAATGCCTTGCACATCAGCTGGTGAGGTAAGACAGACATGGGAACCATCCACTGGCAGCAGAATGACTTCCTTCCTTTCCTCAATAGCCAGATGGGTCTGAAAACTCCCAGATTTGGGTTTCTGTTTGACAGGAGCAAGATGCACTTTGGAAGCAGCATACTTGGCTCTTCTGCTCGAGAACCATTCTAGATTTCAGTTAACAGAGTAGGAGCAGTGAATTTCTTAGGAGGTCATGAGAGGAGTTTGAAAACTGAGCATTGTGGGGTTGCTTTTTGACCTGCTGGAAAGCTGAAAGTACTTCAAAGTTGTGCGGGGTGTTTTGTTTTTATGGCAGCCTTATTTACTGCTTTTGCTTTCATAGTTTATAGCAACCATTCGAGTCAGAAGCCATCACCTCCTACATTATTGCCACCTTCATCCAAGTCAAAGCCACAGCAGGCTGCTTCCATTGTGCACTACAGCATAATGTCTCCACCCTCATCATGTAAAAGTTCATCCACTGGTCTTTCCATCATGCAGCCAAAAAAAGGTATATTTTATTGGGATTTTCATCTAACCATTCTGTCTAGAACCTGCTGTAAATTTCCACATTGGTTTCATGGCTAACTGCTAGAGCAACTGCAACTTGAATACCATCTCTGATTTTTTTTTTTTTTTTTTTAAATTCTTCATCTGTATTGCTATTATTGTATCTTTTAAAATACCTTGGAATTTAAGTGAAACAGTGGCTGCGTGGGGGCAGCCTGGAGGCCACCCTCAGCAGGTAAATGTTACTCAGCAGAAACATTTAAGTCAGGTTCAGAAGGTTTTGATCTACAAAACTCTTGGGTAATTTTTAGAAAGTGTGTAAACAGAAGCCTCAATGTGTTTGAAAGCAGTGTTGACATAGATCTTGTCAATCCATGAAACCTTTATGAATGTTAATATCCAAACACTTCAAGCTCTGAAGGTCCAACCATAAAATGGATGGACTGGTGAGGAAAATAAGAGCACCAGGGTTAACCACCAAACCAGAGATTACAGAACAATCCTGTGACCACAGTGGCACTGTCTTTATTTACTGTTAGGGAATTCAATGCATTAAAGGCTTGGTTGGTAAAAAAGGGAAAATCTCAAGTTCTGTTATCTCAGTATTTCACAAGCAAGCACTAGATTAAACAACCCTAGGTTCTGCTACAGATGCGGTGTTTCTTACAAACATTTATCTTTAAGGTGTATTTTTTACCTGTTCATTAGTAAATAGATAACATGCACTTAAGTGGCAAGACAGTTGGATTAGCAGTTCATGGGCAGGTTTGGTTTGGTTTCTATTTTGCTTCAAGTTTGTTTGGCTTTAATTCTGGAAGATTGTCATTTCAAAATGTCTGAAGTGGGCCTTGCACTAGTTTGTTTTACTGCCCTCCTGTCTCTCCTGGAAGTGCTGGTTTTGTGCCGTTTTGATGGCCTGGTTCACATCTGTAAACTGGGGTTTAAGGAAGCTTCAGGAAGGAGGAAGTCCTCTATGGGGGAGCAAATTCCGGGGAATAAATCAAAACCTGTGCTTTTCAGTAAGTAAAGAAGACATTGAGATGCTGAATGAAGGTCTCTGAGGTGGGGCCAATGAGCAGGTCCACAGAGAAGCAGCAGAGTTGTGTTTCAGGGGTCCAGACTGTAAAGCTGAGGAGACTTTCAAGGATTTCTGGGTTTCCCTTCTCAAGGGATTTGACAGGTCATAAAGTGTCTGCAAACTGACTTATGCACTGTATGACACTTCATTGTGTCAGGACACTTGGTTAGGAAAAGAATTCCATTTATTTTCATTCCCTGAAATACTGGGAAACTAGAAGCAAAAGAAAAAACACGATTTTCTGAATGTATGAAGTTTTCTTTTGCAGTTTAAATTGCATTTTAGATTGACACTCTTTTAGAGACAGTGCTGTAGATGTTTCTGAAAGACAAACGTGTTTTTGTTGGGTGTTCCATTCACACAGAGCAGAGATAAGTCAAAAAGAGTATGCTAGGGTGAAATACTGTATATAAACCAGGCAGATGTAAATTAGTATAATTCATAAAATATATAAATGTATGCATATAATAGTAAAATGATACCCATTTTTGTGTGTTAGACATAGTGTGTATATAGGTGTTTGGTATATCTCAGGGTTACATGTACGGACTAGATAAGTTGATGGCTTTACCAGTGGAAAACTGTTGTGTTGTATATTACTGTGGTTATGTAGCAGTCATAAACAGAGCTGTATTTTATTCTGCTGTGCAACAAAACAGAAATATTCACAGTGTGGCTCTTGCAGGGACTCTTCAATTTATGTCCTCTGCTAAGGCTGGCCAGATGCCTGATGCTTTGATTGCAATCTGTAACACCTGGGTAAAACTCCTTGCCATTAAAAAGAAAGTATAGATGTGAAAACGCTGTTAATTCAATTACCCATATAATAAATATTTCCAAACACTATTCACAAAAGCTAATGTAGTTTTAATGTTATGTGTTGCTTTTTCTACATAGTTTGGTTTGATTTTTGAAGAAGTCTCTTTCTTTTTGTGGAGCTCAGGGGTAGTGAAAATAATAGCCCATTATAAAAAACACCAGATGAATGCATTTTATAATCTGTATCTTGGTGCTATGATGTGGCAGCAACTTGAGAAGACTGCAGAATCCTCCTTTAAAGATGGATGATTAAATGATGTTTAAACTGTGTTTTAATCATGGTTTCTGAGAAATGCTGTAAAAAGAGGGTAGAGCAGAGAAGGAAATTGCAGGCAACCATTTACGAATAAAAAGGGCATTAAACAAATTACCTGGGGCAGAGGGGGAGATGGTTTCTCTCTTGGGCAGCCTCTCCTTACAGCTTCTGGTGGGAAACCTTGTGGAACAGTGCTGGATGTTCAGGTGTTGTTCTCCCTGGACTCTGGAGTTTCTGTGACTACAACAAGTGGGACAGGGTGTGGGGATCAGTTCGCAGTATCTGCCCAGAAAAGCATTCCAAAGGGAAAACTTGTAAGTCAGGGTAAGCTTGCCTAGACTAAAGCTTGATCCCAGGTCTTTCTGATCTCTGCCATCCTATCAGAGAAAACATTTTGAGTCTGCATTGCTGTACATCATGTAAGACTAACTCGGAAACTTCTATTTTTAAATGAAGCATATTTTCGCTTATCATCACATTCTGCAACACAGTGCTCTGACAGAAACTGCAGTGAATGTCGAGTACTGTCAGCTACTAATAAATAGAGTGATTTCTTTCAAAAGCATTCCTAGCAATGAGTTTCAGTGTCTCCACTATCTCTTGTTCCGGGAAGCCCTCTCTAAGTTAACTATTGCGGGTGTAGCTGATAATGGAACTGTAACTGTGCAGAAGACACTGCCCCAGTTTTCTCAATCAGCAGCTTCTTTAGCGAACCATATTCCGTGTGTTATTTCCCCTTTCCTTGGTGCCTTCCCCCTTGTGTGTGCGGGCTGTGCCGTGCTGTGCTGTGCCGTGCCGTGCTGTGCTGTGCTGTGCCGTGCCGTGTGTGCGGGCTGTGCCGTGTGTGCTGAGGGCCCGTGCCGTGCCGTGCCGTGCCGGCTGTGCTGACGCTGCCCTGTGGCTCCTTGTGTTGCAGCCGTAGCGCCACCGCCCGCCGGGGGGGTGGTGATGATGCAGCTCAACGTGCCCGGCGGCGCCGCGCCGCGGAACCCGTCACCGCCGCAGAGGAAACCCGGCAAGTACTACTGTGATCACCCCCGCGGGCACAAAGCCACGGAACTCAGCACTTTAGACGGTGCTGCACAGGTAGGACGTGCTGGTTTGCTTCTCCAGGATGACTTAAAATATTCATATTTTGGGGAATGAAAATCTTGCCCTGATTATACGTAGTAGAACTTTTTAACTTCATTTAAATCTTTGAAGGCTGTGGGTGCCGTTCAGCATGTTCAAGTAGTACTTTTTGAAACACTGATGTGTTGTTTCTTCCAGCTGCAGCATAGTCCTCAACTGGGCAGCCCTGTCACCTCACCAGCCCAATCACCAGCACCAGCCCAGCTGTCAAACATGAAGAACATCCGTCCCACACTGACACCTCTTTCTATTGTGTCCCAGTTTTCTAGACCTTTTGTCCCTGGACAAGGTATATTTTTAGTTAACTAAAATGTGTGTGTGATTTCTGTTTGAATGTTTTAAAGTACAAGTTAGATGAGGATTTTCTGAGGAGTTGTGGCTCACTTTAGTAGTATTGCTGTTGAAGCAAAACCTCCAAAATTACTCACTCAAACATCATTTAAAATTTCACTTTATCACTCTGCAATGATACTGTCCCCCATATCTTGAAAGGCTTTTCATCTCATTAATGTGTTTCTCTAGCACACTAGCTTTCTCAAATTTCCCATTTCAGCATTGAAAATATTAATATTAAAATTAATATTATATTATTAATATTAATATTAATTAAATATTTGCTAGAATTTAGCTTCAGGTCTTAACCATAAATCATTAGCTGATAATGCACTGAATTGCACCACTGCCTAAGCAGGTATTCTTCATTCCTCTGTAGAACAACAAGTATGGTGGGATGGAGCCTCTAGCCAGGACTGTACCTCAGTTTGTATTTCAGATAGGACCCACTCAAGGACACAAAAAAATTCCTTGCAGATGAATTTCAATCCTCTGCTGCCATGTCAACAGAAAAACCGAAAATAGGGGGGTTCCACAGAGATGGGATAGTTGATAATGTTTAAAATACAGTGATATAAATCTGTTTTGTCAGTGAGCAAAAGTATCCTGGTAAAATTCCCAATCTCAAAATTAACAGGTCCATTTTACAGATTTACTTTAAGGCAAAACTTACAGAAAATTCTGTGTGTCTCTCTTAGTGATAAAGAGAACCTTATTTTCTTGTCTTTGTCGTATTTGTTACATAATCTTCATCATTACTTTATATTCTGATGTTGTAAAAGTTCCAGGTGGCCTGTTTGAAGCACACCTCTTAGCTCCCTTAACCTGCTGTGATTACTGAAAACATCTAGTGCATTGTCTTTGTGCATCCTTGCAACAAATAGAAGTCTGTAGAGAGACCAGGCTCTAATCAGGGCTATAACCATGAAAATTACTAAATTAGCATGCTGAGAGGAGCTTTAGACTTATTAAGCTCATTTTGAAATGAAAGGACTTATCTAAGACTGCAGTGAAGAAAAACTCTGAGTGTAATCCCTAAATACCAGAAAGTTTGTACCTTTTCACCTTGGGATCAGGACGTGGCTGACACTGATGGAGTCAGGGCAGCTCTGACACTCAGCTTTGTGCACAGCAGTTCTGCTTTCTCCTCTGTGTAACATGCTTGGTGGGAGAGGGACTGGAGGAAGATTTCCTGTAACAGAAAAACACTTCTAATTACCTTTCTCTTTAAGGAGATGCCAGATACCCATTGCTTGGCCAACCCCTGCAATACAATCCATCTTTATTACGTGGACAAGTAACAAGCCAACAGGTACTAAAAGAGAACAATCTCATGGCAACAATGAAAAAAAACCAATTCAGGACTACCATTACAACCACCTTGAACAGGGAAATGTTATTGCACCTGGACAGTAATGCAGTGGGAGGTGCTTGCTTTGCAATAAGTTTTATTCTGTGTCAGTATTCCCCATTTTTCTTGTTTGTTGTATTAAAAAAGTGAGAAACATTTATCTGAACTTTGCCCTTTAGGCACAGTGTAATGATGGATTTTTTTTATTTTAGGCAATTCACTTGCTAATTCAAAAATCTAAAGGGGAGCCTTTGCTAAAACTATTTTCTTCTATTCAAGTAACCATTTCTAAAAAAAAAAACAAAAACATGGTAATTTCTAAACAAAGAGCGGGTTTGTTCCTTGTAAGAAAAACAAACCCAAAATACTGGTATTAGCAAAGTTGAAAAGTCTTTCCCTCTAATTTTTAGGACACACAAATCTCCCCCTGCTTCTACCTTGCTCAGTTCTCCCCAATGCCAGCTAGAGGATGTGATGGCTGGGGCAGGGGGATGTTCTTCCAAGGTGATTTTTTCCCCCCATCATTGCCTCCCTCCCTTCTGTAGTGAAGGATTGAATATGTCTGCCTGTAGGATTATTAAGATCAATAACTCCAATTGGATGTGAAATTCTTCTCTGTCCCATGGTGCAGTGCAGGCTGTTTTCCAGACATTCCTCTGCACTGCTTTTCACTGAGGTGACTAGAAATTTTAAGATCCTGATGGATTGTCATTAAAGTACACCCTTTATGTCAATCTTGCCAGTGTCAGCCTGGAAACAGACATGGAAACAGGGGAAAGAAACCAGCAAAGAAGGCTGCTTCAGCAGATCTTGGTGCAGGAGAACCAGGTACAGAATTGCTGACTGACACAGTCCTCCAGAAAAATGAATTATGGTGATGGGCTGGGAATGTACAAGAAAAGCACAGGTGAGAAGGGCCAGAGTGAAGAGTAACTGGACAGAAATGGACATGGCAAACATTGGAAACAAAAGGATGGAGAGGAAGACGTGGAGAGAGGGGAAGACAGAAGTTAAATGGGAAAAGTGTAGTTTTGAAGGCTGGAGAAAAGACCAGAGAAGTTCAGGATTGGAGAGTACTAAAAGAAGGAGCAAATATGTCAGTTTACTGGACCTAAGTTGTATGATATTGTTACATTAAATATTAATTATACACACCCCTGCTTCCTTTTACTGGCATAACAAGTGAAATCAGACATAATCCACAAATTAGTTTGTGCTTTTTGGTTGGTTTTTTTTTGTTTGTTTGTTTTTCCCATTCTAATATATATAAATACATGGATTTGGGAGACACACTAGGAGATCTACAGATTAGCTTGTTGGAATTGGTAAAGATGTCATCCAAATAAAATCTGATGGCGTCTATCTTAATGCCTTTACTGGAAAGAATTTTTGCTACCTACTGTCAACTCTTCACAGAAAGTTACAGATAAAATCAGTTTTTTCTAACAATTTAGTGGAAAGGATTTTTTTTAGATAAGACAGACTGTTGTTTTTGGCATGGTGATGTGTGAAATGTTACCAGGCAAGGCCAGTGACATGCTACAGCGAGTTCTGAAACCTGCTTCAAAATGAGTTGTTGATGATTTTATTATTTTCCCCTCTTTGTAATGAGGACCCTCCCTGTATTCCCAGCTTTTATTTGCACACTTGTATAAGTAAGCAGATTGTATTTGTAAGCAGTGCTAAATGTGAGACCAAAAGCTCTCTAGAATATCAGGAAGGCAAAGCCTGTGGATTTGGTATGACCCAGCTGGAGATACCAGTATGAAATTTTTCGTTGAGGGTGTTGTATCATTAAGTGCAATAACCAATTTAGATTCCTGGTTCCTCTTCTTTCAGTTGTGGGGAAAGTCCTAGAAATCACAGAGCTGCCCGAAGGCATCACTCGCATGGAGGCAGAGAAGCTCTTTGGTGAACTGTTGAAGGTGGGCGCCAAGATCCGGTGGCTGCGGGACGCGCAGTGCCTGCAGCAGCAGCAGCGGCGGCTCTGCGGGGACGGCGGCCCGGAGCCCCCGCGGGCCGGGGACTTGGCCTCCACCTACACGGTGCTGGCCACCTTCCCCAGCATGGCGGCGGCGCAGAGCGCGCTGCGCAGGCACAGCGGCACCAAGTTCCGCCTGAGGAGCAGCAAGAAGCACTACGACCTGCACGTCCTGGAGAGGGCCAGCTCGCAGTAGCGGTGACGCCGCCGGACACTCGGCCTTCACGACTTCCATGTCCTCCCTCCTCGATCGGTTCGATGTCATGGGGTTCCTGTTCTCTTCATAGAGACTCCTGGGATGTTTGGTCACACGACATTTGCCATTGAAGAATAAATAACCCGGTGAATCCAGCAAGATGAAGAAAAAAATTGACAGAGTTAATCGCAGACAGTAGCAAGGAATCATCTTTGCGCCAGGCAGCTTTCTGTAAGGAGTGCTGCTGAAATGCCCCCTACTTTTATAGTAGTTTTGTTTTATATTTTTGAAATCTTGTATCAGATCCAAAGTTCTATTGTACAGCAGATGTTCATAAAAATCCATATGCAGATTTGTATTTTATAAGCCCTTTTCACAGCCAGCACACAGCTGTCCATTCCAAGGCAGGAACCTGAGGATTGGTGGAGGGGAAAAGAGAACCATTCTAAGGAATTATATTCATTTTCTAGCAAACTACCCGAGATCTTCAAGTTAACCTGTTCTTTGTCCCTTGTGTGTTTTTTTCTTTTTTCTTTCTTTTTTTCTAAGAAAAAAAGAATATCATTTTAGTAACCAACTCCTTAGGTGGTCCTTGCATTTTGCAATACATTCAAAAAATGTCAAAAGAAATTACAAGTTTGTACCCTTGAAGAATTTGCCTCTGATCCAGCAAGTTTAATAATTACTAGAAGGGGATTACGAATAGGTTACAAAGAATGTTCACTGAATCACATTTTAATACTTCTTTTTAACAAAAATGTGAAGAAACTTTATGTGTCTTCATACAAGTGTCAAGATATTTGCACTTTAATTGTGTTCCCACCAGTATGGGTCTCTTTCTCTTCCTTTTCACGCTAAGATAATTGTGTTTGATAAGTGCTGGAAACCTTTTTAATGGTTTAAGTTTTCATCATTTGCAGATGCTCACTGGACATTAAAGATTCATTGCACATAAATGAAACAAAAACTTTTTCAACTTGTGTAATTTGCAAGTCTGTACAATGTGTGCTGATGCAAGCCTTTTTCAGTTCAAAAGAATAAATGTTTACAAACACAAACCTTTTTCAGTGCACTTGTTTAAGCTTCTAGGAGTCTTCTGAAACCTGGATGAACTCATATTAATGGCTGGGATCCTTTCAAATGTGAGAAAAGAACTTAAACCCACAAATATTAGAACCTCTTAAAGAAACACCTGCTGTTCCTCCTCTGGCATTTGTTATCCAGCCCTTCATAATATCTAAATGTTTCTCTGTATAGGTAAAAAAGAGAAATGAATCAGATGCTGTAAGGGACTGCTCCTGATATTTTATTTTTATCTCAGGAACTGATTTGCTGTGTAGACAAGCAACTACTTGGTCATAAAGCTATAATTTTGTGCATTTGTGACTTCTGAAAGAGGAAACTCAAGGTAAACTTTGTGTTTAAAAACATTTTACAGGGGCTAAAGGTGAAGAATTAAGTTGCCTAAACCAGCATTAATTTTCATGGTTTATACAAATTATTCTATCCCTGAACACCCAAACAGTGATGAGGTACTTGGAGGAAAACTGACCTGTCTGGGAATAATGTAGCCTAATAAATTAATTTTATGGGACTTGATTCTGTGAGATGCTGTAGCAACAGGTATTTACTAAAGATAAACTTAGATGCTCCCCTAAAACAAAGGGAAGGATGTTCAGCTTCAAGTCCCCAGATAGAAGACAAACCTACTCGTTCCAGTCTGCTTTTCTAAAAGGATGGTACTTGGCATTCGAGGTGTGCTTGACTGAGGAGGTATTTGCTGCTCCTTGGGCTGCACTGCTGCAGTTTGCTGCACCCACGCCCAAAGCTGGTAAAAGCCCCAGTTTATCAATTACCCCTGCTCTGAACAGCACAGACAACACGACGGCTGCCTGCATTCTGTCACTGCCTCTTGCTGGTTCCCATGCTAGTTTAGGATTAGGGTTTAATCCTGTAAAAGCAGCTAAGAGATTCAAGGGCTGTAGGGACAGGTGTCTCCTGTCATTAACTCATTCTACTACAAGATCCTTCTGAGATGTAGGAAAGGCAGGCAGTAACTGAGAGCTTCCATCTCTTCTGAATGATCCAGAACGAAATCCTGCATCAAATCAAACCCTTTCCAAAGGATGTTGCATGGCTTGGTGCATTTCATAAACTGCCCTCATAATAAACAGAGAAGGAAAGCTAATGTGAGCTAAGTATGGATGATGCAGCCCAAACAATGGGAAGGGAGAGATACACTGGTTAGGAACAAGGCACAGAAAATATTTAATTTTTATCAAGGAAGTTTTAAACTTGAATATAAGTTGCACTAGAAGAAAAAATTTAAACATATAACGAGCCAGTTGTATTCTAATCCAGAAACTGATCCTTTCCAGTTACTACAGGTCCGCCATCCTTTCTGAGTATGTTTTATTCTGTGTTAGACAGGGACAGTTTTGTTAATTTTTTTTATCTGGATGTGCTGATATGAGCCACACGGGTACAATTAATTCACAGGACATTGGCCCTGTCAGAGGCTTCTGATGTCTACAGTGGGCAAAGTATTAAAATATTTCCACTTCACAGTTGTGTTTATTCCTGGGTTTGTGCTATTTCATACTTTCTCTAGTAAGCAAACAGGATCCAAACTCATCTAACCAAGGCAGTTTATACCTTCCTGGCCTTTATACCCGTCTGCCTCTTCTGGCTCCTTAAACCACGTAAGCCCAGGCACTATGTGCAAAACCCCTGGCACTGCATTTGTTCCGCGGATTTGGATCACAGTCTAGAAAGCAAATAAAAGCACTTTATGCATTAAATACATGCATGTAAAATGCCTTCTTATGTTCTCAACAAATCTTTTAGTACTCCAGTGTATTTCAGCTTCCTCTCATTTACCATTAAAGCTATTTTGAAAGGAATTAAGTGGGGACTCCACTGCAGCAATATAATCTGGTTTGTTTTACTGAGAGTGTGTTTTAAGTTTTAGAACTAAGGAAAAGCACTGGGAGAATAAGCAAAAAAGCTGAACAAATGCTGCCATTACCCACTCCACCAAAAGCTACTATTTCTTGATTTTAATTTTTAATTAACACATATCGTAAAATTCCTCCCTGAACTGTGAACACTTCCTAGAATTTCTGATATTACAGTCAAAAAGATAATTAAAACTTAAGAAAATAAATTTAAGCCCCATACTTTGAGGACTCCCCAAACCAGGCGGGTCTGATGCTGGAATTGGGTGGATCATTCCAGCACACCCTACAACATCCTCACAGCCCACAGGTGCCTGCCAGGCTGTGGCTGCTGTGTTTTGGTGAGGCAGGCTTGGTTGGGATGCAAGCATCTTGCATCTTCCCTGACATTCGTCCTTGAGCAAATGTGACCTGTTCTAACATGAAATATTTTGGTTTTGCTCACATACGCTTAGAAAAATGACATGAAAAGGAGCGGAGTGTGTGAAGAAAGAAACCTGTGCTGTGGTGTACAGAGACTGCAGCCATCCCTAAGGCTTTTGTAGGACACATGATTTTCAAGCTCTGGATGGTACAGGGTAGCTGTTTGCAGATGGGGTTTTATCAAAGCACCAGAAGAACCCTGTAGCTCAGTGAATCCAATAAGGTACTTTGGGTACACAACATGCCTTTCACAGGGTGAACTTTTTACCTACTTCCTATCTTTTTACAAGCCAGTTCCCTCTCCAGGTGGAATGAATAGTTACATTCTCATCCTATGACGCTCATTTGTGCCTTAAAACTTTACACCTGACTTGTTTGTTGTTTTCAGTTAACCTTGTACTAGCTTGGATGCCTGAAAGGGAGTCAAAATTACAACTTCCTTTCTATAAATACTATTTAGCTCCATGATATGTTTTTTCCACATAAAACTGGTGCAGGCTTCAAGTTCCTGTATTAAGCCCTGAAGCAAAGAATGTTTAGATGAAGCTTTGGAGAAAACTGACCAAAACACTTTAAGGTTACAGGTCATGAGAAATTATTGTAGCTGGAATTTTAATACATTTCTAACTATGAAAGCAATTATTTCAATCCCTTCAATGTTTCTGCAGCTTGGTTTTTATAAAGGTTGATGCACTGCCTCTTTTCAATATCCTCCTCCTATTCACATTTTGAGTCTTTTGCCTATTGATGTCAGGAAGTATAAAATTCAAGTCCACAGTGTTAATGTGACTTCGTTTTGGAGCTTTGTTTCTTAGGTGTAGACCAGAACCCTTAAAAGGGCCTGATTTCCAGAACATTCTGAAAATTAAGTCCCTGTAAGTTATCTTATTCTGGAACCCAAGACCAAAGTCACCATTCACATCCGAAACCTTCAGTATAAATGAAGTTGCCTCTTGGATTACTTGAAAATGTGTGCAATTATGTTCTTACCACAAGGTGTATGAGCCTGCTCTTACATCAGTGTCTGCCTTGTGTCCTTTCAGGGCCACAGTCTGGCCCTGACTCCGTTCAGCAGCCCTCACTGCAAGGTTGATTTTTGATCCTCCTTGCAACTGCCTGATGTTTCACGATGTTTGTCAACATGTGTCGGGTTGAAAGTGGATCTTGCTGAAGACATGATAAAGCATTATAATTTGGTCCAGGACACAAGCACTTCAGTGTTTGCTGCTATTTTTTAATTTTCCAGTCTCACTGGTAAAGCTCATGCACTGAGTTGTTATATGGGATGCATGCAGCCGTAATGGACTGTGCCTGCACTTGGGAAGGAAAACCAGAATGTCAGGTGAGCCTGGTGCTGTAAACCAAAGAGCTGTAGAGGACAAGCTGTGTGTCATTGGCAGTTGTATGCTTTTAAAACTGGAATAAGTTATAAAAATAAACTGTGTTGCTGTGGATAATGCTTAACAATGAGGTTTATTCTTAATTCTGCTCCTGTGTCCTAGTTATCCGGGAATGTGAACTGGCTGGGGATTGATGAGGTGCTGACAGCGGTGGAATGTCTCAGACACAGGTGGGCAGAGGGGGAAGACACACTCAGTGCTGCACTGACCTCAACACCAAGGGATCTGTGACACTTCATCTCCCAGAATCACTTGACAGTTTAAAAGGAGTATTTACAAGCAATATTGCACATCATACTTGAATTACAGTGGCCTCCGTTTGAACTTGAGAGGGAGACACTGGCATTCTGCTTTTTTCTAATATCCTAACTTTTGACCTAGTTGTAGGGTTAATTAGCTTTGCCCTTCTTTGGTTTTCCAATGTAGTTACTAAGAAACATCATTATTAAGTGTGCTCTGATAGTCTACCACACTGATTTATACAGTCTGGGAAATACACCAGACCTTGACTCCATGCTTGCTCAAATTTGTTGACTTTTCACTGGCTTAAACTGACAACTTGGATTCTTTAGTTAACTGTTGATTTAGGGTGAAGCAACAGCGCAATTTAAAAAAGGAATTCCCTAATAAAGATACTTCCCATTTTAATCTAGATGGATGTCTCCTGGTTTTGGGGAGAAAAAATTACTCTCTTAGAATGCGAGTTACTGCCTTGCATTGTTTCCCATACAAGACATCCTCCTTCAAAGAACTGAATCCCAGGTAATGCTCCAGCTGTCAAACTGTTTTTTCATATTTCTCAATAAAACTTTCTACTTACTAGTTAGTTATCCTCTCTTTTTCTAGGCCTACAAACTCAAACCTCTGTTGTTTCCAGACATACTTGTGCCAAAAGCTCTCAGATGAACAGCAAGGGCACATCCAACAGCAGCAAGTCAGTGACCCTACAGCTGGAGAATTCCACTTCTACAATTGTAATTATTTGAGAATTAACATAAATAGTTCCTGAGGATCTAAGAGATTGTACACCTTCACAAAAATTACATGTCCAGTCAGTAGTAAGCCCTTCTTTTTCTTCCTTGTTTCAAGTGGTATCGAAGAGTTTGAAAAACGTATTTGCAAAACAATTTTCAGAACATACAGTGTTCAACATTGCACTTTACCCCTCATGTGAAACTTGGCTTCTAAATTAGAGTTCCAAATCAGATGCAGTAAATGCAAACTACAGTTGCTGGAAATGCCACGAGAATTAGTGCAGCACATCCAAATTTATTACAGAATTCAAGATACACCTTACAACCTAACCTCCTCCTCTGCATGCACTTGTGTAACAGAGATGTCTCTTTGTTCACATCCAAAAACAAATCTATAATTTGATGCTATCAAACCTTTGGCATTGCCCTTAAGTAAGTTTTTGTATCATAAAGAAAGAAAATACAAAAATACACATTTTTTTTTTTTAAAAATCCATCTCGGAACCATTTTCTGATGGTATTTCTTTAAGAAACGTGCAGAGGCACGACACACATGCAAAGCTTACCCTGTGAGCAGGATTACTGTGACATGATTTCCACATGCTTCATCTTGGGAGAGGTAAGACAGATTTTGTACACTGCTGTCAACACTGATTTGCTTCCTTTTCATTGTAAGTTTGTAGGGTTTTTTAGTTGTTACTATCCAGTTACACGAGGTACGACAGTGAAAGCTTTCCAGACTGAGAGACTGCGTGTCTTTTGGCCTTTCAGTGTCTGAGTGCCTGCCTCAGCGAGTTACCCAGTACACACAGTCACAGCCCTAATGGTGTTTTAGAAAAGCTCAAGTGCAGTGTTCTGTCCAAAACGTTATCATCAGAGCACTTGACATCAACTGTCCTGTCCTCGCTGCTGTGAAATGTCTATCAAGGAGTCTTCCTGCCTTGCTGGCTGCGCTGTGCCAGTTCCTCACAAAGCCTGGCAGCATGGAGGATGGCCTGGCTTCACCTCCTGCTGCTTGTGGAGGATCGCTGCACACCACTCAATTTCTGTTCTATTCAACATGGATTTCTGTCATTTCCTCCATCCCTTGTCCCCCCAGTCACGCCCTTGCCTCCCCCCAGGGGCAGGGATGGCTGTGGCCATCGGATCTCACAGCCCCGGGTGCAGGAGGGGCCCCTTTCTCTGGCAGCTGCCTCACAGGATCATGGAATTGTCAGGGTTGGAAGGGACATGTGGAGGTCACCCTGTCCAAGCCCCCTGCCAAGGCAGGGTCACCTGCACCGGGTGACACAGGAATGTGTCCGGGTGGGTTTGGAATGTCCTCAGAGAGGGTGACACCACACCCTCCCTGAGCAGCTGTGCCAGTGCTCTGCTACCCTCAATGTAAAGAATTTCTTCCTCATATTGAGGTGAAATTTTTTGTACTGCCATTGCTGCTCATCCTGTCACTGGGCACCACTGAAGGGAGCCCGGCACCATCCTCTTGGTACCTGCCTTTGAGACTGTCTGAGGTGTTTATTGTGCATTACAGAATCACAGAGTCAACTGGTTTACGAAAGACCTCTGAAATCATCGAGGTCTCTTCATCGAAACTGATCAAACATCACGTCAACCAGACCATGGCACTGAGTGCCACATCCAGCTCTTCTTTAAAGACCGAGAGGAACGGTGACTCCACCACCTCCCTGGGCAGGCTGTTCCAATGTCTAGCCATCCTTTCTGTAAAGAGATTTTTCCTGATGTCCAACGTAAAGCTGCCCTGGCGCAGCTTAAGGCTATGTCCTATCGTTCTGTCGCTGGTTCCGTGGGAGAAGACCCCGACTCACACCTGGCTCCACCTGTCAGGGAGATGTAGAAAGCGGAAAGGGTCCCTCCGAGCCTCCTTTTCGCCAGGCTGGGACGCCCCCTCAGCCGCTCCTCACAGGACTTGTATAAACGAGATCCCCTCTCAGCCTTCTCTTCCCTAGGCTAAACACGGGCAGCTCCCTGACGCCCCGAGCCCGCGTCCCCCCGGACAGCGCAGGGGGCGATGTCGGCCTGCGGAAGCACTCCGGGCTGAAGCGCCAAGATGGCGCCGGGCCGAGGGGCAGCGAGCCGGTACCGCCCCCCGCGCGCGGCCGCCGCTGGGGGGGGCGGGAGGGGCGCGTGCCGCCGGCGGCCGCCAATCAGGGGGCGGCGGCGGCGGGCGGCGCGCGCAGGCGCGCGGGGGGCGGTTGGCGCGGCGGCGGCGCAGGCGCGGTGCCGCTGTCGCTGAGGGCGGCGGGTCCCGGCGGTGCCACGATGTGGTTCGGCGGCTCCGTCCCCGCCGCCATCGCCGCCGCCAAGGAGCGCAGCTCCGTCTTCGTCGTGTTCGTGGCAGGTACGGTACGGTACGTCCCGGGGCCGCCCGCTGCCCCCTCCCCGGCACGGCCCGGCGGCGCCTTCCCAGCTGTGTCCCGCCCGCCGCCCCTTCCGCCGAGCGGGATTTGTGCTGTGTCAGCCCCAGCCCGCCGTGTCCGTGCCCGCCCCGTGGAGCGGGATCGCCCGTCCGATTGTCGCCTTCCCCTCCGTTCTGCTCTTCCGCACTGGGTTCTCGCCGGTGCAGCTCTCCGGGCTGTTTGTTGTCTTTCGTTTCCTTTCCTCGTACCGACAGTGCGTGTTTCATAACACTGTAATTGGAACCTGTAGGAATTCCCATCGTCTTGTGTACGCTGCCTTTCTCAATGAAAAAAAAAAAATACGGGAAAGAGAACTCAGTCTTGAGCTGCGCCAGGGGAGGTTTAGGTTGGACATCGGGAGGAATTTCTTCCAACGGGTGATTAGACATTGGAACAGGCTGCCCAGGGAGCTGGTGAGGTCCCTGGGAGTGTTTAAGGAAAGACTGGACGTGGCACTCATTGCCATGGTCTGGCTGACAAGGTGGTGTTTGGTCATAGGTTGGACTCGATGGTCTCGGAAGTCTTTTCCAACACAGTTGAAACAGTGATATTCTGTGATTAAACAAGCTCTTTCGCTTATTTTTGAGCTTTTCCGTATCCGTGTGTGTGTGGTTTCTTAAGATTTTACTGTTGACAGAAGTGCTCCTGGCTTGAAGTTTTTCAGGTGCCTCATGAAACAACAGTGTCAAATGTGTGACTTAGTGTTGTTCTCTTAAGAACTATTGAACTGTGGGACTCACGTGGCTTCAAGAAGTTCACTTCCAAAGGGGATGTGAACGGAAAAGTGCAGTTAAATTCCTTTGCTGACTCAACTCTCCATGTACTTGGAGAACAGCATTTTCTGCTGGATAGTAAACATTCTGATGGAAATCAAGGTCTTGTCAGACCACAGATCAGGTTGTGTTGGTGTTGGAGTAAGGGAAGGGGTGGAGGAGTTCGTGAAGAACCACAGCCCTTGGGAAAGAGTCACATTGCACAATTTGGGAGGGACCCCGTGCTGGAAGAGTATGAGGAGTCCAACCTCTGAGGAGGAAGGAGCAGCAGTGACACGGTGTGAGGAAGTGACTGCAGGAAGGGTGGGGAGGAGATTTGGTTTTATTTCCCATGATCCTGCTCTGATTTTTGATTAGTAATAAGTTAAATAATTTTTTCCCCGAGTCAAATCTGGTTTGCTTGCGAAGATAACAGGTGAGCGATCACCCCCCTGCCCTCATCTCTTCCCATGAGCCTTCCATTACCTTCTCTCCCCTGCCCAGCTGACGAGGGCAGTGACAGAGGAACTTTGGTGGGCCTCTGAATAGTTTCAACTTGACACCTATAGCAGGGGCTCAGAAATGCATGTTGTAACTTATGTCCAGTATTTTTTATGAAACAAAAATCGTGCACAGAATGAGGCCTGTTAGATGCTGATGGTGACTAGGTGGATGTAGGAATATGTAGATAAGCAGGGGAGATAAATTTGTGGTTGCAGGGATGTAACCTAGTTTTGTCATTGTGTGCGCTGTGAGGATTTGTTTTGTTTGTTCTTATGAGCCCTGGAAAAGGCAGAGCGTGACTTGAGCCAGGCACATCTGGAAATGGAAGAGTTGGAGAGTTCTGCTGACATCTGGCCCACCCTGGGCACTGTGGGATCAGGGCAGCTGACCCATGGCAGAGCTGGTCATGAAACTGCTGTGTGACATGTGCTGGGAAAGGAAGTTGGGAAGCCCAAGAACTTTCTCTCTGTGTGTGGAAGCAGCTGTGTTTGAAGGATGTGGAGTGCTGAAAGAACAGTCTGGTTTTGTGTTAGCAGAGATTGGGTTTGGTGTTTGGGTAGAAACACGTTTCACACTGCACCAGTGATGGTAACTTTGAGCCTTTACACTCCACACTTCCCACTGGAGAACAAGCTTTCAGCAGTGTTTGGTTCTGTACACTTACTGTACATAAGTAATGTCTATGGGGAAAAAAATGAATAAAGGAAAAAAATAATGAGAGAAATTGAAAATGTAAGTTAACTATCATTTTGGGTCGGCCATTGTGGAGGATGGCTTTTAAGTGCAGTTGACAAAAATTAGGAATTTCTGGTATGTCCATCTGTGTTTGGTTTCTGCCACCATCTGCCTGTCCCTCCCTCTCCTCTGCACTTCACTTACATTTTCTCTAGAAAACGAAGAAGTGGATTATTCTTTCTGCTTCCAGAATATTTTCTAGTCAAGCAAGGAATTATGTGTTTATTTATCTTCAAAATAAGGTGGCATTTGTCACTGTAAGTGCGCATTGTTCGATCAGGTTTCTCCCAAAGCGTTTTTGCTTGCAGCCATGATCCCAGCATTTCTGAGCTCAGTGTTTAGAGCCTTCATGGCACGTTCTGGTGACAGGATGATGTGAGGGTATTAAAGATCCTGTTGAACTCATAGGAAGTTGCAATAAGAGGGGTTGCTCCATTCTCCCCAGAGAGCACGAGGTGGAGCGGGTCTGCCTTAGGAAACCGGTGTGAAATGTTAAGGTGAGATGTGAGAGGCCTCTGGACACACCAGGTAAGGGGGTTGTGTGTGGGGAGCAAGAGGAGTTATTTTGTGGCATCCAGTAATTGCCAGCAGCAGTTTCCCCCTGTTGCTGCACGTGGAGACTATTCCTGACAGTGAAACTGGTCTGGCAGGGCAGGTGCCCCGGGGGATGGTGTGAAGTGGTGTCCGGGGAGGTGTTGGCAGGAGATCAGGGAAAGGTTCTGCCCCCGGAGGGTGTTGGGCAGTGGAACAGGCTCCTCAGGGAAGACTTGGGGGGGAATTTGGAAAATGCTCTCAGGAACATGGTAGGATTTTTGGGGTGTCCTGTGCAGGGCCAGGAGTTGGACTTGATGATCCTTGTGGGTCCCTTCCAACCCAAGATATGTTAGGATTCTGTGAACATCCCTGGTATCTTGCTGGTAGCTGTTCTGTAGATGATTTTGTAGCCTACAGAGTTTAAAAAGCCTTTGATTCTTTGAGTCACTAATCTAAAGTTGATAGTTCATTTGATACAAAACCTCATCTCTTCTGACTGAGGTGTTTTAAGATTATTTTTTCCAAAGGTTCGATATGGTCTGATCATGAAAATACCAGGCCACTCATAAGAAGTGCTTTTCAGAGTGAAAAAATGAAGGGGTTACTGTCTGACAATAAAAAGCTTTATATTAAAATGTTTGTTTCTTTTTAACAACGTTTGTAGAAACCCTCCTCCCTTTGTTCATAACTTTATATTTTTTTTTAATGATGATTTGCACACATAAGCTGTTGGTTAGTTATCTGTAGCCAAGATGTATCAAGACACTTTTCAAGTTAAATAAGTGAAGTGACGCAGAGGAGGAGGAGGAAGTGAATGGTTTAATGTCCTGACTTCTTGGCATTTCCAGAATGGCAATCCTCTCTCACTGAGTAGTTGTGAAATGCTGGACATGGAAAAGTCAGCTGGGCTTCTCTCTCCTTCTGAAAGGAAAACACTTCCCTGATGAGTGCATGCTGAGGGAAATTAAAGTCTTCTGACAACCTGTGATGGTTTTGAGTAAGTTCCTCATGCAGGAAGGAAATTATTGCAGAAAAAGTCTTGTCCAGTGTGTGAATCACTTGAGAAATGATCAATGTTTTCCCTACGCAGATTTACCTGATCAGGTTTAAGAGATGAGAAAGTATGATTGTGAATTGTTTACAGACCATTCCACTAAGTGAAATAAAGTGATGTTTTTGTTTGAGAAACAAGAAATCTGAGAGTTTTGGGATCTAGAATTTTGTGGCTGTTGTGCTGGCTCAGTGTTTAGCAGAATTATGAATTATGTCAAGTTCTGTTGTGCTTGACCTCTTGACTTCTCTGATGTTTTTCCTGTGACCTGGGAGTTTTGACTTCAGGATATAAGCACTACTACAAAGCTGTAATAAATGTACCCTGACCCCTAAATGAGAAAAGGTTACCAGAACAAAAAAATGTATGAGAACAAGCAGCTGTTCAGTGGGTAGTTACAATATTAATCACTGCATCATGGCACAGAGCTTTATAAAACATGAGCCATCAGCATTTTCATTCTGTCCTCTCAGACTGTACTGTGAGCAGCCTCTGCCCTGTTTGTGTCTTTCAGCATTCTTTCTTCTCCAGCAGTTGGTTGTGTGGAAAAGTTAGTGTCAGGCAAGTATTTGGATATTTTTAGTGGCCTAATCGGATGAGCACGTGTCCTTTTGAACCAGTGTGTGGTGAAGCAGCTGCCTGGGAGCGTTTGGAAACAGGAGAGGAGGCTGAGCTGCTCTGGGCACAACAGCTGCATTGACCACACTTGGAAGCACTTCACTTAAAGCAAGAGGAAGGGTTCCCACGTAAAATAGCCTAAACATTTGCTTACTTATGCAGAAGAATAATAATAGAGATAGATACTCTCTTACTTGCTCCAGTAATTCCAGGGAAAAATTGAAAACCGCTTCTCCGAAATGGTGTTTTTGATACATGCCCCTGTGAGAGGCCTTGTGACCAAACAGCAGCGCTTCACTGGGAGATGCCACATGTAGCTCCTGATCTTTAACAAGTCAAAAATATTGCATGGAATGGCAACTGGGATGAAACAAACAAGTGGTTTGTTGTTGTCACTGAATAATGGACTACTATACTTCTATACTTGTGACTCAGATTCTTCATCAAGACTGCAGTCCATTCCAAGCTGCTAGGAGGTGATACAGATTGAAGATAAAGAAACGGTTGCAGGCCAGTGTACTTGTTGAAAGATGGTTAATATTCATCAGAATCTATTTATTAACCCACGCCCTCACTAAACTGGTGTTTTGGGAAATAAATGTTATTCTTGTTCTTCTGTGCTACTCACACCTTTTCCTCCCCTCCTGCTGTTACTGCTCATGTCAAGAACTGGAATACAAAACTAAGTTACAAATAATCTATAAATAAATGTTTCTTGGTTTGGGGTTTTTTCAATAGTGTCAAACTATGAAATGTTACCTGCTGAATTATGTATTTTACAGGGAGTGGAGAACACAGTTTTCCCTACTAGCAGCTGGTGTAATAATATGTAATTAAATTTATAACTAGGGGCAAGCAGAACATAGTTTTGACATGTTATCAAAGTGAACCAGCTGGAATGAATTGTGTCCAGATTATTTAAAAAAAAATTATAAAGTGACTTGAAAATAATCCCCAGAGTGTTTTACAAAGGTGATTCCAAGGGATTGAAGCAAAGCTGAAGTCTGGGCAGAACCAGCAATTTGTGCTGGGTTAAACTCAGGTGTGTGCTGTGTCTTGCAGGTGAAGATGAACAATCTACTGAGATGGCTGCAAGGTGGGAAGACGAGAAGGTGACTGAAGCTGCATCAGATGGTTTTGTTGCTATTAAAATTGACACCAAAAGGTTTGAGCCTATTCTAATTCTGTCTCTTATACAGTATTTCAGTGATGATGATGATGATGAGAGTCAGAGGCTTCTGAAGTCCTCACCCTGATTAGGAGATAGTGTGCATACAGGGTTCCAGAGCAGAAGTGAATTCAGTACTCCTGAAGTCCCAAGAGCCTGAGAAAATGTCAGAATTTCTTGTTGTGTTCTGCATATACTCGTGCATCTCAGATTGTATTCCAGTACTAGTAATAGAGTGCTTGAAGTTGCCCTTTCTCAACTGGAAGAGACACAAAAATGCTGGAAAAAAAATGCAAGTGCTAGAGGCAGTTCTTGCTTTGCCAAGTTACATAATGAATTAAAAACCTTTCATGAATTCAGAAAGATAAAAATCTGTAAAGCCCCAGAGAAAATGTGTTTGCCTCCTTTGTAACACACAGAATGGAGAAGCATTTAAGTTCCTGGGTAAATTACTCAGCTATTTTTGTTATGTTTGTGTTCCAGTCCATGTGCACAAAGTGCACTGACATTTCCCCAAATGGTATTATTTTGAAATGCTCTATAGACATTTTATTAGATTTACTACATTATTTGTGCTCAATAGACTAGATTTCTTTTTCCTGAATTGCCTCTTAGCACTGTTTTCCTAATTCTTATGTAGTCAACTGTGACAACCAAGGATTGTCACCATGTCAACACTTTGCAGAATGTTAATGATAAGATGCAATGCAAATTTGCTTTTAGTGTTCTCTCAAGTATTTAAATAGTTTTGTAGGACAGTTATTTTTATGATGAAAGACTTAATCTGAAGTTGTTGCAAAATGATTGCTACTCCTAAATGAATCTTTTCTTTTAAACAGTGAAGCATGCCTGCAGTTTTCTCAAATTTGTATCCTTTGACATCCATTTAGATGCTACATTATGATTACAGATAATTGCTCTTTACAAGTTAATACCCTTCTTAAGACAAATACTTACAAGCGATGCTATTGAAAATACTTATTTTGGCACAAAACTGTGCAATAAACTGTGTAGTTAGTAGATACCATCTGTGTATTCAACTAGCTGTCAGTTATTAGAGAAAGTGAGCAAATTGGGTTTTTTATGTTAATCCTATGTAATTCTCTAAATAGAAAATTATCTAAAGCTTTATGTAATCTAAATAACCTGTTGGTCCTACTAATCAGCATAGGAAACAAACTAAAAGTACTTTGAGTTATGAGCTGGGGCTCAGAGGTGCAGAGGAGGAGGAACAAGCAGTGGCCTGGGTTCTGTCACACACACAGGTGTGAAGTCAGGTAAATCCCTGCTTGCCTTAAGGAGGTCATTGCTTACAATCTTTCGTTCTGTGTGATGCTGGAAATTCTGCACCTTAACTTGGATTTCCTGCATGTTCTGGAGATCTCATGACTGTCTACTTAAGGTGTTGTCTGACACTAAAACAAAATCATTCTCAAGTCAAAGCAAAATCAATTGCCTGAAAAGTTGGAGTAAAATAGTTTGGCCTAACCAGTACAAAGAAAAGCAGAAATGCTTACCAGTGGCATGTGATGGATCTTTTTTGTTCCTGCTCCCTTGGCCCTGACTGCTGGTGCCCAGTTGGAGATAAGAGCACTGGGCTAGGAGCTCCTGCAGGAAGGACTTGTGCTTTGCCCTGTGATGTTACTCTGTCAACATGGGTCATTGAGCACCCTTAACTGTCGCTGTGCAGATCCCGTAGTGTGCGTCCCATCCAGTTTTTTTATAGGAGACAATGGAATCCCTTTGGAAGTCATTGCTGGCAGCATTTCTGTGGAAGAGCTGGTTACCAGAATCCATAAAGTCAAACAGGTAATGCTGACAGGCTGGATCTTCCTGATGCAGCTGGTGATGCTCAGGACAGTGATGGCCCTGGCCCTTAGCTTGTGCCTTTGGAAGTTACTGGTGAAAGTTGAACCAGTGAGTTACTGGTTCTGTCCTTCCAGCAGTAAAATCTGCAACCTTGAGTTCGGTACATAGGTTGGAAGCTCTGTGCACAATGCTGCATTAATTTTTGTTTGGTTTACATCATCTGTGTAAGCCCACAGTACTGAAGAAATGTGTCATGAACTGTAACCTGGAATGACAAAACATGACAACTCACCTTTAAGGGGATTACTCTTCAGCTCATAACGTGGTTTTGTAATATTGTTCTGTAATGTGGATTGGTAAAGTTATACACAAGTGTAGGTTGCTTTATCACTTTGATTTCAAGTGCAAGACTAAAATTAGAAAAAAATACGAAATGCGTGATTGTACCATACTCAACAATATGTGGTAAATCTAGTTTTATATTTTCAGTAGGGCTAATTCTTCAATAATAGTTCAGTCTTGACCTTTTAACCTGTGAAAAATATTTGAACTTGCATGGGCTTCATTCTCTCTTTTCCCAATTTCTTAGATGCACACAGGGAAAGGGCGGCCTTTGGAAAACGGCAGTCAGGCCTCTGCTCCCTGCCCCTCCTCTCAGTCTGATGGTGCTCCAGAAAGTGCAGAACCCAGAGCAGGGGTTTGTGACTCTCCTGAGGCTGCTGTGCCTGAGACAACAGCATCTTCTGCTGGTAATGGTTAGTGTTCTGACACAAATGCCACCTCATTTGCTTTGGAAATGGTTTTTCTTAAGTTGTTACACGATGGTACATAAAAGTCAATAGAGTGAGCAGACTCACCGAGGAGAAACTTGGGACATTCCAGAATGCTTTGTGCAAGTCTAGAGGGGAGGATAACTTGTCATTCTGCTTAGTTTTAATAAGTGAGGAATCTGTGGTTTATAACTCAGTAAAATTGTGTATGCTTTCATGAAAAAGGATTCAATTAAAGCATTTTTTTTTTGCTTAGTAACCTGAAACCAAATTGTTGAGGGGGGGAGTCTGAGTAGCAGAACCTCGTATCTCCGTGAGATATCCCAGTTGCTGCAAATTGTGGCTAGCAAGGAGCCTGATAATGGTTATGATAAGAAGTACACCTTTTCTTTTTTTCTTATGCACTGCTTTCTTGTAAATCCCTTGAAGATGAAGCAAATTCAGGTCAAGCAAGCCAGGAGGCAACTAATTCTGCAGATGAGCAAGCAAATGATGCTCAGCCTGTGAATGACCTTACACTCAAAGTAGAAAGGCAAGTCTTCTTTTGCAGACTTCTTAATGTGCTGTATTTGCTTCTCAGCAGTTTTGTTGGGTTTTGGGTTGGTTTGGGGTTTTTTTAACAAACACGTTTCATTACTGGATTTTGGTCCTTAATCTGTTGTCATCTGGCGAATATTTATATGGTCTTATTTTGTATTACATGTCTCTGACAATACTAGGGCTGATACCAAACCAGGTTTTTGATTAGTATCATTTCTCGTGTACTTTGAAAGAAAGAGGTAATCTGGAAAACTCTTAAGTGTTCACCTTTGATATAACTTCAGTAGAGATGTTATGTTTGCTGCAAGTTCTTAAATGAATTGAAACATTGAACTCAAAGCACTGGAAACTGGTGTAATAAAATGCCAACCTAGGTTTTGTATAGAGATGTCATCTTACTCCTTGTTGATTTGATGACTGTTTGTAGTTTAGGGATATTGCAAAAGTCAGTGGAATCCAATTCTGAGATTCATGCTTTGATCAGTGAACAGTAATGAGCTGAGTTGAGTTTTTTGAAGTATGGGGATCAGAAACTCCTGGCTCAAAACATGATTAATTTATTATTTGTAGTTTTTAAATATGGGATATTGTTTATAAACTTTTTTTAATAAGATTGATAGTATTTGAAATAGCCTGTCTAAAACCATAACACATGTTTAGCAAATAGGAATATTTATAATGTTAAAATATGTTTTAAATATTTTTCGTGCTTATTTCAGTTTTCTTCCGAAGTTATTGGATGAGAGGCATATTTTTTACCTACCACTGATAAGACAATGCAATCAATATTTTAATATAATTATCAATGTTCCTTTTTAAAAAATGCATTAATCTTCCATACAAATCTGGCATAATTTATCTACAGCGTTATTTGCAAGGGGGAAAAAGAGGAGGCCAAGCTCTGTGGTAATTACCACTTTCTTTTGAAGAAAACAGCTACCATACAAACATTTTTCTGATTATATGACTTTTCACATTGGGTCGTGCCTGCTCTTTCCTCAGACTTCAAATGTGTTGGGATTTTATTTTATTGAGGAATTAACATTTTTCTTTTAAGTCAGTCTTTATTCTGAGGCATTTTTCTGGATAGCTGAGACAGATGCATGTGCATCTATGTCAGGGATATATATTACTTGTGTTCCCTTTTAGGAGGTGATGTGCAGAAGAAACCAGATGGCTTAAATAGCTAAAAAGGGATTGAGATTTAGTGTTTCTGTTACCACAGATCATAAATACTGTTTGCTTATTGTGTGTCTTCGTGAGTTGGTTCAACAGTAAGAATATGTAGGATTCTTTATTTAATGAGTGGAAAAAAGGACAAAAGGAATGTTGGAACAACTGTAAAAGTGAGAAGGGAGGTGGTGAAATCACCACCGCCCTTTGCATGGATGGTGCACCCGCATGGGAATGAATCACTACTGGTACACGAGGTATTAGCACTGTGCTGCAGCTCATTTTCATGTGTTCTCCTGGGTTTGCAAATGCTTCTTTATCATTTGAAAATACTGCAGTGGTAAGACTTTTGACTTTGTTCTTACATTTAGGTTAACAAAAAGGCTTGAAGAAAGAAGAGAGGAGAAAAGGAAAGAAGAAGAACAGGTAACACAAAAACATAAAAATCCTTGCAGCTTGTTGGTTTTTTTGAAAAAATGTTTAATGCCTTCTTAAACAAACATACTTTAGTCTTTCCTCTTGTCCAAAGCAATTTTGTGGTCCAATTTTTATATCTTTCTATTCAGAAAGAAATTAAGAAAGAAATCGAAAGAAGGAAAACTGGTAAAGAAATGTTGGAGTACAAAAGACGACAGGAAGAAGAATTGACCAAACGGATGTTAGAAGAAAGGAACAGAGAAAAGGCAGAAGAGAGGGCTGCTAGAGAGCGCATAAGGCAACAGATTGCAATGGTAAATTTTGCATTTTGGAAGAGAGCTTGCTGTTTCTCTCCCTCACAGTGTACTAAAATGATACATTATCTCATCTGATGAAGCTTTGAAAGACTGTTCATTTTTCCATTTGGAATCCTCTGGCCTTGTATAGCAATGATTTTTGTATTTGGGGTTTATGTAGCATTTCCTGTGTACAAAATGAAACTTCTGCTTTCATCTTCATAATTCTTTTCTATCTCAACAAACATTTCTGTCACACTGCTTGAGCCTAGTGGAGAATTATCATATAAACATAAAAATAATTGCATTTAGGCATGGTACTAAAAGAGAAGCACAGGGAGTATATAATTGTAGAAGATACACAAGAACCCTGCTCTCAAAATGGTGAGGAGGATTATTTTCCAAGTTAGTTTATATGGGTGTGCATATATGGATGTAAACAGTTGATAACAACTGAAATTATTCCTCATTATTAGGTTTTGGTATAGAACACTTCGAATTGCAGTCATGTAACTTCCCATAAGGTTTTTGCCTTAATCTTCCCTGCAGTGTTGAGCTTGCATGGGAAGATCATCTAGTAACAACTGGTTGTGGGAAGTGAGTCAGTGAGAAGTGTCATCTTGGCTAATGACACGAGAATGTGCAGTTTGGCAGTGAATAATTCTTTGCGGTTCCACTGTCTCTTCTCCATATGGTCTGTTTGTTTGTTTGTGCAGTTGGTTCATGAGTATAGATCATAGCTGTCTGTTTTAATGAGTGTCAAGCAAGAAGTTATGTTAACAATTAAGGTTTTCCTTTGATCCTTCCACAGGATCGTGCTGAGAGGGCAGCTCGCTTTGCAAAATCGAGGGAAGAAGCAGAAGCCGCAAAAGCTGCAGCTCTTCAGGCTAAACAGGCTGAAATAGAGGCCAGAAAAGAGGCAGCTCAAAGGGAGCGAAGGTGAGATGCAGTAGAGACACAAATGTGTATTTTGGGGGAGAGAGTAATCTCCTCATCTCTTGACAACCATGTTGAGCTGTTTAAACAATGACATTAGTTATTTACATGAACATGATGTTCCTTGATAGCTTTCATCCTTTTGACATTTGTGATCGTGAAACACTAACCACTTTTTCTGGTGTGTTATTTTAGTTAGATAAGAGCTTTTTGTGTCTGAGCTTTGATTTAAATACCAGTATCATGGAGCTTGGTGGGTACTAGATAAGGTGAGAATGCGAAAGATGATGCCTGGACAGAATGACTTGGCAGTGTCAGCACTGCTGGGGAGCTGGGTGCAGATCCAGGGGCTGTGTGTGGATGGCTTGGATTCAGGAAGGCTGGGTTGGGGCCATCAGCTGCCTGTGTCAGAGTTGTCTCCTGCCTTGTCCAGCACTGGTTTAAGAATTGTCCAAGCCTATAGGGACATTATATGGATGGAGATCTGGAAGAGATGCATTGTGAGAGATCAGCAGGTGATTTTCCACTGTGAATTCAATCTTGCAACCCATCTGCACTGCCCTGGGCAGGATGAGTGTCCCTCTCTCCCACATTTCACTACTACCAAGCAAAAGGCCCAGGAGCCTTTGTCTGTAAGGGTTCATGTCCTGACTGACCCCAATACCTGTCCTGCAGTGCAATAGCCAGGATTCAGTTCCGCCTCCCCGATGGATCTTCCTTCACGAACCAGTTCCCATCCGAAGCACGGCTAGAAGAAGCCAGGCAGTTTGCTGCACAGGTAAATGGGCATTTTGTTTCTCAGCTATGTGCTGATTATGATTTGGTGAGCATCTGTTGATGGTGGTGGAGTTGTCATCAACTCCTTTCCTTGTGGGGTATTGGAAGGGAGTTTTGGTAGCAGCCTTCTCCAGTGCCACCAACTGCCTTTGGATTGCTGCAGTGTATCATTAGTAAGAGAAAAATGAAGGATATTTCATATCCTACTCTGAGGGTGATTGATAGTTTGATACAGAACTCTTGTTAAGGTATACTCAGCTGGCAAATATTCAGTTGTTTGAAAATGAAAAGTTTTAAATAAAATGTTTTCTTTATGTGCTTCACAGACGGTTGGTAACACTTACGGCAATTTCTCACTGGCGACAATGTTTCCCAGGAGGGAGTTTACCAAAGAAGATTATGGAAAGAAGTTACTGGAACTCGAGTTAGCACCCAGTGCTTCAGTAGTGTTGCTGCCGGTAGGTGTTGGGTTTTGCTGTGTTTGATTTTTCAGACAGCAGTACAATAGCTGAATATTTGCTGTTAGTCAGCCATGAGAGTATTTGGCTTGAATTTGGGGATTTCCTTTGTCTAAACAGATTGCGGAATTACTCTAGTTTTTGTCAGGACTGATTTGGAGAGGTTTTTTCTGGAGCAGATAAATGGTGGCATAGATTCTTGTCTGACATGTCACCAAAGTTGTACCTTTGTGTCTGCTGAGCTGCTTCAAAATGATGCGTGAGATACTCTGTCTACAAGAGCAGGACTTTAATACCTGACAAGTTTGCTTGGTGTGTTCCTGACAGGCGGGAAGACCTGCGACTTCTGTCGTTCAGGCTTCAGGCAGTGATCTGTGGAAGTTCTTGGGCACAATCCTTTACCCCCTCTTAGCGGTTTGGAGATTCATTAGCAACTTTCTGTTTACGAGCCCACCCCCCTCACAGCCCTCTGTGAGATCAGCTCATCAGCAAGACCACTCAGCTGCCTCCACATCGGGCAGCATGGAGCAGAGCAGGTAAGGCAAAGTGTTTAAGGCGGCTGTTTCTCAAGCTTCTGGCTGCAATTGCTCTAGTCTTGTAGTGGGGAACTGAACTTTCAATTACACAGTAGAAAAAACATCGTCTTGCAGTCATTTATGAGCAGGGAATTGAGCTGTAACTACAGAGGTGTGCTTCACTTCAGCTGATACTGTTTGGAAGATAAAAATGTTAAAAATGACATATCAAACTGTTATGGGATGGTCGTCCAAGAAGCAGGAGCAGGCGAAGTCTGGTTCTGACAGGTGTTGTATTGCCCAGAGAATGAGATCTCCCGTGTACTAGGAGAGCTGCTTGGCTGTTCCTGGTGGAAAAGCCACGTATTGCTTCATTGATAGGGAAAATGAATCTGCCACTCTGATTGCTAAGTGACAAATTTTCACCTGGGTACTGATTCCCAAGGAAACAAAATGCTGAAGATTGCTATTATTGAGGAGAAGAGAAGGATGGATGATTTGTGTATATTGCATTTGCTGCTTCTTTTGTGTAAGTATTACTGAGGAAACTGTCAAACCTCACTGTTCTTTGTGCCCTAGGCAAGCAGTCAGGAAACGAGTAGTGGAAAAGCGGGGGGAAGACTTCAAAAAAGAAGGCAAAATATATAGACTGAGGACTCAAGATGATGGAGAAGATGAAAACAATACTTGGAATGGAAATTCTACACAACAAATGTAGTTTCGAGTAACTGCAGTTACTATCTGGCTGCTTTCTTTTTTTCTTTGTTTTTTTTTTTTCCTTCTCTTATTTGATCTAAGTCAACTAAAGCTTCTGGACAAGTGGGGCTTATTTTACACTGACTGAATTACTTAATTCCTATTCCTGCGGTGGATTATGGAATAAAGTCACCTATGTTGGAAAAATCACGTGGGCGTAGGTGAAACCTAGTAAAAAGACTGAAAATCTCCATCAGCTTTCATAAATATTGCCCTATGCCATAGAAAGGCACTTTTTAATCTATAAATACTCTGCTACATAAATTTAATGGCCAGATATATTAATATAAAGGTCATGGTAGACAATGACTGATTGAAATGAGGGTTTCAGAAGCACTGTAAGTAGCAAATCAGGTAACTAATTTATGTTTAACTTTTTTCTTGCTTCTGCAACTGCAAGCAAAACCTTGTAGTTTTTAATTCCCTAAGCACTCAATAAAGTATTTTCCAGAAAACAGGACTGTCTTGTGAAGTTGCTCTGATGTTCTGGTATCACAAGGAAGCAAGCAGGCTCATGCACTGAAATTTAAAATGCATCAGGCAAACATTTTGTTCCAGTTTAAATGACCTTACTGTACATGAAATAAAGGAAAAGAGGGATGAAAATCCAATCTGTGCCGTAGCTGCAGTGTAACAGTTTTCACCAGGAGAGACACTAATTTGTCTTAAAATTCTAAGAAGCAGAAGATCTTCCAGGGGTCCTTTCAGAACTGTTGATGATGAAGCAAGGACAGATGCCAGCTGATGTTCAGAATCCTTATGTGCAATTTTATTTTACTTTGGTCTTTAAGAAACCAAATCAGTAACGCCCATGGACAAAAGAGAAGTTAACATAGAAAAATAATTTCCCTCCCCCTTTTTAAATTGAAAAGCAAACAACAGAAGCGTAAGGAACCATCTCTGAGGCAAGGCAGAAGGCTGCAGTACTGCAAGCAGTAGTTTGTTTTCCTGGTAGCATAGACTTTTTTTTAAAAAAGCCAAACAAACATTTTATGGGGTGGAAATACTACATTTTACTGCTAAGTTCCATGTGTGATTGTTTATGGGATCTTTTGGATCTTTTGGATGATTTTCTGTATTTGTATGCAAAAAGAGCCAAGCCCAGTGCTCCAACTGCAGAAAGAGCAAGAAGCACATAGAGTGCTATTTCTGCACTTTGGGATGTCAGATCCAATCCCAGAAAGCGCACACCGTCAGCTGCTCCTGGAGTGGGGTCTGTCGGTGTCACTGCATGGGGAAACAGAAAGTGTTAGTGCAGAGCCTGGGAGAACTGTTCCATACAGGTGAGGGCACTGCTGCTTCTGCCTCCACCAGGCTTTTCACTGTGTCCTTCAGTACTCTGGCAGGAGCTGTAATTCTGGGGATCAGGGAGTGATACAGTTCTAGCTCAGAGTAAAGGCACAGCTGAGGCTGACAGTGCAATTCCTGATAATACATAGTGAGTATTCTCATTCCCAAACCCCCACACTAACACTGGTTGCTTTTCATTTTACTGCTCCAATTCAGAAGACACAAATGACAAAAGAATCAGGATTTCCAAAGCTTTACCCAAAACAAGGATTTGCATAAAGTGTTCAAAATTTTTCCTAAATAATCTTGTGGGAGTATTGAATGTGTGTGGTTTGGAAAACATTGGGCAGTTCTGTTGGAGAAATACCTAATGGAATAACTTTTGCTACATTTTTAAGACAGGCACATGTTGAGGTGGTCTTGCACAAGGGTTTAGTTGTTAGCCTGGTTTTGCATAGGGAAGTGACATTGAGTGGACCTGCAGAAAAAGGTGGTGTCTCTAAAAATCCTTAGATTATGGAACTCTTTTGGGATTATGGTGAGATAAGCACCATTTCTGCTGCGTCACTCACCTTCTGGCTCCTGTTCCAGACAGGGATGTGGCCCTGCTGCTGGGTCTGGAAAGCCATTGCAGTTTATGATCTGTGAATAATACTTGGCTGAGGCCTTGGGGCGCCGTGGCAAGGCGGGATCTGAGAAATTCACATGGTAGAGCCCAAACTTTTCCACAAAGCCCACAGCCCACTCGAGGTTGTCCATCAGTGTCCACGCAGTGTAGCCCTGTAGGTCGACACCGTCGAGCACCACGGCTGCAGGCAGGAGCAGAGAGAACAGGTCAGCGGCCACCCCTCAACCAGGCAGGGCAGGAAGGTGCTCCAGAACATCCACACAGGGCACACAGTGAGGTTATTGCCACTGGGGCCTCTCTGGTTTTGTTCTCCCCAACGCCACCTCTCCCCTGTTACAGCCGACAAGCAGCCAGGGGAGTTCACTCAGTGCCCAGGACTGGACGCTGCCTTTCTCTGCTCCAAAAATCAGAGATTTTGTGCAAGAAACAAAGGGTTAGGAATAGAGAAGAAAACCCATTAAAATGCAACCATTGCCTAAACAAATGTTGGTGGGGCCTTGCTGCTCCAAGGCAGTAAATGTCTGAACACCTGGCTCTTCCCCGTACATCAGAAAAGCAAACTGAAAAAGCCCTTTCTTGAAGCTGTGTCACCACTGCTGTAACTGAAACCAGTTTGGGGGTTGGGATTTTACTGTTGTTTTTAAAAAAGATGCAGTTTTCAGACACAGCAGCAGTCGGAATAGAAGAAGTTCAGGAGTTTATCAGGTAGTAGTACCTTCTCTCACCAGGTACAGCAAATCAAGGAACCTGCAGGTTACCCCACTAAACCCAGGCTTCGTTCTTCCTTTAGATCATCTTTCCTGGCACATCTGTGACTATCCACAGGCAGTTTTTGGTAAACCCAGAGGCTCTTGGAAGTGGATTCAATAAGCCCATGTAACTGTGTAACTTGTGAGTGTGATGGCAGTGGTCTTTCAGCTCTTCACAACTTGCTTTATACACATCAGTCCCGTGGCAAAGCCGCTGCTGCTCTCTGGAGCTTTGGATGACCAGATGTCAGTAATCACTCTTACCTTTCAGTGCCTCGTTAATGTAGGTCCGATAGTAATGCATTCTCCAAGTGTCATTGAATTCAAAGGCTCCCCTTTCTGAGACCCCGTTTTCAGTCACGTAAATGGGAGGGTTGTTGTACTCTTCCTTTATCCACCTGAGGATCTTCCTGAATCCAAAGGGTGTCACCTTCAGCCAGAGGGAACCTGAGCTCAGCCAGCTGCGGTCGGTCACTGTGGCTACGCCCCTGGGGAGGAGGACACTGCTCAGGGACAGTCCCGTGTGCCAGGCACCTCTGTGCCCAGGGCTGAGGTGCTGCTGGTGCTCACAAGCCTAAAAAACACTTGTCCTGCTTTGATTTTCTTAACACTCTTTGTTAAATCAGATGTGGCTGACAATATCACGTTGGTTCCAAATCTTTGTATACTACAATGCGTAGTATTTCTACTTTTTCTACTTTTCAAGGCATAATGCAGTGCTCGAGCACACAAAATTGCCCTTTACATTACATGCAGGAATGTAACAAGCCCACTGTCCTACAGGGTTCAACTGTAAGGGGCTGGGATGTAGCAGCAAAGGAAAGTGATAACAGTTTCATCTATTCCCTGTGGAAACATTTTGGAAAGGAGACAATTTCACCCCCCCATGTGGTCCCACCATTACCTGAATTCTCATTAGAAAAACTAGTAAGCTCCTGCTGTTTACTTTTTTGAAGTTGAATGAAATTAATATCTAAATAAAAAATCTTGACTTAATCTATACTTAATCAGTGATATAGCTATTTAGGCTTTGAACTTACATTTATGCAATGCAACGAGGGACTTAAACCTGTTAAACAGCAAATGGATCAGTATCCATAAACCAGGATAACACCTCACAGTTTAAACAGCAGATTGGAGGCAGGAGATAAGATAAATACTGTTTATCACCTGTCTGTAAGAAAAAGGCTGTTGCTGGACTTTTGTGAAAATAACAGCACCTCAGGTACTGCTTGGTTGTATTATCCCCAGTATTGGTTTGTAAGAGCTTAAAACAGCTATTTCACAGCTTTATGTGCTATAAATTTACACTTGTCAGTTACCCCAGCCTCCAGGTGTGCAGATTTTACTTGACCAATAATTTACATTCATCTCTTACCTATCAGAGTCGTATGACATAACACCCTTAGGATAGTTTAGGTTGTAGGTTAAAACCGTGGTATAATGATTAAGACCAAAGTAGTCATATGTGCCTTTAATTCTTTGTTTTTCACTTTCAGTAAATTCTGTAAGTCTGCAAGAGAAAACAGAGAATACACTTTGCACACACTCCACTGGGTAATGCTGGGATCCCCGTACCAGCACCACAAGCACAAGGAGAGAAATGGAACTGGGAATGGAAAATAAGAAATGTAACTGAGAGGGACCAATGAGATCAGTACATAGTTTTAAGAAAAGTTAAACAAATTTACCACAGGTATCAGCTAAAGTACTGTGGCTAATGCAGGGCAGTTACTGTGTCGCTGAGCTAACAATTTATTCTCCCAAAGATATATTAGTAAATTTAGTTTGCAAGAGAGGTAAAGACAGGGAATAGGCAAAGCCCCCCTGCCTAGATTGGAACTAAGTGATCTTTAAGGTCCCTTCCAACACAAACCACTGTGTGATTCTCTGAAAATGTACACCAGAATTTTTCAGTGAAGGAGGATACAAGAAACTTTTACAGTAATGTTGGAATAGAATCATTGAAGTGTATCATTTCTATAAGAAAAGCATGTTTCAGCACAGCCACGTGAAACAAAAGCAGGTGTGTGCTGGGCTCTCACCGGGACTTGCTCAGGCCCTGAGCCAGACTTCGTTCCAGAACCCTTCTTTTCATCACTTCACTATAATCACCATTTTTGAAGATGGGGTGAGCAAACCAACCCAGGAAAAACTAAACCAGGAAATAAGGGAGGATAAATCATATATCAAAACATGGGATTTAGATACATTCCCTGTCATGTGCTGCTTTATAGGTGATACCTGAATTTATAACAGGCACACAGAGATACGAAGGGATGCCCATATAACAGCAGTAAATTTAATAAGCTTTTGTCACTGCGACCATATTTTGTGTCATTTCTGTTGCACTCTTGATCAGCCTCCATAAGAGGAGGATACATTTCCTCGCAGTGGTGCCTCTGCCTCACCATTTCATTTCAGTAAGATGCTGGCCTGGGTTCTGGGCACGTGCAGCACCCAAAGAGGGGGAGTCACCTGGAGCAGCAGGGAGAGCTGTGACCAGGGCTCTCCGTACCTGCATGAACCGTCTGGCAGCCTCGATGTCCTCCTGGCTGTGTGGGTTGCGTGGCTCTGCCCAGTCAGAGTTGATGGTGATGGAGATGAGCCCTCCCTGCCTGGCCCTGTAGGTCTCGTTGTAGAGGTGCCAGACCTCGGCGTGCGCCTTGATCAGGTTGTGTCCCACGGCGTAGGGAGCGCGCCCCGGCCGCGCCGACACGCCTGCGGGGACGGGGACGGGGACGGCACGGGCAGTGGGGCAGCGCTTCCCAGCCCTCTCACGGCTGCTTCCCGGGTTAACACAGCCCCGGGCATCCTGAGCTGCCCCGGTAAAGGAATGGATGCGCAACACCCCGTGTCCCAGCCCTGGGCTGCAGGCAGTGCTAGGCAGGGGCAGCTGAAGGAGCAGCTGCCAAGGGAAGGCTGTGCAGGGAGGACCCTGCATTGCCCCCTCCTCCCGCTGGAGTGGGACGTGCACTGCCGGCCCTGGCAGCAGGCTGCTGCTGCCAGTTTGGAAAGCAGAGAGCTGTGTGTTCAGGTCAGCTCACATGCCCTCTTCTCTTGGTTCTACCCTGCTGCTGAGCTGGGTCTTCCTTCAGCCCTAACTCTTCTCCACAGTCCTTGGAGCTGGTCTGGAAATAAAATCTGCTCTGGGCAGCAAGTGTAATCCAGACTTGGAGGTGACAGGCAGAGTAAAAGAAGGACCTGTCCACCACACCACAGCAATCCAAACCCCATCTATCCACAGCACACCATTTTCCTCGTTCCACCTTTGCAAGCCCCAAGGAACTACTCTGCTGCAGCGTAAAACAATTGTGTTGACAGTGCCGTGAGGGCTCTGAGGTTATGCCCAGCAGTCTTACCTGGAGCAGCTGTGCCAGTGCCATAGCCAAGGTAGGCAGTGTTGTAGGGTTCATTGAGGGTTATCCAAAATTTCACTTTATCTCCCAGCCTCTGGAAAATGACCTCAGCATATTCCTTAAACCTCTGAACTATGGTGTCATTCTCCCACCCACCGACGTCCTGCAGCGCCTGTGGGAGGTCCCAGTGATAGAGAGTAACCTGTGGGGAAAGACAGGAGGACAAAGGACTCAAGCAGTCACTCTCACAGTACCTCAGACTCATTTACAACCGCAAATAAACTTTGTGCTTTGATCTGCAGTTACCTATTCCTAATACAGTTTGATGTTGTAGTGATCACACATGCACTCAATAAAATACATTTTTGCCAGTTTCTTTAGGGACTAAGCTTTTACCAAAAACCACCTTGTGACAGCAAGAACTTACCAGTGAAGAACAGCTGCACCTGCACTGACTGTCAGGTGAAATAGAATCCACTAGAACACCTGTCTGGGCTGGCACAGGGGTATGAGGACAGCTCAGTGTCACTCAACAGTGCTGAAAGAGCTGATTGCTGCAGGAGTGAGGTCACCGTCCATTGTGTGTCACAAATAACACTGACCAGTGGAGCTTCCTGACTCCCAGGAAAAGAATAAAGTTACATCCATCTCTAAGAAAGGCAAGAACTACATTGGTCTGTCTCACCTCAGTGTCTGAAAGATCCCTGCATAGGTCCCTGTGGAATCTATTTCCAAGGTAAAGGGACAAGAAGGCATTTGGAAACAGCCAACAATGAGTTTACTGTGGTCTTTCTGGGTAGTAATTTCAACTTATCCCTACATTCCACGTTCATTTGCTTATGCAATACCCCATGTTTCTTCACAAAATGAAATGAAAAACCATGACAAACAATTTCGATGTGAAGGAGGGTAGGGATAGAAACACACACATTGCTCTGAGCATCAGATTTGGGGTTTGCCTTTTTATAGTTACCTGAAAGTTACTGGGTGTAGTTACCTGAGGCATAATGTTGGCTGCCAGAAGGGCATCGATCAGCCTTTCATAGTAGTTCAGTCCCTTTTCGTTGATGTATCTGGTGGTCCCGTCTGGGAGAACACGGGACCAGGAGATTGAAAAGCGATAGTGAGACACCTTGAGGCTTTTCAGCATTTCCACGTCCTCCTCAATCCTGTGGTAGCTGTCACAGGCCACATCTCCAGTCGCATCGTCGCCGATTCTCAAGGGAGTGTGGGAATATTTGTCCCAAATGCTAAGTCCTTTCCCATCTGCTCTCCATCCTCCCTCAATCTGTAATTGAAAATGGGGGAAGAATTATTAGCAACCCCAAATTTAGGTCTCGGCCTAGCAAAGAATTCAGCCTGTTATTCTTTGTGGTGCCACACAATGAATAAACTGTCCACAGATACTTCAGGAGTCCACCTCAGTTTCCTGACCTGGTAAGCTGCAGTTGCTACACTCCACAAGAAGTTCTCTGGAAACTCTCCATATAAAAATTCATCTTCCTTGGGTAGCGGGATGCCGTTATTGCGGATGATTTCCGCATAGTACACAGCAGAGCGCTTTGGTGTTCTCGGCCTGTTGGGGTTGTCAAAATCAATCTGGTGCAATCCAAACCTGGGACCATAACCATCCACCCATTCAAAGTTATCCATCAGAGACCAAGCGTTGTATCCTTTCAGATTCACACCATCTACCTTGTAAGCTGAAAGAGCAGAAAAAAAATGGAGAAGCATCAGTGGCCTAATCACAGATTAAATAAACCCTAAGGAGTTCACATGCAAGCACATACAGGCTCCTAGTTTCATACAGGTGGCACTGGTCAACTAAGGTCATTGAGAGAATCTTCATAGTTGGAGGAAAAAAAGTACAGCCATGCAAAGGAGACCATAAAAACAAACGCTATGTTTATATTGTGTTCAGTCTATTTAAAGACTGGTATCAATCACTTTTAAAAAGCACTCTTCAGAGGAGTTAAGTAAGCAGAAATCTGGAGGGGAGACACACAACACCAACAGAACAAAAGCAAATTCTGGTACCTTTTAAAGCTTCATCAATGTATGTTTTGTGGTAAAATATCCTGGCATTGTCATCAACATCCGAATTGGCATTTATCCCCACACCATTCTCAATGATATATATTGGGGGGTTTCCATATTCCTCTTTGATCCAGTTCAGTAACCTCCTCAGACTCCAGGCCACAGGCCGATGGTCACTGAGAGCTGAGGAAGGCCAGGAGCTGTCAACTGTTTTGGAAATTTCCTGGTCATACTCGTAAGAGAAGGGGCTCAGACGTGTTGTTGAATGGCTGACAATTTTGGCCGAGTATGTGTTGAAGCAGAAGACATCTGCTGTGCCTCGGATGTATTCACGCTCCTCCGCTGTGATCACCGGCAGGCGCGACGACGGCAGGTTCTGGAGCTCACTCCTGTTCCCAACTTTCCACTTCATCACCTCGGGGTAGTCCCCGTTTTTGAAAATGGGGTGTGTGAACCAGCCCACCAAAAACTGCAGGTACCTGTCAGCAGCTTCGATGTCCCTGGGGTCGCTGAGTGTCTTTGGCTCACCCCAGCTAATGAAGGGGCACAGGGCAATGACCCCTCCCTGGCTCGCTCTGTATTTGTCGTCGTAGGTGTGGTAGACCCTGGCGTGGGCTTTCAGTAAGATGTGGCCAACCTTGTAGGGAGAAATGCCAGGGTCCTTGATGCCGGGTGGGAACAGCCCCTCGCCGTAGCCCAGCCAGGCAATGATATTGGGTTCATTGATCGTAATCCAGAACTTCACCCTGTCCCCAAAGGTCTGGAAACAGAAGTCTGCAAAGCTGTCAAACAGGTCAATCAGCTCGTTGCTCTCCCAGCCACCGATGTCCTGGAGAGCTTGTGGTAGGTCCCAGTGGTAGAGAGTGACAATTGGAGTGATGTTGTTTGCAATCAGTCCATCAATGAGACGGTTGTAGTATGCGACTCCATGGCTGTTGATTGAGTTGTTCCTTCCAGTGGGGAAAATTCGAGGCCAGGACAGGGAAAAACGATAGTTCTTTACCCCTAAGGCTCTCACCATGTAAAGATCTTCCTCCACCTTGTTGTAGCTATCACAAGCTATATCTCCAGTATCGTCATTGTTTACATTCCCTGGGACATGGGTGAAGTTATCCCAAATGCTGGGTCCTTTGCCATCAGCATCCCAACCTCCCTCTATCTGGTAGGCAGAGGAAGACACACCCCACGTAAAATCCTCTGGGAATGTCCCATAAAAATACATGTCTCTTTCAAAGGCAGTCTGGGATGAAAACTTCTGCCAGACAACCTTCGCCTTGGACGGAACTTCTGATGCTGGTAAGGTTGGCAGCTTTGATGGCACAGGTCGGTCAAACACCACTGGTGCGGAAGATCTGCCCAAGGCTGGGGATGGAAAACCATTTTTTTCAATAACACTGGAATAGAAGTAAGCAGATGCCTTGGGAGTCCTTGGTCTGTTGCTATCTTCAAAGTTCACATGATGCAGCCCAAATTTTAGGCTGTATCCCACTGGGCCTTCAAAGCCATCAAGCAGGGACCGAGCAATGTAGGACCGGACATCAACTGAGTCCAGTTTCACCGCTGCCACAGAAACAACAAGACGCTGTTAATTACCCACCTGAACATCTCCTGAAAACAGCTCCACACAACAGAAGCACCACAGCCAAGGATATGTGTGACAGGCCAAACACAAATGGTTTTAAAGGTTAAAAATCTTCCCAAACTATTAAGAGTATCTAGCAGGAAAAGCAGTCAGCCCTGTAATAGGAGCTGGTGAAAATGCTTGGTGATAGAAATGTATGAGAGAAGAAGTATTAGTCAATTAAATTAGTCATTAAAAAAAATAAAATCATTTGACTTCTCCACACCTTTCAGGGCCTCATCGATGTACCGGCGGAAATAATCCACTCGCAGAGTGTCATTGAGAAGATCCCCAGTGTCTCCTGTAGGCACACCATTCCCTGCTATGTATATTGGGATCTTGGACCCTGTGTATTCCTGGGATACAAACTTCAGCAGCCTTCTTAATCCCCAAGGGACCACATGGATCCAGGAAGAGGCAGCCTGTGGCCAGGAAGGATCTACATGCAAGGAGAAGTTTCCAATGCTCTCGTAGCCTGGTGTGCACGTCCCGTTAGTCCCGGCACTGACCAGGCGGGACGTGTAATGGGAAAGGCCGAAGAAATCTGCAGTCCCTTTCACCAAGGACTTCTCCTCCTCTGTGAACACAGGCAGCTGTGCAACTGTCGTGGGGCACTGCTGGTTCACTTCCTGGATCTGAGCCTTGAGGATGTCTGGGTAATCACCATTAACAAATATGGGGTGAGCAAACCAGCCAAGCATGAACTGCAGGTACCTCTCAGATGCCCTCACATCCTCGGAGCTGGTTGGAGTCTTGGGTTCAGCCCAGTCCGAGTTCAGCACCAGCCCCACCTTTCCCAGTTGCTGAGAACGGTATTTGTCATTATACAGGTGCCAGACCTCGGCATGAGCCTTGAGAATTGTGTGAGCAACCTGGGAGCGGAAAGCAGAGGAAAATGTGTCACAATGCATTGCACAAAAATTCTTGAGCATTGGGTTTATTGCCATGTGAAAATGTCCTCTCCATCCAAAAGAAAACACCTTGACAAAACAAATGATAGACAAGGAGTGTAGTAGGTTTTGGAAGAAGCAAAAGAATCTGACTATCCATCCACATCAGCTTTCAGAACAGAAAAAGAAAATAACAACACCTGGCCTCTGACTCTGGTTAACTAACCCATTTTTAACAAGTATCATAAATCCAGCAACCAAACAGTTGTCTCAGAGGCCACATTAGGTTTGAACATAGTTAAAGCACAGAACCATCATGGAAAACAACCCAATAAAAGTAGCCGCAGGATCCTAATTATTCCTGTGGCCCTACCTTGTAAGATGCTGCTCCTGGGTCAGTGATTCCTGGAGGATGCTCTCCGGTGCCGTAGCCAGCATAGCTGATAACCCAGGGCTCGTGGAACGTAACCCAGAGCTTGACCCGATCCCCGAAGGTGGAAAAGCAGAAGTCTGCATAGCTCACAAAAGCATCTATGATGCTCTCATTCTGCCAGCCTCCAAGAGCCTGCAGAGCTTGGGGCAGGTCCCAGTGGAACAGAGTCACCATGGGCTCAATGTCAGACTCCAACAAGCGGTCAATTAAGTGGTTGTAATAATCAACACCCTTGGAATTGATGGTCTTGTTGGTGCCAGCAGGGAAAATTCTAGACCAGGATACAGAAAATTTGTACAGCTGGGGGTGGACACCCCTAAGCAGGTAAGTGTCATAGCTGGTTTTGTAGTAGCTGTCACATGCCACGTCTGCTGTTTGGTTCATGTGGACATGGCCCTCATGCCCAAACAGGTCCCAGATGCTCTCTCCTTTCCCATCCTCTGCCCAAGCTCCTTCGATGTTAAAGGCACCCGTGGATATGCCCCAGAGGAACCCACTTGGGAAAACATCTTGCAGGAAAGAATCCCTCTCCGATTCAGACTGCTCAGCAAACATTTCCCAGACTGTTTGATAGGAGGACCGAGGGGCAAGAACAGCATCTGGGTTTTCTTGTAGAGTACTTGTTTCACTGGAAATACAATAAATAGAAATTAAAATCTCCAAGGTGGATGCCAGTGCCATAAAACTTGAAAACACAGAGTATAAAGGAAGTTTGCTTCCCATTCAGGTCACATAATCCACACATAGTTCCTTTGACATCTGAACATTCTAACCCTGCTCTCTCCCAGAAGGGACCAGCCTCACCTCCAAGGTGGAGGGCAGTGGGTAACTGTAGAATAGCTCTTTGCACGTAGAGTCTCATAATTCATTAGTTGGGTCAGAGGTGCAAACAAAATCCTTGCAGTGAGCAGCATTTCCCATGCTACAACTGCTTCATGACTTTCCTGCTATGTAATCCTTAGCATCTCCCTGCACCATGACACCTCCCATGTTTCCATAAGCTCAATTGGCTTCTCCCCTAGGAAAGCCTCTATTGCCCTTGTTTATTTATAACCATTTTGCTCTTGAAAAAAAGCAGAAGGCTTGAAAAATGTACTTGTTACTATTGGCTTGAAGGTGCAATTTGGGTAACCAAGGATGAGAGAGTGGAAGAGGATTACATTATAGGATTAGTAGCAGCATAGAGGATTGCAAGGAATTGGAAGAGACTGTGGTCAGCAGAAAAACAGCCCTTTGCAGCCCTTTCAGCAACAGCAGACTTTACCACTAAAATATCTCTCCCTGCACGAAGGTTTCTAGAAGACACTGTTTTATTACTGTGTCTTATTATAGTATTGTATGGTGCTACAGTATTTTTTATAGTACCTTAAAACATGAGATAAGTAGTCCAAGAACTCATTAATGTCACACCCAATTATATGTGCTTCTTCTTTATCAAGAGCTGGAAACAAACAAATGGTAAATGATGGATGCAGTCTTAGATGCCATGGACTGCATGACACTGCTTGTAACAAACAATTATAACTTGAAAGAAATTGTTTCCTAATATCCAATCTCAACATCCCTTTCTGTAATTTGAGGTCTGTGAAAAAGATTAAAAGATTTGGGAAAGATTTCCTGCTTCCCCTCCCTCAACACTCACCACCCATCCCTAATTTTCCAAAAATACTACAAAAAATCTTAAGATATTTCATCTAATAGCAGCAGCCTAGATTGGATGATTTTGAATTTCCTCTAGAAGTTATCATGCAGATCTTAACTAAAAAACTCTCCTTCAAACATCACTCACCTGTGACAATGGCAGCTGCTGGTATGTAAGGATGCTCTTCCACTGAAGCAGAGTCAAGGACCTTAAGACTAAAAACCAAGATGTCTTTGTCCTCCCAGACACTCTGCAAACCAGAAATCAGGGAGTGGTACGAAAAGAAGCATCAGCCAGCTAGTATAACCATGTCCTTGGCATGTTTTGCATTTTACATGGGCAGCTCCTTATCCTGCTACCCAGATGCTGGACGAGTCTTTGCTTAGGAATTTTCAGAATGCAGTTCACTGCCAGAGGTTTAATATAGGTTATAATAGCTACCAGCCCACAGCATCACTGATGTTGGTGCTGCCAGGAGAGCTAATCCTTTCATGAACTCACCCTCAGTAACATTTCTAGCACAGCCTCTGCCGATGAGCAATGTGAAGTTTGGTAGCACTGCTGTGGAGCTCGTGCTAGAGTTTAGTATCTTTCAGTACTTAGGTATTGGCCTAACAGCTAATCAAACACTTGGCGTGAGAGAGAGAAGGTTTTTCAGTCCCAGACTAAAGAAATCTGCCATTCCAGTTGTTAATGCATCAATAAAAAGCACTGACCAAGATGATCCTTTCCAGCACTTTCCAACAACAATTTTTAAGTCAGAATAACAACAGAGAAAGGAGCACTTTGCAGCTGCTTCCTAGTGTAGCTGCTGCCTGAGCTTTCACAGAAAATCAGAACTGTTTAGACATGCATCACAGCACATGAAATTCTGCCCCTATTTATGGTCTGTTGTTTGCTGCTATCATTTTAACCCTGTGTATAACGTTACCTGGAATTCACTCAATTTCTGGTAGAAATCTGTTTCATTTCCATAATGGTACTGAAGGTTAAGAGACACGAAGTCTACTGAATCCTGAAAACATGAAAAGGAAAAACATCATGCTGGAGAAAAATGGAGTTTTTTGAAGCACTCCATTAAAAATACATAAAACTGTGTAAGGTTTGATGAAGATATAATGCTGGAGTAAGAAGCCATACAGCTGTATGGGAGTCCTGGACAAAATAGAGAGGACAAACTGTATGGGAAGATGTGTTTTGCATTTCTCCTTCTAAACAAAGTACAATTTAAACAACTCAATTAAATTCTATTTTATGAATTTAATATTAATGATTTACAGGTAATTTCTTGATTTCTATTTTATTTATCAGAGAAATCTTTATAACTATGTGGTTCAGGTAGGCCTTATCAATAACCCTTGGCTGGAAGTCCACTTCAGAAATCCTTAATCATTCCATACCACAAGTGCTATCCCACAAGAAGTCATCAACCTTAAGGGAACAGATTGCACTCTCCTGTTAAACCAGCTGATGGAGCTGGAAGAAAACTGATAAGCTTTCAGTTTGTTTTTCAGTCCAAGGTTCTCTTCTAGTTTAGTCAGCTCATCACAAACAACTTCTTCGCTCCCCCTACAAACCACACCTTGCTTAAGTCCTTGCAATGTCATACATACAACATTGCTTGACCTAGTTCTAAGTTTTGAAAGATTATGAATACATCAAAAAACCCTGCACTGTCATCTGTGCACTACAACCTACATCAGCATCCTCTGGGTGCGGACAGCTAGGAACAGGGAACTGGATCTTTAGGAAAGGAGGTCATTGCCTTTGTAGAGATTACGTTCTCCTCATGTTGTGCCATCCCTGTGCAACTACATCACTTTCAGGACAGCTTGCTCTGGGTTTTAACATAATCGGCAGATATTTTAAATAGCAGCTAATCAGGATAACATATCAGCATCTTTGGTGGTGCATTAACTGCGGAGAAAATGGAAACTGGCACACTTTTTGGAGACACCTTGTCATTTAGCAAGTGTATTGCTAACACTGCCAATTATGAGAGCAAATTTGTCTGCATGTAGCTTAATCAGTGCCTGTCAGCCAAGAAAGGACACTGAAACAATTTTTAAATCAGCAGTTTCACATTACCAGACTAATCAAATAATTAAAGTGCCCCAAACTGGTCAACCTGCTAAAATCTCATATAACTTGCAACAAGTTTTCTGATCGCATACATAAAATCAAAGCTAAATCAAGGGAAATTTGTATAATTTTGGAAATATTTCCTTAAGGCATTACCTGAAGAGAAACTGAAAGCAATTCTGATGAAGCGCTGTCCAAGACATGACCCATTTCCAAAGCAATGGACAGCTTTCCACCTTGGGAAAGAAAGAGGCAGTCTGTTAGTAACATATTAAGGACAAATAAAAATTTCAGTTTAGTGCAGTTATTTTAAAACCAGTTTTAAATTGTTGAAGCTGTGGAACACCAGACAGTGCTCTAGGCAGTTGATTTCAGAATACCTTTTGTGATTTCAGTGGAGAACTGAAGAAGCTGAAATTCAAAGGCACCATTCATGGAGCCTTTGTAAATAAAATGCCCTTCCACTCCCTGCATAAGTATAAGTAATATCTTTATTAATTTTCATGCCTTTGTGACGGTTCTACAATTTTGTTTTTTCTAAAACCATTTAATGCTGAACGTTTTTGAGACGTTGGGGTGGTAGGAACTCGGAGGGACAGGAGATGCAGGAGGGAATCTGGGAAACTTCTAAGGGCTATCACCAGATAGTGTGAACCGTACAACAAAGTATTTCTGACAAATGAAAGAATTAAAAATTAATTAACTAATTAAAAATTTGGGAAAAGAAATAGCGACTCAGCCAGCTCTAGTGGTTGTCTGTCTGAGACAGAAAAATTCCAAGGCCAAAGAAAGCAGACCCAAGGTGATATCTGCTTGGAAAATCCCAGGTACGCATCGTGGAACAGGTGAAATTCTGTTGCTCTGCGTAACACAGGTAGATTTGGGATTTAATTCCTGTCAACCCTAGTGCCTGCAATGAGGAAAGTCAAACAAAGGACATTGCAGACCTCCTCACAGTTATTATTACACAGGAGACTTCTTGTGCCTTGTTTTTTCACGGTTTCAGGCACATTTCAGAAAGGTTTCAGTCCTTCCCCTGTGGGTCAGGAAGAGGCACACAAAAATATCTATGTAGAAACTGCATGTAGCAGTTGCCATTTAATGCTATCACCAAATACTCGTGAGTCATACTGAAAAACCCAGCTCTCCTTACCTGCTGGTGAGATTTTCTCACGGAGCATGTTGTAAAATCCTTCATGTGCAGCAGCCAGGGCCTGGACTCGTTCCTGGGGCTCAGCGTAGGGCAGGCTCTGAAGGACCTCTGGCAGGTCACTGAAGGAGACCCACACATCCACCAGGTCCCCAAAGGCACGGAAGCTGAACTCTGCATACTCCACAAAAAGCTGGGAAAAGTCCCTGGCTGTCCCCGCGGCGGCCCGTGCGGCCACCGCCCCGGGGATGCGACCCCGGTGCAGCAGCAGCACGGCTCTGAGGCCCGCAGCAGCCAGGGCCTCCAGCAGCTGCCTGTAGCACCCCGCCCGCGCCCCATCCGCCCTGCCGGGGCTGCCCTGGGGCAGGACGTGCGCCCACGGCAGCAGCACCTTGTAGTGAGTCACCCCCAGCTCCCGCAGCTGCCGCAGGTAGCGGGGCAGCTCGGAGGCCGCCAGGTCTGGCCGGCACGGGTCACCCCGTGCTCCAGGCACGGCAGGGCCCTGCTGCTCCTCGGGCAGCACCCGGTCCTGCAGGCCCAGTCTCTCTGCCAGCTCGCTGGGGAGAGGCCCAGCAATGGCGATGAAATCCTGAGCAAAGCCCCCATCCGCCCCAAGGCTGAGCGAAACCAGCAGAAAGAAGATGACTGTCTTACAAATCAGGTCCATTTCTGAACCCTGCTACAGAAACAATTATTCCACTCCACTTATATACCAGTAGAAGTAATATTTAACTGAACATTTATCTGTTCCATAGGTAAATGTCCCCTGAACTAGCTGACACTGGAATAACAGAGCAGGACTTTCACTCAGTTATCAGACAGACAGATGAACACAGGAAACAGTTTCAATCAGTTAAGAAAGGTTATGTAAAAACATTTTCTGAGATGCTCATGTTTCTCTTTAAGCTTAAATATCAGTTGACATTTGCTGATATTCCCTCCCATTTAGAGGAAGATGAAATAAGTAGATAAACCTTCCCTCTCCTTTTGGCCTTTTTCAGCTTTAGAAGAATCCCAGCACAGCTCTGCATGCAAAACCCAACAAAAGCAGTGTTATCTGCATGGCTGGGGCTGGGTCTACCATGGCTCAGGGAGTGCAGGGCAGCAGGAGGCATGTTTGTGCTCTAATCCTGCGTGGATAAAGGAAATCTCAGATGGGGCACCTCACCCAGCTGGAAAAGTGACTCTGATGTGAATTTAGGCAGCAGCAACAGTTTGCTTCCTCCTGCCCAGTAACATCCAGGAATTTGAGTCTCATTTCTTTGCTTTCCAAAGCACTCTCTCCTTCAGCCCTGAAAACACTGCTCTCCCAGCAAGGTGGACACATTCAGGTCACCCACCTGAAGGGCAGAGCTAACTCGGCAAAACTGAAGAGCTGAGAACATTTTTAAACCAACTAAACACAAAATTCTACATACCTATGAAATGTTTGGTCTATCTCAGAGTTCATTTCCTTTAATAACCAGAATTTTGTCTGAAGCGTTATCTGCAATCATCTGGGCAAGTTATTGCTGTCAAGAAATATTTAAGTTACAGCAGAAGATACCCCTCAACATTTGCTGTTACTGAAACCTTATACAGGGATTGTAAGTTGTGTACTTTGGCCCTGTTTGACCCCCAGATGATTCTTTTTTCAGGAAGCCCTAAAGAGCTTGCTCTAACATTGTGCTGAGTGCTCTGAACAAGCTCCCTCTACTCTGGTGTCTGAAAAGCAAGTTTGAACATTAACTTTACAGCACCACCTGGTGTTTACTTTTCAGTAGAGCTGCAATAACTCGGAGAAAACCCCTCTCAGACTACAGAACTGGGGAAAGAAGCAGAAAAAAAATACTTTCTCCTACATGAAGGGTATTTATTTTCAAACAAAGATTGAGAGGAGGGGAGGGGGAAACACAAAATGAAGGCCAAACATCTTCGTATAGTTATTCTGAAAGTAAAGGAACAATATAGAATAACATCCAAGTGTTGTTGCACGTGGGTGGCTACTTTTAATGAAATGCAGAATTTGCCAAAATGTGGTTTATGAAAGAAATGAGTGGAGAAGTTACTGCAGTTGGAGTTAGTGCCCAGTGATGGGGTAGTACTGATGACAAATATTTATCATTCCCTCTACTCCTTAAACAGAACTGTTCTTTTTAAAGATATGCTTAGTTAGATCTAGGTGTAACTCTCCAAAGCTGGGAGAGATTAACAGGAAAAGAATACTGTTTTACAAACCAGCTCCACTTCTGAGCCTCCTCCAGAAATAGTTATTTCACACTATTTCTAAATAAAAGACATAACCTTGATGTCTTTCATGCATTACAAACGTTTCTTAGGTGCTGGTATCCAGTCAAGAAGACAAAAATTCACTTATTTTTAATTCTAAATAGATTATTTAATAATCCTATAGTTTACAGTAAAAATTGAGAACAGAAATTCAAGCAAAGCTTTCTTATAGAAAGATCTACAAACAGGTTTACAAATAAAGTCTTAAAAATCCCTCACAAATGGTGGCAGTTTTCAATTCACTTACAAGTCAAGACATTCATCAAGGTTGGGGTTTCTGCCCTGCTCACTTAAAGACTTGGCTATTTGCAATTTTCTACTTTACATATGCAACAGGAGCCTGCACATCTTTACTGCATCTAAAAAGAAAGAGAAGCAATCAGTTTCTCATTGTCTATTACAGGAAGTTAAAAAAACTTCTTCAAAAAGAGCATCTGTCATCCAGGAACTTTGGTCTCCCTTAAGACATTTAACATTTAGATCACTATTTTTTTCAGCCTCAAATTACAGGCATATTAAATCTCACATGTGAGTAAAAACAATTCCACCCCCAAACATTAAATGAGCTTTTATTTATGTTAATAAGAAAAACAGTAAAAACCTATAGCATAAAATGTCTAGTAAAAACAAAAATGTAAAATTAATCTTATTTAAAACAGAAACATCTACATAGCTTGATGATGAAAAAAGCTGTTGGATGATTCTCCTCTGCATCCAGATGATGACACTGAAATTCAGAGCTAACAGTGGAACTAATATACGTGTGTCATGTCTTTAAAAGCTTTCCAGGCATGCTCAGTGTAAATGAGAAATCGTGTGTTACTGACCACACTCCGGCACAGTCACAGGAATTTAAGGAATTAGCCATACAGCAAGCCCTGCAGGAAAAGAATGCATTTTCCAACTTGTAACCAGTCAACTCTACAATGCCATTCTCAGCCCTCAGTCCTCCAGCAGATAGTTTGGGTTGACAACCAGGTATGGATCATCATCAAAATTCTCCTCTTCTCTGGATCCTCTCAGTCCTGACTGGGACAGCTCAATCAGAATGTGGTCCTGCAACACATACGGATTTGTGTTAAAACAAGGGCAGAGAGGTTTGTTTGTACTCACTGAAAGGCATTTTTATATTGGTAAAACCTCTTATTAATTATTTAACCCTTTTAATTGTGAACTCCGTCTAACAGATTCTTAACATTAAGTGGAAATCACTTCCATGTTGTATCCTTTCTGGGAACTTTTCAGCCTAGTGCTTTCCAATCTAATGGTTTTGTGTCCTTAAAAGTGAAAAGTACTTTATTTTGCCATACTTTTCCCTCCAAAATGCCCTCATACCCCTCTGACTTAAGGCTATCCATTGAAAACAAGTGTTAATTGTATTTTTGCATCCTAATGTATAACTAATGCTATAGAAATACAGAAAAATATCACATTGCTATAGTGACATAGTATAGCACTTTGAACTTTTACTTATACACACCTCTAATTAATTTCAGTGTTTTTTTCTGTAATTACTGTAACAGGTATAAAACAAAGAAGGCATTTATACTGCATCAGTCAATACAATGGAAGAACAAAACAGATATCTCCAAATAGGAATGTATTCTATTAAAAATAAAACATTTTTAAGAGATGTTACAACCCAATACAAGTTAAACCCCTTTTTCACTGTCCACACATCTCTATACATACATAATGTGTAAGTCGGTGAATGACCCTCTCTATGATCTTCTTTTTGTTTATTAGTTCTTCTTCAGATTCGATTTCAGATTCGATTTCCTTTAGATACCAATTAATAAGTTCACTTCTCTTTAGTGCTGCATCGTCCTCTTCTGCAGAGAAAATGATTTGCATCAACACAGCAGCAGTAAATCAGCACTCAAACCACAGGGGAAAAGGATTTACACATTAACATTCAGCATGCTGAAGAGAGAAACATGCTTTTTAAGGTGTTTAGGAAATGTCAGACTTAAGGGGTGTTTTTTAAAGCACCGTATTTTGCACAGGAGGGTGTTGTGTCATGGTTCGATTGGAGATAATGAGATTGAGAATGGAAGCTTTCAGTTCTATGCCCTCAAGTGGATTCCAAACCCCATCAGCCTTCAGCTTCAGGAGAAACCAGTCGCAAGGACTCACACACCTTTCCTCTAAGTAAGGGCTAAAGAAAAACCACTGTCACACAAAGCCAGAGGAGTCATCCTTCTACATGTACTCAGCATTTGAACACTGTCATCTCCGCACCCTTCCAAAAGCTCTGTTGCTTTAGTATCTGGTATGACACAACTGCTGCATTTCATTGCAGGAGTAGCCTCACTGCAACTGAAATATTGTAGGTTCTGAAGAACTAATCCAGCCATTTGCTTAAAACTCCTGCTCCAGTTTTCACTGCTGCAGACTCTTCTAGCTTGGTTAAACCATTGTGTGCTACAAATCCTCTTCTGGCTCTGCTCTGCTGACATGCTCCTCAGCTTAATGGGTTTTGACAAATGACTAAGGTAACAGAGCTATAAACTCCAGGAAGTCCTATTTGCATCATCAGATGTCATAGGAGCATAGGTCTACACCTGACCTGACAAGTTTGTTGTCTCAACAGGAGTGAAAATCGCATGTACAACAGCAAGAGATAACAACTGCTCCCTGAACTCAGGGTCTGCCTTCTTTGCAATGAGGCAATTCTTACCTTCCTCTGCTTTCCTGAGGTGCAGCACCAGGAGATTAGAAATGCGGCGGTACTCAGAGAAGCCCAGCCAGAGAGAAGCTTTGGGTGCAGCATCCTTGTTCACATCCTCAGAATGGCCATTGATCCCATTCACAACACCATTGACCCCAGCTGGAGCTTCCGCCTCACCTGTTTGGACACATGCCCACGTTTAAAGCTGCAACATCTTTTAGCTATTCAATACTCTGAGACACTGAAAAGTCTTGCATTGACCCACCAGCTGAGTTGCAGAAGGAGGCTGAAGAAACAACACAGTTAAGAACAGGAGTCCAGATTTCTAGAGCTCATTAGATGATGAAAAGGTGAGAAACTGAAGAGAAGCACAAGCTCAATCAAGGTAAGCTGTAAAGACTGGAAGGACTTTCCCCTTTGAAAAATCTGTCTGTAAGTAATTTACCATTGACTCCATCTTGGTCCTCTTGATCCTCCATTTGCTGTTCATCATCTTGGTCTAAATTGACATCAGGAGTCTCAACTCTAATGATGGACTTATTTAAAAGCCTGAAAGCTTCCTTCACATGTTTCGGGTGAACCTGAGGAAGATTTGAAAAAACATATATTAAATAGGCACAGGAGCACTTTTAGTTTTCCAACAGCTCCAGAAACTCATCTCTGACTCTGACAAAGGCGTTTTCTACACACCTCACCTGATTAATCCTAAACAGTAAAGACTCTGCAAGTTGAATTATATGCCATCACATGTACTCCAAGGTCATGCAAGGTTATGGAGGGAAAAGCAGCCTGATTAATCTTTCAGGGTTTAGCAATCATGTGGAGGCGATAAAACTTTTACTAAGCCAAGAACATTTGGGAGAAAGATCACTGGAGCAAGTAACATGAAAGAAATGGGTCTGAACAGAGACAATATGAAAGAAAGAGAGATGTAATTAATGATACTCTCCTCCAGAACTGAAAAGCGAAAACTGGAAAAATCATCTGTAGTTGTGCCATAAGCTAAAAACTATCTGTTTCTTTATAAGCTGGATTTAATTTAAAAGAACCCAAAGGGTGTCCTTACACAACCAGCCAGCAAGGTTCCATCCCTGCATGTGTCACACAGCCTCTAATCAACATTTCAAAAGGCCTGCTGGGTTTGAAAGCAGGGACTAGAGTAGCAGTAATCACACTACAGTTAACAGCCACAACACAACGTGCTTTTCAGCAGTGGTTGATGTGAGCAGGAGCTCAGATCACACATGCAGGTACTCTCAGGGAGGTCCACACACTTCAATGAACTTTGGCCTTTTAGACTGCAAATGGAAGAGAGCCAAGAGATTACAAACTATGAAAGACCAGGAAAGAAACTGCCAACAGCCCGGGCTGACAGGGCTGATTTGACAGGTAGGAGGCCGAGTGCTGACACAGCTGTGATACAAAATCATGCAAGTTCTCAGTTTGGACCAGCTGACCCCAGTTTTACAAGTCATCCCTCACAACCACCGTTTGAGTCTGGCACACAGACTCAGGCTGAGTATGACCACGACCCCAAGCTCTCCTCCTCACCCGCAGGACTACACCCAGTATCACAACCAAAGAGCAAATGCAGAACTGCCACACATTTCCATGAACATTTACCCAAACTTCCATCAGGCCCCTGATACCTCATCACAGCAGTGCATGCGGGCCATGGCCTCAGAGAGGCGGATCATGCTCTCCAGCTGCCTCACTGTGATCCTCCAGGACGACTTGGTCACTCCGGAGCCATCGCGCTGCCGCAGCCGCTTGTACTGCTCCACTATGAAGTCCTCAGACTCCTTGGATATCTGCGTGGCATCAAACACAGGGACGGCAGTTCCAGTGCTCAGAGTATTAAAGCTTTTTCTGCTTGCATTAGATTGGCAGTTTCCAGGCTTTGAGGCACTGGCTACTGCTTTTATCTGAAATATTCTGTACTATACACATACTCTACGAAAGCATTATGACAAACACATTATGTTGAAATTATGTTGTTAAAATGATTACACTTATCAATGATAATGACATTACAGTAAGTAGATAGCTGCATTAATTATTTTATAGGAGATTTTTTTATCATTTCTATTTTTCTGTTCCACTGACTCATTTCCAGGCATAATTCATGTCTGTCCTTACTAGATTGTTCTGTTTACAGACTTACGAAAAATCCAACACACAGCTCATCCAAGCTGCTACTTGAATGGACACCAAAAAAAACTGTAGTTAAGACTAGTTTCCCATGTTCTGGATTTTACCAAAAAGCAAAGAAATAGAGCAACAATATCCTTTTAAAATAAAATAAAGACACATAAACTGGTTAAGCAGTAGGTCAATAAAATCCATGCAGCAGCCATGTTGAATAACCCATGCCTGTGAGGTATGAGGTGGAGATGAAGTGACCCCTCAATGGTTCCAGACAAAGGTTAACAACTGCCATGGACCATAACAGTCAGCTGGGCTGGCTGGGTTTCTGGAGTTTAGGAGCACCAGGTTCCAAAATATGCTCTGTTTCTAGGTAATAACTTGATTTTATGGCTCCTTCCTTGAGAGAACACTACGCCAAGTATCTTGGTGAGAAAAGCCTCCTGCAGAGTGACTGTTCCTTTGGACCTCCTCAGACAGAACAACTGCTCCACAGTTTACTTAAAAAGTAAAATTACCTTTGGTTTAAACTGTCTTGCAAACAGCAGATACCTTCGGATATCATCCAAGGAATAGACACGGTCAACAGACTCCTCCACTCTGGAATGCAGATCCACGATGCGCCGGGCAATGGCGTAATCGACCACCTGGGACATTGGGGCTCTGTCAGGGTCACTTGCACAGCATCAGCCAAAGAGCAAAACAACACTTCTATTCTTCCTTCCCATTCCCCCTGCTCACTGGTAATCCTCATGGCAGAGCTAGCCTTTCCAGCAGCCAAACTCTCTGCCAGGAGGTCCAGGAGGATGCCCTGGGGGTTTTTAATACAAGGAAACACAGCAGAGGAGGGATAAAAGGCAGTTTTAGGATTTATAACCTCTTGGAACTCTCCTGGGTGACAAGTTAGCCAGAGAACAGGCAGACAGTAGCACTTTCCAGCCTGGGAACTTTCTTCCTTTTCAGCCTGCTCTGTCTCTCTCACCAGTCCCTTCTCAATTGGACAATCACTCTGAGCAGAACAGTGGCTGAACCAACATTAATCTCTGGTTCTCATGCGTTCCCAAGGCAAATGCCATAGACAGGTGGCAGCAGTTTCAGCCTTAGTGACCAGCCATTTGTAAAAATGACTAATGGTGTTAAGTTTGCAGGTCAAACCACTACAGGATGAAAAGGCACCGTCCTCGTATTCAGCAGAGCATGCTCAAATTTGTACTGCCAGCTTTTAACTGCACAGACAGAGCAGAAAACCAAGAGCAAGACACTCTCATGAGATTTGCTTCACTTAAAATTGCAGAGGGCCACCAAGATGGTCAGAGGGCAGGAGAACATGATGTACGAGAGGCCAGAAGAGCCAGGTCTGTTCAGCTTGAAAGGAAAGCAACTGCTTCACTGGCCAGCATAGATGGGATGAAGCCAAATAGTTCTTGGATAAGAGGCAACCCATATGAATTGAACAATGAGAAATTCTGATCGGATATAAAAGTTACTATTTTCTGAACACATGAAAGTTGTCACACATTGCAGGGGCCCGAAGAGACTGCAGAAACTCCATCCTTGGAGATACTCAAAACTCACTAGGTCAAGTCTCGGCAAACTGTTCTCAATGATCTGTTTGAGGGCAAGGTTAGATGAGAGAGCCCCTGGGATCTTTTCTGACACAAACTATTCTATAATTTCTAAAAATTACCTCATTGCATTCATCCACAAGGATGAAGAAGAGATCAAAGCGGGACATGATGGGAGCTGACAGGTTGATATTTTGTTTCAGTGACTTGGATCTGTCATAGCGGCCACCAACCGGGTTTGCTGCAGCCAAAATGGAGGTCCTGGCATTCAGAGTAGCCTGACAGTGGGAAAAAATAAATTTAAAAAAACCTGTATCTGTGACCATTTCCTAAACCAACTCATTGCAATCCAAATGGATCAGAATAACACCTTTTAGATGGAATTCAATGCAGTTCAAAGCATTACAACAATTACTCCTCAAATGCACGCATACTCCAACAACAAGCCCTTTCTAACAAGATCTCTGCCCTGAGACACAGTTTGATGATCAATATTGAAACACTGCCACACTCCTCCCAATAACACTGAAACACGTCCTTAAAACTGCTTTTCACAAGACCCCATTTTTCTACAAACATACACAATTCTGTAACCCTTTTTGGGGTTACTTCAAGGTTAGTCTTTTCCCATTTTCTGTTTCGGTATGTGCCACAAAAACTTTACAACAAATGATTTCTGTCCTGCCACAGTGAGGCAGCTGCAGAGGTGACATGAACATCTGGCAGGTAAAGCCACATCAGTACACATAACAAACAGCTGATGCTACAGATTATACAGAGGAGTAGTGCAAGCTACCTTCACTCCAGCTTTAGTAATGGATATTGTTTGCTGTTCCATTGCCTCATGAATGGCTACTTGATCCCTCACGTCCATCTTGTCAAATTCATCAATGCAACAAACCCCCTGCAGCAGAAGAATGAAAATAAGTGACCCAGAGTCAATTACTTTTGGAACAAAAAAGCATCATTAAGACAATTTACGGCTCTCTGTCATTAATCAAACTCCTTCTAGGGGTACAGAACCTCTCCCTGTCCCAGACTCACGTTATCTGCCAGCATCAGTGCTCCAGCCTCAATGACAAATTCGTGGGACTCCTCATCTTTCACCACAGCCGCCGTCAGACCCGCGGCGCTGGAGGCTTTGCCGCTGGTGTACACAGCACGGGGACTGAACTCATCCACGTGCCTGTGGAAAAGAGTAATAAAACCTCCAGTATTTTATCTGTCTCTGATATTTTTAAATGTGCAGCTGATCTATATTTTTAATATTCAACATCCCTTGAAAATATTTGAAAATTCGTATCTTGAGTTTGCTTTAGCCCTGTTCGAATACTTCAACCACCATCCACACAATCTCTGGGAAATATTCTCAAATATCTTACTTCCCATGTTTAACACAGAAAAAAGGCACAGTGCACATTTATAGCTCTAGTCACACTGGATAATAATTAAATACTGGATATTAATCTTACTTTAGAAACTGACTCTTGGCTGTACTTGGATCACCAACAATACAAACATTGATGTCCCCACGCAATGAAGTGCCTTCTGAAGTGGTCTTGGGAACTCCTCCAAAGAGCATCAGCAGGACCCCACGTTTTACTTCATCATTACCTGCCCCAGAAAAGACATTAAACTAAACATCCAAAGAAAACACCACAATTTTCCTATTTTAAAAAACCTTCATCCCACTAGAATTTCACAGCATTTGAGCACATCCACCCAGAATTCACCGATTTGCTAAAAATCCACTAAAACCTGTAGGGTTCAGTAGTAGAACAACTGATATCAAACCCAACCCTTTGGATTGGGCATGCAGCCCTTAATGACTAAACACCACAAATACTCAAAAAATAGATTTTTCTCTTCTATGCAACCAGCGCTGAGGGGGAGAGTTTGTGGTAGCTGGCACAGGGCTTTCAACCTTTCCTGAAAACTACAGAGACAGCAAAAGGAATTAATATTTACACAAGTGAAATCTTCCCTCTCTGAGGCCACAAATGGATTCTTACCATGGATAGTGGGGAAAAGGCTGGTGCACAGATTATGGTAAAGGTTCTTATCTTGGCTCATTTCAAAAACCTTTTCCCACTCTTTCACAGACATTTGGTTTTTAATGCTTTCCGCAGTCTGTTCTTCATCTCGGAGCTCTTTTCCACCAAACTAAACCAAGGAAATAAGATAGCAACAAAAGTAATAACAGACTCACTAATGAATGTGAACACTGCAGACAGGTCACAAAAACTTGCTCTGAAATCTAAATAGGAGAAACACATTCTGAAAAGCTGCCCTTAGGCTAAGTAACCTCATCACCTTATACCTTTAAAAACCAATAGCCAATTTCCTAGCAGGCAAAATCAATGGTGTAACTTCAGTTAGTGAGAAAATCCCAAGTGAGCTGCTTGTACAGAGATCAAAAAAAGAGCAAAACCAATACGACTTCCTTTGACTAAAATTGTCTTTGTAAGCATTCTTACATTAACTGGAACTTGCAAGGCTTTTTGCTGCTCTGAAATGGGGGCCAGAAACTTCTACTCCCAGAACATACCAGATACTCTTTTTATCCTATATGATAGTGATGCTGTTAGCAGAACCATAGATTACAGGACCACACCATGCCAAAACCCAGATGTAGTCAGTATTATACATGTTGCAGTAACATCCCAAGACATCACTTGATAAACCAGAGGGAACAGAAAGGTTCCCTGTTTTTCCTGTGACAAAATACAGCAATAGGATCACCTGGAAGAAAAGGAAATGCTGCAGAAATGGATGAAAGCTGAATGGAAACACATGTGTCAGTTAGCTGTTGAGAACAAACTGTAATACTGGCAAATAATCACACCTGTGAAAAATGCTATGAGCAACAAAGACAAGAAAAGAACCTTGCTGCGTAAATTCAGTGAGAATATAAAGACAGTCCAACCAACACAGAAAGGTGGCGCACACACACACACTTAAACCTTTACCCATTCCCGCTCCCTGATCTGAGGGAAAACCATACAGAGCAGAAACCACCACCAACACCTTTAAATCTCCTTTCTCTGCAGACTCACCCGTGGATTGGTTGGTGCAACATAACAAGCCAGAAAGACGAGCTTGTAGGAGAGCTCCCGGACGCCGAGGGCGCGCAGGCCCCGGATGCCTTCGCTCTCGTAGCCCTCTGTCCCCGTCACTCGCGAGCCGGTCTCTGCCCGTAACCCTGCCAGCGAAAAGAGACTCAGCACAGCAGCTCCCAGCACCACGGACGCCTCGTGGGGGTCATGAGGAGCGACAGACCTGGTGTGGAGAGCTGGGACACGTCAGGCACGACAATCAGTGAGCCGGTGAAGTCACACTTGTCACCCGCCTGGGCAGACTCCACGGCCTCAGCGCGCAGGATCACCTCCACACTGCGCGGAATGCTGCCCCGCGGCAGCTCGCCCTGCGTCTCCTGGATGCGCACCTGGCAGGGACAGAAGCTTCAACACTGAGCACGTCACCAGATCTGAAACTGCTTCAAAAGCTGCCCTGCTAACAGGTGCGTTAAACAGCATCTGATTGCTGCCACCCATGTCAATCCCTCTTCTAATACAACCAAAAATCCCTTCACTAATCGCATCCTAGGAGTCTTGGAGCAGCTTAGAGGATGCACAGTGACAATTCTGAAAAGTATCCTGAAAATTTCAGTTAACGTGGCCGACGTAAAATACAATTGTGGGATGGGAAGTGCTGATGATTTGGGAGACTAAATCAACCTGGAAGAGCAAGACACTGCAGGTAACAATAAACACCTCTTTTCATACTTACATAAAAGCAGCTACACGTGATGTACTGGCAACATGAGACTAACTCTGGCCTGAATATGTGGGGTTTCAGTGGCTTACTAAGACAACAAATGTCACACAGCAAAACTAGTCATTTCCCATTCTTAAACATAGGTCTTCCAGAGACAGGAAGAAACCTTCTGCAGAAATTGCAGTGCCGTTTCTTGAGTTTTTTTCTTGATGCTTACAAAAATTAACCATCTTCAGTGTGTAGAAGTACAAATAACACCTTCCAACTACCAGAGGAACATTATTAGTTGTCATTATCCTCCAACATCCCCCCCATACCTTCTGGAAATCAACAAATCTCGATTTGTTTGTGTCCAGCAGGAACCTCCTTCTGTTGGCACAGACTGGGTTTCTGCAGATGTTTGGCAGGGTGTATTTGAATTGCTGCTCCACATCTTTGATCACTGTCTGGCAGTCGAGGCACAGGAAGGTTCCACTGACCAGCTCTGGATGGACAGGGTGGGTACGGACCACCTGCCCACTGATGCGCAGCAGGGAGCCAATTTTTGCTGAAGTCAGTTCCCGAATTCTGTTCGAAACAGAAATTCACAGGGATTAAATTACTGAGTTGACAATTTTAGGCCCAGGGTACTAAGATACAGTACAGTGTCACTCTGTAAAGAACTGCTGTAACAAACAAAAGAAACAAACTTACTACAATATAATCTCATTTTATGATTTTACATAAACTTTTAGATTAATACTACAGGTCAAACCAATGCAAAAGTTACATCACTGGTACTTCAAAAGTGACACACACTAAATTTTTTTTTGAACTAGAGAGGTTACACTTGTTTGTGAAATATGATGAATTTAAAGTATCTGAGTATGATTTACAAATTAAAAGCTGTGTCAAAAAATCTCCTGCACAAGATCAGGAAACTTTGCCATAACTGTACTGGCCAACTGCACGTTTCACATTACATAACCAAAACACTTTCAGCCTGCTTTGACATATTTTCTGCCTGGTAGTAAAACAGCACAAGTTTCTGGAACTAATGATCATCCTACTTGTGTCTGGTAGGCAGGTCCTGGAATGCAACATAAAAGTCCTTGTTTGCAGGAACGTTTCCGTGGTCTCTGGCAAAAGTCTTTGTTGCTCGACACAGGTACGGATAAACCCTGAAATATGGGAAGAAAAGTTCAAATTTTAGAGAATCTATCAAAATGCCTTCTCTGCTTTAGATTACATCACAGGCTTGTATCAGATTTCCAGGTTCTGGCTTTTAATGCTATGTTGTATAACCCAAAAAAGACATTCTAAATATGCTAAATGTGAGATCACTGCATAATAATGTTATTTGCACCATTGTTTGATAATAGACTTTTTAAAGTCTCGTTTTATGACGCTTCTATCTTCATGTTAAGAAATATATGTTTAAAATAAGTCACCAACTCAATAAAATATTGTCAGAGCATGAAATTTTAGAGTTTATTCTGTATTCTCACACTGACCACCTACTTTTTTACCACAATAAATGCAATTATCTGGTTAACTCATGGTTTCCAGAGAGGAATCCACTAAGAAATGGTTTTAGCCAGTTAAAAAAAAAATCTTAAATATACATATTTTCAGGATGCAGAAAGAAGATAAGCCTCTTGTTTTTTTTATATAAAAGCAAGATACTATGGGCCTGAGACTCCAGAAGAGCTCAGCTTTACCTGAAAAAAACCCACTCTACATTTTACCTGTAAAATTCTTCCTGAATAGTGGTAGAGAGCTGCTGGTTGAACTGCTCCAAATCTGCAAAGCTGACGATCAACGTGTTCCGCTCTGGCCGGATCAGTTCTTCAGCATCTCGCAAGTACTTGACCTCCCCATCACTGTTCTGGAACCTGAAAGGGATTCAGGAAAACATGCCACAGTCACACATCAGACAGCAACTGAATACTTCTGAATTCAGGGAAAAAGACAGAGAAAAGGATCACTCACATTCAGGCATCCCACAGTCCCTTGCAAAGCCCTTTTCTAACAATATTTCTTCTCCCACCCCTTTGCTACATCTGCTCTATTCACACCCTAGCACAGGCACGCCGCGTTTACGGGCACATCGGGTTTACATTTCATACAGGAGAGTTGTCCCAGTGCCAGACAACATTTTATTTAAGGTTTAACAATGGCTCTGCACCAGCAAGGTTGTATTTCCTCGGGGTGATGTTAATGGTTTCCTTATTTGATGCGGATGGGCCCCTCAGGAGGCAAAACGCAGGGAGCCAGACGTATTAATGTGTAACACTCAAGCCACGGAAAGTGTTTACAACATAGCTGTGACAAAACTTTGTTAAAGGGACCAAATGCACCTAAAAAATCATATAATCATAGAATGGTTTGGTTTAGAAGTGATTTTAAGATCATCTCTTTTCAACCCCCTGCCACGGGCAGGGACACCTTCCACTAGACAAGGCTGCCCAAAGCCACATCCAACCTGGCCTTGGACGCTTCCAGGACATGCCAACTTCTCCGGCATTTCCGCGGAAACTCTCCGAGAAGGGTTTTGCCTACCAAGAGCGTGCTGCCTTCCTACAGGTTCCTCCTGGCAGAGCCCAAGACCACAGCAGAGCTTCTCCAGCTGAACGCCAAGGAGAGGGGGCACCAGGCCCTGACAGGATCTCGCCAAATGGCGGCCCCTCCGTGGGGCGCTGCCGGCCCATCATCCCTGCCCGCCGGCCGCCAGGCCCGGCCCCCAGCACTCACTCCTCTAGGAAGTCCAAGAACAACTTCTGGCACTTCTCGGCCACTTCATCGCGGATCTGCTGGTGCTGCGGCGCCGCGCCCGCGCCCCCCACCGCCGCCACTGCCAGATCCATCCCGAACGCCGCCGCTACCCCGGCCCGGCCCCGCAGCGGTTCGCGCCACGCCGCGCACCACGTGAACCGCGCGCCGCCGCGCCGGCCAATCGGCGGCCGCTGTGCCGCAGAGCCCCGCCCGCCGCGGCCGTTTTCGCGCCAAAGGCGAGGGGCGGGAGGGCTGGGGGCGGGCTCCGAGGCGGCGGCCGCGCAGCGCCGGGCACCAGCGCCCCGCCGGGCACCAGCGCCCCGCCCCGGGCTGCGCCGTCAGGGACCGCGGACGGGGCCGGCTGTGGGCTTGTCAGCGGGCTGCTCGGTGCTGCGGGCGCCTTAGAGCTGTGCCAGAGCAGCAGTGTTTCCCATGGAGAAACAGAGGCGTAGAATGCTAAGGGGTTGTAAGGGACCTTAAAGATTATCTAACCCCAACCCACCTGCCGTGTCAGGGACACCTCCCACTCGAGCATGTAGCTCAGGGCCTTAAATCCAACCTCGTCTTGAACCCTGTCAGGGATGGGGAATCCATAACTTCCCAGAGCAACCCGCTCCACTGTCTCACCATGCTCACAGTGAAGAATTTCTTCCTAAATTCTATTTAAATTCCCCTTTTCCAATTTGTCTCCATTCCCCTTGTCCTGTCACTACAGTTCTTGACAAACAGTCTTCCCTGTAGGCCCTTCAGATACTGGAAGGTTGCTATGAGGTCTCCACACACCCTTCTCCAGGCTCACCATCCCCAACTTTCTCAGCCTGTCTTTGCAGGTGAAGTGTGGCCCTCTTGTAGACTCGATCCAACACTTTCATGTCCTTCTCATGCTGGGGATGCTAGAACCATAAGCAGGGAGGTGTCAGCTGTGGGCAGCTCCAGCACAGCAGCTGCAGTGAAGCTTCCACACAGCACTACTTTCCCCAGGAAGAAATCAGCTCTGGTAGCTGGAGTTAAAATTACCGTGGTGTGGCCAGGGCACTGCTGAGGAACCCCCGAGCCAGGGAATCCCCACAATTCGTACAGGAGGCTCTTCAGCAGCTGCTCGCTGAGGAGACCCACACCATGGAGCATGTCCAGCTTCTGAAGAACTGGCCCAGGTGGAAAGGGTGAAAACTGTGCCAGGTGAGGGTCAGGTCACAGTCTGGACGCTTGGCTCGGTGTAGGATGGTTGAAGGCAGCATTTGCCAAGCGGTGCCATGGCTGACAGCCATTCCCGAATGGCAGCTGCTGGCACACGGCGCCTGCCAGCAGGAACTGCTTCAACATCTATGAAAAATTGCTTACAATTGCTCTGCCACCTGCAAAGTCATTAATCTCTGCCTAAACTGGGAGTTTTGCTGTAATTAAAGCAGCTAAGGGTCTTTTTCAGTTTTGAAACCCTTTCAGCCTCCTGCAGAGGTGTTTGTTCATGTTTTGGTGCACTTGCCATATAGTGAACAGACAACTGCAAAATGGTAAAGAAAATAAGAGGCTTGTAGAACTAACTTGGTAATTTTTAAAACACTGGTGGTGACTGAATTCCATTTTTTGTGAGATCATACTAGGAAAAATGTGCACAAGTTGGTTGTGAGGCTTGTTTTAAAAGAAATAATCCATCCTAGATGATTTCTCTCAAAAAAGAATCTACTATTACCCAAAGAAGAAACAGTAAATAATTAAAATGTTTGGGGAAGTTTCTGGAACCCAAATGTGAGCCAGGGTCCGAGGCAGCCATATGGTGTTCCACAATGGATATTGTCAAGACATTCTCCTCCATCCCTTGCTTTCACATGGAGTACTGTCCAATATGCCTGGAATTGACAGGCACCGGGTGAAAGCATAAAGTTTTCCTGTTTTTACTCTTCCCTTCCTCCTGCCCTGGGCCACTGGGCAGGGAGCAAAGCAGCTGTGAGGTGCTGCCCCACCAGGGTTATCCCAGCAGGTGTGGGCAGCCATGGGGAGCCAGGCCTGCACTTGGCTGCCAAAAGAACAGCCTGAGTCCTCTTTCCCACTGGGCAGATTCAGACAGCTCAGTGGACACAGATGGGTTTTCACAGGAAAACGGGGCAGTTAAACTTGAGAAGCAAACTGAAGCTTTGTTTTGTGCAGATAGACTCCCTGGCTATTCTAACCAATACGCTTCATAGTTCCTTAGTTTAAAAATTTGCACTACTGTAATTACCATCTGAATATAATGAAAGAAAAAAACAAAACTATTTTACCTGGTGGAGAGGCAGCAGCAATGTGTTTTCCTTGCAAACTGGTAAGCTTCCTGCAAGTTACTGGAAATAAAGGATAGTACAGGTTTTACTTTTCCAGAACTATTTTAGCAGACTTGCTACCTATCAAAACACCATAAAGGTTTTCCAGATCTTCATTATTTGCAGGGTTTCAAACTAAGTTCTAACACACTGCAGCTCCCACTAAAGTATCCTGTTAAGATGACATTCAGCACAAATGCATTTTGCATTTTGATTTATGATCATAATTATTTTCTGTTGGCTAAGAAAGGCTGCATGAAAGGATTAAGCATACAAAGGAATCAGGGCCTCCATCTGAATTCTTGTTCTTGTGCAGTTACTGTGAATAAATCAAGCTCCAGCATGAGTCTGAATAACTCCTAACAGAATTGGTATAAGAACCGTTGTTACAGACATGCATGCACAAAACTTGTTGCCAAATGTAGAGCAAGAAATAGCACCCAGGACACTTTTTTGTGGACAGGAAATATAAGTCAGTAATTTTGCTTCTGGTTAGAAGAATGCACATCCAAAGTGGAATATATTACTGGTTCTGTATGAATAAAGGTAATTAAATTAAATTCATTCCAGTTGGCTTAGCTAAATAAACAACTGTTTTGAAACTTGGATTCATCAGTAATAAGTCTGTGACAATAAGCTGTGTTTATAATCCACTTAGCTTTGCAAAGTACAACTGGTTACAGTGTAAGATTTTCAAGCTAATAATTTGGGAAGATTCCACAGTAAATTAATTACAACAGACTCATACACAAAGCTGCTAAGTGTTATTCCCTGAATTGTGTGACTCCTAAACAAAGTTTAACTTCTACATTTCCAGTACTTTACCTGACTGACCTTTAGTATGATTGTTTTCTAATGGAGAACTCTTGTCATAAGACATTAAAATTAGGTCTTGTTCAATGGCAGCTGCAAAGATGATTTGCCCTTTTGTGAAACTCTACACAATTTATACACAGCCTCACTGACCTTTCTGTAGCATAACCAATATATGACTTCTCTGACATTTAAAAATCAAGGTAGCAACAATAACACAGACCATCCACACCATACCTCCTACTGAAAGCTTGATCATGTAAAATGTTAAACAAAAATTAAGTCAGGAATTACAAATACATATGAATATTAGAACTACTGAAGAACCCAGGTCAGGAATTTAATCCTTTGCTCTTTGGCAGCAACATTTACAAAAAGTTTTAAATTTGAAAACCAACTCTCAGATGCAGTGTGCAAAAGGAAATTTCAGATACACTGGTGCCCCTCCAAATGCAGGGAACATTCTCTGGCTTGGCAGGAGGAGGACAATGAGAAGTAACTTTGTGCACTGCTCCAGACTTAGGAGTTCAAGTAAGTGAATAATCTGAGAAAAAGTGTGTCTAGAAAGAATGTCACAAGTACTCTGACTTACAGAAACACTCAATTCCTCTGAAGTGTACAAAGTTGGTCTATTCATAGCATTTATAAATAAAAAAAACCACCCTGAAACAGGTTGACTTACATAATTTGGGTTTTTTTCCCTTTGGTAAAAGATGCATGAAATCTTTGTTTTGTTTGTTATCTCAGAGGCTGGGTCAGGCAAACACATGACGTGCTCTCAAACTCACTATCCATTTCTCTTCTGAGAATATTATATATCCCTTGTGTATTCCATGAGCACATGTAAACTTCCAACCATTCTCAAATAGTAACATAAAATAAAGACCAGGCCTATGGCTTTTATACAGCTTTCAATAAAATGGGGAGAAGATGGAAAATAAATTTAAATTTTAGACAGTTATTACATCAGTAAAAAAAAGCAAACCAAAAAAGCCTTATTGATTCATTATCTTGTGAGGATACAAAGCAAAAAACCAGACAGATTTGTATCTAGTTTACTTTGAGAGCTTTATTTCAACCTATTTTAACAACTTCTCATGAAGATTTCTTGTTAAGAATGTTCTCACCTGCTTCCCTACCTGACACTCATGTAAATTATCAACTGGCCGGTCTCCCCAGATTTTTAAATTGCAAGCAACCAGTCACTTTATCTTGGAGCCAGTACTTCCAAATATTCAATCTTGCTGACATAAGTTAAAAATGCAAAATGGTTATTGCATAATTTATTAAAATGTTTAGAAAAATGATACAATATAATGTGACACTAAAATACTAATTCAAATATCCCATTTTCATTAAAAATGTGCAGTTGCCAATACAAAGAGTCTTGATCTGTTAAAATATTTTCCTTTAAATAAACAACTAAGGATAAAAAAAAAAATTACTGTGGCACTTAATAAAGGAGAATTTTGCTTTTAATTGCATATCATAATGCTCCAATCAATCAATACACGTTCATCAGCAGCAGGGGCTGTGCCTGCAGTCAGATCCTATTTGCAGGGCAGAGCATTCCCAACTCTCTGAGCAGCTCCTGTCAGGGCGTCAGGCGTTTGGGATCCCTGGGGAACATGGAGGTCTGACGGACGTTGTGCAGCCCCAGGTAGAGCATGGTCACTCTCTCCAGCCCTACAGCAGATGAAAACAGCCCATCAGCACAGTCAGCCTTTGTTCAAAACCCCAAAGGAGCTGCAGGTCCTTCCCAGCTGGAGCCAGCCTCACAGCGCAGTGTGAGCACAGCCCATTATGCAGGCACATGATGGATGGAACCCAGATGCACACTTGGTTTTCCACACACCTCCTACGTTAAAGGTTTCCACCTGGAACACCTTGAACCCAGTGTTAATTCTCGTGGCATCTCCTGTTTGGCTGGTACTTTGCCATGAGCACCATCTACTCTGAAGAAAGGATGCAGCTTCAGCTTCCTTGATGTCAGTTCTGACTGACCTAAATGATTTTGGATTACCTGCAAATGTTGCATGCTCCCAAATAGATGAAGAAGCAATCACTTATTCCTCCTCATTGCAAAACACCTTCATCAAATACACACAGACCAGTGGCTGCTGGTATGATGGTGACTTTGATAAACCTATACGTAACACATTATTTTCTTGCTTCCTTAAATTTTCCTCATTGGTTAAATTTGAAAGTGATGTGCCTGGCTAGTGAGGTGGCACTTTTTCTTGTGATCACCTTCTTTTTAAACTTCCCAGACTGTGCCATTAGTATTTTGCCTATTTATTTTATGATGATCTTTAAATTTGAGCTTCTCGCCTTAAATTCTCCAGGACAAACATCCCCACAAATTTACCTAACAAGGTCACTATTCAGAATTTTATACTGAACTCTTGCTTGGGACTGAGCAGTATAAGTTAAGCCCGGGCTAAACAAAAACCAGATACTTACCTATTCCACCACCTGCGTGTGGAGGTGCACCAAAGCGAAAGGAGTCAATATAAGCCTTTATTTTCTCCAAATCTAGAAAAGAAAAATATTGGTTTCTCACCTGCTTAATGAACCCCAAGCCAAACATACAAGTGACTGCAGGACTAAAAGCACAACAAAAAAACTACAAACTAACAGTGGAGTTTTACTCATTGAACATGTAAATTGTCCAGAGCTATCTAGAATTTATGGCTGTAACAGTTTTGTTATATAATTTTATTAATAACTATTTATTAATAACTATTGAACAAGGTGATGCTGGAAGACTCACTAGTTTCTTAATACCCCACTCCAGATGGTTAAACAGAACTTAGATGGATTAACATTAAGAATGAAACAGAACTCTGGTTTTACCACTCTGACAACAAATTCTGCCCCAAATTCTTCCTCTACAAGACACAAATCAAGTAATGACTTAAGTTCTTTTAAATTGCCAATTTAAAATTGGCAATGCAAAATGAAAATTACCAATGCCATGATGCTTGGCTCTTTCTGTCAGCAGCTGGGGGTCATGAATTCTCTGAGCTCCAGACAAGATTTCTTCCCCTCTCATGAACATATCATATGAGTTAGAAGTTTTCTGGAAACACAAAAAGGAGTTTATTTCCCACCTACAGTTCTGTAGTTTGCAAATATTTACCTCTCAAAAACTTAATTTTCTGATATCCAAAGCTGTAAAAAAAGCCTATTTTCTGCTGAAGTGTCCGCTGCCCTGGAATAATGTTTTTGCCACTTTCCAGTGACAGCAGCAATGTTTGACCATGGAGATCTCTCCATAAAGCTTTCCCAGTTTTTGCTCATTTCTTTCTGGTATGTTTTCATCAGTGAGGAGTAACTGAAAACATTTGACAAGTCACGTAACCCTAACCTGATCTTGTTATCATAATTTCAATTACAGCAAGGCTGGAACTAAATGATCTCTAATGTCTCTATCAACCTAAACCATTCAGTGATTCTGTGGTCATATTAATACATTTTATCTGTCACATCAAGTTACCCATACATGGAATAATTTAAATTAAAAAAAAAAAAAATAAAAAAACCCCATTGACAACAACAAGGAATTTTACTTACAGGGTTGGCTGGGTCTGGCATTGTATAAAAAGGCCTCACAGCAAGAGGATATTTGTCAAGAATATAGAAGTCAGTGTCGTACTGAATAAGTAATTTAGAACAGTTAGTACAAGAGAAAACTACACAGAAAACAAATTACAAGAGAAAGATAGAACCAGTGCATCTTTGAAATAAAATTTTAAAAATTTTCCCAATAGCTTCCCACAATATTGTCTAAGTAATATTGTCTAAAGTGGTGCATCCTTTCTTGGTTTCTCAATACTATTTCTAGTGTAAACTTGCAAATACTGAGCAGTAAAGTGTGTTGCTGTAACAGACACTTTTCTTTCCCCCCCAAAGATCTCATTTTCTCCTACAGATTTTGTTAGAATCTGGTTTGATTTTTCTTTTTTTAAATCTCTTAAGAAGTGGCTTTGGAACATACTAGCCTGTTTGGTGTCTTCAGTGCAACATATGATAGAAATAAATATAAAAAATCGAAAATGGTTTGAAACTGCTTATTAATGACAAAGACAAAACTTGACAGTGGATGAAATACACAGCACCAAAATGGGAATGCAGCCAACTAAAAAATGGTAATCACCAACTCTTCACAACTTCTGCATGTTCTCAGATCCTGTTTATATGCACATAATTACACCAACCCTATGATTCCACAATATCAGCTTTCAGATTCAGTGACATATTTATTTACTCTAAAATAATTGTTACCTTTTCCTTTACCAGGCGTCCCAGGAGCTTTTCATTAGGAGTGCTGAAAAAGATTATCATCATTAAAATGAAGTGATTTCAACTTGTATTGATGATACACTTCACAAAGCCCAAAAGACTACAAGCTACAGAGCTGCTGCACCCTGACCCTTAGAAAATCTAGTACTTCTTTCTGACTGTTTTGGGTTATGCACACAAAAATTGCAGAAATAAAGTATATTTATTTGTTTCTAAATATGTCATATTGGTCCTAGAAATCCCTTAAATTAACAGGTACCTAAAAATATTCTTGCTCTCAATGTAACCTCTTCCTACTTACCATACTCTGATTACTAAAGAACTGTGTACTTTATTTCTATTGCCATACATCCTACGTGTAACACAGTAAGTGAGAAACACATGAACAGTTGTTGAGGAAATGATTTTCCTCCACCAGATTCTTATGATGAAAACTTTATTTGCTGCACAGATCATTTAACTTAAAATCACACAGTACGCTAATGATGCTGGATATACTATGGGGAAGAACAGAACTGTTTTAGTTCATTTAATGTGTTTAGTAAAGTTTATATATAAACTGCTAATTAAACCATCTCTCAGTAAATCAACGGGTGTTCATCAAGATTGTTTAATCATTTTCCTGAGAGAGGTGGACGGAAGAAATGGAAGGATGTTATTTAAAGGAAAAACCTTATGGCAGCAGAATATTTTTGTTTAATTCTATTCAAAGACATGTTGTAATTCACATGAAGGACTGCAATTGCTGGACAACAAACACTTCCTTAGAAGATTCAAGCTGCTCTCACTTTATAGTGTCAGTTATTTTCTGTCAGATTTCAGAGTTTGTATCTACAGTCTACGTTAAAAGAAAGGATTATCTTCACATCCACTCATTTACTTGTCAAGAGATCTGGACAAAGTGCTGTTTATTCCTCTGAAAGCTGTGGTTCCTTATTGAGGGCTGTCAGGTGCTCAGTACAAAACTGACACTTCACTACCACTCTCCCAAGACTGACACAGTTATGTCCTGCTGAGTACCTGAGATCCTCTTCATCTCCCATCTCCACACCAGCCTCCCGAAGCATGGCCACACCTTCACGGTATTCCAGCCTCAGAGTCGGCTCCAGAAACTTAAATGGCTCACATGGGAACTGCTTGCTCACTGTCTGAATTTCAGTTTGGAATCTACAGACAAAGAAACAAGAACAGAAGCCAAATACAAAATAGTCAAGAACTTGCAGCTAAAAATGGTTTTGTGATCTTGCCACAAGAGGTCCCTCTTGCAACATAAAAACTGTATTAAAACCACTGCTGGAGAAATTTTGTAATAAATTGTTTCAACAAAGTTAATGCATCTATTTCCTTGATGTTAATATTTTACTACTACTTCTGTTCATCCCTTATGTAAGAAATAATCGACGAGGTCAAATTTTCACAGTGAAGACACTGAAATCACCCCTTTGATTTGCAGTATTTACCTGGGTTCTTTTTTGATTTGAGTAATATCCAAATATAAACAAGAAATTTCCTTCTGTACTGACAAAGATTTGCATTTCTGCTGGCAAAACAATCCAATTTGTAAGCAAATGGAAACCACTTCCTAAACTTCTAGCCTGGCTTTTTAATGAGTTAGACTGTGAATAATGGACAATAATCTTTGCTGTTATCATGAACAAATGCAGGCTGGTACAATCACTTCTAATCAAGAAAACTTTCTTATATAGTAAATATTAAAATAATATTTGAAACAGAACCATCTACCAGTGGTGGCACAAAAAGAAGGACAATTTAAATTAAGGATGGATCATTTCTCCCAGGAAGTAATTTTAACAGCAGACAGCAAGTTTCTTAGCGCAAGCCAGCATACTCCAGGAGATGCTAAAAATAGTTCAGTGGCCTATGCCTTGAGTGAACCTTAGAAGTCAGGCACAAAGAAACAGTTAAGGGCAAAGCAAAAATATATTTTGAAGTTGTGCTGTAAATCAGATTACCAATTATTATCTTACAAACTGAGGATAAAAGGCTTGCCTACTTCATTCCACAGTGCAAGAAATGTCAAACAAAGTTGCTCATTAAAAGAAGGAAATGCTTTTATTACCTTTCCTGCAGCCCCTTGAATATCTGCACCAAGGTATCTGCAATCTCATCTACCACTTCATGATAGTGATAATTAAAAGCCATCTCAATATCCAGACCAACAAACTCAGTCAAGTGTCGGTGTGTATTGGAGTCCTCAGCTCTAAATACTGTAAAATTAAACAACAGAAATTCTAACTGACCTGAAATTATCATTCCAGTTGGAAAAACAACAATCATCATTTGGATTAAATAGACATGAAAATTCTCACTGAAAGACACAAATAGAACTAGCAGCCTCAGAGCATCATTTGTAACAGTGACAGCATTACTGCAGCTGTGGTACTCAAAGGATACAAGACAGACACAACCCATAGTGAGGCAGGATCTCTGCTTAGACCGGCAGACATAAGTGGAAAAAACACACAAGCTTTCAAGCGCACAAGAACTTTCAGATTTGAAAACTGCTCTTCAGAGGAAGTGGACTTGTACACGTGTGTCTTCTGGGATAGGCACATGAGTCTAATATAAACAGATCTTCCCATAAACCATGACTCATCTGTTAGTGATTAACAAGAAATTTAAGACCTTCTGAATTACCTGGAATTCTTTTTTTTTTTGTTTTATACACTGTTACTGACTTGTTTTCAGCATTTTGAGGTTAGGTATCTTTAAACCATTTGAGCTCTTCAAAGAAAACTATTGTACTGCCACCTAAAGAAGCCATGTCCTATCCGCTTTAGAGAAAGAGAGCTTGGGAGAGGAAATTATTCATTTTTTATTATTTACTGACAGTTAAAAGTAAGCTTGTTCTAAGTAATGCTGTTCAGTACATGTACAGCAACTTCTGTCAACTTTACTGTCATCAGTCACCTCAGCTGAAATTTGGTTTGGCAAGTGAAACTGCATCAAGTGAAATGATTCAAAGCTTTAGTGTGTGTGTGTGTGTGTGTGTTATCTTACTTGCACTACAGCTGCTAAAAGCCACCAGGGCACACTTCACACGTTGCATACAGCAGTGCTTTTCTTACCTGGCCCGACGCAGAAAACCTTTTCAAAGTCAGCACAAATACACATCTGCTTGTACAGCTGTGGGGACTGAGCCAGGTAGGCACTGGTTTTGAAGTAGGATACAGTAAACACATTGGCTCCTCCTTCACTGGCAGCTAGAAAACAAGCGCTGTTATAAGGAATGACTGAAATTAAATTAAGCAGTTATTAAAGTAAAAAAGAAAGAGATTTTTCTTCAAAGCATATTAGAGGAAAAAGATATATTTGCATCCATCCAGTCATGCCAAGGTAAATTTCACAGCTCAGGATTGTCACACTTTGTCTTGAAAATCTGCAAATTTAGCTGGGGTAGTTTAACATGTTACTGTTTCAGCTGACCTTCACCTTAGAGTGAGAACAGCGGAGAATACATATCTGTACTAACACATCCACCTGCACCCCTGCATTTCTGTGGAAACCAATCTCTGCCAGTGGCTCAGCCTGCCAGGGGCTCACTGCAGACCCTGAGATCAAAGTGCATATCCTGTTTTGCCAGGACCATCCTCTCAAACTGAAGGCACAAATATATCTCACAGCCAATCCCAGATTTACCAGAGGGCATGAGCCAAAGCTACAAAGCTTTTTCTAAGTTTGAGGCAATTTTCATGGGCAGTTACAGGAACAAGGACCACATGCCTTTCCCTTACTGCAAAGCACCTACCAAAACTGCACCACTTCACCTTGCCAATTCCCAGTGTGTGACGTAAGAGGTGCAGTGGCCTAACACAGGTAACTTTTAAAAACCTCAAATCTTAAAACAGTTATGATGCTTAAATTGGAAGTTTAGTAAGGATTGCACTGACTTAACTTAGTAAATTTCACAAAATATGATCTCATCCAAACAATGGGACGCTTGCTTGCTTTCAATGGAACACTTCACACTTCCTCGAAGGTCCTGTGTAAATAACTTGGGAGCCTTTTAGTACTTTATACTATGTATCTGTCTCCATAGGAAAAAGTCATCCAATCTTCTAGTTCAATGACACTTTTCATGTTGAAAGAACAGTTGCTTACATGCATTTTGTTAAAAAGCTCACTTTTTATCTCAGTCAAGAGATGTCTTCCAAAATATAAATACAGAAGCACAAAATTCTGTAAGCAAGACGTGCACTTTATGAATGTACACACAATAACACAGTAACACAAATGTTCTGCTCTCATTTTCCATGCCATGTATCTTAGTGGCATCAAAAAAACCTCAAAGAGCACCAGTAAGATGGAAGAAAAACCTCCATCAGTAAATCAAGCCATTGGACTTTGAAAACAATACAGCAAATCAAAAGAACTAGAAGCAAAATCTACATTTCAAATTTTAAGGCTGAAGCTGTTATTCCACATTTCCAAAAGGAAAAAGGTCTACCACCTTCTATTCTGCCACATTCTCATAGCTAAAGAAGTGACAAATTGTGCCATACACCATATGTTTGTTGCAACATCTTTTTGATGGAATCTGCTTTTAATCTAAATTAGACTGGATTTTTTTTAATACTGAGAATGGAACAGGCAGTGCTCAACACTGAGAACACTGATTTGAGGAATAATGCATATGATCAGAATTAAACATTCATATGCATTGCAAACTACATAAATCAGGTATATATATATAATTTTTCTTGTCATTCTTTAATAGCCTAAGTCAGGAGAAAAGTAAAGATCAACTCTGACACCTGTAAGAAGTTTGCTATGTTGCAAGAAAGCAGAATTCAAAATTTCTCAGCTATAAAGAAAATTTATGTTTTTTTAATATAAATTTACTAATTTTTTGTCAGATAGGTACACTAAGCAACTATAAAAGAAGCACACCTGTAGCTGCTGGATCACATATACAATACCTGAAATGATTTTGGGAGTCTGAATTTCCACAAATCCCTTGCGAATAAGAGTTTCTCGGAAAAGCTGACAAATACCAGACTGAAGGCAGAAGATTGCCTGACTAGTGGAGGTCTACAAGAAGAAGATAAAATAATGAATCCTATGTTAATTCTTCCTGACTCTATTACTTCTTCTGGACAGCTGGAAGGATGAATTCCTTCCCTTGGGAATACTTGATTATTGTATCCGCCTAAAGAGTGAAAAGTGTGAATCTGTAATTGTCTGTTACACAGAAGGAAACAGGAAGGGAAACCAGAGAAATTATTAATTTCAATTTATAGCATATTCAGTTATAAACGAGGCACTGTGGTCAATTCCACATTTTAAAAAAATACCTGATTTATGAGATGTGTTTCTGCAAATAAAGGTTTTATAGTAAGAAATTGAATAAAAGCACTAAATCTATTAAAAAGCTTTCAGCACACTGAACTAGAACAGCTGCAGAACACACAGTGCATGATAAAAGCAAAGCCATTAATAACTTACATAAGGTAGAAATGTCCGTCTGTTAAAGGCTACCAAATACAATGTTTTTCTTCTAAAAACACAGCCACATGTTAACCATGTACAACACTGTCACAAAAACATCCAAAACCCACAGTCTACACTTCCAACCTTTAAGCAACCCACATAACACCTGTTGACATGAACTGCAGATCTTTTTTTTTTTTTTTTCACCTTACTTTAAAAGTGAATTTAGCTAAAAACAGAAGTAGATTTAATGAATTGATAATTTTATTTTTGTTTATGCATGTGACATAATTGAGCTGCTCATCTCAAATGTAGCAAATACCTACACTAAACATTTCTGGAACACTTTTGGCATGAAGAATAAAACCACCACCTTAGTGACAGCTGCAAAGACTGCAAGGCGTCAGCACTGAAGGCATATCTGATTTTGTGCTTTCAGCATCTCAAACGTGACAGTGAGCAACCTAACAGCGTACAAAAAGACCAACGAGCTCCTGCAAAGGAGCAGGAGAACGGTTCTCTACGACAACCTGCGTCACAGCACTGTTTACTTCTCTTTCTGAACAGCACCCAGCTCTTCAGTTAGCCTAAGAAAGGCCTTGTGGGCTTTTTCACATGACTCCTCTACCAAACCACAAAACAAAAACCCCCAACCAAAACAAATTATATAAGCAGCCAAATTTAGACAGACAGTAGAAACGTTGAAATAAAGTTACATCCCTCATCTGTGCAAGATAAAGACATCCTTTTACCAACAAACCCAAAGAGAAAACGGCAATAACACTGCACACCTGTAGCTGTTTGGAGTTATTTGCCGTTTTAGCTGACCAGTGAAGTATTTCAGGCAGGTAAGTGGCTGAGACTAGTAAATAATAGCAGTTCTCACTGTCTGATAAACCACATGTCTGACAGACCACAGCCACTGCTCTAAATGTTCAAAATGAAGGAAATGAGGTTTAGAGAAACAGTTGCAAAAGTACCTTAAAAGTTTTTCACCTTTTTCACACCGCTCTCCCAGAACCAGACATATGGTAAGACACTGCCTGAGTTACGGGCATAATTTGACAGTGTTACATCCAAGTACCAAGATGATTCAAAGGGATTTTTTCTTCTTAACCATTTCCTACTTGAAAGGTGAAAGAGGTGACAACTTTAAGTCACATTTCAGTTTCCCAGTAAAGTGTTTGATGAAATTTTGGTAACACATCTAAAATTGCTAAGAGAGAAGATGTGCAATATTAACATACAGCAGGATAGAAACAATGCTTCTTCTACCCTTGGTGTGAACCAACAGCAGTTTCATGTCAGAGCAGCTGAGAATGCAGCAGTCAGTCAAACAGCCACAGGAAAAAGAAAACTGGTTGCTAAACCCAGTCTGAAAGCAATTCCATGGTCTGACCTAAAACTGCACAGAAACACAGCCAGTCAATACCTAACCACAGCTCTTCTAACAAAGGTTCCTCAGGCGGTAACTCCTCCTGTCCTTTGTGAGGATGCAGGGCAAGGATTCTGTCCTCCTAAGCCATCTACAATGATAAGTTATGCTTAAAACAGTATTTATGAAAGCAGCCAAATTCACAGACCTGGACACTGAAGCTTTTATTTAACTGCAGACCAAGAACAAGCAGCAATTCTCCATACCTCAAATTAGATCTGACAAGACCACTCTTCTTTCACCAAAGGTGACTGAGTTTCAGTGTTCCTTCATTCAGAGACTGCCAACATGGTTAACTGTTGGGAATTTCTGATATTGCAGCCTCCTTGTAAGAATTAAACAGACCCACAAAACATCTGAGATAAGCCCCTAAAGAACTGCATCTGACAATTTGCAGTGGAGTCAAATCAATGACCTCAAAAGTTTTATGTGCCACTACAACTTCCAAGTATTTTTAAAATGAAGAAAAAACTTTTCAGATTTAATAACATTGTTTGCACTGGTATGATATTCAGAACACAAAGAGAACAAATTCATTTGAAGAAAATAATTCAGTAACTGAGATGCTGGTATGCATAGCAACATTTGTACAATGGTTAAGTAACACAGTCACAATTTGAGCTTCCACACTTAGGTACAATACAGCAAACTAAAGACAGAGACAGCTGTAAAAATTAATTGATTTTTACCTTTGCCTTAAAATAAGATTTTGCCATGGCATTCTTTTTGTGTAGTGTTTACTCCAATAGGAACCCTTCCACATACATAGTGACAAACTATCTTATCTGAGACAGGCAAAGATAGTCAATAATGCTTCAAGAATTAATCAGAAACAGAAACAAATTTCTGACACTTAAATGCTGCTGCAGTTAACAATGTTAATGTTTTAACTCAGTCTGCAGAGTTAATTTTACAGAAAACCTCATTATTTTCAATAATCACCTTTGTTACAGACAGCAGAAGAAAAGTTTAGGGAACGATGCTGAAGTATGAGTTCCAGTCATAACCTCACTAATTTCACCTGTGTGTTTATTACTCAGATGCCATGAAGGAAGATATCAATGATAAAACTGAGCACTGTAAGATTATAAAAACAACTATCACTTTTTATTTGGCACAAGCTGCAGTGTCAGAACCACAGGCACATGTGCCGCCAAACGTTTTTCGGTGGAATTGAGGGCAGTTCACACCAACACAGTCCTATCTCAGAGAGGTGAGACCGACGAACAGACATGAAAAGTTGTGAACTTTTTTACCCTCACATCAGCTGCGGATTTTGTTCTGCTCTCCCCTCATTTTTGCTTTTCTGTTTGCCTGCTGTAGCTACCTATCCTCCACCAGGAACAACCATTAAACACAGAGTTGGCTAAATAATGTAATATATATTCTTTTAAGTAATATACATTATTTTAAATAATGTAACTAGTTTTGCAATTCCTCCACTATATATAAGACAAATGAAGGTTTTTCTAAGAAACAGAAGTTATTTAAGATGACATTTTTTTAACCCCAAGGTGACTGAAGTCAGCTTCATTCAAATTTCAGTACTACTTCTAGTAAAAAAATGTATGAACATGGAGTTTGTAGTCTGAATGACTGGGACTGTGTATGTACCCACTGCCAAATCACTGCCCACAAGAAAATAAACTCCACATTTGCTTGTTCATTACAGCTTGGATTCAGCCAGGAAAAACACAGCTTTTGCAATGAGGAAATTGAATCCAACACAATGAAATCAAGCTAGAAGTAATTGAGCATTTGGAAAAAAAGTGCATTAGGATCAGTGTACAGCTGGATTATCACATAACACAGTCTGACATCCATGAACTGCTAAAGACACAGTTTAATGTTAATGCTCTACCCTAAGCAGCATAAACAGGGTTAATACTGATCCTAAAACACTTTGCTTTGCTCTCAATGAGCTGGGCATTAGCAGACACAATTGTAGCAACAGGACTGCAAAAAGGCATATAATTCAAGTCACATTTGGACAGATACTGTTGAGATAAAAGTCCTGCTGAACACAAAAAATAAACCAGAGCAAGGACATCAGTCAGGTCCACTGTAAACCTGGGTGAATCTGAAATTGTTTCTTTCTTCAGACTTTTTCAAAGACAAACTGAGAAGTAAAAACCAAGAATTAGTGTTTCTTTCACTGGTTTTTTATTCATTGCTTTCTAAACAACGTAAAACTGGATGAACCTGAATTGGTATTTTTAAGAAGCAAACTACAAGAATCAGTGTTTCACTGGTCTTTTCTTCATTACTTTTCATGTACCACAGAACTCATAAAATACAGTTTCTGCAGGTCTTTTTACAGACATGGGAAGTTACACACCACTGAATACTTCAGAGAAACTTAGGAACAACAGAAAAGTAAAGATTTAAAAACACAGTCAGTGCTCTGCTTTGCCCTTTGTAACTGTTGCAATAAGTGAATGGTAAATCAAACATCTCTATGGTCAAGTGGTTTGACTTTCATTAAGACGCTGTGAAAAAACAGATACTTAGGTCAACAGTGGTTTCCTCACAGTCACCTGTAGTTGTGTGAAAGAAAATTTGGACTATACAAGGACTTTTCTTTCTTACCAGCTCTTTTCTCTAAAACCCCAACTTTTCTGCTCCAAGGGCGTGATGCGTATTTTATGAGTTAACCCGCCAGAAACAGGTTCATTCTTCTCCAGTAGTCAATTCTTTGGAAATGGAAAACCCCTTAGCCCTAAATAATCACCATTTTCTCTCCATACCTCACAATAACAACTACAGCAGTAGCTTGGCCTCTTGGCATTTAAGTACTTCCCATCCCCAACCTTAAAAAAACTAAACTACCAGACACTTCTGTCAGCAAAAAAATGCAAGACTGCTAATGATTCACTGCAATACCCAGACTATTTCCACATGTACACAGGAGTGGAAGTCTTGCAATCCTTGTAACATACTTTGCATCTTTCATCTCCACTAATGTAATTTCCTTATTATTAATTACACTTCTTGTATTGCCTCATAATCAAACCTTCCTTGGTATACATCATAGTTGGATGGAGTGATGCTATTTTCAGAAGTCCAGTCTTTTTCATTCATGTAATAACTGAATTTCCCAGCTCTCCTTTATCATGACTTGGCCTATCCAGTTAACTCCTTCATTAATCACTATTTAAAATTAGCTAATTATTAACTCCTTTAAACACTGTGTTTAATTGGACAAAAGTAATTTTAGCTGCATACAAATGAGTTTTTTTAGACTGAGCCTAACCAAGATCTATGGATTTAATTTGGTAAATCTTTCTCAAAATAACAGTGTCCCTATTTTTGATGTTCAGTGACCACCTTCTTCCTTAAAAAACTGGGGCACTGAGGAAACCAGAACTAGATGATACATCTATCTGTGGCTACACTTCCTCCCACACTTGCAGGAACAGATCACAGCATCTCCATTAGAACTATTCTGGTAACATTTTTCCCTGTTGCCCATGACATGGTTTTCCTTGAAAACCTGTGGGAACAATGGTTTCAGATAACACATCAAGTTTGCAATCCTCCTTAGGACATGACAACTTATGCAGTGCATTTGAAACACTAAAGGCTCTCTGAAGCCTCATTTGTACTCCAGTAGCTCCAATCTATGGAACCAAATCACTGAAAATCAATTACTACTTTCTGGGTTTCTTTGTATTCCTACTCTTGTGATTCCACTACACACAGTGCTTAGGATGTACATATACATAAATGCATGTGTTCTCACTGCAATTTCCCCTTTCTTTATTAAATATCTTTTCTGCTTATTCAGCACTCCCTTTAAAAAAACAGGTGAAAATAACACATGTTTAGAATCTTCTTTTGTTCTGAAACACATAATGAAAGGTACAACAGAAAAGACACAAAAAAATGTGACAGTCTGAGACAGAAACTTTTCCTGTGCAGAGGAGGAAGACAAGACAGTCACCCAAGCCTAACCATGGGCAAGCTGTGGCCAGATCACACCCAGCCACAGGTGTATGCAGAGGATGAGACACAGACACTGCAGTACTGAGATCTGGCATTTCATCCTTCCACCAGCTCTGTGAAAAGCCAACCTGAATTCCTGTTCAGCATGAAACAGCAGCTGCTGGAGCTAAAGAGAAAAACAGCTTCTTAACACAGAGTTACGGTTCAGAGCTCAAAACAAGGTGCCAGACATTGCTGAAGAAAGGGTGTCCCAACAGTGGTTGGGACACAGGAGAGGTTACAGCAACATCCACTTAGGTCAGCAGTTGCAGCCTCCAGGCAGAATACTGACACATCTAATGCCCTACTGCTGTACTGACAAAGGTATTTCAGAAGTACTGGGAGGGTCATGCTGAACTACTGGATGTGTACAGGGGCAGAAGAACTTTAGTCCAGCCCTTTCCATTCCATCTCTTGTGTTTACTCTGGCATGAGTCTTCCTTCTTTTTCCATTACTATTTACCTGCTTAGGCTTTGCTATGCAGATGCCCTCAACTGCATTACAGCCAAGGATACCTCCAAGCCATTTTCACCCAACATTTTTAAATGTTATTTTCCTTTGTATACTTTCTCTGTTCTCTTTAGGTCTCATGGCTCCTTTCAGGTTGTTATACAGGTGTTTCTTCAATATAATGGATTTTCTTGCCATTTCTATAATGGCTTCTCTGGAGTGCTGTTGGTTATTTTTATTCATCACCAGATGTTCAAATAAAGCTTGCAGTTCAAGCATCCCAGATTTCTCCCCTTCAATTCAGTACACTGCCTTAGCCCTACCATAAGCTGATGATCCTTCAAATGATTTTCACTTTCAATCATTAGTATAGAATTCTTTTTATTAAAGGCTTCATTTAAGACAGATTAAGTGACCAGTATGATGAGATACTGAGTACCCTGAAAAGCAACCACAAACTGAAGTTACTCAGTACTGTACATAAGGTCAAGTGAAAAGCAATTAACTTTGGTACAAATAAAACAAGTGACACAAGTAGTTTTAGTTGCTGAAATAAAGAGATCAGATATTGAAAAGCTGTATGGATCTCAGTGCCAGAACTTTTCCAGATTTTCCAATAAATGACTTTTTTGTTTCATTCTGCAGGTGCAAAGATTGATTTACTGAGGAACTGCCATTATCAAGAACTCTGAAGGCATTACTAGGTATCAAAAAAAATGAGCTAAGCACAGTCTTCATTCAGTGTTGATTAAAAATTTATTGTGGAGAGCCTAAAATGGATAAAAAGCCTAGGAAAAGGCCAGGATGCCTCAAGTCAGTAATAGTTAGTTACACACTTAAGTGTCAGCTGCTGTTTCATTAAAAAAGAATCAAAGTTCTGTAAGTAATTTAGTAGAGATTATTTTGCTGCTGATCAGAAGCGTTAAATATTTGGGAGGTCTATGAATTCACAGAAGGTTGGGTCTCTATGACCTGGATAAAGAAAGGTGTTTCAGGAAAAAAAAAAAAAAAGGGAAAATACATGAATGCTGTGGAAGAAACAAAGAGAATGAGACTGGTATTGTGGCCTGGTACAATTTCTCTGGCAAGGCATGAATTATAGCACCTCAACTTGCCTGCTGAAACTCAAAACTTCCATCTTATACTTCAAACCTTAGCTCTTTACCCTTGGATAACAAAAACTACACCTGAGAAAAAATGTTGTCTCTAAATTGTCCCTATTCAGTCGCCTTTGACTTTTGCAGCTAAAAAGCCCAGATGTAAATGGCCACATAACAAATCATCAATGTTTGCCTTTGAACTATCAATATATGTTCTTTAATTCATGTCAGTAAAGGCAAACATTTAGGATTCCAAAATCCTGTGCTTTTACAATACCATGCAAAACCATAAAAACATACTGTTTATTTTCCTTCTGGCCAGCCATATAATTCCATCAAATCCATGACCTTTATTGCTTTGTGGATCAGAAATATGAAGAATAAACACTTGCAGGCAAGCCTGCAGCACTGCGTTTTCCTTACCCTCAGATCAATGATTCTGTTGTCCAGTCTTGTATCTTGGTTTACAGTAGCTCTTCCATCCTAAACAGTTATGCAAAAGCTCATAGTGAATACACACACATGCAAAAAAATAATCAAAACCAAAACTTAACAAAACAAAATCAATGGAGAAAAATACCCTCTGGCTAAAAGCTAAGAGCAGAAATCTATATTGAGCAGAACTTCTAGATCATTCTAGAAAGAACATACAGCAAACTGGCAGCATAGCAAAGTTTAAGGTGTAACTTCTCCCAGAGGTCACAGGCAGAACCCAACTATGAGGATGCAGCAGACACAGGCACAAGACTGGAAACATTCTGGTTTTGACCTTCTGCTGCAGTTCAGCAGACATCAAAGCTACGGAGATGCTGAACACAGTTCTGGATAGCACAAAGGAAGTAAATGCAAACCTAACAAACCCCCAGAATCACCGCATTAAGGAAGCTGCTAGGCTTTCGTGCTTTTGTTCAGCTACAAAGACAATAAAAAGCATTTGAGGATGCAAAGTTTTCACCTCCTCTCCTTCCACTTCTGGTCGAACAGCATCATCCAGCTGTAAGGGTAGCCGGGCTTCAGCTGAACTGATCACATAGATCTGAAATTGAGAGAGAACAGAAATAGCATGAGGCTCTGCTCAAAAGGAGGTGTGATTTACAAGAGGATATTTCTAGCAGAGACTTGAAACAATGTTTGCATAGGTTGCTGGCTCTAAGGCTGTGATTTTACACCAGTCCTTGAGATACACTGTGCATTCTCATGACAATACTGAAGTGCTTAGTTCTTGCTTTCCCTTTGAAAGATTCGAAGTATCTTTTTTGCTTCTGAGAAGCACCAAATTGAGCAAGTTCATACAGCCTGAGGGACAAGCCTTTTGGCAGGAATGCCAGCTCTGAATATACCAGATTTCACTGAGTTTTAGGTTCTGATTCCAGCAAGATCATCCTGTTCTTCTCCTTGTTAATGTATCATTTACTTATCATCTGAATATAGCTGAAAGAGCTATTTCAGATTCAAAAATTTATGAGATAACTAAAATACAATCAGAGAATGAAAGCAACCTTGCTGTGCCTTATGGTTTAGTATTGCTCCTAGAGGAGCAGTGAATTTGATGTTCTTTCAGAAAAATCAAGCATAGGATAATCTGCACACATATTAAAACATGTTTCTTCAAAATCTGCAGATTTTCCCCAGTGCTGTTAGGTAAGATTTACCTCCCTGCTATAATAGCCATTGTGCTCTATCCTGAGGCCACTGGGTTTCAGCTGTATTGTAGGCAAACAGTTTAGTTAAAAACCTTTAGAAGAAAAGGATATTACATAAAGGTTTAAATATGCTTTCTATTTAAACAAATTATAAAGTTACACTTCCTCCAGCCCTCTAGCACAAGCTCCAGGAACTTTAGATTTCAAAAGTTTCCATACTGTTAAGCCACTGAGAGCTTATTTCTGTGAGAATTATGTATTCCAGTCCATTGTACTGAGGGGAAGATTGTAACACTGATAAAGAAACTCCTGACTTGCACTTAAAAAGAAGCAGACTTTTTATTCCAGTATCTACTGCAGTTAAGAATTAAAAACTAGAATTACAAGCTTTCCTAGCCAAATTGTTCTAGTGAGATACTTTATTTCACTTGATACTGTAATTCAAATGGCAGATAAAAACAGGGAAATATAAACTCCAAGTATCTTAAAACCAGAAGTGTTTAATTTTTACATATAAACCACTGAAATTTGTAGTTTGAAGCAGTTTATTTCTCTGGCATGGGATTCCTTACTGACAAAGTTTATGTATGTAGACAGACAGTCTCAACAGATCATCTATCAAACAATTAACCAGTGCTCCATTTGCTCAAAAATTTACCCTTTGAACGTGAAGCTCAACATCTTGCTGAGTACAACCTCCAATTTTCTGATGTGCTTTCCTCACAACACCTTCTATGTCCACAATGCTCTCTTTGGTGATGCTGCAATAAAGAGAGATAGAAGGCTCAGTAAGTTCCACTGCACACTGCAGCAGCCTCAGCACCATTCATGCACTGTATGGTCTGCTGAACAACAGAACACAGTAAAGGATCTGAAGTTACTTTCATATCTAATAAATGATTGATGAAGGAGTTTGCTGAAATATCCTCAGCCACAATGAATTCAAACTGGGATGGAAGACCTGAGAGGGGAAGAATTATGACTGAGCTCAGTGCTTGCCCATTTTGTGTGTGTGTGTTTATACATAAACTGACAAGTGGCAGGGCTCTTTTTCTAGGCCACACTCTTCCATGTGTCAGCTGATGCAATTATCTGCAAGATGTGTCTTCACCAGCAGAACAACAAACTGAAGGGAAGTCCTAGAACTGAAGGGGAAAATCAAAACTACGTCAGCTTGTTTAAACTCCGTGACTTGTTATTGAAAGATGCAAGACACTCCAAAGCCATTTCTCTGTGATGGGACATCCTAACTACTCTCCACTAACAGTCACTACGAGTACATTAGAACACCACACACCATCCTGAAAGTCTTCCAAAGATATGATGTAAAGTATGTGTGCTAAAAGCAAACAACAAAAGCCTCAAGAGTCAGAGGTGAGAAAAGAATGCGTATGAGCAGTTTTCATTTACGCATTTAAGGTACTGGAGTGAAAACCAGCACTTACCTACAGATAATCTCACCCTAACTGGAAATATATTTTTACTGTCTCTCTGTTTGCTTACAAGAGGCCAAATATCTAAAATTATTACTTTCCTTTTTAGGAAAACTAATGTTACATTAATCTTTCACTTGTGAGTACTTCTTGAGAAAGCTGGAAAGCACTTTATGTACACCACTTGACCACCTAAGCCCTCAGACACCAGGGAAGTATCAGGCCCACAATTTAATTGCAAATAATAAGAGGTGAATGAGGATGTCATCAGACAAGCAGGCCACTGCTGAAAGCAGTAAAGCAAAGAGCCATTAACAACCCTCAACTTTAAAAGGCAGGCACTTTTTTTTCTTCGAATAAAAATCTTGAAAACTCTAATGATATTAAAGTAACAGTAGAAAATTCAAGCATCAAATTCTCAAAACCTAAGAGTGGCACTATAAGTAAATTCCAATTAACTAAAAGGAAAAAAAAAAGCCAAATATGACTATTTTACCTGATTACAGTTCTTTTTTTTTTTTTTTTGATGGTAATACTTTCAGGTGACAGAACTTACTAGCTGCTCTAAAGTTAATACAGACAAGGGTGCTTCATATGCTTGACTTGCTTAACCATCAGGTAATTCCATGTACTGCATTAAATTTGTGAACAGTGTGTTCTTCTGGTACATTTACACTTCAGAAGAGCTACAGTTGCTCAAATCACGACTAAATTTGTACAAAGCAGAGGGTGAGAGCAGAGTAGAGCTAAATAAGAATCCATCTAATCCATGGGTAAGCCTCCACCTCCATTAGTTTAGCAGAGGCAACAAACATGAGAAAGGAAAATTGAAATGACACCAAGTGCTTCCAAGTACTTTCTATCACGAATGATTCTGTTTGAAACTCCTTACACAGACTGTGGAACCAATGCAGCTCTTTGGATGCAAGAGAGCATGATCATCTATGATGCTAAACCAGTATTAAATGTAACTATAAATTCCCTTTGCTTTCCAAATGCATGAATGTTTAAAGAACAAGAATTAAAAAAAAGAATTAAAAGTTTTACTCTTATGTGAACTTTTTTTCCCTGAACAGTTCTCCTGTTTTTCCCACTTCCTTTTCCATGTCAACATTTTGGCAAATGTCCAGAAAACACCACTAATGACACAAATAGCAGTGTCTTCACTGAAAATATCAGTTTCTAATTTGCTGAATAAAAGCCTTCTCACTAACAACAGCAAATAATGTTTTAAACTTATTGAAGGGAATTCTCTGTGCTGTGAAGAAGAAAAGAAGAGTTAAATATAAATGTGTTGTATGATGGAATCATAATTAGATTGGTGATCCCACAGATGAGAATTGCAAGGAATTCAACACGTGCAAAATGGTATCAGGTTAAAAATAGAGGAAGAAACTGACTTTTACATCACTGTAACTGCAATAGTGCTTTGCAAACTTGCCTAACTTTAAAACTTCGCAGAGAGGATAAAATGAGCTTTCTCTCCATCTCTACACTGGAGTTGCAATTAAAACATGTTTCTTGATCTGCAACATATTTAAAACTGTAGCATTCCCTAGTCATTACCTTTGTCATAATTTTAAGATGCATTTCAACTGAGTTCCTAACTGTGTAGGTCCCTGGAAGCAAATATTCAAGTAATTTCCTGGGCACACAAAAGCATTAGGAGGAAGGGTCCTACTGCATGTGACCATCTTTGTATTTAGAAACATCCATCATCTCCTGTAAACTTTCATTTGATAATTAAAAAATGTACTTTTCCTCACTGAAACTCCACATTCAATCCAGTATGGAAATAAAAGCTTGTGTTTTGAGTTCTGTTTGAACCATGCTCAGCAGAGCTGAAGTGTCTGAAGTCCCTAACACTGCATCAAACATAAACTACAGAAACGTGGAAAGGGCTTCTTTGATCCCAACAGGTAATCCCCAGGATGTTACTGAAATGGCATTTTCAGCTCAAGTTACAACAAGAAACAAGATGTTTTAATGAAATGCCAGTAACTACAGCAAAGCATTCTCCACAGCAGCAGGAATAAGTCATCTAGGTGATTTTCGATAAAATTCCCCTGAGTAACAAAAAAAACCCCAAACACCAATAAAAGGGAACAAGTAGCAGAAAAACATGCCAAAGTACCACCATTTCCACCAAGGACAACAACATTTATACCTGTAATTAATATTACCAGGGATTAGAAATGAAAGTAGGATGCATAAAGCATTAAGAAAAGACAGATGACATCTTTAGATTGTTTAATCCAAAAAGAAACTATTTAAGTATATAGATTCAGGAAGTCCAACAATAAAAAAATTCTCTGTATAGGGAACTATTTTATATGCATGTTCAAAAAAAATCAAGATTATAATTTCCAAAGTGTCCACTAGATGCCTTAAGCCCCTCTTAATTAGCTGCATGTCTATTAGCCAAGACTTTCTCTTTTAACCACAGGATTGCATTCTTGCAGTCTTTATAACAACATCTTTCATCAACAGCTTTGTGTTGCAAGCTGAACCCATGCTGGCCTCCCAAAGTGAATCACAATCAACTTGGTCAAAAGCCTGAAGAATAGGAAGAAATTTGGCTATTTATAGACTTTAAATAGAAAATGTTTACTTCTTCTACACCATCTATACTTATTCTGGCATTTTGTTGGTTTTTCTTCAACACCTTTCTGTAAGCAGACTGCACAAATTATATTAACATATTTTTTAAACACAAAATATTAAAAAGTTGTCTTAATGCATAATAATTAATGATCCTTTATCTGAATGCCAGTGAAAGTGAAGGCAATGGTTTACTTTCAATAACTGAGTGCATTTTGTTAGTAGTTAAGAGTATAAACATTTTGTACACAGCAAGAACAACTGTAATCCTGACTGCACAAATACAGCAAGTATGCATTAAGCTCCCTGAAAGGAAATTATCTGACACTGTGTACCAAAAGGCCAGGTAAACTCCTATTCCTATTCTCTTCATTCAAAAATGTAATGATTGTTTTCCTATATCAACATTCTAACACTTGGTTGAACCTGGGTATCTTCTGGGGAAAAAAAGGCCAATCTGCTTTCAAAGATTTTAAGTAACAAAATCCACAATGCATTTTAGTAATTTTCAGTAAAAAAAAAAAACTACACTTTATTTTCTTTCTAAATTCCCTTAATTTCATCCTCTGTCCATTGCATCCTGTCATACCTTTGTATCTGCAATGTAGAGAACCCTCTGCTGGCAGAAAATCCTGGATAGCACCACCAGACAGGGATTTAAATCACTCACTAATTTCTCCAGGACAGAACAGAGTTCTCTTTAGTCTCACAGAAGGCAGACTGGCCTGACCGTCTATCATTTCTTCTTGCAACTTCACCACTAGCCTTTTCCAATCTGACATGCATTCAGACAAAAAGGCAACAAAAGTGCACAAAATATTCCAGAATTGCCTAAAAATAGGCACATACTACATTAATGGCATTTTATTCCTCTTTTCCAAAAGTCAGAGAACTGCATGGGCTCCTGTTAAGTCAGTGATCTACCACAATCTCACATTTCTCTCTGTATTTTTCTATTTATTAATCCTGAACACCCACAAAATCTGACCAAGCAATCACAAAGGGAAAAATTCACACTGAAGAGCACTGAAGTGATTATTCTAAACGAACCCTGGTTATTATACACTCCTGAGTCCCCATTTACCAGTTCAATTTCTGTGTCACCAGCACACTTAGCTGCAATTTGACATTTTCTTCCATTCTTCTGATAGAAATATAAACTGAAATCCTGGTATTACAAATTTACCTAGCTAAAGAACTTACATATATTTTTCTACATTTTGAGTTATTTCCATACAAGTTAACCATCTTTTTTCCCTTCCATTTTAATCTCTTTCCTGCATTTTTACTTTCTAGTTCTACTACAAAGAGCCAAGAAGTTATTTCCTGTGCAAGGGCAGATTTTTTGAGCAGCTAAATTAGAATCTGTTAACCACCTCTCCCAACTGCTCTATCAGCTCAGTGGCTCTGGCAGTGGGGAGGCGGGAAAGGCTCGAGGCTGAGATAGAAAAGGAGAAAGAAACCAAAACCAGCCACACCCAATGCTTGATGGAAAAAAAGCTGGTTGATAAATTACCAAGATAAATTACTAACTGGCATCTCTGCTGTCTAAAAGAGACAACTAACTGTTTCTCTTACACAGCATCCCTTGCAGGACCAGGCTGAATTGTTTTCTCTGATAAAAGGCAGAAGAACAATTCCACAACTGCAAATCCTGTATCTGGACTGGCTCTGTACTATGTTTGTTTTGAAATTTCAACTAGAAACTTTCCATGGTTAAACTCACAGAAATTTCTTTGTTAACCTGAGCTGAACCACTATGAAGTATCTCTCACTAAAAACTCATATTCTAATGATAATGGTGGTAATTACTGTATGAATGTTGCTGACCACAGAACATTATGAAAGTTCTTGGTTTCCATGTGCCAATATCTGAAAGAGGAACTGGTTTGTTTATAATTTATGAAAATTTGTACAAAAACTGCTTATTATTTAATCAAATAAAATTAAAAATTCAAGATCCGGAATTTTACAGAATGATTTCAACAAAGTTCTGGACACAGTATGAAAATATGAGAAAACAGCACATGGAAAATATAGTTTATACACTATCAGTGAAAACATTTTAAAATTTAATTGAAATTTACGGTATTTGAGTTAAATTTTTCTTCAAAATTTGTGTTTCCTCATTTAGCACGTAGGAAATGAGATGGTAAAAAAAGACAGGGAAACAGGATAGTTATTTTTAGACATCTAAGCCCAGCCTCATCTGCTAGAAATAACGGGATGAGTCCAGAGCAGGTGAAAGGCAGCAGGGAAGTGACTGAGGACAGGCACGTACTGGGGCTCTGCTTCAGGTGCTGCTGACACAGTGACCCCATGTGCCTCACCAGGCAGGGAACAGCAGCAGTGCCAACAGCAAGACACAATTGTCTTTCAGCAGGAGATGAAACACTGGAAAAAGTGAGAGCGTGGCAGGATATTGATAAAATAGGTTTGTCGGTGGGAAGGAATCCTGAGATTAAAAAAACCAAAAGCAAATCCCCAAAAGAAAATCCAAAAGGATGTAACAGACTTACACCACTCAGAGAACACGATGATGAGCATGTAATCATTTCAGACGCACAAATAATAAGGGAAACATGAATGCTACAAAGTAAGTGAAGCTGAAATACCAGGATTCAGCTAGCAAATGCTCTCCCAAAAACAGAGCAGAAGGAAAAGTCAAAACACAGTACAAACATCAGCCTAGCTACTCTGAGGAATTCAAGTCCATCTCATCAAGAGGGAAGATGACAGGGAGTCGGGAAGAACCTAAAGATGAGGTTCTGCCTGATTGAACAGCTCACTGCTGCCAGAAGAGATAGGAGCTTTACCCTCTACTGTTTCCAGAAACCCTCTTCCACTATTTACCACTCCTTGTTAGCTCGGGACCTCCATGACCTAATTTCAACCACTAATCTGGCAGAAAACTAACTGAGTAAAGAAGATCAGTGAATAACAAAAAACCATCACAGAAGGTTTATAAGTGGCAGTCAGCATATGGAAAAATAAAGACCAGCTTCCCCCTCATGAGCTCCTAACCACAAAGATTTACCAATCATGAAGTGTAAGAAATTCAACTGTGGAGGGAAGAAGCACGAAGAAAACTGAGAGAGAGAGATATTGTAGAGAACTGGAGAACAGAAGAGTGTGCATCACAACTCCAAGAGTTGCTCCTGTGTTCTGTAGCACAAGTTTCTCGAGGGAGTAGAGGCAGACTGTTGGGAGTTCTGAGGGAGATGAATTAGGGAACAAGTACATTATACACTCAACTCTTTTCAGAGATTCCAAGCGCTGGAGAGAACAAATCATTTCACCAAGAAACACAACACTTCACTTTGGCTCCTAAACACCTGTGAACAGCACGTTTCACACTGGCACTGCCAGCACTGAGCACCGCCAAACAACAAACACTGCTGGTTCTGTTTTCCTCTTGCCATGAACCCCATCAGCAGAAGCATTATCCCAACCTTCTTAACTTGGCTTCTGCAAGTCTCTACTATAATGAATCCTTCCCCTCCCTGACATATTGAAGGTTGAAGGCTGTAGCACTTTTGCAGCTAATTAGTGGGGGCTCCCTTCCCAGGCATCAGAGTATTGCCAAGAACTACACAGAAGCAACTCAAGTGCCACATGTTAAACATATTCTGCACCAAAAAAAATGCACAGAATTGATCCACATTTCTATTTGTGAACAAGCAGATAGACATGATTAAAGTTCTACTATAAAACATATTTGACACACAAGCATGTTTACTACAGGACAACCTGAAAGCACAATCTTGATGCAAACAGAAGGGAAAGGTAATTTTTTTATCTTTAGAAACAAAACAAATCAAATAACTGAATTCAAATTGCTGCAACAAACATTTTTTCAGTTGGCAAGTCTAACCATTATCCCTGCCAAATTTTTTTAAAATTAAAATTTTAGTGCCAAAAAATAAGGTGTAGATAAGACTAACCCAGTGCACAGGAGCTACTTTTAATTTCTTCAACTCAATAAGCCACTTGCAATATGGGACTTCTTCACATCAGTTCTAAGTATAAAATGTATTACTGCACTGCACGTCTGGTAGAAAAAAAAGGCTGAACATGTGCAGACACACAGCACCACCACACACCAAACCAAGTGCTCCACTAAGCTCAGCTTGCCAGACTTTTTGTTAGCCAGCTTGGAAGAAAATGTAGGTTGTCTATGGCAAGAGAATGCTGCTTCAGCAGTTCAGAATGAATTTCAAGCCTGTTCTCTATTTTATCTTTTGTCAGTATAATGTATTCAACGCAATAGAGAGCTGACAATTTAAATAACTACATTTTAAAACAAACGAAGCATTGATGTTAATGTGTGAAAATGGTCCCAACCCCTGGGAGTCCTGGTTCCCACCATTGTTTACTCTGACAACAGGATATAATTGCTTACTTACTTGGCAGCAAACTTTACCATCTGCTTGCTTGCATGCTGTCCCACAGCCACAAGAGCCTGGATATTAAACTGCTGCTGACGCAGGACTAAGAAGCACTGCTTCCCTGAATACAAAGAGAAACAACACAGGTGTATTAAGGACAAGTTACTCGAGGTCTTTGTGAATGAGAAAAAATTCTTTACTACTTAAACATAAACTGAGCTTATTTTAAGAGTGTGCTTGTCTCTCTCTCTCATTCAAGGCTGTCCCCGCTCCAAAAAGCTGCTTCCAACTCCTCAGCTGTACATGTATACACACACAAACATTGAGATAAATTAAATAATTGAGCCTTACATCTATAAACATTTGAATGGACATTTTCTAAAAATAACAGTAAGCCTTCCAAGATAAAGAATACTTAGACAAAAGAAAAACAACAAATCATAACTTTTAAAGTAACTTTTTCTTCAACTGCAAGAAATACATCATACTTTTCCTTGTTTCTTTGCTCACAACTACTTCAAGTCTAAATTATTTTAAAAGAAGTTTTTTCTCAAATCAAAGCTGTACAGTTCACTTTACAAAGCTGCTCTGAGAGAATTAGGCTTCATTTTGCACCACAAGGACTAAACCAACAATGTTCATTCTATAATACACCACACATTCAGAATGAAGGGGAACAAAAGGAGTATTGATTCTAGTGAATGACAAGAACCTAAAAGACCCAATTAAAAATTCCTGTAAGAGCAATTTATTCATGAACAGCTTAGGGAAAAAGAAGTTAATAGGAATTAATAATAATGTACAAAGAACTTAGTGCATTTTGTTGACTTTTAAAATGGGTATTTCCAAGTCAACAAAGCTCATTCTAATCTGTTTAGCCGACAGTTACAATCATTTCAAACATCTTCCCACATCTCTAATAATCTTTATTCCTTATTGTAGTTTTAAGGAAATGTGATGATTTTAAGTGCTTCTTCCTAGAGAGAAATTAAAAACAAACATTTCACTGGTGTACTAGTATGTGATAAGACTTAAACCCCAAGTTCCAACTCACAACATTTCCACTGAAATGGTGAGAATAGGAAGAAGCCAGAAGTTTTGTTACAGACAGCTACTTCCCTGCTATTGTTGACATAAACTCTAAACCAATAAACCAACACATACCTGACACTTGACACTAAAAGCCAGTTGCAGTTTTCATTTGTAATTATGCAGATTACCATTCCTAACACATAGCTACAAATAATTCAAGAGTATCAGGAAATCAATGCAGAACCCCTGTCACACAACCTCATGGAAATAAAAGCAAACATACAAAACCAGTACAAAATATTGTTAAATATTAATTATAATTATTTAAAATAACTAATCTTGTCCTACAACAAAAATGCAACAAGATTAATTCCCTATTTTCAGAAAACAGAATACAACTATTTCTGTATTCCAGAGGCTGCAATATTCAATATGGTACAGATGCACAAATTTCTTGCAGGCAAACACTAAATAACAGACTTAAATTAGAAAAACACAGGCTGTGTTTCAGATCCAGAAAGTCAACAAAGAAAGTACAATTTTTCCACAGGACATGATATGCTGAGTTTCTTTAGATAAGGGAGTCATATCTCACATCTTTGACATCTCAGTGTTTCTTACAGCATGGCTGGATACAGTATTTCCTAGGAGACAGTATTTGTCTCCATGATTTTACCCACAAACAATTTAGCAAAATATGATCAAAGTTTCAGCATGGATGAAGTAGGTGTTCAAACAAAAAACGCACAGCTGAAGACAGCTAGGATGTAACTCAACTCGAAGACAGGGAAATAATGAAAAGACCTGCAGTCACAGAATATCTTGGGTTGGAAGAGACCTTGAAAAGCCATCCAGTCCAATCCCCTGCAACAAGCAGGGACATCTTGGTCACTAAAACCAGCTTGCCCAGCTCCTCATCCAAAAGTCTGGTGGTTAATCCTAAACACTGGAGCTCTGATGAATATCAGCATTATAAAAGGACTCAAATGTCTTTGCCATGAGTAACAGTAGCTGTTTCCATGAAGGAGGAGGAGGATGTTTAGCAGAACAACACTTCTAATCACATAGAAGATAAGTGATCAAAAGGACCTCACCCACATGACTGGTTACAATATCCCAGCACAAAGATTAAAAGAGGGAAGAGAACTTTTCCTGAGAGAGCTGAAGGTATTCAAAATAAAGTATCAAAGAGACCAGCCACAATCAAATCTAGCTCATGCTTAGAAGCCTTTCCAGATCCAGAGATGTGAAAAAGGAAGCATGTGAGTAAGAAAACATTTGGACAATAGGATCTTCTCTATGCATTTGAAAATACTTCTGTGGTGTTTAGGTGGAAAATACAGCACTAAATTTACTCACATTCAACAGTAAACTACTCTAAGTTCCTATTGAAAAAAATCATACCATGTCCCACAAGAATGCCTAAAAGACAAAATGTTTCAAAAGAAATTTGGTTAAAAACAGCTGACACAGTAAAATGCATAGAATGTTCAGGCACTGAACAAATAAGAGAATTCTATCAAAAATAAGCGCATTAACAAACCAGTAATCCACTGTCTGTTGGATAAAAGTACCAAATCACACAAGACCTTATGAAAGGAAAGGATGTAAGAATGTGTATAAAGAGTAAAAAAACGTTGGTTGTATAAATTAAATGATGGTTACATACATTTGCCAGCAAAGAGAAGACTTCACATGGTTTATTATAAAATTTGGCCCAATATTTAAATTGCTCTTGGTGGAATTCTTATTTTCAGATGTTTCATAGACCTCTGGATTCATAACCCAAAATCTAGTTCAGGTCTAACACTCCGCACAAGCCCCAGCTGCCTGGCCAAACCCAGACCAAAGTCCCAAGGGCTTTTCAAAGAAAAACGTGATCAGTAGATTAGGCTGGCCTTAAAAGAAGGCCAGAAATAACATTTATTCAATCTATGATACAAACCACAGGGCCCTGTGAACTTTAATTTTAGTACAACCCACAGAAATTCCCAACACCCCATTCTTTACACATCCTTCAGTTAATTTCCATCACACTCCATGAGTGACTTGCTATAGGAGACAGCAGGAATCTGCAGTTGTTCCCATCAGTTTTTTTGGTTTATTGGTCAGAACCAGACAGGGTTAAATAAAGGCTACTTTGGTTATTTAGGAGTCAAATTCAAGTTTCTGAGAAAAACTAAAGCTTGTTTTTGTGAAAGATTTTCCTGTTTCCTGCAAGGCTTCCTTTCCACAGCGGTAGGAATAGTGCCATGTTGTGTGTGGGAAAGGCTAATATTACTTTCTACTCTTAAACATTTGCTTTTCTTGTAAGATTCTTTCCCCAAAGCTTAAGTAAACAAGCATATGGCATTCCCTAGCAGCACTCCCTGAATGTCAGAATTGTTCTGTGTTGTCAGACCAAGAGGGAACAAGAGGCACCATCAATAAATTCAGATCATTCATGGCTATGGTCAACTCCTTTGGCTTTCATTCTTCAGGTTGCGTTAAAGAGTTTTGAAAATAAGCACTGTTGTTTCATCAAAAACACAAGTCTTCCCTGAGGTCAAAGTGAAGGATTACAACAGCTTGCTTTAAGTTCACATTGCCTTGTTACAGAGATGTTACTGTGCTTGATGTAAATGTATGTATCACACAAGACCCCACATATCAATGTATTACAGAGAGCAATCACCTGCTTCTAATATCCTGAATTCTGTTAATAGCCTGAACTCTTCCTAAAATTGCAAAAAAAAAAAAAAAGCCATAAGGATATTCTAATTTATATACTTACAGTAACAACACTAACATTTAAATCAGATGGAGTGTCTTCTGTCTGAACAACTTCATGATGTAATGAGCAAGGCTTTCACAGCTTTTGGGGCTGACAATTTCTTCAATTAACTGAGAGATTTCCATTACAAAATTACTGAGGAAATCACAGAGGACTCCTTAAGTTTAAAGATTCTAACACAAATTAAAATGTGCATCATATGTATATATTTTAATGCAATTCCTTATTTTAACCAATTGCAGCACAGACACGCATTTTTAAGAAAATGAATTCTCAAGAAGAGAAATGAAGCTGCTATCTTGATCATATTCTGTACTGGATTCTCACCCCTAATTTGCATCATTCCCAATTTTAAGACTACTGTTAAGTTTCGTTTGTGATGATAATTTCTTTATGCCTTTTTTTTTTTTTTTTTCAATTCTTGGAAAGACAAGTTATTTATATCTCCAGAGCTGCCAAACATAACTGAAACCAGCACAACAGTTGTCAGCATCTGATGTCAGCTGCAAAGGCCAAAGCCTATTGAAGTTTGCATATGGCAACCTGGTCTCCAGAGGGAACTTCTGATTCCAGGGAAGAAATATGGCTGTCAGACAGCCAAGTGTGACAGCCCACACTGCTGAGAACCTGCACAAGGCATTCCCTTTTGTCTTGCTGAAGAAAGATGATGCTTCTTATCTGAAGTTCAAGTTGATATAATTAGATACCGGTAATCGAAAGTAAGAATTCTGAAATTTTAACAGATTTTTGTTTCCTGTCAAAGAAAAGGTGTGGTGAAAATCTACGTGTGCAGCAGAAATATGACCTGACAATAAATATATTTATCATATAAGTATGTTTTACTGTAGAAGCTTAGAAGTGTTGTATCTCACAACTATTAACACCTTAAGGAGAATGATGACATTTTAAAATTACTATTATTTACAATTGTCCATATGTTATTTAGCAATAGAGTAAAACAAAAATTCACTTTTACTACAGTAACTGATTTCCATACAGCTAAAATCAAAATCTTCTTCCCCCTCTTGGCAAAAAAGAGAGGCGGAAAAAGAGAAAAGAACCAGTCAAAGTAACACTGTGGCAACCCTGAGTAACCAAGTGGCAAAGTTTTCTTGAATGCAAGACATAAGCAACAGGTCATGAAACCAAAATAAACATTAAGGTTGTACTAACGACATGAGGAAAAAAAACCAAAAATCCTGGAGGCCTCTCACCTTTAGCTCTGCTGGTGTGAATCCTGCCACGAACCCAAACCTCCTCATCAGCCTTGTCCACTGTCAAGTCTTTTATGCGAACCAAAACTCTGTCTGAATTACAGAAAAAACCACACATTTTAAAACAGGTTTCCACTTTAAACTCCAAATACACTTTCTATCATTGCTATTGATAAAACTGATAATAAATCCAAAACCTATTTTTTCTATCAATGTTGTAACTTACTGAAAACACACAAGATCCCATTCCCTTTCTTAGTGACTTGATCCAGTAGCTCTAAACTGTTCCAGTTTATTTTTGACTTACACAGCAGGGTCAAACTGCACTTTACCAACAGCAAGACTCATGTAGTTCACGGCTGGCAGAACCCAGCATGACTACACTGGTTTTGATAGGACTTCACTGTACTATCTGCACTTATTAGTCTGAATTTCTGCTGCCTGAGGGATGTGTGCCCTGCTGCACTGGGCAGGGTCAGAGCTGCCCTGCTGAACCCAGCAAAACAAAGGCTCAGAGGTAACAGGACTACCCTCTCTATCTACCTTATCTAAGTAGGATGCATAGAACTGTCAAATAAATATTATTTAAAATAAAGAAAAGAAAAAAACCACAAAATTAAAATGCATTATGAATTTTAAAATAGTTATTTTGATTAAAACAACAGCAACAAGAGTATTACTGTGTAAAATGGTTAACATTCATTTAAGGAGGATCTCTTTGACAACCTGATCAAGCACCACTATCACTGTCAGAGACAAGAGTGGATCACAAGAACCCTTCAAACCCAGTGTAGCTGTAAAGCCAAATAACAATAGGAATGCATGGCTTGGAATGGACACATTTTGGATAGCAAACAGGGAAAAAAGTTACCAAGGAAGATAGTTTTAAATAAATCAGGACTTTAAAAACTGCATACAATCATTATGAACTAACAATAGGCTGGGTGTATTCTGTTATTCCTTGCCTGCTTCTTTCCTCGCAAACTTCTCCCTCTTCTCAAAATAACATTAAATTTGCTAAGACACTTCCACTGTAGACTTTTCCTGACAGAACTTTTCTAAAGTTTTGGGGAAAAAAACCCCAAACTTTTGCCTACTCCAGATTACCATCTGCTATTCTGGACTCCTTCCTTCTGTCTCTGAATGCCAGTCACAGCTTGCCCTGCAAGCCTATTATTCTGCACTGGGGATTTCAGGGGATTGAAAAGTTCTATTAGCTTATGTCAGGGCAATGCAGTTCTTTCTTCACAGACACGTATCAAATCCGGACCAGAATGGAAGTGCACAGAGAAATGTGATAGGAAATTGACTCAAATATATTCATAAAGTGTGTGTGTGTGAGTGTGTGTTACATGTGTGTGTGTGTGTGCTGGGGAAGGAAGAAACAGGATTAAAGATGTTATTATTTGCCAGCAATTTCTGATATTCAAACTTTGTGTAGTACTATAGGAAACATGCAACCATCACAATCCATAACCCTCAGTATTTCTGAGTTTGATATTCAAACAGTTGAAATTACCTCAGTCAACTTGAAACTGTACTGTTACAAAGTTAAAATGTTTTCTAGGCAGAAGCATAAAGACAGAATGAGGTGGTACACCTTTCATGGATCCTTAGCGTCTCAGGAACCATCTGCATTAGATAAATATTTTTTAAAGTGTTTTGGATACCGAAGAGTTCATGTTTCACCAAGGGTAAATAAGACATATTTAACACAAGAGTTTTTATATGGTATAAATAATTAAAAACTATTTCACCTTCCATAAAAAGGGTAATAAACAGTATCCACAAGGTGACATCATCAAGCCCTTTCGTCCAACAGCAGATCACATAATCACAGAATGGCTGAGGCTGGGAGGCTAGTTCTCTTTTCCCTTCTTTCCATCATACTAAATATCCTTATTTTTCCCTCAGAACTCCAATCTCTTCTAAACATGGGAGGAGAGGATAAAAGTCCAAAAAGCTGTGTGGGAAACATAAAAAACCACTTTTTCACCTCCAGACCCCATTCCCTGCCTGTCACATCCACCTGTTTACTAAGGTAATTTATCCTGCATCATGGAATTTAGAACACTATGATCAGTATTTCTGCTGTCTCTGTGAGTGCCAGCATCTTCAAAGTACTGGAAAAATTTTGAAAAAGAGAAGGCAAGTTTGACATAAAAACCTGAAAATCAAAAGCAGTATTAGATGAAAGCAGCTTTCAGAGAGAGGATATGAGATAATGGGTCTGAAGGGAGAAAAAAGGAATGGCCAAAAATGGAGTTTTACTAGCAAGCAGGCAGGAAGGACTTTAAGACAAGAGCATCAGATGGCCAGGGCAGCCAACATAAGCAGAAGAAAGACTTTAGTGGGCCAAGAAAGAAGGCACAGGTGAGTGTGAATTCAACAGAGCAGGGTGGAGAAACAAAGTTGTGAACCTGAGAAAAGTTTCAGTTCGCCTGCAGAGGAACAAGAATCTATCAGCATGGCAAAAGGACAATAAGCTTACTCCTTGGAAAGGAAGAATGACCTGTTCTGATCACTCTAAGCTGTCCAGCCAGTGACCCCAGGACAGTGCAGCAACCTGAGGAAGCAGAACAGCAGCACTGCTGCAGCTCCCTCTGAGCTGCCAGCCAGGGCTGGGCTGTGCTCAGCTCACCAGCCCCTGTGTGGGCTGCACATCTCGTACCCCTACTGGCTACTCTGGTTCAGAAACGGCAGGCAGCCCTCAGAGCCTTCACACACTTCAGAAACAGAATTAATACACCTCAGATAGATGGGAACACCCTTATCCGTGCTCCTCCACCACTCCCTGTCCCAAGCAGCAGCTCCTCCAAGACACCCAGGGCAAGCAGAACACTTTGGGGAGCCACCGATGACAGTATCTCACCCTCCAGTGAAGCCTTTGGCAAGAGCTCTCCCTGGCAGGAACTACTGAATCTGTAAATAAAAGTGCATTAGTCTCTAGGAAGGGACTAGGCTGATCTTCAGCTTTTTTGTTATAGACATTTTGTCCTTTATTGTTCCCCAGTTTTGGTGTTCTGGATAACCACCACCTAAAATTATGGAACAGCAGGAGTGCTGTAGATTGCATTTTAAGCCAAATGGAAAACTCCTTCAACATTGCCCATATACTGAGAAGTTTTTTTAAACAAGGGTGAAAGGTCAAGGGGACAACACAACTAAATATGACATTCAGCCTTTTTCATATAATTTCCTGTAGCTTTCACCATTTTCCTTCTCAACATATCTTTTTCTCCAGTACTTTTGAGTGTTTCTTCTGAACAGGGGACAGTTGGCATTTCTCCATGAAAGCAGGACTTGCTGTGCCATCTCAGTCTGCCAGCTCAGGTCCCCCACACAGTTGTTTGCTCTGGGATGCAAAGCCAGGAGAGGAAACACAGAGCTGGGCTGCTTCCAACATGATTTCAACTCCAGTTCCCTTTCTCTGGCAGCCAGAATGTATTTTATTCAACAATGAGTGCTAATGCAGTCCCTGCTGATGTTCTTGTCCCCTTACAATCTTGATATAAAGCTCCCCTTCAGTCGTCTCCAACCTGTGAGCGCTCTTGTGACTGCTTCTCTTCCCCACATTCTGCATTTCCCTTCCTAAAGAGGGATCTACCAAAACCACTCCAAGGAGAAAAAGTACTCACCTAACCACAGATGATGTTGCTGGTTTACATTCTACTGTGAAGGAGTGACAAGAAGCCAGTCTGTTACTTTCCCTCATTACCACTTAACACAGAGATAACTATTTCTTGGGATATTGGCCTGGGAGATTGTTCTCTAGCTCCAAAGTTTTTCTGAATCCCAATTCCCCAACAGGAGAAAAAGAGGATTTCCTGAATTCAGACTAGTACGACTGATAAAACCCATAAATATCCAATATTAATGGATTTGGTGTCCACATACAGGAGAAATGAAAGGCAGCATAAGCAGACAGATCATGCTCAGAGAGAGAGCACTGCTGTAATAAGCCACAGCAGAACTTACTCCACACACAGAAAAAACCTGACATCTCAGGACTCGGTACATTATAAATAACAATTATTTAATAATGAAAAAAAAGTCTGCAGTGATGGACTGACATAAAACTGACAAACTGTGTAAGGCCTGGTCCAGGCAAGGTCTGGATTGGATTCCTCTCAATCCAGAACTGAGCTCCAAAATTCAACCACACTCATGGTTTTCTTTTCTCCTCTCCAATCTCAACTTCCTGTTCTGACTCATGTCCATGACCTCCAGTCCAACCACCACACACCTTCAAAGCCTGGCCTTACCTTTCCTACACCGTCCCATTAAGCAGATTTCAACTGTAAAGATCACCCCACAGCTTCCTCTTCTCCAGGAACAATCCCAGCTCCCTCAGGTGCTGTGCTTCAGTCCCTGAGCAACATGGGAGCTCTCCACTGGACTGGCTCCAAAGTGTTCATGCCTTCCTGGCCCTGGAGAGACCAAAACTGCCCATGGCACTTCAAATGCAAGTGTCTCACAAGTGCCAAATGAAGGTATCCCAGTAAAGAGGGAAAATGCCAGTGGGATCTGAATGAAAAAGTTTGGTAAATGATTTCTCAAGGAAGTACTGAAGGTACTTGGCAGGTAACTTCTTTTTTCTTTCTTTCCCACCCCCTCTCTTGCAAAAACTTTTTTGTTTATCAACTGACCTGGTTTCTCTTGGGACTGTATCATTGATGACACTCCATATCTTTCCTTAGCATAATCCTAGAATGGAGGTGAGAAACATGTATCAAAGAAGCACACACAAAAAACTGAACATCATCACAGAGTGAACTGAGGGAACACAAAATAATCAGCTATAGTATTAAAAAAAATTGCATTTTGGACTCATAGGAGATACATAAGGGAGAGAAGACAATTGTGCCCTGGAAGAAAAAAAACAATTCCAGCAACAACAACCATGCATGAGGATCGTTACTTGTTACACAGAAAGTTAGTGTGGTTATCACTACAAAGAGCCTACTCCTCAAAAAAGATTTGACTCCTACATAAGAAAATGGATTAAATATTTCCTTCCCATAGTCAGGCACACTGAGAAATCCAGCAGATCACATGTAATTGTCACAGCCCGGTGGAGCTTGACTGTTAACAAAATCTTCCAGGTAAGGCACATTTTCACCATTTTCACCACGAGGAAGGCAGCATTTTCACCAAAATATTATAATTCTGGTTCCCACCTAAGCTCATTCATTTACAAATAAAATTCCGTGGTTAATTTATTTTATTCTACTCAATACACGAACCAAAGTTCCTACTTCTTTATTTGGGGAGGGTCTTTGCTTGTTTGCTTTTGATGAACTGTGGTGTATTTGTAACTTTAGGGAAGCCACCAATACTTGGAATTCCTTACTGCTAATGCAAGAATAAGCAAAAATTACTTCAAAACAAAATGAACTGATGCTCATTGTCAGTACTTTTTTCTTCTTGAAGAAACACCGGCCTGCAATTTTTCAGCACTGCTCTGTGATCTTCACACAACAAGGCAGAAGCACCTGCCAGGCCAGCAGGAGCCCCTGCAGAAAGCTCTCGCTGAGGGGGAGCAGCCCAGGTGTTTCTGGGGGGAGCAGAGCTCTCCAGGGAATCAGAGGCTAGGCCCGGACAAGAGGGAGCGGGGGGGCAGGCAGGGTAAAGCCAAGGGCGGCTGCGGCTCCGGCCTCGGCCAAACCCCGCCTGGGCCCAGCACCCCCACCCCGGGGAGCCTCAACAGCGCGCCCGCCGCGTTCCCTGCGGAGACCCACATCAGCCGCCGACGAGTCCTCGTTCTCCGGGCGGCGTTCCTGGCCCTGCCCGCGGCCGGCGGCGCTCGGCATCCTGCGGCGGCCGGCGCGGCCCTCACGGTGCCCCACGGTGCCCCACGGCCCCTCACGGTCCCTCACGGCCCGGCTCCGCGCACGCCACGCCGCTTCCGAGCGCCCGGCTCTCGCGAGAGCGCCGCGCCTGCCGCTGCCCCGCCCGGCGCCGGCCCAGCGTTATCGCGAGAGCTGCCCCCGGCACGCGCCGCCCGCCTCCCGCGGCGCGCCGTGCCCTCAGGGCGGGCTGAGGGTGGGGCCCAGTGCCGCCCTGCCAGCGGGGCTCGGGCCGTGGCGGCGGCTCCGCGTTCCCCTCAGAAGCCGTGACTTCAGGGAGCCGCCGCCGTCCTGGCGAGTCTGGGCGCCTCCAACCCCGCGGTGATGATGCTGAGGCGAATGCTGCGGAGCTGTGCTGGGCAGGGCAGGGCTGAGGCAGGGTGGGTGTGGTCCTCGCTCGCCCTGCTCCACAGTCCATCACATTGTGGCCAGAGGTATCACAGAATTGTTTGGGTTGAAAGGGACCTCTGGATATCACTCAGTCCAATCCCCCCGCCAGTGCAGGGTTACCTGGAACGTGTCCAGGCGGATTTGGGATGTCTCCAGAGAGGAAGACTCCACGCCCTCCCTGGGCAGCAGTTCCAATGCTCTGCCACCCTCCACATAAAGAAGTTCTTCCTTGTGTTAAGGTGAAACTTTGTTTTTTAGTTCATGGCCATTGCTCCTCGTCCTTTTGCTGGGCACCACTGGAAAGAGTCTGGCGCCATTCCCTTGGCACCCACCTTGAAGATATTTATACGCATATTAATAAACATGTTGGGCTATGAGGTGGCCAGCTAATGAGCATGGAGCCAAATCAAAATGCACTTTTGTTCTATTAGGCCAGCAAACGTGGCTTCCCCGCGCTTACCCTGGTAGCAGTTCTGAGCCCTTGCCCAATCGCCCTGTTCATAATTAGCTGTTTATTAGTTAGCTACAAGTAGGTCTGGTAGTTTTGAGAGGATGAGCAATAGTGCAAATGCAGGTGTTTCCCTGCAGCTGGGTGCTTGAAGCAACAGTACGGTTCTGAGCCAGGGCTGGCTGCAGGTGCCAGCTTTGAAACGACAGAAATCAAAGCTGGATGCAGCTGGCCAATCTATAGATTGTTTATTTTGTGCAGGGCAAGAAAGAGTTAGCGGTCCTGATTTAAATTCTAGCTTTGAATTTTCACATTTGACTAACTAATCCCTTTTGCGGTATCGATTAGAGTTCTTCATTTCCTGTCCTACAGTTGTTTATTTTGCAGCGCTTTGTACTGCAGTGGTTCAACATCTCTTCTTGTGGGAATCCCCTTGCAAAGTTCCCCTTCCCCTTCTCTGAGCCCCTGTCTCAGAGAATTGTCACTTCACCATGAGACCGCACAGCTTTCACAAAATCCTTTCTTCTCATGCACTGTTGAAAAGAATTAAGATGCAGTGACAGAGAAGGCAAATCACTGTCAGTTTTCATTCCTCACCGCAAGAAACGAAGTTCTGATGGTGGGGTACTGTGTATTGTGCTTAAATGCTAATGTAACAGTAACAAAGCACGTAGATTTCTCTGTCAGTTGTGTCTCTTGTTACCTGTCACGTAGAACCGCTGCCCAACCTGAACCTGAACTAACAGATGCAAATCTTGTCCCTCAGCACGGAGGGTGGGACAGTACCACCTGCACGACACAGTGCTCTGTAATTGTTGGCATTTCACCGACTTTGCTGTGAAATTCAATCAAAAGAAACCAGCCCTGGAACCCTTATTTCTGTGCTGGGAGCCTTCCAGTGGTGACTAGCATGAGTATTTCCTCTGGGGCAAATAACCTGGAGGTGGTTCTGAAGGAAAAGCCCTTTTAGTATAATGAGGGTGTTAACTGAAAACAAAAGATGGCCTTTTAAAGGGCACTGTGTCGAATTATTCCATTGCCAGACTTCCAGAAGAAACATTTTGCTGAGTTCATGCTCTCAGGTCATTTGTCCAAGATCCCTTTGTCTTGCAGTGTGGAAATTTTTTCGGGCAAAAATTTGTGATACAATGAAAATAGAGAAAGAAAAATTAAATTAAGAATAATTTAGCACGTGGTTAAATAAACCCCTCAAAATTCTCTACTAAGCTTGGAGAATTATCTTCCATCCCACTAAACTGATCACAGACCCTCAGTGAAGAGCACAAACCGTGAGGTGCGGGCGGTGCAGCTCATCCGCCGCACCTTCTGTCCCCCTGCTCCGGCATTGACACGGCGGGATGGGGGCGGTACCTGCCCTGAACCCGGGCTCCATCAGCGGGAACAGCGCCGGGGCCCGGCCCGGGGGGAGCGGCCAGCGCTGTCCCCCGGGAGCCGGCCCGGGATTAGCACATGGAAATGACATCACCCACAGCCAATGGAGGGGCCCCGGGGGTGCAGCTGGATGGAGGCCATCCTCCACTTAAGTAACAAGACATGACATACCATGTGCTAATGCTAAATAATTTATCCCTCAGGCATCTAGTGAATTGCAAAGCCAAGCTGAGGCCTGGTCAACAGTTTGTAGTTTAAATTAAAATTGGCTTTCCCGTCTTCAAGGGAGGGAGGGGGTTGTCAACTGCTGTGATGAAAAGTGGAATGCAGAAAATCTTTTTTTTTTCCCCCTCTTCTTCTTCCTGTTACAATTTGATCTTATCAAAACACTTCTCAGTGATTTTGGAGATGTATCCCACAGATCTCTATTATATGAAGGAAATTCACAGAGGGAAGTTTAAGACATTGTGAATAATTATATCCACTATATCCTTGAAACTTGGGTGTTAGCACCTGTAATGTCCTAACCCAAACCATTCCAAGATTTAGTTGTGTTTCAAGTTACAAATGTTAGGTGGGCGTTGCCATAGCAGAGCCATAAATTTGTCTCATTAGGAGTCCGGAGGCATTTGGCACTGCTCAGGCTGCAGCTCAGGCCCAGCCTGGGTCAGGATGCTGGAGCCAGCAGCACACAGAGATGGGTGTGATGTTAAACCACAGCTGATGGCTGCTCAAACCAAAGCCTTCCCAACTCAGTGGTCCAGCTAAGCTTGGCCAGACCTTTGACATTTGTTAAAATATTGAGCTGATTTTATTTAAATACACTAAACAACATTTTCACTGAAACCACAAGAAGCTAAAAGGAGTCAGCACTTTCCATAACCTGTCCTTATACAGCATCTTACAAAAGTGGTGGCTCAAATATTCTTTATTCTTTCCATATACTGTTGGCCAGGAAATCAAAAGTTGCAATATGCACGAGGGTGGTGGGAAGGAGGTAGGAATCACCTTTAAATTGTTTTAGGAGGAGAAATTAAAACAACCTCTGCCCTATGGAATAAATCAGAACATATTTACCTAGTCTCTACTCGTTTGGCAAGTTAAAACCTAGAAAGCATGAAGTGGTACAGAGATAAAAAGAGCATGTGGGGAAAAAAATACAAAACAAATTGGTAGTGTCTCTGAAAGGTCTTCAGGGAATTCAGCTTTATTGCCTCAATAGCACACTTTTTCGTGTGCAATTACTTGTTGTCATGGAAATGGATTTTGAAGATTTCTTCTATTTTGGATGTTGCAAAGCATGCTTCATTTAATTAAGAGGTTGCCTTTGATTTTTTTTCCTTTCCATATTTGTTTACTTATCTAGGTTCTTGTATGATTGTCAGGCCAGTGCTCAAATTTGCTTTACATAACAAAAAAGAAAAAAAATATGCCACTGAAGAAAAAAATTGCAGGAACAACTAAAATATTAATATATTATTTATTTTGTAGGTTATGTAAGTTCATAGTGTGCCTTCTGTGATAGGGAAAGCTCTTCTATTAATAATTTCAACCTTGGCAAAAGTGTATTTTTGTAATTGATCATTCTCTTTTTGCTGCAACATTTGTACAATGAATAACAAAGCCTTTGCATCTAGATCCAAGTAGGAACAGAATTTGGCAAATCTAATTCCTTCCTGGATTTTCGCGGCTCTACTTCCTTTAGGAAGTTTTTAGTCAATGGGAAACAAAGGCTTATTGAAAGGATTAAAGTTGCAACTATTCCCTTTGTTTCAGTCACGGTTTTCCTCTAGTAAACAACATTTGCAATTAATAAAACTTCTAAAAAAACAGGAACTTTGGGGAAGTACGTGCTTATGATAAGCAGCAGGATTTCTTTTGACAGAACTCTATACAAAGGTGTAGTCTTTTTAACTTCAGACAATGATAACAATTGAGTTTCTCAAAGCATTTTGGAAGTGTTCCTTCTGGTAAACAAAAGACAACATGCTCTGCAGCCAGGGATGAGCAATACATTTAAACAGGAGATATCTTGTTAACAGTTTTTGTGTCCCAAAATTAGTTGAAAGAGCTGCAAAAAGCTCACATTTTATATCATGCATAAACCCAGTAGTCGTGTCTTACATGGTGAAATATCTGTATGCATTGGACATCCAGTGCTGCGTATATTTATGAGCTATTATCCATAAATTGTTCATTGTTTCCTTTAATATGGCTCTTGAAAAAGGCAGTTATCTGTGCATGAATAAGAACCCACGGAATATTTATTCTTTATAATTTATTTTTTAGTCTTTTTTTTGTCATGAAATGCACACATTTTCATGTTTATGTCAGCTGTATTTCTCTTACTTGCTTTCTGTATTTACTGCCAAGGAATTCTCTCCTGCCAGTGGGAAGCTGAGGGAAACACGGTAAGTTTGATGCTGGCCCTCCCTGGAGGGCAGTGTGGAGCTGCCAGATGAGCGGGACTGGCTGGCACAGGAGATTTTGCATGAACAGCTCAACTATTGTTCTCACCCAAGTGTCCAGTTCTTTTTCTGGGGTGGCTGATGTCCAAAGGGTGCTGAAAACAGCAAAGTGGAGCATAAAGGGACTGCAGTGCTGGCTGAGCCCTTAAGCACAAGGATATTGTTCTTTCTTACATGGCATTTCTCGTTTACAGAAACCATCTGAAGCCATTGTCCCTCCGAAAATTTTCACACTTTTATCTCACTTGTAGGCAGATTTTTTTTCTTCTAGATTTTGTCAGCTATGTGTTCCGTATCCTTGCTGACCTCTAACCCAGAGTCGACTTCTGGTGAAGTTATAAACCTTTAGAAACAGAAAGTTGTGCTGGGCATCCTGGCTCAGACTTGGTTTCAGCATCAGGAACAGTGCTCTGTTATCAGAAGATGTGAGTCAGGCCCCAGCACTAAGTCTGATCTTTGAGATTGCCCATTAAAAGTGCTCTTTGTTGCCGTCTGAAACAAACAAGGAGCAGAGACGAGTCATCTAAACGATTAAATGTGTCACAGAGGATGTTAAATGCTATTTTTGAGCCATTTTCTTACGGCAATTGTGAAGTATTTTGTAAACAAAGTGTGTCATTGGTCAAGGGTGCTCCATCAGACATTCTGCATACATCCATTGGCTGAGCCTGTGAAGAGAAGCCACACAGGAGTTTGTAGGTTGGTGGAAATGGACAGACTGATTCCTAGAGGAAATAAGCTTTAGCATGAGAACAACAGCTGAATTGAAATCCCATAAGCCAGGAAGAACAACTACACAATTACACTAACAGGTGGTTGGTTTCAAAACAAATTTCAAGGTCTGACAGCTCAGTGCACCTGCTTTGGGCTGATTTCTTTTAAGACTTGGTTTTGGCATGAACCATTGATAAAAACCGTAATTCTTTGTGTCTGAGAAAAGTCATCATTACCATATAGTGATGATAAACTGCTAAAGCTTTCTAAAACTTGTACTTAGCTGGGAGGTAATGTGTCACGTTCTCCACACTCTGTCATTAGAGTTCCATTTTTTTGAACTGAGAGTTTTCTCTCTCAGACTACCAGGCAAACACCAGAGACATCTCCTCCTGTAAGCTGAGATAATTTCATTGACTAGAGTGCTGTGATTTGAATTAGGTATGACTTCATCCTCTGTATTCACCATCATAAGAAAAATCAAATTTTATTTTGACAAAGATTTTGACAAAGATATTCACCAAATTCTGAGTATCTATTATATATTATATAATTTATACACTGAATAATTCTGACTAATTATAAAGGTCATACTCTTTCTTCTACATTTCTTTCAATTGCAGACATTTCATTTGGGGAGGTTTTTTTAATTTGCTTATATTTGTTCTCAGCTTATAGAATTCTCATGAATTTTGGACAAAGGAAGGTCATTTTCATTTTGGAGAAAAACCAAAACAAACTTTTGTCATTCAAATGTCTGTACTGGCAGTCCTTTATAGATGGCTCCCACCTGTCAGTAAGAAGTCAGATAAATCTTAAATTCAGTCAGAACAGATTGATAAATGTGGCTTTTGGGATTAAAGTTGCTTTTTTTTTCCACAGAATTGAAGTGAGATTTTTGTCATGGGTTTTGTAAAGAGCATATTATTCCATTCCATCTGGGTGGAGCAGAATTGCTTATCTTTGCCCAAATGGGTCAGTGTCACTTATCAGATGGTGGAGTGCTACTTATCTCTCTTCATTGTTTCACTACTTCCATGGGAATGTCTTCTGCTAATGGACCATTAAGAGCTCATCAATGACATTACACATTACACTGCACTATTGTAAGCTGCTCCATACAGGGAGGAGGAGCCAAACCATCTTAACCTAGATAAAAAGGAGCCACAGTCCCACTAGGTATCCAGTCTTTCCACTGGATCCCTGGAGGAAGACCGGACCCATCTCACCATTACTGGGCCCCTTTCTTTTTCAACAGGACCATCTCTACTCCAACAGAACCACATCTGCCTCTCCAGGAGGGCTTACTTTGGACTGCTTCCAACACCCTGACTAACAGGGTGTCAGGTTGTAGTTCTGCCTCTGTCAGGGTTTTTCTAGGATTTCTTCTTTGTTTGTTTGTTTGCTTATTCTTCTGTACTACAACATCTGTATTTTTATATCTCTAGTAAAGAACTGCTATACCTATTCCCAAAATCTTTGCCTGACAGCCTTTTAATTGCAAATTTATGATAATTTGGAAACGGGGGGGAGGGGCTTACGTTTTAAGGGAGACTTCAACCCTCCCTAGCAGATACCTGTCTATCTAAACCAAGACAGATTCTCAGCCTGGTCTAAATACCTAGAAATTCAAGTGCTTCTAATTTTCAGGCAGTGGGATTACAGAGTGCCAAGTTCATGACATTTCTGTAAGATCTGGGCCTTCATTCTGAACACCTCCCTTTGCAAACCTATCATGTCAGGGTTTTATGTGATGCAGTCCTGAGTTCTGGAAATGTGGGGGGGGTTTATTTTCTTCTAGAGAGAGTAAGAAGATTATGATCACAATTTTCAACTCTGAGCTAGTAGTATGATGAAAAGATATGCAGCCTAGATGCAGACTTACAGCCTGGTGCCAGGCTGGGGACACCAGTGTGACTGCACTCAGACTGCAGCCACCTTTCAGTGCTGTGCCTCCTGTATCCTCTTGTCTGTTGAGCAAAACTTGCAGATAATTATAAACTTCATGGTGTTCCACATTGTGGGAAGGCCATACAGAACTGCTGGTGTGGGCCTTTCCACTCTCCGTTTTGCTGGTTTTTAAAGACCTAAAATTATGATTATATGGTTAACAGCTAGTCAGAGAAGCCGACAGATAGTGATTAACCTGGCATCTCCCATCTCCTTTTAATGAATGAAAATGCAAATTTACATAAGAACATTTTTTTGTTTTAACTGTCTTTCATTCAGAATGACTAAATACATTACCTGACAGCAGTGGTGGTTGCTTTTTTTCTGAAAATTCTGTTTCTCAGGTCTTGATAGATTACTCTTTTTACTGGATTGCAGTGGATAATCCTGTTAATTTTCCTTGGCTGCTGTAGAGGGTTTGACTATGTGACTGTCAAGGTCTGTCTGTTAGATTTTCAAATTTTTGTACTTACATTCTGGATTTCATGATCTGTAGACTTGAACCCATCTAACTGGAAAATAAGATATGAAAGTTACTAAGTTACACCTTCTGAAATATACTTAAAATTCCCACCTTTCAATTTTCTGTGTCAGTTATTCATGTTTGCAGTGGTTTTTCCTTTGTTGTAGTTACTCAGTTAACAAAGACTGGTGTGTGCTTCTTTTTTTTTTTTTTTTGGCTGTCAACTTAAGACAGACACTAAGCACAAAGCTAAAACTTCAGCTGCCTTCCTTGGGGAGGAGGAGTTAGCAAAACTGAGCGTTAGGTTCAAGAACTGGTGCAAGCTTTTATTGCTTGAAGGCTCAAGGTACAGAAAAAAAACAGAAGATCATGTGGATGAAGAATCTGAAGACCTACAAATTTCCCCTTTTGAATACCTAACAGTGAGCCAGGGACAGGTCTTTTCTGCCACTGAGCTGTCAGAGCTGTCTGACAGGTCAGCTTCTGTGGTCACCTGTATTTACCCCAAAGTTCAGTGTGAAGCCATACTCTCAGACTGAACTCCCCTGTGAGGCACCACTGTCCACTCCAGACAAAATCATCCAGGTCACCAAGCTCTGGTGGTTGTTTACCTGGTGGCATTACTTGAGAAATGCTCAGGTGAACACACAACACAGATGAGGGTTAGTGATTTCCTCTGGTGAGGGTTTGCTTCCTCTCAAGTGAGCCTGATGAAGAGCTAAGGAAGAGCCCGTGGGCAGTAGCCTGTAGGGCACAGCTGTTTGCAAAGGCATGTTTGACTAGAGTGTGAATCATCCTGAGAAGATGTGCCCGTGGGTTTTCTGTCATTGGAGACTGGCTCTGCTGTGATAACACTTCCTGTACCCGGTGTGGAAGTGCTCAGGTTTGGGCTGTACTCTAATACATCAGTAGATTTCAACCTGCTAAGAAGTGACTCTTTTTTGCTTTCTTAGAATGGAGCTCCAAGCTTTCCAGAAAGTCAGGATGTCTCAGGACATAGTTTTGAATGATTTTCTCAGAGATCTGACTGTTGAAGAGTGCTCAGACTTTAGATTGATTTGACCCACTTTGTAGAGAAAGAAAAAACATAGAATTGGTAATGGGAAGATCACTGTTAATAACACATGAAGTACTTCTCAGCAAGCTTTACAATTGCTTTGTTTCTTCTTCTCCTAGTGCTGTAAACATGACAAGCCAAAGGAAGACCTTAGAAAACAGCTCAAGGAAGCTACAAAGGCTGTTGAGAAAGCAAAGAAGCCAGTTGGACTGGTTAGTGTCAAACACAACATTTTCTAATAGCTGTGGTGGGTTGATTTCTCCACATTTTTCAGTAGATACAAATCAATATTCTGAACGGTAAAGTGAAGCAAGTGAGGATACTCTCATATGGAAAGTTCACTTCTTTAATGCATAACAATAGGCTGCATTCTATTTGGAGTCTTCCTAAATCCCTGGTAAATAGATACCTGCTTAATCCAAGATTGAAAAGAAAATAAAAATTTTTATACATTCTTTTTTCATTTAGAATTTAGTTACTGGACTTTCTGTTAAAAGACTCATTTTTCTTGGTTTGGGCACAATTACTAAAGCACACATTTGGCAATTAATTGAGAAAACTGTGGGGTTTTTAGAAATGTCAAAATTCTGAACCTCATGCTTAGGAGACTCTTGTTTAGAGGGAATGTTGCTAGTGGTTTGTGATATTTTATGTTTGAAGAATCAAGGGATGGGATAATACTGACAAGTCATAGCTTAAGCTTCTTAGTGAGAATAAGTTTGTAGATAGCAAATCTCTTATCATGGAATCACCTAGCTCTTCTCAGTTTGTGATGTCTAAAAAGAGGCATTGCACTAGGATGTGTGGTTATGAATGCAGGGATATATCCATGTCTGTAAGTTGAAGTAACCATCATGTATTTCCAGAGAACCTGTTACCAGGGTCACTGTAAGGCCACGTGGTATCCACAATCTCCTTCCTTCCTAATTGTGGATAAATAGAGGGATGAGTTGCTCAAGGAACTTGCAGCAGCCAGAGTGGTCTGCACAAGCATTTGCACTGTGTGCAGTGCACAGTGGGAAGACTTGATGGTTCCTGGCTCCCTGGTTGGTTTCCTTTCCCTTCTTCCCTCCACTGGACAGCCCATGCCAGTCTCCACAGTGTATTAAATCCTCTTTGCCGACAAATGTGGTCATTTGGTACCTGTCAAGGAATGGCAGTAGGGGCAGGTGTTCCTTTGTCACTGTGTTCTACCTCTTGCCACTGGATTTAATTTCTCTCCCTCAGAATTTCACTGCCTCCCAGATGAAGTCTAAGAGGCATCTCTGATGTAAATCAAAGGAAGTTTTCTTTTCCTGTTATGTCTCCAAGAGCCCAATTCTCTTTGCCATACACTAACTCCAATTTGTAAATAGTAACTCTTTCTCTGTGGTTGGGTAGGTTATTATTGAACCACGTTTCTCATTCTGCCCTTCAATTTTATTTTCACAAAAGGAACCCATGGCTCTTTACTTTAGGAATCAAAGGAGGGTTTTGATGGAATGTGTTTTGCAAGCTGAAATATTTCTGACAGTGAAAACAGAAGTCTCATCTCTGCTTAGGGCTTAGTTACATTTATAATATAGTTTTTTCTAGAACAATTTGCTTGGTTTGGAGGGAAATTTGAATTCTGAGGTGTACTAAATGAACTTTAAGTCATATGTATGCATGACATGAACAAAAGGAAATGGTTCTTGATGAGAGACAGACAACTACCTGGGCAAGTCCGGAGAATGCTGATTTTGCAAAGGCAATATAAAAGGAATCTTTTGTGTAATCAGTTTAGCAAATAAGAATAATAATAACAGAGAGATAAATGTGGCAAACAAGAAAGGATTAAGAAAATACACTGAGTGACCTAACTGAGCTAGAATTGCCTTTGTATGATCTACTGTCATGTATTTTGAAGCACATTAAACAGGAAAAAATGAGGATAATGCCCAATAAACTGGTTTTGACTTTGAGTGTTTGAGCTGTGAAATGTCTTTGTTTGAAGTGTTTTTTGGTTTGTGATGATGTCCACAAGTGGTGAGTGGTTTCTTCCTATACAATATCTATTCACTACAACTAAAGAGGGATGAGACATTCCACATTTGTTTTTGGAGTGAGAAAATAAGTTGCACATACAAAGTGAATGGATTGTCTGTTATTGCTGTGTCTATCCTAGTGGGTCTATATGAAGCTGTCAGCCTTTGTTAATTATAAATGTCATAGAGCTTTTTCTGGAGTGGGTTAAATAACATCTTAAATTGTGGTCTAATGATAAAAGTTAAAGCTGTAAACTGAGGTTGACATAGAATCACAAAGGAAAATAATCTCATTTTAACTGGCTCTGTAGGTGGTACAGTGTTCTACAGAATCACTGAGGCATTACTTGCTCTCTAATTGTCCTTTATTTTCCTGTGCTGAGAAGCTATTAGTGCAGGATATAAATTGTGTCTGTGTTGGATTTCTGCAGCTAACTGGTAAGGAATCAAATTTTTAATTTGTCACATAGAGCTCCCCAAACACCCCTAGAACTTCAGAGAATAAAAGCTGCTAAAACCTGAGGAGTTTGGAGTCACCCATCTGAGAGACAGTGTTGATAATTTAAAGGTTTTTTGTCCTATTTCAACTCTGGGACCCATTTTCTTTGCAGTATACTGCTTCAAGCTAATGGATCTGTAATTAGTGGGGAAACCAAATTCATAAGGCTGCTCAGGATTTAAAGTATCACAGTTCAAGCTTAAGAGACAGTTCATTACAGCAATAATACTTCTTTGTCTTCACTGCAGTTACAAAAAGTGATTTTTACATGTTGTGCCTATTTGACTCCAGTGAGGCCATGGTCTCATCATGAACCCTGTAGCTTTCTTCTGTTCTGCTTTGTTTGTCACAAACCACTTTCTGCCTTAGGTGGTTAATTGTGGGTTTGCTTTGGAAGAGTGTTGGTTCTGGCTTATGGTCTCAAAAGCAGCAACCTTAAACTGAACAGGGAATAACTGAAATCCTATTGCTTCCCAGAACCTTAAGAAGGCTCATAAAATATGGCATGAACTCTGAGGTGACAAATTGAAAGATCTGATGATGAGTGGGAAGAAAAACTTTCTGTCCAGAGCAAATGATTTCTATTTATGTCTTTCCAAAACCACATCCAAACAGGATCAAAATAATCCCTAGTATTTGCTTTAACTATTAAAATCAGTGTTTTAGTTTGCTGTAATTTTTCATTGGATATCAGAAAATGCATATGATGTATGTAAAACAAATCTTTTTTTTCCCTTCATTGTGGTCTTTTCCTAGTCTCACCTGGGTTTTTCTATCTCTCTCCTTATTCCTGTGTTTTTTTCTAGAAGTTCTCCCTATTTTCTGAGTTTCTTTCTCAGGAATATTCTCAGCCAAAAATTCTTAATGCTATGAAGTCCAGTAGATTATTTAATTTTTCTTCTTCCCTTCATAGTCTTCATATGTTTAGGCAGCTTGGAGAAGTATTGCATTTGAACTTATGCATCATTAGTGAAGATCTGTGTGTGTACAACTGAGAGCAGAATTGGCTTAAAGTCTGCTCCAAAAGGAAATTGAGTAGGATCCTGCAATTCCGACTTGTTTCCCTTTCCAGCAGCAATGAGCTGAATCAGAAGGGAACTAATGAATTCTGGTCGATTTCCTTCAGCGCACCAAAGCTCTTTAAACACATACTGAAGAAGGGAAATGAAGTAGGATTAGTCCATTTCCCTTTGAAGCCAGCTGTGTGTTCACAGTGCATGTACTGGAACATTATTTCACTTGCCAGTTTCTGGCCATGGGCCAAACTGTAGTATCATCTTGAATTGATGCAGGATCCAAAAATACATAGAAAAACACATGGACTGCCTCTGGGCAGTAAGTATGAAGTTGGTGTCTGTATGGCAAATTGGCTTGTGTTTTTAACTTTAATTCATTACCTGTTTGGCAAAGGATCACCTAATTATTTTTATTATTATTTTTTCATTAGCTTTGCCATAGCCAGAAGCAGTTCTGGGGCCTTATTTCCCCCTTCAGACCGACTTCAAGTGGGAGTGTGAATTTTTAATGTAATATTAAGATACTTTGTTGTTTCTTTACTGCTGTTGTGTTTCTGAGGGAGAAAAGTCCCACTGTTTCATCTTATAGAGTTTTTGGGGAAGAGGGATGTTTGAGGAGTTGTGTAATACTGAAAGCTGTGTACGTGTGACTCATGCAAGTCCTAACTGTTGTTGTGTCTGTATATAGCACCTTTCTTTCCAGACAGTCTCAAAACGTTTCGTAAATAATGTGGTGATTTCCTAGTGCGTGACACTCTCAGGGACTGAAGAAAGGACTCTTCTACTCCAAGAGGATGAGACTTTGCCAGTGCATTTGAGTTTACTGTTGCTGCCACAAAGTTCTGAACAGTTCTGATTTTTTGTGTAGGAGATAAGAAAAAGATAAGCAGAGTCTTATCCACAGCCCTACACACGTTAAGTATGCTGGAATGAGAAGTGTCTGCTGTCACCTAAGTACTGTGCCATTGGAAAAAATTGGAACATTTGGGCTGGAACCTTTCTTCCCCAGAGCTATTGGATCTCTGTGTCTTACAGGACCTTTTTTATAATGTGCTCCATGACAGTGACCCTGGCTTTGCCTAGTACAGGGCATCTGCAATGTACATGTTTTCCCATGCCACTGGATTTTGCCTGTTTAATTCACAACGAAGCTGACAAATGTGCTGCCCTGGTGACATTGAGGAGAGTAAACCAGGCATTAACTGGTGCAGCAGTGGCAGCTGCAGGTTATGCTTTGTCACAGTTGTGTTGACGTAGCTTTGCTGGAAGAAATCTGTAGTATGGTGCTGACTCCAGGGATCAGTGCATGAGGGTTCTTGGCCGCTCTTAAAGTAGATGTGCACTAACCAAATTAGGGATTTGTAAATTAAGACTGGGACTTCAGACTTGATCCAGAAGTGAGGGGAGGATTGGTGGAATACCCAGAGCACCAGAGCAATATTAGGCTCTGGCAGGCTGAATGCAGTGCAGCTTCTCTCTGACGTTCAGGTTTGCTTGCAGGTTGAGTGAGCTGCTGAGTGACCACAACTGACAAAAGGCAGCTAGCATAAGCAACCTTCCTATGGAAAACATGCTAACTGGAAATTTAAGGAAGCTAGCTGTAGATGTAATGAAACTTGCCTCTTATCTGACTGCTGTTTTTTACCTAATGATAATACTGTCTGTAACAGACAGTGGAGGATTGTGGTTGCAGGGCTGAGTTCAAACCACAAAATCTGAATACGTATGGGCCTGCCTTTTGAGAAGATTAGGCAGCCCAAAACTAAATCCGTGGATAAAGCAGTGATCTTTCTTCTGGCTTTGGAAAAACCAAAGGAATTTCTTAGTTTGCTGTTCTTTGTTCCCAGGAAAGCATGGTGAAAGGAAGGAAAATAAGAAAGGGTATACTTGCATTCCCTAAAGAGGCCTTTAAAAAAACCCAAACAGCCAGGCAATAAAGAGTCAGGTAGGAAAAGATGAATGGCCTTGAGAATTTACATGCAAAACTGCCCTTGTGGGAGAGCTACAGGGAAGCTTAACAGATCTCCATAAGTACTATTAACTCAGCCAAAAGCTAACAGAAAGTTGTCAGGATTCTGCAAGCCCAGGGAGCAGTCCCAAACTCATGCATGCACATTAGACATGCATGACTTCTGGGGCCCCTCGGATGGAAGGGGACGCACCCTATCAGGAGAGCGGGGGAAAAACAAACAACAACAAAAAAAAGTGCAGATAATTCAGTACTCCCTAACCCTCAACTCTGGAGATGTTCCCTTTTGTATCCAGCACAAGAGAGGTAGAAATTAGGCCACAGCATCACTGGAGCAGACGGGCACGCTCTGTCTGCGCCGCAGCAGCATGTGCTTCTTTTCTGAGAGTTGCCTGGCAACGGAATGCTGTCCGCCCGAGTGGCTGCAGGAGCCCATTGAAACCTCCGACGGGCAGGGCAAGGGGAGAAAGGAGGAGAGGAAGGAGGAGGGGGGAGATGAGCTCACCAGTTCAGAAATTTCTGGCAGCAAAGCTAGGACACCAAGAATGAGACAGGGAAAGGGGAGAAATACTCTTGCTGTTTAAGAGTAAATCTTTCCATACGAAGCTAATTTGATTTCATGTAAGTCAGGGGAAGGGATCTAATTCCGTTGATTTTATAGGGTTTGTGAGGATGGTCACACCCGAAGAATATATTGTTTCTAATATGTAGAATATCCAAGCTTCTGAGGAAGGAAAGGTGCTTGTGGGAAGCTGAATGCACATTCACAACCTTGCTGCAGGTAGTGAGAGGCTCCTCCATGTGCACTCCTTCCCTGGAGCCCCACAGGGGTGGTGGCTCTGGGCTCCCGTGTGCCCAGAGATGTGGGAGCTCTCTAATGACCCCACTGAGTGCTGTGCTGGGGACAGAATCTGTTCTGGTGACCAACAATCAGATTGCATCGTTCTGCCAAATGATTTCTCTTTGTGTGGGAATTAGTTAAATATCACTTCATCTGGGATTTTAAAGATCCTAAGGGAGTCAAGTGTTTAACTCTCACTGAATTTCAATTGCATATCTCTCTGGGAAAATTAATGAGCTGAGTCCTAAGGAGCCTTGCTGTTTTCTAAAGAGCTAAATGTATTGTTTGTTGTCCAAGTCTCTTTTTCCTTTCTTATATACATACAGAGTGTTCATTTTAACATGCAGAAACATTTGTCAGAAATTTCAGTTGGTAACAGTTTGGAGTCCTTGCTTTTATGGAACAAGCTTTCAAATGGTTCCAACTACATTCTACTGTGAGAATTGTGAAGACAGACATCTTGACCACTTTAAGAGTTAGCAGCTTTCTAAACTAAAATGTAATTCTCTTAGAAGTCAAGATCAGACTCAGGAAATGAGCACCAAAACAGCATTCACTGGAGGCTCTTGCAATATGCTTCCCCAGTGAAAACTCAAGCCCTGGAGAAAATAATGGGGTTAGTTAAATATTCAAACAGGAAATGCTGTATTAAATCAGATCAGTATTCCATTTGATATGAAGCCAACTTTTGACAGTTACCAGAAGCACAGGGAAGTGTATTAGGAATAATTTTGAAGAGGGTTGCCTGTAAAGGGTATCTCTTAAACTGTAATCTCTTTGTGGTAGGATTACTTCTAAAAATGTAAATGTTAAAGAAAATATATGTCAATATGGTTGGTCATAGTAAGAACTCTGGAAGGGCTGTAAGTCCCTACAGGTAACTGTATATATAGTAAGTTTGAATTAGTTTTTCAGAGTGAACCATTTCTATGGTGCATGCTGCCAGGAGCTGTTGTCACACTCAGTTGTCCAATCTGCTTTGATTTTCCTCTAGGTATACATTGAGATCCAGGTAGCAATATGAATGGGCTTAATAAATTCCAAGTAATGGGACAGGAGTTATTGTATCTGAGGCTGGTGAGGTGTTAGGGATTGAACACACTCTCAAAGAATATGGATTTGTTGTCATACTGTCCTGTTGTGTGAAGGCCACCATCCTGCAGCAGCCAACAACTTTTGAACTTCAGGTGTGGTACTAACAGACTCAGGTAGAATCAGCATGGATCATTTCTTAATTAAATAGTTGGTTTTATGGTGACAGCAGAAGAAACTCTCTTTTCAAAAAGATACACCAAGAAGTGGAAATAATATTTTCACTATATCTAAAAAATTATATCCTATGAAGTAACAAACCCTGTCAACCCTGTCAATTACACTTTTTTTTTTTTTAAATCACAAGACACAAGTAGAAGCTATAATAAAATAAAATTTAGATAAAATAATTTTGTTTCCTTTGGAAAATGGAACATAAATTACTGGTCTTTTTGTAGTCTTTTAGTAAGTGTTGGGATCTTTTGAGAAACAAGTTAGAATGCAGAGAATTAACTGTCCAAGTAATGGGTGGTTGTGACAGCTACAGCTGTAGCTTATAAGGTACTGAAAGAAAGAAACCTTTTGGGATCAAACATCCTGTGTGCTCTCCCTGTGACATTCATACTTTAATTCAAAAGTGCAGTCTTCTGAGATATGTTTCAGATTCTATGTTGCTGCTGTCGTCAAGCATATCATTCCTATTATTCTCAGTTCACTGGGTTGTGCAAGAAACGGTTTTTCCCCCAAAGCCCAGGAAATGAGCCATGTTGATTGTTCATCAGAGAATTCAACTGAAGTTTGGCTTTGTGTGGGACTGCAAGAGTATTTTCTGTAATCAAAAACTGTGTATCCATTCTGTGTCTGAAAGTAGGATCAGAAGTTCCCAGGTTTTCCAGGATATGTAATTATTTCAGCCATTCTGATACAATAAGACTGGGCTCAGTCGTTGCTTTTCTCTTATCAGGTTTGCCATGCTCTGCAATACAATAAACGCCCACACAAAAACAATGTTAAAATAAGGTTAAGGTGAGGACAAATACTCACAAAGGAAGGAAGTTCTGAAATACTGGTTTCATTAAAATCTTCACTCAACAATCAGAATATTACGAAAGATGAAGGGTCTGTGGCTGAGGACTGAAAGTATCCTAAATTTTTTACTGCTGTAGTTTGATCTTTATTGTACAAAAGGATTCTTCAGTGATCTGACCCATCTTGATACTCCCACCCACTGTCAAAATGCATGAAAAGTTACTGCACTAAATCAGTTGCAGTACTTACTCCTGTATTTTTTATGCATCAGTAGTTTTTTTCTTTGATATCCAAAGATAGCATTCAAAACTGAGAGCCTGTGTTCCATTCTGAATTTCTCTGCCTTTCAGAAACATCCTCTGGTCATCCTATTTTGCATCTGAAGCTCTGAAATGGCAGCTGCAGTACCTGATTTGAAGACTCAATTGCTGTCAATTGCTGTTCTTTTACAGCCCCACATGGAGCTATTTAGTCTTGTTGAGACATAGATTTCCAAGCACATTTACTCAGTTTCGTTTGGACATCACGAAAACTGCCTTTGATACAAATCTTGTTCACTTTGATGAGGTTTCCATAGATTCCATAAATACGATTTGACACCTAGGGTATTTTTGTTTATTGACTTCCTCTTATGCTTGTCTTCATTTTGGCATGGTATTATTCCTACATATCATTTAACATTCACCTAGATTATTTTGAGGAATTTTTGTGCTGTTTTGTCTGAGATTGCTTTGCTGGAAAGCCACAGCTTATTTGAACTGCTATATCATATGCCACTGGCAAAGTATTATAAAAAGTGTAAATAATAACTTCAATATATTTTTCCTACCATATTTGCTGTCAAGAAACAGAATTTTTCAATTAATTCAGTATAATCATCCAGTAAGTATATATTGATGATAAAATAGTCACCTGATAATAAGGATACATCAAGCAAAAGCTGCAGTTTGCTAATAATGAGATTGTGTGGAAGAACCACGAAACCATAATGACTGTACCAGCATCAAAACCTCACACCTTTTGCAGATGTTTTGTGCCTTCAAATGAACAATGAGGGAAAATGCTTGGTTTTCTTTGAGCCATCTGAGCAGTGTAGGAGGAGCTGTGATCTTTTTGTTAAAGACAAGTGGTGCCTGGCACATTTGCTGACCTACAGCAGGGTTACAGTCTTGGTGGAAAAAGGCAGAGCAACTGATATTATCTACTGAACTTGTGCAAAGCTCATTTGGACACTGTCGCACACAATATCCTTGTCTCTAAACTGGAGAGAGACAGATTTGCTGGCTGGACCACTTGGTGAATAAGGAATTGGCTGGTTGCACTTGAAGGGTTGCAGTCAATGGCTCAATGTCCAAGTGGAGACCAGTGACAAGTGCTGTTCCTTGGGGCTGGCATCAGGACCTGGTGGTGTTCAACATGTACAGTGTGGGACTGAGTGCACCCTCAGCACCTGTGTGGTATGGTGGACACAGTGGAGGGAAGGGATGGAGTAGACAAGGTTCTGGGAAGACCTTATACCCCCTTCAAGTACTTAAAGGGGCTAAAAGTGAACTGGAGTGGCGCTTCTTACATGGGCATGGAAGGAAGGAAGGAAGGAAGGAAGGAAGGAAGGAAGGAAGGAAGGAAGGAAGGAAGGAAGGAAGGAAGGAAGGAAGGTCAAGGGGGAATGGCTTTAAACTGGAAGAGGGTAGATTTTAGATTAGATATTCTGAAGAAATTCTTCCCTGTGGTGATGGAGAAGTCCTGGCACAGGTTGCCCAGAGGATGCCTAGCTGTGGCTATCCCATCACTGGAAGTGTTCAAAGCCAGGCTGAATGTGGCCCTGGGTGATCTGGTCTAGTGGAAAGTGTCCCAGCCCATGGCAGGGTGGTTGAAATGAGACAGGCTTTAAGGTCCCTTCCAAACCAAGCCATCCAATGATTCTAAGATTGTGTACAGGAAACAAATTATGAACTGTATTCAAACAATTCTGAGGTTTTTCTTGTTACTGTCACTCTTGGATGTTTTTATTTGGGAATAATAATGTCCATATGGAGAGAATTTAGATTTTAGGATTTTTTTTAAAGTAGTTGTTCTCCTTTGAATATGTACTTTATCTTACTTGGATGAGAGAGTTTAGGCAAGGCCTTAGCTTTTATCAACATGCTATTCCAGTATATGCAGGTTTTTGTTGCAAGAGGCCATGGAAAGCTGTGGGGCAAGATGGAAGATATTCAGTTTAAAAATTCTGTAGAAAAGCCTGAACTTGTATGTATGTTTGTAATCCTGTACTCAAGATACTGCTGCCATGAGGAGATCTGTATTTTTTTTCTCATTTAACTGTATATCCTGTTTTGTTTTGGTTTTCTGTTTCTATCTCTCATCTGTTCTATTTGTCCTTTCTTTTTCTCCACTTGTGCTAGAAAATAAAATCAGTGAATTAGCAAAAAAAAGATATAAGGTAAGAAATAAACAGATTTTCAGTTACAGCAGGCATTTTTATTATCATTAATTGGGATGTGCTTCTTTAAATGAACATAAATTAACTGTCAAAATATGATGGCTGTCATATTGATAACAAATCTGATTTTATTTGTTCCCTGTATAGATACAGAGAACTTGTACAACTTTGTTGTCTAAGTTGTCATAACTGATGACTTGGTGAACTGTGAGATATTACTCCAGCTGGGGAGGGGCCAGTGTAAGAATATTGGTGAATTAGTGGTTCAGTTTTTCTTTCATTTTACATTCCCCCCCCTAGATTTTCCTTGATTTTACTCTCCTGTGTATTCCTCTGACTTTTCCTCAGCTGTGTGGTTATTTAGGGAACAGTCATAGTGTTCATAGAGGTTTTTAGTATAATAAATGTTTTCACATTTAGTTTGGTATAAAATTTACATATGTTTGGCAGTGCAGTGTCAAATGGGAGTAAATCCTGAGGAGGTGCCCTGACTTAACCCAGTGTCTTGTGTTATCCAAAGAATAACTTCAAAGCTGATTATTTCACTGAGAGGAACCACACAGGGCAACCCTTTGATTTTCCTTTTTACTGCTCACAAGCTCTGATAAAACAAATTAAAATAAAATTTCTCAAAGACTACTTCTTTATATTTTTTAGTTGCCTTAATAAAGGAGATCACCTCCACGTTTTTGGTTGTGCTATAAAGTGCTTTTCTGTTGAGCCAGTGTGATTACCATTTGCACATTCCTTAGTTTAAAGGAAAAAAGAAAGCTTTATAACTTGGAGCTTGTATCACACAGCCCTGGCATTGTGTTTAACATGATTCGGTACTGCAGCTGTTTATTCCCTTTCTTCTTTTCCCTGACAACAATTTAAGATGTTTTTGTTTAAAGTGAAACCATGTTCCTGTTATTCACCTACGCTATAAAAATCCTGCTGTATTTGAAAGTGTCATCAGTTCAGCAAATGTTTGAAACAGTATTGAGAATTTAATAGATCTGAGCAGATGGGTCCCCAGTTTCGATCCCTGTAGTGAAAGATGTGCACTGCTGAGAACCTGCCTTTAAACAATGACTATACCATATGTTGGAAAGAGACACATTAGGGTTTGGCAAACTGTTTAAAAAAATACTTTGCGTCGTTCAACCTCTTATTTTAAGATTGCCAAAGTTATCTCAAAACATGGAACAAATCATTTAAATCATACAGTTTAGCAGTGCTGACGAGCATTTAACCTGGTGTGTGCTAAACAGCTCTGTGCATAATTGAGAAAGACTCAGAAAGTGCTAGTGCTGTATCAAATAGTATGTTGGCAAATCATTTAACTGGGCTGTCCTGAAGTTTTGTTTGATGTGTGAGAACATAGTCCTCTCACACTGGTTTTATTATGAATGCAGGAAGTAATGGTTATTAGGGCCTGGGAATCCTGTTCATACATATACTTGAATTAACATGTTACCACTGACAGTGGACTTTGTTAGCCGAGGGCTTGAAGCATTCAAGTAAAAAATAATGTATTCAAAGTGCAGTAAAAGATGAAGTAACAACTTATCTTTTAGTGCATAAAAAGTAACCACACACTTAACATGGGACCTCTGATAATCTACAACAGTTGGAAACAGCAAATAAAATAAGTCAAGGCTCATATGAAGAAGTAATGTCATGTAGTAGACAAATGACTTAAGTGAAATAACAGCTGGACTTTCTAGGGTCTTATTTAAGCCTGAACTAAAGCAACTACTGAATATTTTGTTCTGTCTACTGAAAATATTAGCTATCCCTAGACAGCTTAAATCATTTATATACACATACTGTCATACTTTCAGATTATTGCTACTAGAAACATACTTGTGAAAACAACTTTTTTTCCCTCCTAGTTATCCTCCATTCTCCTCCGCAAAGTGATTCCCCTGCCTTTTGGGAGGGAAGTCAGATACACTTGAAGTGGAGAGTCAGTGCCACATACCATGCAACCCCAGTGAGAAGTGGTATGCTTGAGCTACAGATCCTTAGATCCAGCTTGCATGGAATTGTCATCAGATGCCATTAGATATGGTCCAAATTTGTGGCCACAGTGATTGCTGGAGACTGCTCCCAAAGACTCTGCTTCCATAGCCTGGAGCTGAGCATTTATCCTCCAAGGCTGAACCTGTCATAATTTGATACAGTTTTAATTCACTGTTTGTAGCCTTCCCACCGAAAACTTCAATTGTAACTACTACTTGGTATTTTGAACCCTGTTCTGTAGTCCTTAGTAAGTTCTTAAATTTTATTTCCTTCCATCTGTAAGATAATGGTGTACCCTGGCAATCTTTTCAGAAAGAGGACTGAGTCCCTCATTCAGGCTGAATGAGCAGTTGTGTTGAATCCTGGAGTCCAGTGGGCCATGCTGTCTGCACAGTTGGGCATTCTGGCTCCCTCTCTAGGGGTGCTTTAGACTGCGTCATTGCTCACTAAGGTATTTCAAGCATACCACTGCAGTTATTCCTTTAGAATGTGCAGTATGTATGGCTTTTGAATGGGAGGTGAAAGTTTGCCTAAGACACGGGTAATAATAATTAGGTGATGAGGGAATGCATGTTTCGGGATGTAATAACATGTAACACATGGGTGGTGCAAACACATTCATACAGTAGTGCTGTACCTGTGGTGGTCTGAGAACTCCGAAGAACAAGCAAGGCAAGGCTTCCAGGAAAAGCAAAATCTCATTTATGTGAGTTTTCAGCTGGACAAAAGAATAAGCTTTTGAGAATGCAGGACAGAAAGAGAGATGGTGCAGAAGCAGCAAGTGTCAACCTGTGTTCCATTTGGGAATAATTACTTTGATAATTTAAGTCACTTAATTACATTAAACAGTTTGAAGGAAAAAAAGGTGGCAAGGGCTGCTGCAGCACAGGGAGAGATGGAAGTTGTTAGTCACTGGAGGACTAAAGGGTGATGATGGAAAACTACAAGAAAGGAAAAATTCAGAAACAACTACTAAAAAGGGAAAAAGTGTATTGAGATTGGGAGTTTTATTATGAAAAAATCCACAACTATGTTCTTCCAAAGTAATCCTGTGAATTTTAGTAAATTCTTGTGAGTTGTATTAGAACAGAATTTCTCCAGCAGCATCCTTGCCTCACTGTGATTTACTATCTGTGATGTAATTGTCCTCATGTTTGTATTTAAAGTAACTAGGTTCTTTCTTTGTTCTTTCACTTCCGCAAATTGAATGTTTTCTCTCTTTAAGTGTGGAGGCACTTGTTCTTTTATTTGGTGAGAGAATCAAAGCAGCTCAGATTGCATGGCATTGTTTCTAATCAAATGAAAGTAGATAACTCAGTAGTTTGAAAGTGAAACCCAGCAGCGATTCCAATGAAAACAAATCTCATTAAGTGTAACTATTTTCTCTATTTATATTGCCTTGTTTTCCATCTCCTTGCAAATTGCTGTTTCTTCTGTCTTCTTTTATAGTTCTAACAAACCAAAATTAAAATAAACATGCTCTGATTGCATTTACATCATCCAAAAATTCAGTGACTCATATCATATGGAAGGTACATGATCTAAAGGCTCAGTTTTGTGAACTTGGTAGAAAGTTTGTTGTTTGGTATTACCAATACTTTTGCTTCCAGAACAAATGTGTCTGAAATACTTTCAAAGGAAGATAACTTACAAAATTTCAAAAGAAGACAGGGTTTGAGTCCTGCTTTCTGAAGTGCTTTCTGTAACAACATGATTGTTAGCAAGTGTTGATCATTAAATATCTTCGTTAGTGTATATATTTTATTTTTAGTTATGATAAATGTAGATGTCCGCAATGCTGCTTTTTTTTTTTGCCTGTGAAGTGTCCCACCAAAATGAAATACAGTTCTATTGTGGTGCAGAGACAAGAATTATGATTAGCATTGGTTCCTAGTTATTGCAAAAATCCCACTGAAAATCTTCTTCTAAGAAATTATAACTCACATTACTAATACTATATACTTTAATTATAAAATTGATAGAATGATGAGCCTTAGTCTGATTTGCCCATATGTATCAGAACAAAAATCCAAATACCTAAGCTAATTTTCAGAGTGACACTTGTGTGCAAATGCTGCTGTTTGCTCTCGTCATACTTGCATAGGCAAACACAGAAATTTGTGTGTTGTAATCATACCTGTACCTGCAAAAGAGGTTTTCATATGTAAATATGAAAGTAGGTAATTTCAAAGTATTTCTAATATCAGCAGGAGGTGAGGACAGTAAGAAATGTGTAGTAATCATTAAGTATTTCTGTGAGCAGTGTTTGGGAAAATAAAAGGATGGTTTAATTGACTCCTAACATTGCATATTGTGTGCACCTAACTTACAGTAGATATTCAAGTACAGAAAGCTAAGATATTTGTGTGCGTGTTTATAACACAATTTCTTCTGAACAAACTGGATTCTTCTTGATCAGGTGATGCATGAACTACCAGTTCCTCAACAAGATCAGTTTATAAATGGTTTAAAGTACCCACACTCTCTTATATAATATAGGGGATTAAGCATAAAATTACTTATGTAAAAAAGTTTGACAATTTGAGGAAAAATCTGAAAATTTGTCTGCAGAAATGTTTTCTTGGTCAACTGCCATTGAATAACAGCAACCTTTCAATTGATTGCTGTAAGATACTTTTTAGGAGAGGAAAGCTACTGGCTTATATAGTAGGGTTTGCTTTTAAAATTCATACTTGCCTCTTCTCTGTCAGTGTTTGTAGGGTGTGAGTGATTAAAGGTAACTGGTGCCTTAAGATCTGAATCTCCAATCAATTAATTTTATTTTGGATAATTGCTTGCTCTGGACATCTGGTGTGATTACTTCTATCATATTGCTTTTGTCTCTATTTCCACCAGACATCTGCCCTGCAGACGTTGTTTTCATTGCCAAAAAAGTCTAGAAAACCTGAGTTAGTCTCAGCTAGAGAACAGACTATAGACAAAGTCTCAGTGAACATAAGTCAGTTTGTGAGTTCCATAATGTTAGCTTGTGATATTTGAACTGCTAATTTAGCTATAACTATAAATTGCATCAGGTACCCTTAAATTTCACTCAGCTAAGAAGTGCTTATTTTTCTTATTTTTCATTCTCTCTCAGTCGTATATTTTATCATCCCTACATCATGGCTCCTAAAGATGCTGTGAAACAGCCAGAGCGGTTTCTCTAACATTGGCAAAAGGACATTGCCGCAAAGATGTTTTGAGAAAACATCAATTTTGAATATTGGTGATAAAGAATATTCCTTCGTTTGCCAGATACTGACCAGCTGAAGATTACTCATATAATAACTTTATAATAGAAATAGAATATTCCTATTCTGCAGAATGCTGGTGAATTTGAAAGCTGTATAAAACAGTGCTAGCTTTTAGGTTCTGCTTTAGTTTAAAATTGTTGCTTTTACTATCTACTGCACAAAAAAGGTCAAATATCCTGTTATGAATTATATGGCATTACAAACCCAGTTTTGGAGTTACAGAAATGTAAGTCTCTTCAGAGTTCCAATATTAGTGGCTGAAGCAGACACTCAGACCTGAAATCTGTGCGTATTTGCAATCTGCAGTATTCCTTCCTCAGTGTGGGTATTCAATTGCTGGAAGAAGTTGCTGAAAGGGGAAGAAAATCTCTTTGTATTTTCTCATATCAAATTTACTTGGCTCTGTCTAATTATATCATGGTTGACTGTCAGCAGAAAAAGTGCTTGGGTAATGTTTTCCAAGAGCATAATAAAAAATACAAAGAAAAAACCAGCAATAGTGGGGTTTTTTTGGTCCCTAATCTGTCTGCATGATAGTGATGTTTCCCTTTCAGTTTCCCTTTTGGATTGTTTCCAATTTTTTTTTTAAACTTTATGCTAAAATACTTCTCCATTTTGCTGTACCCGCTAAGAGTTTCCCATGCCAAACTCCTGTAACTGGGACAGTCACGTGTCAGTTCCTATTCTAAAAAAAAAAAAACAACCAAAAAACCCCAACCCTTTATAGAATTTTGATCCTGAAATCTTGTGGCTTCTTCTACTGTGTCATATAAGATTCTTAAAATACAGCCCACTTTTTTCACTATATTTACTTGAATCTGTGTAGTCCGCAGCTGTTGTCTTCACAGTAGACCTTCCAGATAAAATAGCTGCTTCCATAATCTAGAAACCACAGATCGTCTTCTCTTATATATCTGAGAAAAGGTGTTTTACAGTCCTTATTTTTTATAATCAAAAGGAGAAAGGAGACTAGGGAGCCATCTCAGACTTTGATTTCATTTAATGTTTCTATTATCGAATTCAAGCTCAGGATGATAATGATTGTAATAATACCATGTCTCACAGGGTTAACTCTCTTTTCTCTCCTAATCTTAATTTATTTGCACATTATAGTCCATTCCATAGGAAATGTCATCAGTTTGTTGCAGCCCAGTGTCACTGTTTGTACAGGACTGTGCAGTTCAATTTTTCTGTCACCTTGAGGGTCAATACCAAAGGCTCTTGCAGTGGCCACTGCTCGTATTAACTTATTTTCTATCCTTATATCTTGGTAGCTGGCAAGTAAAATGTTTTACAAACTGCACAGTCTGTTTTGCACTTATTAACCCTTTAAGACTCACAGTCAATATGTCACAGTCTCCTCTGAAGTGCAAGCCATGATGTACATGAAACAACCCATCTTGATTTTATTTCTAACAGATCTTATGTGCCTGAAATCAATTCCAAATGTAGGATCTATCCTTCAAGAGGTGGAGGCTTATTCTTTCATGTCACTACTTAACTTGGGGAACCATTCCTTCCCTTGAAAATTTTAATTCCAAGAATGTAAATATGACTTTGAGTTGTGCACCTCAAGTGAATGTGATGAACACAAGGTCTCTAGGAGTCAAATTTTTTTGTTACGTACTGGAAAAACCCACAAAGTGTTAGCAAGGGAATGTTCTGTAATCCTCAGTCACTCTCTGGGTCATCAGTTGTGTACACATTCCTTGGCTCTGGCATTTAGACACAAAGTCTGTCCTGAAAGTTTCTCAAATCTTCAACCCTGCCTGATGGTCATTTGAAAGATAAAGCACAATGCAAACAATGTAATTACAATAAACTAGGGTTGGCCAAAGCTGATCTCTTCCTGAATTTGTTCCAGCTCTTGGAGAAGGCATGTAAACCCTTGTCTCTCTCTTGTAGAAAATCTTGCTGTATTAAAGAATTATGGTGAACAGAAGAATGTGACAATTCCCTTAGAAATTCTAAATGCATTGTCTTTGTCTTCTTTCACTAATCTTACCTGTGATTAGGTGTCACAGTTTTGTCTCCTAAATGCAAAATAGATAATAAAATACATTCTTTCCTTTTGCTTCTGTGTGACAACATTTTCAGTTTTCACACTTACAAGCATAGCTGGCTGTTTCTGATACTTTGATCACAAACTCCACGGAGTGCCTCATCTCTGAAAGTTTATTTGTAGGAAGAACTGTAAGAATAATTAGAAATTATCATGCTGCTGTAGTCAAATATTTTTGAAGTAAGGATAATGTATTTGTTGTGACTGAAGTCCTTTCTCTCTTCACATAAAATGTATTCTGTCAGTGTGTTCTGTCCTTGGCAGTACTCTTAATATCATTCTTTGTTTTCATCTTCAGGACCAAAATATCAGAATTTACCTTCTCACATCTTTTTATTTTTTGTACTGGGTTCCCCTTCTTGTTGAAGTCTCCCTGTTAAGATCCGTGTGCTGTAAGTTATGGGCACTGCTCCTGCAGTCTGCAGCTATGTTTTAGTCTCAGCTGTGATAACTTTTGGGTTAACTCAAATGTAATCGAGGCTTTTGCATGTTCCTGAATCATTGAGAATACATTTTCAGAAATGGTTGGTGATTGAGGGTGCATAGGTGGACATTTCTGTAAGAGTGCTGAAATTATTGGTGCTGAAAGTGGGACATGGTTGCTGAATCTGGACTGTCCAAATGAATCCAGCTAAAAACCCTGACTCCTATTATCCCATGTAGGAGGGCAACAATCATGCCGCAGTCTCATTCCAGGAATGTGCTTCTTCCATCAGCCCCAGCCTCATTAGCTTTCAGTCCAGTGCCAAATGTAGCAGAATTGTCTTCCTGCTTTCTGTGCTTTCTCATGAAACTGCTTCATCCTCTCTCACAGAACTCACAGGCCCAGTGCCCCCACCACTAACTTTTTTAAAGCTGTGAAAAAAAAAAAAAAAAAAAAGGAAGGAAGTCTCTTTTATTTAGTTACATTTTCTCTTGATTGTTGCTACAAAAAGCTGGGTATTCCAACCTGCATTGTATGAGAATTTAGACATCCAACTGATTTCAGTAGGACTTCTCAAATCCCAAAAACTGAATGTCTCTTGTCAGACTAAAGGTTTGTCTTGTCTTGACACTGGCCAGCATCAGAGCACATGAAAGGAATTGAGAAGACAGAAAGTGTATGGTGTTATTTCCCCAAAATGCTCTGCCAGCCTCCAGTAGTTTTTAGAGCAGGAACTTCTGAAGCCAGATATGGCCTCTTTGCATTTAATTGGCCAGGCTGGATTTTCTTCCGCTAATTTTATGACACCACTTTTTGTGTCCCTATGACCCTTTAGCATCTTTTAGTTCTACATCTTTTAGTTCTTCTTAGATTAGCTATGTGCTATGAAGCAGTAGCTGCTTGATCCAGATGCCCCCTCATTTTTATGTCAGCCTTGTCTTACACTCTCTTATCTATTTATCTTCTGTGTAGTTCAATAGTTGATTGGTCTATCTTCAGCTGTAGACTCCTGTATATGTTTCTGTTCCTCATACAGAACCTGTTCCATACCTGTGGTGCACATAAACATACACAACCCATGAAAAAGAATCATGGTGTTGGCACTTTGCCAGACAGAATGACAAAATCAATTTAATTTTTAATTGGTTAAATGGATTATTCCAGAAAACATTTTATATTCCTGGATTTCAAGCTGATTCTCTCTTGGTGTTTGAATCCTTGAATTTCTGGTCATGGTTGTTTAATTTGTAAAATGTGAATTACATGTAGTTTATCACTTCAGCGTTCAATGTCCAACATCTCTATATTGAGATAGAAATCAGATGGGCTGTCAAGATAATAGAATTCTGCATTAATATTTATGTAGTTATATATGTCTATAAAATGTATTAATATTTTCATATCTCTTAACTTTTCAGTCTGTCTATCTACCTGACTGGAGTTACTCACCACTTACTTCTTTATCCTAATAATGGATTCAGCCCTTCACGTCCCTTCTCTCACCCTTCAAGTTACCTCTTTTAACCTAACAATGCTTAGTTTCTTGACTAGGAGTTTGTTAAAATACAATTCTTTTGTCTTTATAAGCTGGTTTGGTGACTATGTGTGCATCAATGTAGAGGAATTGTTACTATTTGTGTAAGATGGAAGTTGTCTCAAATTTATGTTCATTACATTACATAATTAATGCAGGGGGAGAGAAATGCAGTTCTTTGAGGGCTCTGTAGACAGGAAAATTCCTTTGGCAGGTCGAGTGCAGCAGAATGAGCACACAGGTGCTGTCAGGTGCCTGCAGGAGGATGTGAGCTGCCTGACACATTCACTTCCTGACCGCTCACTGTGTGGCAGTGAGCTAAAGCCCCTGGGAGACAAATACCTTGTCTTTGTGATGGAGAATCAAATACTGCAGCAAAATGTCCCCAAGAGGAAAACATGAAACTAGGAGAAAGAAAAAAGGGAGAATTACAGAAAGGTATTAATTGGAAGAAGTTTTTGCCTTGGTTCTCTTCTAAAGAACTTCACTTTTTGGAGACATGTGGCAGAATGTTTTTAGACAGTTCTAACGTATTTTATTCTCCCCTCATCTCTTTGCTGTTCATTCCTTTTTAATGCATTTCTGTTTTCACCTTTTCCTTTCTACCTTACTTTTTATTCTCATCAATCACCCTTTGATAGCTTTATATTTACCCTTCTTTGTTTGTATTAGTTATTGGAAGTAAGCAACTACTTTTGATGTCTCATTAGCACTTTTTGAAGCTTTCTTCTTGCCTCCCAGTTTCTGGTCACAGAAGCGTAACAGTTGTCATGAAACCAATATCAAAAATAATGGAATCTGTATGTTTGTGTATCAGATGAATGTATAATATTCAGTTCCCATAATTAAGGCAACTGAAAAAGGTTTTAGCATATAAATAAAAAAGCACTGTCTGCATTTTAAACATGGGGAGTTGCACACAGGCAGCTTCAGAGCAGCCACGAGCTGAGGTGCCAACAACAGAATCAGATAGCACTGCTGGGACAAAAATACATTCCTGAGTTTGACATCTGGGTCCTGCAGCTGGAGTGACTGGAAGAAGAAAGGGAAACAGTACAGACTGTCATCAAAAGGAGATACTGGTGCCAAGTGGAAATTGCATACAGATGCCACTTTTTTACTTAAGACAAATAGCTCAACTATACAACAGCAGCAACATCCAAAGATGTGCTTAGAAGTGCCTGATGGGTAAATGAGCATTGCTTTTTGTAAGTAGAACTGGCTTATAAGTAGAGATGTGAGATTTTGAAGTTGAATTTAAAGTTGGACACGTTTTAATGTTTGAATAAATAAGCTCCAAAGAATTTTTATGTATAAAAAGGCAAAGAATAAGCATATTGTATTCCAGCTATTTTCTGAGTAGCTCATTGTTTTAGCTTTCCTGTCCAATACTTCACTTTGCAATATATCACTCCTGCTCAGCACATCAGTTAACCACACAGGGCCCACTGTAATAACTCTGCTGAAAAGCCCCAAGTATTCGAAGCAAAAATTAGTCAGAAGTGCTTAGACAACTTTCCTAGAACCATCTGACTCAAGCATCTCAACAGAGAAATAATGTGTATTCACAACTAGAATGGAAAAAGTAATCTGAACTTTTAGGAGTTGGTTGGCTGATCAATATGATCTTCTGGGAAAGACAGATAATGAGGTAGTGCTGTGTGCTGTGTAATGCCTGTTGTGAATACAAAAAGGTTGTGTGTCCTCTTTGTTGAGGAAACTCTGCAATGAGAACAATGATAAGACAGGAAACACAACAGCATAAAATGCCAGTAGGGATGCTCTGTCTAGAGAAGGTACCAGCACCAACCCTAATGAGACTCTGACTGGATAATGCCACAGAAATAAAGATGAAGGAGGAGGTAGATTTAGATTTTAGATTTATTTAGACCATGAATAATGGTCTGAATCTATGTGCAATGGAAAAATGTCCATGTACTGGAATAACTTCTACCCTGTTCATGATTTCAGCAGGAAAGCTGGATAATCAATGGGTCCTAAGGATTTTCCTTTGTTTATAGAGGTAGTGCCAGGAAAGTTGTAATATCTTCAGTGTTGCAGCAGATTTTCTGCAAATGTTTTGAGGTTGTACTAATTCCAGGAGCATCCAGCCAGGCATCTTCTACAGGATAAATCAACCTTAATTAATAAAACCCTGTTACATTACCATGGTATCTGATTTTGGAGATTGAGTATTTAAAGTTTCTTTTTCTATCACCAGGATCTTCAGCATCTGCAGGTGTATTCCAGGCTACTTTACTAAGAAGAGTGAGTAGAAATGCTTATTTGGGGAGTAAGCAATTGGTGGTTTTGAAATTCTGTCTACTGAAATACTTGAGGAAAAATAGTGTAGCTTGGCAGCTAAATAACTTCTTCACTTAAGGACACTTTACATAGTATACTGCAAATTGAAAGGAGAAAAGCTTGAACCCAAATCAATCCTATACAAACAGGACCCTTTCTTGTTTAGCTGGTATTATAACTTGGTGTCTTGGTGCTATCTGAAGCAGCATCAATGGGTCTTGCTACCATTTGGGAAACCTGTGTGTGTTTCAGTCACACATTGTTCTTGCAGGATTTCCTTAGGCTAAGCTACAGAAGTGAAAGAGCTCCATTTAAGAGAGTCTGTGAATAACTAGGAAATGAGCATCAAACTCGGCATTATCTGAAGATGTTTGTTAACATGCAGGATGTTCCTTAAGGCTCTATCTTGAATGAGAAGAGTTTTTATTCAGGATTGCTGTTTGAAAAAGCAGGAGTTCTTTTGCATGCATGTCACTATGGGCCCTACTCAGGCAAAGAATGCTGTTTGATGCTCTTGGCACAGTTTCCCTGGATATAACTGCTATAGGCAGCCTTATTTGGAAGAAGATTATAACTTTTCAGTGGTGAGAATGGGCACAACCTTGCATACTCTCCTATAAACTACTCCTGTTCTATTGCAAAGTTGTAACAAAAATCATAGAACCCCCAGGTTCTCTACTGCGGGGTCTTTAGAAGGAAAACATTTTTATGGAGAGAGGGCTCTGCACTTTCACCAGAAGATCAACTGTGACCCTTGTCTTGTTTTATAAAACTACTACATTTTTTATCTAGCTGAGAAAAAGGAAATACCTTTGAATAGGCAGGAGTCTCTGCTTCCTCAGGAATGTTAGGCAAAATTATTTGTTATTATACAGTAGAATAACAAACTGGAGAAGCAAGTTTTAGATGAGTGGCAGCTCCAAAGTACAGCCATGGAGATAAATGAAATTGAAGTTTCCTATGAAAATAAGAGATTATGACCCAAAGAATAATCAGTTGGGTTTGTGGGTGTGTGTCTGTGTGCTAGCACGGATGTATTAAGACAAACATGTTTCCAGAAGTATGTTCTTTCTTGAGGCCTTGCCTACAAAATTTACACCAGTGAAAAAAATCTAGGAAATTGTACTGTTGTAGTTTTCTGTCATATTGTCAGAGTCTCAGAAACAGTTTCAGAGAAGAGAAAAGTATTAACCTTTAGACTGTGAAATCCTTAAACTGTGAAAGCCATCCACCAAAAAGTTAAGAAAGCATAAAGCAGAACCTTGTTAATTCAAAGACAAAAGGGGTCGACTCTTACATTCACTCTTGTGTGCTTTGTATGAGCATCATCCTCATCTCTAGGGAAGCAGGGGCTTAGAAGAATACAAATGCTGTATTCATGTTTATCTAATTAATTTATAGAGAGATTCCTAACTCAGCAGACAGTTTTTTATATATCAAAGTCAAAGGTCCTAACATATGTCAGCCGTCTTACACAGATGTTATACATTTGATATCTAATAAATAATTAAACATTAAATTCAGCAAAGCTACACAGAATATGGATTTGGCCTATGTAATATTTGGCAATTCGAAAACCAAAAATAATATAGATACCACAATGATTTTAATAAGGCGAAGTGAGGTTGTTGACAAGAGGAGGCTATGTCAATTTATGTTAATTCAGTGCAAAATCAGGCTAGGATATTGAATACATTACCATTTTTCACTTTGTGCCCACTGACTTGTAAATCTTGAATGATTAGCTTTTTACTTCTGATGGTTTTATCAATTGCCTATTTAAGATCAAAGCAGATCTTTAAAAAATCTCAGAATAGCAAAAGTTTTCTGTTTACATCATCTTTTCAGCCACTTTGAATTAGCAATGAAGCCACCATGTAGTGTATATGAAGGTACCTGCACTTGAGAAACAATAGGAGTGTGGCTGGAGTGTGGCTAGACCAGCAGATGTGAACTAATTTTTCATCCTTCCCAAGTCATAAACAATTAACTGTTTCTTTTCCATAAACTCAGACTATCTATTGTAATGTAATGGAACAAATACAAAGCATCTGGAAAGAGAATAATTATAATTAAATTAGTCTTTCCAATTAGAGAAAATGGTGAGCTTTTCCCTTGATTTAGAGTTATAATAATCATTTGTAATCTGATTTAGAAGGGGCTTATGGTTGTATTCATAAAACTGGGAGACATTAGGATTGACATGACCTCTTAGGTATCTAGAGAAATTATAGGTCTACAGAGGTAAGAATATATCATTAAGTCCTGAGCTGACAGCAATTTTTTATTTGTACTGACCTTTGGTTGGATTAAGTCCAGTCATCAGAAAATAATTCCGTTTCAAGCAGCTGAGCGTTATTATCAGGTTTTGCTGATTCAGGATTAAGTGTACCTCAGTGGTACACTCATTAGGATGAGCTGTCTGCTCGCTGATGGAGTTTATGAAAAGACCGAGGAGGAAAACACGATGGAGCTGTTTCTGTCTGGTGTGAAATATCCTCCACAGCTCTGTTTTTAGGTGGTACAGAGTTCTGTAGTGTTCTAGGCTCCTCTGACTGGCAGCAAGACTGCAACACATTACGTTTGTACAAATGCTATGGACACTTAAATGTAAACACAACCCTTAAGAAGCTTTTGTAGGTTCCTAGTAGATCTGATACCGAGATATCTCTTGGTGCGAATGCACAGAACCGATAGTGACAAGTAGACAAGTAGATCTGCCTAACCCGCGGCAGAAGTCATAAACGAAGCACTTCGCAGCTTTTTCCGAGGACAGTACTTACTCCTATAGGTGCTGTTTTAATCCTACACAAAACATTGAAGAGCAGGAGGAGGAGCCCTCTTGCAAAAACAATGTCCCTTGTCAAGGGACATCGGGGCAGAAGCTCGAGTTTCCTTGCAGTCTGAGAGCCACTGTCTCTCGGGAGGTGCTTAATCACCACGCTGTTGTATTTGATGGGGTGCTTTTGTCTTGTGAGTCCTTTTGAAAATGTTGAACTTTGCATAAATAAATATTCACCAAGTCGGAGAGAGACTAATTCTATAGCCCAGTGGTCAGGACAGGCGGGATGGAAAAAGGGACAGGTAATCACAGCTGCTTCCCTGGCTGCATTGATATTACCTCGGCTAATATAACCCAACAGCACAAGTGGGCTCAGTCAGTGTCACCTCAGCAGTTCAATCCCAGGTTCCAGTTCAGGAAGATGCACCTTCAATTTCCTCTCAGGACATGGCTTGCAGAGGGCACAGTGGGCCCCAGTTTATATGGCAACTGAGAGAGTACATGTAAAGTGTATGCTACTAAGAACAGAGGATTTTAAAATGGGTTCTGAAGAGATACAAAAATCTTTGTTCTCATTATTCGTTACTGAAACTGGTGAATGAATTAATGAGATCTCTTTCAAACACCTGGGTAGCAGAGTAATCTTAAATATCACAGGCAAAGGATCTTGTATCCTTCATCTGTTACAGTTTTTATTACAGAGTCCCCACAAAGTGCTTAATGAGGAGGCAAAGTTTCTTAATACTCCCTCCACATTAGCTTGTAGGAAGAAGCAAGAGTGAGTAGATTCAAGGATTTGTGGCTCTATTGACTGTTTATTCTCTGGGCTGAAGTATGATTAAACCATTGGACTGGTGAATACACCACACTGAATATTCATGCAGTTGCTACGCTCTCCCCTTTATTGCAGAATATCAGGAGAGCCATTTAAACTGTACAATCTCAGCATATCTAGTCTGGCTTCAACATGACTGGGCTGACTACATTTCAACTCAGTGAAACTAAGTTTGCCTTTGAAGCAGGGATCTAATGTTTTTTCCTAAGCAGTTGTGATATCAAGAGGCAGCTGCTTTCCTTAGTTGATAGGTTAAGGAGAGAATCACAGCATAACACGCAAACTAAGTGCTTTGCTGTGAGGTTTTAGGTGGGGTTTTTGCTTGTTTATTTGTGTCAGTTTGTTGTGGTGGGTTTTTTGTTTTTGTTTTTGTTTTTGTTTTTGGTGATTGTTAAATGAGAAAATACCTGCTCTCTGCTTATCAAGTATTCTGCTTTTTAAAATTGTGCTAATATCCACCTCATTCAAAAAGTCCTGTGGATTCTAGACATGAATATAGAATTGCACTGTGTCCTAACCAATAGCTGCATTAAATCTGATGAGCAATATAGTCAAGAACATGATTGATCATTGAGATCTATCACAGATCTTGCTAGTTCAAAACACTGTTATTCAAGACCTCTTTCTTGAGCTTTGTTTCAGGGAAAGGTGCTCTGCAGGACCATGGTCACATAGCCAACAGGTAATGGGATTTTACTTCAGGAGCAGATAGGGCTCACTTCTCTTAATGAGGGGCATCTGTTCTCTCCATATTTTTTCAGCCTCTTGCCCCCTACCTGAGAACTCATGTGTTTGTTTAACAGTTTGGCTGTTTACTTGAGGAAGTTTTGACAAGATAGCTAAACTGGTCTAACAACTTGCTGGTCCCAAAAGCCGGGGTCCCGTTTCTTTGCTCCCCTCACAGCTCCCAGGTGCATGAATCTGCCCTCAGTCTTGCAATTGCTCTGATTTTTGACTTCTTAGTGAGACAATTCAGTTCACTGTGCTGGCTGAGATCCATTCACTTCCTTCTGTTCATTTTCTGTGTCTGGTGGGCTTTACAAAACAGGAGTCAAGCTAAGAGCCTTTTGCTGCTGAAAGAAAAAGTGAAAGAAGTAACAACTTTCCTTTCTTTGCTTAGCTGTGTATCCCATTACTTTTCAAAAAAATCTTGAGTGTAGTCAGCTCTGTTTCTGAGCTAACTTCATTAAAATGGTATAAAATACATTTTTAAAAAGATACTATCTATTTAATCAATTAAGTCTGTTCAAAATGTGTGATTTATTCAGTAGATAATGCTCAGCAGGCAACAGGTCCACAGGATTTAGAATCAGAGTATTGAAGATATCAAATGAAAGGATTAGAAGAGGCAGAGAAGGAGGGAGACTGAAGACTTTCCCAACAGAGCAAGTCAGCTTCAAATTCCTGTGAAACTCCAGTCTTCAAGACTTGAACTGATTTGCCACATGAGTCACAAAGTCACATGAGCAGAAGCTTAAGGGTCTGCAAAGGTAGGAGTAAAGGAGAGAAGGAAGAGGGCTCTGAGGTGTGAGACTCCTTTGTGTCCTGTTGATTAGCAGATGAGCTCAGTTACCTTGTGTCAGTGCCTTATTAGTGCCCAGTTCCTGTGGGAAGGCTCTGTTAGGGGGTCACCTCAGTGGAGTTGGGGAGAAAGAGAGCAAGAAAAGCAGGGCAGGGGCATGACCTGAAAGGCCTTGGAAAGGAAGGTGGTGAACACTGAAGGGCAGGGGAGGACAGGAACTCTACATTTCCTTTGCTGTCAATTTAAATCTAACATGAACCTTGCCCTTGTGCAATGATCCCTTCTTCCCTTGTATTCTTGATAGACTCCTGCTTCTCTTATCAATGCATTCCTGTACTGAGTTCCAACAGCGACCTTAACACTTTCATGAGATGTCATTCCTCCCACGAAGAGCAGGAATAACAGATTTCAGATTCGCAATGAACCTAATATTGGCAAGACACATCTATTGCTATCACAATAAAACATGTCTGTAAAAATGCCAGAATTGTTCTCTTGGTTCCCACAGACTTTAGAGATGGAATTATCTGTGGACGCTGAGGCCCCAGTTTCATCTTCTACTATCAAGCACACCAACATTTCTTTCTTTGGTGAACTCATGTTCAGGCTTGGCAGAATCAGTGTTTTAAAACACATTTTAAATACTAAATATTTTCCCCAAGGGAAAAACAAACAAACAAACTAAAACAACAACAAACACCCCCCCCCCCAAAAAAAAAAAAAAAAAAAAGAAAATTAGCCTAAGAGAGGACAGTATTGAAATAGAACAGCCATAAGAAAGATGACAAGGAGTTGTAAAAGGAAAGTTAAGGAGAGATGTTCTACTTGAACTTCTCAAGTTTACTTTGTGTTATGTCTGTTGAAGGGTGTCACAGATTAGGATTATCACCAGTGAGAATTACTGCTGTCTGGTCTTATTGTAGCTTGCAGAGTGCCAAATTCCTGGGCAGCCCCTGTTCTTGAAGCTGTGCTGGTATCAGTGGTGGCACTGACAAGCAGGTAAGGAGCCCCCTCAGCCTTCCTTATCCAGATCTGCCCCATTACTGAGTGCTGAATAAGAAAGAACCAATGAAGTAAACAAATGTGTGCTGGGATTGCACTTTAAGAAACTTGAGAATAAAACCAACCTTTGAGTTTCAATCTTTCATACAATATAGAAGTAATTTATCCTTCAGCTAAAGAAAAGCAGATGTTGGAATGGAAATACACATGAGAAGACATAGAAGCAGTTGTGAAAGCTATAATTTTTTTTTTTAATTGCAAAGTTTCTTTTTCTTGTTTGTCCTGGATGTTTTGCGTAGCCTTAACAGAGCAGAGCCATTAAAAATTCTATAAAGACATATTTTTAAAGGAAAAGTTAAGTAGAATAGAAGCTGTGAAAAGAGGGTAGTAGGAATAAAAGGCAGCATCAACAGCAAAAAAGCCTAAGTCAAAACCAAAGCAGAACAGAAGCCAAAGAACTCTTTGCAGTGTAACTCTTCAAAAATCCATAATTACTAATTACTCTGACACGTTTGTGTGGTGAGAATCTGTTCCTGGTGTGAATTCCAAAGGACAAGGATATTTTAAATGTTGACCTATTTCTTTCAAACACTGTGTCACTGAAGAAAAATTGCTGCGAGACCGTTGCTAGCTGGGTATGCAAAGCTTGCAAGCCCTCAGTATGAGAAAACCATTTTGCTGAAAATTTATTTCTGTTATGTTCAGCAGAAGGGTTCCACCTGCTCTGTACTGAAAGATTTAGTTTCATGGACATCTCTGACTGCAAGTGAAATCAGTAACTTCTAATCTTCATTTGTAATTGATTTGGGCTGTAAAGTTTTACACTTTAGGAAGCATATTTCTTTAGGTACCCTGCTGTCTCTGAATTCAGTTGGAGATTGTCCCTGAAGCCAACTGTCCTTCCAAGAAAATAGTAGCTTTAATCAATACCTGCTACATGTACAATGAACCCTGACTCCTCTGAAGTCAGTGGTAGCTGTGCTGGAGCCTGGATCACTTGTATCCGCAACTGAAAATGGTACTTGTAATCTACATCATTATATACCTGTAGATATATTGATGTTACCTATTCATAAATAAGCAAACACAAAGTACAATTATAATCAGCTTCTTTTAAAATATGTTTTCTAAAACAGTAAGTATAGCATTGTTTTATCGTATGTCCTGATAGAACCAGAATGGTGGGAAGATAGTAAGAGAATTGTTGTCGAAACAAATTCTCTTTAAACTTCACCCTGTTGAAGATGAAAGATTTTCAGAGAAAATTAAAGGAATGACAGAAAAATTGTTACCTAAAGAGAAAGGATTTTAAGAAATCTGTGCCTTCTTTATAAGCAATAATCCCAGTGCTCATGTAATTTCAATTGACACGTGATTTATGGCTGTGAAAAGGAGTCTGTATAGCTCTTTCAAAACATAAAGTGAGGGAGTGGCATCCTTTGAGCAAAAACCTCTGGGGCTCTATCTGCTTAAGTGTTTCCTAAGTCTCAGCACTATGAGAATATGAGAATACTCCATTGTTAGGGGATTTTGGAGGCATGCCTGGATCAAGGAAGTACTTCCTCGTCATGCTGTTTCCTTTCCCAAACAATGTAAAAAATGGCCTTTTCAACCAAACATCTAGATGTGGTCACTTTGTACATTGTCCAACTAGAGCACAACCATCGTGAGATAAACCATTCACTTGCATGAATGGCTCCATGTTATTACTGCAACTTCCTTTTTATTTTCGTGGTGATTTTGTTTTGATTTATGTGTATGCATAGAAGTTCAAGCCCCTGTATATTGATTGTGTCATAAAACTGGCCAAGAAAGCAGCAAGTGACTCCCCCCTGCTCACTGCCCTCAGTCTACATTCACTGGGGCAGCCTCACTACACCCCTCAGCTTTTCGCATGCTCCTCTAATGTGGGCTTGGTACCACCTGATCAGACAGAGTAAAAACGCACCTACAAATAATGGATTACCACACAAACAATGGGTTACGGTGACATTTCACCCCACTGCTTTAAGTGTTCTGACTTTACTTCCAAGCAGCATTTCAGGAAGCAAAAGTAAGTTTGTGTACATGCTCTCTTCTTGGTTTAGCTTTGCATGATCCAAAGGATTTCTAGCTAATCTCAGGCACTCAAAATGTGTGCATTACAGTATTAGGTGCATATCCATGTTTTAGTGCTACATTGCTGTTGGCACATTGCAAAACCCATGGCAAAATATTCAGTGCCTGAATTCAGTGGGAAAAAAGTCTTTGTAAATACATTATAAATCTTTTAAGCCACCACATAACATTTTAAACTGGTTTGTAACCAATGCTCAGTGATTTGTAACCAAACTCACATTTGTTCTCTGTTCTGTGTCTTGAGTTGCATATTTAAAATTACTTGGACACAGCTATTATTTTATGACTTCAAGAAAGTGCTGGGACTATGCATTGTGTAAATCTTGAAGAATGTCATGATTACTCTCTGTGCTAGAGAGGAGTAATTTGGAAAAAGACTTGGAAAGTCCCTTCAAAAACTTTGGAAAATTCTTGGTCTGTGTGGACTAGTCCAATGTATAAATCACAAATTTAGGTTCATTCACCTTTGTTGCTGAATTTACACTTTGAGAAATGCGTTTATCGGGAGCACTTTTCCTTCACAAAGATCTAAAAAGTCACAACCTCAACAAAAAATCAGCTTAAAGGTGATTTTGTTTTGAAATGGAGTAAATTAATTTTTTTAACCAACATGGTATATTTGGAATAGGTCAGTGAATTTGAGAGAAATTTGCCTTATTTTCTCTGACTTACTCATAGGCAAAAAGACAGAACTGGATTCATAATTTCTTGCTATGTTTCCCCATGAAAACTTCATCCAACTTGAAAGCATTTGCTCTGTTAACAGTACATATATATATTATATTAATATTTATAGATATATAAAAGTTTTTAGAAATACATACATGCGGCTTTTGACTAATTTTTCTTGCTGAAGCAAAACCCCAAAGAACTTGCCACTCCTTTTCAAGATAGTCTTCAGTCCACAGGTTCATTAATTCTACTGAGAACAATGGCAGTTTTATAAAAATCATCCCTCTGGGGCATGGGTTTAGGCTTTTTTAAATTTTGCTAATTAATTTTCTACACAAATTCTTTCTGTTGTTTGTTTAGTGTCCTTTTAGTGGTCTTTGGCAGTAACATGACTGCTGAGTTTATTCTCTCTTGCACCCTCTTTCCTGTTAACTCTGCTTGAGGTAGCAGTTGGTTGACTGAAGCATAATGGAAATAATCTAAGTTGATGCTGGGGGCTCTAAACATTTCCTCAACAAATAAGCAGCAGCGTGTTGATAGCCTGTAAGTATTTTATAAGTGCAATTAAATCACAGTGATTGATTGGGCTGGGGTGAAAACCAGAATCATTTAGAACAGCAAATTCTTCACAAGGAAACCCTCACTAAATTAAGAAAACACACAAATGAACAACAAAAATAAACCATTTAAGGAGTTCTGCTCCTATACCACATTTTCCTCATTTCTCAGCCCTGTTTAGGAGGAACAACTTGATCAAAGTGAGACCTTTATTTTCTTGAGAATACATCTTTTCTGCTGGTAATTTATGTTGAGTGAAAACGCACATTAGAGTTAACTGATCTAGAAGTTTAGTCGCTAAAAGCGGGGGAGGAAATCCGTGTCCTTTTCATTTTATCTCTTTTCTCTTCCTTTGCCTGGCTCCAGGTTATAAAATCTTGCACTTTTCTAGTACTTGTTGGACTCCTCATAGAATGCATTCAATTCACTAAATTGCTGGGAAATTACCTATTTTCTGCCAGGTTTTGTGCTGGTTCAGCACTGAATGAACTCAACACAGAATCAGATGATTACTACTGTCATTGCGAGAGAAGGAGTGCAGGATGCAGCCAAGGTTGCAGCCTCCTCACTGCAGAGGAGGGAAGTTGAAAACAGGTCTTGGATTTATGGAAATATCTAATATAAAACATGGAATTTAATGTACTGTTTAGCAAGGTGGTAGTGGCTCCACAAAGTCACTTAGGGTGCTGTGCCTGTGAAAAATTTGGTAATACCTCTGCAATATTCATGTTGCCTGTTTCAGTTCTGTCTGATTAGTAGATACTAATTTTTTTCTTTTTTTTTACTTCTAGGTTGGTTTTTGTATTTTTTTTATATATAAGTAACAGTTTTGTTTTGTTAATGTAAATACAAATACTGTCAATGGCTGTGTTCTCTTGGGTATTCATTACTTCTGAATGCACTCTACTAATATGAAGACATGACTAACTAGACAATTAAGATTTCAGCTCTAATTACTGGTAATCCTATAGTCTGGCTGATTCCTCCTAAAAATATTTTCAAGAACTGGCACACATTCTGTGTTTTTAAAAGGAATGTGAAGATTGTAATGTTACTTTAAGAAAATCTAAATGTAGACAGGATAGGGAAAGCTCCATAGAGGAAAACCACTTACCTCCCTCAGAGCAGATGCACTTTAATAGCATAACTTTATTTCTAATCAAAAATTACTTTGGTTCAGCTACATTTGATTATTCTTAACATGTGAAACTAAATTTAGAACCACAGCAAAGGCAGAAGAAATGTAGGATTGACTTTGTACGCATGGCATAGAGGTTAGGCACTAGCAGTAATCTGAGTTTGACTCCTGAGGCTGTAAACTTTAGCAATTGCTTACATAGATTGGTTTTCACTTGTAGATATTTTGCCTCAAAAAGTTCTCTAAGTGACAGTTTAAGTAATTCTAAGTATCATATTAACTGGAGCAAATGTATTCTGGTGAAAAAAACATATGACATGGAACTCAGAAGTGTCAACTGAATAATCAGTATGTACTGAAACTCATTTTCCTGCTCTTCACAAGACATGCAATTTTCTAAGACATTATTGTGTGTTTAGAATTGTAAATAAAAGCACTGAGAAAAATTCACCCAGAAATCAAAATACCACTCAAAATAACTTTTTTTCATATACTTTTATTTTACCTTGAACAGAAAATTTTGCAAACCATCAATTACTGAGAATGGAAGGAAACCCCTAGCATGTAACAGAGGAGGCTTTGGTTATAAGTGCCATTTCTACAGCAGAGTTAAGCTATTGTAAACCAAACGTCTTGTAGTAAGGTAAAAATATCCAGCCAAACTTTCAAGAAAAACAGCAACACCAAAAACATTTACATATAAACAACAGAGTTCTAAACTTTTAACAGTCACTTTGCTACAATCCAAAGGGTTTAGTTCACATATCTATACATACAGACAGCCACTAAAACTTTTGTGAACCAACCACTTGTCCACAGGACCTGCCTAGACAGTTTGTCATCACTATGAAAGGTTTTTTTATATAAATAAGTCAATTAAACCTCACAGAGACTAAAAGAAACAATATAAAATTCCAACGGTAAATAAATCTGTACATTATGGTCAGTCTTATTTGTCTGAAATCCTGCACAACTTTAAAGTGTCTCTTTATAAAATGATGGCAAGGAGCAGCGTTAGCTGGAATGGAAACTCGAAGACTCTGACTCTGTGGAAACAGAAGAGTGTCCTGCACGTTTGCCTTTTGAAAGGATCTTGAGGCTTGATCCTCTGCTAACTGATGTCAAGGCATTTTGAGCTGATGTTTTGAACTTGGCACCCAGGAAGGCATACAGAATTGGATTCAGGCAGCAGTGGAAGAACGCCAGGGCTTCTGTAATGGAGATCCATTTGTGCACTATGGTCTCCAAGCTGCAGCGGTGCCCGATGACTCCCAGCAACATGAAGGTGTCAATGCTGATGCCGATGTAATATGGCAGCCAGCAGGAAAAGAAGGCGAGGATGAGGATAACCGTGGTCTTCAAGGCTTTGCGCTTCTGGTGGCCTTTGGAGTGTGACAGCTTGGATATGATAATACAGTAGCAAGTCAGAATTATTAGACCAGGCAAGACAAGTCCCACCAAGATATGCTGGAACCTGAAAGAGATCAGCCAGTTTCCATGAGGGTACATGCGATCACATAGATACTTTCCTTCTACTTCGCTGGTCCTGGCAAAGATTATATCAGGCACTGTCAGAAGGAAAGCTGGCAGCCACACCCCTACATACACCACCTTCTCAGCCAACAGCTTTCGTGGGCGCTGGCTGTTGGTAGCGTGGACTATCGCCAGGTAACGATCTAAACTTATGAAGGCCAAAATCAAGACACTGCTGTAGAGGTTGACTGTGTAAATGACATGAACTGCCTTGCACAGAACATTCCCAAAGTACCAGCTTATGGCCGCATCCACAGACCAGAATGGCAAGGTGATGACAAAAAGGAGGTCAGCCACAGAGAGGTGCAGCCTGTATTTATCAGTCATACTTCTTTGCTTCTTCTGGTAGCCCATAACAATAATAACCAATCCATTGCCAATTATTCCGGTTAGGAAGATGATGGAGTAGATTGTTGGCAAGAAGATCCGGTTGAAATCGGCATTCTCATGCTGAAAGCATGGCTCTTCGTAGTCTCCATAGTCAGCTGAACCAATCTCATCTGTGCCATTTTCAGAAAATTCAATTAGTAACCCAGATGACAGCTGAAAAAAAAGGAAAAAAATAAAATTAGATGTTAGGTTCTCTGCATAAACTTATTCTATGTGACAATATGTGAAGAGTTACTTGAACAGTCTCCACTGTCAAATGGGCAAACCAAATGGGAAAATACAATGTTTACATATACATATATAAAATGCACAGCAAATAAGAATAAGTTTAAACACTTCCTTTGTCTTTCCTTGAGGAGTAAGATCTTGCTAAGGTCAGGGCACAAAGGTGCAAAGAAAGATAATGGCTACTCCCAGAAATATCGTTGGTTCTGGACACTTCAGTGCTCTTGAAAGATGGACACTACAAATGGGAGAGCCCAGAAAGTGCCAGATGTGAGAGGTCTGTCCACACAGAGCATGACATATCACATTTAACTCATACAATAGAGGGCTATAAAAAAATTACTTAGAAATGCTGCTGCTCCAAAGTCCCTTCTCATTAAGAGGATGGGGTCAAGGAGAAATAGAGAAGGTACCCTCGGCTGATGTAATAAAGGATAATAATAGCAAGAATTCCCTGCTGAGAAGCAATTGACAGCTCCACACACTCAGACAAGGAAAAAAAACCCCGAAAGCCCATAAAGAAAGAAAGAGAGAGGTGACCTTGTTCAGCGGAACTCAAACCCCGTGGAGGGTCACCACGATGGGCCACGTTCCCTCCCTTTGTTCCCCACCCTCTGCGGTTGCGGGGCAGGGGCTGAGGGCGGCCGGCGCGGGGCTGCAGCCAGACGGACCAAGTGAGCATAGCGGTGGAAAAAGGAAACGAAATTTGGTGAGGGCATGAAAGCGCGTCAGGAAACCACCAACGGTTTTGGCTACGGCGGTAAAAGCAATACTGGCGGGAGAGTGCCATCTGGCTATATGCAATTCCTCAGGTTTTCACGTTTTTTGTTGTCAATGCCCCGTGTCCCACGGACCCCACGCTCCGCGCGGGGCGCGCCCGAGAGACCCGCCACGCTTCACACGCGGAGGCACCGGCTCCACGCGGGCATTAACTGCGGCCCTAAAGTTGGAACTTGCCAGCGATCTCCTTTTTGCTCCTAGCTGCTCTCCAAACCGAGGTAGAGGAGCTTCCTCCCGAAGAGTGGGACTCCGTTTCGTTCGGGGGAGCCGGCGGGACGGCCGGGCGCTGCCGCCGCTCCCAGTCCCGCCGGCAGCCCGAGGTCTGGGCGCGCACCGGGGCAAAGGGACACCATTCCCTGGAGTCGCAACGCTCCAAACTTCCTCGCCTCTTCCCCTCTCATCATTCCCGTAGCGCTAATTGCTCTGTCGGCGTTTTACAGTCCACAAAGGTGCCACATGTCACCCTAACTGACGGCCGCGCAGCAGAGCCCCAGAGAAGGAGCAGAGTCCTGCAGCTGGAATTTGCAGTGGCTGCGGCCGTGCCGAGGTCCGAAGCGCTGCAGGCAGAGGCAGCAGCGGCCGGGGCTCAGAGGGAGCCCTGCCCGTTGGCGCCCCGCAGACCCCTCCGCTGTCCCAACCCCGCCGCCCGCAGCCTCCGCCGAGGGCACCTTTGTTTGCAAACAGCGCGCACATGGGCAGCCGGCCGCGCTCCCGGCACTTACATCCAGGCTGTCGAGGCTGCTGTCCATGCTCAGAGCCATCGGACGGCTCCGCGCTCTCAGGCTGTTGCCGTTGCCGTTGCCGCTGCCGCAGCCGCGCCTCTCGCAGTGACACCACTCGCCGCTGCACCACACACGCACGGTCCCTTCTGGCGGGACGCGGCTCTTTTATAAGAGACTATCCCCCCCCCCCGCCCCCGGGGCAGCCCCTTCTGGCTCCTCCCCGGCGGTGTCGCCGCGCTCTCGGGCTCCGGGCGGGCGCCTCGGGCAGCTCTTTGTCTGCCGCCCCGGGCATGGGAATTGCACTTGCCCGGCGCGTCCGCGGGGGCCACGCTCCTCACGGGGGCAGTTGCTCCCTTGTGATTGATGTGTTCATACAAGCGGGCTTTTGAATTTCCCCTCAAGAACATTCTTTGAAGTGTGTTGTAGAGCCCTGTGTTGCCATGGGTACCCCAGGCGGGCTCCGAATGAAGTCACTGGTCCAGGAGTCGTGTGCAGGAGGAAAAACAGGGGTCCTGTATACAATTCAAAATACTGGCAACTCTGTCCTCAAAGTTGTCTCTTCCCCCTTGCTGAAGAGGGGCAGGAAGCAAGGCCTGGTCCCTACTGAGGGATGAGAGGTTCTACAAACCTTTCAGGGGCTGTAAAGTGAGTGGGCTGCAGGTTGCCCTCTGAACTCCTCTAGCACCTGTGGGTTTGGGTGAAAAGTCAGATGATGATCTGTTTCAGGTACCTAGGTAATATTAAAAAATCCGAACAAATGAACAAACAACCACCCCCAAACTAAACCAAACACACCCGAACCACAACAAAAAAAAACCACACACAAAACCCCCAGACCAAACCAAACCCAAAACCACACACACACATGTACGCACACAAAAACCTCACCAAAACCCAAAAAAACCCAAAAGACCCAATACATAAACCCCAAAATCCTGAAATTATAAATGTAGAATATATATAGCAGTCATAGGATAGGTTTGCAAGAAAAAATCAACCCAAATATAGAGACAAACAAAACAGAATAATTGATTTCCTCTACAGTTGTCTCTGGGGTCTCAGTACTGTTAATATTCATGCAGGCAAATTAATTTGCAGAAAAGATTTTGATTAGCATAGTGTGTCATGTGTGTGTCCCCCCTCAATTTCACAACTCACAACAAAAAGTTACAGTGAGCAACTGTATTGGGAATAATTCATTCAGTTATATAGATTTACTCTTTACACTTAATTTTTGTAGTGGAAAGAAGAAGAAGGGAGAGAATATTCTTTATGTAATAACAATGTGCTCAAATTACCACGGTAGCCTCAAGGGATCATAAAAGTGAAACTTTGGCCAAAGCTTTATTCTAAAATGCCCCTATTATCGAAGTTTTATTCTAAAATGCCCCTATTATCAGTTTACATGCTCTGAGTTGGTTAAAACACCAGTTTCAAATGCAAATATTATTTTCAGGTATTTGACAAGAGTTGCTATCTTACTCTTCCTCTAACTGCTCTAGAATTCTTTCTCACACCCTATAGTGAGTATGAATTTGGTTATGATTAATAACCAAACACTGTTTGTCTTTAAGAACATGGTATGTAAAATATGACCTATAATGTGATTGTGTACTTTAACTGCACTGCAATTTGATAGTAATTCATATTTTGTTAGCAGGTCTGGAATATCACATACAAGTTGCATTAAAAGCAAACTATAATTGATTATAATTCAGGAATTACCGGTCTTCAGAAAATTCAGTATCTACTTTGTGATTATATCCAGAAAAATCTGAGGCATACCATGCTAGAATTCTATAGAAATAAAAGATATTCTCCAGAGTCTCCATATTAACCCTAAGCTTATGATACCATAAATCTTTTTTTAAAACAAATGTGACAAAATTATAATTATTGCTATTCATTCCTTATTTTCCATAGAATCTGTGGTATGTTAACTACTTTTACACACAAACAGGAAAACACATTCCCCAAATCATCACAAAATGTGCAGCACAACATTCGATGACCAGACAGATAAATGAGCAGTTGAGGGATTTTTGTATACAAATGAGTAGGATCATGTCTAAATAATCATCTTTCACTCTTTCACTTACAGGGGATGCCCAGTTCATAGCACCAGCAATTGCCCTGCAGTTTTCAGCAGGGATGTGGTGCTGGAAAGGCTCTCCAGCCTGCTAAACATGCAAAGCTGTGAACCAGTTTTTCAGAAATGCGCTTATTGAACAGGCTCTAAAAAACTAATCAGGACACGGAGCCACAAATAGGGGAGCTGAGCTTTAAGGAAAGATTGGTTTCTACCTTGCCAGAAATTCATATGAGTGACAGATGTGTTTTTTGGAGAAGTATTCTCATCTTAGGGGCATAGATGATTAAACATCACTTCTTCTCCAAGCGTGCAGTGCAGGACATTAAAATCTGCTCATAAAGCAGATGACTTGTGGCAATGGCTGTAGATGACCAAAAGATACAATATAATATGGTATGATATATCTATGTGAGGTCTAGAGCTGTTTGACAAGTTTGAGAGTTGCTCTTTATTAGGGTGGATAGCATGGAGTGCATTGACGTGTGGGGAGGGATGCACAGAACTGTGAGTGTAGTCACAACCCAAGCAGACAAATGTTCCCACAGCTCCATTTTACTGTACAGATAGTCCTGTAACAGCAAAATATCTGATGTCGAAATGGATTATGTTCATTAGTGGGATATGGGACAATTACTCAGTTGTTTGTGTTCATAGATAGCCTAAGAAATTCGGAACTGAGGAATGGTTCACTGGATGAGCCCTGAAGCATGGTAGTGCTGAGTGAAGGGAAATTTGGGGATGATACCGATCTGATGAGATGTTACTGAGGCTTGTTTGGATGAAGGTCCACTAAAACTGTCATTCACACTGCTGCTTTGTTATCTATGATCTCTTTTGTTTCCCCTATCAGAAAATCCATGTGAAAACTTCCTTTGTTGCACAGGGGACCATCCAGGGCAAGTTAATGATTTCCAAAGTGATAAAAGAAGGGAGCTGTTTCTGCAGAGCATGTAATTCTGAGTCAGCTACAAATCTTCTTGAGACAGAGCTAGCAAATAGCAATTTCCAAGCTTATGTTTTGCATTATATGTTTTCCTGGTCATAGAATTACTGTGAAAATCAAGCCCTTCCTAACCCACATAATACATGTTTTTATTACTGAAAACATGCCTTCTAAGAGTCAAAATCCTATGTGTTCTTCCACTGTTATACTAACAATACAATTCCTCAGGTTGTGAATCATTGACTGTTTTTCTTCTAAAAAGAGGCATAAGTGATGGTTATGTGAGAGCAAAGTAGTCACTAGCAAACCTTTCTAATGGTAAAAATACTCTTTTGATTCAACATCCACAGAAATAGAAAAATAAGTTGCATTTTATTTTACCACAACCCTAGGTTAAATGATTTACTTAATCTGAAGGCTTCACAAGTGTCTTTAACAAAGTCAGCTTTTAGCCAATAAAACTTTGATGAGACCATTTCCTGTGGGCAACACCTAACACGAAGGAGATATCATCCTTAGATTATGTAATGCATTAACACCACCATGTATTAATTACAGTTGTGTATTAATAAATTGTTTAGGGTTTTTTTTAGCATCAATGGAGCTATACTTTCAGGACACAGAGAAGATTGTATCATAAAAATACATAAGCAGCAATATGGCTGAAATGGCTGTACTGTATAGTAGGAAGTGAATAATTTTCAAATATTCACTGATTTTCTCTGTTCTTGTCAATTCCTGTACTGGGAGCCTTCTGAAAATTGAGTACCATCTGAAAAATTAGCAGAAAATGTTCTCAAGAGTTGGAAGACATCAACCTTGAGTAGTAGATTTTTCTGTTGTAAAAAGAATTCCAGGGAACCACTGTGGGTTTGCCGCTAGATGAAAAGCAGTTTCCTGATAAAACTCTGAAGTTTATTACAATACACTGGATTGACTTACTGACAAATGGGTCTTCAAGTGGCCTGAAGTTGTATACATAGAGAAGAAAAGGATATACTCTCCCTTTTCCATCTGATCTTTCTGTTGAAGTGGGAAAGGTATCAATCTTACGCCTGTTAGAATGGTTACAAGCAGTTTGCTGGGGTTAGGTTTCAGTTAATGGCTTTCTTTGCTCTTGGTTCTCAAAGCTCCCTTTCTCCATTTCTTCCTGCCTGTGCTGCAGTGGAAAAAGCCTACCAACTGTTACCCTGATCCTGGAAGGAAAGTGCCCCATTTATGGGCAGGGTGCCACCTACACTTACTAATTCGAAAGCACAAAGACAAAATAAAACCTGTGAAGGAGCAGGACATGTCTTTCAATTAGTAGCATGTGACATTGCCACAGAAATCCATCCCTGTATGAAAGGAATGATACTTGAATATCAGTACAAAGTTATAGGAAAACCCTTAATGTCAGTATTAGGCAACAAAAGTGTTATCAGCACAAACCCCAGATTTTTCTGTTTCCTTGCTTTTAACAAGGACAATTTATTTTGTTTCCTTTAAGTATTGCCACAAGGCCAATATGTCTAAAGTCAGCACAGAAAAGTCATCAGGAAAAAAGAAGAAGTGCTATCCTCTAAAAAGAATCGTAGTGACTCTTGTGTTTTAATCCCACCTCCATCTGTGGCCTGCAGCAAATCACTTAACCCTCTGACTGTGTTCAGCCAACTGTAAAATGGGGATAACAATACCTACTTACCTACCTCAGAGGAGACTTGTAGGGATTAATTGGTTGATGTTTGCAAGGCACTTTGAAGATAGAAAGTGCTTAATTTAGAGCCTGTTGAAATTATTGGTGACACTGATCAGCTAGAATTCAAAGGGGACCAAACTCATTAAGGTTCTGATCTTCCTCCATTTGGCTGTGTTTATGGGTTAGCAAATCTCACTGCATGCGGACAGTTTATTGTTTGTTTGGAAGCAGAGTAGACTAAAAAGTTGCCTTGAGCAACTTTGTTAATCCTTTTAAAAAACGTGTCTTCATTTGCATATCATTGTAGCTGAAGGGTTTATCTTTGATGATTCTATAGCAGAACACTTCTGGAGACATGTTGACGTGGTTTTTTTCCAGAACTGTGGTCAGATCAAAATTATGGAAACAAAGTAAAGCCTCCCTAATTATATCATAAATAGTTTCTTTCCTATAACCAGACAGGATTTTGGCTTTCAGAGTATTTAGACAGATTTCTGTTTAGCTATGAGATGTGTTTCTTTTGTGCTGTAAAGTTCCATTAGAAACTTCCTCCAGTTCAGTTTGGATTACTGAGGATAGGATTTCTTTCTGGGGATCAGTACTACGAGCTTACTATAGCTTAAGAGCACATGGATAAATTAGAAAACATACATGAATATTTGCCAAATGTCATGATTTCTTGTAGATAGCTTCCGAAACACAGTTGTATCTGGGACTGGCCATTGCTGCTCCTGCCTGGGAAAACAGGACTCGGCTAATTGGAGACTAATAAACTGAACAGAACCCTGAGCATCCTGGTCTGGCTTGGAATCCACAGGTTCCTTCCACCCTGACTTATTCTATGACTGAAAATGCCTCCATCAGACCATGTCCTCATGCCTCTGCTACTAGCAGTGCCCAGGGTTATCTGGATCAAAACAAATCCCTTTATGTTTAATTACATTAAACCCATTTGCTCTGCACAATGGAAATGGCATTTTGATGTTGAGTTTCCACCCTGACACTTTTTGATCAATCTTTTGTTGAAATGGTGTCTGTGGAATTGTGTGCTTGGGATGTAGTAAAGTATGCTGGCATTTGCCATGTTTTCTTTATCAATTTCACACATTTCTTCTGCTTCTTTTCTTTGGATGCCATAGTAGGCACTTATTTTCCACACGTTGAGAGCTTCTGAGCTTGTTGAAATAATTTACTTACATCATTTCCCACTTGTCTACAAAGTGGCACTGAAAACAGAGCAGGAGCAACCACTCTTCCTGTTTAGCTCAGTTTGGCATCTGAGGCTCACAAATGTTTTAGTTTTATTGCATCAGCTTTGAAGTAAAGTCTGTACATGTGGGTGCTGAATGTCAGCTCAGACGCTTGTTTTAGAATCCAGGATTTCTCTTGGTTCAGCAAGTAGAAAGGTTGGCCAAAAATAATGATGAGCATTCCCCTAGTTTCTTTCTTTTGGATCTCTCCTCCCACTATTTCCCTGAAAATTCACTTTAGAATTCCAAAATTCCAAATGCTTTTTGTTTTTACTTAGTATTGGAAACCAGGCTTGCTCTATGCAATTGAGATATGTGCAAGATTGAGACTGAGCTTACGTTTTTGAGTCAGTTCTTCCTACTTAGGTATTAGCATTAGCTCAGTAATTGGGATGTCTGTTGAAACATGACCAAACATTTCTAAAAAATCAAAAAATCTCCATTAGATGATGACAAATTTTTGGTCCCGCTGCCAAGCCCTCTGTATACAGTAGTTGGCGAAATACCCAAATAGAGCCTGTTCTATTCATTTATTTATAGCCAAATACAAATATGTAGATGGAGAGCTGTAGGAATATTTATGGCCAGTACATCCCTTTCTTTGTTCATTAATTGCCAGTGAAATGAGCATGATATTACACACTCCTTATTTTGAGTTGATTTGTCATGAATAATGATATTTGCTCTTGCTGGTTTGAAAATTTAGTAGGTAGGATTTGAGGCTTGAACTTTGTAAATAATCACTAAATCACATAATAGGATTTCTTCTCAGTCATTAGGTGACCAAATTTTTGAAAGGAAGAGAACTTCTTGAAGAAATTATTGGCATGTTGAACCTTTTTTTCATGTTTAATGGGAGATAAACCAAATTTTCAGGGTATCTCTTACCACATAAAGATTCACGTGACAAAAGGAGCTGCTCTCTTACAACTGAACTTGCTAAACTTTCATCTTGCTGGTTTAGATTAATTTTTAGGAAGTGGAACAGTCAATTTTAGACAAACCTTATGCTGAACAAGGCATCATCCACATGATTTCCATAATGGCTGGACAAAGACTGTACAAAGCTCACGGTGTGTGCTCTCGCTGGTTCTACAGAGAAGTGTCATCATGCTAGTGCCTGATCCAGGTCAGATACGTGGGGAACTGGGAATTCAGCAGCAAAATGAGGAACTGTGGAGATCTGACCTCTACAAAACAAGTTGAGGCAGAACCCTTAAGGAGCATGAAGAATAGAAAATGAGCACCCTAGAAAATGAAAAGCATTAAAAATCTTTTCCTGCCTTTTCCTTTATCACAAGGAGAACTGCATTTGACTTGTACATGGACTTTAAGGTGAAATAGCTCTGTTCCTCCCTGCCAGGGAGAGGAGAAGTCTCCACCTGAACTCAGATGAGTTCTTTTCCCACTGTCTCACCAGACTATTGCCCATATCACAGAAGTATCTAGAACGGAGTTGTCGTGAATATATTTGGTCATGTGTGCACAGTGGTTCACGCTTCAGTATGCCTAGTTCTGCATCAGGCTACATAGAAAAAACCATCTTCCCCAAACCTGCATATAAACAGAGAACAGGTGAGTGTCAGTGGAGAAGAAGGAGAAAGCACCATCCAAACAAACTGTCTCTGTGTTTAGGTTTTTCATTCACTACCAATGTACACCTGAATACCAGGTTCAGGTTCCCAGTTCCTGGGAGTGTAGGAACTCCAATACTTAAAAGTGATGGTTCCAATTTAGCCTAATTTACACTTCAAACCTTTTCCATTTAAAACTGTAGTCTGCAATCCCAGGATTGTTCCTTCATTCATGAGTGCAGTACAACTGAACATGGAAAGAAAAATTTTAGCTGTAAATACTCAATTTAGAGATGAATTTGCTGTTCTAGGAATTTGCCATTCTTTTAATAATTTGCCGTTATTTTAAGCAGATGGTTCTATATTTCTGAGGTTATTTTTCAGTAGTGAGTGAATATTGTGAAAAACATACAAGAGGGGAATTCTAAAAATACTCCTAGGTTACAGACTGTGTTCAGGACAGTCTGTACCAAATTATATTCAATCTTTTTTTTTTTTTTTTTTTTTTTTTTTTTTTTTTTTTTTAATGTATGAAAACAGGAAGAAGCCTTGCTTCTTCTGAGGACCCTGACAAATGTTTCTACCTGGCTCTTTCTAGAAAGATCTCTTCAAGTGCCAAGCAGGGGTCACTGTAACCATGGATACTTAGACTCCATTTTCCCCTGGTTTTCTGTGAAAAACTTGGTAGGATGCCCAGTTTAAACCACATTTTGAGTTAGGTAATCATAGGCTCAGTCTGCTCTTAGACGTTGTGGTTTAAAGTTATCAACGGTTTTTCTGTGGTTTGAAAGCTCTGTTTTTTATTCCCTCTTCTTCTCTAAGCAAAGAAGATGTTAAAGCAAAGCTGCTTGATAGCACTTATTCCACCAAAATAATATCTCTTGGGAAGGTTTGATTGCTGTGTGGTTTAGAACTGAAAACCACTCAGAAACCCCTTAAGCATCATATTCAATGCAAAATATCTCACATTTTACTGCATCTGGAAAGAGGCTGTTCAATTTCTGGAATTTGTCAACATGCATCAAGGAATTAAGAAAGACTTGATCTTTTTTCAACATGTATCTTACAAGTCAGTTGCACAAAGATTTCTAAATGCATTTCAGTGAAAAGTAGAATACTTATCATGATGCAGCCTGTCAATCCTCCTTTGCTGCTTTGATATAGACCTACAAAGGATCTGAGGGTGGTAGGAGTGGTATAATCCAGCTGAGGAGAGAAACTATTTATAGATTTTTCTCGCCTTTCGAAAACATTAGAGGTGTTGAATAAATGGACAAGGGCAAAGATTCCCAATATGAATGAGAATGAATGAGTATATGGAAATGGAAACTGCTCTGCTGGATGTGGAAGCAAAGCTCAAGAAGATCAGAAGAACCCTCTCAGCTCCATCAAATTCTGAAAGGACTGTGTTAAGCCTTGAAATGGTTAGTTTTTAATAAAACTGTCAAAACCAAGACAAAGTTATGTGACTACTGACTGCAAATGCAGAGCCTGGATCTGAAAAGGATGACTTGGGTTGCTCTTGCTTTGGTTGTCTTACTGGAGTGCAAAGCTTTAGAACAATTTAGAATATTTAAAATTTCGAAATAAATGGAAAATAGACCAAAAAGAAGGTTGAGTTTATGACGGTATATTGTAGTAGGACTACTTAATAGCTTTTATTGATGATCACTTCTCTAGGCAAAGGAAATGCAGTAGGTTGCACTTGTCTGGACCTCAGTACATTTATAGGATGCTCTTTAAGAGCTGAGGATTCACTGAGCTAGTCTCTGACAATTAATACAATGTATCTAATATGAAGGAAGACATTTATAAAGGAAAATAACAATGATGGCACTGAAAAGGAACCAGTAGGCTACTGGAAGGCAACCAGGCAAACTCATCAAGGTTCATGGGTGGAACAGTGGTTACTCTATTTTGTGTCAGCTTTGGAACAAAAAATAATTAACTCCTGAAATTCACTGCTAGTGGAAAATGAGGTGCCACTGCTGAAGTTGGGATATTCTCAGACCTGACAGAAGTGGGAACACACAAAGACAAGAGCCAGTTGCAGGATGAGTCTGAATTTCTCCTGTACATCTGGGAAAGCTGCGTTGCTGATTGAATGCATCAAGTGTAGGGTATAGTGAAGGGAGAAAGAAGTACTGAGGGGAGAAAGTGCTATTGCTGTCAAACAGAGCACTGAAAAGGTGTCTTCTGAAATATTTTTTACAATTCTTAACAAGAAAAATGAATTCAAATGGAATAGGTGCAGAAAAGGGTGATTGAGGTGAAGTGTAGAATGGAGGGCTGCTCCTGCAAGAACAGGCTGAAAGAGCTTCTTTTCATCAGTTCACAAAAGGGATGTTGAAAGGGAGAATGAAGCAAGATAGTAGACATCTGGAAAAGAAAAGAAATACTGGGACCAATATTGGCAAACAAATGACTGGATGTAATACCATGGTGAATACACACTGTAAAAATATGAACAAGTTGTTAACTGTCAGAGGAATGAGCTTTAAGAACAGTTTCCCCATAAAAGAGGATTTTAACCAATTCCCTACTTTGACAGATTTGTTGGGATTGTTGACCCTGGATCAGTCCCTAAGTTCTGGTCTGAAATTCTGTTCCTTTTGATGGCTAAGTTGTCTGTGAAATTTAAAATATCACATACTTGACGATCACAGAATATAAGCATTTGTGTAACTTTTATACTATGCATTTTTGTTAAATTCAAAACATTGTGTCTCTTTCTTTTGGGTCTCAGGAGCTATTAGGGTGGCAAGGTCAGTTTTATGTGTGATGCAAAGAGCTGCTGAAAAAGTATCCTCCTGGCCCCTAAAGACAAAGTAGTATTGAATAGTTCGTAAAATCCTGATCTTGTTCTAAGGGAGAAGCAATTTTCAGCCACAAATGTCAGATTTTAGTGTCCAGGTTATGCCAGAGTTAGTGAGCAAATCTCTGTTGACCAATACAATAACAACTGCTTGTGTCAAGTGTATTTGTACCTTGAAAATATGTATCTTGGAGTAAAATCAGTCATGTTCTGTACTGCTGCTTATCACAAGAACTCAATCAGAATCATTGATTCAGTAGTTTCTGACTGATTGTGTGAGAACTGCTGTTGCAGAGAAGATTCCAGAAAGGCAAGTGTTAGCCTTTGAATAGAAGTCAAACACAAACAATTTAAATCTTACAAACAAAGAGACAGAAGAGCCTTTCCATCATCTGTCTTACTGCCAGTGGAAGGTGGTTTCCTCTAGGAAAGGTAGAAATCAAAGGCAAGAAAAGGCAAGTAAAAGCAAAATGTAAACATGCAGAGCCAGAATCTGGGGGTCAGGAGGAGGTCAGTGCCTGACATGGTAAAAGCAAGATTTAATTGTGTTCTTAGACTTTGGTTTTTGAATTACTACCCCACTAAGGGAAAGGCTGCATTCTAAACAGCAAATACTTTGGGTGCGTTATGTTTGATATTAGGAAATAGAATCACAATCACAAATCCATTGTGAAGTTGGTTTTGTTAATTATCGTAGCTTGGATGTTACCAGAATGTATCTTTAAATTTTAAATACTCTGTAGAATTTGAAAGCTCATTTGTGTCTGTTCTTATAAATTGGATGTACACAATGAAATAGAAGTAATGTAATGAAGAACAACAGCTTGTCTCTACTTCTAGATAATATCCAGTTGAATGCAAAGCAAAACTTGTGCAGCTTCTTACACCCCAGTCAGGGACAGATGGACAAGAAATGGCAGTGAGTGTTTAACTGGCCTCATGCCCAGTCTTTAATGTAAAGTCCCTGAAAAGGCTCTTAGTTCTGGGTAACAAAACGCTGTCAGGTCTGCCTGGGATTCTTTGTAATATTCATGACACAGAAACTGCTTCCCATACAGGTAAATTCCATCTCAGAGAGATAACTTGTGAGCTGGGACCACAGAATAAAAACTGAAAGACAATAAACTTAATGATAAGAGATAAAAGGAAAACATGTGGAAATAATACTGTATATACAAGGTAATACATGTACACTCATCCCAGAACAGCTTGTCCAACACAAAATGTCATCCATTAAATAAGAGAAGGAGGAATATCAGCTCAATAATTTAGTTTCAAGAGTTGGTACCAGAGGTGTAATCTCCCTAGGAGCCAGACTGACTTTACATTGGCTTTTCACAACAGTAATGTGGTCCGCTGGGAAAGGAGTGTGGAGCCGGGCACAGCCTGGATCCTGCTGTTGTTCCCAAGGTGGAGAAGTCACCTTGATGGTAACAGCTTTTTATTGTGGAATGAGGGCTGCTTCAGGTTAAACAATGAAGAGAGTGAGGACAGCAAAGAGGAAAGATGAACAATAAGTTCAGAAGAGGCAAATAAATAGGAACAGAGACAGTGGGGTCACTGAGGGACAAGAACATGAAAAGATGGTGACAGATGAAGTTGATAGTCCCTCTTTTTTTTGGTTGTCACAAAACCATAGAAAAGCAACCTTATCCTGGTGCATGAGAAGAGGTGAAGGTTTCTCAGTCAAGGAGCAGGTCTGTTTGAATTGCTGCAGGCTGAGCAGAATGACAAATAAAAATGGAGACAAAAATGGGGGCCTATGGGGAAATTTGTCCTAGCTCAGTACAGACAGGGATAGTGCCAGAGTCACACAGACTTATTTATCATCCTAGGAAAAAAGACAAGAGAAACTAGGGAAAATAATGGACTTACTTACACTTTATTTCTGTGAGAAATACTTTAAATACAAATAGGCAGACACAATGTTCTTTAATAATACATGTTGGTGCCTTTGTGCTTGTGTCTTCTCTAAAAAGATAGGAATGCAATGCATGTGAAAGTGTAAGATTGGCAGTTTTCAAGACAAGAAAACCTGTTTTATTCCTGTGCTAGTGGAGAGCACAACCAGTAGAAGTCAAATATGGATGATGTTATCATTTCCATCTCTTGCTGTTAAGTAGATCTCTTTATCTGTTTGTCAACCATGTCATTATTAAAACATTTAAAATATATTTTTATATCTATCCAATAGCAATTTTCTTTCTTCTACTATTAAACAGGAAACCTTTGTGAGTTATTCCTTTGAGTACTTGCTTGATATGGCAGAACACGTACACACATTCTCTGCCCTTTGCACTGTGCAATGGTGTGGAGGGGACAAGTCTCCTTTTAACTGTAACTTGTAGCATATTCTCCTCTGAACCACATGACAAAGGACCAAAATAATCACCTCAACAACTCACAAAATAGCATTTTATCTGCTCTGATTGCAGGATTTCCATAGATGGAGGGCTTTATTTTTTGTAGAGTAGTGCTATAATAGCCCTGTGAGTCCCACCAGTTTCGTTGCTAACCATGAGGACCTACCTACAGAATAAAAAGAGTTTATTTAGTTCTTCCCTTGCAGTAGTCAATGGGGTGTCACTCAGGTCGAAGTGTAAGATGGGGCCACTTGTCCATTAGGAAGTGGAATGAAACCACTAATTCATTTTATGTCGACTACAAACCAGCTGCCAGACAGTAATAATTTTCAGTCAAACCTGACCTGGGGTAGATTTAACAAGTGACCTAGAAATGAAAAGCTGGGTAGGCAACTGCAAATCCCCTGAGTTGCTTGAAAAGGCATGCCTCTAGAAGATTTAAAAATGTATAATTTAGTAAGGGACAGACAGTGTGTTTTAATTAATATGCTTGTATTTTTCTGGGTTGGACATTCTTTTCCAGTTTACTTGATACTGTAATTTATGTCAGTAAAGAATGGGTGTAAAATATTATTTCCTAAGAATAGTTACATTTTGTATCGACTTTACATGTAATTAAATTAACCCACGAACAGGAAAGTCATACAGAATCAAATTCCTGCAGGGCAGATTTGCATTTATGAAAATGAATGACAATGCTGTGAGTAAATGCAGTGCATGTTGAAATCACTAAAATGTTTCTTTGGTTGTCCCTGTCAGGGGAGGTACCCAGGAATGAGTAATGAGACTCTTCAGGGCAGGGGCCTTGGCAAAAAAAGCTGACACTGTTAGTTCTGAACAAACATGAATAACAGGGGGGCAAATTATAAAATAATGAATGGCCTAGAGAAAACAGAGGAGGAGCTTATTGTCTTCTAATTTTACAAGACTAAAATAAGGGGAGAGTCAATGAACTTAATATAGATGTGACCTATTGCTCTTTGGCTGAGGAAGTCACACAGCTGGGGTGACTGAGAGCCAGTGGCAGAGGGAGGTCACTGCCCTGGCATGTTGGGAGCACTGCTGTGATTTTCAGATTGCTGGATCTGAAAGTGGACAGGGATTCCAGAAAGGAGGAGATGCTTTTTAGAATATTGTATATATCCAGAGCTATTCCAATCTGTTATATCTGCTCCCACAGTAATAAGTTTCAGGCAGAAAAGGGATGGATGGCTATTCACTCTTTTTTTTTCCTGGTAGGGTTAATCTTGTGACATTTTAGTTCCCTAAGTTGGTTCATTGTGGAATTGGAGCCCGTACAAGGGAAATGACGGGATTATATTGCTAGAATCAAGACTGACAATAGTGGGGCAAGCCATTAGATCTTCTTACCACTAATGTGAAAATGCATTTTGAGAGATCCATGGAAAATATAATGGCTGGCGTGAGGGCAAAAAGCAAAACATTTATCAGCTGGGTGGGGGTGGGGGTGGTTGCATTTCCTCCAGCTGGCCGCTGATAAATGAAGGTGATATGTGCTAGCGCCTAATGCGGTGTAGAAATTCCCATATTTCTGTTGACATAAACCACAACATTGTAATTTACCTAGAGAGAAGCAAGGACCCCAGTCCTTGCTACACAGAACTTGTCAGTTGAGGCTCCAGGCTTTCAATAATGGCTCTACTTTTCATGTGCTGGATGACTCCGGGCAAACCATTTCCGTGCTACTGCGGCAGCTTAATGCTTTCTGAAAGGAAGATAACACATTGTGTACTGGACTCCAAGAAAACCTTGAATACTAGATGATCTCACAGCATGTTGGCTGGGTTGGGAAACATGCACGATAAGTTAATGTTTCTTTAGTTAGATTTTTAGGAGGAAGAAAACCCAAAAACAACCAAAAAACCAACCAAATTTGGAATTGATCTGTTGGTAAAGGTGACCTCAAATTACCTTACGTTGGCTGTGGCAATACTGCACTTTAGAAGAGGGGAGACTACAAGGGTAGCCTGCCTGTCACAGTCACAAAGTCACCTTATAGCACCTCAGTTCACTTCAAGGCATTACTCCCCAAAGGCTGACCATGCACACCTTTCACCTCTGCTAAATCAAAGTGATCTGTTGTCTTATTCTATGTCTGTCATGGTACTACTCTACTCATTTTCTGAAACTGCAAGATCTACAAAATATTTTGCTTTTACTTCCAGCCAGCAAGAAGCTTTTAGCCATATTTTGGGCTGCTTGAGGGAAATATTGAGCTTTGCAGTTTTCCCCGTAGATGGTGAGGTTGCTGACCTCTATTGAAAGAGTTTGGGGGATAGATGCTGAGCCAGTTTTGTCTTCTGCACACCTAAATTTTGCTCTTGATGTTGACAGTTTCATAGTTCCAGTAGGATAGAGCTGTCATCAAGGGAAGTTGAGATCACACAGCATGAAATGGTCCCTCATTTAAAGGACGCTGAAGGAGAGCTTGGACACAGAGAACAAATAATTTAACCTAACTGAATGTCCCGATGAGAGGGATGGGGAGGACTGAACATGCAGATGATGATGGATTCTCAGTGGTTTGCACTGGTTTGAAGGTTTAGTGAAATATCCTTCTAAACATTGATTATACCTGTAGACACAGAAAATTGGACTCCTCGGCCGTTAGTCTATGAATATCTATAGTAAATTTCCAAAGAATTGATGAAGAACAGTTCTTTTTCTGATCAAGGCAGAAAAGGTTTTACCAGCTAGGACAAACCTCACCTTTCACTTCTATTATGGTTTTATCTCAATCCAAATAGAAACATCTGTATCTGAGGTTAGAGGAAACGTTTGCCTGTAAAAAGCTATCAAGCCAGGAGGCAAATAAATTTGTGGCTTAGGCAGAAATTCCCTGTTTTGTAATTCACATCCAAACTGAATGACTTCAGAGTTAATAGTGCCTCTCTATGGTTGTCTGCAAAGGGAGTTGCCTATCAGCTGGTTAGGGAAACGTTCTGAGGTTTCTCATTAAAAAGAAACATGGCTATTTCCTCAAAAATATAAATGAATTAAAAAATAATGAGGACCAACACACAGAGCAGAGCTAACATGAAAAGGAATGAATTCAGAATACAGTTCAATGAACTGGACCCTGGGTTAGCATCTCTTCTCTTAAACCTTGAAAATTAAGCAACATCAAAACAACGACTTCTGATAACCCCCTCAAATAAGACTTAAATTCCTGCAGCGATTCCTTTGCTGAAGTAGCTGCTTGGTAACAATGAGCCCTATACAAAGGCACCCTGAGGCAGGAAGATAGGCAGGATGCAGCCTTGAAACTTTGCTGGCCCAGTCAAGACTTTTTATAGCCTTGGGCTACACAGCACCAGTTAATTTGGGGAACTGTTTAACTGACTTTTAGTTATACAATGTTCCTCTCTCTGTGTTTAACTGAAAGCTCTTGGTTACACCAGTTGGCATGGTTGTAGTCCTTCTAAAATAACTAGAAAGCTGAAATCAGTGAATTTGTCTTGGAGGTACAAGAGTGGGTGAAGAGAATGAAAACAAAGAAGTGAAATTGAGTTTTTTGAGTAATTTTCCTTTTCCTTTTGCTACAGTTGGCATGATTTCTTTGTAAAGCAATTGCCACTGCCACTGACTACTCAACTGCAGCTCCACAATAAAACCCCCTGTTCCTCTCCTTGTTCCTCTCCCTCAGCCCTCCACCCTCAAAAATCCCCTCCTGAACTTCAGTCTGAAAGCAGAAGGAGCTACACACGTTCTGAACATCCAGTAATTACTAAATACATCTCTATTGTCAGATTAATTTTTGTATAGAACTGAGACCCACTGAAGTTTTCTTTTGTTTGTGATGTTCCCATGTTTGTATCTCTCAGCGGTCTGTAAGAACACGATAAATTATAATTTCTAAGCATCTTTTCATTACTTCATTGGAAAGCTCACACCAGTCACCATTTTCTGAACACTCTGCAACCAAGGATACAGTACATGACCACTCAGGAGGGATGGCTCAGATCTTAGGTTTCTAACTTAAGAGGTTGCAACTAAAACTGAAAATGAGAGAGCAAAGTTAAAATGGAAAAAAATTGTCAGTATCTTACAAGAACATAGACAATACATTGGATTTTTTAAACATAGAAACTAATATTTCTGATCTTTAGCAAAACTTTATTGTGTTGCTAAAAGGAGGTCTGTTGTATTTTTGAGAGTGGAAATTTGAAAGGGAAAGAAAGGTGTGGTGATCAGGTTCTACTTCCCTTCTCTTAGTTGCAGACCCACCTAAAAATAAAGCCTTAGAGTGGTGTCACATGAGAGGAGAAAATGCCATCAACCTGCCACAGATGGCATCCTGGTTTCTGTGGTTCATGGTGAGCATCTTCTGTTCATTGACACAATCAAAAGGCAGTTGGTGGCATCAATTGATCTGAAACCTCCTGCACACTGGCACTTTTTCTACTTCTTACCTCAAGGCTTTTCTGTGTTTGGTTTCAGCTGTAAGTGAAAACTGAGTTGGACTTATTCCTTGAGCTGAGTATTTCGTGGTGTAATTTATATTAAAGACTGAAAAGCAGTAGAAACAAATATAGTACAATCAATTCTCTGGCAGAGAAAACTTTGTTAAAATAATATTTTCTCTTTAGAAATCTGCTTTTTTTTTTTTTTTTTTTTTTTTTTTTTTTTTTTTTTTTTTTTTGTTTTACCTCTGTTTTTCAATGGCAGAAGAGACATCTAGTAAAAATGAAACAGCTTTCTTATGGGAACACATCCAACACAATCTTCTCATCCTCTGTGAGATACTTCCCCAGAAATCTTAACATTATACGTAAGTGGAGGCAGTGTGAACAAAAACACAGCAGTTCAAGTAATTTTTATGGAGTGGTGCCCTCTTCTAAGTAACTACATTGATTAAAAGGAAGTAACTCAGTTTTAGAGAGCTTGAATTAAGTGTCCATGCAGGCTTAAAAGCAGATTTGGTGAGACTGCTTGCACAGAAAAGTGTGCAACCAATGCAAATATTTCTCTTTTTTTCTCTCAAATAATGATGCATTATTAAAGAATGAAATGCATTTCTTTTGTATCAAGAAAATTTTAAATAGTTCAGTGTAGAGCAGTTTGAGCTGCAGGCAGCACAAGGAAAGGTGTACAATAGATATGGAAGCAGGTAAGAGATTTCAGATCTTGCAGGCCTAACATGTCAGAACTCTGAGTAAGAACCTACATTCCAGCAACATTTCCTATTGCAAGATTTCCAAGATTTTGATGAGAGCTCAGAACAAAAGCTGCTCTGTTCCTCCTGGGGTTTGTGTCAACCAGTTGTCTTATTATTCCTGATACTTTGCCAATTATATTGTACGCTTGGAGAAAGGGATGAAAAAGCAGCTTTTCTCCTTTAAAGAGATTTATACTTCAAAATCTTGTTACTGTGACTTTGAGCTGCAGAAGGCTGGCTGAAATGCCAGCTATGGAGTACAGCAGAGGCACTGCTGGCAAGATTTTTACAAGGTTCCACATAATGGCATTTCTGTGTGATGACCTTAAGGTTATAGACGTTTCCATAAATAATAGATTTAAATTTTTTTATGGGTAGGAATTGTAGGACAATAGGTGGGATTAGAAACAAATCCAGCATGATGAGCAATCTTTATTTTCTAGATTTCTTCCATTTTCTATCATTTTGAATGCTTGGATTTACAAATGTAAAATTATTTAAACATATTTTTCATGCAAATATATTTAATTTCGTTGTGTCTACTGCCTTAAACATTAAAGCAACTTAAGGAGGCATAGTCTTCTATGCATTAGCTGCGCTTTAAGGAAATGTGCTTTTGTACTTGTATCTTTGGAACAGCTTTGTCTTAGCAGAAATCCATTATTTGTATTTGCATTTTATTGTGTGTGTAGGTAACCTTTAACACAAGTCTTGCAGTGCCACAGAATAATTTAGGTTCTGAACCTGCTTTCAGCTCTTAATCTGCATTTTAAAATTTTATTTCTAGTATTTTTTGTAAGATATTTTTGGCAGTCATTAACTAACTTTCACTTAATCAACCCTTCTGTTTTAAAAGTCTTGGGGGAATAAAACCCCACTGATTTCTTCCATTTTCAAAATCAATGTTTTAAGCCCCTTCTGATAGCTTTATTAAGACAAAATTGCCACCAAACATGCTCAACACAAAGTGAATAATTTTGGTTTCAGCTATACTTCCTTAACTGAACCTATCAGAATTGCATTTGTTATTGATGCTACTAGTCTTGGTTATCTTATAAGATCACAATCTGCAACAAAAAATGATATTTCAAAAGTTCAAATCCATGTGTATCATAGTCTGAACCAGCACCAACTGGAGAAATTTTGAGTAATTTGGATCTGATGTGAGAAAGTAATTCTCAGATTTTCTACATGTGGGCATTTAGACTTGTTAATATTAGCAATACAGTAGCTGAAGTATTTTTCAGTGAGAAAGCTATCAAATACAACAAAGGAACTTTCAGGCAGTTTATGAGAATTTTAAATATTTTGTTGCTAATACTGTCCAGAGTCAGAAATGAAACTGAAAGCTGGGTCACGGGAGAAACAGTCATGTGGAGTCAGATGTCTTTTTCCCAGGACTTAAACTAAAACCACACCAAAGTATGGAGCTATGAAGAAAAGTCCTTTGCACCAAGGAGAGTCCTGTGGATAGCAGGAGGTGGAACAGTAGCAGGAGGGAGGAGCAGTCACAGACCTGCAAATACAGCCTTGGTCAAAGATACCTTTGAATCTACTTGTTATTTTAGGGCAATTTTTTCAATAGGAATTGGTTATTTAACACATGTTCTCTAGTTATAGTTATAGTTATACCTCATCTTCTTTTTTCAGTAGAAACTGTTCTTTTATGGTCCAGATTTCCTATGCAACACAGAGCAAGATCACTCTTAATTAAGTAGACAGATTACGACAACTATACAAATGATTATTTTACTGTCTGGTATACCAAATACACATAAGGATCAACAAAACCTAAACAAATCCTCGTGGAGTGCCCCACCAGTAGTCACAAGGCTGATGGCAAAATCACATATGTGAGATCATAGAAATATTAGAAGAATTTTAAGGATAGCTGAAGTTTTGATAGGCTGTTCAAATTTTTACACTGTTACATAAAACAGTAGAAGGAAGCAAAGAAATTGGTTTATTGCTGCAATAAATTAACCTAAAAGAAAGACTTAGAGGCCATGGGTCTGAATCATGATGTTGGTATTAATGACACAGGAAGGAGCGTTCCTTGTGTAGCACTGCAGGTTTATAAAATTGAAATGTCATGCTCGTGCTGTATTTCATAGATGGGAGATAAATGGGACTACATGTCATGAAATATGAGGACTAACAGAATCTGGTAGGAGCACTTTGTGAAATTATAAAGGTTAAAAAATGTTATCACAGTAGAGAATCTCCATCATCAAATCTAGGAAAAATGAGGTCTTTGCAGAGTTAATTTCATTGCATTGGCCTTTTTTTCATACACTACTTAAAATGTGTGGTTGAGGACTGGCAGAGGGCTTGCTGCAGAAAAAAAAGATCAAAGGGAAAGATTTGTCTGTGAAACCTTATTCAGTGGAGGAAGACTGTGTTAATGGTATTGAACTGTTATGCAGCATTTTATTTGTAGATATCCAAATTCTCTGATGCAGAAAACCATTATCTCTGTTTTACAGATGGTGAGATGGGGGCATAAAGAGTTATCTACCAGGGCCATGTTGAAGATTATGAAGTCAGGAGCAGAACTGACTAGATCTCTTGAACTCTGTCTCAGGACAGCACAACAGGTATGGATTTGTATATTCTTCAGTAGCTACACTCACTATCATCCCTAGATAGTTCAGCTATCTCTTGATTGCACAGCAATGCTTCCTTTCTGCTGTAAATTTTGATAGCATTTTTTATATTGGTGCAATTTACTACAGACAATTTTGCTGAAGCAGTAAGCCAGGTTGCCATTCCATCAAGTCTAATAGGAGTCTTTAGGGGAATGCTGGTATGGGGTCAAGTAAGTCTCCTCCTTCTCCTCCTCCTCTTTTTGTTATTATTATAGTTACTCCTTGTTTGGGTAGTGTCTGCAATGTTCTGGGCAATTTCCCAACATAAAAGAAGGCAATATTTCCTTCCCTAAGAGGTTACATGATAAAAAAACAGACAAAAAGATAAAGAGTAGAAAAGGTCAGAATAGAAACCATTAGTGGTTTAGCATCTTGTCACGTTTAGTGAGTTTACTGAGTCACTGAATAATCTCCAGGAACCCCTGTCTGGCCGTGATCAACCTAAAATAAGGCTCTTCTCATTTTTACTGATTTGACCTGTTTGTGTGTAGATGACTTCTGCCCATTCTCAAGAAAGTCATCTTTTTTGCCCCAGCTGTTGATTTGGGAGGCCACCATGAAAAACCTAATGCTTAAATAGAGTTTTGGCATAGAGTTCCTACTGATAGTGAACCATTCTGCACAGAACTTCAATAATCTGTACGTGCTGGCTGATTTTTTAGTCTGTGAATGGGGGCTATGTTATTAAAAACACAAATCAGTGCACAGGGGCAAAGCTGCACACACAAGCAATTGGTAATAATCCAGTTCATAATAATGTTACCAAAGAACACCTTAAAAAGCCAAATGTTACAGAGAGCAGTAATAGGACAGATCGTCTAAGGTTTTTAGGTCCTCAATTCAAATCAAGTTTAGGTCTGTATCTACCAAATGTTACTGTTTGATTGTTTTTCAAAGGCCTATAATAAAGGCATTTACGTGTCTTAATTTGTGTGCTTACAGCATGAAAATTATGACTGCAATAAAAATCTTGTTTTAGAAGACTTCATAGATGCCCTTAATTTACTTTTGATAGTGTGGGGACACTTGGAAACTCTTAATAAGTCCTTTCTGGGAATTCCACCTGCATAGAGACCTCATCAGATGGGTTACCATCCTTACAAGGACTATGTTTAAGTTTTAAAAAAAAAGTGTTCATGAAATGTAAGCATCAGAACAGGGCTGAAAACAATGGTTACACTTCTGAGCTGGACGGTTTTCAAAATTCAGAACTTTGCCAAGTATTTTGATATTATTAATGAATAGAGTTTTATCTAGGTTGATGTTGTTTATCCATATTGCCTAATGTACAAATTAAACCACTTGATAATGGGATAAGTAACTTAGTAAGAGCAATCTATTCTTCCCACATAATTGTATTGCTGTACCTTTAGATGCCATAAAAGATGCTCTTTCTCATCTTGCAACACACATTAGAAGACAGATAAAAACAGAAACAGCACAAAATAAACCTCAGAAAGGAACAGGATGCTTATCATCACAAGAATGCCCAGATAAAATCTAACAAACATGAAAGATGGGAACAGGGGAAAAAAGATCTTCCTAATTGCCTTATAAGCAGATTTTGCAAAAGATACCTGAAAAAATATGCAAATTACAATCTCCAATGCCAGGTTAGAAATACATAAGAATTTAAAACAATCAGGTAAGAAAAATGCTAAAGAAAAACTAAGAGGAGAGTGACAATATTTTCATCTTGAGTTTTTTCCTTGGATCATATTTCTCATGTGAACTAAGTATTTGTAGATTTGAAATACGTTTTGCAAAATTAGTGTTTTGCTGAAATTTGTTTCATTTTAACTGTTTTTTCTTATACCTTAGCATCTGCGAAGACCGGGGATTTCTAAACTGAAAAAAAAATTTGTTCTTTTAAAATATTGTAATTGCTCGGAACAGACTGCCAGCTTTTTGTAGTATCTAACTTGTTACTCAATTATTGATAAATTCCTTTTCTTTGGGTTTATGTCTAATGGTGAGCTTTCACAAACAATTTATGCAAGGGTTAACTGTAGACTGTCGCACAAAGGGGTGGTTTCAACTCTTTGAAAACTGGCTGAAAACTCAGTATTTTCAGTGTTGGTTTTCAGTGGGATCAGTGAGCTGATCTTGTTTATCCTTTGGCTGTATGATCTCTGGAGCCCACACAAGGGAAGTGGTGGGAACACGCAGCTGGAGATAAAAGAAAGTTGGATTGCCCTGTTCAGGAGCAGTGGAGTCTTAGATCAGCTTAAATTGACTGTGAAATCTCACTTTTAGTAGAGAGGGAAATTTACAGAGCGAGGACATTGGCACCAATGTCTGATTTCTGTCTTACAGAGGTTGAAATTAGCAGTAACTTTATTCAAGTGAGTAGGCTTTAAATAGTAGGGAAGTGCTAGGAATATTTTTTAAATTAGGAAAATTGTTATATCCATCAAAAGAAACAAGTTCATTTCTTCAGTTCTATATAAAAAAGCTTTTTCTATATTCCATTTGAGCCTTTACAGGCTTCCCATTTATGCACAGATTCTAATGGGACTGTGGCATCTGCCCAGGCTGACATGTCCCTTAATGAACTTCCTTAAAAAGTCAAAAAACCAAACATGGAGATGTCTATGGCAGCTTTCCCAGCAGCAGACTGTGGCTCTATCAAAATAGATCTTCTCTTATGTTGGATGTCCCTTTGCCTTGGAAATTGGGAGTTGGAGGCGAACATTTCTGTATTTTAGTTCCAATGGGTAGGATTTACTGACTTGCAGTCAGGGCACAGAGGGCACTGAGAGCCCTTACAGCCCCCGTGGCTCCTCTGCCACCCCACCCACGGCCCTGGACCCCATTTGAGCCCCCAGTGCCACCAGACTTTACACCAGTGAGATGCCACAGCCCTGCCCAGCCCTGCTCATGTCCCTGCCAGCCCCTGCTCCTTGCCCCTGTCACCAGGCACTGGTGGTGTCCTGGGGTGTCCCCAGCCTGCCCCAGCCTGCCCCACTCCCCCAGGGGGGTGCTGAGACAGGCCCTGGCTGGTGCTGTTCTGCAGTTTTACTGTGGCAAAGCAGGCAGTGGTTTCAGCTCTTCCACTGTATCGTAAATCAATATCCATCACAGAAAAAAAATGGATGTTCTGCTGGCTGTCCCTTGTTTTTTTAATTCTGCCATCTCATGCTTCTTCTGGGGAGATTTGTTTTACAGTAATTTTGCACGGAGTTAAATGTATATTTATTACATTTATTACGTGAATCATTACTGGCCAATCAATTACTATCTGATACAATTATTTTCTAGCAGAAAAGAAATTAAACTGATAACTGGGCAATCTCTGTGGTCAGTAAAGTTTAATATTTAATGACATTATTGAAATGTTATTACTGTGGTATTGATTTTCTTATTAAAAGTTACAATTGGAAGCATAATTTATGCTATTTTGATTTGGTTTCTCTTTAGACCAGAAATATATTTTTACACTTTATCTTAGAAAAGATTTTTCATAACCTTGATATTTCTGGCTGTCTGGCTTGAGTAGTCTGAGATTTCTTTTTTGTTGTTAAGTGGGGGAAAGTTCTTTGTCTGTCACTCATCTTTGAAACAGAAGCAACACTTGAGAGAGAGCTTCCCTGTCACCTTCTCGTGTCTCCTTTTGTTTATCTGACACTGTTGTGAGACATTTGGAACCCTCCAGCTCAATATAAAACATTTGTTTGGCAGGTTGGGCCTCCTCATCCTTTGATGGGTACAACACATGTGAAGAAGAGTTGTTGGACACATCTGATCTTGTTCTATGTGGCTGAATCTATAAATTCTGATTTAATAACTTAGAAAAACTCTCCTCCCTGTCCTTGAAAAAGATCAGCTCCAAGCTCTGTCTACTGAAAATATTTCAGTTTCAGATCAGAGCAAAATAACATATTGCTGCTGTTGAAGCATTGTTGTTAAATATCTACTACTTCACATTTCTGCTCATTTCTGTTTTGTGAGTGATCTTTGCTGGGATTTGAAGCCAGCTGAGAAATGTGCTTTGTGCTGTGCACATGCTCAGGCATTCCATTCCATTTTAGACACCACAGCAGACACAAGACTTTTGCTGTTCTCTGTAGTTAATAGAGATTAGTTTTGAATTTATACTCGATTTATACCAAGTTTCTTTATCTGGAAGGAAATAGAGAGAAATACAGGGAGAAGGAGCATTTGAGATCAAAAAATTCCACAATGCATATGTGAACTTGGGTATTTATTCATTTTATGCAAGGGAAATGCCACATAAAGCTGCTCAACTAATTAAAAATGCCATCAGATTTTATTTTCAATAAAACATATTTAGATGCACACCTTAAAAGTTGAGCTAGTATTGTTCAGTGCATGGGAAAGTACTTGTTCCCGTTGGTTTGAGTAGGGAAGTCAAAACTGGCCTCTTGCAAACCATTTTTTTTCTGCTCTAAGGATTTACACTTTGCCTGTGCCTGTTTTTCAGGCTGCTTCAGCAGAGCTGCTGTGTCCTAGGCCATGCAGAGCAGCGTTTTGGGAGACTGGGGGGACACACCAGTAAATGCTCTGTGAGCTTGTTTGCACATCTGCTAGTTATTGAATTGCTCCATTTGGTCAAGTGATGGACAGGCATGTTTTAATAATTTGAAGATGCTGGGTTCAAATCCAGCTGGCTTGGGGGAAAAAAGTTATGTGAATGTACAACATTTGCCTTTGAGTTACATGGTCTGTCCACTTCATGCATACAGATCTTTAGAAATAGAATTAGAAAATCTTGATTAGAAAATGCTGTAAATATCTAGCAAAAAGCTTTTTTTCCCTCCCTGAAGTGATTGTTAGTAGCCTATCACCACAATTAAACACAAATGATAATAATTATTTTCCCTTCCTAAACACTCCTAATCCCTTTATGCCGAACCAGGTGAGGCACAGAACATTATTAATTCTCGCTGTTCCAATCTGGGACACAGATAAGACATATTTGACTGATTCTGTTAACCTTTGCTATGAAGAGGAAAGATGAGTCTCAGGAGAAGAATGAGCAAATTGAAATTGCAAATTCAGGAAACAGTATTGCAACTTCAATTACTTGAGTGAGGAAACAAATTGAAGCTCTGTCACAACTTAAGTTGCAAAATGTAAAAACACCAGACATAAGTAAAACAAAACCTGTCATTAAATCCATTTATCCATTTTGATAATGCTTTTAAGTTTTTTCTCCTGAGATTGTAGACGTCTTTATCTCATGGGGAATTGTGTGCAAGAAAGGTTTATAGCACTGTAAATATATCAGAGAAGTTTTACAGAAACTTCAGTAACTCTACTAATTGCATTTATTGAAAAACACGACGCTAACATTTAATTGGGATAAACTAAGTTTCACTAAATAGTTACTGAGATATTTTCCAACATATTCATTTGCCTTAATATGGTCTTCAATTTGTTTCACATTTCAACCTCAGTCTGAGTCCCTGTAGCTTTAAAATGATTGCCAACCCTTGAATATCCAGCTTAAAATGTTGTGTTTGGTTTTCAGACATTTACACATCTGTATTTTCACTCCAGATCAATGTATGTGCAGGTACCAGTTTATCCCACACTCCTGCCTCATGTTTCTTCCTGTGCTATTGCATCACCAAACCCAGTTCAGTGTTGTCATAGCAAATTTAACAGTAAATAGTGGCAGTAAAGTTTCATTGGAAGAATGGGTCCATAATCTCAAAATTAATATACAGATTTTCAGAATCTTCACTTTGGGTCTTTGCACTTGCGTTTTATTTTGCATTTACAAAATATTGATGACAAAGGAAACTTCACTTGTTATTATTGTAGTTTTTGCCTTTACTTGAAGAGATTTGACATCTCTTGTGAATAAAATAGTTACTAATAATGGTGGCATGTGCTAATGACCTCTGTGTAACTATTAACAGAAATAAAGCTTTTGGAAAGCTTCTGAATTAATGTGGTTTGCACTCTTGCCAGGTAAATTAACAATATTTTATTAAAGTTTCAAATTTTAAAATCTTCTTTCATGCAGAAATTGCCCAGCTTATTATGAAAAGATGTAGTCAATAAAGAGGAAGCTTTTTAAAATTCCTGTCTTTTATTTCAGTCTTCCCTGCCTCAGTTTTCCCATGTGTTGCAATTTAAAAGAATCTATCCACATGCTCAAAGAGAAGTTGGTTCCACAAGACATGCATGTACTGAAGCCCCTTGGCTTCAGGAGGTCAGTAGGGCATGGCTATGCCCAGCAGTGGCTTGATGGCCACTCTTTTAACAGGGGAAAATATTTTTTGAGGTTCATTGTAATAAAGAAGTCAAAGGAATAAACATGAGAAGTTGGAAAGCAAAAAACCCAAACCAGATTAAAAAGGAACTACAGAGAAAAAGTCATCTGGGCAAGGTTTGTGGAAAATACCAGTGTTGTTTGTGTGGTGAAGTGTTAGATCAGCTGTGAGCTCTTGCAGATGTTTGACAATGCAGAGTTTACCTTCTGTGTCTGTAGGCTCCAATGCCTGAGTTCTGCAGAGAAGTATCTTCTGTAGGATATGTAGGGTGCAGCTGTATCAATCCTTCCTTCTCTATAGACATACTGGGGATGATACCTCTCAGAGAGGCAGAGGCAGAAATTACCTTTCGAGGTTTTGAGCTCAAGGCTGTGGGACAGACTGAAGCAAAGGGAGGTTGGTTGCAGAACACAAGGATGCAGAGGAGCCCTGAAGCTGGAACACATAGCAGATTAGACAGATTACCTAGTCAGGAGTCCAGGGATGAATTATAGTTCCAGATAAATTAAGTGAAATTAAAACTTCAAATTTTTCCTGCAGAGTGGAATTAGGAAGATCAGAGTGTAACTGCTGCAGCCCTAGTGTGGAATAAAACTCCTGCTTTCAGGGATCTGTGTAGATCTAGATTAGGGCTCTGGCAACCACCAGTTGCTCAGATGTAAATCTCTCAATTTGCTTCAGCAGTGTTATCTCTGACTTGCAGAGCTGCACCCCTGTTAGGTGTTAGACTTTCTTCTGCACTGGCTTATTCTGTCCCCAGAAGGAGCCCTTGCCTCTGCTGTAGGTACATCCCCTTGTCTCTGTAGTGTTTGTGTAGAAATGTGGTCCCGGGAGGTAACAGCAACAGACCAAGTGTAGCTGCTGGGGAAATCGTTGGGGAGCTCTGATGCAAACAGGATGTGATATGTTTCTGGATGTGGGCTGTAAAGGCTTTGTGTGAACCTGTGGAACACTCTAGAGCTCAAAAGTGCTGAGAGGCAGGTCCCTAGAGAAGTAAAAAATGTTTTTCAATAGAGTGTTAGAGGAGCAGAAGAAAAGTGCCTAATGGAGAAGGCATGCTAGCAGTATTCTGGGAGCTGAGAGAGAGCTAAAATCAAGGTTTAGGAAACCAAAGAATAAAGATATCAAAACCCAGAGCTTTTGAATGGCCTGGTTAAGAGAACCTCAGGGAGTTAGGCATCCTGTCAGTGTTCAGTTTGGGGTGGACATATAGTGTTTATGAAAATGTATGCAGATAGATTAGCTCTTTGGAACACTGTTGGAAAATTGTCAACAATGCTTTGCTCTGTTTTTCTATAAACATTTATATTATACATTCTTTTATATTTTATGCTTCACAATGACATTTGGCTTTGCCAAATGTATCTCAGAGGAACTTCATTATTTTTGTATTGTTTGTGGTATGAGCATGAACTTTGACTTCCTGCCTTCCAATTTAGTTTGGTGTCTAGCTTTTTGCTGTCTGGGTCACTCATGTTACAGCTGGAGTTTCCTGTTTTCAAACCCATATCAGCCAACCATGTAAACCTGAGGGTCAGCTCGTTTAGAAATGATGCATGATTCCAGTCACTTGTTTACTGAAATAAATTAGATTTACGTAATGAAAGCTGTCAGGTGCTGTATCAATCTTCTGCGCTAGTCAAAGTACTTCCTTATTTACAATTCTTGTTTCTTGATGTGCAACTTAGCCACTCAAAAATGCCTTATTTCACATGGAGGACAAGTGAAAACTTCTTTCAGTCAAATCTATTATTGAATTTTGTGAGCCTGGTATAAAAAGTCATTACTAATGAAAGCTAATGGTATTCTGTGTGTAAAATCTTGGGTGAAATAGTAATCATTTTGGGTCTAATATCATACTCTGTATCTGCAGATAAAAATGTCCATATGTGTATTATTCTCTCTATCTGGAAGAGGAAGGGAGAGTGGAGGGACATCCTTGGGTACACATGATCCTGAAATCTAGCACTTCCTAGAGAGAGTTTTTTTAGGAAATAGGAAATGCTGTTTCCTGGCTTTAAAAAGAAACCCTACAGTTTCTGTATGGATGACTGTGGCGGGTCAGTGTGAGCTTCCCAGATCCATCTCTCCAAGTGCCGAAATGCCAGTTCATTTTAGAGAAAGGGTCCCCACAGGAGGTCATTTGGAGATTTGTTCTCTTTGGACAGTTCTGAGGGTTCTGGAATGCAAGACACTTTGCCTCTCTCTTGGCTGTGAGTGCTAGATTTTCTCAAAGTGGCTTTCTGATGCCATCATTTCTAAAATATCAGCAACAGTGCCAACCACAAGGATAAGCTTCTACTCCCTTTCCCATCAGCAAGCCTCCAAAGCATCATGAGATTTGCTTAAGTCATGAGAATTTGAAGCAGCCATACTTGTGAAGTTCTTTTTATTTGACTTCTTGTTTTTGTGTCTTCGGGATACACCCAAGTCACACTGGCCACTGTTCCTCCTTGAGGTCACATGGTGGCCCAAAATTACATCAGCTGAGGCCTGAACCAAAACATGATGTTACGTGCAATAAAATCCTGAGAGTTCCAAACACTGTAGCAGATGGACTGCAGTCAGAACTGGTTTACTCTTCCTTTTCTGATTCAGCATGAATTCAGAATAACTTTTATTAAATCTGAAGAGTGTTTATTCTGCAGCAAAAGAAAATACCTATTCATCTGGTTTGTGTTGCTTGATTAACTATGTCCCCAGAAGTAATAACTACTAATTTAAAAATAAAAAGCATTTAGAACATTTAGGTGTTGCTTTTATTTACAATTAAGGGATCTTTGTAGAGCTCTAACAATGTGAAATGGCCCTTAAGTGCATTGAAATTGCATTTAAGCTGCAGCAAGGTAACAAGGATAATTCCCACTGATTTTCCTGTCCATTTAGGTTTTCTGATCACAGCTAAGGAGCTGTCTGTGTTTGATGAACAGGCCAACAACTTTGCCTGAGCAAAATGGGTATAGCTTCTTCATATCTGAGATATTCATTGCCAGTAGAAAGTATATTCTAATCAGTGTACTTGTCTGTCTTGTGCTTTTAAAAATCAGTTTGTTGGATAGATGATAATATGATGTGAGTTTCACCTCAGACAAATTCAGATTGTCAAAGCAAATGTTGCACTAAGGGTGTGAGTGGTGCTAATGGAAATAACTGGGTCACAGACAACCGTGAGAGGAATCAGAATATTAACATTTTCTTTCACTTGACATCCATAATATATGATTGAGAGCTTTGTGCATATTTGACCTGGCCATTGTCAGCCTCAAATCTGAGTTTTATATTTTTATATTCACAGCTTTTAAGACCCAGCAATTTTCCTATGAGTCAATTTTGTTTGTGTGAACTTACATGGAATTATAAAGGTGAACTTTATCGTGTAACTTTTAAAAGAGAGTGTGCTGGCAGCAGCTGGGGGCTGTGGCCTTGCTAACATCCTCTGTGAGTGGAAGTGCTGATGGTTTGTTCCAGGCAGACTCAGGTATTGTGTTCATCCCTGGAGGCCCTTCCCTCTGCACACTCAGCCAGATGCTTGGCGTGCTCTTTGGGAGCAAGCGTGCACACAGTGAATTAATCTGGCAAGCTTTTAATATGCAAATTTATACATATATACACACACACATGCACAGAGAAACACAAAGAGAGGTGCAGGCACACATTGGTATGCACAGTGATCTTTCTTTGTTTTAGAGAAAATAAGGTCAGACAAGTGCAACATGGAAAAGGAAGCATATTCTCCTTCTCGAGGGAATTCCTTCTGTAGGCCTGTGTCAGCAATGCAGAATATTCCTGCTCTGGGATGGATGAGGGAGTGTCACCATTATGATCCAGTTCTGAAGGTTCTAAGCAAGAAGCTGTCAAAAAGAGCCTTTACCCTAAAGGTGTATAAAATAATTTGTACATCTTGCCAGCAAGCTGGTGAGCACCATAAGATTAAAATAAATGGTGTTAAACTTTATTCATCATTCTGGTGGATGTCAAGGTAGGACATATTTAATACAGTCATGATAGTCTGTGTTTCAGGGGCCATGCCTTGCTATAATTTGAATTGTTGGCATTTCCTGAGGGTCAGCACCTCCATACTCATGTTCTGCATTGTTATGATCTAGTGGGTAGATAAGGAAGAGCAGCCTCTCGGGTGTGAGCATCCTAGAGCTGGATCACGTGGGGTGTATCTATTTTTAGGGCACCCTTTTAAGCGGTGCTGTTTCTGTGTCTGTAACCCCAGTGGTGCAGTTTAGTCTCTGCTCTGCCAGGGTGCAGAAGCAGTTTGGTGACTGTTGGAAACCAAGCACTCTGCAGAGAGCAATACTTGGGATGCGGATACAAGGTGCCTCCTCCAGAGGAATGTGCATCTTCTTTGAGGGTCTCCCACCAGTTTGCTTTCTGCGTGTGGGATTTTGCTGGTAACAGGAACATCACAGTGGTGATAGGACTGAGGAATTCAGTGACAGTTATACAGTCCAACCTATAGGTAGATGCTGAAGTGTTCTAGGCCTTTGCCTTTGGATAGTGTTTTACAGAGAACTTGGTAAATGCCTGTTGGGATCAAAGGAGAGGGTCTGACAGAGTCAGGGTGGTAAGAGCTGGACAGGCCAAAATGTCAATTTTTAGTGGAGAGGACTTGGTGAGACTGAAAGTAACAGATCTATTGTATGCCATAACAGTAAGTAGTGACAGAGCTGGGACAAATGTAGCATTCAAATGGTTACTTAGGCTGACATCACTAAAGAACAAATCAGGAGTGCCTCATCTGTTTGTGAAATACAAACTTTTCTTCAAAGATATTCAGCAGCATTCCTACTAGGAATAGTGTTTCATTTAAATTAACCCTGTAACTTATTAATTACATAAAGTGTACTTTGGTTTTCTAGGCTGCTGCAGAACTTGCATTGATGATAGAATAGCATCAGATTCCCTACCTTCCCTTTAAGTTTGGTATTATAGTGGTCTCCCATGCAAGATAAGTTTCAGCCCTTACCTAATTAAAGCTCAAATTTATTAACTCAGACAAGATGTTAAAAAAAAATGAGAGCTTCAAGCTGCAGTGATAATTCCTAATGCTCCTATCTTACTCCAGTAGAAATTATATGTACTCTTAAATTCTCCTTCAGGAATCCTCAGTAACCTGTAAGAGCTCTCTAATTCTGCCATGAAGATTAATTTGTATCTGTGGTGAATATTTGAAACACTGACTCTTGCTTGTATTTCATCTAGATTAGGCTTCTCCTCTGCTGTGATTTTACCTAATAGTGATGCAGCTTCTCCATCTAGCAAATGAATAAAAGCACAAACTCCAGCAGCTGCAGGAAAAGTTCTGTGGTGAAATATTTTCTTTTTGTTTATTTCTGTCTTCAGAGATTACATGTGATAACAAAAATTTTTAAAAAACCTTTCCCTGTTTCTGGGATAAGACAGATATTTGAAGGGGATAAGAAATGGAAAGTACCAGATAGCACACAGTTCTGGGTATTGATTTATCTCCACCTTAAATCCAGCATTTCACTACAGACAACCTGCTGCTGGATGATTTTCTGCTTTAGACAGATTCTCTACAAACTTCCTCATATTCTGTTCATATGAGGACAGAAAACAGCTGGAACTGGTGTGGTTTACTGAGTAGGCAAGTCCTGTGCACTGGAGCCAGAGACTGTCCTGCGTTAATCTGGGCTCGAGATTCTGACTCATTGTGTGATCCCGAGCAAATCATTTGACCTTCCTGATCTTCTGCCAGCTCAGATGGAAAATTAGGTAAAAAGCAAAGACTGCAGTGGAAACTTGGTTCTGTGACTGAACTGAATAGATGAAATGAGTAAATGTACAGGTGTTTCCCTGCCTTTACACCACTGATACCAATGGGAGGCACGGCAGGATTTAAACAAAAGACAGAAAACAGCACGTTTGGCATTTTTTTTCTGGCTGAGCAGTCTTTCATAATATGTAGCATTTCACTGGAAACAACCCATTACAAATATGTTAGAACAAAGCAGTTCAATGTGCAGTTATTACCAAGGTGCCAGCCACAAGGAATGTGTATTTGATAGCCACAGTAATTTTTTCTGCTCTTATGTTTCCCCTTGGCTTTGGCATGGCATTCGATAGCCCTCACTTCCACTTGTCCTGCCTTGAACAGAAGAGCCCCAGAAGTTCAGAAACTGCTCTGAAAGATTCTACTCAATGGGTGGAAAGGGTTCCACCTCTCAGAATTGCAGGGTCTTTTTCCCGCTTCTCGCACTCTCTCACACTGAACCTCTGTTTTCATCTTACCTATCTCTAAACTATTTGCATTGAAATGTTCTGCAATATGCTGAAATTAGCAGTACTTGAAAATTCGAGCATCAAGTACTCGAAAAAATTGGTTTGCCTTGAGAAAAAGATTAGTTACTTATGAAAGTGTGATGAATGCAATGGCTGTGGTAATGTTCAGGTTGTAGTGCCTCTAGGAGAGAAGGTACAATTAGCAAGGGAAAGGAATAAAGTTCATGGTATAGTCTGAGCAGGCACTGAAAACAGATAAAAAGAAAAGTTTTACGTTTCTTTCTCCACTCACATAACTAAAGCTCCTTTAATATCTGAAATTCTGGAAAAAAATGGTTACAGTTGTAGTTGTACCATAGGCCACTTGATCAAGCTTGTTATGATGTCATCAGAGCTGCAAAATTACTTCAATCTTACTGCCCACATTGCTTTTATAATTTTTCTTTGCATATCACTGTTACATTAGAAACTGTTAACACCAGCTGTGAGTTTGTTTGACATTCCACTAGGAATTCAAGGGTGACTGACTTAGTCCTAGATGTAGTTTTATTACATTGTTTTATTTTTATTACCATGCCATGGAAAACACGTTCATATTACTGAAATCCATCTGAGACAGATCTTATTACCTGAAAAAAATGGGGGTTTTGATCTTCATACATCAAAGGTAATCCTTTTCCACTCCACAACTGGTTTAGGACCAGCCACGTGAATGCCACTTTTATAAGTGTTTTCTGAGAATGTCAGAAATCTCCCTATTCCTCAATGCCTTGAGTTTACATGATTTTTATTTTTCTATCTAAGAATGTATTACTATATATAAAATATATTTTCTTTCCTCTGGTGCAAAGCAGACTCCAGGCACAGATGCCTTAAAGCATTGACTTGGAGTAAGGAAATTTTATTTCCTTTTTTATTAAATCTGGGACATTTTCCCTATTTAAGAGTAATTTTCTTGTGTATTATTTTCAGTTACTATGTGAGCCTAAAATTATTTTGAGTTTTTCTGGCTCTGAACATCTATTGCCTCTGCTGGACTTCAGCCAGGTGCAAGCTACCTATGGTAAAGGCGAGATAAAATCTGAACCTCGAGCTAATCTCATCCTGCAGAAACTCTTGTCTTTGAAATGGAAACAAAACTTTCATCTGAGCTGCTGGGACGAGTGTCTGAAAACAGGACTGAGATCTGAATTTCACGGCCTGATCCTGTCTTGCTGATTGGAATTGTCCTATAGTTACATCAAAGTTATTTTGATTAGGGTGGTAAAGGAAACTGTTTCTGATTCAGTCTGATTCACCATGCCTGGACTTCTTTTTCATGACTGATTAAACAAAACACCATTTATTGTGTGTGTGGGTTACCATAGTGACAAGAAACACTGAGCATCAATGAAACTGATTAGAAATTGTGATTCTTTATCTTCAGAAACTTATATTTTGTGTGGAGACTTTCTTATAAGTTTGGATTCATGAGTTAGCTTTGGGAAAGCAATCTCTAAATTTGCTCCCACAAACATGTATGGTCATAGGTGCACACTAGTAACTTGTACGTGCAAATTAGCATTTTCAGAAGCAAACAAAGGCAAATAGTTTGTTTAAGATGTGGGTCTGGGAAGCCTGAGTCCTTTCCCAGATTCAAACACAAACATCTTGTTTGGCCTTGGACCTTGTCACATAAAGACTTTTTTGAAAGGCCTGTTCTTTTGGGCACTTGTATTTTCAGGCACAAAAGGTACTTTAGGCCTGTTTTATTTCAGGTATTCTGTATATCTGTGATTTTAGTTGTCATTTGTGAGAAACTTTATTTTTTTCCCCACTCTAAAATACACATCTTAAAGCAAGGCAGTACAGCATAAATACTTTGTTTTCATATAGTAGGCCATTGTGCGGAACATCTTTTCACTTCCCTTTTCTGGACTATTGATGAGATCTTCTTAAAATAAGAATGATGTTCTTGTTTTCTTCTACCAATAGGTTCCAGTTGCTGGGTTTGTTTGTTTTTCTCAAACAAGCAGCATGAACTAATCAGGCCATTTTCATGAATGAATGAGGATTATACATAACAAAGATTATAGCAGGATGAATCTGACTTCAAGAATTAATCTAGCTTGGCCTGAATCAATTGTGTGGAAAAGAAGCAGCTTTGATCTTGCCCCGTGTAACAGAATTCAGTGGATTTTATAGTTCCTGTAAGTGCACCTGCTTAGGCCTTGGAAGAGGATGCTAACTGTACACAGAAATTACATTTTAATTTACTCTTGCATGTGTGAAATACTACCTCCCAGTTTGTTATTCATGTCTGGAGTGAGATTCCATTATTTTTCCCTCTTTACAGGAATGCTTAGGGGACAGGCATCAGCTGCTAATGCCTTAGCCCTTATAATGTCCTGGTAGACAATTTCAGAGGTCTTCAATATGAAAGCGGTCTGGCTGGGCTGGGGTGGAGAGAAGCTTAGCATTGCCAAAGTATGAAACTATAAATGTGGTGGGTTCAGTGTGAGGGATCTGAGGTTTTCTTTTTCTCCACAAAGAGACCCAAAACGAGCTAGCATGAAGAATGAATTTATGAATTCCCTACAGAATATGATTTGTCCTGGCCATGGAAAGGTCACTGGTAGGGCAGTGTAGGTAGGATTAGACATACAGACTTGGCTCGATGATTTATTTTTGGTTTGAAACTAATATCACTTTTCTGCTCAGTTGCAGTCCATGACAGATGGGAAGAATCCACAGCCATTTGAACTGCTTATAATATTTCAGCATTTACCACTGAAACCCTCTAGTTCATTGTGTGTTATTTTAGAGAGAAGTGATTAAAACAAAAAATAACATAAATCAGATTTTCTTTCTCTCTTTATTTCTTCTCTCTCTCTCCCCCCTCTTCTGTCTCCCCTTCTTTTCTTCTTTGGAAGGCCTCCAAGAGATACATTAGGAAATCTAATGCCAAATGCCTACAGACTCAACCAGTATCGGGATAAGACTTGAAAATACATTTTTGTTAGTACATAAAAAGGCTTGCAAACTAAAGATTTTGTTATTTTACTGAATTACAGATAAAATACTGAAAGCTGTCATCTCGATCAGACATAAAGCCTTTTGAAAATATTCCATTTGACTTTAATAATTGTGTAACAGCTTTTCCTCCAAATCTTTGTTTAAAATAAAGCTTGGGAGTTTGATACCACGACATGTTTGTTCCAATCAGCTTATAGTAGAAGTGTTTAGTACTTCTTGGCTGCACATGCCCATGAACTTTAAAAGGTGCTGAAGGGTTGTTCAACACATAGGGCGACTCAAGAAAAAGATTTGATTTTATTTGATTTGATTTGAGAATATTACCCAAAATATGTCAGAGGAACTGACGGCAGAATTCAGGACTCTTGACTCTAACTTTGCCAGATGCTGCTTCATTATTTCTGTGCTCTGTGAGACTAGTAACTTCAGCAACGCCTTTTGCAAGAGTAAACTTGTATTTGCCAACATTCCTTTGCTAGTGATATGGATGGATAAGAACATTAGCAAGTTACAGACTATTCTTTATCCTTGTTCCTGTGGTTAAATCTCTGCCAGAAGGTGGTGAAAGGTGGAAGGATTGACAGATAACATCCTGACACTTGTTTGATTGTCTAGGAAGTGGTATCCTATGTAGGACAAATTCCTATATTCCTCTAATAAACACAAATTGAAGTGTGGTGAATGCAATATTACAGTGCTAAAACGCATTAAAATGTCCAGGGAGCTGTGTTCAAGTCTGTCATGGAATGGGGGCTTCTATGGCCTTGGAGTTGAAGCCATGTTATATCCCACACAACGGAAAGATTAGGCAGGGAAAGGTTTGGTAGGAAAATATCTTGATTTTCATGAACCAGAAGCCATAATCACGCAAGAATAAAAATGAAATGATATCTTCAGAACTTGGCTAAAGTTGCTAACCCTTTTATAAAACTACATAGCAGACTGGCTAAGATTGTAAGACTTAATTAATGTATGGTAGGTAGAGATGAAAACCTGAGACACCTCCTTAGGAACAAGGATGAGTGAATACATGTCACAGCAGGAATGCTGAAATCCACTGAACACAGAGGAATTGAATGGTGCCACTAATGTGGCTAATTTCTGCTAATGCCACTAATAGTTTCTTTGTGGGCTAACTATTCTCCCCATTCCTTTCTTCACTGTAGTGCACTGAGCTTAGGCTCCCACATTCCTTTGGGATATTGGTGCAATAGACTCAGCTGACTGCACTGCCGATGTGGGATATTGCTGCCTAAGATAAAGCGGGGGGGATTTATCCTGTAAAACAAACTCTGCCCATTTCATATAAAAATCTTCCTCTGACAAACGGTTGTATACACTCCAAAGCTAATCAGGGCTGCAAAACACGTGGTCTTTAGAAGACAGCAATTAAGGAATTAGGGGAATTCTCTAAAAGGGAAAGTCCTTTGCAGTAAAAGAGGTGCCATGAAAGTGACAAAGTGATTATGTGTCTTCTTTGGTGTAGAAGGGCAATGTCCCGTCACACTGGCTCCAAGACTCAGCAGGTGGGTTCCCCACCTGAATGGTCCCGGGAACATGTGGTTGCTCATTGGAACAAAAGGAACCTGAACAGTTTGGGATGGGCTCAGGCAGGAGATAAAATCTTGAAAGAAAAGGAAAAGGACTTAAATTCACTTTCCATTCTAAGGAGGAAGATGTTTTGGACTAGGATGGAAAAAAGAAAACAGAGAGTTGTCGAAAAGGACTGTAAATAAAGGTAGATTAGGACAATTTAAAGATTGGATGTCCATGAATCTTTTTTTAAGGATTCGATATCTGATCATTTATTTCTTGAAAGAGACCAGTTCTTAAGTTGCCATGGACTAACTGATCAGTACAATGAGAATTCATCAGCAGAAACACAAACGTTTCCTGTTGTTATTGCTAACCCATTTTTGGTAACCTCTTGTTCCCTATGCTCCGGGGACAGTTACAGGATCTAAGTCAATCAGTGGCAAAAGGGAGAGAACTTTATAAGAATGGGACAGAAAGCAGGTGTGCGATGCACAACTGCATCGCCATTGTTATAAATAATCTCATTTTGTCTTATTCTGGTCACCTTATTTCTATTCGCTTTTGTTCATATTAATTTAGTTTTCCTCTTTTCATTTTCTGTGTTCTAGCTAAGACAAAGAATGATGTTGGCCTGAATATCTGGACTGCTTTATGTTCTGGTTTTGCCTGCCTCATTTGATTCCCTTTATATCTGCTTATCTATTTCCCACCTCTGCATTTTCTTGCAATTAATTTTTGTTTCTCTGCTTTGTTAGCCCTCTGCTTAAAGTGGTGATTTCTGTACAGTGGACACACGTTCACCAGGAATTAGTTTCACTCCCCAATTTACTTCTCAGTTGCCTAGCTGTGGTGACTTTCAGTCTCTGGAGGCCTGGATCCTACTGGTACCTCTGACCTGAGCTCAAGGTTCTATAGTGGGCTCAGATTAGCTGCTAACAGGGGCTGGGAGGAGAAACTACAAATCCCTCTATTGTGAAACAGTCTGACCTTCCATTTGCTGAAGTCAGTGATACCCAGGGAACCAGGATTGGGTCCAAAGTCTTGGAAGAAGCTTAAGCTATTTAAATTTTCATGTGTAGCAACAGAAATGGCATTCTTGGCTCTCTAAAGTACAGCTCTCACAAGGCCAATGCTGCTGTTTATTCTCTCTTGCCATACAATCTCGGTTATGAATTCATCATGTTTGAGATCCTGGAATACAGAGTCAAACAAAGCCACTTGCAATGATCCAGAGTCCCCATTACTGCCCCTCTTCAGCCATGGGTAGCTGGCCTTGCATACATCACCCCAGCAATATTTACCCAGAGCCACGAAAACTGCTGGAATTGGGCTTTGCCCCTGCTAGATTAAGTGCACTTTTTAATAGGCAGGGGTTGAAAGCAAATTGACTTTTTAAAGGGAAACAGGCTGCTCCTCAAAAACTATTAGAGATTCTGTCATCTGGAATATCCCTATCGTGTTGACCTTATTTACAGATTTCGTGAAAAATACAGCATCATAACATTGATGTATAGACCCTCTAGCATCCAATTTCTTTAAAGGATGCCTCCATATGAAATAAGGATGCTGGTCGTGAATCCATGCATGCTGAGGCAATACTAATGAGAGTAAGCACTGTGGAATATATTGCACACAAAGGCTTTTTTTAAATGTAGTCATACACTTTGGAAATAAAGCAGTTTGGCATCTTACCATGGCTACAAATGAGGTGGTGTTATGGAAGGGGGAGTCAGGCAATAAAAGTGACAGTGGTGGGGTGTTATTGACAGCCCTTTTCGTAATTACAAACTGTGTACGCATCTATCCACATTATCCAAGCTCTGGTCTTCTTTAGGAGTAAAACACAACCGCAGGATGGTAATATTTCATTCAGTCTGTTAGAATAACATTTTATCATAAGCAATTAAAATATCTCTTTTATTATTTTTACGCTTTTTATTGTTACAGTCATGCTCACGAACATAATTTAAATGCTCCAAGGACCATACCAGACAAGTAGGTAAAGTAGACACAAATCAGGTGGTTTACAGTCCGAATTTACAGTGAAGAGGTCAGGATTCCTTAGGGATTCAGAGTGAACGCCAAAGGATGATTCAGGAGAGGTGAAAACAAGGCAAGTGATAATGTGTTCCTTTGTCTAGAACTGCAAATGGCAGCTGCTCTGGGGAGCCTTTTGGAGAGAAGAGACTGGAAACAAACAGGCTTGGGATTCCTGGGCCTCTTGCTGATAAGGGCTGGTAAATTGAGTAGCTGTAGTGCAAAAGATCGACCAGACAACAGTCTACTGATGCTTGGGCTAATGTGAAGGACACTGGGGAAGGGAGTGTCCAGTTAAGGGCGTTCCATCAGACTTGTGATTTCTCCAGTTCTTTTTAGTGTCTCCATCTTCTCTCTTATTTAAACAAATTTAGCAAGACAGTCTGGAAGTGTTTATTCTGCTAATCTTTCCCGTAATTCCAGGGAATTCTTTACTTGTCTGGAATGCTTTCATAATATCCGTGATTTTTGGGTCACAATACAATGGCAGTCATTGTAAAATGGTTGTATTTATGAAAGTGAATGTATGGTCATTTTTACCATTTATACATGTGATTAACAAAATGACAGCAAAATACTAAAGATATTATCTATTTCTCTTTCAGAATACTGTCAGTCTTTTTTCTCTTTTAAGTTGAAAGGCTAAGTGCTTTTTAAATTTGAATTGGTATCAGCCTGTGAAAGCTATGCGACATCTTGCAAAGAAAACAATTTGTCAGTGTGACATAAATCCTCATAATTCAGCATTCAGGTGTACAAGTATCCCATATACAAATACATTAAAATAAAATAAAATAAAATAAAATAAAATAAAATAAAATAAAATAAAATAAAATAAAATAAAATAAAATAAAGTAAAATAAAATAAAATAAAATAAAGTAGTGTTTCTGTGATATGAAATTGTCTTTTGCCTGGAGGCTAAAGTTATCAAGAGCAAAGATCTTTAGGCTGAAACAGGGATGTCTGTTTGGCTTTCATACCTTGGCCAGCAGTGCATTTTGAGTCTGGTTTATAGAAATTTATAGCAAGTGTTGCACACACTTTTAGCCTGCATTTTTGGTATGATCAATAGATCAGAATTGAGTGATATCTGTACCTTAGAGTCAGCAATTCAATTTAATAGACAACTTATGAAATTATGCAGAACCTCATAGGTCTTTAAAACAACATTAAAACTCAATTTCATGTTTGGCAAACAGTCAGCGTCGCTCTGTCGATGCCGAGTGAACGCTGAGGTCATACAACAGCAAATTCTGCTCTCGGGTGCTCGTGTAACGAACAAATAACACCATTAAAATCAGTGGGGTGACTGACTTTACAACGGTGCATACTGGGGCAGGATGTGACTTTTATGGCAAGAGTCTCTTCCCACTGCATCTGAACAGTGAGCAGCAGATGTGGACTACTGATGTAAATGGAGTTTAGATTCTTCCCTGACAAGTGGGAGCCTTTGCTGACAAACCTCAGCATATCCATAGGTCAACATACATTGATTATACATACTGACATATTGAGTTAGTTCAGAAGTAATCAGTCTTCCAATAAATGATAAAATCATGTTCTATGCAACATTGCTTACTGGAAATTTGACCCCTGACTCTCATATGTCTCCTCAAATTGTGTACAACAATGCAAATGCTCATACATCAGGGTGCTGTGCAGTGCAGAGATGCTCTTTTGAGCAAAAGAAAAAACAAGTCTGTCTTGTTTTCTGTATTCCATTTTCTGTAAGCCTTTGTGCTGACATGTAATGGTTGGTGTATTTTCAGCAGGTAAAATTAGCTCTTTTTCCAACCATGAAAATTTGTTTCTGCCCTTAAAAATGTGAGTTCTTTTCTATACACAGCAATAGAGTCAACTCCTTAGGTGGTCATGTGCGTACCTGAGTTAAAACGAGCGTTGTTTTTCTGAGATAAGTAACCTTTGGGTATGACTGCCTGCCATTCTCAACTTGTGCCACCAGAGAAGTTCCTACATTTGAAAGGCTTGAAGATTTCCAGCTCTTTGTTTTCACCTGGAAGAATTTTAACAATTAGTGGATGGAAACTTCAAGGCTGCAACTGACGAGTGTCCTTTCTTTGAAAATAAATCGGTTTAACTTATGGCTTATGGCAATTACAGCACATCATATGAAATGATATTTATGGGACCTCATCCATCTTAATCACTTGTGACAGAAGGCACTTTGTGGGGAGGATTGAGCAGGGCTTCAGAACAACTCATTTCACCTTCAGTTGCTTAAAGGGGAAAACTGAGGAAGTTTCACGTTTCTGGTTTAGTTTTTGCCAAGGTTGAAAACTAAATTATTATTATTACTGCTGCTATTAGAGCGCTTTTATAGATTTTTGTTTTATGTCATCAAGGGGCCTGCTTACCACTTTGGGGAAGGTGATACTGGTGCTGAGGGTGATCCCTGTGGTAGAGGTGCCCTCACTGATCCTGGCACAGTCCATCAGGGTCTGGCCATGGTGTCAGACAGAGACAGGAGCTGATGACGGGGTCCATCAACAGCCCCAGACAAGGCAAGGGATGAAGCAGGTCCAGGGTCCTTCCAGGGAGCCCAGTCAGAGGTAAAAGGACCCAGGGCCAGGGGCGGGACTGGAGACAAAGCCACCGGTGGGTTCAAAATCCAGCTGGGGGATGCGGCCACAGGCAGGAATTGAGCGGGTTGTAACACTCATCTGCAGCGTGTGCACCAACACGCTGCCCACCGCGTGGGTCAAGGTCCATCAGGGAGACAAAGCTGGAGACAAACACGCCTACAGAACAGCTCAGGCAAGGACTGAAAGCCTGGAGTTAAACCGAGCCCCCGGGCCAGACCGCAGGGCAGGGGAGTGGGTCCCAGGTGAGGCGGAACAGGGCCATTAAGACCTTTCAGTTCCCGCAAATCGCAGCATTTTAGGAAAGAGAACCCTTTCACTGAAGATCTTTGTCTACCAGTGGAAAATGCACAATACACAGAGTTAAAGAAATTGTGCAACTCACGTTTCGCAACGTGTCTTAGTACCGGGGTATTTCTGTCTTTGCAGAGGCAAAATAATCTAACTAATATTTTAAATGTTTTTCTTAGAAGGAACCACAACGTAACAGGAGTTTAGAGAATAACTGGGAAGCCTGTTTTAAAATGTTGTACCTTTAATACGTGATCACTACCAAAGCTCTGGAAATAGATGACAGAATTTGAAGCTATTTTGCAGTAATTTTGACTATTGTCTTTTAACTTCTGTGTTATTGGGCCATTAGATACATTAACCCAGAGTGTTTCTCTAAAGGGCAGTGGAGAGGAAGAAGCAGGAAAAAAGAAATTATTTCTGAGAGGTGCCTTATCTCGATCCCACACTTGAGAGGGACAATGGTTGAGCCATTGGTTTTGAGAGCTTTGTCTTAATCTCCTGCTGAGTTTACAGTACTGGTTTTATCTAGGAAGGGCAAACCCTGAGAATACAGAGGAATAACACACTTGTGACTGGGTGGTGAAATGGGATCCTCCCTCAGTAGAGAGGTCATTGAGTCGCTGAGGGACGCCGGCTGGAGTGTGCATGTTTGAAAGAGCAAGGTCTGCCCATCCCAATGGCTGACAGAGTGAGCTTTTGACAAAGATAAACCAGAAATGTCTCCAGCTCTTCACAGTGTCATTTTTTAATGATTGATTTGATCCTACAGTTAAATAATGAATGTTTTTTACTTTTGGGAGCTGTTTTGTCAGTACCTGCTGCCTGTCAGTATCTCTGAAGTGGAACTAAACAGGCTGTTAACACCTGACTCGGTGCATATGTCCTGATTCCTGTTAAAACTGTATGTGTCTGACTAATCCATTCAAAATATTAGTTTTGTATTTATTTTTGTTTAGAAAACCAGGGCTGGATAAAGACACATGGTGGCTAGAACAATGAACTTTAGCAGTAATGGAGAAATTACTAGTGTCTTGTGCCTCACAGATTGACTTCCAAGTATATCCTTCCATACAGACTTACTTCTTTTTTTGGTTGTTGTACTCCCTATTGAATGGTATAATGCACCCACCAATGTGTGTTTTCTGGTTTTTATATTGCAGACATCTGAAGTGAGAAAAAACTCAAGGAACTTATTAGTACCAAACACTTTTTACCACTTGTGGGACCCCTTTAATTTATGAACTACCATGACAAATTTTGCAAAGCTGTGAAATTGAATGAAACAAAGGCAGCTGTTTACTTGGTAATTATTTACCATATAATTTCCATGCCCCAATGGTGGTACCACATTACAATTAACTGATCGACAGTGATTATGAGTGCCAGGACCACTCACATTATGAGTGGCCTGCAAATAAGCTGTTACCAAATGCAATGAGCTAAACTGCAGTGGAAATTTTGAAGGTACCAACCCATGCCTGGCTCTGTGCTCAATTCCCTCTATAAATGCACCAAGATGGCACTTTGAGCACTGCTATGTGACTTATCAGAAGTGCAGTGTGAGCCTGGATGCTGAGAGCCCATCCCATGTATGTCCATAGATAGATCAGTTCAAAAGAGAATCAGGCTGCTTCTATTTCCTGGAAATTCAGCTTTGTAACTCACTAGGAAAAAATGTCCTTGTTTCAAAAGTTATTCAACTGAGAAACAAGAAACCAGTGAGTTGATTTATCATAAAGGAGTGGAGTACAGGAGTCAAGGGCCTCTTGTCTCTTTCTGTAGAGAATCCTCCTCTGCCTGGCTCTAGAACATGGGAAGCACTGGTCCTCCAGCTCTCCTATCAAGGAGAGAGGGATGAGGGTGACAGAAGGTTTTACAGCTTTGTATTTGTGCAGCTAGTGAACAGTAGAGGGTGAAAGTGGATTTTGTCATTCAGTGTCCTGCTGCTTGTTGGATTCGGTCTTCACCCATTTATTACCGTTTCCAGCAGTTCTTCCTGAGGAAATGTGACAGGTATGGTGATGAAGCCTCAGCAGACTTTTTCCAAAATTTCCCATGAACTAAAACTCAGGAAAAGATTCCTCCTAAAGGATGGACAAAGATGGTAGTGTGCCAGCCAAGTGAACTGTAGCATGAGATGTTATACTCAAGAGTTTTCCTATTAAACTTTCATTGGAACCTTTTAAACAAATCTGTTGCTTTGTAGAATGAGGAGGCCAATGAAATATTTCTCCTGGCTAAAAACTGACGGGATATTTGGAATGAAGAGAATGGTAGCTTAGAAGGAGAAATTCCATGGCTTTCAAACTATACATCAATGAGTTACTTGCAGTTTCTTCTCATTGTTTGCTCAACTGGTATTTTCAAATGTCTCTCTTTGTTGATTTTTGGCATTGAAATATGAGTAGGGACATGACAATAGAAAATGGGAAGGCACATTCCTGAGTTTTTGGGTACATTATTCCATGGATCTATTTTGTCGTTGCACATGACCAATTGACCTTTGAAGCTGTGTCAGAAATAACTCCGCATCTTGATGGATGACACTGACCTTAATAACAATAACAAAAAGCGAGTAAAAAATGCGGTCCCTTTTCTTTGTAATCACCATGGACTGCTGGCTGTCACACTCAGACTTTCCTTATTGTTCTTCTCATTTACAAGCCAGACAGCCTTACAATGGTTTTTACTTACTGCCTACTGCAAAGAGCTAACGTGGGGCTGGGTAGTGCAAGTGCAGCAGCCAGAACTCCATGGTACAGAGAGAAAGGGAAAGGAGTGGGAACTGACTTCAAATACATGGCAGGGGCTTTGAGGAAAGAGTGTCACAGTCTGTTGGGGCACACTGAGACTCGCTGGTGTTTTTCCAGTTTATTTCTCCTGTAAAGAAAAGGCATTCAAACACTGCAGTGATAAACATGGTGTTTGCACCTAGCAGCATGCACAGATGAAGACATTTCTGGCTCCTGATAACACACAATATATGCCGTATTGTGTGTGTATTGCATTAAGAAACAGACGTGGATTAGATTCTTGTGGACAGATTATGGAATGTTTCCTTTGTATTCATGGCTGAAACGGACTAATAGGATTTACCTGATTCAGAGATCAGATCAGGCCTTGCTTAAAGGAACAGGCAAACCAAGAATAGGAACAGAAACTTTCTGTATCAATACAAGCAGGGCAAAATAAAGAAATAGAATGGCTGCAACTTCTATAATACTTCCATCCTCGTGTGGCATAATACAACCTACTTATTATAATTTTAAAAAATCTTTTTCACAGCCATTCATTTGAAAATATCATATTTTTAAAATGTTGGTTAAAAAGAGGTAGGAAATAATACAATGTCTGGAGTTAATGGAAAAAGTGCTATATTGATCTGATGCAACTTTTGTGCCTCTAAGTTTCGGAAGAAGAGAGTACTCACAGTACACAATTTACTAAACTTATCTAAAGAAGTGAGTCCAGGATGATGAGCCTTTACCCTCATGCTTTAAAAAAGGCCTTTGTGAATCTATTCTGATCGGGTACCTTTCCAGATTTCATGCCCATTAAAGCATCAATTACCTCTGACATTTCTATCAGTATCCTATTAAGTTTGCACTTACTAAATTTCCAGAAATCTTGAGCAAATTAATCCAGGCATTAATCAGACTGCAGAGGGAATAACTTAAAAAAGGAGGAAGAAGGGACTGGTATAATTTATGGTAATAGATTTTGAAATAAATTGCTTCCTTGAGTTAATAACGTGTTCTCTTGTGACTACATACTTGATATTACACTGGAAGCAGTTCTTTTTTGACTAGATCAATTAGTTATTGTTTGCACAGCACTTTGAAGGTGTAAAGTACCATGTAAATGCAGGCTTGTTGTTATTATTGCTGCTTCAGTCAATGATTTAGCAGGATCATATTCCTCTTTGCAAAACATATTTAACAGCTGTTCAGTTCCCTTTAGCCACCCCATCAAAGTGGTTGTCTTTTCTTTCTCTCCCATACTTTTAGGGAAACCTCGGTTGTGCTGGTGGGTTTTCAGTTGGAAGGTTTCTTTCTTATAACACTCAATAGCCACCTCATTGTGCTGAAAAGACCCAGGAGGGAGACAGGCCAAAGTTATTATTACCTATTATTACTTGTTATTGCCTCAATTAAGGGGTTTAAAAGCCCCCCAGACCTGGAATCAATAAGATCAGAAACTGAATAAATTAGTTATATTTACTCTGTTTATTTTCTTCCCCTTACATGACTGAATCTCTTACGACAGGGATACATCTCTGTGAATTTCAAAGTCATTAGAGTTTTGAAATGATAAGGATTAACTGAATTGAAAGAAATACTATTTTCAAAGGGGCTTGTTTTGGGGCTGCACAGTAGGAGACATTCTGCATTGTATGCTGAAGTCAAGTTAGATATGGAGACAAACAATGGGTAAGTCGTTAAGCTTCAGTTGAATTTAGGGGCTTGAAATACTCAAAGCTGGTGGGATTCTGGCTGTTTGCAAGGAAGCTCTCCGGTACTAATCCAGTCATTCCTAACAAAGAGGTGGAGTTGCTGAAATGCAATTCTTGTTTTTCTCTCCTGCTTTTTTAATCTAACCTTATAAATATTTGAGCCTATTGCTGAGCTTCTATATGGCACAGGACTCCGTACATCACATCCTAATTGTTCTTTCAGAACAAAATGAGAGCTAAGCAAAAAAATGGGAAAGTGAGAATAGGGACGTTGCAGACATAGACATCTAAGAAATTGTGATTAATACCACTCACCGGTTTTATAACGCTTTTGTCTAGTGGCACTGGCCTGGAACAAACAATAACAAACCAACCATAATGTAACATCCCCTGAGAGCCATTTGGATCATGCAGGAGCTGGAGAGCCGACAGCATGAGCTAGTGAAAATTGCTCTAATTACTTGTTAAGATACACTCCGAAGTCTGGCAGAGGAAGCTGTGCTGAGCACCACAAATGGTGCAGCAGTGCCACCACCTGAAAGAAAGGGAGACTCTAAGGGGGGAGGAGAAAGCAGCGAGGACAATTAACTGAAAGCGTGGTAAAGGGATTTCTCATTCTGAAATCTAACTGAAATCCTACTGCAGCCATTCCCAAGGAGGCTGGCCTTTGACCTCGCACCCAGAGATCAGTTTGTTTTCATCTCTAACACTAAGTCCAGGATGTACTGGGTATGGTACGCGTGTGAAACCTGAGCAGTAGAGAAACAAAACTAGGACAGGAAAGGGTTCTCTCCTTGCATGTGGTGTAGGAAGGTGCCATGAAGGATCTCTTGTTCCCTGAGCTCCTTCTGGAGGCTGATGTTCCTTCTGCATGCCTCTTGCTTTCCTTTCCTACTTTTCCTTTGAATCTTTGCACAGGATTCCAGAGGTATTGGAAGGTGAAAGTAGAAGTTAGAAAGAAGCACAGTCTTTACACCCTCTTTACATCCATCTCATATTTGATGACTGGGTGACAAGACAGTAAGAAGTGTGATCACCAAGGAAATATTTTTACTAAGGGATAGCACTCAGCAACCTTGTCTTCAGGCTCTTATCTAGTCAGGCATGCCTGATGGGGCACCTTCACAGCCTGACATACACCAGGCCCAAATCATTGGAAAAAAGGAAGAATTGAACTTTTCTGATGGCACCTTTTCTCTCTGATATATGCCAGGGACTGCTAAGATTTTGTGTTAAATCAAATGTTCAGTGTTTGAATGTTTCTGTAAGAAACTCCAATACTTATTGAAGAATCTCAGATGTTATGATCAGGACAAGACAGAATATCACAGAAAGAGGTGAAAGCTCTTTATATAAATTTGTTAATTTTAAGCTGTAAAGGATTTATGTTTATCACCCTTGGCTGATTTTGTAAAATGCCATCTGTGGATGATTTTGTAGGATTGTCATCCTTGGCTGATTTGGAAGGCCCACATATTGTGGCTTCAGAAGAAAAAGCAAAACTAAAATGTGCTGTTTAAATAATTAAAATATTTAACTGGGAGTAATTGTAAATATTTTCTACTTGTGAAATGGTTTTGCTTTCAAAATTTCAGGCTCAGTTGCCACTTCTAATCCTTTTCAACCCTGGTGTCTATGAGTTGGAATCATTAACTCTTAGCAATTGGGTTTCTGCTGTCATTGCATTCAATTTAATATCGGTTATGTGGATTTGAGTTTTTGGTAAAGTTTCATTTGTTATTCAGCATTCAGGCAAGAGTCCCCCAAGCCCTAACAGGTTATCAAAAGCAACTTTCTGATGATTAACCAGTCATAGTCTTTGCTGTCTTTGTTATGTCAGGTTTCCACTGTTGATTTTAAACATGAATTTCTAATAAACACTATTCCTAAAAAGTAAAGAAAAGAAAAAGTTTCTCAGTTGGGAAATAAAGTAGCTGAAGTGTTTCTATCCATTTATTGGCAGCGTGAATGGTGCAAAACCAAACAGGTGCACAACAGAGAGCTAAAATCTTCTGTGAGCCTGTAAAAACAAACTACCCCTCCCTCTTTTCTGCTGAGGTGAGTATAAGAGGGAGCCTTCCTGTTTGTTTTTTCCCAAACAAGGAGGAAGCACTGAGCTTTATTTTCCTATATCTTGTTTAGCCACCTTGATTAGAGTCTTCATTCAGGTTCCTTAATGGACAGCGTGTTATATAGGTTGTTTGAGGTTAAGTAACAATGGGGAGCATGGCTAGCACAGTTTCCCATGTCTCTAAATATAAACACAATAAGAATCCTGTTAAGACAATGAAGCAAGATAGAAACAGGCTTGCTGCTCGAGCGTGTAGGTTCTTTTTCTTGTTTTCTGGCCATTATGTAAACTGACATTCTGTTTTTCCCATTTGAGAGCAGACCTCTGCCTTATCATCATCACTGCAGATGTGCCCAGAGAGTGTTTACCAATAAGGAAAAGAGACATTGCCGTTGTCTGGGTTGTTATTTCCTACAACAAAGAATAGGGGAGTTGGGATGAAGGAGGAGGACGGAAGGCAGCCGGTGTTGAAACGCTGCAGGCGACAATGTAAGCAGAGCCCCTGATGCGTGGTTAGAGCAGAGCTGTCGCAGAGCTTCCACCTTCCCTCGGCAGTGTGGGTGCACGGGAGAAGTGCTAACTGCTGCCATACTGCTGCCTTCGCACCCGCACCCGCAGGCACAGAATCTTCTGATGAAAACTCTGCGAGCTCTTCTCCTCCCCCCAGTGATAGTTACACCAGATCAAACCCTTCCATGCAAGTTTGCGACACTCAGCTCAGCTGGGTCTCGCACCACACGAGTCATCTCTGTGTCAGCTTGGTTTTATTCTTGTGCAGGCCATTTACACCAAAATTAGCTGAATTATTAATTAATGTAACCTTAAGCAAAAGGTCCTGCCATCAGTTAGGCCAACAAAGATTTTCCACAGATGGAGGAGAGGTTACGTTTTCCACTAGAAAACTGAATTATCTGCAAAAATAGACAATAGTTGCTTTGGAGCAAAATCAAATTAAAGTATAAACAGAGGCAGAATATAACAATCTGTAGGCTGGAAGAATGTGCAGTAATAACAATATTTTAACTGTTAAATATTCATGAATATAACAGAATTTAATAAAGACAAGAAAGTTACAAAATTCAGCTGAGCTCTGGATCAGAGCTTTTCTCCTTGCTCAGATACAAGATTGCCTTCTGCCTAAACTGGCTGTGACTGCTAAAAAGCAATTTCTGAGAGTCATGGAGTATTCAAGCTTGGGATTTTAGATTGCTTCTTTGTCTGAAAAGAAGCAAGCTCAATGTCTTTAGAAAGTGTACATGAACCCCACCAGCCACTAAAACCTCCCTTCTAAACAACCCAGCTGTCACTGCACTTGTAGCTCTGTAGTTTCTGCAAAATACAAATTATAGTTTTCCCTAATTCATTGTTAGGACAAGGCTTTAACAGATACTTGATTAAGATCTTGGAGCATAAACAGTTAAAGAGTGTAAAGATCTGAGAAGTGGTTTTGCCTGTGGTACAGCCTTATGCTGTTTGTTTCTTAGTGACACAAAAGGGGCTTTAAATTTTTGCAGTGGGAATAATAACCAGAGTTCAGGTTTCACTTATGTGGCTAAGAGAAATAAAAACAAGAGGTAAAAGTGAAATCCTGACCCTGTTAACAAGTAAATGTAGAGTGTGAGGACTTGAAGTCATTCTGACTTCTCCAAGCTATAAATGTTAAAACCCAGCAGTGTCTGTACTGGAGTGGAAATGCCTCAGGTTCTGTGTTCAGTAAAACCAGCTTCATTGTCTCTGCCGCAGCTGATGAAGACATGCTCAGCTGCAGAGCAGCACAGGTATAGCCAAGAGCAGAATTTGTGATCTTTGGAGTATTTGTCCAGATTTAGCCTCCAAGACAAAGTGTCACCATCTGTGAGCGAAGGTCTTGGCAGCTGTATTCCAGGTGGCCATTTAACTTGTATTAATATAGCTTCACCCTCTGCATTGATCCCTTTGTGACAGTTTGGAGATGCCATAGAAATGGAAAGCAAGGGCACAAGGTTACCTCTCCTGCACTGGAGTCACACACATAATATGTTTTGACCTCCTGGGATTTGGTGGAGTGGTTCATTAGTGCAGTGGAACGTATTGAAGACTCTAAACTTTTTCTGCCAGGTATTTGTCTCTATAATTACATGCCTTTTTTTTCTTCCTCCTTTTTTTTTTCCCTTCTCAGAAGCACTCGTTTCTAGAAAGCTATTGGGCTAATGAGCCTGGAAATTTAAAAGAAGCCTTTATGTAATTGTTATGGCACATTTTATATGCATTGCAACATCATATTCCTATAGAGAAGAAAATCTATATTTCTCCATCATACTTTAAAGACTAATTCCCTGGAGTAATCTCCATTCTTTACTAGTTTATTCTAAATAAAATTGATTTTTTCCTGGGAGATTAAAACCTGCCTTGAAGATTGTGAACGGGTTTGTTGTGTAGGACTTTATTAATAGACTCCCTGCAGCCTAATTCTGTTTATACGACTTGAAAACAATAAAAAGAGTTGACAGTTTTGTCAGTTGTGTTTGCTTTTTTAAAAAAAAAAAAGTAAAAAAGGAAACACAGAGCCCTCTTTGCCCTGATGTAGCAAGCACCGGCGCTGTAAACAAACTTCAACGGAGCGTTTAGGAAGATGTGAGTCATTACTCAGGGCAGAGCGAGCTGTTGGGTTTATCTGTGAAATGAAATGTTCCACCAGGCAGGGAGGAGCCCTGGGGCTCGGTGTCGAGCAGGACACGAGGGTTTATCGCGATCAGCAATGGGGCTGCAGGAGCCCGAGCAGGACACGCGGGTTTATCGCGATCAGCAGTGGGGCTGCAGGAGCCCGAGCAGGACACGAGGGTTTATCGCGATCAGCAGTGGGGCTGCAGGAGCCCGCTGGCAGCGGGAGAGCCCCGGGCTCCGGCTCGGCCAGCCCCGCACAGGCGCCCGGCCAGGGCCAGGGAGGGCTGGAAGGGATCGTGGACTTCCTGCAGAGGCCCCGAAACTGTGCCTTCAGTTCGGGCGTGGGGAACAAAGAGAGAGAGAGAAAAGAAAAGAAAAGAAAAGAAAAGAAAAGAAAAGAAAAGAAAAGAAAAGAAAAGAAAAGAAAAGAAAAGAAAAGAAAAGAAAAGAAAAGAAAAGAAAAGAAAAGAAAAGAAAAGAAAAGAAAAGAAAAGAAAAGAAAAGAAAAGAAAAGAAAAGAAAAGAAAAGAAAAGAAAAGAAAAGAAAAGAGGCCGCCGCTTAACAAGTGCAGTGTTTAACTGGTAGATAGGAGTGCAAATTTACTATTCCTAGCCAATTGTATTCGAAGTAAGAGAAAGGAGCTGAGATCGGGGGTGTTAATGCGAAGACATTTAGTTCTAAACGCGGTTATCTTCACGGAACTGAGGATCGCTTTGCAGGTGATTGGACAAACTTCTCAAGGCTCTACAGTCAGATGTCTTTCTAATCTGCCTTACCTTAGGAGCTGAATGAACCGTGGCTCTTCCCCCTGGCCGAGCACCGGAGTTTCTACTACTATAAAAGCAGGGCGAAAGCAAGCTTTTTGTTCAAGATAATTTGACAAAAGTGACTTTTGAGCTTGCCTAAATTTCCAGCAGCTTAGTTTTGTTATGGGTCAGCCTACCACAGCTGAGTTCCACCCCTCGAATTCTGTCACCAAACCATTGATCTGAAAATTCCAATATTATGTTATTCAACAGCTTGCATTAATTTATGATACATGATTTTACTGTAGACACGGTCTTTATTTCTGCTTCATGGCGAATTGATTCAAATTTTGGAATTTGTGCTTAAATCTCTCAGCAAATTGTTACCTTAGAGCAGATAAGGATCATGCAAACGTTTTTCTACATGAAACACCATCAAATCACCTTTCTAAGAACTTTCACTGAGTTCTTCAGCTGACAACTGTGCTCTGTAGTAAGCATGTGAACTCAAATCCTACTGATTTGAGTTCAAACTGGTCTTAAATGTCATCAAATAATGCCCTGAAAGTAACGGTGGTCTTTTAATTGTGGTAAACCAGAAGTGACTTCAGAGATATCAAAGGGTGATATTCATTTAAGTAACCCAAATCATGACAAATAATGATCTCGTGACGCAAGCACCTTGGAGGGTTCAACTCGAAATTTACCTCAAGTGCTGGAAAGTTTGTATGTAAATTCTGCTGTGGTGCTGCCCATCGCCCTTAAGCATTTTTTAAATGGAGAGATTTTGCTCTTTTGAATAAAATTGTAGGAATATGACTTATAAAGTGCCATCCATTCATTTGTATAAGGGTTACATTTCACTTTCTTTATAAAAACTCAGGAGATCCATGCCTAAAAAGGTATGTAAAAGTGCATTTAGAACACATTGGAACATGTTACAAATGGGTGTATCAGGAGTGGGTAACTTCAAATTAAACCTCTGTCACAGAAATGAGGAAAAGAAATAAAACCACAATCCGTATTTGGCTGACCAGCAGACTGGGGATATGAACCAGGTCAAGGAATTCCAAGCAAAGGTAGAGGCCGAGAAGTATGAAACCTGAGAAAAGAAATGAGCTAAATATCAGTGTTTCTGAACAGCTTGGAGGTCCCTATCTTCCCTTAGCCAGAACTTTGAGTTGTGAACTTTAGTCATCTTTTGTGCTTTTCACTTGATATAAGAATTATCTTCAAAGCAGTTATCTAAAGTTTCCTGTCCACATAAAAAAAGCCCAACAACTTAAAAGGAATACTAAATACAACTGAAAGCAGTATAAATCTACTCAATGCTGAGTAAAAAAAAAAATTGTCCTTTTATCTATAAGTAGATCATTGATTCTGACACCATCACATCATAGAGTGGGGGGAAGAGGAGCTCCAGAAGAATAGATAGGAGAGGATAAAATAAAACCCCTATCTTTAGCTCCAGGAATTACATTTAATTTGGATGGTCTTTTAAAGTATATTTATGTAAGACAGGATTTCTATTGAGCTAATAATAATCTAAGAAACATGCTGTTATAAATTCCTGGGATATATGTTCTTAAGGTTTCTTCTTCCACCCTCTGAAAATGCATTGAACTAATAATGAATGGGGACTCCAGGCCCATAAATAGAAACACTCAGCTTCCAGTCTGGTTTTGGGCAAACTTACTCAGTTTCATGGAGTGATTTGATCCAGGTACTATGTACAGTGACCTGGATCTCCTTCCAGTGACACTGGAGCTCATTAAAGGCAGCAGGATTAATTTGTGTGAGAGAGAGGAGAGACCTGATGCTGCAGCCTTCTGCTGTAGGTAAAAACAAGAAGAGATGATCAGTTAGGCTTGTTCTCATTATGTCTTCAGTCCCATCTAGTCTGATTGTTGTAATTTAGGATGTACACACTAGTGTAGAATAAAAACATATTCCAATTTCTAGTTATTGCCTACAGTTGGTATTGTTTGATGAAATACTGAAATGTTTTTTGAGTGATACTCTTGCTGCTATGATACTCCCACTCCTATTAGGCTATTAAACAAAACTCATCCCATTTGCTAGTCTTCTAAGGAAGACAATATTTTGTACGACCAGAAATATCAGGAATGAATCCTATATTAGTGAATGTTTTCTTTAGAGGTGGAGATACCATGGAAGAACAAGGTCACACTGAAAAAAAACACAAAAAAGAACAAAAGCCACAAAAAATAATTTTTTAAGAAAACAGATTCTCCTTGTGTATTGGATTAAATTCAATATACCACCAATGGAGTTAGACCAAGGTAAAAGAGGTTGTAAAAAGAGAAAATCTAATTAGATATTTTAAAGCAAGAATAACATTTATATGCAAAAAAGAAAAAGTAAGAGCCTTAGTGATATTATGCAACTTATTTGTGATATGTTTTTCTGAAATATAATCAATGTTGTTTGAACCTGGTCTTTTTCTTGGAAAATTATTTTCAGCAATAAAGAACAGAGGTGGAAAGCAGTGTTAACATTGGTCAGCTCTTACTCTCATTAATTTAAATAATGCTGCTCTCAAAACTCATCCAACAGCAACAGCTCTGTTCAACAATTTCCTTTTCAGTCCAGTTCATTGCTATCAGCCCTTTACCCAGTTTCCTCATCACCTCATAATGTCCAAAGAGTTGTGCTGCTCGTTTTCCTTGTAGCACTGTTCAAAGGCTGTTGCTGGAGTCCATACCCTGTTCACAGAATCTAATAGAAATTGGACTAAATGTGGTAAAATATGTTAATTATCACTGCTACCAAACCCCTTGTGTGCATGTGAGCCTGACGATATGGGATAGTGAAGGTCTTTGAGAAATCCCAAACTACACCAATTTGTGTCCAGCATCAGTCTGCGGGAGAAAATGACCTGTATATATATATATATATATATATTAAAAAAAAATTAAACTTTTATTCATGCCTTGATCTTTAAGATTATTAGGAAGGAAGTTTTTCAGCTTTTGAGAAAGTGCTTTAAATGAAAGTGTATATTTGATATATATGTTCTTCTTACGTTTTTGTGAAAGGTAATTTTTTTATCTTATGAAATATGCTTTGAGAATATACATCTATGAGACAACCAAATGAAAACAAATACTTGCTACATCCTATTCGTAGTAAAAGGTGTGTAAAGAATAATTCAAGTTACTGGTAAATGAATTTCCTCTTTACTTGACCTTTGTAAAGCAATAGAATAATAATCACAGGTCTCGCTCCATGGTTATTCCATTGTTTTTAGTCTCCTAGTGCTGTTCATGCACACAGGTATGGTGCTTACAGATGCATTATCATTTCCAAATAACTGCTTCAGGCAAACCGTTGATGGAGTGCTGCCATCTCTTGGTTATGCAAATTATATGTTGCAAGATATTGGGCACTTTTCTGAGATGGAAATGCCCTCCCTGAATAGCTTTGTTATGTGAACGGTGATGTTCAGCTCTAATATTCAACACATTTACAGGCATTTTCCATTTAATGTGTTCAGCAAGGTTACTAGAGATTTTTGAGAGGCTTTGAGTTTGTCCTTCCTATTAAAGATGAGGAGGTTGGCTGCTGCTGTGAAAGTTTATCTTTAAGCTGGTAAAAGCACTAAAATGCTGTTCAGCCCAAGCACATGGACCCCTGTTATGTAGCTGGTGATGTCAAGGAGAGCCCGTGCACATGTAGCACTAATGCTTATGCTTATGTGTGCTTCTGTAATGAATAGGTAGTAATGACAAGTTGTCCTTAGTGAGAGTCAATTATCCATGACCTTACAATAAACCACAAAGTACAGTAGTACAGGCAGGTGATGGGACCAGACCCCTTGGAAGTGTGGGCACAGGACGGTACCAGAGGCCACAGGGTCATCAGATGAAAGAAACTTAACAGCCACTGAAATGTTAAAGTACTTTCTCTATAATGCTGAAATAATGTGGATTTAATCAGAACCTCAGGCACATTTGCCCCTATGGAGCTAAGGGGACTCGAGTCAACCACTCATGGGTATTCTACGTGCAGTTGCTCTCCCAGGGGCACCCACTGCCTACTCCAAGTCCTTAAAAAGCCACCACACTCTTCCTCAGAGTCCGTTTGCCATGGCAGTTTCCTTGGTAGTGCAGGATGACAGATAAACACTGTGCTGATGAAATGGCACACACTGAGCTTTAGCAGCCCGAATCCGAAGGAGGGAAGCTGTGCATCCCCTTTGTATGCCAGCTCCTACATTGTATTATGCATTCTCCTCCTGGTTATTATCTTCCATAATGCAACTTGAAATTGGTTATTTATCCATGCATAAACATGTAGAAAATTCCACTTACTGGCAGCACTATTTATTCAGTTGGTGATAGGCATCTTTAAATACTCAAGTTAGGTACTTCCTGGTCTGTACAGGCTCATAACATGCCACAGATCTGTTGGATAGATTTTAGTTATTCTTTTGGTAATTTACAGATATTCTGCTTGGTCGTTAATTTTCTGCCTGCTAAGCAGTCACTCCACTGTTTCAGTTGGATTCAGACATAATAATTAGGGCTCATGTCTTTCAGGCCTCCACAGGCTTTCAGTGATAGCCTAAAAAATGTTCCCATCTCAGCTCCACCTACTACAACTTTTCTGTAGTCATACCCAAGGCTTTCAATGTTGACCTCTTTTGGAACAGTTCTAGCTTTGAAAAGGTGTGAAATGTCGATTTGATTTAAGTGGTGTTGAGTAAATAGGCTGCATTTACACGAATTCTTACAAGTTAGAGACGTGACTGTCACTCTGTTTTAAAATAAATGGTTGAAAATATACCTCCAACACTCTGTTCAGGGAATGTGGTGTCTCTAATTAGCAGAGTAAGGAAATGACACATCTGCTGTATCCTAGGGACATGATGCAGGCATAGGCCTGAGTAGGAAAGAAAGGAAAATACCTTCTTAATTAAGCTTTAGTTTACTTTTCCTAGTTCATCTTTCTTTGCTCAGTTGTTTATAGCAGGTGACAGCAACAGTGGGAGATGAAATAATTAAATGAGATTTTTTTTTAAATCCTCATTCTCTGTGTGAAAAGTGGCTGCAGTCTATGAAACACCCTGATGGTTTGCATATTCTACTGCTCTTTCAATATTCTCAAGTCTCCCATGTTCCTTCTTCCGCAAAAGCACGAGATAAATAGTCTTGCTAATTGGTTGATTCAGTTTCTAGTAACATCATCCTTACCAAATTCCTTGTTAAGTGAGTGGGAAAGAAATAAAGACTGCAAAACTCTTTCAATTTTCTTTGTCTGGGTGAGGATCAAATATTCATGGAGAAAATGAAACACTTTCATGAGACTTAAAATTCAGAGTAAGTGGTTTTGAAACTGCTGCCTAAGGACACGTTTTATAAAGCTTGGAAAAAATGGTCTGTCTGTTCTTACCAGCTGTAATCTGTATGTGAGGGGTGTAGTGGGGCTACACTGAAAATCCTTTTCCCTCCTTTTCCACTTCACCGACAGTGCAGCAGTTTAAGGAATGTGAAAGAATAAAGAATGTGAAGGCCTTCCAAATTCACACTTGTTATTAGAACGGTCAGGAAACCATTTCTCCATTGCCGGTCTTGCGTATATTTGCATGGCCAGTATGGACACCACATTTCAGCAGTGGTGTGAGGAAAACAAGGTGTTACCTCCATCCCTTACCAGGACAGCCTGAAACTGCTGTTTAACTTTGGAATACCTACATTTCAGGTTTCCTTCCAAAGTGAAAATCTCCTGCTGTGTAGCCAGCAGCTTTGGACAATGTCACTCTTCACTGTATAAATCAGAATCTTGGATGGGTTTTTTTTAGGACACAGTTTAGGTCAGAGAAGCATTTTGGAGGTAGAATAGCTATGTCTGCATTATGTGAGATTTCTGAGGCACCTACAATACTAGGGCAGAAATGAGATTCCCTTCTGTGAATCAAAGTAGAAAAGCTGGTGTGGCTGAATTAGAAGTGCTGCTGGAAATCAGGGAAAAAATTGTTTCGTGGCCTTATTTAATATCCACTGATATTCATGTGTTGGATGTCAATTCTGATGGATATTTTCCATGGCCTGTAGGACAACAATACAACCACCTGCCAGGCTGATTACATGACCTCTCAGGGGATTGTTTCTGCTCGCTTACACCCTGCCAAGTGAGCTGTAGTTTTCATTCCCACTCTACTCTCTTCATTGCAATTAATGCATTGGTGAATAACATAGTTATTTCTTCTCATTCTTTCCACTTTTGTATGAGGAGAGTTTTTGTGCTTCCTGGACGCACATAGGGACACCCCTTTGGGAGATGCCTCACTTTAAAAATATATTGACTAGTTTAATCAGGGGTGGTAGTAAGTTATTCTTGTCTTCTCTTCTTCAAAAAAGAAAAGAAAAGCTTTGCTTTTGATTCTTCCTCTTGTCTTTGTCAGTCACAGGCGATCAGAGGGTGCCCCATGTGAGCAGTTAACTGCTCTGAGGTTTGGAGGACAGAAGTACCACCCTGGACGTGACTGCAGCAATGTGCACGCTCAGAGTGTTGGTGGTGAGGAAGGAAACGATTCCTTCTCCAGGACCCGAAGCTTGGAGGCTGATGGTGAGAGAGTGAATGAACCAACTCACCCTGCAGAAAGCAGCCCATCAGTGGCAGAGATGGCAGTTTACTGGGAAATGGCCATTTCATTTTCTGTGTTTGTGCTAGTAAAGGACCCTGTCAGCACACATTCACACACACAACTCTAAGTGCAACTGTCTTTGATCGATTACACTGCAAGGAGGCTGCTTGTTATTCTTTGTTTGTTCCAGTTTATATACTAGACTCTCTCTTGGTCACCTTATTATTCTGATCCTTGGGTGAATATTTAATACATAATCACATATTTTTAGAAATTAATTTAGTTCCAGGCTCCTGTGTTAAAGCTAATTAATATTTACACTTTATTCAAATAAGGAATGATTTTTCTACATATTTGACCTTGTATAAGATAACAATCCTTTCTCTGCTATAAACCAGGAATGTTTTCAAACACCTCTTTCTCCACTGATCTAGATGCTGGCAGCAAATTTTACAAGCTTTTGTTTTATTTCCCACTCCTCTTAGATGCTCCTACACAAATGTATCTCAAACAATTGGCTATGAACTATCTATATTATTCTGATCCATATGTCGACGAAATTATATCAACAATATTTACTGCACTGTAAAGCTTTGAAAGCATCCAGCAGAACATCAGCTTGCCTGGTAATAACTTTGAAACAGAAATAGGTTACATTTTTATAGCTTAAGAAAAAAAAAAGGTTAATATTGATTTGAAAAATTCATACAGAGCCTTTTTTGGTTTTAGCATACTCAATAAAAGAAAGGAAGCATGTGTATGGGTCAGTTTTAAGAAAATGTGCAAATAATGGAAATAATACTGACCAGTCACATTATTCTGGCAGGTAGAAATATCTAAACCTCAGCATTGTTTGGTTTTGTGTTTTTATGTTACAGAGATGTTACAGAGAGATTGTTATGTTACAAGTTTCAAGAATTCCATGACTCAAATCAACTTACCAAGCTGTCCTAGAGAAACAAACTCTAGCATAAAACTCAAGTACTGTAGAGACTGTTACATTTCTGCCATAGGTGATGAGCAACACTGTCAGGTTCAAAAGTGAATTAGCAGTCACTCTGGTTTTACCCTGCATTTAAGAAAAGAACAGTTTTATTTGTCAGGGCGTGTGTGTGCTGTATTTCTACTGTCACTGTTCTTTGCAAGGTTGCTCTTGTGCTTCATTAGGAAATTGAGGCAGAAAAGTGCTTTCAGCTGCATTATTCTGTGGCAGTGAAACTGTTTAAATGGTTCAATTTTTATGCAGGTGAGTAAAGATTTCATATCATTAGGCATCTGTCCTCGTGATTCTTTGGTTATGGCTCACGTGGCCTTGAACTTGAGATGACAGCATTGTTGGTGGGCATTTGGAAAGGAAGGCTCCTACCTCCTACCCTTTTCAGAGAGGTACAGAAAGTTGTCTTTCTAACTTCCTGTGGAATAGCAGTACAATTTGCACGAGACAGAACAAAACAAAACCCTGAGCTAAATAGCAAAATAGAACACAAAGTCAATGAAATTTATTGATAGCGCTATTAAAAAAATCATAGAAATCTAAGTGCATACATGTTGTCTGTGTTCCTGGACGAGTGAAAGCATCTTTTAAAACAAAACTTACTTCCAGGCATAGCACAAACTTTACCCAGGAGGAAACAGGAAAAAAATGTGTTTAGAGTCCCTACAGCAGACAATTTCTGACAGACTGACTGATATGCAGAGCAATTGCTGGATGAACAGAGAAACTTGCCTTGGCATGGTATTGATGTGTTTTTCTTATGTAACTTGCACCATGGGGTGTAGAATGCACACCAAAATACACACGAAACACACAGCATTATAACAATTTTATTTTTTATCAAATACATATGAAAATGCTCACACCATGAGGTTCTACATGAGGGCTGCAGCATCCTCCTTTTTTAGAAAAGGACACTCTTACACTTCTTACACTTCGTGCATGAATAACAGTTCAGGCAGAATGAGTACACAAGTCCTAATGCAACTTGACACCCACGTGAAATTTTAAAGCTCCTTCTCTACAATGCAAAAATTAATGAGGATTTAATCAGAAACCTCTTAGAATATGGAGCACAACTGTAAAGCTACAAATGAGAGGTATTCCCGAACGTGTTACCGAGAAGAAAATCTGCTGGATACTTTGTAGGTGTAAGGGGGTTTTTTTCTTTATTTGTGAACAATTAATCAGGTAAACCTCTGCCCCTGAAGGCAGAAGTGTTCTGAAGAGCAATGAAAATGTCCTCACATGAGCACACAGTTAATAAGAAACTGTGTTTTACATTTAAATATAATTTAACTAAAAAACAAGTCCCCTTGTCTAGTCAAACAGAGACAATAGCGGAATGACTCATAGACCTTTCAGTGAAGAGTGACTAGTACCCAGTCAGGAGGAATTTCTCTCTTTGCCAACACTAATGACTATTAGTATGACTATTTCAAATTATTAGGAAGATAAATCATGGTTTATTATTAAAAAAAATCAAAAGCTAAAACATTGTTAAGAAAAGTCATTAATTTGGCCGCGGGTAGTTTGCTGCCTGTGGGTCTTGAAGGGTGTGGATTGAGGACACTGTCTCACCAGAGGGGGTGTGTTCTCTGTGTAGCAGAACTGGAGGATTTCAATTCTGTAATGCTAACAATGTAACTCACCTTTCCTGAGGTGAACAGACTGCACAGGGCTTTTAGATGTAATTACTGCACAAAGTAGGAACTTCAAATAAAGATATAATCCCTGCTGATAAAGTGATTCATAACACCGTAAGCGAGTAGATGGCAAACCTAATTAGGCTGTTTCATAATGATCACTTCCTGTATTTGCTGTTGCTTTATGGGTCACTGTTTGGGAGACAAAAGCAGCTGTGACCACCATGTGATCCAGAACCTCCTAAGCCATGCTCAGCTCTGCTCTGTGACCTGCTGCTGGTCCATGAAGCGTGTCATTGTCAGGCACCAGGAGCACCAAATTAACACTTGATACTGTTTAAGCTGACTCCCAAAAAAAGGCAGTCCATGGGGGCATCCAGCTGATGAATGCTTGTCACAACATCAATCCACAGCTTCTGTCTTGGTCCAAACATGATCCCAGCTGATCACATAGAAACGCTGCTTGCTTGTACTCCTTGTTCAGGATGTGACAGAGAGGCTGACAGAATGAGTATAAACAGTTTAAAAAGGAAAATATGGGATTGCAGTGCTCATTTGGAAACAGTGGGAATAGGAAGTCAAGAAAAACAGTCTCAGAATCCTGACCTGGGAAAACAGAGGTTGTGCCCATGCTCTTCCATGTTCCAGGAAGGAAATAAGTCCCTGTACAAGTGACACCACACACCCCACTCACAATAAGCACAATACAGTGCAGATGTGGACAACTATTTTAGTTTTTATAAACTGCTTCATTAACTTAATCCATTTTAGCAGGAAAGTTGAATAAGAGGGTAAGTTAAAGGGAAAAAACATCCAAACAGTCCCTATTCTTACTATGATTTTTAAAAGGATTTTCTTTTACACAGTTTTAATCTGCTGTAATATGTTATGATGTATGATTTTTTCTATGGATCACTGGTGGATAATCTTGTACTACTGCTGATTTACATCACTGCAAGCCATGCCAGTGTTTGTGTGACAATGTAAGGCAGAAGTCATTCAACTCACTTTCAGCTGGTGGAATTAAGAAAATTCATGCATATCCCTACTGTTCAGACCTTGAGAACTATTAATTGCCTTAAGATTAAGCTTAGGAACAGAGCAGAACACTTAATCTTCTAACAGGTCTAAATCTTATTTACCATTCAGCTACAAGCTCTTTATTAAAAAAAAAAAAAATCTTCAGCCAGAGAAGGTTTTAATTGTAGAGATTTAACCCTTAACCAGATTCCTGGTTAGATTAAATCTGATCTAATAAGCTAATTGTTAAAGAGCTGATGATGCGTGTCAAACCTCTGTGGTCAGTTGCTTATGGTAGTGCTTGTACCATTTGCACCCAGGTTTGTGGTGCTGTGTAAGGGTGACCTGTACATGAATCTCCTTTATGTGAGTGCCATAGTCCCATTCACATTGTTTTTGGGAGATGCCTTTTAACCCCAGCAGCAGGGCACCCTTTAACTTAACTGTGCAGAGCACCTCTTCTCTCTCTCACACTTAGCATAGACGTGGTATAATTGAATAAAGTGCTGCCTCATGTCATTAGTGTCCATTGCAAACTGACTGATCCTTCCTCCTTTGGATATCAAGGGTATTTTCCCTTTTTAACACAGATATTAGGAAGATTCGGCCTGGTATTTGATAGTTTTCTGTGACAAAATACAAGATAGCCAAGATGGAGCTATGAGTGATGTTTTGGGATCATAGGAGCTGAAACAATCTCCAGTGCATTTTTATACATTCTTATGCATTCTATTCTCTACATCTCTGCACCAAGATCTGTAGAGTACATGTGGCATTGGGTCCTCTCCTGCAGAATACCAGCCTTTTGCAGAGTTTGCTAAATAGTCATGTAACACTTCGCATCTCCTCTGGCCGCTCTCCTCTTAGAGATAAAGGTGTTCTTCCATGTAATTTTGTTGGAAAATAACCCTAAAATTCTGAGTTTGCAGGAAAATAAGAGCTTTACCAAACACAGAAAGCAAGAGAAGCTGGCATCATGCCTATTGGCAGATCACTGACTTTCAGTGCGGGCGTTGGCTACCTCTGTTCCCTGTCAGCAGCCAGAGCTGTGGCACTGCTGCTTTCCCCACCGCCAATGTTTGAATTCACACACAAATTTAGGTCATTGCTGCAAGGGAGTGATCCTTGGTTCCACTGACTCAACTCCCACACCTGTGATCTGAGCAGGTTGAGCATGAACAGGGACAAACCTGCTGCATCCTACTGGCCCCAGGTTCAGCCTTTCTGCACTGGAACTGATTCAGCTCATAGAATACACAGTGACAAGTTACTGAATGTCCCCTGGTTTTGAGAGGCATTTAAAATCAAATGGGAGCAGGTGAGACCACTGCACTCTGAAAGCAGCACTTCCTTTTCTTCTCTGAACACTGATAATAGCAATTGACTTGAGGGTTATAGCAACCATCTCCTCTAAAAATAAACGTGAAGCATTTTCCATTTATCTTGCTGTAATAACTAAAGGAAGCAGTTTTTTTCAGAGTGTCTAGAAACCAAATGCAATTATTGCTTCCTTCCTAATACTGACCCAGCAGCCTACAATTGGTCCCTGAAGACTCACAGGCAGGTTGAAAGCATCAGCTGAACACACCATCCCCACAGTCGGCTCACGGAGACACGGAGCCCCAGGGAGATGCTGTCCCCATGGACACAGGTCACGGGGACATGGAGCACCAGGAGGATCTCATCCCCATGGGCACGGCTCACAGGGACACAGAGCACCGACCACTGCCAGGAACGACACGTGTTTGGGGCAGCTCTCTACCATTTAGATTTTTATTTCAAAAATGATGACAAAGAACGTGTTCTCCTGTCTCTGGCTGCCCCCTCCAGAGCGGGAGGCTGCAGCCCGAGCGCGGGGAGGGAGCTCAGGCACGAGGCTTTGGGAGCTTGTCCAGCTCACAGGCAGCTCTCCGGAGGATTTCGGGATCCCTGAGCTGCCTGTGCCCCCGAGCAGCCCCTCCCGGCCGCTTTGGTCTGGGGAGGAGCGGGGGAAGCGAGGCCGGGAGCGGCTCTGGCAGAGCAGGGAGCGGGCGAGGCGCGCCGGCCGCCGCCGGAGGGCAGCCTGGTGTATCCAAACCCCCAAACCTTCTTGGTTTATAAAGCAGCCCAGTCTTCAGAGATGAACTGCTCCACGGAAAATGCTTCCGTGAAAATACTTGTTCCAAGCCTTTAGGTTCGCCCGTGGTTTTGCAGACAAACGCGCGGCCAGCACGGGGACGTTTTTAACTGGTGCCCATACAGCCAGCGAGCGGCTCGCAGCTATCAGTCCAGGGAAAATGCAACTCTTTACTCCTTCCATTTTCCTCAGAGGAGCAGGGGATTGCGGGTGAGAGGAAAGCTAATGTCTTTACAAACAATTTGATGGGTGAAGGTGTGGGTATTAACATTTTTGAAATGGGTCTTAGTGTCTACTGACTTGGGTTCTTCACAGAGCCCAGCCAGCCTGCCTCCTGAAACAGATACGGGTCTGCACAAGCCTGAAGTTCTGAATTTCGGGGTAAGACAGTAAGTTCAAGGGGACAATAGGTGGAAAGCGGTTCAGGAAGGCTGTACCTTCCTGGTACCTCAGCCAATTGGGAAAGGAAGACGGCAACATGCAGCCGGGAGTTTGGGGTAAAAGGGGGGCTGCGCCCTCCAGAAGCCCGAGAGAAAAAAGCCCGCGGGCGTGTGCGCCAGTGGACTCTCTGCTTTCGTTCGAATAAAGTTGCAGGACTCCCCTGTCTCCTTTTTGGACATAAACCTCTGGCGTTCGTGGATGTTCCTGACACGGGCAGGGTTCTGTTACTGTGCTGTCTGCAGGAACAGAATCTGCATCCCCCAGGTGTGCACAAGTGAGGACAGGAGCGCTGCCACTCAAAGGCTGTGACAGAAAATCAGGTGCAATGCTAAAGCTGAAAGGAAAGGAGTGAAAGAAAAAAATTCGCCATTCCCCAGTGTTTGGCATTACACGTTTGGCTGTAATGGCAGATACATTAACCCTAAATTACATGGAAATGTCAAAGCAAATACACCATGAAAGCATCTAAAAGCATGTTTATTCCCTGACACTCTACTGCCTTTGAACTGTTATCCTATGCCTGTGTAGCTATAATTTATAGATGTAAGAGAGAATTTCAGAAAATTGGCAGAGGAAGGTAAAAAAACACTTCAGAGCAAACATCTATTTTAAGAAAAAATTACTACCTTGTAGTAGGGAAAGCTTTTATTTAGATTTTGGTGTTTGAAGCATTTCTTGGTCTGACCACCACCAGAGAAAGAAAAGCAGTTTTTTTGAGTCTCAGGTTTTGCATTCAGCCAGTGATGCCACCTCCACGTGTGGGTTTCAGAATTCCTCTGGTCTGGAGGATGCTGGTGCAGGTCAGAGAGGGCACAAGTGCCACTTTTGCAGCTCATGCTTGTACCACAGAGCTGAGACAGGAGAGAAATCTTTTTGTACTGTATGAAAACAGCAGCTGATCAAATCATCCACCTGTGAATTACTTTAGGACAAAATTAATCACGTGACGACTCCATTGAAAACAGCAAAGGTAGTTGGCTTCATTACCATTCAGGAAGGTGTCAAAGGATGACCTATGAGAATGCTTTATGACACCCCTTATGTGTGTTTTTGTTTGATCCTTACTGTATCGAGTAAGACTTTGTAGAGAATTCAGCTTTAAAAAGTAGCTACCAAATGTGCATGCTTTCATGGTGTCTGTAATTGGAAGACTAAAATAAAAACCTATAATGTATTCAAGGATACAATATTCAACAGGGATAGAACAGCCTATCCCTTAATATCTTTTGTGCAAGTTTAGATCTGGATTAGGCTTAGGAGCAGAGCAGTAAGATTTGAGGATGAACATAAAGGCTGTGGGTTAACACGGATGAAGTTTAATTCTAACATGGTCTTCTCACAAGTCTTTGGTCATAAATGTTACATGCCTCGTGAGGCCCAGGGTGTGCCAGGGATAGAAGGATATACTTCTATTTATCCTGGAAAATATCCTTTCCTATTTGGGATCCAACCTAGAACTTATGTCCCAGCTATCAATTTGCATGCAAAATCCCTTAACTTTCACTGTTATGGTTTCCTAAGTTATTCTATAATTTATCAGTAGCCATCTAGACTATAACACATCGTGCATTTTCCATGACATCTAAAAAGCTAAATTTCCCAGTAGTTTAAATTATTTTCTGTTCCAAGCGCAGGTAAAAGATTTTTTCCTGTTGTCTGTCATTAGATTCCATACAAAGCCTTATTAACTAGATGGAGTATGTAAGTGAAGTTTGCTTCTTGTGCTGCAAGTCTTTTCGTGGTTGCAGGTGTTCTGCACAATTTAAATAATAAGACTTAGTTATAAAATGTTCAGCAAACAAGATGAATTAAAACATTTCAGTATCAAAATAGTTCAGTGTCACCACCAGGCAAACAGAAACTTCCCATGCTCACAGCAGCAGGGACTTGGCAAAGGAAACTACAGTTATTCTACAAGCCAACCCAGAAGCCAGATGGAAAGGCAGGAGTAGGTCTGGGAACTCCTGGATGACAAACTGTCGTGTCACAAACACCCTTGCAATACATTTTAAAAGTGAAAGGCTGGACATGGCTAAGCAGCATCAAAAGCTCCAGTCTCAAGCTGGGATTCTCCTAAGTGATCCCTTGTAGCCACAGTAGTTCCTAGCTGCAGCCATAGAAGTCAAGGTGATGCTTGGAGTTGAACTTGTGGAAGCAAAGTCCAAATAACAGCTGAAAAGATTCACTCTAATCATAGAATCTGGATGTAACACAGAATTACATAATTCATCTCGGATAAAGACAAAGCTATATACATTGCACACTCTCAGGCCTTTTGATTAACAGAACAAGAAGTTCTCTCTGACAGACTGCAGGGCCAGGATCTCTCCTTGTCATCTCTTCCCTCTCTGATAGTGGTTTTGGCTAATTCTCACTGGGTTTATCGAGTTTGAAGATTTTTTCCGGTTCTTATTTTCTGTAGAAGGGGATGAGATTTACCAGATATTTCATTGCTGATTTCATCTGGAAGATTCAGACAGCTCTAGCTTAGGAGTCTTCTTGAGAAACCTTTGGGAAAAGCCATATTCTGCACTGGGAGTTCCTACATGTACAATATGGGAAAAGGGCACACCACAAAGCCTGGGAGCTGCTGGGGTGTCTCACCCTTAGTGCTGCCCCTGTGTGACACTTCTCCCTCCTGTCTTCCATATTCCATTCTGTTGCTGCTGCTGTCTCAAAGAGGCCCCAGAAGCAAACCCACAGGGACCCCCATCATGGTCCCTCTTGCTGGACTGGAGAGGATCAGGGTCTGCATGTGTGTTGGGATTTGGAAAGCTGGGAGGAAGACATAGGCTGTGCTCCTTCCCAGCCTCTTTGGGTGAGTATCTGGCATCTGTACTCAGGAAAGGGAATTTACAGCTGGGCGAATAAATAAAATGTGAAGATCTTCCACACAGTCAGCGTTTGTGGGATTCTGGCTCCTGAGTGTGTCTGATCCTTTGGACTGGCATATTTCCTTTGTAGTCATCAAACAGGCTTGGGCTGGGATGAAGAGGGAAATCAAGAAGCCTCTGCTTTTGCTTGCAGGCAGTGCTGGGGTTGGCTTAATACACTCCTTTGCTTAGGAAAAGAGAGACTCACTGCTAAGTTTAAATTCAGAAAACAAACCTACCTGTAAATCCCTTCTCCTCCCAGTGGAGCTGAAAAAACAGCAAAAGACCAACGGAAGTAAAGTTTAATTTGACAAAAATAGGGAAAATACCTATTATTTATTCATTAGCTTAAGCGGTGAATAACAGCACAGCACTAAAAGTGTGAATGACAGGAATAACACAGTGATTCCCACATAGAGCCACAAAATCTCAGTGTAGGCAGAAAGACTAGTTTGATGTGACACTGATGTAGACAGGTAATTCCAAACAGTTGGTGTGTATTATCTTAAATGCCATTAAAGTAATCAGTTGTGAAGGTACTACAGACGTAAATTTTCAAATATCCCTGGATGACTTGAATATAATGCTATGGATCTGAAGTGAAATCTTCCTTTAATGGATTTAAATCCATTGCACAATATTTGAGGACTTGAAAAAGAATAATTTTCAGGATTTTGACAGACATAATGTGAGTTCTTTTAGGCTTAGAGGTAAGTATTAATAATACAGCTGAATGAATGACTTCCTTTTACTTTTCTGTGATTTATATATAAAAGAGAAATTTCGCAATAAATTTGTGTCTTCAGCCTGTATCTTTGATTTCCTAAGTAAAAAATATAAGCATTATTCGAAAGACTGTATCTATTTCTTTTAAAATGTCACATATATAATTATTTGACTGCAAATACAGGTTCTTAATGTCTAAAGAGGAAACCTAAAGGAAGAGGTTAAGTGAAAAAAAGGCCTTTAAAAAAGTGTGGGTTAGTTTAGAATGTGAGTTGTTTCAAATGTATCCATTGAACTGATTCAATAAGGGAGTGATTTTTGTGTGCCTTGGGTTTGCTCAGCACTGCAATGTGTATCATTCTCCACATGCTTTGTTATGCACTGCAGACTCAATGAGACACATCCTCACTGCACGTCCTCTGTACAGATGTGTTTTTAGACCTGCATGTAATCCCCTTCATTAGAAATCTTGGTTTTGATATTTAAAAACTGCTCTTTTCCTGATCCTCACAGCCCTAAGGAGGCAAGCCTTCATTGACAAGCTTTATTAAATCCAGACTCTTCTTGTTTTTAGAATGATACAACTGAAAAGATACATTCTTGTGTGCGTTATTTTGAGATTCACCAATTCCTTCAGTCTGGAAATACTGGTATTAATGTAGAACATTATGCATGTGTATATGCATAATGTTGTACATTATGTACAATGTGTATATGCATTATGCATGTGTAGCAATATGCTACTACATATACACATGTAGCAAACATCCATGCATATTGCACAGTGATTTTACAACGGGGAGAGGCCCACGCATGAAGTAGAAAACCAACACACTAGGAATTACCTCCTGGGATTTCCTGAGAGAAAAGGCATTGACAACCAAGAGAGGTGTTTCAGCCTGTTAATGAGCAGATGTAGCTGGCAATCTTTCCTACCTTGCTCTTTAAATAAATCATTATGTGAGTAAAGCCTAATTTCTGATGTGCCTTTGGTGAGTTGGTTGTGAAACATGCACAAAAGAAAGCAGTCCATGCTGCACCATTCATTAGGCTTCTTTAATGGTTATTTATGTGTATGTCAGAAATGTGTGGTGCTGCTGAGAATGGAATACATGAACAGCTGTAAAGGCAAAAGAGTGTTTTGGAAGTTGTGCTGTTCGTTCCTGCTCATTACCCTCAGGTATAGATATTGTCTGGGTGCCCATTTTGAGGACTTGATATAAAAAATTGCAAGTGACATTTTTTTTTTTGGCAATGCCTTGATATTATTTTCTTCATTCATTTGAATTTAAAGAAGGTTCTTGATTTTGTCATGTGTATTTGCCTGAAATATTGGTTTTTCCTCACATGATGAGTAAAAGATTTGATAGAATTATTTAAGTTCAAATTGTGCTGTGTTTTGTTTAATCTCCTTTTATATCTGGGGAGCTCAGAAGATCCAGGTATTGTGAAAACATTTGTCTAAGTCTTATCTTTTTATTTGATCCACAGTGCTTCATATGAACAAAGAATCACAATGGGCCATTTCAACGGTCAAATTGAAAAAGATCTGATTTTGGTGTTGCGAATCTTTGGAAATCAAAATACTTAGATGTAGGAATTTACTATTTTGTATTCCTGTTTAATTATTCAGCTGCAGTGATACAGTTTTAAAATTATGGTGCAGAAAAGTTTTGAGATTTCACTGGTGAAGCAGTTAACCTGACATGCACTGAGCAAACCTGGAACTTAGCAGGAATGCCAGTCCAGAAATGTGGGAAAACAGATACAGGATGTTTGAAGTGGGGAGCCATGGTTCTCCAAGCACTTAAAGAATTATGTGCAAAAATATGTTGCTCAACTATCCTGTGCCTGGTGACAGACATATTTAAGTCCTCAGTGATTTTTTCATTCAAAAGATGAAACTTTCGGAGTTCTGGTTTTGGAGTAAAGATTTTCCTTTTATAATTTTTTTTTCCTCAAGAAATGTTGCTTGTAAGATTGTGTTGCAGAGAGCTATCAGTATCCATTTACAATTGCATTAATTCATGTGTGACCAAAACAAATTAATAAATGTAGCATATGTGGATGGTCATTAGAAAGAAATACTCCCTGACACAAAAAAGGAAGTAATGAGATGAATTGCTTATACTTGAGCAAGATCCAAGACAGTTTTAGGGAAATTGAGAAGGTCTCAGTAGATATTAATCAGAAAAACATCAATAATGCTTAAACACCAGAAAAAGCAGCATATTCTCAAAAATACACAATATTTTATAGACACTAACAATACACTTTTATTCCTAAATTCCAGTCAGGCTGAGCTTCAAAAAGTGGGATAGGTCAGAAATATTAAATACTATGAAAACAAATTTAGAATTCTACTAGTTTTGGCTTCTTTTTCCTAATGTGTGCATGGAGGAAAACTAAGAGATCTGTGGCTTAGAAAAGCTGTTTCCAAAAGAACGTTAAGCATGTAAGAGTTAAGAAGACTCTCAGTGTCACATACTGAGAAATTCAGGCTCAGTAGAGCCTGAAAAAGTCAACTCATGAACTGTGCCATGAAATGTCCTTCGTGCCATCAATAAAGAGACTTTGGGTTATCTGCACGTGGACAGGAGAGAGAAGGACAAAATGGTAAAATTGTATTTCATATCCTCTCTAGGCAACCGTGATAAAGTCAAGTCATATTTGCAGCTTCAAGCAAGAGGAGCAGGACTTTGATAATTCTGAATCATAGATGATTCAGAGTTTGGGACTTGTATTTATACAAATTAAAGTGTAAAATTCATGTGGTTTCGTACTGATGGAGGGGATGTACCACATGCATGCAAACACCCAAGCTTAAATAGGTAGATCACTGCATTCCACCACTGCAGTTGCAATTACAGGATCTTATACCTACATTTTGCCTTCCAGCAGTGAAGAAATGTCCAAATATGAATAAACCTCCTTCTATGCAAGGGCATTACTCTCATACTGTGCTCCTTTCCAAACTGATATAGATGGGTATATGAAATGCACAGGCATGTTCACTGAGAGAGTGACAGAAAATTTCCTGATATTTTTGCATCTGAAATAGATGAATTCTCTGTCACTCTGTTTTTCTCCACAAAATATTCTGACATCAAGGCTGGATAGCATAGCATCACAAATGCCATTATCATGTTGATTGAGGTAAAGGGCAGAAGTGTTGGTCGGGGCAGTGCAGAAGAGAAGAGAAATTTCTTACAGCAAAACTAAAGCTTGAATCAATTTAAATAAAAAGCCCTGTACTATCCGGGGAGGGGGTGGGGTACTCACACAAAATCTGGGAACTAATAGTAAAGATCACCATAGGGGGAAAAAAAATGATGGGAGAGGGAATAAATCAGCAGAAAAGAGAAAACTGCCCTGGAAAAAAATCTGAGTAGAGGAGAAACATGAAAAGCAAATACACTCCTTTGTTTCAGACTTAGCAAAGCTGCAGTGTGGATTGCAGCTCGAAGTTAAAAAACCCCTCAGCCTCAAGTTGCTTGGGTCAGAAACCACCTGAGCACAGCTTCAACCCTGTCCTGTCAACACGTATCATTGGTTTCATCTGGACTGCTACAGCCTTTTGTTTTCTGGCCTTTCAGGACCCTTTATGGTCCATACCAAAGAGCTCCATTCTGTATTTTTCTTTCTCACGTCCCACTTGTCTCTGCTTTATACTGGCTCTGATAGTTCCTTTAGCATCTGCTCATATCTACTGCGCTGCACCAGATCTCCCTGTCAAGGTTCTTCTTTCGTATAATCCCGGTCTCTGCATTAACCTTTCTCTTTTCTTTGCTTTTTCTTGTGTTCTGTTAGCACCTCTTTTCAATAAAATGCATTTGTAGTGTCCTGCCCTGCTCTTAACACAGTCCTTGTGCTGGACTTCGTGTCACTTTCCTTCAGTCCATTGGGGTTTTTTGGAGACTCTGGACAAAGCACCTTCCCTCCCTTTACTTCAAATTTCACAGCTGTAATATGGTGATAATACTGTTGACTTCCTTGGTACAATGTTTTCAAATCTACCAGTGAAGTTCTGCATAACCAGTGAATATTATTTCTATTGAAATCAATGAGCACTAAGGTGAGCAGTGGGTGTCTCTTTAATGTAAGATCCTGTTTGATCTTTCACTGTCCAGCTGAGACAAAGAGTGTGCGTGCTGTGTATCAAGTGCAGGCTGCAGCCTGAGCTCCAGCTCAAATTTATTTATAATACACAGCGTGTACATGATTTCAAGGTTATATCATTGGCTTGAAAAGCCAGGATCATGTCTTAAGGAGGGATTGTGAGCTGTATTTGTGGCTCCCTTCCTGCCATGGGCGTGGGTACACAAGAGAGAGTGAGGACAGGTGTGTGAACGTCCATCCTTTGTCTGATGAACACATGGAAGCACATTGTTAAAGGCATGTTAAGCTTTCTACATGTGTTAAACATATGGTCTTGTCTTTCCTTAAAATTTCCTCAAAAGTCCTTTCTCTCTATGTTCTAAGAGCAATTCTCCCCAGAAGGTGAAGTTCAAAGCTGTTGTTTCTGGAAACAGAAGTTTAGAAAGAAAATGCCACATCAGTTTTGGCTCTGGCAGCTTGTGAGCATTTCTAGGTGTCTTTCAACTTACCCTTTTGGGAAACAAACAGTACAGGTAAGAAAAGAGCTGGCACACACTTATCCTGCATTAAAATGAAGGTTGTATTGAAATTATTTCAGAGAGATTTTTGGTTTTACATGAATCATGAGTTGTAAGCTTTTCTTAGTGGAAACATCTTAAACATTTACCTTGTGAAACCATTATTGCCAACTTCCCATTAGTTTTATGTGTAGGAGAATAATATGATGTTTCATCAGATACTGAAATACAAGATATTCTAAAAAGTATATGAAATATTGTGTGGAAACCTGTGTTTCAATAAATAGTGGTTAAGTTTTTCTACACCTGTGAATGCTAAGTGTTACACATTGGTATGGGATAGGAATTGATGGGTTGCACAACCTCTCAAGGGCGTTTTCACACCCAGATTCTAGTGTTTATGGTATGATCATAAACAATCTGTCAAGCAGTCATCTGTCAAGCAGTCATATATCAATGAATATAGTAGTGTGTATTTTTATCTTTGCTTGTTTGCTTGTTTGGGTTGTTTTTTAAAAATTCATTTAATACTGACATTGTTGCAAGAAAGCATTGTGCTCAAATCTTTCAGGGATCTTTGGTAGAACAGATCACCTATGATCCCTGTATTTGTACACACTTATTCCCATGTTTTGAACAAGCCTGTTGGTGCTAAGAGTGCTTTAGAATTTAAGACTACGCTGAATGTGCAAACTCCCACTATTCTGAGATGGACTCATTTGATTAGGTCTTGCTTAATTTCTTCTTCAGTGCTATTTTCTTATTTTCTTCCACGATAACCTAATGTATAAAACTTAAAAGGTCTGCAGACATTAAGAAATGAAAAGGAGAGTGATTCATCTTGGCTGTGGACTGAACAATAGATTTCATCACTGTCACTGCTGAGCAGAGTTCCTTGTCTGCTCCTGACATGATAACAGTCAGCTGTACTACCAGCCTCCAGTGCCCCAGGAGGGAAGCTGACTGCCAGCTCTGACTGTGGATATTTTTTTTTTTTTTGTTTTGTAGCACTGTAGAATAGAATCTAAAGCTATCTATACTAGCAAACAAAGAATTTAAAACTATTTGAATACTTGCTGTTTCTATTTCCAGTGTAGACTTTATACAGAGATGAGAATATTTCTGGACATTCTTAATTATTCCATAGACTGTTTAAGAAAAGGAAAGCTTGGATAGCTGCTGGCTTGGTCTGCTCAGTGTTCAGCCCTTCCCAGGCCTGATCTGTGTTGCTCAACCAGTGTGAGCTGGGGCCTCTTGTAAAGGCAGAGGGGATGTTTAGGTTTCCTGCTGCAGTGTTGGTGAGTTTGACAGTGACATAATCAAGAAGCTGTGTGGGTGGTGGGCAAATGGGGTTTGGTAAGAGGGCTCAGATCTGCACTTGCCCAGCAAGGCAGGTACTGCCAAAATGACTATGCCTGCTTATGATGGTCACCACGTTGTTGGACCCCATCTCTAATCTGCCATTCTCTGAGGTAGCCTCTTGCTACCATTTCTCTCCAGGAAGGAACATACAGTTTTCTCTCTTTCTCTTCTGGTGTGTAGCCAGGTAAATCTGTTGTGATCTCAGACCTTGCAGTTCCACTTTCTCCAAGAGCAACGATTGCATAGTTTCTTTAAAGTGTAGTGTTCTCTCCAGCGAAAGCTCTTTGCAGGAGCCATGACACACCTAGCTTGCTTTAAGGTTTTCCTTTCATCATATCATTCCCTGAACCTGAGGAAGATGCAGCTTCTTTGGGAACTCTCCTGGAATCTCTCCTCTGTCAACAAGCTGACCTCCATCCTCTCTTCCTATGAGATGTCTCAATTTTCTGGTGTTCAGCCTCACACTCCTGCCTTTGACAAATCCATTTGTGGAAGTGGAAGTGGGATCCATGAGTGTGACTCATTTGTCTGTCATCTTCCACGTGGATCCTGGACATCTGCTCTGTCGCATTCGTCTTTGCTCTTCCTCCTGCTACAGCACAGTCACACAGGGGATTGTCACCATCTGCCTTAGTTGGTTATTTGCCACTAATACTGTGTAAATAACATTTTATTGGGTAAAAATAATGAAAGTATCATTTACTTTTGCAAGCAAGCAGTTTACTTTATTGACAGTAGAGAGGCTTGTACCAAGGTGATGGCATTTCCTAACTTTTAATACTGAGCCGCTTCTTGGGAAAAGGAGAAAACTTACTCCGAAGTGGAGATAAGAAAAATCATTGTCTGAACTGATACAATCTGAAGTCCAAGGATGGTAACTGCATAGACAGAGGTCTCCAGATTCATTTCTTGTACATCCAGCAGAGTTAATCTAAGAGTGGCATTATTTTGGATCCGTGCAGTGTTGATGTAAGAAAACCATGGGGAAAAAAAAGAATTATTTTTATTAGTATCAGGATGAGCAGAGAAGTACCTGGGCAGAAGATATAGAAATGTCTGTTTCCATGCGATAAGCAGTAAATCATTTTATTTGAAACATTTGCCATGCAATATGTCACTATTGTCTTTGCAAGGTACTTTTTGTATGTGTGCGCTCCAGTCTCACCGCACTCTATACTGTCCAAACATAAAAAAGAGTAAAAGCCATCCTCAAATACTTGAGAATCTAAGTGAAAGGCAAACATAAAGATAAAGCAAATAGATAAAGGGAAGAGTGGAAGATGTAGGGAGTACAAACGGTTTGAGAGAGTGAGTCTTAGCCTTGTGACTAGTTCCTGCAAGAAATGTAGAGATCATGCTGGTATGGGGTTTTATGAATCATTTTGATAAAGCTGTTATCAAAGAATGAATCAAAATAGCTCCTGTTAAGGAAAACATTATCTTTGCAGTCTATTAGAATTCTTTCATTACTTGAGGACAGGAAATCTTGTAGCTACAATAGTAAATACAGTTTATGTGGATAAAGTCACTCAAAAAAAATTCTCAGTATAAGAAGGAAGTTCTCTTGTGGATTAGGGAGTTCTAAGAAGGTGAGAAATAAGGACTTGAGAAAAAGATTAGTAGCAATGTAAAGATCCGTACTGGAACTTGTGAAAAATGTCTGGAAAGGCAATAAATAGTATTTTTTTATGTTGGTTCTGACAAGGTGAAATTACATGGGCCTTGTTAACTCTAAGAGATACGAGGAATGCAGAAGGATCAAATGGTGATCGAGCACTCAGTAATAAATGACAGGTGAGCTTCAGGGTAGACAGCTGATGGTAACTGATGCTGAAGGGACAATTGGAACTAATCATACTGCCTGATAGATTCTAAATTAGCTGTAACAACTCCGAGAAAAATACTTGGTCGTTGCAGGGAACAGCATTGAGAAGGCTGCAGTTCAGTGCAGTTAGGAAGAAATTGAGATGTTAGATTGTATTAAGACAAAACAAGTATCATTACAAGAATTTATAGTACACCGTTGCCTGTATTAAAGTGTTCAATCTCAGCATTCTATCTCAAAGAGCACATGAAATAATAGAAAAGGTCCTAAAGAGAGCAACTGAAATGATGAAAGAATATCAAAACAATTGCTGGAGAAGTAAATGTCAGGATATTTGAAGACAGTGCTAAGGGGAAATTAATATGGGCAAATGTAATAGATGAATGATAGTGAGGTGAGTCCTCTTTTGTCTGTTTAAAAAGCAGTGAAAAGGATGCTTCAATTAACTTTACCAAAGTGTAGTTAAAAGGCAGCAGACTCAAAATAATGAGCAGAGCAAACTGAACACTCTGCTAACTGAACCATCTAAATGTTTTTGTTCTTGACACTTCGCTGAGAGAAAGAGGAGCTGAGATGTTCAGAGTTGGCTGTTCCTCAGTGGCTGCTGCTCTTAGTGGTGTGTGGCCACCCTGGGCCCCAGGGCTCTTGGTACTCCGAGGTACAGCTGGTCACCAAAGAGCCACAGCTGGTCACTCCAGGAATGGTTTCTGATCCTGTTCTTCAGGACCAGACCTAAAACTGTACCTTGTCCAGCCTCTGGCTGACTGACTGAGCCCCAAGTATTCTGGTGAGTGCAGCGCTCTCTGTACAGGTGAGGGAACAGCCCCTGATGCTGCCCAGCTTTCTGGCAGCCCACACCTGAGAATTTCAACTACTGCTCATTTCTGCCTTCAGGCCCTTAGATGTTGTACCAAGGATCCTGTCATGAGCACTTGAGCAGGTTAATTACCTTTCGCCCTGCAAAGCTTCATTATCACCACCATCTGTTTAGTGAATACTTTATCTGGACAAGCTCCGGTCTAAGTTTCCCCCATAATGTACCTTTGATATTTTGTGTAAACTTTTAAAATGGACAGATAGATGACAGTAAAATGATCAGAATATCTAGAATCTGTCATTCGCTCCTTCAAACATGTCATTGCTTCAATTGCAGAACTGCAGCAATTGCAATAATTTCCCTTTTCAGGCCTGTGTACCATTCTTTAGCCTAAAAATGACAGCTGATTTTTGCATGATTCATTTTCTGAATTTCAGCTAAAGTAACTCTGGGAATTTTACCCGTTAATATAAATTTTAAAACAAATAATCAGCGTAGTATTTTTGTTATTTTTCTTGGATTTTCATGGGCAGAACAAGCATGTTTATACTGGAGGTTTGAAAAATAACATTGATAAGACAAGGGCAGCAGACAGTATTGAAAGATTCTTAGAGATCCCTCATCCCTCTGAAGTCATTCCTGACTAAGTTTGTCTAATTTGTCCTTTAATACTCCTCACTGCAATTTAAACACATTAACAGAGCAGGAAGGGTAACCTCTTGCAAAACTTTTCTGTTATTTGATGACAGTTGTTGTGTCTCCTTGAGTCTTGGCTGAGTTAAACAAACCCAATCCTCTCAGCCTCTCCTCTCAGAAGGCGTTTTCAAACCTTTGATTGTTCCTGCTGCTCTCAGCTGTCCAGCTGACTCGTTTCTTCCTGGAAGGTTGGTGAATTAAACTCCCTACAGTGCTCTAGCCTCAGGCTGTGGCCTGCAGAGGGCTCCTTCAAATGTCCTATGAGTGACATCTTCATCACACGTCCTTGGAGGAGGGTAATTTCATTAGCAAAAATACTGACTCATGTTCTGCTGGTAATTGTTTATCCTCCACATCTTTTTTTCCCAATTAATTGTGCTATTAGGTGTTCCACGTGTTAAATGAGCACAACTGATGTTTCTATGTAAGTACAGTATTTCCCTGAACTGTATCTTATTTGTATCTTTAGTTTGTTTAGATAAGTTTTGCATTTTAATCCTGTCCTCAAGAGTCCCTATGCATCCTGCCAGCTTGATATTATCTGCAAATTTAATTACTGTGTGTTTTATTCCATCATTGAAGTCATTCATAAAAATGCTGAATAGCACTGAGCTCAGCTTAGGCTCTTGCAGGAGCTTTGCTCAACGCATCGTTTCCTTTTGGCAGTTAACCAACAATTTTACAGACAGTTTTTAGTACTTGTACAATAACTTCATCGAGATTGTGCCAGCTTAGCTCATTTTTGACAATATCAGAAGAGATTGTGTAAAAAGCTTTTCTGAGGTTAATCTAAAACTAATCCTCAGCTGAGAAGCCTATTAACCTGTCCTAGAAACAAGTCAGGCTGACTTTTAGGGAGCTTGCTATTTTATAGGTTGCCTTTTTCTGTTGTTAGACACTTGTCTGCCCCTCTGACTTCAAAGGTAAATCACAAATAGATCCAAGTTTGAATAAAACCAGCACAAAACATTTCTGTTACTTGATTTCTTTCCCCAGACTGTGTCCTTCTATTTATTGCTAATGTACTTGGGAAGTATTCTCATGTTGCTGTTTCCTTGTGTATTTATAGTTGTGCTTTAGCTTTTGTATTTTGCCTCTATGCTCCTGTAACCACATCAAGATATTAAATAGGAGGCAACTGGCTTTTATTTCAAAGCCAAGCCATTTTTCATCTTTAATAAGATGACCTAGTGGTCACTGCTGGCCTGTGCTTTCCAAGCAGACTGTTCACAGTTTCCTGCATTGTGTGTCTTTGCATATTTTCCAGTCTATATACACTGGATATCGACTCCATTAAAAAGACACAGCGTAAGCTGTTCTCCTGGTGTGTCACTCCTGTGCATTCCTTCCTGTTCATGTTCAAAGAAATAAAGTCAGCTGTAAGAGAGCTCATTTCCACTGGTTATAATAATGTTTGGTTTAGATGGTTTATTTCTTTCCCTTTCTGATGCAGGAAATAATTGTTGGTGATAATTAGAAACAAAAGAGCTGATGTGCATACTCATTGTAAACAAAGCATATTTTGCTGCAACAGGGGTGATTAGGCATGAGCTGTCAGCATATTCCCATGTTCTAAGTTAACTGTGCATTAAAAATAATAATGGGAATAATAACTTCTATTATACAGAGCAGAGTTGCTTTGCAGTCCCTACCTAATGTACTGTGGAAATGTAGCCCCCACCTGAGGCAGGTGACAATTGAAGAGCACAGAGCGTGCCAGCTGAGTCTGGGAAGGGAAAATGTCTGCAAAACTCACAGAGGAATTAAAAAAAAACCCAGGGAATTTTCTTGCAGCCCAAGACAGGATAAACATTTCTGTTAATTGACTGGCCAGGGATAGGAGAATGCTCCTTCTTTTCTGTGGGTTATGTGGGTAAAGATTTAGTGGCTGCATTCTGGCCCACAAAGGTAATTTCACATATGGCAGTCTCTGACAGCCAAAGAAGTTATCTACTCTCTGTTAAACAAGCATAAACTTCTTTTAATATTCCTCTCTATTGACATTTAACTGGGCTGTTTGTGACATGGAAATGGTGTGACTTACAAATCAACTCTGGGGTAATGTGGACCTTTTCAAGAGACCTGATTATGGCACACTGTGAGTCTGTTTGAGATGAATCTGTTTGTTTGTGTTCACTTTCTGTAGTACTTTGCCCGCAATAATACTCATAAGCAATAATAGCTGATTTTTCTCTATGATCATTTCCATAAGAAGTTAGATGAGAAAAAATGGTATTGCCCAGTGATCTGTGCATCATCATCATCATCATCATCTGTGCATCTAATCAGCATTTGCTGTGGAGCTTATGCTCCGAGCTGTAATACCAAGGAAAGGAATGAGAGCTGTAATTAGCAATTCTGAAAGATGGGGTCTGACTGGGGAATCCCTGCCCACAAGAATGATTGAACTCATTCTCCCTCAGAGCAGAAACTGCTCCTGGTAGTGATAGGGATGTCTGTGTGCCGTAACTTGGACTGAGGCCATCCTTTCTCCTCTGAAAGGTCACCAAAGAGCCATCAAATAGCAGCAGCTTTCAGCTTCATGTCAGAAGTCGTTTGCCAGTCACAAGGCAGCACTTCGCAAGGTTTTAAATTCACCCTGTTACATCAAGAGCAATGTAATAAGCTCTGGTAGTCACACAGGACACGAACCATCCTCTTGGATAACACTTAATGTATGCTTTGTCATCCCTGAACTCCACAGTCTTGTATTGTGCTATTATAGTTAAGGAAGAATATCTACCTGGTGAATTACTCCTACTAAATCTGATTTACTTGTGGCAAAGCCTAAAACAAACAGGCCAACACATTCACAGAAGTGAGATGTACAGCTTTCCCTTTGCTATTCCACGCACAGGAAAATGACAATGGAAATAACAGTGAAGGGTACCAAGACACCTTGAGGAAAATGACTGGTTGTAATCGTGCCTGACCTCTATCTGTCGCCCGTCCTTTATTCGTGGTCTGTACAACAGTGGAACCAATGCACATTATTAAAAAACAAAACCAATTCTGTACCTACTGAATGATAGACAGGGCATGTTATTTTCCAGGTCTACTGTCTTGCTTTCTACCACCTTTCTCTTACTACCAAAAAAAGGGCAAAAGGAAACATCTTTTTGTTAAAATTGTGTGCCTTGCATTTCTCTTCTGATAACAAAAAAACCCAGTGTTCCTATACTATTATTTATTACTGTGCATTGTCTGCTAAGGCTATGTTTTCTATCATGGGATTCAAATTGCTTCTTGTGCCATCAGCATTTTCCTTTTTCACATTTCTTTCAAGGCAAAATAGAAAATCTATTTCTCTGCAGTAGCAACAGTGATCTGGGAAAACTTTATTTAGGGTGAAAGGGAAAATAATGGAGTCAGAATAAGCATCTACACTAAAAGTCTATTTAGAACATCAAACCTCAATGTATTCATAAGACAGAATTGTATCTGTTTTAAATTAAGCTCAAGGAGATACAGAAACATAGAGTGTAATGACCACCAACCTGTCTATTTGCATTGCAGATTAAAAAATTGGAAGATGTAGTAAAGAGGAGTTGAGATGAAAAGACAGTGTGTTTATGGCAGACAGTATATTTATTTTGCAGAAAAGCTCTGTGAAGGCAGTGCCACTCTTGTAATGATAGAACCTGGAGTGCATTTAAAACTTAACAAATGCATTTCCACCCAGGGTTATTGCACAGGAGACCATATAAATAAAAATTCAAGCACTGCTTTCTTAATTCACACATACAGTTACATTTAATGACACCAGGACTTCCAACATGAGTCAAACCAGCAGGGTCTGGCCCATAAAAATGATTCTTGTTTGCAGCCTGCATGTTTTCTACAGCTTAGCACTAAGATATAAGATAAGGTACTGTCTTTGCAGCAGCAGCAGCAGCAGCAGCTCTGATTTAAGGAGATGCTGACTTCTACCCTCCAGCTCCTCATTCCCCTTCCATGGTACCTCCTCAGCTGTGGTAACACAAGTCTTGATGGGGCCATTAGACCAACCAAATGTGAGAAAAATTACAGCCGGTACCCTGTGCTTATTCCACACACAAATGGCAATGCAAAAGAAGAGAAGATCTAGGAAGTTTAACAAGTGTAGCTCATCCAAAGATAAATAAAAGCAGCCATTAGGCAATGACAGATAGAGAAGCAGGGTCTGGTTTTGTGTGCCAGACCTCTCCCCTAGTGCAGTAAATCTTTCAGTGATATAGCGGTCAAAAAAGGAAGGACTGTGAAGGCTAATTATTTAATTTAAAATGCTTTATTAAAATGTACTTATTACAGCATCTTCTGAATTTCAGAGCGAGCCTGTGCATAACAGTAGCATTTACAAGATTTAGCTATTACAGGAACTGACAAGTTTATGTTGGATAGCTTAAACTTTCAAGTTATCCCCTTTTTACAGGTAATGAGAAATGATAAGAAATTCTGTCTACAATGCAAGAGAAAGGAGGATCAGAAATTGCAGTGCAATTAGCTTCTTTTTCCTTTCTTCCCTGACTACAAGGCTAATGGATACTATTCAAACTGCTGGAGTCACAGATGGGGTACAAGGCTCTGTTCTGAAATCATTTAACTATGTGCTTAACTTAAAGATGTGAGCACTGTAAAAACTGAAAATGCTGAGATCGCTTACTCTTAATCTTTAGGGGCTCAGTATTTTGCTGATCAGGGCTGGACTACTGAGCCTTTACAGGAATGAATGCAAGCTGATCTGCTTATGAGAGGGTTTAATGGGAATTTCATTTTCCCTTTCATTTAAAATTCTGTCAACAGTATGTCCTTCCTGGCCCCTGCAGGAAGAAGTGTATCTACATAATGCTTCATTGTTGCTGCAGCAAATGGGCTGTAAAGTAAATGTTCTAATTAGTCTTTGAATCATTAGGCTGGGTGTAGTTTGTCCGGCCGAATTGTGAGCTCTAAAGAAATTCTAAAGAAAAGAAAAGAAAAGAAAGTCCTCTGCATATTTTCATAGTTTCTTTTTGCTTTTAGACTGCTGTGACTCACCAGTCACCCTTCTGCTGCCTGCTAGCAAGGGGAAGATGCTTATTTTTGTTTTTATCTCTACGCTTGCCATTTTTGACCTGAGATGAGAGGCTGGTATCCCAGAAAGCACATTTACCTTTATTTTTTACCTCGAGGATTTCAGGTGCAGTATAAGCATTCTGCTTCAGAGGATCATTTATGCAGATGAAAAACATTATTTTTGCCCTCTAGAATCTTTTTTAAACATAAGACATAGGCATGTCTTAGTGTCCAAAGAGACTTTTATGCGGGCCTTGAATAATTTAGTGCTGGTACTAACAACAATACATGCTGACATGACTATGTGTCACCTAGAGAATCTCCACATAGAGAGACTGTCTAGCTCTCAGTACCCCAGTGAGCTCTTCAGAGTGTTGAGGTGGCTTTCAAGTACAGAAGAAAGAAGGAATAAATGTATAAAAAGTGAACCCTTGTGCAAGAGAGAGCTGCAAATGGAGTTTGGATGTACAAGATCCTCAATGTGTGAAATATCTGAGGCTGTTAGGAGGATAAATGCACTGTAATAAGTCAAGGAAGAAAGAAAATAGAGAAGCTTGAGATGAAATTCCACATTTGTAATTCCAGGTTGGTTTGGGTGTTTTAAAATTTGTGTTGTGCTATGAAAACTCTTTGAGGCTCAAGTATATTCTGGTGTCTCTTCCAGTTAAAGACCTTTGAAACCAAAGTGAAAAAATGCTCTCATCTATCATGTTGGCTCTAGACTTAGTTAATTCCCTCCAGAAGACATCTACAGGCACAGGAAAGTCCCCAAGAAACAGCCTGGCAGAGGATCCAGCCTGTGCTGGCAGCTGGAAGTGAAGGGTGTAGTTGAGGAACTCAGACTCACATCTCACTAGGACACTGCCAGGAGATTAAACAAACAGTCCTGCTCTGCAGCAGGGCTGGCTTTTGGGGCAATGACACTGGGAATTCCTGTGCCGCTGTTTCACCTTATCTAATCTATTAACATGTTTGCCCTGGCTTTTATCTGCGCCCTGAGCAAAGCTGCGGGCAGGCAGTGCTAGTGCAGAGTGACATTAAGAGGGATGTGATGTGATCTGATCTGATGTGATCTGATCTGATCTGATGTGATCTGATCTGCCTGGGAAGCAGCTGTTGGCTCAGGTGCAATGCTAATGCAGAACAGCAGAGTAATCAGATTTACTGGCACAGACCTGGCATCAAGGTTGGCTTAATGGCAAAAATGGCCCATAATGGCAAAAATGGCCCATCTGCAACTGGTGTTGTCAGCTGGAGCTGCACTTAGTCTCTGGAATGGCTGGTTGCTTTCTCCGTGCGCTGTGTGATGAGTCTATTATTGTTTATCTTGTAAATATACATTTAGGGACCTTATAAACCTGCCTGAATTGTTGCATCTGTAGACTAACTGCTCCTTCATAGCCTTGGTGGCTCAGTTAAAGGACTGTCAAAAGCGCATGTCGTTAACTTGATTGACTACAGGAGCCCCAAAGGTTTATCATCCCAGTGCAGGTGTTGAACTGGAGTGTGGGAATAATTCGAGTGGCTAGAGCAGAAGAATAGGAGGCTGGAAATGTCATGGAGTCTCTCACTGGTGTATTTTGAGTCTCAACCTCACTTCTCACCCTTCTTACGGGAGTATTTGAAGAGAGAAAGAAATGTCAGCAAAGGCTTTCAGAATCTTGGATTTTAGGTGCTGTAGCAAAGCAAAGAATTTTACAAGCATTCCAAATCAAATGTCTCCATTTAGGAAATAACAGTTATTAATTCTTTCAATCAAACTACTCAAAGCTTTTTTTCTTGTGCAATGTTGTAGTTTACAGCCTATTTAGGTAAAAAAACCAAACCCAACCAAAACCAAGCAAAAGGCTTTAATAGGAGTTTATTATAGGAGTACCATAAACCTTGCCACCGAAATTACACTTTTGCAGAAGAAAAATGGCAGCTAGGTTCTCTCATTAAAGAGATACTTGCTAACTGCATTAAAAAAGATCAAAATAAAAAAACCCAGTAGCTTAAGTTGGAAATGAAAACTTCAGCCCTTCCCAAATGCAACCTCTTCCCATGGGGTTTGTGACCCTGCAACATAACAAACCACAGTTTGGAAGGGACCTTCGGGGGTCATCTGGTTCAGAGTCCTCCCACACACAGAACCAACAACATCACATCAGGGATTGCTCAGCATTTTGGCCTGTCTAGTTCTGAAAATCTCCAATGGCTCAAATTGCTCCCTTAAAAAAAAAAAAAATTAAAGAATCAGAAAACTATTTTGGAGGGATTGATCTGGCTCCTGCCTTTGGAGTCATACATCTAAAGTTTAGACTTTCAAGATCAGTGAGCAACTGTTGACTGAAGAACGCAAAAATGGCCTCTGGGAGGGAGTTGCACACTGTCCCTACACAGGTGTAAATTCCTTCTGAATAACTCTCCTTTAGTACCTAAAGAGTAAAACAAACAAACAAAACGAGCAACTTTCCTCTCTCTTAGGTTTCATTTCCAAGCTAAATTTTAAACCACACTACAGTGTTAGGAGTGCTGTACATAAAATTTTTGAAGTCAGGATAAAGAATGGAAACACAGAGCTTTTATTACAGTGCTGCTAAGGATGTTGCTGTAGTAAATAAAGCACTGTTAATATTTTAAGAATGGCATCCCTGAAGTATCTTATAAGATATTTCTCCTCAGCTGCCTTTCTTTACTTGGAAAAAGGAGAAGTGGTTCTTATAAACACACGTGCCTCTATCTCGTCAACTACACATGCAATTTTTTCAAGAAGCAATTAAATTTAATTATACTAATTTTTCACATCCAAATTAAATACTTTCTTTTTATACTAAATATAAATTAAGAATTTCTGAACTGAAATAATTTACACATTTTTCACTTTTTTCTTTAGGTGGACCTTTACTGCCTTAGGATAATGAATATAATTATAAAATAATGCCCCCAAAAGACAGCAATGTGTTTAGCATTGTTTATTCCAAGCAGAAAGCTTGTATTTACAAAGCTTGGCTTGTGCACGTGGGTGGGTCATGAAATTATTTATCAAATTATTTCAAAAAATTAATGAGATGATTGCAAACTGTACACAAATAACTCAAACAAAGAGAGATTACATTCAACAAGTAAATAATTAATTGTGAACTATTTGCCCAGCTCAATTCCAAACAAATTCTTCCAATGCCAGGGAAATGAAAGAAAAGGATGTTTGTAATGCCCGCAGATTGCTTTCACACTGCTCCGGCACAAGCACTCCCTCATTGATATGGAGTCATTGCCAGAATTTTTCTGTGATTTCCCTAAATTGCTACGTGTGCATGTTGTGTTAAATGGACTTCAGGCATCGGGAAAGTCATCTGAGGGAAACGAGGTCATGGCAAAACCGTAAGACAAAAAGTGACTTAAAGGAGCAGTAAATATGTATATTGTATTTTAAAGTGGCTTTGAAGCAAGGAACCTTTTAATGAACTATGGAGCACAATAAATGAGTTTTTAAGCAGAAGGAGAGGACAGAGATGAATGGGGGGGAGGGGGGGAAGAAATGGAACTGAGGAAACAAAATGGATCTGGTGTGAGCAAAACTGCTCTGCCATACTGTGAGAAGGAAGAGAGCAAACCTCCTGAGTGCCACTTCGTTCAGTGTTTAGAAAAAAGCACTATTTCTTTGCTAGGAAATGCAGGCCATTATCAGTTGCTGATATTTCAAGCATAACATGGGGGAAAAAACCATTAAAGTAAACTCAGGTTCTGTTTTTCCTCCCCTCTTCACTTGTAAGTGCAGGGACAAAAACTTCTTTTCTGAAAGATGCATTTCTCTATTTATTTATTTACTATGTTACCTATCAAAAGTCAATGTACAGTTGTATTTGTGTAGTTTGGTAATTTATTTCACCATGAAACATGCAGGGGTCTCTTTTTTTCCATGGAATATTTAATGTTATGTGAAACTCTACTTCACACTACTCTACTGATAAGCTATCCAAAAGGGATATTAATTATCTCATTTGGCCGTGATGTGCATAATTTCAGGTTACAAATGCAGAGCTGGAATGTGTGTCTCATTTCCACTCTGTCTCCATCTATTCATAGGACATTGCTAAAACACTAACAGAAAAACAAGGGACCCAGACGTAAAGAAGCTATCATAGGTAAATAAGGGACATAAGTAAGTTCACTCCACAGCAAATGATTTTTCACTATAGCTACCCACAAAATAGCTTTCTTCTTTCATGAGATATCCGAGTCCAAACCTGACAAATACGTATCGAAATCCCTGGGTTGATGCAGGACTGATCCAGACCTTCTGAGGAGCTCCGAGCTGGGGCAGTCTGGTGAATGGAGCACTTCAGATGAAAGTATTTAAATTTTCAAGACAAAATGTTGTGGGAGACTTTTTTGTTGTTTGTTTGCATTTTTTCCTTATTCCTTTCAGGCAACAGTGACCTTTCCACAGAAAGGGAACACCACTAGTAATTTTTTAAATAATAGAGTTGCAAATTTTTATTCATTTGTTTAAATTGGGACTTTGTTTTCCTCATCCTTTCCTCCACTTTATGCCTGCATTGCTGGGCTAAGGCTGAGCCACCTGTTTCCAGATCTATGATAATCCATTTCTTGGGTGGTTTTCTTCTCCTTGTGTTTAAATTAGAGAAAGGGAAGGGGATGGAAATATTCTCCTGCTACTCCATAAATGTTAATTCTGCTGCTGAAATACAGATGAGAGCAAGACTTTGTCTTCCCTTGTGAGACCTGCAAAATATACAGACAAAAAGTGTTTGTACATGTTTAACAACCAGGTAGTATAGCAAATCCTTCCTTAAATTTTTTTCTATGTAAATAAGCACCAATAAATATTTTGACTTTAAACACCTTGATTGTTTAGCATGCAGAATTTTAGACATGTCAGCTCTGGTTGTTTGATTTATACCTTTGACCTATCTCTAATTATTTTAACCTTATAATTTGCATAAATCCAATCTTTGCTGTCAGACTTGGAAGACAACAGAAATCCCCTTACGCATTGTGATTCACTAAAGAAATTAGAGGTGTGATACATTTTCATTTGACCCTTTACAACTTCTTCTAACTTTGAATTACTCCAGTGAATTTTTCTGCGGTTGAAAGTGAAAGATGTAGAGAACAGATTACTGCTGAGTGCTGCCTTGTGATACAGAAACCCTTTTTGCCTGCTTCTGACAAAGGGAATCGATGACTCCTTGCAACATCTGTGCTGTACCTGAGCTGCCCAGCTCAGTGGGAAGGGTTGGACTGTGGCTCTCAAGAAATTCAGGTCAGAGGCACTGGTTTGCTTCATTATATCAGCTATCAAACTTGCAAACTTGAATTTGAATTCTGTTTCGAATTCTGCTCGCTGAGTCATCGTGCCATAGGGAATTCAGGTTTTTTAGACCTTTGGTTCAAGCCCACTTCGAGCTGTGAGGATGCTGCCAGACTGCTATTGACACTTAGCACTGTAGATCTCTCTGAGGGGCAAATGGCCCTTTCTGGCTTTTCTCAGCTCCCTGGAGCCAGAGTGAGCATCTTTCCTGTGTGGGTGGTGGAAAAGTGCGGATGTGAAATGACAGTTTAAACTTCCAAAACTTATTTCTGTGGAAGAAACTGTTTTGAGACAAGAAATGGTGGCCTTATCAGGCATGGTTTCCTACATAAAATTGAAAAGTTTATTTAGTTGGCATTTGCCTGGTGCTTTACCCCAGTGCAAGAGGCTGGTTAGTACTTCCTTACCTCACAAGATGTGGTGACAGGCCTTCATCTGAAAAAACTGGGAGCTATTCTGATGTTGCAATAATGAAGGCCATTACTATCTATTAGCTCAGACGGATTAAAAGGTTAAACCAGTTTCTGGTAAAAATTAATTATGCTGAGAATTCAGTTAGAAGTGTTCTTTGATGTGTGGCATTTGCATGTCTGTGATGAGGAATAGGTCACCTGCTTTGTGCATAAACTCTCAAGGCTTACAAGAAGAGGAATAGCAAAGTTCCCTGCTAATCTACTTCTGCTTAAGGATGAGTTTCCTGCTGATGTGGAGGGAGTCACACCTGGCTGATGTGATTATCTGGAGGTTGGCTAACACTGGGCAGGAATTAGAAGCAGCTTTGTGGCTTTGTTTCGGGATAGTCTCACTCTCCTACTTAGTTAGAGCAAAGAACTCTGTCCTCTTTCATCCTGCTCTCGCGGAGGTGCTGGAGAGAAAACTGCTACTACAGGGTGTAAATGCAATATATTTACTAGCAATGTGACGGATCTGGCATTCATTGGTCTGGCTACATGACCCACACCATGAGGTTTGATTACCTGCTGACTTGGACAGCACTGCTCACCTACTGGGGTCCACCTTGACACAGGTTCCTCTGTGTCTGGGCTGGGGAGCTTATCACTTCGTACACCTGGCACTTAGCCCCCACCTCGCTCTGTGCCTCTATGTCATGAGGCAGTGTCACATGCTGCTGACAGAGTGTCTAGCACAATTTGGGAGTGACCTAAGTAGCATCTTTATATACACACACGTTCCTTTATGAAGAGAAGAAAAGGAACTAGGTTTTGATAACCTGTAAAAATAAAAGCTTTGAGAATGAGGTCAGTGACACATGCTTAAGAAATTGCTTGCAGTGAAGACTCATTGCCTTCAAGGCAGTAAATGTTACCAGTCTGTAGTTACTGCCTTCATGAGAAAGGAGATGTATACTCAAGAAATCGCAAAGTCTTCTCTTGGTAGCTCCTGACTGTCACACAGCTCATGGGGTTGGTTTCAGAGCAGCCTCAAGGATGTTAAAAATCTGCAGTGCAAACTTCTACAATCTGCTCACTTTCTCTACAGCCTCTGCTGCCTCCAACATGAGAGTTAGTCATGTTAGCCACACGGCTTCCCAGCCCTCTTACAGACAACCTGAATTCAGAATTTGAACATAACAGCTGGTTTGTAAGCCTGAGAGATCAACTGACCACTCCAGTTACAGTCTGAACAGAGCCAAAAGCAGTGCTCAAGTAATTCTTATGATGATAGAACAGACTTGCAACTGTGTTTAATCTGAGTCTATTACTGCTGAAGAAATTGTTGATTCCACATGGGGCAATTAAGTGCTCAATATTGCTTCTACCTGGAGAGAGTCTTGCCTTTCAAAGAAAACAGAAACAGAGCCCAGCCAGCTCTGTGCTTGCAGCACTTTGCTCACCTCTGCTTTTGACCTTTATGTAAATGAAATAGCCATTCCACATCATTGAAACCATATGCATAGAGCAGTTTAAAATATTGGCTACTTCTCGGATCAATGATGCCAGAACAATGTGGAAGCAACAAAGAGGAAGATGATTATGCAAAACAAGAGTTACATTCTCAAATGAACAAGTCACAAACATTTTCCTTTCGTGACACTTAAATGAAATGTCAAGCTTTGCAAGCAATTTGGATCTGCTAAATCCAGAACTCGCCACCATTAAATATAGTCTGCAATTAGGTCATTATCTCTTTCTCTCCATTGTCTTCCACTATACAAGAAGCCTTACTGAGAGTGAAGATTTTGTTTGCAGACCTGGTGATTAAGCTTTAAAGATGGAGCTTTGGAAAAGTTGCAGTAAACTTACTTTCTCAAGTGCTGTAAGTGCTCAGTTACTACAGTGCCCAGCATTAGAATAAAGACTATAATTCATTACCCATGACTTGTTAACTCAGCTCTTACCTATATCTCCCTTTGGTTAAGGGCTCTGGCTTCATGCAACTATTTCATTTCTAGGTCCACTCTTTATAGATGTAACATAATCTTTGATGAGCTGTGGCTTGTAAATCTTTAGACAAGTGTTGCTTGGCATCTCTACTTACTGTAGAACTAATGAAGAGAGTTTATGCCTCAATTCATCCCTAACGTAGTTCCAGTAAGGAAAATGGAGCCAGGAATGCATATTCTGCTACGTGGGTTTTTTCCCCTACATGCCTTTATTGAGGTCTCTGACACCACTGCAGAAGAAGGAAATAAAAACAGGAAGAAATAAGAATAAACAGGCATTTGGTGACTTTGTAACTCCACTTGCGCTATGGTGGAGCAGTGCAAGTGTGCAGAAAAGTGAGCAGCACGTCATGAGGATTCCAGCTTTTATCTGAAGAATATCTCTTATCCAGAAAGATCATGAAGAGCTTTGCACTTGGAGAAGTGTGAATAACACTGCTAAGTCCTTCTAGTCAGGGAGGTGAAAAGGCAGTCATTGGACGGGGAAAGGGTAATTGACTGATGGCTTCTGTGACCCTGCAACTCAGAGAGAGAAGGACCTTGTCAGTCAGACAAAAAAATTACTGCTTAGGAACAAGCCCAGAAATTCAGTTACAGAGCTCCAATTATTAGTTAGGTCTGTGCATTTTAACCCTTCATTCGATGCTGTGAAAAAGGAGGGACACACGGAGCTAGCAGAAGTTGGGAGTCATTTATGCCTCTCTTTAACGAGAGGCATCCTGGCTGCCAGTGCCCTTCCTTTAAAAGCACAATTAGAGAGCAGCGGGAGGGAAGGGAAGATGGTGAAACCCGAGGGAGCCTCTGGGATCTCTGCTCCCTGCAGTGCTAATGGTGCTCCTCAGAGGCACCTTCATGTAGGGGGTGTGACGTGTGCCTGGCGAGGAAGGCTGAAGGTCACTGCTCCAAAAGTTGTTTTTACACTGAAATGTAAAAGGAATTGCTCAAGCCTTACAGTGGCTGAGAGCAGATTTTGGCACAGTCTTCATTTGTAGCCCTCCCTATCATAAGATGAAAGCTTTGCAGTCCAGCAGAGTTGAAATGACCTTTACACGTCAAGGTCGGGCAGGTTTTTTTGTCTGTACTTCTAAGGATTTCCTTGCTGCTAATCTTATGTGTAGAAATAGAAATTTTTCCTGGCATGTAAATGCACCTGTCTCAAATCAAAGTCTGAATTTGACTTCTGGAAGATGTCTAGAGAGATCTTTCCTGTTCCTGTTCCCGTTCTGTTGTGCAGTAGCTCTGAATACACTGACTTCTGGATTTTGCCCAAGGAAGATCTCAGAAGCCTCCTGTGGGGGTTTGTTACTGTCATCAAATGGACTTAAAAGAAGGAAAACAACTTGCTGTGTTTTCAGACAGAACTAAACATTTTATTTTTGCTTCTTGAAGGCTGTTCAGAAGGGGGCATGTACTGTTTCAACTGACTAGGATTTTCCTGGTGTGTTTCATCACTTTCTGATTCAACATTTAGGTCTTTGGAAAAGTTGCTTAAAGCACTGAGGTACCTCTGCTTTTCTTTTCTTTTCCCATTTGAAAGGGAATTTCATTTCTTTAAAGTGTCAGCAGGTGTTTAGGGTACAGCCTTTCTGTAAGGAGAACCAGCCTTTGTTATGTGTGATTTATCTGTGGGATGTTCCTTCATTTGTCATTGGTGAGGCAGAAAAGTAGGCAATGTGGAGGGAGGCTGGAGTGGTGTGAGCAAAGATGACTTGTCCTGGTAAAACTGTTTTTGCTGGCCAGCTCTGCCTGAGGATAAGCTGTGGGGCTAGACAAAGGCAGAGCTGGGCTGGGCAGAGCTTAATCAGTTTAGGTCAATTTGGATCTGAATTCTTTCTGATTATTTGGCCTCAGCTAGTCTTGACTGTCAGCGAGCATAGCTGTAGAAACATGTCCTTCTCTGCAGTGAACGTGAGAATTTACTGTGCCGTGCATAGTTGTAGAAAGTCAAACAGTGTCTTTTTTCCTTGCTCTAAGACAGATTTTTGTGGTTGTTTCCAGAGATCAGACAAAGGCTCTGATCTGTGACTGAGCACATAACGCCAGCCAACCTCTCTTTTGATTGATTTTTGATATTTACAGATGCTGTGGGACTGCAGATGGAGGTTATGAACTATATCCTATGGTTTTGTCTCTCCAAATCTGAACACATGGACTAGATATTGAGAAAGGTATTAACTTAGAAAAACAAATTTATAATGAAGTAAAAACAAACAAACAAATAAACACGTTAATTCAGAATTAAGACATAACAAAATTGTCTTGGATCACTTGTTTCAGTCTCATAATTTGCAGTCCATCATTCCTTGACCTTGTGTGGAGTCTGTAGGACGCAGTTCCCGTGGTGCTGTGGCTGAGCTGATGCTGGCCAGGCACCAGGTGCCCACCAAAGCCACTCTGTCACTGCCCTCCTCAGCTGGGCAGGGGGAGGGAACTTAATGAAACGTTCATGGGGAGAGATCATTCAGTTACTGTCACAGGGAAAACAGACTCGGGGAAATTAGTTTCATTTATCACCAATCAAATCACAGCTGGATAAGGAGAAATAAAATCAAATCTTAAAACCTCTTCTCACCCCTCGCTTCTTCATGGCTCCACTTCGCTCATGATTTTCTCCACCTTCTTCCCCCACCAGCCATGCAGGGGGATGGGGAATGGGGCTGTGGCCAGTTCATCACACCTTGTCTCTGCCACTCCTTCCTCAGGAGGGGATTCCTCACGCGCCTCCCTGTTCTAGTGTGGGGTGTCTCCCGTGGGGGACAGTCCTCCAGGAACTTCTCGAATGTGCATCCTTCCCATGGGCTGCAGAGCTTCATGAGCTGGGTCCTTCAGGAAAGTGCAAACAGGCTGGGACTCAGTCTGCCATCATTGTTATTGATTTGTATACACCTGACATTCCAAGGAGATGATGAGTATAGAGATAATTCCTTGTGCTGTTCAGTGTATAAAATATGTTTTCTTTTTTCCTCAAGTGGAGCTGAATAAAGACTGTTTGTTTTTCATACTCCTTAAGTGAGGAACACAATGATTGACTGCAGCTGTGAGGTGTACATATCCTATTGAAACAAATTATGGGCAAAGAGTTGTATAATTCATTCACTGATGTGAGCTAAGTTCATATAACACTGTCTCAATATCTGACTGATATTGCTGTTTAGTAGATGTGACATTTAAAAGTTTAATCATGATCCTGCAGCATTCACTTGGCTCATTCTAAATTGTGGAATAAGAAATGGGGCATTTGGCATGCTTTCAGGCATACTGCTATCTGCTGCAAAGTACTCAGTAATGTTTCTAAATGCATGGATCAACCTTTTCATCTATTGATCTCAGAACGTTTTACTGAGTTAAGTAAGAATCATCACCTTTCCTATTAAAAAAAAAAAAAGAGAAGAGAGGCAGGAATGAATAACCTTTACAAAATCTCTTCTGACCATATGAACAGCAGAAGGCCAGTGTCCAGCACTCCTGTGGTTTAGGAGAGTCTTTCAGGGTCTGGGCTTTGAGGCTGATGTCTATTCACAGTGAGGGTTTATTCATCTTGAAAACACCAGCTCTGTCTTGATGGTGTTGTAGGTGGTTGCACGGATGAGGACAGTGTGTATCACATGTATCTCTTTCTCCCTGCTTTCAGATTTTATGTTTGTTTGGGAATTTGAGCAGTAAATCTCAGGTGAAAAAAATAAAGAAAAAGTAAATTATATGTTGATATTGAATCTTTTCTTATTACAGACATCAAACAGCAAGACTGGACTTGTGGAGAACAGATTTAAGGTAGTGAAATGTCAATGCTGTTATGCATATGGCTTAAATTACTTTTCCCAATGAAGAAGAAACAAGGAAATATGTTCATCTTTTGTCTGTCTTCAGTGACCTAACATAAATTCAGATTCACAGTTTTAAATTTGGTTGTTGTTTTTTTCCCCCCAGCCTATTAATAAAACTCTACTCTTGTAGATAAGTGTTAATATACTCCACACTTCTAACTCAGCTTTACCTGAGACATTATATGGACTATTTTACATGGGCAAAAGCACATAGCCTTTTGGGAGGGAGTTCTTTTGCTAATTATTTGGGGGATTCTGAGAATCTGATTTTATATGATTCAGACTCAATTTGATCTTCTTTTAAGAATAAGGCATAAAAACCCCCAAACCCCACTCCCCCACACAGAAGAATAAATACAAATATTCTTCGAACCCCTTCTTGATATTCCTCTGAGGAGTGAAATAGGGTTTGTTTTTATGCCCCTTCGAATATCAACACCGTTTTGGAGAGCTGGGGTGGAAATCCCTTCCTTGCTGTTTTGATGTCATATTTTTGGAAGTTCAGGTGCTGGCATCTGTTGTGGTGGTGGGTGTCAGAATCTTAGTTTTACCAAAATGAAGAAGATGTACTGTGTCTGCCCTCATGTCTTCCCAGTTCCTCTGCCTGATGTTATTAAACCGGTTTAATGGTCTGTTTTCACCTGTGTTCTCTTAGAAATCACCAGTTGTAGCCATCATTGTTTTGGGGCTGGTAAGAATATCAGCGTGTGTGTTTTTCCCCTGTGGCTTTGAGCACTGACCTTGGTGCATGGTGAGAGCACACAAGGGACCTGCTGGCCAGCAAGGACCGAGCTGTTCTGCTTCTTGGGAGCAGCAGCTTTGGGAGTAGGGCTGAAGGCTGACAAAACGAAGGGGTGTGGGTACCAAATGTGATGTTGCATTTCCTTAGTTTGGTCTTGATCTAGACCGGCCCCAAGTAGATTTTTACTGGCCTTGTACTGTGGGTGCTCTTCCCTCCCTTCAGTTCTGGTGCAAATGCTGTGATGTTCCCCTAACGGCATTTTCATCCCACAGATTTAGCGGGGGAACAACCAGTAGCAGAAGGACAAAAGGCCTTCATAGGCTCCAAACCTTCAAAGAAAGATTTGAGCTTTCTCTAGCGTTCTTGCTGCTCACAATATGTTTTGGTAGTTATTACATGTGATGGCCTCTCATGGTCACTGTATGTAACACAAAGTAAGGAGATATTTCCCGTTTTGTACAGATGAGGAACTGTGAGGAAATGCAGATATTAAAGAAAGCCTACAGCTGAACCAGGAGTTCAACAAGGTTCAGGGGGAAAGAACCTTTATTCATTTCTCTCTAAACCCACTCTCCTCTCTCTTTTTACTTGTGCTTTTCACTTCTCTCTAACTGTGTGTTTAACCTGCTTCTCTTTTTCAGTATAATTTACCCTTCTACTATTTCCCAGAAATCAAAAGCTTTGCTGGTGCTGGTAGCCCACAAACCCCAGCAGAGAACCTCTGCAGTGTAGAGTGTGTGACTCATGGGGGAGTGAAAGGTGCTTGCATGAGGGAATAAACCTCCTGCTCCATGTAGATTGTCAGTCAGGAGAATTTGTCTATTGGGCTCTTGTAAATTGGCATTGTAAAGCCATAGGTAGGCAAAACTTAATCCCATTTATTATGCAGAGATTAAAAGTGACTTTAGCATCCATGTCAGAGAGATGATGGATGGAAACTTCTTATTCACACATTTTTTCAGTGAACTCTATTAAGATGCAAGTCTAGGTAGAATTTAGTATGCTAATTTCAGAGCAAGTCCATTACACTGCTGAATCTAACAAAATATGCTTCCTTAGTAGATCCTACAATGTGTCTTACAAAAACCAATGTTCAATATGCTAAATTAGAGTCTGTACATATGTAGGAATGGAGTATTTAAGAGTAAAAAAGTATTCAGCCATGGTTTCCTTTCTGATCCCAGTAAAATTCCCACTCATGTAACATTTTACTTCTCTGAGCTTTGTTAACTTTTTCAGCACTCATATTCTAATGAAAGTTACACTCAGGAAAGTTTTAATACTTTAATACTGACATTTTCATTGGCACTACATTCCTCATCCTGTTACCTTCCCTGTATGTGAAGGGGTGCAATTCCTGAGCTGTAATTTCTGTTACTGGTTCAGAGGAGCTTAAATCCTACTGGTGTCCCTCTAGGGAGTCAGACACTTGTTATAATCCTGAGTTACGCAGCTAAAGCTGCTGAGGACCTTTTTCCTGCTTCTCTCCAAAATTCTTTGAGTAGCATTATCTGACCCTCAGCACTCAACCCCAGCTATACTTAAATACTCACTGAAACACCTGGCAAAGGGAAGAGGCAGCGCCCATCCAGGCAGTGGCTCTGGGCTGCCTCCATCTCCCTTGGTGTGGCAGGAGGTTGTCAGAGCTCTTCAGTGCTAGGGAGGGGAACCCAAAGTCTTTGAGTTTTAATTTTTCTTTTCTTTTAATCTTAACCTTTCAACCATCAGTTTGTATCTATATTAACTTTTCTAGTAATTCAGTGGGTGGCACAGATTTCTGCAGGTGAGGAGGTTTTAGTCAAGGCATACCTGTTAAGGAACAGGAAAAGTCCACCTGACCCTATTTGCTATTTTACAGGAATGCTGAACACTTGCTAAAATCAGAGAGATTTAAATTCTACTAATTTAGATAGTGTTAAAAGTTGATAAACAGGAGGTAAGCATCCAGACTGTGCAACAAGTCAGGCTCAGACTTCAAACCTGAATCTTCATCTCCTTGCCGCTATGCTGGTCCCACTGGAACACGTTGCTTCCTTAGGATGTTCGTCTTTTGTTCCAGAAAAAAAGTGTAGGAAAGTAAAATAAGAACAATAAAAGAAAACACTTCTTTAGACACAGAGTATGTGAGTAGATGGAATGCAGATAACAGACAGAATTCAGGAGTGTTACTGTCACCGCTGGCACAGGGATTGCCCTGAAGTGTGCCGGGATGTTAACTTAAGGTTAACACAGTCGATCTCTGCAGGAAGAATATTTTCAAGAGCAAACATATTGAGATTTTCCTTTACTATTTCTGCTAGAAATCAGTTGTGATTGGGTTTTAGGAAACAGTCTATTTTTTCAGTACTTTTATTTTTCATATAAGACATTGTAATGTCTTCCATCCAATACATCTTCTAGGTACAGATAGTGCAAACCCATCCATTTCATATGTTCAGAGAGATAATGTATGAAGGGACCTGTGACATATATACTAGAAATACTGTGTACCCGTAGGAAATACAGCCTTGTATTTCTAACAGAACTTATTTACATGAAGTTATTGGCACCCAGAATTTCCATACTTCTGTACCTACCCAGCAGCCTGCTATAAAGTTTCTGTGGTCAGTCGTTCCCTGCTTTGCACCTTATTTATGCATTGCACAGCTGATGGCAAATCAGACCTGGCACTTTGTTTATGCTGCACTTACTTTGCACAGATATGAATGACTGACAGGACTGCAATGCAGAAAGGAACCAGACCCCTATTTCTAGAGAGTGTGTGTGTGTGTGATCTTCTGGATTTTTTAAAGCAATATAAAAATGAATAATCAAGTCTAAGGGTACAGAAATTACAAGGAAAAAGATTGTTATTAAAAAAACCCAAAAAACAGTGATGCCACTTTGAAGCTGAAAATGGACAACATAGAGAGATTTGCTGATGAAGTGTTACTGGGGCAGATGGTTTCTGAATGGATGGGTGAGACAACTGCAGTAAGACTACTCTGAGCTGGCTCTGGGTGAAGTTCTTTCTTTGAAAGTATGGCTCAAATATGAAAAAAAGAGAAAAACGATTCAACTGAAAACACAGTAGCCAAAAAGCTCAGGAAGTTTTGTCCAAGATAACAGTATTTCACTCTGTTTTTCTTCTCATTAGTTTAGATAAATTAGTGAAAGAAGTTTCAGATGAATTAAGTAGAAAGAAATGTTTTTTGTTGTTTGAATCAGAGTATTCTGTGCCATGATATAGAATAGGACTCATTCATGGAGAGCTCATGACATGTTTGAATTTCCTTTTGTATGAGAAGCAAACTTCTTACCAAATTGCTGAAATGTAAAGACTAACATAAGTACTTCGATGAGATATGTTGTACTGTAGCTTTTTCCTGCCAAACACCGGATTCTGGCAAGACAATGAAAACTGTGCTGCAGGTTAACTCACTTTTCCACTACTAATGGTAGCTCTAATTCGGATACTGAAAAAATATGGTTGCACTCCTAGTTGTAATAAAAGATAGTTATCTTTTTATCAATTCTTTCCTGTTCCCAGTGCAAACAGAGAGGAAAGGTGCAGTTCTTGAGTGAAACAGGGCAAGCCAAGGCTGAAGAGCTGGCAGATTCCTGTCTCCTATCTGGTCATGGTCTGAAGGCACCATAAATCAGGGAACTGGAGGAAGCAATGAATTCCCACTTCAAATGGAGCTCAGCCAAAAATGAGTGAAAAGGCTTCAAAAGTGATAAACCAACTGGGAGTTGAAAGAAGGGGAACGATGGTGTTCTTCCATCAGGGTACACTCATGACATCACTGAAAGGAGTTTTAAAGTCTGAAAGACTCAGGAAGCATTTGACTGCAGACTGATTACCTCAGTCAAGATCAAGTACACAGCCTGGCTTGGAAGATGGTGGCAGTCTATTTTTTTTCTGTGGTATCATGGAAATCGATCACTTTTCATGCACAGAGAGTTGATAGACAAGCACCAGACATCACTGGACATAACCTTATTGATTTTCTTGATAATCAAGAACAAAAAAAAATCACAGGGGAAACAAGAGACAAGATGAACTCCAGACCTCTGCCTGGCTGATCTCTCAGCTTTACCTGTACTTACAGCTTGCTTGTACATGAAAGAAAAGCTCATGTGTCTGTTCCTGTCCTTCTCCTCTGCTTTTACAAACGTGGATCCTCTGAATGTCTGCTCAAGCAAAAAGAGAAGAAAGAATAATCAGGTGCAAGAATTAATACCAAAATTTTTCTGAGTGTAAACCCAAGTAATTATTTGGAATTTGTCAGTAATTTAAACTATCAACTTCAGCCTCCCTTACATGAACTGGCATTTTATGGACAGTATTTCAATGCTAAGAAATTCCTTGGATTTTTTTCCTCCCAAATATAGTTTTATTTTTCCAGAAAATGTGAAAGGAACATCTGAATGAATTCTGCTTTTACCAATTCTTCTGGGTCAGTGTGGCACTGTAATCATGGACAAATGGTGTAATTCTCCTGGACATCCAGCTCTGCTCCTACTCACACAGCTAAGCAAAAGTTTCCAGGATGAAATAGCCCTTCCTATTAAGGCGAAAACCAGCCTGGAATCCCAGAGATGTTTATTGTCATTTTCTGTGGATTTTGAATTATGTCAGTCTATTTTCTGAGGTTATCATATGTAATAATGACAGTAATAAGTCACTGTGAAATAACTGTGCATTTCCAGACCATTCCAGGAGAAATAAACATCAGAAAAATATGTTATGAAATAATCACAAAAATACTGTTAGTGTTTAAAGTGAGGTTTCCAGCCGCCTCCTCCACCCTGACATTGCTTTTTTATGGGAAGTGATAGGACTGGAAACCTGTGTGTAATAAGGGAGGAGAGGGTGGAGGAAGGAAAACTTCCTTGAGCTGTTGTTTCAGCCTGGGGGTACAAAGCACTTCATCTACTCACATCTGCCACCTAAACTGAGTGTTCTCTCCTACAAATGCTGGAAACACATGGACAATTTCAGTCTCAGCTATAGGAATTTCAGTCAGATGCAATTCCACTGATTTCTCTGGAAACCTTTGAGTGATTCAAGAGAAAAGGAAACCGTAGCAACAATCTTTGCAATGGAAGTACTCTGTGTTGGGGTGTTTTCTGGGGCATGTGCTGGGTTTCTTGGAGGACTGGGACAATCCATGGCTTATAGAAAGGAGGACAGGAACTAATTGTCAAAAACTGCAAGCACAGCCTTAGGGTTAGTATATCCAAAGTCTGGCAATAAGGTGCAGGTTACTTGAAACTTGGGCCTCTGTAGGATCTCTGAAGGTGACTCAGGCAGTGGGACAAGAAACACAGCTGCAGTTTTCTGTTTTGAAAAGCAGGATTTGCTCCAGGAGTTGGTTTAAAATCTAGGGAAGACTTGAAGCACATGATGAAGAACATCTTAATTTTGCATTGAAGAAACTGAAAAACTTAAAACTTGCAGTCAGTAATGGAAATTGGTGTCTCAGGGATCCCTCAGAACTACGGGGAAAACAAGAACTTCCCGATGAGCTTTATATTGTCGTGCATTTGGAACGTTCCTCTAAGAGCTGTTCCTGCTTCAGCCACAATATGGAGGGCTGTCCTGAGACCAGCCTGGAGGTTTCCAAGCAGATGACTTGAGTTTTCATCATAGGTTTCAATAAAATAATGTTTAAAGTGATCGAGATCTCTCGGATTAAGTACTCTCTGTTGTGTCTTAAAGTAGTCTTTAGCCACTACAGAAAAGACTGATAACTTACAGAATCTCCTCCTGAGAGAGCCAGTTTAGACTTTAAGACATAACTGAAGACTTTCCTGGGAAAACTTTGGAAGAAATACTTCAAAGTGCAATACATTTATCACCAGGTCTAAATTTTATGTAATTCGGGTTCTTTGTGATTGTATTTCAGTTGTTACACTGCCAGTCTTGTGCTTTTTGTTCAGTGCCTGCCCATTTGTATGTTGTGTAATTGGAAAGCAGGATGAACAATGGGGAAATAACTGTTACACTGGTGCTTTTATGGGCTCTAAATTCAAGGAGAAGTCAGCCATAAGGGACTCCCCCAGTCCCCTTCCTCCCTCAGAAGAAATGTTCCATAGGGTTTGGTGGAGGAGCGATGCAGATCATCTGTACCTCTGGCCAAATTTAGAAAACAAAGCTGAAATGTTTCTTGCATTGCCTTGCTGGAGTGAGGAAAGTGAACAAAGACCTGGGAAGGGCTGAGATGCTGAATAATGCTGGGAGAGTGGGACAGTGCTGTGCCTGTTGCTGCTGGCCCTGAGGGAATGGAGGCAGAGGAAGATATTCCAGGGCAGGAGAGGGGCTCTGCCTGCCACTTCCCTCTCACAGTGAAAATGGTCCTCTTTTACCGAGCTGAAAACAAATAAACACGTTTAAGAAGGCTTTTTCCTCATGCACTTAAGAAATATTTTCAAAAATATTTTTATGATCAAAAAGTTTGTCAAAAACTTGTTGATTTCCACTCAAAAAGAGTAGAAAAGTACTGAGAACTCTGAGACAGGAGGTGGTCTCACTGTGGTTTCAGTCAGACATGGAAGAGACAGAGGTGAGAATTAATAAGTTCAGCAGGAAATAGAGGAGAAAATGTGAGGATTCAAGAGTCCATGAGACAGTGTGGCTTACAGGCATGGGGAGAGAAGGGGGCTCTAGGGGAGAACAACTTGGCTGTGGAGCTTCTGCCTTGGATCTGTGGGGCTGAGATTGATGGATCTGGATGAAAAAGTTGGTGATGGAGAAAGAAACTGAAGAAGCAGTTATAGATCAAATGTGAAGCATTGGGAGGCATTTGAAGGTATGGGAAAAATGAGGTTAGTCTGGTTTGCAGAGAAATAAAAGACAGTGTAAAAGAAGGAACTCAGTTCAAGTTCATGCAAAGAGATGGAGAGGGGAGAAACACAGCTAGAAGAGTGCTGGGGGAAGGGAGGAAAAGTAGGAAAGGAGGTCTTGATGTTCTGCATGAGATCCCATTGGATAGGGGATAAAACCTAGGGGTTTGGGATAAAACCTAACAACAAGGGAATGTTCTGTGAGACTGCTGAAGTTGCCTTGGTGGGAGGCACTAAAAGAGAGAAACTGCAATTAAGTTTGTAAGAAAATGTACAAAAGGAGAAGGAGAATTCGTGTGGAGGCAAGGACAGAAGTGAACAGACAATAGAGTGCGCTGAATAGGTGAAAACTGCTCCCTTCTGCATCAGCTGTAAGGAACACCTGCTCCTCCCCCGGTGTTCCCATGATTTCTGTTGAGGAACCACAATGCACATGAAAGCTCTTTCCTAAGTGCCCAATTAGAGGACAAATAGAAACTGTTGTCCTAGCAGAAGTGCGCTTGAACTGCAGGTTGAACAGAATGCCCTGGGAAGGATGCCACGGTCTCTGCAGACAGGGACAGGCTGATGGAGACACAGCATTGCCGAGCAGCCCCTGCGGTGTGGGCACGGGCAGGATGGGCACCGGGCTCTCCACAGCCATCCAGCTCCGTTCACACATCATGGTTTCTACAGGCATCATTGTTTTAGAATATATTTTTAAGCTAATGGAAAGGTTTTAAAAAAATCTGTTGGGGTTTGCAGACTTTAAAGAGAGGTTTCCAAGAAAGTAATTGGCTTTGCCTTCATTCAGACACTGAAGCTCAATTTTCGGTGCAGGAGAGCATTAAGAACAGCAAAGAAAAATGGCCTAGGTGCATATAGTTGTAATACATGCTGCATTTGTAGCATCCCCAACAGGATACAAAAACAATATAGCCGAGGCACTTTGCTAGCATGAAAGAGCATCATTCCTTTGGTATTAGTTTATAGCACATGGAGTCATCTCTCACTTGCAGGAAAAGTCACTGAAATAATTTATGTCACTATTAAACAGCTTCACTGCTGATCCATTGCAGCCTCAGCACATTAACTATATTTACCATCTAAGATACAGAAAGGATTCTGTCCTAGCTGTTGAGGAAGCAATAAAGTTTTAGTGAAATGGACGTAAATCAAAGTTTAAGTTTGCCTAGTAAGAATACATAAAGCTATGTTTCACATCATGTTTTATGCATAGCAGTATTCTGCATATATGAATAAAACCTGCATTTGTTGGTAAATACTACTTCCATATTGTTGATTGTTTTGGTCTGTAAATTAAACCTGTGTACATGCAATGATCTAAAGAAAAATGCACTTTTTGGCCCATAACTGTTTGTAAAAAAGATGCATTGAATGGGAGGAGGAGGAGAGGAAATAGCCTAAACATGCAAAGCACTCACTTCCTGGCGTCTTCTCGGTTTCAAGTGCACAGTTTGCTGCATATACCTGGATTTCTACTTTTCTTTTTGGAGCTTGGGGTTTTGCATTGAGCTGTCACTTTATTAAAGTCTTGCAGAGTGTCTCTCTACGTGTCAGACTGGCCACAGGATGAGGTTTATTCCTGTAAGTGCTTTCCCGGAAGATGATTTGGCCACCAAGAACCTTTGTATGTGTAAGGTAATGACACTTTACTTGGTCACAGGGAAACATAACACAAGCTTCTTCTGTTCTTGCTTCGGAAATCCTGAAATTATCATTCCCTGACTGCCTCTGCTGCGACACGTACTGAAATTCTGGGAAAAGAGCCGGTGGATGGCTGTTGCTGTTGTAAGTCAGGCCCAATGTTAAAATGTGGCTCCGTCCTGCAGTGCCAAAGAGCAGCAGGTTTGGGGGCAGTGGGAGCAGGCCCTGGGTGTGCTCCAGGGCGCAGCGACAGTGCCCTGAAGATGGATTGCAGAGCTGGTGAGAGCAGAGTGCTGGGCCAGGAGCATGAAGGAAATGCTGTAGGGATAGCAGCAGGAATAGGTGTCAAAGGTCAAGGAAATTATCTTTTTTTCTCCATGCACATTACTTTGTAGTGTCTTTGCCAATTTGAACCATGCAATCTGCGGGCTGCTGGCTCTCTGAGGCTTTAGCTGAGGCATTGCCATCACTGTTTTAAATGTGGTTCTTCCATTCCACAGAGAGGGAAGAAAGGGCCAACCAGGTCCTAGAGAGAAAATCCTGTTGCAGTCAAAGGGCTTTGTGTGACCTCTTGAAGAAGAAATATTTTTGTGCTGGCCCTCACCTATCAAGGTAAGAACTGGGGAGGAATAGGAGGCCTAATTTTGACACTATGTGATATTTCAATATCATCTATCATGGTTACTTTAATAGATCCCTTTTCTGTGTATCTTGAAGGCTTAAAAACTTTCCCTGAGACATCAGTAAGACGGGAGCTATGCTGGATGAAGCAGGCATCAGCTGTCCCAGAAAAAGGATATTCAGAATCCATCAGAATCTGTAGCCATCACCTTTTATATGGACAAAGTTACTGTGCTTGGCACTCTGTCTCAGTGTGTCCAATTGTCTGCTTTAACAAACACATCTTTAGGCTTCCAGAAAAGTAAGGTCATTGCTTGGATGAGTAATCCGACACTCACAAAGAGATTCAGTGGGATAGGTCTACTGCACTCCAAACAGTGTGCAGAAAAATAATAGTAAAACTAAAAGATAACATATAAGCAATAAAAATAGCAGGTATCTTCCCAGGCACATCAATCCCGGCATCATCAGCCCAGCCATGAGTTAGATGGTGAGGGAAAAACAGAGACAAAATGTGTCTCATTTCAGCACTGAAGATTACATGCCATCAAAAAGACAAAATTACCTGAGACCCTTCCAGATCACCTAAAAGTTGGGGTTGTGTATATGCAGCACATTGGAAAACTAGCCTAATTCATCATCTTTGCAAGAAAGCAAATACTTGGCAAGTTTTGTGTTTTAAACAGCGCTCAAAGTGCATGAAAATAAATAAATAAGGTTACCTTAAAGTCTAAGCCCAGGAATGAAAATCTGAGCGACTTCAGCCTTCATCATCAGCTTAGCTCTCTGGGTGTGACAGGCAATTTTCCTTTTTAATTTTCTCCAGCAGTAAGGAAGCTAATGGTACATCTTAAAAGATATGACCTTATCCTTGTAAAGCTACCTGAAGCTTGGCAGAAAATAGGATGGCCTCACTGTCTAAGAAAGGCTGGCTTGAAGGGAAAAATTCCCTATTTTCTTGCATCAATGGGCTGAAGAATGGGAGGGAATATTTTATTCTTGTATACCATTTTTAGTCTGCTCCAGATACGATCCCTGTGGTGGTTTTTAAAGGTACCATTTTATACATTTTTGTATTATGGATGCCCCACATAGATAGATATGACTCTGTTTGGCCAGAATAAATATTGTTAGGGCCAAATTTCTCAATGGCATACTTAGATGCAGACCTGTCCTCCTCACAGTCTTCTTGAAGGCCACAGTCTGGTGTGCATTCATAAAGCTGTGGGTTTGCTGGGCTTCAACATGGCAAGGGTTTTGATAAAATAAAAAGTATGAATTGCAGCCAGAGCTGTTTCAGTGAGCAATCTGTCAAAATATCATTGGTGCTCTGAATCTGTCATGACTGTGATGAGAGAAAAGAGTAAATGCTGCTGTGATTGTTTCTGTAGGGTTGCTGGTCTGGATACACCCACACTTCATTGGTAAATGATACATACAACTGTATTAATTTTATATACATACATACATAAACACCCTTCTCTATCATCTTCTGTGGTTTTTAGCAGAGCCGGGTGTTTCCCCTCTAGTTTTTGGCAGTAGTTACTCCATTATCTTACTCTTTGATCTGCTGTCAGAAAATGAAATGTTTAAACACAGCCTTTTTAAGATGTCATACAGGACAAAGCCCACATCACAGGGCTGCAGTTACAGGACGAGTGTATTTTCCTTTCACTGCTCAGCTCTGTTGATGTCCTGCTTTTCATTTGTTGTACATTTTCATTAGAAATGCAATGTTGCATCCTCTCGTGATTCACAGAATTAATGAACTCTGAGACCCTGGTCTGTTCAAAGAGTACAATCCGGTACTTTGCAAATATTTTGAATGGATTTCCAATCCTGTGGCCAAAAGCTGGGATTCCATGCAAATCCACGAATAGATGGCAAGGGAGAGCAGGAGGCAGAGCCCTGCCATTCTGGCACCAACCAACCCCCAGGTCCCTGTTGGGAAGAACGTGTGGTTTAAACCTTCTGCCGAAAGACTTGTCCAAATTCCCATTCTCTGTGCGGTTCAGCAGAAAACTAAACCTGAACATCACAAATGCCAAAATAACGATCTAATCACTGGACCATGTGTCCTCTATTTAACTTGACTTTAGAATTTGCACTCTGCTGACTCCAGGAGGACAGTTCACACGTCCAACTACTGTTATTACAGGTGCCTAAAGACTTGAGCACACATTGGCACGTTGCTTTAAACTCATTTCACATTTCAAAGGTTTGCTTTGTGATCAAAGGGGCTGGAGACTTCTTTCTAAATGAAAGCAGACATTTTGGGACTATTTTGTCACTAGAGCCACCACAGAGAAGAAAAGGCTGGGAAGGACGAGGGGGACTGGCAATCAAGTCAAAGCAGGCTTCTTTTTCTGGTCTGACTTTGCATGACTAAGACTTGATTGTAAAGAGGGATATCTTCCCATTCTCTAGGTGTGTTTAATCAGGAAGATTTTGAAATGCAACTGGAACTCAAATGGAACTGATAGTGCTTCTAATGGATCGAAAGAATGTTTTTCCATGAGAGAACTTAGTTTTGGGCTACCAAGTAGGCTCTCTGTCTGGCCCTGAGTATTTGTGGAACAGTGACCCAGTTTCAGGGTCAGGGATCCATGGAGCTGTAGCCTGTGGGTGCCAGCATTTAGGGTGAGTTTGGAGCCTCCCCACCTGTCCTGTCAGGGTAAGAGTTACTAGTTTCTTACCCATTTTCTTGCTTAAACCTTCTGAAATGTAATGCATTTTCTTCATCAAAGGGCAAAATCTACCCAGTTTGGTTGCACTGGGTCCATGTCTGTGACTCTTTCCAGTTTGCTGCGGACCTCATGGAACTCAGGTGGCCCTCTGGCAAACTGTGGCCCATTGCTCTGTATTTCAAGAACTCTCACAGGTCTGGCAACTGTTTTTCATGACTGGTATCAAGATGATCTGCAGAGATACCAGGCAGAGAGAAGAGAAGATTCAGATACTGTCAGGAGTTGTCAGGGTGTTTGTTTATTTGCTTTAATAGTTGCAGTGGATGTTCTGGGTCGTTAGTTTCAATTCAGGAAGATTCAAGCTAAGGTCACTTAGCCCAGCTGGAGAGAGCAGCTCAAGCTGTTTGCCTCCACATGTGGCTGGCACAGATGCAGATGTTATTTTGGATGACTTTAATGTTAGTCCTGCATCCTTTGAAGCTTTGTAGTTTTAAGTGTCTGAAGTGAGTGAGTGTCCTGGTGCAGATCCTTGAAATTTATGGCATCTGAGGGTCATGGGTTGAAGCACAATTATATTATCTTCAGAAACACAAGGAAGAGATCTCCTGGAGATACTGTTTTGTCAGAAAATAATAATTGACTGGACCTATCAACACTCGTTTGCTCTCTGACAGCTAACCCTGGCCATTACTGATCATGCAGCCTGTTAAAACTGATTTCTGACTTGAGTGATGCATTGATAGGAATATTTCAGTGGCTTTGAAGTCTAGAAGAGTGATGATTTATGGAGGCTGTGCCTTTAGAATGGGAAGAACCATGTTGCAACAACAGAAGCTCCCAGAATGCGGGGTCAGTGGTTGCCACTCATCCCCCAAAGTCCCATTACTTGTGCCTTCCTCCCATAGCTGAGGCCAAATGCTTTCAGTTGTTTTATACCCCAGGACATGCCTGCTATTTTGGGAGGAAAAGCAAGTTGGGATGAGTTTCTGGATTTGTATTTGCAATGCTCCTAATATAAGAATCCTTCACCTCAGGTTACCTTTTGCAAGTGATCTGTGAAAAATTTGAATATCCAAGGACTGTTGTAAAGAGTGCTGTGTAATGCTTATGAGCATAATCCGTAGAATAATCCCCAAACTTAGTGTGTCCTGGCAAGTTTCCTTGAATAAGTGTACTCTGCAGCTAGATCCAGCAAAAAGAATAAACTCCATGAGTTAAGCAGAATGGCCAATATTCTTCTTAAATTTAATTCTTGCTTATGTGGCTCTAGTCTTGCATGGCCGGGGTTGCCTCTGCATTGAGTAGTGAAAAAATAAATGTTTTAAATCCCTGAGAATCTCTAATGACGTTTCTGAAAATTACCAACTTAGTTTTTCCTCTTTCTCCTCTATTTTCTGCCACCTCCTCTCACATCTGTCTTGGTGGACTTGTCAGAACTCAAGACAAGAAGTCAGCCAGTACAAGTGGGAAAGTGGGGCACGATATCAAGGAATGTCTTGAGGACCTGGTAGATGTTTAGTTGGAATGCTTTACAGGTGATTTTATGTGAGAGTATGGGCTGGTGCTTGTCACTTCTGATCTGTGAACAAGAATATTTGCCACGAACACATCAATCACTTGCAATAAGAAGTTGCAACAGGGCTTGATCTTCCTTTGAAATACCAGTTCAAAGCCTTATCGTTCCCCATATTATCCTTAGGATGGAAAAATGGTAAAAGATGCTTTCCCGGTTAACGATTGCTAGAACTGAACTATCATTTTCCTTTTCTTAGAGTGTTGGGATAGATTTCTGGATGTATTGCCTGATTTCTTAATGTATTTCCAAATTTCACAAAATCCTACGCGTGGTTCCAGTTTTTAACCATCTTCATTCCATGCTTGTTCCAGAACAATAATCCAGTTCCATGAGTACAGGATTTCCTCCTGAAACACAAAGACCAGAAGAGGGTCCTAGGAGGTGGTGGTTACAGACCCTTTTGAAGGGAAGGGGAACACACCCTTAGCAAGGGGCTGGGAATCCTTTGCCTTGGCGCTGTCAGCACCGCAGCTCTCGGGATATTGTTCTTAGCGAGGACAGTTTAACAAACAAACACCACAACTGACAGGGCAGAGCAGCTGAACAAACAGACAAGGGCATAATTTATCCCCTTCCCTGGTTTTCAGTGTCTATTTAATGCATTAGCTAATATGATCCTCACTGTGTGATGTCAGTTGTGACAGAAGCAGCTTCATCTGTTGTTTTAGCCTGGGTTTAATTTAGAACAAAGGAAGACAGGGCAAGACATGGCCCAAGAGGGGAAGATGGGAGGGCTGGGCAGGGAGGAGAGAAAGGGCACTGTCACCAGTCTTGTCTAGGCTTTAATTACTTGTGCCGTGGCTACAGCAAATAATTTTCTCTGACCTTGACAATTGTAGCCGTGCCAAATGCCAACTTTTTTCCTCTCCCCTTGGTGACGATGGATTATCTCGCTGAGAAGTGACAGATCATCCCACACCCCACAGCACCTCCTGGCTTTGCTGCATTTACAAACACAAGGTTTTCTCTCAAACTGCCTTCCCAAGTCTGAAGACACATCTAGGAAATGTCTTTGTTGCCATTCCCCACATTGCTCATAATTCATTCCTGATGGATCTCATCTCATTCTATTTCTTTTCTGGCTTACTCCATGTTAGGTCCTCTTTGACTTTGGGGCTGAATCCATCTTTTTAATATTTGTTTACTAGGGGTTTAGCAGAATGGGATTATCTCCCATGACAAGGGCTTTTGCACATCACACTGACAAAAATATATGAAAATATATCTTGACAAACAGCTTTTCCTTGTATTTTAGTCATGTTTTTTGATATCTCTAGTACCAATAACTCTCACTTTTCCCTCACAGTTAGGTGATGACCTCCAGGGTCATCAATACCAAATGCTTTTTCGTTTCATTTGGCAGAAGGCGCCACTGAACCAGGCTGCTATTACCACCACTATTTCCATGTGAGTGGTTCTGCACTAACTGTGATTCACAATCACATGGCAGGACATTGGAGAGCTGGAAAACTACCACCTATAAGGAAAATTAGAAGAAAAATTTCTGCCTTAAAATGAATTTATCTGATTCCTGTCTTCCTCAGGTATACAGATTGAGCCTTAACTACATAGAGGAGTTTTTTATTGTTTCTGTCAAGGAGGATGAAGTAAGGATTCTGATTGAATAAATGATGTGTGTGAGGCATGGCTGATGACTAGCAATCATTGATTTGCCCAGCTTCAGTTTTCAAACACTGCAATTGTTTTCCTATTTTGTGTCCACTGTCTCTGAAACTATATTATATGTAAGTACTCTGAATATTTTATATTGCCATGCTTCTTTTTCCCCAGGTTTCTGCCTCTCTTCTTTTATCAGCATTGTAATGGTCTGGGCTTTGAATTGTTTTATCACTTTAGAAGAAATTGACTGAACAAATAATGTTGCTGTTCTGTTGATTGCCTTGTTGTCACTTAAATACTATTCCAATATAATGGGCAAGTTATTACTTCTAAGACAGATTTGCTACTATTTTTTTTTCCTCTGGCTTTGAGAAGAAGGAAATTATCTTGGTAAAAATCGTATTTCTTAGGAAGGAAGATGATACTGTGCATTTGAACCTCATGAGAATAGTTGATTTCCAGTTTAGGGTAATACAATCTCTAATGAAGAGGAGGCTTTCAAAGGTAAAAACGCAAGTGAGGTTCATGGTAGTCCCTATGGTTTCTCTTTTCTCATTGTATGACTTTGCATCTTTTTTGACTAGTGGCCCAATAAATAAGTACTCCTTCATCTATATTGCTCTGATTGTCCATAAGAGGAGGACTCCAGAGCACCAAGCAGGAGGGGAGCAAGCCAGCAGTCCTGTTATCATTAGTGATGTTTGGCCACACACGCTTTGCCCAAGTCTTTGGAAGCAGTGTGGTTACTCTGAATTTACTGTGAGGAATTTGCCACAATGAGCTGAGACAGAATGCAGGTCTCTATTAGATGTGTAAATAATTGCACATTTGTCACATGTGGAAAGCTGGCTTGATGAATGTGTAAAGATAACTGTTTCTTGATGAGCTCAAGTCCTTGAGTTTTAGTGCTTGAAGAGATTTATGGATAGTTGCCTGAGACAGCACAATGTCTAGGCTTGGAACAATGTATTTTTAGAACCTATGCACGCAGGCAATAGGGCTGATATTTACATCTAAGGAATATCCCAAATGAATGCTGTAATCAATTCCAAATTTGAATGCTCAGCGTCTCTGAAAGGTAATGCCCAGAAAGAGACGCAAGTGGTTTTCCTTTTGTGAAAGAAGAAATCAAGTAACAGACATCAAGTAATATAATACAGAAAAGGAAAATTAAAAAAAAAAAAAACCAAACAAACAAGATGTCAGCTCTCCTCTGCTTTTCAGAAAATAAAGGGTTTGTACCTTTTTTACCATTTATAGTTCTTCTATGTGTGAAGAACCAGCTATGAAGAGGAAAATTCCCAATCAAAGGTGTCATATGTGGGAGAAAAGGAGCTGCTTGTTTTCAGGCTGAAGAGGTAGAGGTTAAGTGACAGTTTGTAAACAGCTGAGGCTCATTCTAAAAAAATCAGTGTGATGTACTTATTTGTAAAGGAAAGGTGTACAAGCAGAGGTGCTGATTTCTTTTTCTCTTCAAGAAAGAGCTTTGGTGGAGTTTCTCTAGCCTGCTGTCAAAAATAAGTAATATTGTGTAGCATTAAAAAACCAAAAAAATAAACCTAAAAAAACCCCTCAGAACCCCCAAAATGTTCTTTGTTTTGTGGTTGCATGTATCACATTGCCCTGCAGCAGAAACTGAGTGAAATCAAAGGCAGCTGTAGTGAGACTTTCACAGGGAGTGAGGCAATGGTAAAAAGGTGCATCAAGAGGGAAGTACCTCCTGCCTGGGTCAAAACAGCCTGAATCAACTGCAGCCTCCCCAAATCGATATCCAGGATGATAAGGGGTATAAAACTTTTAGTGTTGGCCTGAAGAAATGGTGGGAGCTATCAGAGTCCACCTGAGAGGCAGGTGAGCAAGAACAGGAGCGGTGGGAATGGAGCTGTGCTTGTCTGATGAGGAAAGGGGTTACCTGTGGCGAGGGGCCTCCCACAGTCACATGGAAATGTCCCAAGAGGACGCAAGTACTGGTTCTGTGAGCTCTGCTCCACAGGTGACCTCCCTTTGGGTAGCTACTGGCACTGGGAGTCCCCAGTGACTCTGAGAAAGCAGAATTGCTGCCCTGCTCGGGGCCCAGGATGCCAGGCAGTTGTTCACGATGGCCACGAGGTTCCTTGTCCTGTCTAGAGTACGTTGAGAGCATCCTGCAAACCCCTGTTTTATGGCTGACTGGAAAACAGAATTTAGTTTACCATGTGGAAAGCAGGAGTGTATTGTTGGGATAAGGCAACAGATAGATGAACAGTTCTACGGTGTGTGAATGTAGAATTGTATAAAAATAAGGTTTAAGAAAAAAAAAAAAGGAAGCAAATAGATATTAGATGTATTGCAATTTTCTTTTTAGTATAAAAATTATTATGTACTCCCTGCTGGGAGGGACTTTATTAGTCTATTTAAACTGAAGCTTTGCAAATTTATCATGGAGGCAACTTCTTTGTATGTAGTAGAGAACTGCTGGAGCTTGCATGAGTCTTTCTGTCTGTTGCTTGATTTTGAAAAGCTATCAAAAAGCAAGCAGTCATTATAATTTATAGGTAACAGTGTACAGAAAAGCCCATTTGTTGCTATTCCACATAGTTATATGCTAATTGTCAGCCACACTCTTTGCTCCAAAATATGAGTCTGTCTGTCTAACCACAGTGAGGCACTAATGGTATAAATGCAGCAGAACACAGATGGAAATTAAACAGCAGCTGGGTAATCATCTTCATAAATGTAATATTAAAAATATCACAATCCTTTAATTTTTGTTCTGCTTGTATAAGGCAGAGCTGCATGACAAATAGCTATCATAACTTCACTGAGAGAAATGCGGCTTGTGACCGGTTTAAACCAAATTACTCTTTCGCCCTGCTGTCCTCACTTGAGCTTTTGAGCACCAGTATTAACAATCTGGTAAACACCAGATCGGGGTCATAAGCACTGATTAGCCTCTCAGAGAAAGGCCACCTCTGGTTTGTTGAGTATTGATTAGTAGGCGCCAGAACATACCAGTCTGAAGCCACCAGGGAAGGTGCTGAACATCTGAAGCATTTCCTCTGCATTTCATGAAGCTCTGGATCAAATCTGCTGTGGCCACTTTCATTTTCATTTTTACTGACCACCTTCTTTGTCCTTCTGCTATTGTACAGGACCGGGCACAGTAGAAAGCTGATTGAACAATAAACAGAAGTGTTGCTGTCACCCTGAGCCCCTTGTGGGATGGAGGACTACTCTGACAACTTAACTTGCCTTTTCCATCCCTCATGGACAAGCCTACTTCCTTTCCTTCCTCTGATGCATTGCAAGTCTAATGTGTCTTGTCCTGCTGCCAATACCACCACAATAGATTGCAGTGCTTCTCTGAATAGAGATACTGGTGAGTCATTTTCATCTCTACTGAAATTAATTCATACATTTTCCCCCAGTTTGCATCAAAATCAGGTAACTTGACTGATTTAAAGTCTAAACTCGCAATTGGTAAATATAGAAACCCCTTCTAAAGACAGTTTCTTGAAATTGGTAGCATAATGGTAAACACTGTTGAAGATGACCTTGAGGTAATAACTTCAAAAGCTGATAATAGGATTTATGCTCTGGTAGTAGAAGGTGTTTAAAAATTAAACAAGCAAAACATTGTTTCAGTATTAAAAAACCTCATATGTTGTCTTAATATGTGCTATAATCCAAGCCTGACTGTGCATAATAAGCTTGTAATTCCATTGATCCATTGATGGGGAGATAACAAACCCCTGTAAATGGCAAATGGCTTGTGTGTGAGCAATGTGATATTGATGGACCTGCTGAGCGCTGTAACTTTCCTGTATTCTATTTCGCCGTGTCACCGCCCTGCCTGCACCCAGCCCATTGCCCTGCCTTGCTCAGTGCCCTCAGCAGCCTGGAAAGCAAACCAGCGAGGCTTTGCAGACGATTCCACCTGTTCAGGCCCTGCTTTGCCTGCACTTGGAAGCCATCGCATCCGATGGACCGTTCAGACAGTGCTTTGTGGGCATGCAGAGCTGGATAAAGGGATCCGTGGACTGGTAAACAAAAAGGAATTATACCAGTTGCTTTTGTTACTGGTTTTGCAACATGGTTCTTGAAGTAATTTTCTCCATTTTCTCCATATGCTCGCAATAAGAATTTCTAAGGGCTTGACATTTTATGGTCGTACACATACAGTGTCATAAGGGAGTGTCATTAACTTTTTAATGTAAAAAACATGACTGCTGAATAAATGTGGGATATAGATATTAAGGGTAATGTTATAGTTAGAAGAAAGTGTTTAATATTGTGAAATTAGTGGCAAAGGGAGGATAAACTTCAACTCATCTCAGTCCCACAAGAAATTGCATTTCTTAAGGTATGGTCCTCCACTGTTGAAGTCAACAACAACAGCAACAAAAATTCCATACTTCTTTGATAAGTGAAGGTTGAAGCCTTAAAAGAGCTGTTAATACGATCTTGCCCATTAGATGTTTTGGAAAATGAAACAAGCTCCTTTAGACCTCTTTTCCCATCTCTTATAGCTCTAAAATCAGCAAAACAGATTATGGGCTAGAGATACAATCTCACTTCTCCTCTGTTGTCTAGGCAGTCCAGGGTTGTCTTTGCCCATCTGAAACATAGCCCTACAGAAACGTGGAACATCTATTTAATTTTGTTTTGCATTATATGCTCCAGAAAATGCAACTTTATCTATATAATGGTCTGTGATGAGGCAGAGAGAAGGAGCTGCTCATCTAAAAATCTGCTTGTTTCCAATTCAGAATCTTGCCACACTTTCCTGAGGCAGCACTGATCCAATCCATCCTAATTGCCTCTCTTAGCTCAATGTGGACTTCATAAAAAGTGAATATTGGGTTCATGCAAAGTAAGTTTTGCATTGCTGAGTGATAAAGTCTGTCCTTCTGATGCAGACCCTTATTTTTATTCAGAGAAAGTCAGTGGATGAGGCTCATAACTTTTTGGGAACATTTGTACCATCCATATGGTTGTTTTTTTCTGAAGAGGAATGTGACTGGAGTTAAGGCATTTGCTGTTAAATAAATGTTTCTTGTTTTAATTTCTCATCACTCCCAAAGAGTTTGGATGGAAATCATAGTGCTTTAATACAGATGGAGCTCTGAGGTAGATTGCAGCAGTGACGAGGAGATATTTTGGACTTCTCAAATGGTGTGTGGGTGTCTGGGGGGAGTGGGATACAATCTTGTCTTGAACATCAGACAAGGTGGTGATCCTGAGAGCTCTGCTTCCAGAGTCAGAACTGGAAACACAAGCTGCCTTCTGCCCAGATGCAGGGGCTGTTCACCCTGCAGTGCTGTTGTCACACACTGGTCACCCTCTAGCTCAGTTGTGGGGCAGGCAGCGTCATGTGTGTGTTTAAACAGCACCTTCTTGTTAGGTTGGTGCAAGAGCCCTTGCTTCCCCCAAAAGCCCCACTCTCTTTATGATTTTTTAATTCAAGCGTAGGCTTCATTAACTGGGAAGTCTAGTTTATATATTCAAGTCCCTAAAGATGTGGAGAGGAAAAAAATTGTCAAGGATTGTTCCCAGGGCAGGATGACCAACTGGAGGGAGTGAGAGGAGGCGCAGCTGAGATGCACCAGAGCTGCTTGGAGGGGTCTCTTGGATTCAGCTGGGTGCTCTAGACCCAAGCCCAGGGCTGCTAATGCCCAGAGGACAGCAGTTCCTCATATTCTGGGCTGGGTGACCTCTTTCCTTTGGCTTTGGAGAAGCCTCTCCTTGGGCTGGCTGACAGGGAACTACCCTGAGCTCTCTCCGTGGCTGCCCCTTGAGAAGGGTCTGTTGAGGGGGACATGTGCGCACAAATAAGAACTACAAATACACCAAGATGCAAAATGTGAATCTTTCAGTCTGTGAACAAACTGTGCATACCTTGATATGAGAAAATGAAATATTGCAGTGTTCAGATATGAGTTTGTTGGGAGGGGTTTAGAACATTTCAAATTAACGCAATGTCAGTGACCTGTAACTTAACACCGCCAGATTGTCTTCAGATCATAGACCTCAACCTCTTTTCTGTTCAGGTTCAAGATAAACCTGACAGTTTTCAGTCTAAGCTGTTTTTCACTTCCCTAGCCAAGATTGTATACCACTAAAAATAGAGTTTATAATAGGAGTTACAGCTTTTAGCTATGAGGCCTCCAGGATGGCTCCATTGTACTGCAGTTCTGTTAATTAAAACGAAGGGGGAAAGTATATATAATAGGATTGAGCTAATAAAGCATGAAATGAAGAGTCTTACCTTAAGATACTTGTCTGTTTTTCCTTACTGCGTGAGCAGTTGTCTTTGTCTTCCTCAAAATACACTGAAATTGAGGGGAGATTTTTTTTTTTAAAAAGGAAACTTCTAAGCCTTCCTATTCACTGTCACTCTGGCACCCTCTGATTTGTTACATAATTGTGTTTAGGCATCTTTGGGCACTGGATGGGAACACAGTGGAGCCTGGTTGAATAGGTGCTTCGTGTTGAATTCAGATTGCCAAGTGCTGCAGACTGAATTGCTGGAGCTGCTGGATTAATAGGCTGGGATTTTTTTCCCCCTGTGTGCTTTCAGGAGAACTTGTACTGAAAAATAACTTTCACTTCTCACCTTAAACCTGGAGGGTTTCTCAAATAGTCTGCGGTGTTGTAAATCTGCAATACAATTTGTAGACTCTTAATAGTGATCATAATACAGAAGCAGAGCTTTTATGTCAATATGACTATACCAGGAAAGAAAATTGAACCTTTCCCCATGTTTTCTGAATTAAAATTTAAAACATGCAGCAACAGTGTAGATCTAGAAGCAGTAGGTAATGTTGAATTTGATTCTTTGAGCATGATATTATGCCCCCAGCATTAAATTTTTTTTTTGCACGGTTGTACTACATTTAGCTTCATTCTCCATATGAAATCTATGCATTAATAGTTTTTACACATTTCCACTCAACAGAATTGGAGCTCATATGAAATGGATTGGAGTGACCTCAGGTTTTCACAGGGCTGGGGACAATATAGGCTGCATTAAATACCATTTAAAACATTACAGTTTGCTAATGCTTTAAAGTAGTTTGTACGAACGTGAACATTGTTCACAAGAATATTGGTTTCTAAAAGAAAGAAATAATGCAGCTGTCAGGTTTAAATAAAGAGAAAGTTCATGCAGAAGCCAAGTTTGTCCATGCACTTTCCAGGAGAATTCAAAGGTGAGAGCAGAGCACGGGGTTCAAATGGGCAGAGTTGCCCATGGGACTTCTGCCACTGACAGTAGCCAGCATAGCTTTCAAATGGGTTATAAAATCCTGGAAATCAAAGCAGAGGCAAGATGTAAAATATGTTAACTTCTGTCACTTGCAAGGCTCAGAGAGACAACACTGTAGAAATAAAAAGTTACATTCTGAGTAAACCAAAATGACAGAACATGCATTGCAAAGTGCTGCTCAAGCATATAAAGAGCAACCCAGCCACTAACTCGAATGAAATATTCTGCAAACTGTTACTGAGCACCAGCCTCGCACCACAGCAGTGTCTGCACAGAAGAGCTCTGGGTAAGAACTGGAAAAAGTTCTGATGACTTATCCAAAGAAGTCATTAGGGCTAGTAAGGTAAAAATCTTTGGAGTATAGCTGATCAATCCATCTGAAACTGCTGCTAAAAGGAAACAAAAATATATTTCTTGGTAAGAGTTTTGATAGCTGAAGTGAGGTTTTTGCAGAGTTGAAATGCATCAGGTTTCTGATAGCCATTATTAGATGAAATACTGTTGGGAGACTTCAGCTCTGAGCTGATCTTGTCCCATTTCACCAGAATTAAAGGGTGATTTGTGAGGTTCCTGTGGTGGGAGCAATAGTAGTAATTTTTTGTTGCAGGGCTTAAGATTTTATTGGGTGTTGTGCAAGGGAAAATGAAAAATCTCAATGTATGTTCTCAATTCTACGTTTTTAAAATGTGTAATGATGGAGCTTAAACTGGGCATTGCTTTTGGTGTGTGACTAGTAAAGAAAAGTCAGATTTTTCATCATGTGCTGGCTGTAAAATATTTAAAAGCAGTGAAAATAGTCTGGATAAAGATTTTAATCTCAAATATTAATGAATATCTATATATTTATCTGCTCAAACTGAAATTGGATATTAATGTAAAAAAAAGAAAAAGAAACTGCAAACTTTCTAGTCCTTCACTGATGGTAACAAGGAATGTGAACAGCACACTGGGCACTGTCTGTCCTGGTGGTGCCGCACATCACATCCCTGCTCTTCAAACTCTTCCTGCTGCTCCCAGACACCACCACACTGCGTCGTGTTCCCTCAAGTCTGCAATCGCCTGTCTGAATTTGGGGTCTCCCTCCCCTCTTTGGGGCTCAGAGTGCTCCTGGTGTGCCCTTCACCCGTCCCACACCCTGGCCAGCCTCTGGCAGTGCCAGTTTCCCAGCACGCGGGGCAGGGATCGAAGCTCAGGCAGAGCTCAGCTGAGTGCTGGACCCGCGGCAGGAGCGGAGCAGGGTGGCCGGGGACAGATCTCCCCTTCTCCACACCGCTGATGGGACACCAGCCCCAGGGAGGTGGCCCAGCTGCAGCTCTTGGTGGCACTTGCCAACTTGTCACAGCTTCTTCCTGAGCTAAATCCCCCTTGGAGTGTGTGTTTAGTGTGAACAGGACCGAATCCACTGTTGGAGGCTGCCAAGCCCATGGCTCGTGTAGTGACAAAGCCTTGTTCTTCCAGGAGGGTGACTGCAAGCCAAGCTTTGTGACCGCAAGCAGAGAGTTACAAGTGGAGTTTCAGAGTCTCTTGAGAGCAGCTGGAGTTGTAAATGGGATGTGTCCGATACTGTGGTGGGAAATAGACCCAGAATCTCAGGCTTCTGGGGCAAGACATCAGTCTCTAATCCAGTCACTAGGGACAGACATAATCACACACATTAAAGACGTATTTTATGCCACAGACTGTGTGACTAACTTGGCCTGACGTGTTTGATCTAGATCCTTGTGCTCACATTGCATTTTAGCTGTGCTGAGAGCTGCCTGGGCACTCTCCTTGTCCCTGCAAAGCACTGCTGCAGACTCAGTGTCCTGACAAGGACACCTGCCCTGCCTCTGTCACACATTTGACTACGGTGCATACGTATTTTAAACTTGTGGGGTTTCTTTCCACTGGGCTTCTCCATTTGGGTTCACATTTAGATTCTTAGCCAGTGCTAACTGGGTGTTTCTCCAGTTGTTTTAACAATGTTTTTCTTTGTCGAGTGAGACTCTCCAAGCACACCTCAGGGATAAAGATAAGATTTGAAACTGGGAGCCATATCATTTAAGAAAAATTCAAACCCTTCAAAAAGAAAGAAACAGCAGGACTGATTTGATTTTCAAATCATATTAGAGGGAAAAGTTTATACAACAAGAACAGAAACAAATTTGTTTGTATGTTTGGTGGTTGGTTTTTTTTTGTTTGGTTTTTTTTTTTTTTTTTTTTTTTTTTTTTTTTTTTTTTGCCAGGCCTCAGATTCAGGGTATCAAATGGATTATTATTGGTTCTTATCTAAGTTTAGAAAGAGCTGTGAATATATAATGAGTACAACAGAGAGATTTCAGTGTTTATTGGTTTACTGGTTTATTGATGCTTCACTTGCCTGTCTTTGCAAGATGTGCCATTTATGAATACTTGGCTAATCTCCAAAGACAGTCGAGATTTGTTCCATTTATTGCTCTTCTGAGTTTGCCTTTTGGCAAAAAGTCTCAGATCAGGAGCCGTTTGCATATCAAGGCTCACAGGTCTCCTTTGAAAACCTGCCAGGTCCTGGAAGTCATGAAGCCTCTCACTTTAAATTAAGGGAACAATAATTAAATGTATTAATTCTAATTCTTAACTTTTTTTTTTGTAATAGGCATACTTAATTTTGCCATAACTTGATGTAACTGAATAAAGATGGCATGCAGTATTCTGACTTTCACTCAGGGGAAGAACAAGGAAATGCTGCAGAGGGGGAGGTAATTTGGACTTAAGTTACAATGAAGTTTATGTTTACTATGCTGATAAGGGAACAGCCAATGCAACACTGATCATGCTGCTGGTGGTGTCCATAGGGAAAGGTCAGGAGCAGTTGTTTCATCCCTTTCAGAGGGTTCTGAAGCTGCTCCATAAATGATGGTTTATGTTGATCAGCGAAGCAGGGATGGCTGCACAGCTTATTAACAGCAACCAGAGCGGGAGGAAAATACCTTGAACATCTCTGTTCTTGGGTGGAAGCAGTCTGGCAGCAAAGAGAGCAGTGGAGCAAGCACAGTTTGGGGTTGGACTCATTCCCCTGGAGCCTGTGGGCTGGCTGGAAGCACCCTGTGGCACTGGCCTCAGAGGGGTTAGCCAAGGATGCCTTTTACCTTCCCATAGTGCCTAATTAGAAATATTTCTCCTGAAGTAGCTTCAGTCTGCAGAAGGAGAGGGCAAGTGCTGTGCAAGGAACGGTGAAGTGGTGGTGATGAGCAGAAAAAGCAAGAATTGGTAAATAGTGGGAGTTGCTTTATAATATGTATTTATAACAAAATGCTTGTAAAAGGCACTCGGGTTTGAGAATAGGAGAGGGAGACAGGAGGATCTACTGCTAGCACTGCTCAGGGAGCTGATCCATGGTCATTGAGAAGTATCTTTGCTGGCCACTTGCTGAAAACAAAATAGTGCTGCCATTTCAGAAAGCCGGAACTAAGCTTCTCTCTGCCCAGCACCTGCTTCTGTTCCCAGATCCGCATTTGTGTCACAGGGGGGCTGGACTTGTGGTTACAGAAAACAGTGGCACTGCTCTATCGACTCAAGCACCCACAAACCACTAGTGACTCTTCCCAGCTCAGGGAGGATTGATGCCCAGAGAACCCATCAGTCCAGAGCAGCAAAGCAAATAACAGCCCCAGCTACCCTGACTAATTTGATATTTATCCCAGACCTATGCAGTGCTCCTCCCTCTGGGGCTCAATTCCAGTTTTCACTCATTTGATCCATTTTTGAGCCAAATATAGAGGTGTTCTTTTAAGGGGGGAAAGAAAATGAGTGCCATCAGTAGGGAGCTTGATGGCAAATGTGCACCTCAGTGTATTCCACTATCCATAAATAACCTTTTACTTCTCTGCTCTACTCTATAGCAGAGTTTTGATTTTATAAGCTGACCACTTTCTGCTTCCCAAATCCTCCTATTGTGCTGTAACTGCCTTATTAAAATTTCTGTAAGCATCTGGAAACGTTATAAGTTTCTCAATATGAAGTTCTAGCAGTGACTATTCAGTTCTGTAGGCGATAGATCACCTCTCACATGCTTTTGAATCAGGTATTGATGTTGCTCTATATTATAATGGGGTTATATTTCATTTTCTTAATGTCACATTTTTATTAATTTCTGATATTGGGACCATACTAAGTATCTTATTCATATGAGCACAATCTCTGAGGTCGAAGATATAATTAAATATGCACCAGAAAGGTGTGGCTTGCATCTCGAGACTGAAAATGACTTATAATCTTTATAACTATTACATGTCTGATGTTTCATAGACACGTGTGTCATATCCCACGTAATGTTCTGATATTGAGGTTCTTCAGTTGTTGCAAAGTATCTCTGTGTATTCTGTACTTCCTATCAGTCTTAAAATTACTGTTCCTTTCACTGAACGTCTTCTTTTTGCTTTGCCTCAGAATTTCTCCCCAGTCTATGACTATATTGATTCTGTCACTCATCCTTTATTACCTAATTAGTTTTAGTTGCATGGGTAGGACTTACATACTAATTGTAGTTTTCTGGATCAGCTTTCCCAATGTGACACTGCTGCTTTGAAGGCAATGCTTAGCAGAAGAATTCTAGCAGTGGAAGTCACATGGAAGACTTGAAACAGCAAAATGCAAAGTCTCAAAACCTGGGGAGCAAATAAAACTCCCTGAAATTTCAGTTCAGATGTGAAGGACAGCCTGACTTGTACATTGTCTTCTGTTATTGCAGTATTACTGTGGGAAATAATGCTGTGAGTGACTTTCCTCTGGAACCGAAAACAGGAAAGATATGTGAGTGCAAATGGATACAGCTCCTGTTAGCTGCTGCTGTGCACAGGGGTCAGGGGAATTTGCTTGGTACAAGATATGGTTCATGAGACTCGTGATTTCCTGCTTTGTGTAGTTTGCCTTGCTTGGCATCTTCTGCTAAGATTAAGGGAGGGTGCCAAGTAGCTAAAGCCAAAATATCAATTGTGTGTTTTGGAAAACTGAAACATTCTAAGACAAAAATATTCTAACTTTAATAGTAGCTTTTATCAAGGATATAAGAAAACCAAGTTTTGCATAGGGAGCTGGTGTGGAACACGGTCGACAACACTTAAAATTGTAAATTGGCTAAAATATGGAGCTAAATCTTGAACTTTTCTCTCTGAATAACCTATTTTAATGGTCTGAGTGTCAGCTGCATAAAGTTTGCCCTATTTTCCTCGGACTCCAATGATGGTGAATGTTCTAACAAACCTTTTGTTTTTCCAACAAGAAAAAAAAGTAATGCAGTTTCCTGTATCCCTTTAACAACAATTATGAATCCTCTGGCACTCCTAACTAAGCATTTAATATCAAGTTTACCTTTTACCCTTAACTCATCTAGACATTAACTGATCTATAAAATTCACTTGAGGATTCATTGCCAATTATAAAACTCTTGTTCTGAAATGTGGATTTTTTCTTTATATTAAAACATTTTAGTCAGTGAAATATCTTCACATCAAACAAATGATGGATGAATGATCGATTGCCAATACATCTGGTTCATTCAGTTTTGCATTTTATTACTTTGTGGACGAGGCAGATATTATCCAAATTCTTCTGTCAATGACACCAATGAAAAGCCTGACTAATTGTTGTAGTGAATGGCACTGATCTGCATTTTCACACATCATTGACCAAAATACAGCCCAGAGCACAGAGGAAGAGGTGTCACTTAGGGAAGGCTCTGAAGGATACAATGTCATAAAGCTGGGAGCAACTGGGCTTAGTTGAAAATCCTTGGAGTCTTGCCTTGCTACAAGCAGATGTGATTTTTGATTTTTCACTGTCTTTTCGCCAGGACTAAATGCTGTTGCTTGGTGGGAGACATTTGGTTTTGTTAGGGGCAAGCTAACACCCGTTCCTTAAGGGGACTTCCATAGAAATGGGTTGGTCCTGATGCTCTGGGAGGAATGAGGCTGAGTGGGTCACCATGGAAAAGCAAAAGTCAAATCCCCTTCTTCATCTAGAACGAGAGGAAAATGTGGAAGCCTTCTGTTCTGTTTGTTGGGAAAAGTTTGCTGACTTTTATGGACTTGGAGGCAGATGTCATGATAAGATTGAAAGGAAATGTGGAGTCAAAGGAAAGCTGCTGTTTGGGGCCCCTCGATAGGACAGGAAGGTTTAAGCTTTAAAGAACTGCTGCAGAGTGACAGTGCAGTCCTGGTGGGTGTTGGCCCATTCCATGCATAGCCTGTCCCATCCTTGGGGCTCTGATGTTTCTTTGAAAGGAGCTCCAGTGAAAACACTGTCAAGACTCCTGTTTACCTTGAGGAAGGAGTAGAAAGAAACGAGGTGAAAGCTGTATTTGCAATGAATCACTCCCAGAAAATGGTTTATTGCAGAGATATCTATGAAAGTGAAGGCAGGATGAGAAGCACACGCATGAGCCCACCAGATCTATTAACTGAGGTTGTCCAGGGCAAGAATCAACGAGAGAAGATTTTGCACTTTTGCTGGAAAATATGTCAGCATCCCCACGGGAATTCCAAGTGCCCTTGGATTATAACTGCCAGAACCCAGTGTTTTCAGGATTTGCAGGTGTCAATCTAACTCATGTTTTTTTCTCACCTGTGATGTAGATTTCAGTTTGTTTTTTTCTCAAAGTTTCTGTAAATGTGCTGCAAAACAACCCCAAGTCCAAAAAGCGCAACACATTTAACCTGCAGACATCAGCTATGTAGATTTTAAATATATCATTCATACCGAGAATTAAGCATAAAATGGGTTTACTCATGGTCTGAAATGTTCTGAATAATAAATTTTTGAAATGCTTTTGTATTTTCTGGAGAACGAGGCCACAAAGGTAATTTAGATGTTTCTTTATTATGGTTTATCTCAGTCTTTTAAAGTGGTGTATCATTGTGTGAAGGCTTTAAAAAAGCCCGAAACAACAAAGGAAAGCAAAGCATTGTAACCTCTATTTGTAGTGGTTGATGACAGTGAATAGGAAATGTTAAACAAGAAAAATAAAATGGCTGCAGTGCTCTGTGATAGTTCTGTGTATATTCTTGACAAATGCTTTGATGTTGAAAACTCCCATTGTGATATTTTTCAGAAAGGAACGCTTCATTTTTTTATTATCCAAACTGCTTTAAAAGAATGTCATTGTTTCAATGTTTACAGTTTATGTAGTCTAATAACAATGTTTAGGGAATAAAAGGCACTGAACACTTCTTGTAGGGGCCAGAGACATTTTTTGAGAGTGAATATTTGCAATGTTAAACAGGTATTTTGCTTTGAAATGAGGAAGAAGAAACAGTCATTTTTTGGGTTTTACTGTGAAAAGGGCAATTTTGCATTGGGCAACTAAAACACTGGTTGTACACCCATATATCAGCGAAATAGATTCTACAGCTGCTTTTCAGCTGTTGGTGATACCCAGCCTATGATAATGCCATGAGTTTCCAGCACTCACCTGCAATGCTGCAAACTCACCTGAGCTGCAATTACACAGCTGATTCCCCATGCTGCTGGGCTTGAAATCACCGTGGCTACATCCTCTGTGCTAACTAGTGTCTTAAATATAGGTGTTTTTCAGTCTTTGGGGAGGTTTGTGCAGCTTTCCCTCAGGCCAGGAGCTTGAATACGGCTCCTAAATGCTGCAGTCTGGAAGTGTCTGAGGTGTAAGCGCCTGTCATGAAACACGAGCTGCATTTTCTCACCCTGCTGTTCGATGTCTGTCAGAGCTGGGGTTCAGCTGGAGCCCTTCACACTGGGGGAAATCGGAGCTGCGTTTGTTGGGGTTTTGGCTCCAGCTGGGAGGGTCTAAGTGTTCCCAGGAGGAAATGACAGCCTTGCTCGGGACTGCTCTTACACCTTGGAGCATCGTGGAGCTCCCCAAAGTCAGAAGGGTTGTCCTGGCTTTATACACCAGTTCTCTTCCTCTGTTACACTCGAGCTCTGTGAAGGTTTTGAATGGCTGTAGTAGAGAAGTTCATCCCCAAAGATGTTCTTTTCTTTGTCCGCAGAAGTTTCTGTCTTTGGGAGAAGGCAGGTACATTACCCTGCCTAAACAACTTTGAGATTGACTGTGAGAGTACACTGTGAGGCAGCACTAAAGACACTATAAATAGTGAATCATCTGTCGCAGACAAACCAGCTCCTGTAATGGAATCACTTGGATAGGTGCCATTTATCCTTATCATTTTTCTAGTGAGAGTTTTACATTAGGGGAAAAAGACATGAAGAAATGTTTTCTAGCTGCCTGCTCGTCATCCTTGAACCAAGATTTATACAGGAACTGATCTTTGTATCTTTAACATTTATTGGTATTAACAACACTGGAGTGTAACAAATAGTCAGACTCACCATTTTTGCAAGATATCAAAGAGGTCAGGAATCATTTTTGTTTCTTTTTTTCTTTCTTCTTGGAAGTCACAAGGTCATTTATGAAAGAATATTTGTGAGGAATGTGAAGAAAGTTAGAAAAGCTGCTGCCTGTCCTACTAAGCTGTTTAGAAAGATTTACTAATGAGTCACAGTGAAAGAAGCCAGATGAGCAAGAATGCAGTTATTTACACTAGATTTGCAACATGAGGTGTGTAACAGCTACACCAGCTTAAGGAGCACCCAGCTGCCTCCCTTCGTCTCGGTTGGTGAATTCCCACCTGTGCTGTGGTTGTTTCTGCTATTGTTGCAGCGGCAGCACAAATTAGAGCAATAAAATTACCTGAGAGGGGTAGGTTTTAGCCTGGATAATTTTATTGGTCTGCAGTGTGGCACCACAGAGGGCTGGCATCACCGTTTGGTGGCAGATTGAAAGAGAAATGCAAGTGAACAGCCGAGAGCAAGGAGGAAGAGTAGAAACTTAGATTAATTTTGGTACAGTCCAGACGTGGTATAATTGATTAGAAGCACATGAACTAACTGTGTAACTTGCATTTCATTGCTTCATCTGGTTTCCTATTTTATTGGTCCATGTAGCTCGGAGTGAAAAAAACCCCAACAATTTCTGTCTAAATGCTGTAATTGTTCACTGTACCGTTCCCTACGTAGTAGCATTAACTGTAACAGCCTGGTGGAGAAAGTGGTAGGAAAACCTGGGTGAGAAGGATTCAAAACCAGCAACGGGGGGGAGGAACTACCTCAGAAAAATAAGGTACTTGTAGGAAGCTGAGTCTAAACACAAGTCGAGACTGATTTGCTGGCAGGAAAAGGACAAGGAAAAAACCAAATGTGAGATGCAATAAAAAACCAATGATGGCGAAAGTAAAACAAAACTGTTTTCTGACTTAAGATCAGTAGTTTTATTGATTTTTAAAATATAAGCTCTATTTTGTTACGTGTGCCTGAATATACCAGGCAAAACCTAAACCTTGAAATGCTCACATAGCCTCAGGCAGCCCCCAGCCCCCTGGCCAATAACTCTTGTCTGGCTCGGGCTGCAAGTACAACGGTGTGTGTACTCTGTTTGCAAGGTCGTTTATCCACAAAATCCCAGAGAACTGCATCAAAAGGGTCAAGAACAAGCTCTTTTTGGGTCTACACTAGGCAAATCACTGAATTTGTGTTAAAACAATTGTAAAAAATCACGGAGAAAGTTAAAAAAGATCCAGTGCAAAGACACATGATTACTGCAGTGTGTGTCTAGAATCTGCTTCTTAAATGCAGTTCTGCAGCAGTTAAACACTAAAGTACCCCTGGAGCTCAGATTTGTCTGACAGAGGAAATCCAAGGATAAAATCTCTTTTCAAACAAAGCCATACTAAAGCCCATGGAGGAAAAATAAAGACAGATGATGCTCATTGGGGGTGTCCAGAAAAATATTAATATGGTAATGTCTTTATATCTATGGACTGTGCAATTCCATTGCTTTCAGCGGAATTGCAGCAGCTTAGCCTATTGAGCATTTCAACCAGCACACCCAGCTCTGCACTGAATGAATCTCCTGATAACAGATTCGAGAGGTGTGATTCAATAACTCCTGTTCTCTTAGGCGCCAAAATGCCTGTAGCACATCTAGAAATGCAGGGCACTTGATCCTGCCAGAGAGCCCTTGCTTCTGTTGAAGGAGTTGCCAATATAATTGCAGAAGGTGAAACGGGTTAAGTCTGGGACAACTGATCACTTGAGCCGCCCTTAGGGAGGTGAGAAAGGCACCAAGTCGAGTGGCACTGCTGAACTGGCTCCACTCCACCGCGGAGATGTGATTCAGCATCCCAGGGTGGCTGTGGCATCTCAAAACTGATGTGAGCGTGATCCTGATTTCTAACCAGGTATTGACTGAGGAGGGTGGAGCCGTGGGACATCGGTGCTCATTTGGAGCAACTTCTGACCGCTGACAGGGTGGATTTGGGTTGGGAAAGAATTTGGTGTGTTGATTGAGAGATGTGGAGTCAATCCCACTCATTGTTCTAGTGACCTGGGACTTTTTCTTTCCTGGGCCTCATTTTGATAGCAGGGGTCCTCTGTGGGCAGTTGTGCAAATACAAAATAGTCGGAGACAGAGTGACACAAACCCCTTCTGCATTTGGATGAGGAAGAACAATACATGCATACAATTTCCATACAATCCAGCCCTCTGTGGTTGTTCTGCTTACTCCTCGAGCTCCAAATTGGAAATTTCTGCATTTGGTGACACACCACAGTATTTTAGTAGTCTTTTCAATTTCTTTCTGGGATTACTTATACACGAGTCTTATTTTGGTTTTGGCCTTTGCACAATATTTGAAGAGAATGGCAGAAAATCCAAAGCCCTTAATATTTCACTTCGGATTCTAAAATTAGCCTAAAGCATTTCATAAAAACACCATTTGAAAGTGAGCCTTCTGCTGAACAAAAAGTGAATGTATTTTAAGTGGAAAAATAATTTAACGATTGGATTTACCTGAAATTTATGTATCATTAGTGCAAAAATAGATATTTATTGATGCTTTAGCTTATGTTAAAAAAGGGAATTAATAGGATTTATAAAGATTTGATTATTTTTCATAATTTTGAGTGATTCTTGTAATAAGAACTTATCAGGGTTTTCCTAAAATATATCAAAATAAAACCAGTCTCTTTGGTTTAAGTCTCTGAGTAGACTTAAGACTACTTAAGATTAGTACTTGAAACTAGATTTTTTCCCTGTTCAATACTGAGGGCAGTTTCTGGGATCCCAGTGACAACTTGCTGTATTGTGTCTTCTTCCTGACGCTGTGCATGCATTGAGGCACAGGAAGCTATTCCGATATCCTAATATGCCATGATAGAAAATCCTTCATGAAATTCTTATCAGGACACAGCTTAAAAACTGAGGCCTTTACTCAGCTCCGATAGAAACTCTGATATCAAATGGAAATGGAGTAGAAATCTTTCCACGGGCTCTGTTAGACCGGGCTGTGAAGAGCTCTGGACGTACCTAAAAGTTAGCAGGCGTTGCTTTCTGGCTGATAGCAGAAAGAAAAGATAAGTAAGAAAGAGTCATGGATGAAAGGGGGAAAAAGCTTCTTTCCATTTCACAAGATAGTGGTATTTGTAGGTGTAACTACAGCACCCTTGAGTAAGAAGAATGGCAATGTTCCTTGATAGTGCCTAAGACCTAAATTAAACTGTGCTTTGCTCAGGGAATGAGTAAACTGCAACACTTCTCTCTTAACCATGGGCCATTTTGCTTGGCAAACTGCCTTGATATTTAAATGGTGAAATACTTGATAAAACCTTGCTTTAGTCTGGTAGTGCTTCAATAAAATTAACCCATTAGTCAGCCCAGGACAGGCTGTCAGTCCCTCTGCAGTGATGGGACTGTTGTTGACTACCCGCAGCCTCATCACTTCTTTTTCTTGTGCTTATTCTGTATTACAAGAGAAAGTTAGCAGTTGAAAAGTTATTTTTATGCCAGTGCAGAGGCAATATCTCAAAAGGGAAGCTTCTCCTGGAATTTATTTTGCTTATCTGAAGGGAGATGTCCCACTGCAGAGCAGAGCAGCCACTACCCGTGTTTCTGTAACATGGATGAATGTGTCAGTCAAGATAATGACTATTCCAACACAATCTGGTCTCTTCATTTCTCCATCCCTTTATTCCTTGATTTGTTATCATACCCACGCCTAGAAAATCCAGGTCAGCCCAGCTCCTTTCAGACAAAACAAACCCAGTAACAACCCCCACACTATTAGCAGGGGATGGGGACAATTTCTTGACGTGTGAGGAAGGTTCTCAAACTTCCCTTCCTAGTGAGTCATCCCGGAGAAGACCAGCATGAAAGGTTGCATGGCTCCCACACCCCCATCCCCCAGCCTCTCTTGTACAGACTCCTCATTAATGGAGGGATTGTGTTAAAAGGAATAAACCTTCCCTCAGAGGATCAATTAGCAACCTTAAAAATAGAATAAAGGAAGACAGAAGCCCTTGCAGAGCCTTTCTGCCAGGAGCTCTCCTTCGCAGTGAAAAATCCAGGAGTAAGCAAGAGTGTGACAGATGATGGAGAGGTTTCTGTCCTCATTCCCTTTTAACACTTCCTTCACTGTAATTACTGGAGTGTTAGTGGTCACAGCAATCCAGTTAGAGCTGCAGCAGCTCTTCTATTAACAGTTTCTATTTCCAGGACTTTTCACTCAGCTGTAAATACTCGCTAACAGGGACAGTTTGGCACACAAGGCCTTAGTAAAGGCACAAAGTTCAGATGATTTTTCCATGCAATTGTTCAAAAATCTCAATATTCCATTACTGCAACGATAATACAAGTGTTGCAACAGTTTCTGTGTCTACGACTCTGAGTGAAGAGTTCAGATATAAAACCCAATCCATCCCTTGGATCTGCCAGAAATACCTAATTATCTCTACCAATCAATTGGCAACATCTTGGGAAATGATAGTGTTTTGATAATTAAATGTCAACGTGCAGCTGCAACGGAATACTGAAATATTTTTGATATGTATAGCAAAGGCAGAAGGCTTAAAATATCCCTGAAAATGTCCAATGCAGACTTCCTTATTTAGGAGTTTGTCTAAACAGTCGAATCTAGGTCACAACTAGATGCCATTGCCCAATGTGTCTTTAAAATTTCCTGCTATTTTATTTTTACTTTACAATTCATATTACTGCCCTCCTACAATTGGCCTTAAGTGTTACGCTTCTCAAAAATGTGAAATGTATTTTTCAACAGCCTTTGCTATCAGTAATTTGACACAAAGGACACAAAGCAGAGATTTCACGAAATACCCTTGACTTTATCACATTTCATTATATAACATTTTGTGGAAGAGAAAAATGATTAAAATGTCTCAGTCCAAAAAGTAGTTGGAATAAGTTGCAGATTGTGTATGTTCAGCTGCCCTTATACAGCTTTGATTTGTGTGGCTAGCACTTACTCAGCAGTTCAGTATAACTCTTATTGACCTTGGCAGCTGTCACATCGCTTGCTGGATTTTATGTCGCTGGAGGTGTCAGTGTTCAGGGGAAAGATGTGCAGAATATGCGTGGTTTTATTTGCAGGCGGGAATGAGGTAGAACCCAAACTGCATTTCCAACAGCATTATTTCACAGATGACAGTCACAGGAGACCTGTGACCAACTTTAACCTTTTAATAGTACGCATAAATTAAGGCTACGAGAGAATACTGAGCTGCCAATTATAGAAGCTGTAGTTCCAGGGTCTGTGATTAGCATATTCCTCCTTACTTGCCCCATGACAAAAATGAATAGCAGAAGCTTTATGAAACATTTTCTGAGAGCAGAAACTCATAGAAACTTATCTCCAAATAAATTTTATGTGCAAAGTAGGTTAGTAAACTTCCATTAGCTACTAAATACCCAGAGTGAGAAGGTGGAGCAGAGTGTAGACTAACGTGCCAGTTTCCTTTGTTCCTTAAACAAATACCTGATGGGTTTTTTTTGGCCTACAACCCCTCCTGCAGAATGCAAAGAACAAAGTCTGAGGTTGACCTTCCCCAAGGCTGTCAAGTTCGTCCTGAATCCTTATCTGCATAATGGTTCTGCAATAAACAGATGTGGCTTTGCAGTATTTGTAATATAAAATGTAATGTTTTCTGAATGTCTTGGATGTCCTCTCGAGAGTGCCCCAGGGTGAGTTTGGATTTCAAGTCTGAATGCTGTGGCACCTCAAGGCTTTCTTTGGGAACATGTTTCTAGGTAGCGTGCAAGATTCTTGGTGTCCACAATCTGGTCTGATCTTTGTGTGCTGAAAAGACTGAGCTCTGTGGGTTTGGGGGTTTTTTTTGGTCTATTTTTCACTCTGTTGATCCATCGGACCTGTTGGTGCATGTGACCCCACTACTGGGCATGAAATATGACTGAGAAATGACTTGTGGATGTTGCCTGCAAAAGCTCCCCACAGAAATGGCCTCAGCAACAGCAGCTGCAGCATCGTGCCAGCTCCTGCAGTAACTCTTGGTGACAGATGTCACCTTTTTGGAACGTCCAGAGCCATCTGTGACACTTTTATTTTGACCTTGTATTGATTAGCCCCTTGTTTTTTTAAAAGTTCCAGCAAATAACGATGCTAATCCAGATAAACCCAGTCACAACTGAAGGTCAGCATTATCTGGATACCAGCCTCCAGCTCTTTCCTAATGGGAGCTGAAATGGCACCTGAAAGATTTTACGATTTTGGTGGACTTTTAAGAGGGACTAATTTATTGATATCATCCTGTAAATGGTGATTTCAATCACTGCAGTTAATTGTGCATGATTTCCCAATAGATTTTAAAATACATTTCATAAAAAATGAATAAGTTGCAAAAATTGAAAAGCCTCAGACTGCTTTCAGTCTGTGTTACACTAGAGCATTTTTCTTGTATCCTGTGTTTACAAAGTGTCTTTTAATCAAGTATAGAATAAAAAGCAAAACAGCATGAAGACACTGAATATGACACTGTAGAAATGCACATGAGCCACTGATTTCTACTACACGGGTAAATCTTAACAGTTCCATCCCGTGTTATATCTTGAGTATTTTTAATGGCAGATATTGACTTAATTTTAGTGGCAGTGCTGTGAAAAGTATCTAGGTCATGTGCCCAGACATTTCTGTCTGTCATACAAACCTGAGAGAATTGTAGACTGATACAGGAGTTTTGCACTATTTCATTGGAACTAACTTTTCATTGACCTTTGGCAGAGAAATCTCTCTAACTACAGCCTGGTCTTTTATTTCCTGGAGAGGTTGAATCAGAGTTAATGAGTGTATATTGAGGTGAGAAACCCTGGTGGCCTTTTCCTGGAATCATGCTCCCCTCTCTACTTACCATTACAGGGTGGCTATTAGGAGAGGCACACCAGCAGATGCTCTCTCCCTTGCTTTCTTATGGACGAGAAAATTTCAGTTTAATCCTACTTTGGGGTTTTCATTTTCCCCTCTTTTACTACAAAGAGGAGTATATTCAAACACATTCCCTAAGACCAAAATATACAAGGTTGCAATCACCATATTTAAACATGGCTCGGGAGACTTTCTTGCCCTTTTGATGTAAAAATGATGCCCTCTCTCCCCCTTCTGAATTCCTCTACGAATTCTTTGGCCATTCAAGGCCATGAAAAACAGAGTGGGAGATACTTCCAGCCTCACCAGAAGTTCTGTGGCTGTTGTGCAAGAGCTCTGCCATTTCCTCTGCCCCTTGCTGTGTTGAAGGTGTGCCCCAGACGCTCAATCAGACACGTCCATTACAACTGCTGAGTCAACAGAGTCGGGAGGCACAGGGTGGCTGTGTCATACTAAATAGTTTTCTTTGCACATCCTTTCCTTCCTGAGTCTCTTTGTACCCCTGATCTTATCGATTGTATTGGCTCTGCTAATTTAGCAGTCCTTTGGGCTGATGATCATCATTACAACACACAGCACAGCTTGAGTAAACAGGTCCATCGCAGCCCTAAGGCTTTTGCTGCCCAATGGCAAATAAACACGTTTGGAAAGAAGTGCTGCTTTAATGACTTTCACAGGCTGCTACAAAGCTCGAGGAGCTATTGCAGAGTTATGCAGAAAAGGGGAGCTATTCTATATAAAGTTCAGCTCCATACACTTTTCCATGTAGCTGTAAAAGCATTGTAAGACTGAGTTCTTTTGAAGCACAGAGGCATTGACAGGATTCAAGATAATTTTATTATGCCTACCTAACTACAATCTTTCTATTGTTAATAATGAGGTAAATATTTATGCTTGATTTTATTTCGACAGCTATCCTGGAGTAGATGTGTCATACAGTTGGCAGAGTAGATTTTAAATTAACATGTTTGCTTTAAAGTTCAGTGGTAAAATATAACTGCAGAGCAGAAAGTTGCATATATTATAGACAGTAATTGGAAATAATTATAAAATTCTCTAGAAAATTGTGATGAAAGAACACTTAGATGAATGACAAATGAGCTGCTCAAAGTTCCAGTGATGACAAAGGTAAGGCTGTGTGGGCAAGGTTAATTCTCTTCCTTTGTGCACGTGCACTGCAAGTACTAATGATCCCTCCTTGCACCTTGAAAGTTTTCTGCTGCAATCAGTGGGCAAGCCCCATACTCTTTTTTATTTTATGCCTACCCTTGAGGTGTAAAGCCCAATACCATTAATTGCAGTTGGGGTTATGCTGTGCCCTGGTGCAGGCACACAGGTTCCCTTCATTAACCCAATACAATAACAGAATTTGGACAATAAGCAAAAGCCCTTATTTTCATCATTATATATTCCTATCCCAGTCACTCTTCCCTTAATTTAGCTGCAAGGTAGAATAAATAATTCTGCTTTGCAAAATGAATATTGTGATTTGGAGGGATTTGTGTTTTCTCTTCCTGGCATGGCATTGCAGCCCTTGCCAGGGGCAATTTGCTGGTGGTGGTGCTCACCAGGTGAAGCCCTTGGTCCTGGGCACCCAGGTGAGGGTGATGCCCACCAGCTGCTGCCCACTCTGCCAGGTGGCTGAAGTTTTAATGACAAAACCCACCTTGGATCCAGGGATTCAAGCCTTTAGCATTCCAGATGAAGTCCACAGGGACTTTACAGAATCAGACAAAATTACCTCCTGAATTATCCTTTAAATTAATTTAAAACTAACATGCATTCAGTTCTGAAGTGGGGCAAGTACTTCCAGGCAAGTATTTGAAAGGAATTTAGTGATCCAAGATATGTCTTTAGGATGCAGCAAGGAGTGATCAGTGTTGGGAAACAACTGACGTGATCAGCTTTAACACCATGTTTTTCTGTCAGTTTTATCCATGCGGCTCTTTGGATAAAATAGATTTAGTGGGAGTTCTGGGCATACTGTGATTCATCTGGCTGGAGCACTTACACATGTCTCGGCAATTTGTTTTTAGTTTAAACAGCATTTAAACTCAATCTTTTAAGTAGGTGCAGACATTATTTGTACATTATTTAATCCTATGCAAAAATTTCTTCGGTTTATTGCTAGCTGTGATACTCAAATCAGTTTGCTGCCAGAACATCAAGTACTGTTTGATCTAATACAGCTTTATTGGATGAAGATTATACTGTAAGTTAGGTCTACTTGCGAAAGCCTTTCTTTCCTGTAGACAAATATTTAATATCTGCACTCACTTGTAAAGCTCACTTTACAAGAGAGATACTTCACAGAAAAATGTTATCACCCCCAACGTGACTTTACCTGCAAGTAAAGTGCCAAACTCAAAACTGTAAGAAAATGAATAGAAATAGTGATTTCTCTTGGGTGTGATCATAAGAGAGGTGCCAAGCTGGGAAAGTCCATTTCTGGCCAGCCTTGCTTTTCTATTATTGGGATGTGACTGTTGAGCTTTTGCCACCGTTGAAGCCTGCAATTAGGGCAGAGGGATTTTCCATCTCCTTGGCCTTCACTTGATTTGTGGACTGTCGTGGTACAGTCTGAAATGTAACAAACTGATTAAAGAATTTTTGGGCCACAGTAAGCTCTATATTTTCCAGTTAACCTTTTACTGTGTGCGAATCTACTTTTGGGATGATGGCCCTTGATTAATGATTAGCTGTTATTGATCACTCTATTTTGAGGAAGAGTTCTTTCTTGGGTTTTTTTGGGCTGAGTAGCCTGTCTTTGTGAGCTAGTGCTTTGCAGGAGAAGAATCCGTGCGATCGTGACATATATAGGAGCAAAAAGAAGAAGTGTTTCAAGAATGTCCTGCTGTGGCATTATCTCCCCTGCAGAAGACAGCAGCTGAATTTGCACTCTGTCAGGGAGCTGAGAAGCCAGGCTCTTTCATATGACCCACAACAATTTCCAGAACAGTCTGAAGAGCAGAAGGTGATTTTTTCTTTTCTTTTTTTTTTTGATTCCTTTTACCTGGATGACAGGATGCAGGGAGCCCAGGGAGCCCAGCCCAGGTTTATGTGGAGAGATTCCCAGGCAACCAGGTGCACCCTTTGTTTTTAGCCCTTCCTCCTGTTTGCACTCCTACACGTTTAAATGAGCAATGCATGCCTGACTTAGGAGTAACAGAGAAGCTACCTGATATAAATGAGGTTTCCTCTCTCTTTTCTTTCCAGCCTGGAGAAATCTAAATGAAGGATCATCTTTGTTATTATGAGACAAGATGTGCCTGGTTGTTCTGCAGGATTATTTATGAGGTGAATGCCGACAGGAGAGTTAGCTCTCTGAGGATCACTGCTCAGGTCTGAGCTACTACCTTCGGCACAGTAATAACATCACTGTCAAAACGTGGAAGGTTTTTTTCCCCCTTCAACCTACAAATTTCTTATAGCATATTTTTTCTATTATATAAATTTTGGTATGATATAACTCAACTGTGCAATCTTCCTTGTGATTAGGTCCTAAAATGCTTGGCAGTTCAACTTTGAACTCTGGGAAAAGTGTAGACATCAAAATATTTTCATGGGGGAAAGAAGGTTTCTGAATATTAAAGCTGTGTTGAATCTGAAGTGGCTGTTAGGCATTGCAGGGAAGCCCTCAGATGCTGTGGAATACAGTCCAGGGAAAAATTCTCAGAATTATTGATATTCAGACCAATAAATGTCTGACATTTACCCCTTGAGAGGATGGTGAGTCTTCACCTTCCAGGTATGCTGCAGCTGGAAACCTTATGCAACCACTTCTTACAGAGAAGTAAATTGAGTCACATTAACTTCAAAGGTATCACTCACGTAAGAAAATGAGATTTAGTGCAAGGTTTATAAATATGCTATAATTAGACCATTAATTGTGTCATCTTTTTGGCACAGCAGTTGAGAATGTGTAATTTCATGGTTTCATTTTAACAATTGTTTTGCCTCGCACTGAGGAAGTTTGACATATGCAATGCTGACGATGTGGAAAAAAGGCAAATCTAAGAAGACATGGATTGTGCATGTTAGCTAATTGCCAGATTTTTTTAGTTCCTTATTGCAAAAACCCACTTCTAACAATTATTAGAATTGTGTATTTCCACTGACTAAAGTATTTACTGGATGCCAAATGGATATTAGATCAATTTCCTATTAAAAGAAGAAGAATGAATCCGAGTATACAATGAGACTAGTGAACAGCAGGGTTTATTTTTAGATTATACTTTTAAAGCTAAACACTATCTTTAAGTCCAAAAGGAATGTGCCATTTCTTTCATTACTTTTTTACACTTGATTTCTTTTGGCAGGTTAAGACAGCAACTTTACATGAAATGGATGATTGGTTGGGAGATTGTGAAGCCTGGTTTCCAGGTTATTTCTTTTCTAATAAATCATTTATAGAAAAAGTGGTCTTCTGAAGTTGTCTCATTAGTCTTCATGTTTTCTGCCTTTTCTCGATTTTCTTTTAAAAAGATTCTGGTTAAATAACCACCATGCTCTTTCAAATTCATGGGTCCAACTAAAAAGAACAAATGGGCCCTCTTTGATCATTGCTGTGGTTAAGAATTTAGTTTTCACTATGAATATAATACTACAATCCTTTTTTCTAAACCTAGAGATGAGTCCCTGCCCCTTATTAAGGTCCCTTTTTGCCTCCCTCAGTACCCAGGGCGTTCATCACTGGCTGTGCACAGGTCCTGGCCCCTGTAGTAGCTGCTGCAGCCTGTGCTGCAGTGATCCCAGGCTGGGAAATGTTCTCTGGAGCTTGTCAGATCTGGAAATAATTTACTGTGCTGAGGGTCAAAATGCCTTCTCACTGCCACTATGGTTGTGAGCACAAATGAAATTTTAAAACTATCTTTGTTCTGCTTTCCTGAGTAGACGCACTGGAATCCCGCCACCTCAGGCCCTAGCCCAGTGTGTCTGCCATTTAGAAACCTGTGTAGGGCTTTTTCTTTCATTCATTTTGCTGCCAGGAATCCAATATTTAATCATTTACAAGGATCCTTTTCAGATTTCTACATGGATGAGAAGACATCAGTCAAATTATGGGCACTTGCTGGCAATTACATGGACTTGATCTGCCTGCTAAGAGGAGCATGAATGAATTTAGAATAACATTTAATGGCTCAGAAAAGAATTTCTCTTTTGGACATCTCCACATGAAACTCTGTTAGTGTCTGCATTCGGGTAAACTGAATAGCTTGTGACTTCCTCTTCCCATTCCCTTTCTCCTCACTGTGTTTGCTCTTGAAACTGAAGGAATGAAATCTGCACAAGTCTCAGATTTTCTCTAAGACTTCGGTCCATTTAAGCCAAGGTGCCCTTTGAAGGAGTTCAGGGAGCACTGAGTTTATTCTGATTTATTTTCATTTGGGCTCATGTAGTTCCAGATACAAAACTAAAAAGAAAAATGTTTGGAATTCCTTTGGAACTGCTGTATTACAGCCGAAAAAGGTGTGAAGTGAAAGAGGAGTTGGTGGCTTGTTGTGGATCACCCCTTACAAACTGCAATATTTTTCTACCACTGTCTAACTCCCTTGCCAAGGTGACGCCAGCCAGACCCCATTGCTGGCTACAGGGTTTCAGAGAGGACCATAGGAGACACAGAAGGGTGGAGGCTGCTCTAAATTTTGTCTGGCAGTTTGGGAGTGTTTGAAGGTATAAAACCAATTTAGGGCTTCCTGCAGCTGCTGGCAGCCTAAAGTGTTAGATGGGAAAAGTATTTATCAAGGAGCAAATATTTTTTAACTGAATCAACACCTCAGAAAAGAGAAAGTTGGTTTTGAAGGATTTCTGAAAACTAGGAATAAGTTTCAGAGAGTCACGAAGGAATGAAGTCTTCGACAAAAAATGTCTGACATGGTAAAGAAAACCATTACTTCTCTAGAGCAGCTGGGAACAACCCACTTTGTCTGTTTCCTTTGGGGACATTTATGAGCAATTATTTTATTCCAGGTATGAAATTCCTCATCACTTGCTATTGAGATTTAAATATATAGTTAAGTTTCTCTCATTCATGTTTGAATGAATGATAGCATTGACCCTGTTCTTGCTTTATTGATAGATGAAACTTTTTACAGCTTTGATTTGTTCATGAAAGGCAGGGTCTAGATGTTCCTCCTTTAATATGATGGGGTCAGATCCACTGCTGATAACTGTAGAATCACAGAATGGTTTGGGTTGGAAGGCACTTTAAAGACTATCTCATTCCAAACCCCTGCCATGGGCAGGGACACCTGCCACTATCCCAGGTTGCTCCAAGCCCCATCCAACCTGGTCATGAACACTTCCAGGGATGGGGCAGCCGCAGCTTCTGTGGGCAACCTGTGCTGGGACCTCCCCACCCTCACAGGGAAGAATTTCTTCCTAATCTCTAATCAAATCCTGCTCTCTGTCAGTTTACATCCATTCCCCCTTGTCCTATCGATGCACCCAGGGATGTGGCATTTCCATATCCTGGGAAGAGGAGGTCACAAGGGAAGCACATGAGGATGTACATGAATTTATCTATCCTGTGTAAAGCACACTGGCGCCAGTACCATTGGTTCACCTCTTCAGTTGTTTTGCCCGAGGGATGCAGCTGTGCCTTGGTGGGTCTTTGTTCAGAAACTACCTTAATGTGCATGTTACAAATGTCATTTAACTTCAGAGCAGGAGATCACCAGACAGTGAGGGGTATTATTACCTCATCTACTCAGTAGAGGTAAATGCACAAGTACAGCACAAAAGCTGAGCAAATGTATCATTTCCCCACTTCTTTACATCCAATTAAAATATTTTGGCATTGTGTCTTTCATTAAATTTTGTATAAATTGTTTTTTTACTGTGTAAGTTTTCGTAGTAATGAATTTTAGAAGGTTGCAGAGAGACTGCAGAAAGGGAATGTTTTCCCCTTCAGACTGGTGAGGAAAGGCTTGTGCTGCATAAACAGGAGAGGGAATTAAGCCGTGTCCCAGAGCTGATCCCAAAGAAATGAAGTTGCTTGTGTATGGTGTGGCTTACCTGCCCACACTGCAAAATGAAACCTTGGCTCTGGTAGGAGCTTCCTCCTACAAGGCAATGAAATCCTGACACCTTACACAGAGCACTTCCCAGCTACAGCTCAGAGTTACATGAAACAGAAATAGGGAGGAAATCTCCCTTAGTTTGGAACTTTGAGAGAACTATAAACCTTTTTCACTTGGGGTAGTACTGTATTTTTTGTGCTTGTATTTTCTGGTCCTTAGCACAAGAGATGTCTTACTGGATCCAACCAGGGGTCTGCCTCATTTTGTCTCTGTGCTGGTGGCAGTGGAGATGCTACTCAGGGAGTGCATGAGTGCCTTGCCCTCCTATGCGATCATTCCTCTCCTAATCCCCCAGAATATTTGAATTATGAACATTAGAGCATGATTTTGAACTGGAAGTAGATGATTCTGCTATCAAATATTACTTATTTTAATATTGCATTAATTGTTGCAATGCCATCCATTTCCACCCCAAATAAATAAAATCTGTTCACATGGGAATTGTAAATATTAGGGGTTTGTGGTGACCACAAAAAAGTGACAAGATCCACAGTTAGTGATTGCTCATAATAAATTCATTTAAACATACCTTTATAGTAACTCCTGTTAACATTTGTATTCTGAAAATTCTCATGTCATGGGTGATACATTAGGTGAAAGCTATCACCTATCATAGAGGTGGGAGATAGCGGTTCTGTTGACACTCAGGATGCTGGTGTAGAGCTTAGAGACCTATGCTAGACTAGGAAACCCCCGAATTATAGGTAGTTTTATATAATTTTTAGTTAGCACAGATTGCAACTGGTGAGCTACCATTAATTCTCATCGGCTCACCGATGAATTCATGTCCTTTTAAATTATTTTTGAATGTGTGCCTACAGGCTCTAACAGGCTCCTTCAAGCATTATAAATGAATAAATCAGCAAGAGGTACCCACCAAACTATTACACCAGGGGGTGTAAATGGTTTAGAAGGGAAGCACTTACTTAATATAAAATATTTGTCTTGAGCTGGTTACAACTTCTGAACAACTGACTCTCCAGCTGCTGTTAAAAATACTTCCTTTTGTGTGGTAGACAAGGCACAGATATCTATGTGAAAACTGAGATTTTGTGGAGAAGAGCTTGTGACCCCCCGTGAGTTAAAAATGAAGTTTGGGATGGGAAACAAAGAGAGACATATTAAGCATGGTTGCTGCTAGGGGATTTTTCCCCCTTTTGTTTTTAATCCGAGTTGTTGGGAGAAAAATGACATGATGACAGTTAATTATAACTAATCTTGCAGTGCTTCAGCAAAGACTAATATAAAGTTCAGAGAGTTCCACCAGCAGTTAGTTATAGCCTTAGGAAGCAATGAGATTTTGCCTAAAATGCCTTCTATAGTTTCTTGGCATCTGAAAAAACCTGACATATTGTGCATTAAATTTTTCTGATATGGTGCTGAAAACCAAGGATATAGTGAAAGAAGGGATATTTCAGCATATGTATGTAAGTTCCAGGACAACAAAGTGTCTTTTAAAATAGTTTTTGTTAAAAAAAAATAATACAGAAATGTCATTCGAAAATGAAACTTAGTTAGTAAGACCATGGGTTAAGTGAACTGTTTCAGCTTCAATATGCATCCAACCTGGAAAAGAAATAACTGCAAAGCAGAGAAAGAAAAACTGGGTGAGGATTTCAGAGGTAGGAAAACAATAATAAAGGTAGTAACTGTTGCCTTAACCAGTCACTAATATTAAGACATTCAACACCACATGATCTTTGCCTTTAGAAGGGTTTGGGTCCATTCATCCCCGTCCTGTTGCTCCTCCTGGATGTGCTGCATAGGATGGCTTTGTGGATTTATTAAAGTGGCAGATGACTTGTCATGGAAAAAAAAAAAAGAGGAGCTAATACACTGAACTAAGTCCTAAATGCTGTTAGGAGGTTGCAGTGTTTTTCTGGCAGGACAGCCTGGGTGGGAAATGATGTGCACAGTAAGCAAGCCTCCAGGAGAAATGAACCTTAACACCTGGCTTCTCTGGAAGTGTCAGACAAATTCACTATCACCCTTAAATACAGAGGAAGAAAAATGTAGGGGATTATTTTTTAAATCTTCCTTTTAAAATGTAGCAAAAATAGTTTCAAATGTTTTGTGGCTGTTTTTGAACTTTAGTTGAGCTCTTTTCTACATATATCCCACTTACATTGATATGAGTGATGTTTGAATTGTATTTTTACAATTGAATTGAACCCTTACTGCTGGAAACTGGTAAAGTTTAGTATGTTATTTTCTATTAAAATTGCAGCAAAGTGCAATTCTAGAAAGATATGAAAATCTTGATAAGGTGATGGAAAATTGTGTACAATGCATTCATTGTGTTTGCATGTATAGACAGAGAGGACTTATACTCAGGTATTCTAAGTGCTTTCCAAAGGTACACAAGGTGCATACAAATTCTGGAGAGTGCTGTGATGTTTAGTCATTAAACACATAGCCTCTGGAGAAGGAAAGGGACCTGGTATGAAGGGAAGGCTCTCAGCTGAGCTGAACATCCCTCTCATCTTTGGTTCTTTAGGCAAAAGGTGATGACTGCTTTCTAGTACAACAGAAATCAGAGAAATACTCTGAAAAATGTGGCTGAATATTAATCCGTTGGCTGAATTTCTGTTTGTTCTTTCTGAATTTCTGTTCTTTAATTTTAATTTTTTTTGGTCTTAAAAATTGTAGCCATTTATAGAATAAATACTTTCTTATTTCATGATTTTTTTTTTTTCATGCATGACAGGGAATTTAACAGCAGTTCATTGAAATAATAAATTGCATCAAGGTAAATGTTTAAGGCCAGGCTGGATGGAGCTCTGAGCAACCTGGTCTAGTGGAACATGTCACTGTCCATGGCAGGGGGTTGGAACGGGATGATCTGTAAGTTCCTTTTCAACCCAGGTCATTCTATAATACCATGGATCTGTAGTATTATCAAGGTAGATTTTTTTGTAGTGTTAGAAGTACTGGCTTTGTAAAACATTCATGAGATAAAAGCAGCCAAATCCAGTAAAGTATGGTATGAGGTGAATACTGTTCATTGTGAGCGTGGCTGAGCCAAATCAGATTTCTGCAGACATGCAAAAAGTGCTTACCACCCCTGGCGTGCTTGGAGGGACTGTTCCTCTCTTCAGTGGATCCCCAGAAGAATGCAACTCGATTCAACCTCCTTGAGACAAAGTCCTTTTTGGGAAACTCCTGTGCTGGCATGTATCTGCAGAGCCCAAGGCGTGACTAAGGATGATAGGCAATAACCAAGCAGCATGTTAAAAATAGCAAGTCAATTTAAAATCAGCATCAGAATGCCCTTATTGATTGTGTAGAGCAAATCCCTTACCTTGTATTCAACACTTAATTAAAGCAGTGGAAGAGAGGCACTAATAGAGAGAAAAAAAGAAAAACCCAAAGCAAAACCATAATGATTAGAAAATATCTTTAATTTTAGTGTTCTGTTCCATAGTCATCGATAGATTTCAAATCTAATTACTAGTCACTTGCATGAGCCTTCGTTATCTCCTGTTATCACTTTTGCTACTAAATACGCAGTGTGTCGGGACAAAAAAAACCTTAACACTTGACAGGTTCCCACCTGCTAAATTATTGCCAGTTACTATTTGCAGGGAGACCCTTCTTTGAGTAGGTGCTTGCTGCTCTTTCTGTAAAGCAAGACTCCAATCAGGAAAGGTTAATAGCTTGTGAAGAGCCTCCATCGCAGCTTTTCTTGCCCTGCTATGGCTGGTGAATAGGTGGCAGATGCATTGCTTCGTGCTGCACCCTACTCATGTTTTTCTTTAACCTGCACATCATGGTACTTAAAAAGGACTTTCTCACAAAAACAACTGTCGTGTTTCCTAAGACATTAACAAGGGTATCACAGTTTTAAGCTCCGGGGGCTCTATCCAGCTAGATAATTGGTCTTTTGTAGGAGTTCTGCTCTGTGCTTTAATTTGTAGTGATTATTTATTCGGTAAGTGTTCCTCCTTCTTCAACCCATCACTGGCATCAAAAGATCTGATCCTGCATTCTCAAAAATAACACTCAACAGGATCTTGATATTTGAACAGGACAAATGATTCCAATTTACACCCTCTACTACCTGTGCCTTGAACTATGGTGTACGGTAAGGTCATGCAAAAAGGAGCCTTGTGTCCCTTGAGAAACACTTGCCACCATTTGTGGGACAGCTGTGGGGAGAAGAGTAGGAAGGGACAGATGGGTTGTGGAGAAGAGGGGGCTGCTGTGCTGATCAGCCCCTGCAGGTCTGTGCTGCAGGGAGGATTGATTTCAAACCCTGGCTCAGAAGTTCTTTCAGGTTCAGGCAGGGATGCACACTGGGATTTGGGCATTGTGCTCACTAATGGGTGGTGGGTTGGGATCCAACCTTAACACCGGCTGGATCTATTCACAGAGGTGTGCTCTAACTAGAATGTTGGTGAAGATAAATATCCTGCCTGAATGCATTTCTTCTGTTGCTAAAGAAGTCATCATCTAAGGATATGATCACAACAGGGCTGCCATCAATTATGCTGGTGTCTCGATAACTCCATAATTAAAAATAAATTATGCTTGGTCCTTAATAGGACTAGTATTAAACTGAATGCCTGTTTAATCTCTGTTAAATCTGCCACAAAGAAATGACACCACGAGAAGTGTGAATGAATGATATCCTTTTTTCCCCTTCCCTGATTCTAATTACACATGATGGCACTTGCAGTGTCCCTTGTGAATGCACAAAATTGGTGCAGCAGGGGAAATGCAAGCTTCCCTGTGCTGCAGTCTGTTCATTAGCATCGATTTCTGAGGCACTGTCCCTAAGGATGAGAGGATAATTTCTTTTTTTCAGTTTCTCATGATCCCAGCTTGTAATAGACTATTAAAAATAACTTCTAAACCTCCAGTGTAAGTTCTAGAACAATGAGAGATTTACAAAACTCCTCATAACCCACCTTTCCATGGAGCATTAAAGCCCAACTAACCACTCCTACTTTGTCCGTGGCCTGCATGTAACACTTACCTAAAGCTGTGCCTTTGAGCTGCAAATCCATTGTGTCAGCCTTTCATCATCTGCTTGGCTTTTTGCTGCTTTTCCACGGTGCCATTTAAAAACTGATACAACATACTCTCCATATGGAAAAAGCTGTCATTTATTTGGTAAAGTTATGAGCATCCTGGCAAAGCTCACATAGTTCACATTTCTTCTCTTCAGACTTTTGTGGTATGGTGTAAAAAGTCTTCTCTTCAGAGTTTTGTGGTATGGTGTAAAAACATCACTATGACCACACTTACAAAGTCTTCACTATAAGAAAAATAGAAACCTGATCTATTCATCTAACTGGCTTTTCTCTGATTTGTACAATCCCTTTTATTAACTTGAGGCACAGGAATAAATGCTGAGTATTGATGAGAAGAGTCCCTATTTCCTGAGTTCCACATTAATTATTATTACAAAAATTGCACCCAAGACACTTTCCCTAAGTTTTTTTTAATCTTCCTCTTTTGAAAAAATGGCCATCTACAGAAAGAATAAAATTTAAGTCCAAGTAGCTTCAGTAACAAATCACAGTGTGCATATTAATGATAAAAACTGAGAGAACAAATCATAGGTGAGTCCTAATTTTGACAGCTCTTCATCCACATTACTCTAGTAACTACTTTTAGATAACATAAAAAGTGAATTATGAAAGTATTATGAAAGACTCCCTAACAAATGCAGAATATATTGATAGGGACATTCTGTAACAGTTTGCCCACTTTCCATTAACACTGTAGTGGGTGCCTTGTACCGTTTTGCTCTGAATCTTTGCTCCCTAAGAAGCAGACAAAAACTTGGCGCCGTGCTTTTATGCAAGATTACCTCTTTGCTTTTTAGCCTGGAATGCCATGTTTTGAAACTGTTCTCTGTTCCTGCATAAGCTTTATTCCAGATGCTGTGCAGGCAGGTTGGTTCAGGTCCCCAGGGTACCGAGTACAGGAGGAGGTGGCTGCTTTGCCCATCTTGCTGAAGATGGACCTGCCTGTAGTCTGTGGCTTTCTGCCCAGCTCTCCTGGAACTGGCTGTTGCATCGTGAGCCTTGCCAAAATTTTTCACAATAACAAGCTCCAATCTACATAACACCTGGCCTGTACAAACCAGGTCATTATGAACTTGATCCAAGCTGTCATTCAAGCAGCTTTGTTTTTCCCTTCTTAAGCTGGGCCAGTCATCCATAAGCAAGAGCTGGCTTAAACCTGCCAGGCCTTGCACACTCGAGCACCAGTTTTCTTTCTTTGAGCCCCACCAAGCAGGCGAGATCCACGTAACAAGAGGATCACAAGTAGCAGAAACACGAAGAAACAATGAGTGATCTGGGCTAAAACCCAGCCTAACAGGTTACTGAGTTCCAAGCTCCTTCCACTCTATTTTTGTGCTTTTATTTTCCTGTTGCTGCTTCTTGGTCTCAGCCTTCAGCCTTTCTATTCAAACTGAGAAAAGCAGATTTACTTAATGTATTTCCTGCACATTCACTCTGTATTGATTTCCTACACATCTTTTAGGTATATATACAGTCATCCATGAATATTTTGAGGAAAGAGAAAGTCCTAAGGAAGAGAATCAAAGCCAAAATGTGTGTGATGAAGGGATCTGGCACTCAGCTGGCTGGAGGACTGCAAGGACTCTCTTGCCCTCTTGTGCTGCCTCTTCCTTTCATCAGTGCCACTCTTGGGGCTGCAGGGAGGAGTTCAGGCTCCCATATCCAGACGCTGGATTAGCTGCATTAATGCAAACTCTGCATTGGCAAATTAAGCTAAGAATTGCAGCACTGCAGTTCTCCATATGCTTCAACTCCAGATGAACCATGAGGGGCAAAATGTGGCTATTCTTGGCATGCAACCCCATGAGGGCTGTGGGGAGGCAAAGACAGTGTAGCTGCTTGTAGTCCAGAGCCAGTCAGGAAAAAGGAAGTGTCACTTGTGAAAAACTCCTGACATTTCAAGAGGTGGCTTCCATTCTGTATCAAGCAAAAACGAGACCTTTAAAATTTTTTGAGTGGAAAAAAAGAGAGCAGTGAAGCTGGGGCTGGGGCAGTCCTGGTGGGTGCCCTCTGCCACTCATCCTTGGGGGCAGAGCTCTCTGACCTGGGAAAGAGCCAAGAAAATAATCTTAAAACCAATCCTCTTCGACCAAGTGCATCCACTTTGACAAATATAAATTTTCTTGCAGAACTTAGCTTGGAACACTCCTGACCAGCTGTGTGCGATCTCTAGTGAACTCTCCTTTCCCAGCAAATGTTCAGGATTTTATAACTGATGAAAGCAATGGGAGAGGCTGAACCTGGAGCAAGGAAGTTTGTGTTTCAGTCTCTGATCAGGATTTCATATCTATGATATGTATCATCACGTCTCTCTGCCTTCGTTTCTACTCTTCTGTCTCCAATCTTTGTAAGGTAGAACTCTCTGAAAGTAGGAACTTTGATTTTTCACACAGCACCTAGCACAATGACCTTCTGGTTTAATTTTGAGTTTGTAAATTATGTGAACAGTCCTTGCACAAAGATTTAATATTTCTGTAAACAGAAAATAAACTGAGGATCACAGATGATGCAACCATGTCCATTAAAACGCTATACATATTTTCCTTGTTAAATGGAAAATCTCCAAGAGAACCTGGGCATTTTCAAAACCCGAGTAGGTTATCCCTTGGGTTCTTTAACATCCAAGGGATGTTCTGTTTTTTAGCAGAAATAAGAACTGTATGAAAAGCAGGAATAGATACTTTAGTAATTTTGCTGTGCATATAGTCATGTTTTACTGTCTGAATTTGATAGATGCATTAATTTTTCCTGCATAACTTCTAAACTTAATGACTGTGTCTCAAAAGAAACAAACAGAAAAAAGGTTTTGCAGAATAATGCCTATTTGAATTTTTAAATAGTGCAGATGAAGGAAGCTGAGATCATTCACTTCATGTATTTAAAAAGTGATGGATTCAGTATCCTCCCTGCAATCAATAAATATTCCCTCCTTAATCGAGGACTTCCGCCAGTTTGGTGATCTCTGGCACTAATTACTTCCCTCAAAAATATGACTTAGATGAATTTGAAACTAAATGGGATCAGTGTTCCTTGAGCAAAGATGGTGATTCTGTGTTCAGTTCTGGCACCTTCCTTTCAGGAAGGGCACTGAGGGGCTGGAGCATGTCAAGAGAAGGGAAGGGAAGGGAAGGGAAGGGAAGGGAAGGGAAGGGAAGGGAAGGGAAGGGAAGGGAAGGGAAGGGAAGGGAAGGGAAGGGAAGGGAAGGGAAGGGAAGGGAAGGGAAGGGAAGGGAAGGGAAGGGAAGGGAAGGGAAGGGAAGGGAAGGGAAGGGAAGGGAAGGGAAGGGAAGGGAAGGGAAGGGAAGGGAAGGGAAGGGAAGGGAAGGGAAGGGCAGCTGAGAGGGCTGGGAGGAGGGCTCAGCCTGGAGAAAAGGAGGCTCAGAGTGAACCTTCTAAGTCTCTACTACTCCCACCGGGTGCAGGCAGGTGTGGGTTGGGCTTTGCTCGTGGGTAACAAGTGGCGAGATGAGAGGACATGGTTTTAAGCTGTCCAGGTTGCATATTTGGAGGAATATCACCAAGAGTGACGTTGGAACGAGGTGCCCAGAGAGGTGATGGTGTCACTATCCCTGGAGAGTCTGAGGACAGCCTGGACGTGGCACTCAGTGCCATGAGCTGGTTAACAAGGTTGGATCGTAGGTTGGATTCCACGATCGCAGAGGGCTTTTCCAACCCAATCCTTTCAGCAATTCTGTGATTTCCTGGACTTGTTGTGGAAGCACTACAAGCACCCTCCGCCCTGCACGGCGAGCAGCATGAGCGGGTTGGCGACAACGCGGCGTTAGGAATTCGGCGTGGGGCAGGCATACAACTAAAGTTCAGTTTTGACTAGTTTTGCACCGCTAGCGCGTTTTGAGCGGCACACGCGAAAGCCGCCGGCGTCTGTGCTGCGAGGCGGGAGCAAGCGCCCCGCTCCCCTCAGCGCTCGGGCCTGTCCCGGCGCCGGCCGGCAGAGGGCGCCGCGCGCGGCGCTCCCGCGCGGGCTGGGCGGGGGCAGGGCCGCGCCTCCTCCATCTTCGCTCCGCCCGCGGCCCCTCCGCGCCGCGGGGCCGAGCGGGGACTGCGCGCCCGTCCCGCCCCGCTCGCCCGCGGCGCCGGCACCGCAGAGCTCCCGCCGCAGCGCGCCGCGCCGCGCTCCATGCCGCGCTCCGGGATGCGAGGAGGTGCGGCCGCCCCGCTGCCGGGGGAGAGGGTGGGTCCGGGGGCTCGGCTCCGCGGGCGGGGGCGTGGGTGCGTGGATGGATGGACGGAGCCGCCGGGTCGCGCCGCGCCGCGCCGCGCGGGAGAAGTTACCGCGGTTTTGGGACCGCTCCGGCCGGGATCTCCCGTCTCGCTGTTGGTCGCATCCCCCGCATCTCCTTGCGCTGGTCCGGCTCCTCCGAGCGCTCCGGCTCCCGCCCCCGCGGGAGGAGCGGGGCAGGGCGCGGAGCACCGTCCCCGCCGTCAGACAGGTGAAGTTCGGATGGGGACGGGCAGCGCCAGCCGCGGCCACCGGCGGGCTCGGTGCGGGCACCGCCGCCAACTCCGCTCCGCCGAGCGGCGCAGAAAGTAGCGCGGCTGCCGCGGGCAGGGCGATCGCGGCTGGCTCTGCGCTCTCTGTCGCTCAGGTTCGCTTCTAAACCCCTACTTCTCCACCTGCCCACCCACCCCCAGTCGCAGCATCGCAATGTGTTTGGGCTGTCTTTTTCCCTCCGTCGATTCTTCAATCGGTGTTTTTAAACAAGGCACGTTTATACGCTCCTTCATTAACCATTCATTACTTTGAACGTTCATTCTTATTTTGTGCTCGTCCTTATATTTATTTTGTGTATTACTATTCGTTCAAGGTCAAATGCGTATAGAGTTTGGACTTTATTTATGTGAAGATATGATGAGGACTCTGTAATGCTGTTCTTTTCCTCCTCCTCCTCTCCCTCCCACTCCTGTGCCTGCCTGAGCGTTTCTGTAGAAGCCTTTTAAAAGACTAGATGAGGGTTATAAAAAGTACTTGCTGACCACTGCCTCCAGTTCTTTTGTATAACTGAAATATATTGGTTAATACCCCTAATGAAAACAGAAAATCAGCTTGAAGAATTGGTTGTCTGAGAATGTAATTTTTGGAAGAAGTTGTGCAGGGGATGTCTGTTGTGTGTGCAGGTGAGTGGCGTAATCTACCTGTTAGAACTGGTTACCGCTCCAAGTACCTGTGAGAGGATGTGATGGCAGAGAGCTGCTGCTGTTTGTGCCTCGTGTCACTCAGGTGCCTTGCATGGCTGCTCAACTTGCGTTGTGGAATCTTCAAACTTTAAGGGAACTGATTTAAAAAAGTAGTGAACTTGTTCACTTCTGAAAAGATTCCAGTGGAGTTTAGGTAATGCCGTGTGAGAGGTGAAAGAGCTGGCATTAGAGTGAGGTGCTGGAGTCCAGGGATACGTCCCGAGGAAGGCAGGTAGGGCTCTGTCGGGGTGTGCGTGGAGCCACGCGTGGGCTCTGCTGGTTCTTGGCTGGTTCGGGGGCTGAGACCAGCTCAGAGTGCACAGCGTTGTGTCTTTGCAGGGGCAGGCTGGAGGTGTTCAGTGCTGAATTCCCCTGAGGATGGAAGCAGGGGGATTCTGTGCCTGCCTGTACCTCGCATAGTGCCGAGCTGGTTTTAGAGCATTGTGGAAGTTGCTGCTTTTGCTGCTGTGAGCGTCAGCAAGGAGAGCATGACCCTGCTGTAAGTTGTGATGGTTTTGCTGCTTGCTTTGGTGGGACTGGATAAAGTTTTCATTGTTAATTGTTACAAAAATTATCGAGAGACTGTTCTCAGCAGTCTTTTCAGCAACACGAGGGGAGAGCAGGAGATTGTACACTCTGCTTTTTTATCTTGCTCCTGTGAGGGGAAGCTGTGTCTAGTCATCATTGTACGTGAAAACAGAGGATTTTTTTCAGATCACAGCATTGAAGAGCATTTTCTGAAGAATCAGAAGTAAACATCACTCATTAGTAAACTTTCTCTTCTGCTTTGCCTCAATGGTGTTTCAAAGATCCCATTTCACTCTGGTAATGGAAGACCAAAAGAGCTGTTAAGCTCCATCTGTATGCATTAGGGTAGGTGGTTGATTTGTACCCTGGGGCCATATTATCTGCTATTTCATTACTTCTGGATCAGTAATGATATTCAGGAAAGCTGTATTTGTAGTGACTGCTTTCTAGGGATGCCTGTTCACTAGAAAGCCTCACCGATAAGATCGCACACCGCGTGTTTGCTGACGTGCTGCGCTGGTGGAGGCACTCGGGCTGCTGCCTTCAGCTGCCTTTCATGGCGCACGACTTCTGGGCTTTGTGAGGGAGAGATGGGGATTCCCATGGCTCTCCTTGCTCCTTAACGTGATTTTTTTTTTTTTAAAACCTAACCAGGTGTGTTACATGGCCTCAGGTGAGCTGAGCTCTTGTGCCTGTTTAGACACCTTCTCCTTTAGTGTTTGGGCACAGCAGCAACTACCCCAGTGGCCAGGAGCAGAGGAGAGCACGTGAGAAACCTGGGCTGGGGCAGGAGAAACGTGGCAGATGCTGCAGGTACCCTGTGCCAAGCTCAGTGCTGAATAATAGCACAAAGGTGGCAATACAAGAGTGGTTTTGGGCAGTGGGAAGTACTGGTTTTGTACTTTGGAAGCTTTTGCCTCCCTGTGGTAGGTGAGCAGGGGGGTTGTGGTGGACGATGTGCTGTGATTTGAATGGTTTCATCCAGGTGTCCAAGGCAACTAAGCTTGTCTGGCTTTGCAGGCTGTAAGCAAAGAGTGGGAGAAGAAAATACCAAACAATAAATTACCCTGAGCTGACAGTGCTTCACTGACACCACAAGTACCTGTGTCTGCTTTGCTTCCCTGCCCTGCCCCGCTGCTGGTACCCCCTGTACCTTAACTGAAGTGGATTTTGAAAGCTGAGCAGCAGGGATGCTGTTGCAGACTAAGGAGGTGATGGAAATGCCCCCAGGCTGTTGTTCAGGGAGGTAAGTTCTTTATTCTCCATTAGAAGTGTATGCTGTGCATTAATGGGTTGTGCTCAGTGCTGTGGGTGGGCTGGATGGGGGAAGGCAGAGACCTCTCTGCTTGAGCCACCTGACACAGAGCTGGTTTCCAGAACTTCTCAAGGCATTTTGTAGGTGAGGGAAACTGTCCCAATGGACTGCCTCAAAGTGTGTTCAAAAAGTATGTGTCTGGGTTGTCAGTTTTCAGGAACTTTATTGAATTTTGGGGGGCTTGTTCAGTACGGTGAGACAAAAGCATTGTTTCCACAAGACAGAGCCGCTCTGTGATTTGTTAAGGTAATAGAAAATGAAAATTTGTCTGGGTCTGGCAGCAGTTCACAGGCTCCGGTGCTGCCGGGTGCAGCTGAGGATTGGGAGTCCTGCTGGGGCTGCCTAGGGGTGAGAGCTTGTGTGCTTTTTGTCTAAACCTGAGAAGCTGTGGATGGGCTGTCATGCCTTGTTATAACTGGGGTTTATGATACAATGGCATCAGACTTCATGGCCAAACTCTGTGCAGCTGTGGTGTGTTTCTCTGTGTGTTCTGAGTCCTTCCGCACCGTTGAGTGTCTGTCCACACGCCGCCCACACATCAGTTCTTTACCTGAACTTTGAAAACGTTGATTTTTTTAAACCAAGATTGCATTCCAGCTTCTCTGTTATTTGCCCTGGTGTCTGTAATGTGAAGTAAGTGTGAAGGTGTGGTGTGAAATTGGGGGTGTGATTGCCAGGTGAGAGCGGGATGGAGCTGAGGGATGCTGAACTCCGCCGGGCTCCTTCTGGAATCTGGGCATTCCATCTCATGCAAAGCTGCTTCTAGGGTGGTGAGGTGGGTGCTGCAGGAGGGGAAACAGATAAAGCACCACGGGCAACATAAGTATTGTCTATTTGAAAAAAAAAAGGTCCAGGAGTTTGTGGGAGAGGATGAGAGCCCTGTGGGTCAGTCAGAACCAGAAACTCTGCAGGGAAGGCAGGTTTCTCTGCTCGCTCTCTGAGGCTGCAGAGGCCCAGCCTCTGAGTCACTGGTGACCTGTCCTACCTTACTTCTGTGTCTAAGCACAAGTGCCCACTGTCTGCAGTCTGGTTTGGAACACGAGAGCAAAAAACCATTGCTTTGGACTGGCAAGCTTATCAGGAACATGCTGGTAATGCTCTTTCTGCTTTGAATGCCTCCTTATTGAGTCATCTTTAGGCATTCTTTTGTACTTCTGCTGTATTTAGTTAAAACACTTGAGTATTAAGGACATGCTGCATCGTTTTTGTTGGGAATGCTTTTAGTTGCGCTTCCTTTCCATTATGATTTTTATTTGTTAAGCTTTTGTTCTGATTGAAACAAAATCTACTTGTTTTTTTTTGGAAAAGCAGCTTGGTTTTTCTTTTCAGTCTCATCTAGCTGATGCTCATATTTGTGTCTGAAAATAAGGTAACTACTTTTAAAGGGGGTTGGTTTTATTTCTACACCACCTACACTCACAGAGCAGGCAGCTGGTTTGAGAAAGTGCATGGAATGGGTAAGGAAAGAGATTCAAGGGCCACCAAGAAAGCAAAGAGAAAGCTGTGTTAGTGATGTAGGGTCAGAATGTGTGTGTGATGTGTGGTGTCCATGCATGTCCCAGGCAGGTGGGGGAGGAATCACACACAAGATAAGCTGCTGTCTGATCCCTGTGTTGGCTCCCGTGTCCCTTGGCTGTGCAGACTCCCTGTTGAGAAAGGCAGAATCTGCAAACCCATTTACAGTGCAGTGAGATATTTCATTGTGACCTGAAAGGGTAGAATGAAGCAGGAGAGAGGGAAGACGGTTTTACAAGTGAAATGTTCATTTCAAGGTACTTAAAAAAATGAGAAAGTGGAGAAATAGTCACTCTCCTGACTCAGTTGCTTAAACAGAAAGTGTTTGTGCAGGAAAGGAATATTCTGGTAGTGAAGAGTGGGTGTTTTTGAAAGGTTGGAGGTAGGATAACTTAATATGGCAAACTTTTGATCCCAGCCTTGTTAGGAGCGAGGGGCATTCCTTATGTGTCTTGAGGTTGCCAGGAATGGACTGAAAGACGCTGTGTGCCATTTGGCTCTGTCAGTCTGCCATAGCTTTCCAAAAGAAAGATAAATGAAACAATCTCTTCACTCGTTAGGTATAATTGCGGCTGTTTCTGATCCATCTCCCACAATAACTTGTAACTCACGTTGGCATTGTTTCAGCCCGCGGGGACAGCAGTGTGGAATTCTGTCTGCTGTGTGTTCAGCAGGGATTTGTGAAGAGCACAAGTCACCACAGCACAGTGTGGGATATATAAGTGTGTGTATATATATATAAGTGTAGTTTTTTTGTACATGTATAACAAGGCAGTGTTACTGACTCTCTAGATAGATGTTTTTATCTTTGCCTAAGTACCTATTTTAACTGAATTGCTGGGTTTTCATTGCAAAATTCATATCAGCAGATAGCAGAGAACAGAGCAGAGAGCCTGAGGGCACTGCAGTGTGGGGGAGATGACTCCTGGGCATTAACATATGCCTTCTGAGACACCTGAGAACTGTAGGCTGCAAATATTTATGATTCTGTAATTGATTTCAGGTATCTGTAGTAAACACGATATACACCTTTGGTAAAGGAGGAAGCCGCAGTCTCTGTGATTGCCATTTTCTCCAGCAATGATGCAGTTTATGGAGCATCAATTTTTAGTATGTGGTATTTATTCAGGAAAGAAAAACTTAGGTGGTGGGAGGCTTGACAGTCATGGCAAACTTTATTTTAAAAGTCATCCTAACAGAAGCACACAATAGGATTTCTTCTGGAATTTTTTTTTTAAATCTGTGTGTGTCTTGTTTTGCTATTAAAAAATTTATCTGTGTTCCGTCTTGTGAAATGTTTTGAAACAGTCAGAAAAATCACCTACTCAGTGTAGGGATATATATTGAATTAAATTCCTGTTAATAAAACAGAGAATACACCCACAACACCAACTGCAATGGGTGGAGGAGCAACCTGAGGATGTGACCCAATAATGGTGAGTGCAATCCCGCTGTTAATGAATGGGATTAAAACTCGTGTTTATGAGTGAGGGAGGCTCTCCACTGGGATGGAGTCTGTTTTGTGGCTGGCTCTTTGTCTCTAGTGGGTTGAAACAGAGCTCTCTTCCAGAGCCTTTCTGAAGCTCAGCACAGATGATTTGTATTCTCCCAGAGAGTAATTTGTCAGGAGATGAACAGCAATATGCTCAGTGTTTGCTGCAATAGCAAAGACAAGTCCGGTTAAAGACTTATTTCTTGGGGTAAAGTAATTTTTAAACTTTCCATCATAAAAAATGTCATAAACACCTCTGCCTGGCCTAGATTTTTTTTCCATCTCAAGTACTTTGGTGGCAAATTCAGGTGTGCAGAAAACCAAGCAGCACAGAGCTTCCAGTTGGGGAGGACACAAGGTTGGTCCCTGGAGAGCACATTTCCTGTGAAAGGTCACTGTCTCAGAAGTCAGATGATCTGGGAACTTGGAAAATTTGTCTAGACATTGTGATGTATTTTTAAGTAAAACTTCGATGCAAAATGGAAATTGAAACAAAATGAGCAAAAGGTTAAATTTCCTTGAAATGAAGCCATAATTTTTCTGTAATAAAACTTGGCTGACTTAATGAAAGCTTTAGTGTCGATTTCTGGCGGAGGCAAAAACAAAATAAGCATTCAGTTCTAGTTCAGTTCTTTTTTTCTTTTGGGAAGGGAGGTGTGGGGTGTGTGGCACTTTTTAATTTTTTTTTTTTTTTTCATTAACAGAGAAGAACAAATCATGTCCAGCTCACGGAGCACTGAGGATTTCTCTCTTCCCCTTGCTTCTTTGGGGCAGAGCTGGGAATGATTCTTCTTCAGTATCTGGTGTACATGAGGTTTTGTGGCCAGGCTGGGTGGGGCTCTGAGCAATCTGAGCAACATCAGGGTGTTGAAGTGAGATCATCTTAAGGTCCCTTCCAACCCAAACCATTCCATGTTTCTATGATTCTGTTGAAATTTGGTGTTGGAATCAGGGAAAAGGGATGTGTGAGTGACATCCAAGAGAAGATGGCCACTTGGAATGAAGCTGTGATGTGGTGGGAAGGAGTTTTGGTGAGTGCCAGTGGAAACAGGAGAGGCAAGCTGGTGAGCTGGTGTTCAGGAATGGATTTGGAGTGTAAATGTGTTCAGAAAGCAAATGGCTTGAAGCCTCTGATTGGCAGGAGTGAAGAAAGGACATGAAAGAGAGACATGATACAACTTTGATTTTAGTTAACTGCAGCAAGAAAAGGATGTTTTGTGCCACTTCGACTGTGGAGGAAATAGGAGCCAGAAAGGAGAGGTAAACTTTAATGAGCAACAGGATGGAGACAGACACAGTGGAGGCTTGTCAGGATTTGTTTTTTCCCTTAAAATCTGTAAAACCCTACTCCCATCCTTCAAAAAACCTCTATATATTTAGGAACATCAATGGTAATATATCACGTCAAATTCGTTTGTTATATCTGCTTATATCACGTCTAATTTTGGCAGGAATTATAACACTAATTACATTTACTGTCAAGTTGATTGCCCCTTCCCTGTGCAGCTCTGGCTGAGTCTGTCTTGCTCTCTGTTTAAATAGGTATAACTTTTTTTCCCTGGCTATTTGGAAGAGCCTTGGCTGTGGAATACCCTTTCTCTGCGTCTAGAGAAATATCAGCTTGTCAGTCTTCCAGATGAGCTGTAACGACTTTCTTATCAGGGAAGGTTTAAAGCAGAAACGTATTGATGGACTAGTATTATCAGATTTAATTTTTTTTTTTAATTGGAGAGAGGGATTGGGATGGACAGGATATATATATATATATATATATATATATATATATATATATTTTTTTTTTTTTCTTTTGGGCCATGTGTATGAGGTGTTTGCCACCTTGTAAAAGACCACATATGTTAATAACTCTTTGAAAAGAAAATGCAGGACGCTTTGTGGGGCAGTTCTGAACATGACATGCTCTCTTGGTTTTTCAGGGCATCAAATCAGCCTCTGTGTTTGACAGCTTCAAATACAGATTAGATGAAGACAGTAAATAGTAGATACATGAGTTTGATTCTGGGGTGCCCTTTATGAATATTTCTGAAAGAAGCCACAGGGCAACTGAGTAAGAAGCTGGGGTAAAAATGTGAGACAGGAAGGTTGAGTGGGGAGTGGTGTCAGCAGGGATAAAGAAAATGGAACTTGGCACTCTGGCTTCACTGAAAATAATCATAGCAATAGGCATCCTCTTGCAGAGGATGATGAGGGGAATGCAGTATGGGATGCAGAACTTCTGTGAAAGCATTTTCAAAGCATTTTGCCAAAATGCCTCTGGAAGGCAGAACCTAAACTGCGATAGTTTGGAAGGGCAGAGTTTGGAAAGCATCTGATCCTGCAGAGGAGCACGTTTGAAAGTGAAGAATTTGGAAATTACTTTTCCAAAATGGATTCCAATTTGAGGTTAGGATTAATGCCTGTCTGCCTTTAGGAAGATACAAATAGTTACTATTTTCTGCTAAACTGGAAAAGAAAAATCCGAATAACACTACTGGGACTGAGTGTTAAAGGTCAGAAACTCTGAATAGCAGCATTAATTGCTCCCTTTAAAGGATATAAAGGATCAGAGTCTTTCAGGGCTTGCCTAAGGAGGAGAGCAATATTAATGTCAGTGAAGGATGATACAGCAAGACTCAGAAAGGGGAGGGGGGGCAGATTTTTCTTGTGTTACTCCAAAATCAGATGAACATACAAGTAACTTGGGTGTAACCTCTGAAGTATTGCAGTGTTGCTTCAGTTGTGCGTTGTGTAATACTTTTTATTCCATTGAGCAGGATCAAAGTGCAAGAAGTATTACCAGCAGGATTAGATGTTGCAGTGCACACAGGATTGCCTTGGCCCATCCAGTGCAGAGAACTTCTTTCCGTATTTTTTTTAAACTTTTAACTCTTTGCTAAGATTGTTATCACAGCCTTTCAGCAAATGATGCCACATTTGGTTTCCCACCTTTGTAATCTTCAGGTTTGAACTGTTGTCTTTGCAGGTTGTGCTCCATTCTCTTAGGTGGCTTTTTAGTGTTACTGACTGTAATTAAAATAGATGGGGTGCCTCAGAATAAATGAATTATCTTATGCATACTCCTACTGTTGCTGACCTCTTATCATTAGTTCAGGCTGTGTCGGGAAAATGTAAATATTGAGGGAATCAGTGATATATGATAGAACTTGCTATTGAAATGGATTATGCCTTTTTAACATGGCGATAATTTTTAAGGAGCCTGGGTTTCCACAGCTGCCTGTAAGGTTATGTATAATGATAATGGAGCTATTTCTGCTTTCCTTCTCTCACTTATATATTCAGAAGATTACTTACATGCTTTCTCATGCAAGGAAGGGTTTTGTAAAGCAGAACTTCTCGGTGTTGAAGAAACAAACAAAAAGCTTTGCTGGATCTGCAGTTAGATTTGCAAAGGAGTCCTTGTTGTAAAAGCACTTGATGCTAAAAATGTTACTGGCTTTTCCTTACTCCTTTTCTTCACATCCCTTGCTGCATCCTTTAGGAAAAACCCTCTTGTCTCTAGGGAATGAGGAGAGTTGAGGGGAAATTATCTTAATTTGCAAACAAGAATGCTTTTTAAATACTTACATTTGTTTAACTTCATAGCCACGGGTGGCAGATTTCTTTTTCTTCTCTTGTTTTCATATATGCTTCTTGATCTATTGAAAAGGATTCAGATTTGGCTTTTTCAGTTAAAATAAGAAAAACTATTTGCCTGCTGACTGTTTTTTGTTAAACTTCTAGGAGCTTGCCTTCACTGGGATAGATTTTAGATTTTGTAAGCAAATCCTGTTGGACTATGTAATGATGTGTTTGGATTAAGTTTCCTCCCTATTGCACATTCTACAGCAAAATGTGTTTTCTGTTAGTCTGGTAGATGGTTGTATGGAATAGATTTTGATTGCTTCTGAAACACAGCAGAAGTCTCCTAGGCAATTCTATTAAATTCCAGGTAGTTCAGGGGAAGGGAGGGAAAGGAATTCACCTCCTCCCCTTACTCTGCCAGACCAGCTCTCCTGAGGCTGGGCTCATGAAATGTGTGTGAGGCTGATGGGTGTAGCTGAGAAACTTCGGATGCTGAGAATCTGGGTTGGAGTGTGATAAGTAAAACATAAGGTTGCATACAAAAGATGGCTAAAAGTTGTATCCAACACTTCAAGCTCTTTCAGTACACTCTTAGAGTACCCAAGTGTTCTTGATTTTTGCATCTTTCTCTCTGTAGTTTCATGAGTTCTCTAGGGATGGTGTGAGCTTGCCTATTGGATCAAATAACAATGAAGAAGGGAAACACTTATGCATAAACTCAACTTTAAATACTTGAAGTATTTAATTATAGTAAGCATATTAAAAAATGTTCAGTTGATATTTGGCAGAACCAAGACTCACATGCTTAGGACGGACAGTGAAGACCTTGTCAGGCAGGTGTTCAAGATCTGGTGTTCTCCCTGTAGACTGCATTTTTGTGCTAACGATGTCTGCAATTACGTGTTGTTGAAAATGCTTGCATTTTCTGTGGATTCAGGTCCCTGAAAACAAATGGTTACATGTTGAAATATTGGCAGCCTGGCAGGGTATTTAAGCTTGCACTGTAGATTACTATTATATTTGTTTACTATCTAGGGATGCTGCTTGCAGAGCTCAAAACCCTCTGAGCTGATCATTATCAAGCTTTTAAAAGGAGCAGCAAAGGAGGAATATCAAGTTCTGTCTGACATCTGAATAAAGGCTATTTTTAAAATGAACTTATCTAAAATTTCAAAAAAAAAAAAAACCCCCGGTAACTAATGTCTGACCTTTTAATTAAAAGTTCACTAGTTTTTTTTTAGGAGTTGGTTTTATCGAGATACTTTTGCAGTGTAATGCTCTTGGTGCCAGAGCTTTTTGTATTCTCCTCAACGGATAAATGATTAATGGTCTCAACACTGCCTTCTGGATCACCTTGTAAGAGGTCTCCTTCATCAATCTGGCAAGGGGATTGTATGGCAGTTTGCACCCTAATTACAGTCCCCAGCTGGGGATGTGCTGCTTAACAGATTACTTGTAGCAGAAGTGGAGTCAGTGCAGATATGGATGGCCGCGGAGTTGTTTGATTCCTGGGTTCTAAAATTAGATTTCCTTCTAGAAAAAACCATCCACTTCATATAAGCAGTGCAGCAGATAAAAGTGTTTAGCTGGAATTAACTCTGTAACTTAAAGGTTTAATAATAACATTGCTTCTGTGTTACCCTGTTTTCATTGTTTCCTTTCGCTTCTCTTGCGGTCTTATAGACCAGGGCGGTATTGCAAGCCAGAAATTTTATTACCAGTGGAAACATTAAGGTATTCCACAGGGCAAAACAAAAGTGATTCAAAAGGTGCTTTTACAGATAATAAGTTTTAGCATTGAGCAGTTTACCCAGAAGGCAACAGATTATTTCTAGTGGTCTGTCGTTATTGTTGGCCTTTTTTTCTGGCTCATTTGTGGTGTAATGCTGCTGCTCAATTAAGATGTATTTCGGTGAAAACCGTGAATGACAATGTCCACCAAGCATATTGCTAAGCATATACATCCGTGCCTATTGCTCAGGCTGACAGCTCTGAGTGTGTTGCTGAGAAACAGCTCATTTAAGGACTAAGGCACAGAGGAAAACTTGCACAGGATCCAACCAAACACTAAAGCAAAGTGCCCGTTCGGTATTTGAGAACGGGAAGATTTTAGGCTTGGGGAGGATGTAATTGCAAAGTGATTTTCCAGTTTTAGCCGTCAATATTGCCAAAACAGATAACATTCGTAATACCTTGACAATCTGGAAAAAAAACCAAACCTCTAAGTTTTTTTTTTAATGATCACAATTTATTTTCATGGTCTCATCTGGGCACTGGTAACTTCCCACTGAGTGACATGTATTGGAAGGATAAAGGCAGTGGAGAGGGGTGCCAGTAGACTAAGGGTGGAAGGTGGAATGTTAACTATTAGTGCTTATATCCTGAAGCATATTAGAGTTGAAAATAGCAGGGATTAATGTTTGTGTTTAGGACAGTAGAAATCATCAACAGTGCAGTGGCCGCTGCGAAGGTGTGCATGTGTATGTTTGACTTCATCTTACTTGAAAGTGGAAAAAAAGTCTTTACGACTCAGTGAAAAAGTAGTTGACTATAACTGACCTGGGTTTTAGTGCTGTGGAATGGCAGTGAGTCTGGATAGTCTTCTCCCTGTCTGGGAGCTTGACGTTTGGAGTATGGGAAGGAGCTGATAGGTGTGTGTGAAGCAGGAGTTTATCTTGTCCCAGGTTTGGAAGAAAATCTCTGAAGATTTTTACTCCTATGGTATATTTACTCTATCTGGGTTTCCCTCCCCATGAGAAGTGGAGGAATTGACTGCAGAGTTGCCATATTGCCTGGAAATCACATGCACTTTATGATGAAAACTCCTCCAAGAGATGGTTTGGAAGTCTTTGGTTTCTTTGACCCAGGTTTGCCCTAAGCTGAGACTCAGGGCTTTCCCTGTTCTGCTTCCCTCTTGCTCCTTTGGCTCCCACTGAAAGTGAACAGTCCTTCAGTGCTTCATCCTCTCAGCTAAAAACTAAAGGCTGGCTCTTCAGCTTCTTTTATTGTCTTGTTAAAAAGCAGAACCACTGTTTCCTCCCTATCAGTCTTTTAGATGGGGGAGCAGCACAGTTTGGTGTTCTTGTGAGCTTCATCACTCTTCTGTTTGCAGAAGCAATTGGAAGCAAATGATCCAGGTCGTCATTATTACTCATATTTTGTTTTTTTCCAGTTCTGCAGCTTCAGCTCCTTATTTGAGCTGCGTTGACACGTCATGAAGCACCACATTTTGGTCTGTAGTCATGCATATTAATAGTCAAGGCTGCTGCACAGCCTCTCCCTGATCTTGGCTTTCCATGGTGGCTCTCTCGGGTTTTGTTCCAGGACAAATACATTGTAGGTGCTCAAGAGGAAAACATTTTCTCCTAAATTATTTCAGCAAATGGAAACCCTTTTTTTACTCTGGCTGAAGACTTTGTCTTGGCTGTAAGCTTGAGAGATTTAAACATTTGCAGTTCCTTTTTATGTTTCAAACCCGTGCAGCATATTTTAAGTGAGCGAGCAGTCTGTCAAGTTACTAGAAATCATTACTTTGCCAGAGAGTTATCGAATGGATGTGAAAACAGGTGTTTGTCAGATTTTTACCTTCTGGACTGAATATTTTTGATGTTTGGGAACTTTTATCTGCAGTCAGCCATTGTGCTTTGTAGAGGAGAAGGCTTAATTCAGATTATCTGAGCAATCGGGGAGCTGAGATGCGGTTCTGTGATTCATAATTGAAATTTAGCCTTTAGATTAACTTCATTAGTATGCTGTTGAACAAGGACAGGGTGTTAATAAATGAAAAAAATCCTTCTGGGTTTAAGAACCAAGAGCCACAATAGGTCTTTGCAGATCGTTGAATGAATTTTTTATTTTTGCTGTGACAGCATTATTTTTGATTGGACCATGCTCTTTTTGTCTTTATTCCTCAAAATTGTCAAGAGAGAAATAGACAAAAGTTTTATCTGATGTGAGATTAAACCGAAAATTCTTCTACTAAAGCCACATTTATAAACCCCTCTGAGATCAAGAAAAGAAACATTAAAAAATAGACTATAGTTTCCTTTCTAACTGATGATTTGGAGTAATGAGTGAAACCTGACCTACGTCCTTCAAAGACATGAAACTTTCTGAAGAAGTAGAGACTACAGAATCTCCAGTCATTATCTTCTAAATGTTTGTAAAATGTTTGTCCTACTGAGATGACAAATATTAATTTCTGATTACTTTGTAAATTCTTGATCTAGGGTTTAATTAAAGGACTTTTCCAACCTAAACGGTTCTGTGTATATCTCACAGTAGTCCACGGGCCATCAGCATAGAAGGAAGTACTCAGACTTCTCCAAGTGGAATTTTCTTGCATGAAATGAAGGTTAATGTAGTTGAGTTTTGAATGACTGTGCTGTAATGGAGGAAGTTATAATTGGTTTTATTTGTAAGACCGTTTTTGCATTTTTATGCTATGTTTTATATGCTTTGCATGGTTTTATGGAAGATTTTGATAGATTCTCATTCATTAGTTGTAGAGCAGTACTAAGAAAGTAGGTTCACCAAAAAAAAAAAAAAAATTCCGGTTACCAGAAGAGCAGATATTAGGGATTTTTTGGTTCCTTCCCATCTTCACAGTTGCTCTTGATCTCCCTAAAACCTGAAGCAGAATATTTTGAGTTGTCTGTACATAGGCTTTTCAGCGAAGAGTCTTGCACTTGATGTAATCCTCTGCGCTTTGAGGTGCCGAGGCATCTGCTTCGGCAGGGAAGGATTACGGATGTAGCTTTTTTTTCCCTGCATTCAGCCTTGAGGGAAACACAGATTGCTGAACAACAGAGCAGATTGGTGTCTAGTGCTTGAAAGGCTGGGAGCTGAGTTTGAACTCCTGCACGGAGCCTGTGTGGGCCTGCAGGGGTTTGGGAAGCTTTGGGAATTACTGCAGCTGAGAGTCTGGGGTAAGGACAGTTTGGAAAAGAGAAGTGAAGAGTAGAGCGGGAAGTCTGTGTTATAATAAGTGGTGTGTAGAGTCCTTCAGTATTTGGGAGTAGCACAGGTTCTGATCTGACATACATGTCTGGGCTATGCAGCATTTTTCCATAGGGTTTGGCATGGGAGAACACATGCTTAAATGCTAGAAAGTTGTGACTGAGGAAACAGAGCTTGTATGAGACAGCTTAACATGGAGTCTAGTAACTTCCATTGTTTATCCCTGTGGAAGATGAGTCCTCACCAGCAGACGTAGTTCCCAGGTCCCAAAGTTCATAGTTCATAGATCCCAAAATGTCTTAATTCTCACAATAAGCTGTTGTTATGAAACCTTGACTTTATATACACTGCTGGACTGCTGTGGGAGAAAATTGCACTATCAGTGGTTCCGAGCTTACTGCAACCACTCTGTAGGAGAAGTGAAATACTTTCTCTCCAGAAGGATCCAGGCCCAAAAATATAAATTAAAAATAATTTTAAATGTGCTTTTTTTTTTTTTTTTTAAATATTTGCTATGCCTTTGAGCAGTGCCCAGAGTATAACATACTGTGTTCAGTTTTAAGTAGGGAAGCCTAATCTGCAAGAGCTTCCATTTTTCTAAGAGAAAATGATGCAGAGGGAAAGAAGAGGGAGAGAAAAAGGAGTAAATTAGAGAACTATGGACTTCAGATAACATTTAGCTATAATCCAATAGAACAAAGTTTGAATGATGAACTACCTGCTTGAAGACCAAAAGATAAACTCGATCTCCCCATAATCATTAACATTACACTTGATAGATGCTGTGAGAACAAGCAGTTTGTGAAGATACTTGAATAAAGGATGATGATGGCTTTGATTCACTTAATGAAGTGTGGTTTCCAATAGAAAAATAGTGTGAGAGAAGTACATGAAATATCTAAAGAGATTGGGGAAAAAAAAATGTTTGCTTTTCAGGGCACCACTGTTGATGTTTCATTTTGACAAGATGCTGTAAATAAATTCCCTGGAGATACTCGAGAGTCAAATATGCTTTCCAGTATTTTGTTTTCTGTAATTGAGAGCATTTCTGGTTACTAGGAATTTTTTTATTTGTCTTGATCCTTAAGCTGGGAGGAATCTCCGTTGGCAGCAGCAGCAGGGGAGTATGTTTAGCCTTTGCACACTCTTGAAAACTTGGGTCTGAGCAAGGGCACCCACTGCCAGGTCTTGGCTGCCCTCAGTCAATAGATTTGCCATTCTGAAAGTGAAATACGTGAACTAGAGATCGTGCTTAGTTCAAATGGCAAAACGCAAATAGTAATTTATCTACAAGATCTGAAATAGTAAAATCCTGGATGGAGGAATGAGAGAAAATCTTCACTTCCTTGTTCATTTGCAAAGGTTAAACTGGGAAGGTTTATCAGTGTGATGTGTTGGAGCTTCTCTTGATGTGATGGGGGTCAAGTGTTCCTCTTGCATTCTTGATGCTTCCTATAGTGTTAACTGGAGAATATTCATGAGTACGCTGGTGTTTATGGCCAGTCTGAAGAAAGATGCAGACAAATCTAACTTTTTAACTATAATCGAGTTTATTTTTCTTACTCAGGGGTTAGCGTGACCAGTCAACTAAAACAGATGATGCTTTTTCTTTTTATTTATGCAGGTGAGAGGGCTCGAGGAAATGGCCCTTAGCTGAGATAGGGGAAGTTCATATTTGGTATGAGAACAAAGTTTTTTGCTGTTGGGGTGGTCAGGCATTGGAAGAGGCTGCCCAGGGAGGTGGTGGAGTCGCCATCCGTGGAGGTGTTCCGGTGGAGCTGGATGATGAGGTTTAGGGGTTTACGGTACAGTGGCAGTGCTGGGCTGACAGTTGGGCTGGATGATCTTAAAGGGCTCTTCCAACCTTGGCAATTCTATGATCCTTTGCAGATCCAAGTGTGTATCATTTCCTGTATTTAAGTGATTACCTAATTATTCCTCCCCTCAAAGAAGGATTAAACCCTTCTCCTACATCTCTTTGGTGACTTGACTGTCTTTGTCTAAGTGGTCTTGTGGACTAAATCTTGTGCCTTGCTGCGTAGAAACTGTGATTCCAGATACAAATGCTTAAAATTCTCATTGTTAATTACTGGTCCTTGATTGAGACCCATGTCACAATGAGAGGTACCTGATGTGGTGTGACTGACCCAAGTCCATAAAACCTCTAAGAAGCTGCAACACATGGATATCCTTATTCTAATGAAAAGTTACAGTAAAAGGTTTAGTTTCTGTAAGACAAATGTGTATGAAATATAACCACAAATGGAGACCTTTCATTGAACTGGCAGCTTTTCTGCTCTGTCCTCATTTTCTGCGCCACTTTTTCCACTCATCGCTTCTTTTCGTGGACACATTCAAAAGATGTAACACAAAATGTTGAAGCCAGCTGAAGTCCGTTTGAGGTTTCTTGTTGATATAAATGTGAATGCAAAGGCTAGAGGTCCTGGACTTAGCTTTAAATAAATTTCCCCCTGTATCGAAGCACTGTCTGGAAATAGACTGTCAACATACCTTGAAAGAATTTAAGCAAAATTGAAAAAGCAAGAGTAGAGTCTGCTTCCAGCTTTTAGTATTATTATTTTGGTATTCCAGGTTTTCGCATCATCCTTTTCTTAAGCACTTCACAGAATCACAGCCTGAATTTTTAATGCATCTGCTCGTTTGTGGAAGGTATCCTGGTAGGCTGTTTCTGTTGAAACAGAGCTTAATCTCTGGCTTCACTGATCCTCTCTTTTAGTCAGAGCTGTCACTTACTTCAGGTCAGTTCAGGCACACTATAAATCAGGACCTTCTCACTAGTCAATCAGTGATTGATTTAGTTTTGCAGCACTCGAAGGCAGTCGTTTCTGGTTTAAAACTGAGTTAATGTGGCCTAACATTAAGGTAGGGTTGAGCACATCGCTGGGAGCTCGTGGGTTCTGGAGCAAAGACTGCTTTGTTACTGATTTGCAGTGTGGACATAGGCAAATAATTTTATGATTTAATGTAGAAGTACCAGCTGTGCTTCAGTCTTTTCTCTTCTCTTCCATGTTAACTTGAGTTCTTTAGGGCCTTGGAGTTGGAGTGTTCAGGGTTACGTGGGCTCCTTAGTACCTGGAAGTACGTAGAGATGGAAAACCATTCACCCTGGTGTGTGCCTCAGATGGAGACATTTGTGCTAATGGGGCTTTAAAAAACAAAGAGCTAGGTTTGCAAAGACCTTTAAAGGTCTTTCGCAGACTTATGTTTGAAAGTAAGACTAAATAGAATTGTTTTTTTCTTTTGAAGGTATGGAAAGCCTTCATCCCATTCCATGCCCTATCTACACCACAGCCCAAATACTGGAAACCCTCAAATGCTTTGCAATGCTGAACAGTGGATAACAAGTGCATCATGAGGGGACTGAACTCTATATGATAATATTGAAAGTTCTTGGGAGGGACCAGATTTTCTGATGTGCAGTTTGGATTTCTGTGCCTCATACTGCATGAAGAGTTAGTCTCACATCATGGTATTCCTGTGGAGGGAAGAGCTTGTATGTGAAGGAATTATATAGGAATTGGAAGTGTATATACTTGTGCCTCTCTGGGTTTCAAAGTTATCTCATGTGTATGTTCTGTAACCTTTCCATAATCTCAGAAAGTGGGAAAGCACTGCTGGTGTGAAGATGCTAAGCATTTCAGCTTTTTAGTAGAAAGAGAAAAATCCCTTGAAAAACATCCAGTTTTTAAAATGCAACAATGTTCAGACTTCTGTAATTGTTTCAAAATTTAATATGCTTTGTAAGTAATAACAAATAAAATCTGTTTTCCTGAGGCAGATGAAACTACAAGGATAACTGATAGTAAATCAAAAGAAAGTAGGGAAAGACTTTCATCCTCCTATTTCCTCTCTTGCAGTCTGTGGGTCTTCCGCTGTGGTGTTCTCCTACTTTGAAATTGCCCCAGTTAGGTTGGTCTGAAGTTATTGCTGCTACAAGAGAAATGTTTTTACATTACAAAGGTGTTTCATTTGACTAGCCTTGGAAGGGGGGAGGTATTTTTTCAGCAGTAGTTCCATTTCCAAAAGTACAGCCAACATCTCAGCGAGGGCAAGTAAGGGAGTCCAAGAAGCGTGTTTTCTGACAGTACATGGAATTTTTTTGTTTTTCAGGATGACTCTAAAATTCTGTTCTCTTGAAATAAGGATGAGGAAATACTTCTGGTTGTCTGGTTAGGGAAAAAAAAAATATTGTGTGATCTGTGGAATATACTTGGAACAATTCCAGAGCAGTGAGGGATGCTGTGGGTAGTGAACAGGATCCTGCAAGGCAGACTGCCCTCGGTGTTCAACAGAGCGTCTCTAACTTATTTAGCTCTTTTATGTCTCAATATTGGGGATTTGCCGGGGAGTGATGGCTGCTGTTGTGTGCTGGGATTGCTGCCTGTGTCACAAGTGACTGGATTGATGAATCGGTGCTCCCTGGAGCAGCTTTGCTCCCTGTGCCAAGCTGACATGGCACACACAGCCACATCCTCAGCTCTCCTGCAGGAGCATGAGCAGAGACTGTGGCAAAGCTGCACATTAGTCCAAAAAGGTTCTTTCTGAGCATCTTTAGCTTCTTTAAATATATGCCTGTATTTATGCCAGAATTTCCGAGTAATTATTCTGTTAAAACATGAATATTTGAAGCAACTAAAACAAATGAGGTGTGATAACATTAAATACAACTGAATTTGCCTGATCTGTTTAATAGATACGAATTGGTGCTGTGTTTAGCTTAATTTGTCATCATTTGCCCTGCTTTACTTTTGTTTCGGATGCAAAAAAATGAATGTCTAGATACTTGCTCTTCTACAGAGGCTTAATGGCATCCATAAAGGAGCTGGTTGCCTGACTCAGGAATTTGTCTGCTTGCGTTTCCACCTCACCTTCTCCTTCCTGGTTCCTTCTTGCTACTTTAGGCTTTGACCACGACAGTACTTGAGTGGCAGCAGCTGTAGAGATGAGAATGAACTGAAGCCAGCCCTTGTAAAGTAGGGAGTTAATGATATATTTATAAGGATACTATATATAGGTACTTTGGTATCAATATATACTATTAAATAATGTATAAGGTATTTACAGGAAAGAAACTTCAGCTCTGCAGAAGCAATTGTACCTACAATTACATGGCAACAAGCATCACACGCTGTGTTGTAGGTATAGGTAATGTTAGGCTGTTTAAAAACAAGTGGAGAATTGCTCCAAAAGTCCAGAATGGGCTAAATGCCGTTGCAGATCTTGAAGCAGGTTATAAAATTGTTCAGAGAAATCTTTTGAGGTAGTAAACAGAATTTAAAAGCCCCACGTGACTTTGAACTTGAGAATTGGAGCATCTTCTGTGAGAGATTTGTCAGTGTGGGAGAGCAGTGTTTTAGTGAGCTACCCCTAGAATAGATCCCGTGGGGAGCTCAGGATTATTGCAAACCTCTCCACCAAGTGTTGGGAATATTTGTTCGGCCTCACCTTCTTTAATAGAAGAAGTAAGTGGTTGTATGATAGGACTTTGGAGATTAAATAATGGTTTTTGATTATATGGAAGAAAACGAGAGCTACTCAGCAGTGTGGAAGATTGGTCTTCAATCCAGTAAGGCAGGTGGCAGAAATCCCTGAGTAAATGTTAACACTTAATAAAATCAAAGCTTTTCTTTCTGTAATTTCACCATGTTAACAGGAGAAAGGGGAAGAAGAGTTTAATAATTCATAGTATAAACAGTACATTGGCTTATAAGGCAGTTTCTGTTCAAAGCCATTAATTATGTTTTCTCCTTCATACAATGTGATCAAAACCAAATTAAAACCACAAACAAGCAAACAGACCCCCCAATTCCCTCTAACAAATCCCAAACCAAAAAAATCCCCTGAAAATAAACAACCCAGAGGTCTGATAGTTGTCTGCTTTGACCTGAGACATCTTGTCCCATGTCCCATCACCTCATATTTAAGCTGTTTGATTTTATAGATTTTTTTTTTTTGAGATTGTTCTTGTTTGGAATAATATAATAAGTAGTAGGATGAAAAGAAAAATGTGGATGGCAGAGCCAAGAGGAGCAGTTGAGCTTAAGGGTGGTAGGAGTCACTACCTGCAGAGATATCTTAGGTGACCACTGTGCTGGAGGCAGTGCTGGACACGTGCAGGAGATGCATTTAAGGGCACATCCCTCTCCTGGGGCTTTGGAGAGAAACTGCTCCTGCCCTGGTTTCTTCTGCCTACAAAGTGCTACTGCCAAACCTGCTCTTTTTTGGCTTCCCCAGGGTTTGTTTTGGGGAGAAGCCACCTCAAAGAGCTGCTGGCAAGGTCCTAGTGCTACCTTCAAGTGTTTCTTACTCAATTCCCTTATTATTCTGTCACGGCTCCATCCTGGTAACCTCTGACAGGGATCCTTCCCTCAAAACAACCTGACATTGAGTGAGGATAATACACTGCTCAACCATGATGATGATGATGGATGAGCTAATGTTATTTGACATGTATTTCATGTTAGAATTAATGTTGTCTTTGATGTTGCGAAGGTTGAATTCAGAGAAGGTTAATTGATTCTTGAGCTGAGAAGATGTCTTCAAAGTTCTTGGCAGTTCCTGGTAGTTCAGGTTGCAGGTGTGTCCTGGCTGTTATTCTACTTGCAGACCATCCTGGCAGCCTGGTGGGTGGAAGTATCACAAGTGGACATGTCGCATGAACACAGAGAAACAGCAAAAACTGAGTGGTTTGGGAGGTTTTTTTTGTCTTTTTACTAAAACCCCTGGGGTTTCATAGAGTTACAAAGCGCCTGTATCATCTTTTTTCATTCAGAACTATGTAAATTAAAATATGTGTGGGAGAAATAGATAACTGATTTGCAACTAGTACTAGATAATTTACTAATTACTTGTGTTTTCCAGTGTGTAGGATTATCATTTTAGAATAAAAAAAGTTGCCTCCAGATGCTCTTTTGAATTTGATTTTAGAGAAGATAGTGAAGGTTCAGGTATTCATCCTTGGAAATACATTTCAAGGTGGTGAAGCAGCCCTGAAATGACTCCGTCCTCTGATTCTGGGTGGAAATATCATGGATTGCTGGCTGCTTGTGTTGCATAATCAACATTATTGGAAGTTTATTGCCCAGTAGCAAAAAATTCTGACACTAACAGGACCAGTCTGTGTTGTTTAAAGCTTTGTGTGGTGGAAGTTACCATTTTTATTGTGGAATTGCCTCCTGTTGTTACAGCACTGGGCAGTCATCAAAATAAGTAGGAATCTCTAAATATTACTAACCACGACATATAAAAAAGTTTATATGATGTTTTGGTTATTAAATAAGTAAAGTCTTCTAAATGATACCTTTCACTATAAATGTGCTGTGACAGATTTAGTTATTTAATAAGTATGTGAAGTATTTTCAATGATACCTTTCACTATGAACATAACAAGAGAATAAATGACATCTTTAACATTGTGTCTCAAAGTTCTTCTATATTTTCGTGAATAGCCAAGTGTATTTTCCTTGTTACTTGATTGAGACCAGCAAAAGTATTATTTTAATCCATTTTTGGATAAAGTAGTAACACTGATATGTGCAGCAGTCTGACAAGATGTTAATTCATTGTAATATTGTTATCAACAGACTTCTAATAACTTTAAATACAACTTTGTCATATTAAATGTTCATGTGCCGGTAGAATGGGAAAGGTTGTTTTCAAATTCAAGGAAAGTGCAAAAGAGTGCTATTTGTCCCTAATTAAATATTGAGGACTTTTGTATTAAATATTTAATTGGCCAGCTGTACTGCAGTGGAGTGGTGGAGAAATGATAAAACCCTGCATTTGCACTTAAAGACTGTTCTTGGGCAGTCAAGTGACCTGTTGCTAAACGAATTGGAAGGAAGGAAGAGACTTAAATAAAATTACTTTTAGTGTGTTTCCCACCACTGCTGATCCAGGAAAAGGGCCCTTGATAATCACGTGGCTACAGCAGGCTCCTCTGAGCCGTTTTATATATAAGTGCACTGAGGATCTGTTTCTGACTTCTGTTTTCTGAAGGAGTCCTGGAAGTTTGGAAAGTCTTTAAGGCAGAGGAAAAGAGCAAATGCTCCTTCTGTGTGATAAGTCTGTATGAAAATTGGTGTTAAAGCGATGCAAATTGAAATGGTTCAGGTTGCTAGAATCTTTGTCAGTTTTACAGACAACTTTGAAGCAGACAGTTACCAGAAGAAGTGAATGTGTTCTTTTACGATGCATAAATTAGTCTTTGCCTGTTGAGGAGAAAGTGTAAAAGTCAAAGGGACGTATCAGACAAAACACGCAGGTCTGTTTTGAACCCTCTATAGATTCAGTTCAGAACAGGTAACTGCACTATGAAAGATGCCAAGGCAGAGCTTTGGACATGAAAATGTTGTGTGGGCTACACCTGTGAAATTGTCATGGGTCCGTAAGACCTCAGGAAAATCAAAATGTACATGTGGTGTGAGGCTGCGTCACATTATCATTTGGTCCAACACCCTGGGGTTTGGGGTTGTATTGCAAGCTTAAGTTCTGTGTCTCAGTAATCACAGAAGGATTTGGGTGGGAGGGGACCTTAAAGACCTCCTGAGTCCAACCCCCCTGTTGTGGGCAGGGGCAAAAACTTTATTACGAACCTTAGCAGTTGTTCCTAAGATGCTTTGAGGAATGTGTGTGTTGGGAACTCTGCGTCATTCCAGACATCATGAGAGGTGACATGATGGTTCTGCCCTATTTGCTTATCCTTCCTCTTCCATCCTGTCTCTACCCCTCCGTGAGTAACTGATAAGTTGAAGGAAAGATCAACTTCACATCTCAAGATGAATGATGTGACAACAGCTGACCTGGGCACACATTTGTCAAAAATTATTTTAACCTGAAAACGGAGGGTTTAAGCAATAATGAGAGATGTCCTGGAATGGCATCTCAGTCTGAGAAATTTTGTATTTGAAATATCTCTCTCTGTGCTGCTGTACCCAAGGGAGTTTCACTCTTTGGCATATAACTTTGAGTATATGGATTTCTGTGGGGTTTGCTTATGTTGTCTACAGTGTGTTAGATTTAGGTCACAGCAGATGTACTGTATTTGTATTTGGCTCGGGTTAATTGGATTACGAGGCTTAAGGAATGGAAAGCATGCTCATCTTGAGCAAAGAAAGATGAGATTTTTGGCTTTCTTCTGCAGCACATGGGGTCACGCGTGTTCCTGGATCATTTGGGTATTTGGTGCAATGAACAGTGATGCCCATGATCTGTTGTGTATTTCTGTTTCACTCTGCTGCCCTGACTACTGTGTTTTCCTCTGGCCTTGCTTTGTTACTGGGTGTTGGAAGAGATATTCAGAGATGCTTTATGGTTTAACTGTATGTTAAACTTCACCTCACTTCTCTGTGGCTGTGGGACTGAGCTCAGCAATGCAGGCAGTTCTTCCTTTGTTATGTCCCTTGAATATATTAGCTGGCTAGTTTTCCAAAAGTGGAGCTGTTGTTAATTACTATTGTAATAAATGTTGTGGTTGAATTAATGAAACCTAAAAAAGAACTCCAGATTTCATTGGGATGCCGTAAAGCTACGTCTTTTAATAAGTGTGAGTTTTTGTAAGAAGGAGCAAGACTTACTAAAAATGAACATAATGCTGTGCCAGTGTGCTAGCATGCTATAAATTCTGCCAGTATGTCGCATTCTGACATTTAGTAGTTTCGTTATTCTGTTTGTTGGTCACTTCTGAGTGAAGAGTTTTAATAAGAACTACATAAAATGTTTTTCATTAAAGCCCAGTGACTTTGAGGGCACTTCATGTACAGGATTTGCACACTCTTTTTTGTCCTTTTTTTTTTTTTTTTTTTTTTTTTTTTCACCAGGCATCACATATTCCCTCTGAATGTTATCAGTGTGTGGGTGTGATAATTTTTTATATTTTGAATTATCTAAGTTTTGTCACATACAGTGAACAAGGCTGTATGGGGTGCATAGCACAGACCCAGGAGTATTCAGTGGAGACTGTTGTGTGCTAGAGAGAAGAAGAACTGTTTAACACAGCAAACTGAAAGTTGTGCTCGTTCCTTGTATGGGAAACCAAAGTCCACTGAGTGGGAAAGTCTACCCAAGATTCATATTTATTTTCATAAAAAATATGTGTTAAGAGATGTTTCACTTTGTGAAGATTGTTTGTATTGCAAAGTGAGTTTCAGTTCTTCCTCTGACTTTACAACAGATGAATCTTTCCTCCAGTTTCTGAATTGCATATGTGCACCCGTAGGGACAGATTCCATCTTCTGAATGTCTAAAACTTTTTCCAACATCCTTATGCAAAATACTTTTTTATCTGAAAACTCTAATTGCAACTGAGACAGCTTAATGAAATATTCTGGGCTTGATTGAAGTTCTTCAATATTTTTTTCATGTTCCCAGCAGAACTTCTGGTAATTCACCAGAGAGTCAGTAGCTGGTAGGATGGAGGTGGAGATTTAGATTTACTTAGGATGAGGGATGCCTGCATTCAGATCAACTCTTCTTGGCTGCATTCAGATCTAGGACTTGGATTAATATTCAGGGATTCAGTTGACTATTTTGAATAAGGAGCTGTGGTGAGGTGCATCTCTCTCATGTTTTTGATGTAAAATATATGTGAGAAGGATAACCTTCATAATCCACCAGAACATTAAAAAGTTACAGGATGAAATAAACCACTCCAGTTCAGCTTTAATGACAAGTCACGGATGAACCCTGCAGCTCCTGCGTGCATAAGACAAGACTTATAACTGGGGAAGTTGCTTTAATTTGGCTCGAAATGTGGCCTGTCAGGAAGCCTTATAAGCAACTTTAACTGTATTATGCAATGGAAGGAAGCTATTACTTATCTAATTGCCTGGATTTTCATTAATAATGTAAAATTCCCTGCTTTTTTATTCCTCCAGGTGATTAACTGAAGATTTTTCTCAGCGATCTCCCCTCTGTTTTGGGAGAGAAGCAATGAACAGTCCAATAGATCTTTATCTCTGCTTTAGAAAAAAGGAATTGATGTGATTAACCTTTAGCAAAGATACCATGACTGTTAACATCTCATATGGTAGCTGTGCTGAGCCAGTGCTGAACTGTTGGGAAGAAGGTTAATGACTGATCCTCAGGCTCTAAAAGACTTTGGAGCTCTTTCCAGTACCTGGAGGGGCTCCAAGAGAGCTGGAGAGGGACTTTGGACAAGGGCATGCAGAGGTGGGACAAGGGGGAATGGCTTCACACTGACAGGGGGCAGGGTTAGATGGGATATTGGGAAGAAATCCTTTCCTGTGAGGGTGCTGAGGCCCTCACACGGGTGTCCTGGAGAAGCTGTGGATGTCCTGGAGGTGTGCAAGGCCAGGCTGGATGGGGCTTGGAGCAACCTGATCTTGTTGAAGATGTCTTTAAGGCCCCTTTGAGCCCAAACTGTTTTGTGATTCTGAGTTTATCTCCCATGATTTAAATACAGATTGCAGTGCGAGCTGGAGACTGTTGGATTTTTCACTGCTTCTAACTTTTCGTCTAAAACAACAGCAAAACTTTGGTGACAGAAAGTCACTCCACTCAGAAAGCCTGGAATTTTCAGCCTCCAGGGTTCCAACAGCAGAACTTGCACTGAAATTATTACATTAAGATAAACGGGCTACTCAGAGTTACAGATGTGTGATTTTAGTGAGATACTGGGGTAATATCATGAACTAGAACAGCAAAGCTTGAGTATTTCATGTGTTCACTGAAAGCTGGAGGTGGTGTGGGATGGTGGAGATGGCCTCATTATCTTAAATATGTTGGCTCATACTTAAATTTTACCTGAGAAGATGTCCGTGGATTGTGCACTGCTGTGGTGGGGTTTTCAGGGGAGCAGCAGTTTGTTGGCTGGATTGCTAATGGCCGTGGTGGGATCTTCATGAATTACCTTTTTCTCTCTGGGTTAGTGCCATTACCTTAACAAAGCATGAAGACTGCTAATTGCTAGAACTAGCAGCTTACCTTTGTGTGTAGCCATCAAAGAAATGTTGTATATAAACCACATGTGGTATGTTGTGGCATTAATTGGCTTTTATTGGTTTATCTTAATGATGGTCCATACTCAACAAAATCACAGGAATTCTTTTATCTGAGTAAAGGCTGGGATCCATGAGCAGAATATCTGGGTAAAGGCACTGACTGTTGCTTCCATTCAAGACATTGCTGCGCTCCAGCTGTCACATAAAAAACAAAATTCTCAAATGTAATATTTCTTAGAATTTATTTTTGTAGAGTTGTTTCTATGGCAGTTGTTATTTTCTGTGCAAATGGTGTGGTGAAAGTCAAATGGGTGAATGTTTCCTGAGGCTGAAGAAGCTTAGCGGAGCAACTGTTGCTGACTTTAAAACAAAGCAATCAACATCCATAACTAATGCCTCAACTTTTTAATGTGACTTTTAATATTTAAGTAGGAAAAAAATGCTGTGAGATCGTATAATCAATGCAACTGATAGATTTTAAGAAGTAATATTTGATTGAAAGTACTGCTTTTTTTCAGGTTTCAATCCATAATCATTCAGTGCATTGTTTTTTCCATAACCACATGTTCATTATTTTGTTCAGCCAGCCTTGAGCTAAAGGGTTGATGGATTAAACCTGACTCTAAGCTATTGCTTTATTTTTCTAGATACAATATTAAACCCAGGGATACATTTTAAGTGCAGAAAGTTGTGGTTACCAGGGTTGTCAGGCTCCAAGTAGCGTGTGCATTTCAAAGTGGGCTACAACTTCAGAACAACTTTGATTGTGGTGATTTTGCTCTTCAGCTGTAGAAGAGGAAAACCTGGCAGCAAGTCCTTGGAAGCGAAAAACAAAATCTGAAGCTTATACTTAAGCATTGGCAATCACAAAATGCTTTATTTTTTGAAGCCCCTCCTGGAGTAGGACATCCCCTGGGATGGGTTCATGAGTGAACTGTGGATGTGCTGCGTGCACATTTCTGTGCTGGTGCTTGGCTCAGTGTCCTTGTACTCACTGGAGTGTTGTGTCTCCTCCAGCTTCCCCTGTGCTCAGTATTCAGAAGCTGCCCTACAAAAGGGCTGGGTGTGCTGTTCTAACACACGTTCATTAACTTCCTTGCCCTGTTACTTTTTCGTGGAGGGAGTGCAAGGGTGGTGGAGTGAGTCCAAGGACAAGGGGCAAGTCAAAAGGAGAACACAAAGATGCTCCGAGTCCTTGGGCACCTCTGCTGTGGAGACAGGCTAGAGGAGCTGGGGCTCTTCAGCCTGGAGAAGAAAAGGCTCCAGGGAGACCTTAAACCACCTTCCAGTGCCTAAAAGGGCTCCAGGAGAGCTGGAGAGGGTCTTGGGACAAGGGCCTGGAGTGACAGGACCAGGCTTGCTGGAAGCCACTGCCCAGAGAAGCTGTGGGTGCCCCATCCCTGGAAATGTTCAAGACCAGGTTGGATGAGATTTGGAGCAACCTGGTCTAGAGGAAGATGTCCCTGCATGGGGTTGGGGTGTGGGTTGGAACAAGATGAGCGTTAAGGTCCCTTCCAACCCAACCCCTTCTATGCATTTGGGATTGGATTTCTTGGAAGAAGGTCATCTGTTGTCTTGTCATCTCTTCTGGAACACTTGCAGCCTGATGGTCAGCTGGATAACCTTCCTTTCCAAGCAGGGTGGTGGCAGTGCCTGTTGCAGCTGCCGTCCTGCTGCAGAGCTGTAACTGTGTTTTTGTAAAACAAAATGTAAGTAAGATGCTGTCTGTGTTTTTTCTCAAATGACTTTAATACTCTGGGAAGCTCAGTGGAGAATTAGGTGTTTATGCATGGATGAGGAGAAGTTTAATGAAGAGGAAAACTACAGTCTTTACTCATTTTAGCCTTTCTACTGTTTTTCAAATAAATCCACAGAGAAGTCGCAATATTAACGGTGTGCACCTATTCTTGTTGTACCTCTCAGCACTTTAGCATAGAAATTAAAGGCAAATAAACCCCTCCAAACCAAACCCAGAGCCAAGCTTTGAAAAATGATAATGGGACAAAACCTCAGAGCACTTTGTGTTTCAGGCTTTACAGAGCAAACTTTTTAACAAATGAGGGACTCCAGGGCTATAGTGTTGTAAAGTGAACCTGTGCTTTCATTTTAATTGCCCAGGTATTGAGAAATGAGAAAAAATTTTGAAAGCAGGGGTTTTTGCCCGGGCACAATCTTGAAATTAAATAAATAAATAGTATAATACAGAGGCACACACACATATATATGCACCAAGTGTTCTTTGCTGAGGGCAAGACTTAAGATGCTGTTTGGCTTTATCCTGTTCATCTCCCTGCACACATTTTGCTTCCCTGACCGCATGTGAGAAGGGGCAGCGGGAAGGAACTTATTCCGTAGCATTTATATTCATAATTTATGCCTGCAGCCTTGAAATAATCTCATTTGTCTTCCACTGTTACCGGAACAGTTTTGCTAGCAATGAAGAATGCTGGGAGCAATGAGGGATTCTGTTGTTTCAGCTTTTCATTTGTCTTCTGTAAAGAGTGGTTTTGAATAGAAAGATGAATCGGGCAGCGTTGTGTAATACAATTGCGGGGACGTACCCAACCTGATTTTGAGGAGGCTCGCAGGACTCCGGCTTGTCTGTTCAATAGATAACCAGGTTTATTGGGCAGATAATGCATTTCTCTGGGGCACAGGAGGAGAGCATGTCAGACACCTTCTCCTGCCTTTCCAGGGGATGGGCCGTGCTGCTGGCAGCAGGACTGGAGGAGGCTGTAGCTTTGCCAGGGAAGCGAGCAGGGGTGAAGGGAGGTTTTGAATCCCTGTGTGTCCCCTGCAGCAGAGTTTATCTGCCCCCAGCAGAATGCACGCAGAGAGAAGGCAGGGCTGCGATCCCACTTGCAGCTGGGAATCATTCCTAAAGTGAGCTCAGATCAGGCAAGGACTGATTTCTTTAATGAACCCTGACCAGGAGGAAGCCCTGCCCTGTGCACCTGAGCAGTGGCTGTGTCGGGGATGTCCTGGGGGACAGTGCTGGTTCACCTGTGCTCAGTCACAGAAACAGCTACACAAACTTTAACCTGAGCCAACTCAACCATTAGCAGTCTGTCAGCAGCAGTATGGCACTCAGCGTGGATTAATTTTTCCCTCTTGTCAGTAGTTCTGTGATTACAGAGCAGCAGTGACCTGTACCTGCAGTTTTTGTAGGTTAAACCAGCAGGTTATAGACTGCCCTGCAAAGTGGTGAATTGAGTCTGTAGAGGAAAAAATGATTTAAAACTTTGCTTGAGAGGAGTTTATAGAAGATTTTGGCTACTATAGACCTAGGAAACAAAAATGTTTGCGTTAGGCATTTTGTGTAACTTCTTACCTTGTTTACTCTGGAGTATATCTGAGTGAATGCTGGTGATTTAGGATTTATTTGGTGTAAATTAGATTAAAAGTCACCCTTGGGACCTAATTAAGCCATGTTATAAACAGGGCAGGAAGTTAAACACTTGCAGTAGATTTTGCAGATAACAGGTGTGAATGGATGCAAATAAATTTAAATTTTCATTGATCCGGGAATTTTAATTGCAGTTGTTGGTTGCTCTTGGGGTGACTGCCAAGAGCTCAGGACCATGGGCCATGAAGCTGTGCTGCTGCCCCTGCACAATCCATGCCATTCCACCTCTGCTCTCTGTGTTTCATGTTGTGCTGGTTGGTTCCCCTTCTTCCTCTGCCATTGATCCAAACGAACATATAAATGCATTTTTTTGGTTAGTCTAAGCAAGGGCATAGGATTTAAGAAATTTTCCTACAGACTCTTTCTTGTCGTTGACAAAATACTTTACAGACAAGCTTCAGTTTCCCAGTTGTCCCAAATGCAATCACTTCCTGACTGATTAAATATCACTTCTGCAGAAATGATTAATAATTCTAATGTAGTGTCTTCTACCTTGTTCCTGACAGCTAAAGGTGGCTGTGGGAAGTTTTTATACAGCTTCCCTTCCGTTCCCCTGATGGACGTTTCTGCAGTCAGGGATAAGGTGCCAAGCTCAGCATCAGCCACGTCTCACTCCCAGAGGCTCTGCTGCGGCCACAGGCTGAACCCTCAGCAGAGTCTCATTAACTTGCCACATACTTAGTGGCGGGCATGGAGAGCTCACAGATGTGTCATTACTGTGCTTAATGAAGGAAGCCACCCCTTGCTAGAGCACTGGTAAGATGTCTGTGTTTCCAGCTTGGCTAGTTTTATATTCTGTTAAATTTTAAATATTGTTTCTTCTAACTAAAGGCTCTGTGGAAGTAATAGGGAGCTTGTGTTTTATTTTCTGTTTGATTGAATCTTGACTTCAGTGCTGAAAGTAAGAGATAAATTCATTTTAAAATCTCTCTTTCCCTCAAAGAAATTTGATAACTAAGCTCCACATATTTTATTTTTATAACAGCTATCTGATGGGCTTTTAATAATTATAGTGTTGCTGAAGACTGCTGATGTAAAAGGAGAAAGTTGTTAGTACTTGTGTTAACTTTTAAAAGTATTTGGATTCACTTTCACAGAATGATTACTGCAAAGTGCTTTGTGCAACTTCAGTTGGGGAATGTCACCTTGTGGTTACCATTCTTTCAGGAAGTTTACATCTGATAGGACTGATCCTGCTGTTGTTGAAGATGGCAGCAAAACCTTTCCAGAACGCAGCAGTTCTTGTTGCTGGGACAGGAGACATTTGCTCTGATTGCTGGTTTACAGGGAACTGAGGCCTCTCCTCCCAAAATCAGGGCAGAGGGTTGTGAGGGGTGGTGTGGTTTGTTGGAATTTGAGCTGTATTCCCTCTCCCACACCGTAGTGCCCAGAAGTCCTTAGCGGTGTGTGGCTTCTCTGAATCTTCTTCCCCAAGAGCAGCTCTGTCATGTTTGTCACCCTTGTGCTCCAGTGAACGGGGCAGAGGTTTGTAGGGCACCAAGCTGCTTTTCACTTGCCATTAAAATTAAAGAGGGCCTGGGGAGCCCCTGTGCAGCAGCTGGTGATGCTGTCCCCGTGTGCCAGACTCATCCTGGGGAGCTGGTCCTTTGCCTCTGCTGTGAGTCTCGTGACAGGTGTGCAGCATCTCCCAGGAGTGCTGTTGTTGGTGAACTGAGCAGAAGATGAGTGCAGGCATGGTTGGGGAGGTGGAACAACCCATTCTTCTGGAGGCACTTGCTCCCATGATGTGGCAGTCCTGCTCTTGGGCTGGTGATGTCCGTCAGTGAAGCTCAGACAACCAGCTGGGGCTGGGGGCCAGAACTAGAGCAAGCCATGCTTCTGTTTTTTAAATTTTCGGCTAAAATTGAACAAAGCAGCAAAACTAACTTCCTCAAAGCAGACCAAAGCCTTAAGTGTAACTTCTGCAGCTCTAGCTCAGTTTAAAGCATTTGCTCAGATTACCTGGTTTGGAGGTCTTTATGGCTGATGAGCTTTCTCTCTTTGGATTAAGAGAATAACCGAAGCGAATCGTTGCCATGTAAGATATGGAAGTTCAAACGCAGTTCATGTTTAAAAGGGTTTATAATGAACTTCATTAAAAATGTCTGCTGATTACCTCTGGTGAACTGAAGTGCATATTGTAAAAGCTACTGATTTAAAGTCCATCTTACATAGGCTTGTATGTTGTGAACTTAAAAGATTTTTTCAGTATGAATTTGGACCAGCTCTTTAAGTGAGATTACACTCCGGGTTTTTAGGATGTGGAGATTTGGAAGATGTGTATCTCCACATTCTTTGAGGTGTTTTTGTAGACCAGAAGTCCTGTCCCTTAAACAACTCCTAAGGAACCCAGTGGTGCAAGGTTTTTACAAGGTCTAAACCCTCTATTGCATAGATAGAGATTTCACATGAAGTTTCCCAGACACATATTACTCAGAGGAACTTGCCACTGTTCCTGCTTTGAAATGCTTAAAAAACCTGTGGTTTGACCTTAAGAAAATGGTTGAATTCCTCCAGCTGGGCCCTGTCAGGAGTTTTGCATTCCCTGTTCTGCTGAGCATTGGTGTCACAGCAGGTACAGAGCTCCTGGACCATTGTTCGGCTTTGCTCGAGTGGTGGAGCAGAGCATCACCTGGTCCCTCACTGTGTCAGCTTCTGTGAGGCTGCACCTGCTCTAAAATAGCCATGTCTGCATTCAGTAGTAACTAACGCTGAGCTGTGCTGTGAGAAGTCTGTAGGAATAGAGACCTACAAACCTTGGAAGAGCTCACTGTGTAGAAGTCTCTGTGTGTGTGGGGGGGTTTTCTCTTCCTGTGAGGGTCTGTGGGGACTGTCTGTGCCTTAATGTGCCGGTGTTTGGAGCCGTAAGCCCAGATCCCTGGGGGAGGGCGGCTGAACAGCAGCAACTGATGGTGCTGTACTGCGCATTATCTTGTGGGAACATAACTTTGTCAAATGAAAAGCTTTAAGGCCAATGGTGTCAACTTACCCCGTTTCCTTTTCCTCTCAGGGATTTTTTTTTGTAGTATTTTTTTTTGGAATAAACCTAATACTCCTGATGTCTTACTGAAAAATGCCTCACAATTATTTTATGGGTATCAAGCACTGCAAAAGGAGTGTGGTGGTTAGTACTGAAATAGTGAAACGACTGGGGGCCTTGTACCTTGGCTAGAAATAATTGACTCATTAATCTTAACCACATCGAGCCCACCACATGGGGGTCAAACATAGTTTAATCCTAATAGGTGGGAATATGTCAGATTACACTCCAATTTTGACAGTAATTCCTCTCCCTGGAAAATTTGCTAATATTTTTACAAAGAAATTAGGAAGAAAGAGAGTAGAAGATACCGAGCAAGCTCTAATGCATATACTGAGACAAAAAAAGCAATGAGGCAGAATTGAAACCTTTACAAATGGGATTTTGAGGAATATTAGATGAGAGCCAACAAATGAGAAAAAGGGAAGGATGTGCCTTTTTTGGAATTTGATTTTTCCCTGTGCTGGTTGGGTGCTGGTATTCTTTCTTTTCCCTTTGGAAATAGTTGTTCACCCATGCACTTGTCAGTCTCTACTCCCTGAATCAGATGCTTAATGCTGTACCACAGTACAAAGTAATTTTTAAGCTTGAATATGTCTTCTCCTATCAAATCTGCATGTTACAAAATACCACATTGCAATGTAGTGGTTGTGATATGGTACTGTAATTTAAATAATGTTTCTAACCATTGGCAAATACAGCTCAGGGTCTGGTAAATAATGGATGGAAATTACAGTCGAAATGAGAATGTTAAATAGCCATTCCTAACAGATGGTCATCAGAAATCATTCAGCTTATCTGTTATAGACAGCACAAACACAGATATCCGTGCTTCTGCTGAATCAATTTTTACTTGAGCGCCTTGAAATCGTGGAGCAGTGTCCCAGTGCTAGTGCTTCTCTGGGAAGTCCATGTGATGGGTGGGTCTGTGTGTTGGCTGGGCACTGAAACACGGATCTGAGCATGGTGGATTGTGGATTCCTTGCCTTCAGGCTGCTGCTCTCAAACCTGTGTAAAAAGAATTGATTTCCTGAAGAGAAAGTCTCGGGCTGTGGGCTGAGCAAGAGGTGAGAAAGGTATGTCCTTCCTCCTGGCCCTCTTCCTCTCCATCCTGGAGCAGAGGTGCTGTGTGTGGTTGGGCTGAGGAACTGGGTATTAGAGCCGCATCTTATCTCATAAATCTGGGATGATTGACACCTAAACCTGCACCGTGGCCACCGCTGGTGTGTTATGCACGTGTTGTACAGAAACTGGCAGGAAGCCCATCAGGCTGAATTTCAGACTCCATGTAACAAGCACTTCCCTACGTTTCTCTGAAGGAAAAGGCCGCTTTAGAGCTTTAAATGAGTTAGTTACTGCAGATGGAGTCTCCTTGAAAAGTGCTTCCCAAGCTCGGGTATGCAAACTGCTCCTGCCCATGACTGTGCAAGAAGCTGGTTTTTCAGTCTGTATTAAGTCTAGGTTTGAGGTTGGTTGGTGGTGGGTGTTGGGTTGTGGGTTTTTTTTTTTTTTTTTTTTTTTTTTTTTTTTAAGATTAGGAAGTTTGGAGAAAAGAAATATGAGCCATGACAGGGAAAGGAGACTGCCAAAATGAGGAGAGCACAGAGGTATTGTGTTCTTGTTATCCATGTATGTGTAGTGTGTGTCAGGATTGTCCTTAAAGGGCTGTCCTAGGGTGACTATGATGCTTGTGTCCCCAGCTGTCTGTTCTCTGTGTGCTGTGTGTTGTGTTCTGTACCTTTAAGTCTGGTTCTGAGAGTGAAGCAGGGAAGGAAGTGCACAGTTTCTTTTGAACAACACAGTTCACTCCTCTGCATTTTCTTCTTCCTCAGGATGGTGTGTTCATCAGATGCACAGACAGCAGCCAGAGAGAGGGGTTTTTTTGTTTTTCTTTTAGTTAGTGTAGCTTGCTGAGGCAAAGAAGCTACCTGGACTGTTTTTTTTTTTCCTTTTTCTTGGGACTGTTTAAATCTGCTCTAAACTGAAAAAGCCAGAAGAAGACCAGGATCTCACGCCCACAGCCCACTGGGGCCTGGACCTCGGCATTTTCCAGCACTGAAGGGACTGGGACTGATAAGAGACTGAGAGAGCTGAGCTGAGTCCCAGCAAAGACTTCTCTCAGTTTTGCCATCTCTCTTCGGAGCGGCGAGAGGTTTTGTTGTTTCGTATTATTCATTCCTTATGCCTGTGGGCATTTTGTTTGTCAAATAAATAGTTTTTTCCGCTTTTCTCCAAAGAAGTTCTTTTTCCCAGACCGGCTGGAGAGAAAAGCCATTAAAGTTTTCTCTCCAGAAAAGCCCCATTCAGAGGTTTCCTCCCAAATTTGCCCTAAACCAAGACAATACATTTTCTATTGGCGTCCAACGTGTGGCTCTAAATAGTTAAAAACCCTTGTATTAATTGTTGATTGCATTTTAATTGTACTTTGTGTAAAAATAAAATAGTCAGTAGCCATGTTGCTCCTTAAATTCCTAATATCTCTTAAAATAAAGTCTTTTCTGTGTTTCTGTTCCCTAAGCTTTTTTGAAGTTTTAATACCTTTCTAGTCCCTAAGTTTGTTTTCTTATTCAAAAATAACTCCAATATTGTCCCTAACTCATAACTTTTACACTACCCCAAACACACCAAAATAAACACTATATACTCACAAAAATAAAAACCACCACAAAAGAGCTAAAAACCTATCCTGTACCTCATACTACAACCCGTAACACCATTCTAAATTTTAAAAAACAAATTCTTTGAAGACATAGTACCCCTAAAACAATTAAGTCAAACAATAAAACTCATTTCAAAAATAACCTTATCAACACCTGGCCTAGAGAACATAACAGTAAATGAATATACCATATCCTCTACCATACACCAACTGCCAAAAAGAAACAAATACAATCAACTGTTACAAACCACCTTAAAAACATTCAGTAAAAAGTCTTTCAAAAATTTGAAACAACATCTAACAAAAACCGCCTAGTTGGTTAACAAAGTTCCACCAACAAAACCAGCCCTGTCCAGTCTAAACTCCTGCATACTATAAATAAAAATAAAGTCCCTGTAGTGCATGTAAAAAATTTATTAAAAAACCAGTTTAAATTAATTCTGCCTCAAGTACAAACAAACCCATCCGTAAAATTGCCTTTACTCAAAAACCACATTGCACATAATAAATAATACAAAAAAAAATCCCAAAAACCAACACACTGTGTACCTCAAAAAAATCTAATTGTTAAGTAAAAACCATTTGTAAATATCACTTTTTGTTAAATGTCACTTCATTAAATGTCATTTTGTTAAATGTTTTCCACTTTTTTCTAAAGAAGTTCTTTTTCCTGGACCGGCTGGAGAGAAAAGCCGTTTAAGTTTTCTCTTCAGAGGAACCCCATTCAGAAGCTTCCTCCCAAATTTGCCCTAAACCAAGACAAGGGCCCGGAACAAAAGAGGAAAAGCTTTAAACATTCTGTGCTGCCTCAGATACTCAGTGAGTGCAGAGGTTGTCGGTGCTTTTGCAGATGTGAGAAAGAAAGGTCCAGCACTGCCAAGAGCTCTGGTAATGATCCTGGGGTACTGGCACCCTTAAGCAAATGAAAAGGCTGGGAAAGTTTTGTACACTAGCACAAAAGTACACGAGCTTTCTAGCATTGCTCTCATTTCCCCCAGACAGTTTGGGGACAGTTAACGAGGGGATTGTAGGGACAAAAATCCCCAGGTGCAACCACCACAGGAACATCCAGCAGCATGGCATGGTTTTAGAGGTAAGCTTAAGGACTTTGAAGAGAAGCGTGAGTTAGGACATGTCATTGGCAGTCACCATTATTTTTAAACCAATAAAGTAATAAGAACGGTGTTGAAATAAAAAAAAAAAAAAGCCAACTGAGACAGCTTCAGAATCGGATTCTATTTAGCAGTGTTACACTGCAGATAGATGCCCATGAAGCCGGGGCTGTCAGCTGCTGGCGTTTCGCTCAGCAGCAGACTGAAAGATGAATGCTTGTGCTGTCTGATCCTGATGCTGGAGTCATTGGGGATTACAGATGTATGAAGACAGACATGAAAAAATCAATATGATTTGGGGTTCGAGAAGTTGCCACCACTTTATGAAAATGGTGCTCTGTGTCTCTCAGGAGGAAGAGGTAACTTCAAGGTCGCAGGAGATGGTTGCTCCGTGCTGTGGCGTGATAGGTGATAACACATGTGAATTGCAGGAGCACAGGTGATGGCTCTTGATGTTTCATGAGTTCTCCTCAGCTCTGATAACTTGAAATGAGAAATGTTAAGGCTTCAGGATTTAGCACAACTCGGACAAATGAATACGTTCTCCAGTGATGCTGATTTTCAGAGTGGAATTTTATCCCAGGAGCAGCCTGGGTCTCCTCAAGGACGAACTGGTTGTTGTTGGCAAACTTGTGTCATAGTTTGGCTGTGCCTATGTAGATCGTCTGTATTGCTTAGTTACAGAAAGGAGAACACGGTGAGAGATCTTGAGGACAGGTTCTGCCCATCAGGGCTTCCTCAGAACATCTAAAACATGTCAGAGATTGGACATGAAATACATCAGAGCTTCTGCAACAAGGAGAAGCAGTGAATTATCATCAAAAGTGGCCAGATCTTGTGGTTCCTTGCTCTCAGCACAGAAAATACATTATCAGAAACACTGATACCAAGTGAATCATCTGTGTTGTTATATAGCAAATAAATTTTGAGTAGCTAAAACAAGCTCTGTGCTGTGAGTCTAGTCAAACATATGTATGTCGACAATGATACATGGTTGCTGTTAAACTTTATAAATCATTTGTAGTGAGGTAAATGAGCTAAAACCGGGCTGGAAGAAGTATGCAAATTAAAAGCAGAATGGAAATGAAGAAGGCTAGAAGGGAAAGGAGAGGTACCTACATTTGTGAGAATGCATGAGAAGAGGCTGTTCTTGTATAACATTTGCATTTGTGTAATCCCGCTCTGCGGACGGGGGATGGGAGGTGTTCCTAATCAGCACAGCTGTCTCGGCAGCAGGCTCAGGTGAGGAGGAAGAGCCTTGCTTTGCTCGGAGACAGGCAGTGGAGGTGAAAGCCAGAATTGTTCTGAGCAGCTCCATCCCCAGGAAAGAAGCGTCAGGTGCCCAGCCCCAACACTGCCCCATGTCCTGGTCTCCAGCTCAGACATGGTGCCTGATGGGACGGTGGTGGGAAGGGATTGGTTTGATAATGGAACTCTGCAGGGCAGAAGTGCTGCTGAATTCATCTTCGCTGCTGGTAGCTCGAAGATGCTGTGAAGGGAATCTGCAGCTGAAGACCGACTAAAATTTCAGGTACACTTTGATATTTTTCCTTTGTGACACGTTTCAAGTGTGACCATTAAGCACACGACCTTTTCCAGTGCCACTGACCTTGCGTGATGCTGCTGATGGAGTGGTGATGGGCAGATCCTGCTGCAAGGGATGGCTCATTGCTCAGGGAGCAGGGGGACTCTTCTTTCACAGAGAACGGCATCTCACACCAAGGTGAAGGACTCTCAAAAGTTGGAAGAACTTTTCTGTGAACTTGGGAGAATGGATGAGACTGAAGGAAGCCTGCTCCAGCTGATGTGAGCTAGTGTCCTTCCAGCAACTGACTGGACTGGCTGGTGGGAAGATGGACAGGGGCTTAGCTGGCCATCTCAAGAATGACTCCGGAGAGATGCTAATTTTCCTTATGCATGTCCCTCACAAGTTGAAGAAACTGGTGTGCTCATAGACTTTGAGAGGAGGTGCCCATGGTGCCCAGGCTACTGGAAGTGCTTGGAAGATTTAGCATAGTTCTCAGTTGGTGTAGTTGGATTGTGAGATTTTGCATCCCCTGAGGAACATAATCTGCAGTGAGGGAAGGCAGATAAAGTACAGTGTGCTCTGGCATGTTGCCTGTAAGCATGTGGCTGATGGTGGTTCATAAGATGGGAACTCATCTAGGACTGTCAGTATTGGCATTTAACTGGGCAGGAGCCTTAATCCAACTTAAATTGTTATGAGGCTTTCAATTCCCTCAAATTAAGGCTTCAGCAGTAAGTTTCTTTCAAAAGACAGGAAGATTTCCTAGCGCTGCGGCGTGTGATGTATTATTTGTCTGCCCTTATGATTCAATTTTCTGTGTGCTGCTTAACTGCTGTGAGGAGAAAGGGAAAGCAATTTGGTGTGGCCATGTGGGAGAGGTGCTGCAGAGCACGTTGTGCTCGGGCTCTCTGGGAATGCCAGCCAGGGCTGGCAGAGACAAAATGTGGGTTTGGCTCACACGTGGAGCTCCTGCTCTGGGGTGGCAGCAGGATCTGTGCAGTCCCTTCAGCGAGGAGGCTGCAGGGCATCCAGGTGACAGCTTGGGGAGCTCCACCATCCAGCCCGTAACTGCAGGTGTCCAAGGATGGGGCTCTTGCTGCTGGCCTCCCTCAGCACCCCAGCAGTACCCAGGTTTGGTTTTTCTCTGTTGGGCTTCACCTGCACCAGCAGATCCAGAAGTGGATGTTACTTCAGACCACCTGTGCCTGTCTGGCTCTGGGGGCTCTGGGCCTCTGGGCTCGTTCAGGGTTCATTGCCATAGTCCTGTCTTGCAGTTTTGTACTGGATATTTTAATGCAAAACATCAGGTGATTTCCCCCCTCTCCCCACACTGTGCTCTTTTAAAGCTTTAAGATGTGTTGAGGTGCTTTTAATTTTCTGTTGGGTTTCTGATCATCCCTTGGGATGCATTCAAGGTGGTGTCTGCAGATTTTATGTTGCCACCCTGAAAGAGACAAAACTTCCTCTTCTGAGATAAAGGAGATTCTGATATAATAGCACAATGTATGGATTGGGTCCTTAAGGTAAAGAAACAAAGTAGTGATGCACTGTAAGGGGAATATTTATGGAGGAAAATATTTTCCTGTTGTAGTAGGAGTGATTAATTTTAATTGTAGGTCTTGTACCATGCCAGTTGCAGACAATCAATTTTGTATCAAATAATATAGAATATCTTGCCAAATTATATATGCTAATTGATTATGAGCTTGTGTGTAATGTATTATTAAATTTTATTTTTAGCCTGGACTGTGCGTGCCTGTGTTCTGCTGCATGGTCTGAACCAAATTTCACGGTGGTAGGTGTGTCAAAGGCAATCACATTTCTGTGTGTGGAATGGGGGCTGGTGTGTGCCTGGAGCAGACTCAAACTCAGCTCCCACGGATGGCAAGGCTGCAGCATCCCAGGTGTGGTGGGCATCCCATCTATTGCTGCTACCTGTGTGCAGAGTGGGGGTGTGAGGAGGAGTTTGCTGAGCTGATGAAACAGCTCAGGTTGTGTGAGAAACTGGAGGGAAGCGTCTAGGGAGCATCCATACAAATCCAGGCTTCAGTACATCCATGAGACACCTCCTGCATTAGGTAAAACCATGAAGGAAATAAAGATTTACATTTTTCTGTCTGATGGGATTGTACTTGAGTTAATTGCTTCTAAAACGAGACCATAACTTCTGGCGAGGATGATGGGTGGCTACTGTTCAGATTTCATTTTGATAGTTTTCTTAATGCTTTGTTTTACATCAGAAACCCAACTTGAGATGCAAGAGGCCACTTTTCTGTTTGAGGCACTGGAGCACTGAGGAGTCCTGCTAAACAAATGAGTGAACTTGATTTCTGATGGATATTTTTTTTTCCATCTTTGTACTTTGCTGCAATACATACGTGTTTTCGTGCCGTGATATTTCTGAGAGGCTGTGGGAAATGGGATTATTAATAAACACATTCAGTAAGTACATTAATGAGTTTATTTTATGTATATGACTGCTCATCTGCATACATTACATGCTCCAGGGCTTTATCCAGAAAGGCAGTTTTCCTTCTGGTTATAAAGTGAAACGAGTTTTAACCAAGGAATGTGTTTTTGAAGTGGATTAAGTTGCTAACAAATTTCATTTGAGTTCAGTGACGGCAGACTCAGGTCCAGTATTGTAACACTTCATATCAAATGGCATAAATTCCTTTGATACAGGATTTATCTAGTGCTAGTCTTTTAAAGAAAGATTTAGAGAGAGCTTTTAATTCATACTGATTTTCTTTTTTAAAAGGAATGGATTTTTTTGTCATGAAAAATTCATATATATTACACTAATTAAGGAGTGTATGCACCCGATCTGTCTAGACTTAATTTCTGTATATTTTTTCTCCTTTCTCTTCGGCCTCTCTTTCCTCTAGTGCAGACTTTTTTTCCCTTTCAGAAGGGAATCACTTTACAAAAGCTTGGGCGTTTGCACAAGCCAGGTTTTTTTAAAAAAACGTTTTTAATCTATCTTAATATTTTTTTTTATATCCTATAGCAATATACAGTAGCTTTTATTAGGATCCTTACAATGTCTTTTTAAATCCCCAACTAACACTCGGCATGTCAGGATTATATATAAGCATAACCTTTTTTTAGAGCGTGTCTGGAAATCACAAGGAGCCTGATGGACGCTTATTTTTCACAGGCTGCTGTTTTAACCCCCCTAAGGCAATCAGAAGAGACTTTGCAGTAGTGTGTGTAATGTGAATAATTTTGGATACATTTCTTTCTCGTTTCTCTGAGATGCCTGGAAAAGAGTCTGGCTTCTGGAGCTTCTCATCACCTGCTTTCTGCAATCCCAGCCCATTTGCTGTGTCTTGTAAGGGGCACCTGAAATCGCTGGTCACATTTGAGAGTATTGCTAAAAAGGTTAGAATGATGGTTTTTTCCCTCCCCCAGTCATTTTTTTTTCCATCAGTCAGACTCATACTGCTGTATTGGAATGGAAAGGTACAGAAGAGACAGGGTTCACTGCTTACATACCTGTTTGTTTGTTAATTTGGTACTTTAAAATTCAAATTTATAGCTATAAATGGTGCTTAACTGCAAGAAGAATTTACATAAATACACAATTTCTTATTTCCCTACTCTTAACACTTTTAAAGCAAGGTGATATCCGTATTTAAAGTACACATCATAGCTTCAGTAAAAGTTTTGGCCTGGATACATGTATTTTCAGGATGGGTCTTTGGTCTGTTTAATTCAGGAAGTGAGACTGGATGTGCACAGTGATCTCCTTAAACGGTGCCAGTATTTATTGGAGAAAGTAAAATTACAAATTTTGGAGGAAAACAGGTATCTCTCTATTTGTTCAGAAATTAATTAAGCAGTAGCAAACAACCGGTGAATGGATTTTGAATTTGCAGAAACTTCTCTGTATTAGAATGGAAACAAACACGGATGTTGAGCAGATTCTGGTGGGTGTGTTTGAAGAGCTGTTAATGTACAGACTTCCATGGGGATACTTAGAGAAGTGTATATGTACAAAAGAATAAAAAATTATACTGCTGTAACTTCATTCCTAATTAACCTGTTTTCATAGAATGTGATGTTTATTTTTAGCTCTGAGAGCAACTCCTGGTTCTTCTCTGATGAGAAATGCTATGTGAGACAAAAGGGAAAGTTGGTTCTTCTGACTTACTTCTCTCTACAAGTTTTGCATTAATAAACAATGATATTTAGTACAGCAAATACGTGGAGGGAGGAAAGGAGCAATGTTTCCCCTGAGTTCCAGTGTCTGTATATCATTTTGGGTGCATAAAGTGTGCACTGAAATACCACAAAAATTGAAAAATTTGTTCTGTCTCAAATCACTGATAATGTTAAAGTTCAGTGTGTGCTGCTGGAGTGTGCATGGCATGGCAAGATTGTGTTAGGCTGCCAAGAGATAACAAAATGATGCAGGGAAATGTTTAGGAGACTCACTGGAGCTGGTGCACAACTATTTACTGGCACTTCCATCCCTGAGAGGCCTCGAGGAGTTTCATCTCGAGTGATGCACCTTACAGAGAGGGTCAGAGATCTTCCCTTGCCTGGAGCAATGCTGCTGTCCTGTTTTGGGGTCTTGGTGGCTCCCTGATCCTGGGGTACTGCTCAACAATCCGACAAACTGGCATCAGGATGAGATGGTTCTGCTCAACCTACTTCTGATGGTGGTACAAGTTTTGTTAAGAGATGGAATCATTTCCCAGGATCATCATTCAAGTATCTGATAGCAACTGGCCTAATGCAGAAATAGAGGAGAAAAACTCCTCTTTTCTTTCTCTTGGTGTAGGGTAGGCTATCAGTGTCTGTACAATGTTCCCTCATGGATTAAGTGCTGTTCCCCTGTTGATAGACCAGACATCAATCTTGCCAGCAAAGGAGAGAAACACCTCTGAGCTGGCCATCAGTTCCTGGCTATATGCTATCATCATTTCACTCCTGGGAGATGTGACATCTGTCACTTACTCCTGTGGGATTTGTGGACTATGGAGCGTTGAGAGTGACAGCTGCTTCAGTGAGTCTGGCAGCACTGATCTGAGCTTGGAGACCATGGCTTTGGTGAGGTGCCCTTCTCTCAAGGTGGGCTTGGCAAAGGAATCTGCAGTTTCTTTATGTTCTGTGTCGTTAGGAACCTGCCTTTTTTCTCCCCCATGCTGACAGTTCGTTCATCTGAAGGTGGGGCATGCATTGATATTCCAGTGCAGCTCTTCAGCTGCTGGAGGTGTTGGCCCATCACAGGGATCTGCAGGAAACCCTCCCTTTGTGTGTGTGTGCCTTCCAGCCTTGCCCAGGGAGCTGCTGGCACCAGCCAGATCACCCAGATCATCCAGCACCCACAGCCTTGGCAGTGTCTGACATCACTAACAAACCTCGTCAAGTCATTTTCTGAAAGCAGTTTTTTTTAAACTTCTTCCCAAATAAATTCCTGAAGATTAAAAATATATGCCTTGTAATAATGTCCCTATCTATTTTGCATGAGGTGGTGCATAGCTCTTTCTGCCTGCTAAATGCTGCATATTGTTTAAAGCATGCCTTGTGCTTTTTCTTATTGATTAATCTAAAATACAAATTTACAATTGATTCTCAAGTCTTGGATGCTGCTGAAAACCTCTGCTAGGAATAGACTTATATAGATGGTATTCACTGCTGCTTCCAGCATGTCGAAATATACTGAAGCACTATTTTTAGATGTTTTATGTGCAGTCAAAAGCTTTTTTGCTCACCCTCTCGCCTGTACTTTTATTTCTTGCAATTTGGAGAGTTTTGGATTAAAATAAAGGGAAAATTAGGAACAACAATCAATTTACCCTTAGCCTTACAGTTCCTTATTACAATTGCTAATTTATCAGTGGGTAGGTACCTCTCTTTTGTAATGGATATTGAGGATAATTTTAAATGCAACTTCTAAGCTTAGCCAATTTACATAGTACTCTGGGAGATTAGTCGCTTCTGCATAAAGAGCTGTGTGCATTTCAGGGGCGTTCTCGAGCCCTCTTGTGTAGTTTTTTTTTGAATGTTTGTTGTCATAATCATTGATTTCCTTAGCAAGGTGTTGACCTCTTAAGTAAGTATTGCAGATTGAAGCAGGCAAACTTTGGAGAATTGCTTGGGAGTCTTTGGTTGGAGCAGTTTTTCTCAACTCACAGTTGTATTGTGTTTGGAAGATTGGGTTGGTGCCCAGGAAAACTGTTGGATTTTATGTTCTGTGCAGGCAGTTTCCATGCTTCTGAGTTCGGGGTTCTTTGGTTCTGGTTTGCTGCTGCTTTGTTTTTGTCTACCATCAAGTGATCTTCAGTGAAACAGAAGCTGCATTTTCCTTCCCTTCTACCTCTGTATATTTACTTTCCTTGTTTATTTAAGCCATTAACATCACTAGCATCAGGACAGAAAATGTGAGAGCCACTAAATGGGATTATGTTAAAATGATGATTTAATTGAGCTCTTACACAGGATAAGAAGATTGTCTTGTTTTGCTGAACTGCAGTTTACAGAGGTCCTTGGCAAGGGGATGCCAAGTTGCTTTCGGCACTCATTAACACCAAATCCAAATCACTGCTAAATTTGTTTAGCAGGAAAAGTAACAAATAGAGGAAAAGCAGCGCCCATGGTTTTAAGTGTATTTATGTTTGCAAATATGTGTTCTCCTGTAATTCAGAGGAGATTCTTCCCACAGGACAAAAAATTCTCTGTTTTTTTTCCCCCCTTTATCTTAGAGTTGAAATGTTCCAATGAAACAATTGCTGGCATCACAAAATCCCACTCTTGAAAGTAGGACAGGAGACATTTTCCACTTTTTACAGATCAATCTTTTTGTATTACTGAAAGCAATTGCAGTCCTTTAAAAAAGGACTCAGGTACTGAGTAAAAATTACATAGTAAGTGGAGTTTAACTCTAGTTGTAACCCAGTTCCCTGCTAGCTTTACTACATAAAGAAGAAAAATATCCATAGAATTATGACCCAGCTCTTGTACTGCATCTGCCAAATATTGCCTGGTAGGCCAATTTTTAAAGAAATTCCCAGGGCTTGCAATATATTTATTTCTGCCATTTAAGTTTTAATTTAATTTTAGATTTGTTTATGTAATCAGATATATTGGATTACTGCTGCTATCAAGTCCTGTATTTAGTTCAGATTCCCATCTTTCTCAGGGAAGAAAATGCTGGAGGAATGTAAAATAGATAATGTGGAATACAAGCCTCTGGGAGTGGATGCGGGTTTTAATACTGAGAGTGTTTGTAAAAGAAGTCCTAAATACTTTAGCAAGATTTTAATCAGGTATAAGCACAGCTTTTTCACTGCAGAAGCTGTTAATCTCTCTTAGTGTGAACCCACAAAGAGCTACTGCCAGCACTGATTTCTCCTGAAGGTTGGCTCAATTTTCATTTAAATTCTGAAACACATGGGAGAGAAGGCTGAAGTCTGGTAAACATCCATCTGGGTGTGCTTTTACAGAAGGCTTTATGTGTTAATTGACTTATTAATTCAACTAATTGGGAAAAGTGTAAAAAAATGAGCAGGGAAATATATTAACCTGCAAAAGTCTGATGAGTTTACCTTGGCTAGTATGACAAATGTGTTTTTGAACGTCTTTCTGCTGTAACCATCCCAAAACTTCAGTGGACAAAATGCAAGGCTAAGTATGGATGTTTGGAACTGAGGATTTTGAGCAGGCTGTTGTGTTCCTAAAATACCCGTGTAGGCCTGACTTGGCACTTGAGTTGCTTTCCATCCTTCTCCTGAAACAGTGTTTTATATTCTTTGCTTGCAGCTTACAGGTGTGCCCTGTATCACTGACTGACTATATATAGTTATATATGTTATATATATATTATATATCCGTTTTACTTTGCTATTAAGGCTGAGATGCAGCTTTAAATCAAAAGTAGCCAGTGAACATGGCTAACTTCTCTTGTAGCATTTGTTGCATAGGCTGTATCTATTCTTTCTTAACTAGGTGGAAGCTAGTCCATACTGTGGTTATCAAATTTTGAGTTATTTAACCTAATATATTTAAGTAAAAAGCCTTTTTTTTTTTTTTAAATGGTGCACAGAACTGTTAAGAGTGAAGTAAATAACATTTGCTGTAATTGCAGTTATTGAATTTACAGGTACTTTCTGCCTGTTTCAAAGAGAAGTATGAGTAAGGCTTTAAGAGAGGGTTGAAAGCAAGTGTGATGAATAGATAAAAGCAAAAGAAGTCAAAGATAGATTTAAATTGCATTTTAATATAGACTTTAGTAATATGGTAAAAATAGATGTAATCACGAAACCTGACTATCTTAATACATTCCTGCAAGGCAAGCTTAATTCCAGGATTTCTTAAATGCTGATTATTCGTTACTGTAAAATTGTTATAGTATCCTCTTTTGGATAGAACGTGTGTGGTGTTTCCAAGCATCTAAAAGGCGGGGGGAAAAGGCAAAAAAACAATAGAGAAGAATATGTGAGAGTCATGAAAATGACTCCCAGGGAATTAGAGAATAGAAGGGAAATGGAAGTGAACAAAGGGCTTGTTAGGAGAAGGAACACAATGCTTTAGGGTGAGAAAAAGGGAGAAGAAAGCAAGCTGAGCAAAGGTGGTAGATGTAATAGAATTCTATCTGTTGCCTTTGGAAGAAATCAGCTAGTTTAGTATGGGAGAGAATTAAGGGCAAAGGATAGAGAGGATTTGAGGATTAAGGACAGGGTACTCAGGAGGAGATGTGCAGCAGGTGATGAAACTGGTGAGTAAAGAGATGGCAGAACTGAATGGAGGAAAGAGAATGGTAGTGAGGTGGGGGAAAGTCCTGGTTGTGGGACTTGGATGAGGTAAAACAACATCAGACCTCATGTCAGTTTGCATGAGCTTGGCAGACTGAGCTCTCTCTGGTGGGAACAGAAACAAAACAAAAGATTTGGGGGCAAATGTCAAGTATCCTGTGTGATTCACAGCTGTCTGGTCCTACTTTGAGCAGAAGGTTGGACTGAGGTGGGGTCATGCCCACCTGTCTTGTCCTGTGAGTGAGGAATGAGCTGCCCTGATGACTGTACTCACAGGGAGGAGTGGTCAGAGCAGGCAAGCAGTCTTTGGGGCAGTGCAGGTAATTGATGGGAAAGGACATGGCTCAAATGAAGCTGATCTTGGGAGAAACGAAGCCGTGAATGTGGAGCTGTGGGAATGGGCAGCTGTGTAAATTCACTGTGGTTCACTGATCACCTTGCGGAACTCAGGGAGGAAATGTATCTTCCTTTTTGCTCCTCTCATGCCTATCACCTTGAGTAAATCTGTGCCTTAATGATATTAAGGAGACATAAAATAGAAAATTGTATTTGAAACCAAATTAATGTCCTATTTCAGTGAATGAGATTGTTGAAGTAAAGCTGCAAAACTCATAAGGACACTACAGGCACTAGGCAAAAATAAATCCACACAGAGCCAGATCCCTCAGACACAGTCCCCCCTGTGACATCCAGTGGTGGAATTGGAGATGAAGGGACTGTAGGGGGCTCCGAGTTTTTACGGATGGAATAGATGTTCCTAAAGCAACAGGGGAGAGTCAGAGGATAGGTGAAAGTTAAGGGAAGTCTCTGCTGGAAAGATGCAGAAGGAAATGGAGGGAGAAACAAAATTTGGGCACCAGTGAGCAGTGTGTGCTCTGGGGCAGGGAGAGAAGACCCAGGCTGACACTACCGGCAGTGTAGGAGATTTTGGTTTTGTGGAAGTGTTTCATCCAGGTTTGATGTGTGTGTGAATTTTATTCTGCCTGAATTACTTCAGTAGTAGTTTTGGCCTGTTTTCTCTGCTCAGGTGTTTAATTTTTTAATTCAGACCAACCACTGCTGAATGCATGAATAGAAACCATTCCTTTAGTGGAACTGGCAGAGAGAAAATTCGAAAAGATAAATCCTTTTGGTGTGGCAAGGGTTGTTAATCAGGGACTCACCAGGTAAAGTGGTTCTGGATCCTTGTGGGCAGCACCACCAAAGAAACCAGACAACACTTTAGGTTACATGTTGAAGCTCTGAAATGTAAAATTAACTGATAATTTTCATAGGTCACGCTCTTCCCCATAAACCAAACTCATCTGCTCTCCTGGAGGGAGACAGAACAACTGAGCTGACTTCTCATTATCTCTTCCTATGGCGTATCCTTATTGAATTACTGCCGGGTAGAGGCAGCAGATGCTCATCAAGCCACTGCAGGACTCCTCTGTTAATTGAACTGTGATGGGGATGACAGCAGGGAAGGTCAGGATGATGGGACCAGTGATGTAACGTGAACTCTGGTAAGAGCAACCTGCACAGGCAATTGACCTTGCTCTAAACAATGTCACAACGAGGTCTTTTAGCAGTTCATATAATTACGATTATTTTTTTGTATCAATACTGCGACAGTGTCAGGGCCCCCTGTGCGAATCGTATCATGCTGTGTTCAGGGCAAATATATTTTTCACCGTAAAGAGATTAGACTTTCCAGTGTGATAAAGTACAGTGAGGGGAACAGCCAGCAAGAGGGAACAGAAATGGGAATGGGAAAGGTAACAGAATCACAGAATTCCTGACTAGATCTGTGGTTTTACTCAGCTGGCTGCTCCAACTGCTTTAAAGGGTAGTGTCATTCTTTCTAACTGCCTGTGTGGCAATCTGGAGTTTTTTGTTGCAGTCATGCATAGTTAATCCTGGGTTGAAAGCAAGTTCACTTTTAAATAAATGTGCTGGTATTATGAATGGGTTTTGAAAGGAAAAACCACATTTTTACACCTGGTTCAGCAGCTCCTGCCAAGTGCCTGGGAATGCCCAAGCTTCAGGCACACATCCCAAGGCAGGCACTGAGCTGGAGCATGTGCCTGCTGTTCTTCCCTCTCTGGAGGAGGTGATGGGATGTGCTGGTGTGGCACTTGGCTGCTGTGTGCATCTTCTGGAGAGGCAGATTATTCCTGGATACTGCCATGGCAGGGGGAAGGAGGTCTGGAGACCTTCCCTGGAGTCCCTAATGTGGCAGTGTGAGGGAGTTTGGTAAAAGGAGCAGCTCGTGCATTTCTGAAAGCAAATTCCAGCTGAAAAGCAGATGCTGCTTTTCAGTACAAGCCTTGTACCACTGCACTGTGTTGCTCTTGGTGAGCTGAAATCTGTGTGGCAGTCAGTAAAAGCTGAATTCAGAGTGCAGTGTCTGCACGTTGGCATCTGTGTGTGTGTTTAGAAAGCAATTTTTAGAGGTTCTTTTTACCAATATTTGGGGGGTGTGTCCATATTTTTTTTACCCTTCACTGTATCTTTATATTTTTATTTAAGCAATATAGTTTTTTCTTAACCCTTTTGTTATCCTGTCTGCCTGGGCCAGTTGGCATCAGTGTTGCAAAGCAGATAGAAGGAAAATCAACAAATCAGTATTAAGGAATCACAAAAATATTTTTTAATTAAGTTATTTTGACAGATCCAGCTATAATTATTTAAAATACATGTTCTGACATGGGACCTGACTTATACAGGATTTTATTCTGTAGAAATGATGAAGCCCTGGTTATAGGAGACTTCATCAAAAGACTTCATGGATGATGTTTGATAGGAAATGAAGAGGTACAGTGACAGGGCTTGATGTACTCTGTAGAGCCTGTGTGTTCATGGAGTGCTTCAGTTTTTGCCATGCATTGTGCTCTTTATTTTCTCCTTTCTTACAAGTTTATTCTTTGGTGCACTGAAATAAGCAGCTGATGGCAGAGGATGCATTAGAATAAACGTTTATTTCAGCACTTTGGAAATGAGTTTTTTGAAATGGGATCTATCTTGTGGATGTGTGTGTGTGTCTGTTCTTATTAGCTCATTTGGGTATAGGCTACAGCTAGGTAGTGCAAATGGCAAAACAGTAATGACTACCTACAAATAGAGGTACAGGTCTTGTGGAAAAGAAATTATTCTTAGTGTGTGTGTGACAGCAGAAGGAAAATTACACATTTAGGAAGTATTGAAGGTGGCCTCTGCATGTTTGGCTGGCTATTTTTGCCGAAGTCACCAGTATTTAGAGGTTCAAAACTGAACCCCAAATACTCTGCCCAGAACTGATTAACAGGGTAAAATGGTAAGCTTTTCCTGCCTGTTTGCGGTTGTTTCTTTGGTCAGAGGTTTGGGTGTGTGCGTGCACCCAGTTGCTCTGGTTGAGGTGTGGAAGTGCAGAGTATAACAATTTAAATTGGAGATAAGCTTCAGCAATGCCAGTCCTGTGGCAGGGAGGCAGATGGTCCTTCCCTGCTAAGCAGAGCCCAGATCTTTGCTGAGCTCATATGCCTGGTGGTACTTGATTGTATTATTCTGACCTTGTGTTTAAGATTGATAAACTCTACGTGGTGGCCATATTCCAGTGAGGAGAGAAAGAAAAACCCTGACCTACAGCCTGTGATGCTGTACTAATGTCAAATAATATAAAGTAATATCAGAATGCAGAAGAAAATCACTGCAGTAAAGCAATTTAATTTCTGAACTGAAAGCACTTTAATGGGAAAGCTCAGGAAATCTGCCATTGTTCCAGCAGCAGAGGTTATGAGGTTGTTTATTCTTTTTTTGAAACTCTGCTGCCTTGTAATTGGTGACTTTGAACCTTTCTGTTGTTTTCCATGTGAATGGTCCTGCTGCTAAAGTAGGGACATGGCTCTCTACTGAGTTTGATTCCAGGTTTGCCTTTTAACGGAAAATAATTTCAAATACTAGTTTTCAAATGGTATTATACTGCTGAATGTGCATTATATGCAATGCTTTGCCAGTGAAGTGAGAGTAATCCTCTTTGAACAAAAACTTGCAATAGCATTTACTGAAATGGTGTTGGAAGTAGTGCCAGCTCCCTTTGCCTTTGTTTAATTGCAATTTAACAGTAATCCAAGATCTGTGCAACTGTGACAGCAATTCTTAGATATAGCTTAGTTTCAAAGGACCTTCAGTTCATCCATTGCCAATGATAAAAGCTACAGCAGAGCAGTGTATTGATAATAGACTCAAACTTTTCTCTAGCCATTGAAAAATAAACAAAAAGAAACTTTTTTGTCCCTCAAAGCTATAAAGTTTTGTTGTTACAAAAAGGATGTGCTATAATGTGAAGAAATCACTGAGCTTATTCCAGGCTGTGTTCTGCTGTGCTGGCTGAGAAGCCTGGCATGAGGCATTCGGCTGTATTGCAAAAGGGTTGTATACATAACCTAGATAAAATAACTCCCAAAAAAATTATTTATCCCCCCAAAAATGTGACTTTGTAAGTTTCTAAGGTGACTGTTGGTGCGATTTCAAACAGGATTAATTGGGCAGGCTTCAGTCCGTTTCCCTGAACTTCTTGTCATCCCATTCACTTTTATGGTTTTCACTTGGTTTCAGAATTTTAGCCTTTCCTTTTCTTTACATTTTGTTTCCTCAGATTTTTCTTCTCCCCCTTTATTTACATTTCTTCCCTGATTTCAGGATTAGAATAGGAGTAATTTTGGCAAGGTTTGGTCCTTTCAACTGCCCCTCATTTCATCTCAGGCCATTTGGTGGTAATCACTCCATTTCCAAATTTTCTCTGTTTTTTCGATTGCACTGTTTTTGATCATATCTCCTTTGCAGAGTGTTTGTTAGACTTTGTTCTGTGATTTCAAGATTTCATTCCCTTTCCTGAAAGGAAGACTTTCCTTTTTCTCTGTCGTGTATGCTTTGGCCCTTTTGGCACTTTTTGAAGGGAGAATTCTGTTTCTTCTGGCTAAAATCCTGTGTTCTTCTCCTGATCTGCATTCTTAGCTCTGTTATCCTGTTGTGCTTGGGTTAGTCCTTTTATTATCATTGAGGGGCCCCAGATGCTTGCAGTTCTTTAAAGTATGCAAAGGGTGACAGCGTTCAGTTTCCCTTCTAAAATACAATTTAAAATATGTTCTAGAGCATTATTTAAAATACCTCCTAACATACAGTGCATGTTCTTGAGTTTTACTATAAGAGATCAGCCAGAATTTTTGAATCTCTGTCTCAGGTGTGTTGTTGAGATGTTTGGTTTGAGGTTCTACAGCCTTTTTTTTTTCTCTCTTTTGTATTTAATAAATTTATATAAGTGCATGAATATCCTGAAAAGGTTACTTAAAAGTTGTTGGACACTTACTATGTTCTGCTGCTCAGAAAAAAAAAAAAATAAAATCAATGCCCGAGTTCACCAGAGCAGCCTATTGACAATCTTGAGCATTTTGATCTTAATTGCTCTGTACTTGTCCCTGCTGCGAGGGGTGTGATAATGACTTGAAGAACATTTGTGAAGGTAAGTTACCCTACTTTGAGTGCTAAGATACAACACCAAAAGCACCAAGAGGTCTGTGGCTCTTAAATCCCATTGAGAAGTCCAGGGCTTGGATTTCCCTTGGGCCCTTGCACACTGGGTGCAGTTTGATAAGGCAGATGTTGGGGAGCTCTTGGTTGTTGAGCATCGTTTCTTCTGCTCTCAGTGGGCCTGGGGGCTGCAGGTGGCTGTGTCATGGACAGCTGGGGAGTATCAGGATGGTGCCTTGCCCAAACTCCTGAATCCTTCCTTGTCTTGGAAGTCTCCTGCCCTTCTGAGGGAGTGAAAGTCGCCCGTGTTGGTGTGCAAATGAAGCAAATTTTGCTTCAGCTGTATTTAGCTGATCTCCTGAACCAAGTTCCTGGGAAGTGTCTGCAAACCCCAGTCACTTTATATTCTTGAAAGTCAAGTGTGTTCCCATGGAGTCCATTGGAAGTACTCAGAGTGAAGGAGAAGTAAGAGCAGCATTGTTTAACAGAACAGTTCTGCTCCAGCACTGTTGTAATTAAAGTCGTTCAACTGATGGAAAGTCTATTCTCTGGTGTTTTCTTTAATGTAGTCATAATGCATCAGTCTGAGTTCCCTTGCTGGAACGTCTTTCATTATAATCCACTTAGCTAAGTTTATAATTAAGCTTCTAAATTCAAACCTGCTTTTGTTACATTTTTAGGATGTACAGAGACTGAAGCAGGAAAACTTAGGATTCGTGTTTTTTACCCCAAACAAGTTGATGTAAGTTAAGAAGCAATTATTTGGCAGTACAGTAATTTCATATGCTTGCTTTTAATTTCCAGGATCTTCTGTAGCTTTGGAACAAGGATTGGATGCAATTGAATAGAAGAATAAGGGAAAATAATTAATAGATTCTTACTGTTTTGACTGTAGACATCTCCAAATTACCCAAACTTTCAAATGTAACTGGTGATGATAGTGATGACTTACTGAGCTTTCCAGCAATGGAGTGTTCAGGAAGGTTGTTGAAGTTTGTATCTGAAGATGAACCATGAAATTTCTGTTGACCTTTGCTAATTTGAAGGTTGTGCAGGCTTCCTCCCACCCAAAGCAGGCTGGTTGAGACTGCTCATTGTGTGGAATTATCTCCTCTAGAAAGATGTGGGAACACCAAATACTTTTTCAGGCATTATTTACCCTTTCAGTTATTGTAGCAAATTACCAGAGAACCGTGGAGATTAATGTCTGGATTCTCAGTAAGTGACCACTTAGGACAAAAGTGCTGTCAGGCAGTTGTCAGCCTGATGTACAAATCTCGCTCATTCGCTCTGTATGTTTTTAACCAGGGTTTTCTCAAATGCTCCTGGAAGAAGAGCAAATATTCTCAGGTAAGGTTTGGAGGTGAGGCAGTAGAGGTATAGAAAATCAAGCTACCATTCTCATATATGCAAAGTCACTCTGCTGAAATCACAGGGAGCACTTGCAGAATTGAGTACTAGTGTCAGAGCGTGACCTTAGGTGACTTTTTACACAGGAAGTTTCTGATCGAGTTGGAAGTGGAGTAAACTTTGGGTGCCTCTGCTTTAACCAGAAGACTGTTACCCTCCAAATGTGTAGGGAGAAAATATGTGTAGGGTTTGTTTTAGGTATGGAAGTGTAAGGGAAGTTTAATGTAACTATGTTCATCATTAAATAAAGACTGGGCACATAGGTACTTACATCTGAATGCCTGTTTCTAGTTTGGCTGATGTGATTGTCCAAACACTTCTCTTTTGTTAAACTCCATGCCTGTAACACTAGCATTAGTGGGTTTTTGGAAGTTTCTCCCCCAGGGATGGTCAGCAGTTCTTGTCTGTGGTGATCAGCCTTTGCTGCAACAAGCCAGGCATTCTGCTGCTTCAGAAGAGAATAGAATTAGCTTTTTGGATAACAGCTTTCTGAGCAGTCAAGGCAGACTTTATCTGAGGATAAAGAGTATGATATAAACATCCAGATTATCTTGGAATATCACACACAATGGGTTTGTGTGTAAAAGGCAAACAGTCGCACAGTTACTGCTTATATTTGTATTAAGAAAATTTATTCATGATTAATGATGCTTATCTTTGTGCTAGACACCTGCCAAATGATTTATAACCACACATTTCCTCTGTAATGGCTCTTCTTTTTTGTTGTTGCTGTTCAGAGTATTTGGGATTGTTCTAATTGCATCATGTGTTTTAAATGGAGAGAGCTACCCAGGTGTCCTTGTCAGTATTCCCATCTCATACCAAAAAGTAGGTCAGATTTACCCATGACGGGAAAGGTCACAACTCCCAGTGAAGTCAGGGGGAATTGAACTGATGTATGACAAGGCTGAAATCATGTCTCAGGTTTGGATCAGTTTAAACTGATCTTTTTCTAAATTCGGTATTAAATACGTTGTAAATCCACGTTGGAGCAGAGCCAGGCTGAGCTTGCCTAAACCACAGAAATGGAGCAGAGGACTGGAGAAACCCCTGTCCCATGGAAACCTGGAGAAAGAGCAACTGCTCCCTTCTTTAACAGTGCATCATGTGAGGGTGGAGAGTCAAATTTGGACCATCAGTCTTTTATTTTTCAGTGTTAGATCATTTTGGGGACTCTGATGTGTCTTGGAGTAGCACAGTGCCTGTCACTCAGAAAAACCTGCCTTTGACTGCTCAGCAGTGGCTGGAAAATGGGAAAAGTTTCCCAGAGGCTTTTTCCCCCTCTCTAGCTAAGCAGGGATTAGACTGGAATTTGGCTGTTGGATATTCCATTGAGATTGAAAATTAAATTAGATTTTGATCACTTCAGAAATAAGATGCTTGTCAGCAGTATGCATATTTACTTATTTCTAACACTTTGTCCCTGGAATGCCATACTTTCAGCAGAAATGCAGGTTTCTAAAATAAATTTGCTTTTCAAAATAGTTTTATTCAATCCTGTCATTAAGAGAATTAGCAGTGGATTAGAAAATGTAAATGCGTTGTTATGATCATTAGAAAACTTGCACGTGTCTTTTTCAAGACTGCCTGTATATTCCCAGCCATTACAACTAGTGCATGATATCCGTGTTTTTCTAGACAAGATTCCATACAAACCAAACAAAATGACAAGGATGCTTGTGACTAATCCTCCAAATATCGAAACGACAAATACCTCATTATTTAATTTCAAGAGAATCCATTAGTGCAAACTATTATCTAGCCAGGCCTGGATTATAAAAGGTATTGACTAAATCGAGATAATTTTGGAAGAGCGAGATATTTTTTCAGACTAAAGCACATACGATGAACATATTTAGGAAATAATATGTTAATGTGGGGGTGGTGAGGCCCTGGCACAGGGTGCCCAGAGAAGCTGTGGCTGCTCCATCCCTGGAAGTGTCCGAGGCCAGGTTGGATGGGGCTTGGAGCAACCTGGGATAGTGTCCTTGCCCATGGCAGGGAGTTGGAATGAGATGAGCTTTAATGTCCCTTCCAACCCAAGCTGTTTTATGGTTTTATGATATTTAAGCAATTCCATGAATTTAATGACTAGTCTCGATGAAATCAATTTTTTAAATATAAATTTCATTTTTTTTCCCTCCTTTTTTGTCTGTGTTTGCCAGTTTACAGCTAGCCATGCTGACACATTTGGGAGCTGAGATATCATGTAACTAAATTTGATGTGAAGTGTTGGTGGCCTTCATAATGTAATTTATTCGTGTTTCTGTAGATAGCATATGTTGCCTGTGCAATAATTTTTTATCATATCAGGACAGAACAGCGACCGTTCCAAACTGTGTTACACAAACCTAGATACACAGACAAATTTTCATTGTGCTTTGCTGGGGTGTAAATCAGTGGAATCTATTGAGCTCCACTGGGGTGGAGGAGATTAGAATCAATGTCGTGGTGTCTAATTTATTTCTGGGTTTTTGTTTTCTGACTTAATGTAATCTCTGTTCTTGCTCCTTAGGGAGCAGCAGCCAGTTATCTTTGTAGTCCTGCCCAAAGAATGAGCTGATGTGAGGCCCCTTGTTTTGGGCAGGAGGCTGCTACTCCCAGGGACGTGCTGCTGTTTGCTGACCCTGTGAATGCTGAGATGAGGCAGTGCATTGAGAAAGCAGCTCATGAGCACTACTGGTGCTTCATTAAAAATCTCAGCATCTTTATCAGCTGTTATCTGAGATTTCCTTGGATTCTCCCATTTCACGCCCCTGCCTGTTTAGGTTGTGTGGTTTTTATGGAGTTTTCTGGCCCTGGAGAGCTGCCCTGAGTGCAGTGAGTGCTGTCCGCGCAGGGTTGGGCAGGTGGCTCCCCTCCAGCGCTGAAATCTGAGCATCCCAGTAATTTCTTTCCTGGTTTTGAGTTTTTGTATGTGAAACACAAAACTGACACTGGAGCCAGTGTCACTAACTCCTTTTCCTTCCCTTGACAGAGAGTCGGTGACTCTGTTTTCCGACCCTCATAGACGGTGACTGCGATGCTGAAGGCACTGGGCGAGTCGCTCCTCCTCAGCTCTTCTGTGTGAGGTGAGCAGCCACCCTGATGGGCAAAAAATGCTGAACTACAGGATTTCTGAGGGCCCTTCCTCCCCACACCCCAGGACTTCCCTGCTGCGTTGGATTCCTCGATGATGCTCAAGATTTCTGAGCTTGTGTGCTTCCTATGGAGCCGCTTGTGGTCTGTGTTACGTTGCCTGGGTGTCGGGACTTGGTGGGTTGCATTCTGAATTAAATGTGAATTCTGAATAAAATTTACCCAGAAGACATGGGCGAAGCATAAATGTGTTTCCTTGCCCATGTTACTGTGTTTGGTCAGGTTGGTGGGTTTTTAGGCTGTACATGCGATGCTGTTCATCTGAAATGCAAGAATGAGGTGAACCAGGTAACAGATATTACATTGTGTCGCCCGCTGTAGCTATTCAATATCTGATTAAATGTAATTGCATGAATTTATCATGATAGAAAGTGTTTCAAAGTAATTTGAATACAGCCTGGAATTAAAAGCTCAACTCTATATTCAGTGTGTACAATTTCCAGATTTATCTTCCGTTTCTTATCAAGAACGATGCTGTGTATTATGTGCCGTGACAATGTTGCTTTTCATAAGGTTAGGAATGTAATAGAATTTTCTGGACTGAACTTCTAATAACTGATAATTTTAATGAAAATCACTGAGATTATGGCCGTGAAGACAAATCTTGAAGACTGGTCTTATCTCCATCCTTACGCCAGTAGGGATGTGACATTTTTACCTATAAAAGTAGGATTAATCACTAATAAGTAGAACTATGTGGAGAATTTAAGCATGGCATAAATACATGGTATAAATACAAAAGCTGTTGCATCAGAAAAATCAATATGTAAATTTACATTAGAAACTTGTTTGATGCGGAATACCAGGAATGTTTTTTGAGATTTCTAAATTGTTCCCGCCTGAATGTGGATGAATCCAAAATAACTGAAACTCATGTAAAATCTGCCTAAGTGTCTAGTTGGTCGTCTTGTGGAATGAGAGACACGAAGATTGGAATTATTAGACTGAATTGGAATTTCTAAGATTTTATTTTGTATGAGTTTCCTAATCCTAATGAGTTTCTCCACTGTTTGGAGCTTTTCTGTAGTATACAAACAATGTGGGTGTTTGCTGAAGCTGGCATTTAGGAATTATCTCCTTCTTTGCATGGAAGACCCAGAGAAACATTCCTCCTTGCTTCCAGCACCACTCAGTGATTATTTTAATCAATTGTGTGGTCTGAAACTATTGCAGGAGCAGGACTTGATCCACTCCTGTCTCATTCACAATGTGAATGCCTCTTGTATTTGTCTGAAGTGTTGGGGAGCTTAATTAAAATCCTTTAGTCAGGGAGACCTCTCTGGAGTAACTGGTTGCTAACCTGGAGCTCAAAGATCCAAAAGGACTTGTATGAGTGTCCCAAATTCCATAGAAATGCCTGTGTAGTGTCTGGTTTTCCCTTTCAAGCTGGTCCATCATGTGCCAATAAGCAACCCCCATTTCCCTGCTTTTCCTGCTGCATTTTTGGTGTTGCTCTTGTGTATCCCATGTTTACACAGGGTTTGGAGCTAAAACGCTTCCAAGCCTGGATATTAAATGTAGGGCATGGGCTCTGGGTTTGGAGCTGAATTTTGTGCATGGAATCCATTCTCCCTTTGGTTTAGTCTGCCTGTATCATGATAACATTCCTGCTAAAGCCAAAGAGAGAAAAGAAGGGACACACCACACACTGCCACTGGATCCCTTGCCATTTGTTGGCACTCTTAGGATTTCTTCTTAAGAGCCTGCTAAAAGCATTTACAGGCTGGGACTGTAGGTCCTCTGGGAGCTGGCCCTTCCTCTCTTCCCCTCCTCCTTTTCTTTCCTCCCTCTCCAAGTGAAGCACCTCTAACAGACTTGTCCTCATCAAATCTGGCACACAGGGACTGGTAAATCCACAGTGGCCACCAGGTTACCCTTGGGCTGAGCCTCTTGCTGGGTTAAATATTTTAACAAGCCTTCTCTTACTGTTTTTTTTTTGTTAATTCTAGGACCAAAGAATACAAGAGACTGAATCATCTGAATTATGCTTCTACAACAGAACTGGGTTTCTCCTCATTGGGCATGGCAGAGCCTGGGGAGGCCCTTCCTTTTGTTTGTTTTCTTAATGTTGCAAATAGCTGATCTGGAAGCCAGGAGAGGTCACCAGTTTGTCTGGAAAACAGGTAGGAAAAAGATTTCTTGGCTTCTCTGCTAGATATTTGCTGTATTAAAGGATAGCAGGATTGTTCTTTGTCCGTTCTGTTTTAGTTCAATAGTAAATTTTTAAAGTCTGATAATGTCCTGTATTCTATTTATTTTTTTTTATTCTGAAAGATAGAAGGGGCTAGTCTGTGTTTGACATTAGTAATCTACATGTCTGTTGCAGTTATGCACCCAGAGCATAATTCTGGATTCCTTTCTGCTTTTCATATAAGAGTATTTTTACTGGATTATCATCCTAATGCTGCTTTCTTTGAAATATTTAATAATTTTTTTTCTAATTTTTGTATGCAAGGGGCACACCAGCATGTCTCAGGATGAACTGAGTCAGAAGTTCATGCTCTTGGTCGATTTATTTATAATTCCATTGGTACCTTTAGTGAATTATTTCTACCCCTCAGTCAGGTTGGATAGAAGCAGTGGTTGAATGTGTACAAGGTGGGGAAACCTGTGAAGATGTTTTGGGAGCACCAGACTCTTGGTGCTAGGGTGGTTTCAAGGAGATGGGCGGGTACAGCTGCACAGAACCAAACAAGGTGCATTGGATGCTTTGTAGCACAACACACAACAGGGATGTTCAATGAAATGGAAAGATTGGCGAATTTGGGAAATGTTTACCTAAAGTGCTTAATCAGAAATACCTAACTGAACCAGGGGTTTCATTGCCCAGGATCCCTTGGAGGTTTGGCCTTTTGTCACTGAGCAACGGAGAGATTAAGTAGGATGGAAAAATAATTTTCCTGCCTTTTTTTTTTTTTTTTTTTTTTTTTTGAGAGGTTCTTTGGTTATTTGTTTTTAAATTACATTTCTGTAGAATTTAATAGACTGAATTAGTGGAATAATGAAGCATGTTTTTCTGGGAGAACTCCTGTGCTGATAGGATCAACACAAACTTCTTGCCTGGCTGCTGGTATGGGAAGCAGGGGAAGGGCTGGTAAAGTACAGCACGATACTGTATTTCTAAAGACTTTTTTTCTTTACACTGTCTAGCATGTGAAATGAGGAGGAAATAAACAGCGACTCTCTTTTCTCCAATTCACTGTTATTTACATGATTTTTGAACAAGCTTTGAAAGGTAGAGTTGTTTTTTTAAGACAAATTAGAGCCTTCAGTGCTGTCTGTCTTCTCTTCAGTTCCAAAGCATGTTGTACTGTCTGTCTTTGGGGCTGTGCATTGGTAATCATAAAACTTTAATTTGACTTGATGATTCCAGCTGAAAACAAGGAGCTTTCAATGCTTCAAAGGCATCTGGGGCAGATGTAATTAGAACTAAGAAAATTTGGTGCCCAGGTTTGTGTGGGCACCATGCTCTGAAAGCTCCACAATGGGCTTGTTGTAAAGCTTCCTCTTCCAGATGCACAGGAAAATTGTCAGTTCTTGTGACTCCCACAGTGAATTAAAAATATCTGAGCTCTCGAGAGTCACCTTAAAAACTTTAAATCCTAAGAGTATTTCGATGTACTTTCTCTGCTTATGGAGTGACATGAGGTAGAAAACAACTTTGACTGATACGTTTTCCAAATGAAAATACCTTGTGAGTTTCAGCTGAATGCATTGTCCTGATTGAGGAAAAAAGATTTTTTTCTCCAATATTTGTAAAGATTACCCCCTTCCCTTTTTTTCCCCAGTGAAATATTTTGTTGAAAGTTAGATAAAAGTTACATCTAAGCCCCAAATGTTTAGTTCCAGGTTGAAATGAATAGTAACAGAAATGAATAGTAATTGAAATGAATAGAAAACATTTTGTGTCGCTGAGAGGCTAAGTATAATTAGTGAAGCCCCTACTTCCTCTGCAGTAGTAGTAAATCATCAGCATTTCTAAATTCTGGATCTTGTGTTCTGCAGTTGTCCTAAGAAATAACACAGTGGGCAGGAAAGGGCAGTCTGCTGTCAGGGTGGCATATGTAGCTTGATTTTGTAAGCATTTTCCTACCTTAACTGAAAAGTTTTTTCAGTTGTGATTAATCACAAAGGGGCGTCTTTCAGAAGATTAAAAGGCAATGTTTTGGGAAGAGAGGGGTGGTGACTGACATGGAATAGGTGGATCTGGAGAGGTAGAAGGGTTAGCGTAACCCCTTGTGGCAAGATATTAATAATAAAATAACTCTGGGATGTAGATCATGGAGATCTTGAGCTGTTGAGGTCTGCGGTTTGTATAATAACAATAACTGTGAAAAAATCATCCCACAGTTTGAGGACTTTTGTCCAATACAAAATAATAAAAAGTAAACAAAAGCACAGCACAGTGAACCTAAAATTAAGTCACTTTTAAAATAAAAACTGAGTAGATCCATTCCAGTAGAAGGAAAACCTGCAGCTGTTGTAATTTTTTTTTTAATAAAACAATCTGATGAAAAATGAGCAATCCATAATGGGAAAGGGGATGATCTGTTCTGTTTTTAAATCTTGAATTGTCTGTTGTAAGCATGGCAAGTTACTTACCTGCTGGGGAGAAATTCAACTTCTTATTGAAATGTCATGCTTTATAATTAAATAAGATTATGCTACTGAAAGCTCTGACTTTATGAAAATGAATTTATATGTACTGAAATAAATTTTCCTAGCACACAGAAGTCCAGGGAGGCATCCTTAATATGGATGGGGCTGGGGAAAAGAAAAAAAAACAATATCATATGATTGCTGCAGTTTATAATACAGACTTTTTTTCAGCCTTGACACTGTCTAATGAAGATTTGTACATTTTCATGCTGGGCTTGGTGGTCTTGGTCTAGGGGAAAACAACAGTACTGAGATCATTGCATCCACAGAAAACCCCAGGCTCTGTAATTCTAAAACGTGAGAACTTGGCAGTGTGAGGTAATTTTATACATACTCTTCCCTCAGCTATTCAGAGGGCTATCACTTGCAATGTTGCTAATTTGTGGCCTGTCCTAAAACCATTTATTTTGATGTTTTGGCTTCTAGAAGTTACAAATTAATATCTGTACCCTGCGTCTTCTTGTTTCCAGACAGTTCTTGTCAGATACTCATTTAGTGGCCTCTAAACATGAAAGCAATAATCATATCAGCTAAATTACTCAGCAACATCAAATAGCTGAATAATTTTCTCGCACTTGCTAAATTTAATTGGACCTAAATTCTTGTAAATTAATATTATTTAATGCAGTTGCCAATTAGCAATTAGAATATTTCACCATGTTAATTTTCTCCAACACTTGAGTAGTCCTGAGAGTTTCTGGAATTTCTGCAATGCCAGTGTGCCTATGTTTTAGTGATGGCCATTCAGGATTTTAAAACTGTGTATTGAATATTGACACACACGAGTCCACAGGATCCTTCTAGTTGTTTTTTCTTTTTTTTCTGATGAAGCTTTAAAATTTAGTTCCAAAATCAGAATTATGTGTAAGATACATGCAAATCTTTTGTGTCCTTTACAGAGAGGGGCTGATAATTAGGATTACAAAGTGCTGGAGTGTCGCTTTCCAGATAATCTTTTTGTAGCTCATGGACAAATTTCTGGCTCCCCTTCACTGCTGATGTCTTCAGCCTCTCCATAAACTACACCTCAGACATGTGCTGTTTCCCCCAAAATACAAACAGAATGCAAGATATGAGGGACATCACCCATAAGAAGCTCTCAGAGCTAAAGCAGTGACGTGGATTTATTTTTTAATGAGAGAAATACTGTAAAAAAGGTTTTTTTCTAGGATGAAAATGCCCTGATTTTAAGGAAAATGGTTCTTTAATCATGGTAAAAATGCTATCTGTCATGGAAATAATCCTCTGTCTATAGTGGAAGGGAAGATGGGGACTGTTAGAAACCCAGATGTTGTGTCCCAGTGAGTTTTCCTTCTCTAGAAAAATGAATCAGGATGGCTATTTAGCCCAGCAGGGACGTGCTCCCTGATATGAGTGGAAGAGCACTGAAAGTGAGGTATCAGACTGGGAAATGGGTTTGTAATGATTCTGATCACAGCAGAGAGATTTTTACCTGAGGAAGAAACCATTAAACGTCTGGAGTTCGTGGGCTTTCGGGAGCCAGGTGTGTGAGCCATAAGTACTCCTGCCCAAGGTGAACATAAAAAACTTTAATTTGGAGTTACTACCTGTGTTTGAAAGTCGTCTTTAAAATAGGGTTAGCAGATGGGTTTTGATCTGCAGTCGTTCTTCAGAAACAATCCGTAATGGAAAAGGGACGAAATGAACTTTCCGGAGAACAACTTCTAATGTGGAGGAACCTTTGAACCACCTGTGAGTGTGGGTGAGCCAGCCCTGACTATGATGAAAAAGGTCTTTTGTTCTCTGTTCTCAGATAATACCGCCGTAAAATGCCCTTTCTCAAGATCGTAATTTCAGGAAGGTCAAGTGCTGGTTTGGAAGTGCCTTTGACCTTATGTCTTAAAAGACAAGCTTTTACCCACGTACACCAAATGTTAAAAGGAGTCCAGGTCTTCAAAGGACAGCAGAGCTCAAACCTGCTGAAAGGAGACTCAAAAATAGCTCTGCAACAAGTGAAGTTTTCCCGAAAGCCCGACAAAATGCAGAGTGATTATCAGTCCTAAATGAATTAGTTTCTTTATTTGATAGGACAACAGCTCATGAATGCAGCACAAATGGCTTTTTAGTGATCTTTGTGTGGTGTCTGGAAGGTTCGTGATGTATCCGACTGACGCCTTCAGACTTCTCATTGTGTGGGAAACATTCCCATTGTGGGTTGTTCTTACGCTGCCTTGGTGGACGGAGTTTTAAATGCTGAAACTTTCAAGTGGAAATTTAGCCTTGATTTAATCCAACTTTGTATGATTCAAAGGATCTTCACTATGCTAAGAGGTTGGAACAGAAGTGATGCTCCTGGGTTATAGATTGCAGTCTTGTAGTATTGACAGCAGAAGCAATTAGTAGTTTTAAATAAAACCTCTTAAGTTTTGTTCTCAAACTAACCAGGCCACAGCCATAAACCTGATAATGAAAAGTTGTTCTAAAATGATAAAACTTCTTATTTTTACCTTTAACTTTATTCATGGTCAGTTTATGCCTCTGTTCCTGGGCCAGACTACTCTTTAATTCAAGTCATTCTTCTTTTGGTCATTGCTGCTAATGTATTTATGAATTGAGGATACCAAGCTTCTGGACCCCTGTGAGTAAACTTACTTCTTAGAACTGGTAGGTCAAATGAAATCTTTTCTTAGCACTGCTCATCAGAATTATATCAAATCTCAATTAAGATTTCACCCAGTGATATTTTATTTTATTTTATTTTATTTTATTGGAATTAGAATTGTGTGGCTTAAAATATCTCAGAATAATTTTTGAAAAAATATTTTGTATGAACACTTTCACTTGAAGCAGCGTGGTTGTTTTTAATGTGTTGGCGTAATTTCATAATGTAGCTATTAAAAAGGTGATTTAAATAAAAAATAGTACTTCAGTTCTAAATTTGTCGAAAATAATTACTTTAAAATAATATTTTATGAGACAGTATAATTTATGCTTCTATTTCTACAAAACATTGAAAAAATAACATTTGAAGATTCAAAGGAAGTTGTTTTGCAAAATTTCATTAGAAGCAAAATTTAATATGCTGGTTGATATTAGTCACTGATATTTGAGAAGCTTTAAGGGTGGCCTCAAAGCTAATCTCACGTTTCCTCAGACAGAAGTGCAGCTGTTTTGGATTGATAAATGTTTGGTTTTCTTTCTTCTTTGTTCCTTACCGTTTCCTATCCACATTTCCACCTTTCTGTTCCATGGATCTCAAAATTTTATTACATATGGTTCTGCTCCACTTCACCCGTCTTATTCCACTTCTGATATCGGTTTCATCATCTGGTCTTATTTTCTCAACAACTGTATCCAGCTTGTCTTGGAATTGTGGAGATGCACCTGTTGCCTTAATTTATAACTCCTTGCAGGGGTTGGTCAGTTCATGCCAAGGTGGGTGAGACCTTTCAGAGTTGGTAGAGACCTTGTGCCCTCAGCCAGGAAATACTGGGGAGTTTGGCAGAGAGCAAGACAAATGTAAACCAGAAGAGTTCCATAAAAGCTGGAGAAGCTTTCTTATGCTGGAACGTCATTTTCCAGCCTTGTCTTTCCTCCAGGTGCTTGAGGTCTGCTGCTGGGTTGGATAAATGCCGTGGCAGCCCATGGCACACACACCTGGGTCCTGTCCTTATCCCACTGGGCTGAAAGCTCCGTGGACGGGACATGGTTGAAGGGTTTGTGGCACAGAGTGCCAGCCAGCATCAGAGATGCTGGAATAGCTCCTGGAGGAGTTTGGGGTGCTGGTTAGAGACACACAAATACTTCAGCTGCTGCTGTTTTCCCTTGTCTCTAAAACCTGGCTTGTTTATTAGCTCTGGTTTCCTGTGGGGAACTGTAGACAGCAGAGGGAGGTTCTTGGTGGCACTGCTTAAAGGAGGAATCCTTGGCTTATTATATTTTCCTAGAAAAGCACTCCAGCAAGCAGTACAGGCTGCACAGAGTACCAGTCCAATTAAAAAGGCAAGCAGAGGAGGAACTGAAATAACGCTGAAATAAATGCTGAAATTAACACTTGATGTGCTTGGAGTACGAGTTCCTTGGCAGAGGCGAGTGCTGAGCCTGGCTGTGGGCTGGCTGCCTTCAGGGGGGAGCTTTTGCAGCATGTGCCTGGTCATTCTGTTATTGTTGGGCTTGCTAAACTGTTTCAGCAGCTCTTTTGTAGGAAGGCTGCCTGCTTTACCAAACATCTTTGTCAACCAGCATCAGATGTTCAGTAGGTGGTGGTTTAAACTAGATTACACGGGAGATTCACACTAATCTTTTAATGTCCCTCTTCTTTTCTTGAGAATAATAGTTTTTGAGAATAAGGTGCTTTTTTTCTGGTTTTTGTTGGTATTGGGAAAAGTATGTTAGGCTTCTTATCCTTTTCTTTCCTCAGTAGTTACTATGGGAACAGCGCTGGGGGTCACAGGGGAAAATCTGCAAAAGTGGTTTCTTTTATAATTTTCATTAAAAAAAATAAAAAGATAGCTTATTATTGGAATTGTGGTACTTTCATTCAACTTTGTTGGACTGTATTGTTGTACATATTTCAGTCACAAAAGAAGCACAGTGAGTGGCAAGAAAAACAGATGGGGATGTTTTTGTAGTTTTTCCTTGGGGTTAATATTTTTTAAATTGAATGCAGCTGTTGGAAAGATTTCTGTTGTTATGTATAGGCGGAGCATTAAAAATGGATGATCACATTTTCTGCCTGTTTTAGTGGAGTACTAGGTTTAATTACTCTGCTGCCCTTGTTCAGAACCCTGCAGGTTTTTTTTTTTTTTTAAATAAGTATATCTTAAGAGTTTTACTTGGCCACTTAGTTGACTGATTTCAGTGTATAAGGGTAATCACTTCCTCATTCAGCTCTTGTGTAGAGCACAGTTGTGGGTGAAAAATAACACAAAATTATATTAGAAATCCCTAAAATACACGTTGTTGTACTCAGTATGCAAGTTGTGCTGCTGACTCTTTCTAGGGACTCTCTTCATGAGGTTTGCGAAGTCTGCCCTCTGATACCCTTATTCCCTAGATTTTTTTTCTTCTGTTTTTGAGAACAGTCCTGCCATCACTGTTTTTTTCATTTTTCATTTATTATTTTTTCTTTTCTTTCCAAAAAGAAAACATAATATCTTTTTATTCTTTCTTATTTTAAGAAAATTTGAAGGGCCAAACCCAGAAACACTAAGTAGAGAAGTTGGAAGGGGTATTTCAGCTAGTGGATAGGTATGATGAAATGACCACTTCATGCAGGAGTTTTGAATGTCAGAGCTTCAGTTTGCCTGGGCTGACACCAGTCTGAGTGCAGGGTGTGATTCCAGAGGCACTGCCTGGTCCTTACTCTTGATGACACTGCCTGGTCTCTACCTCTTTGCAGAATTCTGCGGTTCCTTCTTCCAGAGACCTTCTAAAGCTCACGGTTGAATGTGTCTCCGTGTAGTACTTGCGTGTAATGGTGATTTAGGATTACAGAGCTAAGTTTGGAAAAGCATGTTAAACCCTCATTATGGTGGTTCTAAATACATTGGTTCTGTATGCTGGGGGTGAGTTGTAGACAGTTGCTGAAGCAGATCCAGCTTTTGTGTGGCATGTCCTGGAAGGCCAGCCATGAAAAATCACTTTTCAAATGAGAACTTAATAAAAACTTTCCTGCTCTGAACGCTAAGCCCTGCTCCCCGTGCGATTAGTGGTTTCATTTCTTTCCCAGCAGTTGGGTAATGATTATGGCTCCAGATGCTGCAGGAGTGATAAAGAGAGTGATTAATTTCACTTGAAAGGGCATATGTTCAAAGAGGAGCCAGCCCAGGGCCTCCAAGGCTGCTGAGTGTGTGTGCTGTGGTACCCAGCTGATCCCGGGGACAGGGCAGACAACCTCCCTGAGTTACCTTAAGCAATGTATTTGCTGCTTGGCTGTTGTATTCTTTTCCCAGGATCTATTTAAAAGCCCTTCATGGCTCTGTAAAGCAGTGCTGTCAGATTTTCAGGCTTTGAGGAGGGGCTGATGTCGCCAGCACAACCCGAGTGACTGCGAGCGAGCTCGGGGTTGTGTTTGTACCCTGTACAGAATTAAGTGGTAATGAAAGGTTCATATTCCCCGGCTTAGTCAACAGCAGCTTTGAAAGCGTTCCTACGCTTCATTTGCAAGAGTAGTTTGCGCTGTATGACACTGAAAAATTCTGACACCGAAAGCATTATATTTTCAATATGCTTAAAAATTAAATGTGCGAGGTAGGTACTCCTTTAAGTCTTTGTCAGGACTTCATTGTAAGTCGACAGAAATCTGAAACATGACTGGGCGTGCCACCCATGTGGTTAAATCCAGGGGATATCTGGTGTTTATTGTGTTACCTCCTGAAATTTTTCACTGTGTGGTGTCTTTTGGGGTTTATTCTGTCGCCCCTGAGATCCAAAGACCTTCAAATTTCAATAGTGTAATAATATCCACCTACATGTGAGGCATGCTTTATTTCTCTACATGGCGACTTTTATAATCATAACTTTCGCAGGTTTGAAGCTGCTGAAGGCAAAACTTCAGCACTTGTGACATCTTTAACATCTTTTGACCCATTAGTTACATTTATATCACTCATCTGCTTTTAAGCAAAATAAACACTTTTCTTCTATCTGTTGAAGATCTGTTGAAGACTGTATAGAGAAAAAAATATTTTTTTAAATTTTATTTGCATTCAATAAATTTAGATGTGTATTAGCTGCAGAGCTTTGAAGCAGCTGTCTGGATAGGATACAGAATTAGAGTTTTTACAGACAAGGATTAAAAGGAGGCTTTAGTGATTAAACACCAGAAACTTTCTGGAAGTTCTGGTATTAACTGTAGTGCTCATAAGGTAGCACTCATGCTTTTATTGTCATTCCCTTAATATTCTTGGTTGCATTAATAAAATAATGCTGTATCCAAGCAGAAGTGAAAATGAATTTCAGTAAATTGTTTGCAGCTCTGTGTGTTAAATGCATGTGGTGTATCACTAGAATAACTTATCTAAACTTTTCAGTTAAACTAATTCAGTACATCTGGTTTTCAATTGGCATTAAATATTTCATAACCTCTGTGCAGCTGTATCTTGATTCAGAACATTGTTAGTGTGAAATCTGTGATTCTGCAGATTGGAGCTTGTGTCTGCATTTAACAGGAGGCTCACTTGGAGTCGTTTTGAAGTTGTAGGAATCTGATAATGAGGGTTTATCCAAAGTTTCAACTGTTATTGATCCCACTTCTCTCTTAAGGAAATATCAAATCCTCTATCTTCTGCATTCCTCTGCAAAATGCCAAGATGATCTCTCTTTTAGCATTGTCCCCAAACAGTTTCAAACATGAGAAAGTGTGCAAAACAACCTTCCCAAAACCCCGAGTACATCCTTGCCTGCACAGCACCGGGAAAATTATCCGTGTGTCTCAGTGTTGAGTATGTTGTGTGGATGGCAGTGCCTCTGTGTGTGTGTGTTTTTGCATTAATTTTTGCCTGTGTTTTATGTCACCCGTGTGTAATTACAGTGTTGCCATCCAGCCAAGGGCACTGGCGGGGTGGCAGAAATAGAAACAGAGCTGCGATGTTTTGAAAAGACTGGGGACGGATCCAATGAGAGACAGGGAAGTCGGAGTAAATGATGACAGTAATGTTATTGTGCCCTAAGGGTCTTGCAAAGTACAGTACTTAAAACCCAATTTTTTGCTTTGTAGATAAGTGAGCGTGTCTCGGTTAAATCAATATACGTGTGCAATAGATGATAAAACTTGGTATTACATACCTCCTTTGATATTTTTCATACTTACTGCTTTAAAGGTAACATTATATTTATGTTCAGAACACTCCAAAGTACTTTACGCCTTTTGTTATGAGCTTTCGAACATGCTGCTTGGTTTAGTAATGGCAGCTCAGGCAGCCCGAAATTGTCACTCTCATGTTGGGTATTTATTGATGGTTAATTGACTGCTGACCTTTGCCAGGACTCTCTTCAAAGAGCGGAGAGTGATACCAGGGGATAGTAAATCAAAGAAATTGAAAAGCAGGTGAGAAAAGGTAATTCTGTGCAGTTACATTTAAATTTTGAAGCTGTCTTTTTTAGATAAAAACAAAGTTTAATATCAAACACCTCCTCACCCCCACTGCTTTTCCCATAGATATTTCCATGTGCTCCAGTATAAAAAAGAAAGTTTTACCTACTCTTCTTCACTGTGATTTACTTGTCCTTCATTGATTTTTTTTTTTTTAATGGATGAGCCAGCTTTCAAAGTCTTCAGAATGATTTAATTATTACAGCACACAGGGCGTCAAATCAGATTTAAGGTTTTTTTGATATAGTTTATGGAACAAACCAGCGAACAGATGCAGAGGATGGAAAGCTGCTGGTACTCAAATCAACTAGATGATTCTGCAGGCAGAAGATTCCCCGTAGACCTTAACTGAAAGGTCAGGAGGCAACCTTAGAATGTCCCATTTAATCCAATGTCATTGGGATAAATGCATTGTAACCGTGTGTCTGTGGTGTATCAGGAGCTAAAGAACTTGCAGTGTAAAAACTTGCAGTGTTCTGACTATACTGCCAAATAAAGCTATGCTACATCCAATAAAGCAATTACATGAAAAGCATTATAGTCAACTTCAATTCCAATACCAGCAGCATGATCAATCATTTTCAATCCAAGGGATGGTCTAATCGCTTTTTGCTGCTGCTTTGAAAGGTTACATTACTCAGTTATCTTGCAGCTGAGCAACCTTTTCATGTTTGCTTCACATAGGATTTTATAAATGTTCTTTCTTTCACTCTCAGTGTTTTGGTATGGCCTGTTCAGTGAGAGTTAAAAAAACTCGCTAACCTTTCCTTATCCCAATAACTTTTTACAGTTCTTAAACCTTTTTGGAATAGAAGAACTAATTGTCATGGTCAACAAACGTGATTTTTTTTCAGTCTGTTTCTCTTTATGAAATCCCCTTTTTGCTCCTGGTGCTGGTGTTGCCACTTCTCTTTCAGCGGAACAAGCATCCTGCATAAGTAATCTCATCTGTCTTCATCCTCTGCTTGTTCCTGTGCGCTTCAAGGACTTCTCTTCGCTTGGCACAATCCAGCCCGGGAGTCTGACTGGCTCAGTTTGTTGTTCAGAGTCATTCCTGTGACCAGCAGTGGTTTCTCTTCCCCCTCCTCTGCTTCGCTCCCGGCTGCGTGGGCAGCTCGCTGCAGGCTCTGTTATAGATGTCTGCTGGTGGATATTCATTGATACTGCCTAGGAAACACTATTGAATTCCTTCCTTAATCAGGCAGTTGGGGAAGTAGTTAAGGACAATTGTGTTACCATCATTAGGATAGTACCAGTGAGTTGATACTTCAGTGCCAAGACTGAGAGAATGGGGAAAAGATTTCCATCAAGCTCTCCTTTTGCTTCACCTCTCAAAGATAACAGGTGTTGGACTGATAAAATGACAGATGATTCAACTTCTTAACTTTTTTCTAAAAGTTTTATGGGTCCTGATTATTTTTTTTTCTCCACCAGTAGCCTAGATACTTTGTGAAAGATCCTTATTTTCAGCTCTTGTTGAACCAATTCTGTACTTTACTTGTGGACAGTGCCATTTAGACAATATTAGTCACAATGCAAAAGATTAACTTTTAGGCAAAGGATATCTCCTTTTCCTACAGCCAAACCTGAGTAATAGTTACTTGAATTACTGTACCCTGTATGCTGCTTGTTGGCCCATAAATTTGTTCCCTCCCTAGACCAGTAAAATTAATGTATTTTGCATGAATGAGAACTAAAAGGTCTCTAGCATTTTAGGTGGTTTTTTGCCACGTAAATAGCAATTGAAGCAGCTGGAAAATTTTAGCTTAAGAATAAATTATCAGAGATTTGTTCCATTTTATGTCTTTGGTATTGGCAAAGCTGTCTTGTCTGTTAATGTATTGCTGATGGATTTTTCATTTATTTGTTCACTAAATCCTAGCAGTTTCTTTCTGCCCAGCTCAAATACACTTTTTAGAGCCAGATACTGTCCTGTTTCCCTATGGACACACACACGTGTTCTGTTCTCCTTATCTTTGGGTAGCTGTTAACACATGGAACTTCCACTCATCTGAATGAACGTCTGGTGTTTTTTTATTTTTACTCTTTATCAGAACAAATTTATTCAGCCTGACTTCTGTGTGCTTTGTGCACTGACAGCTGCATGAAGGTGCCATAGGATGTCACAGGAGTCTGCTGATTGTTAATGTCATGCATTATTCTGGAATTTTTTTTTTTTTGTTCTTGTTAAACTAGGCTGGTAAACGCCATATGTAAAATTTCATGGCTTTTTCATAAAACCCTTCTAGTATCTTTCTGGAGACTCTGTTGATAAACTTTCCCTTAAGCATACATACAAATTAAATGTGAGAACCTGCGGCTAAAAGAACTTGCTCCGAGGCAATGATTCACAAGGATGAAAAATCAATGAAAGTTTCATTAAGAAAAGGGAAGAAAGTTTAGACAGGCTCTTTGCTTTGCTTTCCTGTGGGAAGTAGAGGGAGAAACTATTTTATTCAGCTTTTTTTTCTTAGAAATAAGGATCATAATGTGTATGGGGGTATTTTTGAGTGTGCTGCAAGTAGAATTATCCTCTGGAGAAGCAGCCTTGATCGCGCTGCTGGAGGAGTCGATTTGAAGCCTGACATGAAGGAAACTATATTTCCCCCCTATATTTGGGAGGACTTTCTGTTGAATCAGCAGTCTGAGAAGCAGCTGTGAGAGGGCAGGAGGGGGCTGTGGGAGCTGGGGGGCTGAAGTGTGCACGCCAACTCCAGCACAGGCACCTGCTCCGGCTGTGCGTGGGAACTCCTCTCTGCTGGGAGAGGTGTCTTGTGGAAGCTGGACTTCTATAGCAACCATATTTCCCTGTCATAACTCTCAGTCTTCGGGGTTTTTTTTTAGTTTTGCTATTAAAACTTGGTGATGACACATGTTAACAGTCTCCCAGTGACGTTTGGCAGTTGTACATCTGTTTGTTTTCATTAAATACTGTTTTTTGAAAAGTTTAAGGGCTGATCCGATTAAAACACAGTTAGGGTAGAAAAGCTGGCAGAGGTTCTCGCAGCCAAGAGTGAATTTATTTCTCCAATCTTGTTTAAAAAAGCAGGAATGCTGGCAGGGTTGAGTAGTAAATATGAGCTGTACATCTTGTTCAGTGAGCTTTTTCTGGATGCCTTGCATGAACCCAAAAGTGAGTTAAGTGAAACCCACGTGACTGAGGCTCTGACAGGGTTGTGGTGATGGATTAAAATCGGATGAGTGAAGCTGCTGCCACCCCAGACCATCTGCCCTGCTCTTTGTTGTGCATCCCAGAACAGCAATATTTGGTCTGTTCGTGAATCAGCTTTTATAAAGCAGAATTTAGCCTGGAATTCTACAGTCATCTGAACTGGGGCTGGTTTGCTTTTATATGTTTCTCCTAAATGGTTTTGGGGAGCTTTCAGACTGCCCCAGCTGTTTGATAAGGCACACTAAAAACGGGCTGCTGTGTGTGTTTCTGATCTGGGTAACGTGCTCGGGCTGCTTCCTCGCTTGTCTCTCCCTGCTTGTTGCTCTGTGGAAGTGCAAATGTGCCCATTTATGTGGCTGCTCTGCTCTGTGATGTGTCCACAGCCCCCCGAGTGTCCCTGTGCCAGCATTGCCTACCCTGGGGGTCAGCACAAATGCTGCTCTCAAGCTAAAGTTTCCTCAATCTACAGCTGAGGTCCTGTTTACCATTTCAGTCCCATAGAACCGCTGTACCCATCTGTAAATATTCTACCTTAAGAGCAAGCTACTCTCTTTTGCTTAAATATTTGTCTGATAGCGTGCAGTGATCGTCTAACTTGCATCTTCACCTGCAGTGCACCTGAACTGTAATTTGAGGAAAAGTTGCTTGGTTTTAGAGCAAAATTGGATTAAAGTTGATTAGCTAGAGCAAATGTGGTGTACCACAAACTGATGGCGGAGTTGTGTTGAAAGCAATAAACGGGAATAAACAAGTGTATGGGGCTGGAAATCCCGTGCCTGCAAGTGCCGTGAGCTCCAGGGCAACCTGTTCACCTTCCCCAGGTTTTGAACAGTGGCAGATGAACAGATTGGATCAGATCTTGTTTCAGCATCGTCTGTTTCCACAGCTGAAGCTCCCATATGATCAGATCCTATAAATTATTTAAGATGCAGAAGCTGTGTAACCAGAGTCTCCCGTAAAGGTTAAGGCTCCATCTGTTCTGCCAACCTCGAGGACTGTGCATTTCATGCCATTATCTGTATTGCTGGGTGACATCAGAAGAGTCAGGAACACTCAAAATGTTGCTTCCCATTTGCTGCTCAGCAGTGGGAACCTCACTGCATTAGCAGCATACACCTGAGATGCTCTTGGCCCAGCTTCATTCTCAGTCAGTGAGAAAGGAGCTGAACTGGACTGTACACAGCACCAAGAGATCTGAGAGGTTCTTGTGAGGAGAAGACAAAAAAAGTTAAATGGGAAAACCCCCAAAAAATCCAGTCTTTTGGGTTATTCTTGTATATAGTCTGTCTTGTTTAAAACATGCATTCAGTTTAAAATCTTAAGGTTAATCAGTATTTCAGTGATTCTCTTCAGAAATGAGTGTAGCAGAATTCCGCAGAATTTCCCATATAACACCACCAAATGAAATGACTCCACGTGCAGGTGATGAGGAGAATAAGAATGGACTTTTGGAAATTGAAATTCCTTTTCCAAGTTTCTTCCTTTAGAAGAGCGGGAATCGACTTTCTGAAAAGCTCCCTGAATTTTGCGTTGTGATATTAAAATGAGATATTGACATTGTTTTCTGGTTTCTCCTCCAACCCAAGTGATATGTATATTCCTAGGTACTTTATTCTACATATATAAAAAATCCCCAGAGAAATGTATGTTCTTAAAATGAGCATAGCTTCAGGTATAGGTAAAGGAGTCGTCGCAACTATCACAGCTGTTTAGTCTAAAATTATGGGAGTGAGGAAGGATGAAGTTTGGTCTCCTGGAGGAAGATTACAAACTTCTAAAGCTTAATTTTCAGAGCTTCATTTTCTCCTGTTCAGTTTATTGTGACCCTACCTGGAGTCTCTTCCTTAAAGCAGGATGATTTCCTTTCAGTTGGAAACCAGGTGGGATTGTAGATAAAATATCTTCTGGGTAGCTCCTGTGTGTTTTTTCTAAGTATAATAATTACGTTTCAGTCTTGTATTCTTCTGATGCAAAACCAAAACCCCAGGTACTGTTCCAGCTTTCTTCTGTGAGTTGTCTGTAAAGCTTCAACAGGCATGGTGGTGACAGCTGCCTGCTACCAGTGGTGTTACTGGTTGTTAGAAATTGTGTTAATGGGGAAATTTATAGCTCACAGTTTTGGGAGAGGAGGAAAACAACCAAAGCTAAATAAAGTCAATTGTTTGCTTTTTTTTTTTTTTTTTTTTTTTCTCCTTTCGAATTTGAAAAGATTTTTTGGCAGATAATGTTTGGCAGACTAGTCTGGCCTCATCCAAAGCTGTGTGTGTGTGTGTGTGACAGCTCAAAAGTGAAATGATTTAGACCCGCTTGCTGTCATATATTAGAGCTCAGCATTTTGCAGCTACTGAGGACAGATCAGACAGAGCTGATGTGCTTGGGTAGAGAACTCGTGGGAATTTATGGGTGGCAGCAGCACAGGCAGTGTAGAGGCTCCGGAGGAATCCTGTTTCTGTTGCCTGTGGAGATCCTGATGGGGTGGGCAGGGAATTGACACCATCCCTGGCATCTCTGAGCCCTGGGCTTGGAATGTGTTTGCACTGGGCTATGGTGAGAGCCCAGGAGTTGTGCAGCAGTTTCAGGAGGTGTTCCAGGTCCTCTGCTCCTGCTGGTGAGTAGGTGAGACATTCAGTCTGCATCAAAGATTTATCCCAGAGCTGAAAAAAAAATTAAGAAGAGGCAGTTAAATCTCTCTTTATGCTTCTTGATTTTATGGGATTTTTTCGTTCTGTGCCATGGCTGAAGTTTTTTGAGCTGGATGCTGAAAATATAACAGAACATAAAAGCTCATAAATTTAACAGAAGGTAGAAAGGCCATAGAATGAATAAATACATTTACCTTCCAGGAAATACCTTTTGCCAGCCACCTTCTCTTCATTCAGATTGGGCTCCACCTTCTCAAGCACATAAACTCCTGTTTCCAGAAAGAGATCTCTCCCAAAAGGCTTTAGTGGCTCCTTGGAAGGATACTAACTACTGAGGGCAGGTGGGCATCCTTTCTAATTTTAATGCGACCACTTTGCTTCTTGATACTTTTAAAGAAAGAGAGTGGCCCAGAGCTGGGATCTCTTTTCTCTCTCTTGCCCCTGCCCTGACAACCCAAGCCCTGTTTCCTGCCTGCTTTTTTGTGGACCTGTCCGGTCCCTGTGCAGCTTTGCATCCATCAGGGAAAGAGAACAAAAAAAGGTGAAATGGAGGTTAGTGGTTGTGTAGGACACCCTGTGCAGAGGGCTGTGATGGAGTGGGAGGAAGGATGTTTGCCAGCACCTACTGTGCTCAAGGGTCATCAATAAAAGGAAATTTAATTGTCACTTTTCTTTTGCAATACTTTCCGTTGGATTGTTTTTCCCATTTCTCTGAATTCATAGCTGTGACAACAAATGCTGTTTATTGGGACCAGTCAGCAGAGAGTTAAACTCTGGTAAATGGTATATGGTTCACCTGGGCTTAGCGGAATTGCAGGAAAACAGGATTTACAGGAGAAAATCAACAATGAAATCCAACATAACAAATTGGGAGGTGCTAACTGCTGCTGTTGTAGCTGGCGTCCTCCTGCACTGTGACCTGCCAGGTGTTCTTTGTGCTGTTGTGGGTGCCTGTCTGCTTTGGGTGGAGAACAATTCCATGAACAGACTGAAACAGAAAGAATCTGTGGCCTTAATAGTTTTTTCAGGCCTCTGCTTATTCTTAGATAAATTCTGTGATGGTACAAATAATAAACTTGATATTAAAATGCATCAGCTGCCTAAAACCACAGTGAGCTTTTCTATGTCTGAAGAGTGGTTAGGCTTACCTGAAGTCAACGTGGCATTATTTGTGCTCATGCAAAGATGTTTTGCTCCCTCTAAAATCATGGGGAATACTTTTCTCCCTGGTCAGTCCTCAAACAGATCCATAATTTCCTTCAGGGGGCTGAATTAGCGATAAAATGTTTGCAAGTACAAATTTTGTGAAGTCTATTGTTTCTCAATTTGTCAGAAAGACAGGCAGGGAAGGCTGTGACACCTTCCTGCTGCAGCCAGGAGCTACTCAAACAATCTAACATGAATCAAATCAGGATCAAAGCCCCTCATTGATTTATTAATGGGACGTAATTAACCAGCAAGCAGTGAACTGTATGTTCAGGGCCAATATTAGTAAGGCACCAGCTGAGCTGCAGTACAAGAGGTTTAATATAACTTTAGAAACACCTTTCAAGTTATAATCCCCGAAAGTTTCTAATCACCATCCCGGCTCCTGGTTGTGGGGGGGTCATTTCCCACAGATGATGTGGATGTTGTGCCCTGTGGTATCTGCCTCCCACTGCTCTCTCTCCTGCTATAAGAAGAAAAATCATGCCTTTTAAAATACTTTTCAAGCAGATTTCTTTTATTATTTCAGAAGTCTGTGTAATTCTTTGGTTGCTGTTTAGTCTGGCTGATGGCTCATGGTCATCCTCTTCAGGCACTTTTTTTGGCAGTTTTGGGCACTCCCAGTGCCATACAGAACTCTGATAAGCTACATCTTGGAGTGGTTCTTGGAACTGCTTTTTCTGCAGATGATATTTAAATCCCAGCCTTGGGATTACCTTAACTTAATGTACTAAGCAATGTGATACAGCTGTGGCTGCTCATCTCCCCACTTATCTCTATTCACTTCGCAGCTGCATTCATTTCAGTTATTTGCTAAGTGGCCTTTCCATTTATAAAGGGATTCAAGGATAGATGAGAAAACACTTGCAGTTTGTGCTGTATTATACCTTGCTTTAAGAGACCAAATGCTATTTTCATTTTAACAAAGAAGAAATACTTACTCATGTCCATAGCTGACTTCCTCTGGGTAAATAGGCAGTTTGTCTGCAGTAATTTCAGAGTGATAGAGCACTCAGTTAAATTTTTGGTCTTTTGTTTAATTCAGTTGATGTAATCTCCAGTCTCTCAATCAGTTTCAAACCAAAATATTATTTTGGATATCAGTGTATATTTCTGGCTTATTAAAGAAACAGATCATTTCTTGGCTGGTTATCGATCTGTTGCCAATTTACCTTTTCTCCCCTTTTTATTCTCCACGTTCGCGGTGCAGCACAGTTCTGTGCTCACAGTTGTTGCTGGTGGGAAGGAAGTGTGGTACTGAAACTCTCACAGTGTCCTGGCAGTGCTGCACTCCGTGCATTGACAAGGCTGTTTGAAACATGAGCACATCAGAAACGACAGTAGGAATAAAATATATTTAAAAAAAAGCTTGTTGGTGCAGAACTGTCTGGGGTTTCCAACCAGAAATGTGTGTGTGCCTGGGATGGAGCTCAGGCTGCAGTTGGGGCACTGCTCAGGAATACTTTATGTCTGTGTGTTCTGGCCACTTGGGTGTCCTTCAGGGGCACAGTGGAACCAAAGCATTCGATCCAGGGCAGGGAATGGATCACTCAGTGTCCGAGAGGGATGGGGTGAGCTTGTCTAATGGTGACTTCACAGCACCCAGGAGGCACTTAATCATATTGCTGGCATGATTCCTTTAGCTCCTGATATTCTTGAAACCTCATCTGTTTCTTAGCCTTGATCCTAACCAGCTTTTCTTTCTAACCATCCAGCTTTGCCATCTTTTTCTTTACATTGTGTGGTAAGCCATAAAGGCTAATCTGTATTAATTTTTTCTTTACAGTTTTCTGGTTTGCACGTTTGGATTTCTGTGATCCTTTTTAACAAGCTTCTTTCTAGCTTTTTGATAAAGTACTTTGCAATGATCATTTACATCTCTTGCAAAGACTTTGTTCAATTTGATTTGGCCTCAAAATTGTTTCAAGTGTATAGACATCACACTTTTAACAACAGTGTAAATAGATATTGAGTTGGAAGGCTCTTCAGTCCTTTTACTTACACTTTCACAGTTAAGTCAGAACTACTCATAAAGCTTAGGCTACTACTGTGTTGTAGTTTCCTTCTTTTCTTTCTGGTGCAAATACCAGAGCTGAGGCTCTCCTGGTAAATATCCAACCCCAAAACCTGTGGAAGAGATAGCTGAAATATTGAATCCAATTACCGAGTTTTTAAAGAAATATTTTACAGGCAATTAACAGTGACTACCAGTAATTTTTTGAAGTGTTATGTTGTTTTGACTGCATACCTAATGATGTTTTAATGGGTGTCAACTCCTATGCAAATACAAGAATTAGAGACGAGGGTGGATTTTTCAACGGCACAAAGGATAATTGGGTGTCTGACTCATATCAAAAGTTAATGCAAGTTGAGTGCCAAGTCCTTTTCGCGCCTCTGAATACCTCACACAGAAAGATAACTAGTCAGTGCTCCCACTACATGACCCTGGAGCAGTTATGTGTGCATTTAAGATTAATTTCTATTTTGGTTTTTTAGCATTGTTTCAAAGTTCAATGTACATGAGCTGGCTGAAGTGAGTGACGCTTGTGTGTGTGTGTGGAGCGAGATGTCTCGTGGGTGTTGGCTGGGGGTGATGGATACAGTCAGTACTGCCGAGGTGCTTTTAAAATCCTTGTTGGGAATGTCAGCTTGAAGACATACTTTTGGTAGCTCCTCTCAACTAACTACAGGCTTTTCATTGAAGGCTGAACATTTTGATAGCCAGGTGTGTCAAAACTGATCAGCTGCAAAATTGCTATTTGCGTGTGTTTCTTGAAAAGTAGTGTTATCTAAACTTTATTTTTTAAAACACTGCTGTGATAAAGACTCAGCCAAATGAACCCTCTGCTGACAGTAAAAGAAAAAGCCACACTTTGAGCCTTAGATGACATTCCTCTCTATGATATAGGGTGTTTTTTGGATTTCATGATTTTATGATGCCTGTCAGAGTTTACTGTGTTGTTCTTTGTTCTCCTTCAGTAATCAAGATCAGTACCTAAGATGGAATATCATTTGACCAAGCAGCTAAATAATTTTCCCTCCCTCAAGCTGTATAACCACTTCTTTTTGTGGATACGCTGGCTCTGGTCCAACGTTTGAGTCAGCAGGAATTTCCACTGACTTTGTGTGAGGTCTGCGGAAACAAAATGATGAACACCACAAATCCAGGCACAACTTCTGACAAATGGTGTCCCAGCAGACAGGTGGATTGCTGGAAAACATTAATCAGACAAATGCTTCTTAGTAGTCTCTTTGTTGGTGTAAGGCCAGAAGATGATGTATGTGAGAATAAAGGTGTGTTTCTTAGTGACCTTCAGCAAACCTTGGTTTTCCCTTCTTTCAAATGAGCCCAAGACAGCAGCAGGAGCGGCCAGCCCAGAGTGCCCCAGTGGCAGCCCCTGTCCCCAGCACTGCCCACGCTTGCTGCCTCTCATGCCCTGTAAGAAAGGGGAGAATATAGAGACTTTTTGTGTCCCCTTCCACTTCTGGCAGCCTGGAGTGTTAGGAAGCCCTGAGCTGCCCCATTATGAGGGATAATAACCTTCATAGCTCTGATGAGCTGTGCCATGAATCTGTCTGAACGACTCTTGAAACAATTTGTACTTCTGACATCCAACCACCTTAGAGCAGCAAGGCCCAAAATTTAATTCACTGCTACCCTGCTACGGCAAGGCTGAAAGAGAGGTTTTGCTCACTGTATCCTTTGGGTAATAAATCATATTCCTTTTTCTTACAGATTGTGCTTTTTAACTGAGTTATGCCCTGTATTTTTGTAAGGTTTTAAGATTGCTGCCTATCGGCTCATGATACAGGGTGAATACTCTTTTCCCTTTTTTTCCTTTACTCTTAGTGGTTCTCATATTGCATACCATAGGCAGTATTTGAAATGCTTCACCCTGAAAACCTGAAACATTCAGTGGCCCTGAACGTGGGACCCTGAGATTTTTTTCCCTCTTTTGTATAACCTCAGAATAAGTACCAAAGCCAGCTCTAAAATTTGATTTAATAAGTCTTGAACTGTGTTGCTCCAAATGCCCTGCCATTTTCAGAGCCAGGCAAGCAGCACTGGCATGGTGGGAGCTCTGCTGCAAGGCTTGGAGCTGGAAATGAAAAGGGGAATTGTCTCCCCAGGAAACAGAGGATGCGCTGGGAATGCTGCACAAAGCCAAAGGAAAGATGATAAATAGGCTTCTTAAAGCCCTGGATATTGCATCCTAAAGCTGAAGTCCTCCAGGGCTGTGTAGGTAGGTTGGAAGCACAGCTATGCTCTTCTTTAATATTAATTGAATCTACTGGCAACTTGCAACGTTGCAATTTTTGTTTCCCCATTCTCTTCTTTGGGGAATCTGTTAAATTTTCCCTACATCTCTGTCTGTGGTTCTGTTTCTTATATATGTGCTTGGCTGCCTGCTGCCAAATTACATGTTTAAGAGGTGAAAAGAAAACTTAATATCAACCCTGTCATGGACCTTTTCCCAACCTTGCTGAGTAATGCCCATCTGTTGACCAGACTGATGGAATGAATGATGAGAGATACCCTGTGAGATGTGTCAAGCTATTGAAAAAGAATTTTTTCCTGTTTTCCCTTATTGTAATAAAAAAAATTAGATCATTAAAACTGTTTTATGAACGTGAATGAACTAGAAAATATTATGACAAGGAAAGTTACTGAAGATAGAGAAATGAAATTTCAAGATGAGATTTATCTTCTTACTCTAATTTGTACTCCTGCTGTACTGTAAATGTAATAACCATCAAAATGAAAAATGCAACAGATTGATAATACCATTGAGTTTTAATTAAACCACTGAATTGAAAAGGGCCCAGATGGATAACTGGAAAATGTAGTTATAAGCCTGGTATGAAAAATGCTGGATTGCTAGTGATATGTCTTACAAATAAATGCTATGCCAAAAATAATCTCATTTTTAGAACATCTTCCTAAAATTAATCATTAAAGTTTCTAAAACAGATGGTTTCTAGATTTTATTTAATTTGGCTGCCAAACAGTTACCCTAGATCAGGAGTTCTGCTTTTAACAAATCCCTCTCTGAGAGGCCTGTCCAGTGCTGTGGTGTCCCAGGAAACACAGAGGAAGTGCCAAGGAATGTGAAAGCTCCAGTGAGTAAAATCATCCCTTAAACTATTTCAGTGTGGAAGCTGCATTAATTTGGCCCAAAGTGCTCAACACACAAGGCGATTCGACATGAGATAGTGCTAAACACTGCCCAAGCAAAACACATCTTTTACTCCTGGTATTTTTAAAATTATCATTTCAGTGGAGACTCTTAATCAAAAGGTGGCTCCATGCTGAGACCTCCCTGGCCTCGTGTCTTGGCACATTACTCCAGGTAATATTTTTTGCCACTAAACAAGCTAGTGTGTGAATTCATACCTGGGTGTGTGTGCACTAGTGAGTACAGAACCCTGGAAGTTTTCCTGATTTTATTTTCTGATGGAGTCTTCTGAAGTTATTGTCAAAGGGAATCTTCATCCTCAAGTTATTTTGTAGATATCTAAAAGTAAAAAAGCACCAGTCAAATTAAATTAGCTGTGATCAAATCCTAAAATTAGCATAGAAAGTCGCACAAATCAATATCTTGTTACCTTTAAAGCTTGTTATCTGTACCTTCTCATGAATTAATTCTAGAAACTTTATGCTAAATGATGTAAAAATTGATCTAAAGCTAGAAAAAAAAATTGGTGATCAATAAATTTCTTCTAGGCGAAGAGAAATTCATTATATTCTATAGGTATTACATTGCCAGGTATTCTTACCCTGCTCTGTCCTAATCACTACATTATTCTTGACTGAAAGCACATTAGCTGTAAAAATTCATGAAATGAGAAACAGAACATTATAAAGATTTTCTTGGGGTTTTGTCAGTAATGAGTTGTGCAGAAAAGTGGAACACACTCTCCTTGCCAGTGAAGATGTGCTGTGTCTGGTACTGCTTTACACTTCAGCATGACTGTGCCTTTTATCATTGCATAAGAAATTATTTCCTGATAAATTTGGAAAAGCATAAAATACGCTTTTCTTTTTCCTGCCAGAAAGACTGAACTTGTCTTTCTCTACCTAAATATATTTCTTACAATAAAATTGGGGGTAGGAGTGATGAGGTTCAGCATGTCATTCAGAGAAGTGGTTGATAAAGGACTTTTTACTTTGTTGGCTTTCCCTGCGGTGATCATCTGTATAATTTTAGCTGGGTGTTAGTGACAATGAGACACCTCTTTGGGCTGAATCACCTGTTTCAGCTGCCACCCAGTGCTTTGGCTGGCTCTTAAACTATCAAGTTTTATTTTCTGGCCCTGTGGCTGCAGTGTCTGTTCTTGGCAGCTGTTTAGAGCTGGATTAGGATTCCTTAGCTGATCAGCAGAGGTGCCCTGTGTTCCAAATTAAATCATGTTTAGGAGCCCCCCCTGGCTGGATACAGTGCTGGTGAGCACATGCCTCTGTGTGTGCTCCAAGGAAAACCCTCTCCTCTGTTAATTACCATTTTCTTACCCTGTTTTACCTGATGCCAGATGTTTTTCCGATCATGCTGCCCTCTGGCCTTTCTTTCCCTGTTCTTGTTGGTATTATTTTTCAATGCTTTGGCTTCTGCATAGATGTCACTAGGAGTGAAAAACAGGAGTTGTTGATATTCATGTAAGTCACTTCCCTACTACTTCAGCTTATTTTGATGATTCAGGAGAGCCTACACATTATGTAAATTGAATAGCAAATATGAATTCCTATTGACAAGACAGGAGAAGTACAATCTAAGAAAAAATGTAAAGCATATGCCAAATAATAAATAATTGAAACGGACTGAATTGTCAGAAAGTACCGGTTAATAATTTGTGACTGATGTGTAGCACTATTGTAATAAAGAAAATTTGGTTTTTTGTGCATTGTATGTCATAGAATAGGCACATAAATGTGAAGGTACAATTTGAAACACATCTATATTAAAAAGCTCCAGTTTGACACTGTGCTCACACGTGGGTGCTGGTTAACTGGTGTCATCCCCTCAGAGCAGTTAATGGGGAATAAGACACAATGGTGTCATGTGAACATGTGAACTTTCTCTTTTCTTGAATCTTGTGGTTTTGTTTAAAGAAGAGCTGCAGTGTGGGTTGAAGTGCAGTTCTTCGAGCAAGTCTGATTGAGATTGGATGAAGCCCAGATAACACTTGTTATGTCTGTGACAAATTTTGAGCAGTCACACTTAAGTTGTCACAAGAAGTGGGCTTCTTTTGTATATCAAGGTTTCTAATGGATTTGCATCAGCAGAAATGAAGTGGAAAAATTCACATTTTTAATTACTGGAATAACTTTATAAAGTAAAGCATTGCCATCTGTTAGCAGTTTTATAGTCAAAGCTCCCCTGGTTGGGCAGAGGGAGATGCCCATTGTGTGCTGAAACTCTTATCTTGGGGAAGCCTTCACTGGCATTTACCAAAAGTGCCTTTTATGACCCAAAGGATTTCAGTACCTGGGAGCCCAAATCTGTGCGGTTACGTACTTCAGAATCTGTGTGCTACCTTTATTTCATAAACCAAGCAAAATTTCTGCCTAAAGTGCAGCGCCTTTGGGAGTATTTCATTAAAACCCTGGTTTTTTAACAGCCCAGTCTCACATATATGTCTTTAAATGTCTCACGGGTTGTTTCATGCAGCTCGTGAGTAGAAGGCAGGCTGCAAATCCAGTCTGTGAGCATTTCATAACAACAGATCTGGATAGCCCTGTCTGCAAGTGAAATGTTTTCCAAGGGTAGATCTGAGGTGCCAGCCACAGTCTGCCTCACATCATTCCTTCTGTAACTTCAAATTAAGCATGTGTTCAGTTTCTCAATGATTAAAGTGCTAAAATATTGATATTATATATGCAGTATTTAAAAATTGCAAATGAATTATTAAGCTGAAACTTTAGACTCTTCCTCCTTCGGAGCTGAAGTCTGTGGTGAATGAATTCCTTTTAACAAGGCCACAGTTGTATGTTGGCCTGAGCCAAAGTTTGACAAGACACATTAAAAAAGCACCTAATTACCCTGTAATTCAAACAATATTATGGAAAGTATTTTCATATTTAGACTCTCTTACTGTGTTTACTCATCCCACTGCAAGTTCACCAATGCATCACTGTACCCTTGCCCTGGTTAATCTGTGTAAACACGGCTTTGAAGAATACTTTCAGGGAATGAATATTGTTAAAGCTTGGCAATTTAAATGATGTTTACTGATTTACTGCCATTAGTGTTAGACATTCATATATTACAGTGAAAAAAAATATTTTTTTTGCCTATTTTGTGGGACTTTTGTAGTGTCAGAGCACATCTGACCTCATGCCCTCCTGGGGATGGGTGGCTGGGTGTTTTGGGGTTTCCTTGTGCTGCCTGTTGTTCCATGCGATTCGGGAAGTTAATGTTACTCTCAGCCTCTGGGAGTTCCCATTTTTCCTTGCTTGGAGGAATGAAGGAGAACCTCTGTGTGTCATCCCACCTCTGATAGCAGCAGATCTCTGAATTTACTCTGAATTTACTCATGCTGCGCCCTTTCAGGCCGTGGAATAATTTGCAGTTGACAGACAGTAAAATTTGACTTTGAAAATTTTGGTTTTTGACCTTTCAGAAAAGTAGAGTGTGCTTCTGTGTACTCCAGGTGTTTTAATACAAATATTACAGTGCTACAAGCTCTTGTAAAATTGTTTTATCACAAGTGTAAGGAGGTGATGGAGATGGCTACAGCAGGATGCACCAGCTGGGGAGCAGTTTCTTTTGAAAGAACCTGTAGCTCAGTAATTTTGCAAAAATTTAATAATGAAAGCACACACATTTCTGTCTCTGTTCCCATGACATTTAAGCCCAGGACATAAAGGCAGGCATTTAGTCCTTCATACTTCAGAGGGGTATGAACAGTCTGTTGAACCACTGCCTGGTGAGAATGAGCTGCCTTTAGGAGCACTGAAATGACTGAACCTCTGAGCCTCATTATGCTGTTTTACCCGTGATCTTCCAAAGCTATTGCTGTTTGTTAATTCATTTGTAAAGCAGGTGTCCTATCTGAAATTCTCTGAACAACCCATCTAGTCAAAGATAAAATCAGATACCAAATAGCTGTACAGTGGAGTACAGAAAACTTTGATATTCAGTAAAATTTACTGAGAAAACTGGTGGTAGGCTTAATAAAAGGCGGTTGATGAAAAGCAACATGTAGCCTCTGATATATAGGACGGAAAGAGATTAAAAAATGGTGGCTTGTAAAATAGTCTAAGGAGGGCTTTTCCTGCATTGTGAGGAACAGCTGGGCTTTGCACGCTTCAGGGCTCCCAATCATCCTACTCAGAGCTTCAGATCAGGGGAACAGCATTTGGAAAAATCCAGCTCCAGAATGGCAGCATCCTGAGGCCTCCCCGTTCTGAGGTGGGGTTATCCCACAGTGCAGACCTTGTTCCAGCTGTGGGAATGAGGGTGAAGCCTTCACAGACGTCTCCAGCTCTGCACTCTGCTGCCGTGGAGTGAGGAGCTGCCTGAGGAGCGCGGGCTGTAGCACCAGTCCTGCAACAGTGGGAGATTATTTCCACTTGAGCTGCAGCAGCTGGTTTAAGCTTCTGCAAACTCTTGCTGTTAGGAAGGGCTGGAGCTCACACAAGTGTGGTGGCAAATACGTGATGCAGTGAGCAGAGGATGGAAGATCCTGGATGTTCCTCCCTTCGTAGAAAGGGAAGCTTTGAACAGATGTGTGTATTTTTAGTATATGCAGGGCATTTCTTTGGAGAATTAAAGTTCTCTGACATGCGGAATAATTGAAGCAATGTCTCTGTCTAAGAACAGAGCAATGTTGTGAGAGAAAATTATTTGTATTTTATGCAAAGTTTTGATCCGAGTGTAAAGTGGTAAATATTTGTAGTAATTCTCCATCTGCAGCAAACTTTTATAACCAGTGACCCATCTGTTTCAAGCTGCTGCTTTGAAACTTTCAAAGTGCTGCATCTCAGCCAGAGCCAATACACTTGGGCATTTATAAATTCAGTGTTTTGCATGATGCATTTAGTTAAAGAAGTGCACCTGACTTACTGGGTTGTTTTTTTCCCCCCTATACTGTAATGTTTCATGGAGTGTATTAATAAATAACATTTTGTTACTTTTTTTTTTGCTGAACATTCAGTTTTTGGGGAAGAAAGCAACCATTTCTAATAAAAGCAACTGATTGTGCTTCATCTTGCAGTCATGACAGAAGCGCTGAAGTGCTTGAAGGGAACAGCGTTGGGCCTTGTTATTAGCATGGAAAACCATAATTATGTTTATAGAATTTGAAGTCTGAAGCTCTTAACTCAAAATCCAGGTTTTGGGTGTTTTTTTTCCCACCTAATTTATGAAAACCTCATGGGAAATCATCCTCCCATCTTCTTTTTGGTTCCCCCCCATCTGCATCATCACAGTTTTGCTTCATTTATTTCCAAAGTTGTTCTTGTCTCCCTCTTTTGCTTCCCCATACCTACAGTACAAACATATAAAGTTCTTTTAGTACTGTTTTTATGGGCTCTATTTTTGGTTTTCAAAGCTTTCAAGGAGTCTCCTGCACACCAGACAACCTCTTACTCATTTTCATTTTTGTCTTCCAGTCATTACAATAATGAAGGTTTAGGAAATGCCTCACCAGCAGCATAAGCCATCAAGTCCAAAGATGTAAACAGATTACAGTTTCACCCACTGTCAGCTTTGTCTGCTCCACCAACATGCTATTTTACACCAGACTTTGGAAATCATTTAGTTGATTGATACAGCAATAAAAGGGCACTTAATAGCAACCAAGATAAAAAGCTTTGCCTAACATTCTTTGTCATGTGATAATAATGATCCTCACAACATTCCAGACCTCCTTAAATGATGAAAGTATTGTACATAAAAATGCTGTCAGAAAAAAACCTCCCTGCACTCTGACAATTCCTGCTAGGCTGAGAGGACCAATTAAAAAAAAAGTTCCTGTTTTCTCTTGTGACACCTGTCATTGCAGGAGAATTTGGAGTTGAGTGAAATCAGAGAAAAATGAACTTTAAAAAAGCGTACTAACCTTTTTTGGGGGTGCAGTTCTTTCCTGCTATGCACTGGTCAGAAAAGGTTAAACAGCAGTCAAAAAAAGCCTGAATATTCTACGGTCTCTTTATTTATTATAACTATAAATTTGGTTGAGCAATACAAGTATTACTTTGCCATAAATATTTTCTAGGTTTTTCTGTCTCAGATCAGATGCAAACATGTACTTTCTCCAGCTAAGGGGCTGGAAACACAAAAGATGTGGGTGGTTAAAGTTTCCTGTTGAGGCAGTTTTCACTTCTCAGGCAGCCCCTGCAGCTGTGGCCATGTGAGATCTCCTTGCCTGGGTCTCCAGTGAAAATGAGGTGTTTGTTCCTCTGTTCTGAATTGCACTTCATGATGAAGAGCAGGGGATGAGTTTGGAGCTGCTGTGTGTGTCTTCGGAGCACATTATAGGCTCTGCAAAAATATTGGATGTAGGGCTTAAGAGATTAGATGTATGAAGGAGAAAAGAATCAATTTAAGATGGAGAATCAGGGATTTTGCTATTCTGGTGCATCCAGTTGATCTCTGCTGGTAGAATATTTCTTGCAGGATTGGGGCAGAAGAAACAGTTGAATGTTGGTGGACTTTTCCTGAGGGGCAGAGAGACTGACAGTAGCACTCCTAGGGCAGAACTGTGGATAAAATCTGTGCTGTTTAATTAGAAGCTCAATGCTTGGTGTGGATGGGTAGTAACAAGATTGCAGAAGTGAAAATCACAATTAAAAGTCACATTCAAGGAGCTCTGACAGATCGGTTTCTGCTCGGAAAGCTGTTCACAATGGAAGGCATCTGCATGCTTCTCCTTTTCCTTTTTAACCTGGTTTACCATCTTGTACTGAATCAAGTCTTTCCCCATATTTCCCCGTGAACCTGCCCAGTTTTCACCATTTTGTGGCTCAACGGATCATTTTGGTATCTACTCCTCGGGGCTTAAAAACATTCCAGGTAATTAATGGGATACGCCTCCTGAAAGTGAGGATTTCTGAGGTAATACCTACAAAATACTTTTTGAAAGGTGACTTAAACTCCTACAGAACGAGTGGGAAAATTCAGAGCTTTGTGTAAAGATTATCTTTAACCTCAGCTGTGTCTGTGTAGTGAAAGAGGAGCTTCTCTGGGCGGAAGGTGCACGTGTGGCCATGACCTGGGTGCTCCCAGTTTCTGCTGGAGAAGCCAATTGCTCTTGATTTACCACTGAGGGCTCTTCCCTTGAGGGCCCTTTATGACCAGTCAGTGCATGTTCATACCCACCCCATCCTCCCAGCAGCAGTGTTTCGTTCTTACAAAAATATCACACGTATCTGTCATGGGCTTGTCTCTAAGTCCTGACATCTAGTCAATAAAAATTAGTTATGTGTGATTCTTCCTCCATCTGCACTCTCGTTTAAGCCAGTTCGCAGAAAATCTGTTAACAAAAGCGCAATTGCAGGGCTGTCAGAGGCTGCAAATTCCCAAATTTCTATAGAGGACATTTAAATATCATATTTTGCCCTTTGAAAACACTGGTTCATTTTTGTTTCTACGCTAACCGCTACTACAAGGTAATTTCCATTTCATAGGGAACACATGATATGCCCAAATGTGGGCTTAAAAAAACCTCTTCCCTTTGAACTTATATTTGTGGAGTTGAGTATCAAACCAGAAGGAAAATGCCTGAGGTGTTAGTGTCTAGCTGACACTGAGTCACACTGCAGGCATAGAATTTTCTTTTTCTTTTTCATTGTAAAAATACAGAACAAACATACCTAAGCATTCCAGTGACTTTCACAGGCATTGACTCAGACTGTACAGTGTTCCATTTGGGGATGAAATAGTATTCTGGTTCAGAACTGGCACCAGTCATATTTAAAAAAAAAAAAAAAAAAAAAGTACTTAACCTGCTCCTAAAGTGTCTGCTGTGCAGAATTATCTGAGACTTGAAGACTTGAAGAGAGAAGCGAGTGTGTATCCTGTTCTTAGACATCTTCACAGATATATAAAAAAATATATAAAAAAATATATATATCACTAATTTATTAGTTCTGAAATGTTTAAACATCAAGCATCATTCTAATTGCTGCAGTTTATAATTGACAAATGTGATTAACAGCACAACAGTGGTTAATCCAGATGCTGCTGCCAGTGCAAGGCTCGGTGGGCGTATGAGCTGCTGCAAATAAATTGACAAACACAGGCGGTGCTGATTTATTAGAGGAAGCTTTTTTTTAATAAGTATTTGAAATTAATAGTTATTCTGTATATTGCAAATGACTGTAAGCTACTGGGACACAAGGTGCCCAGTCTTGGGTGCCCAGTGGGGCTGGAGAGTTTAAGCATCACTGCCTTGAGCTAAGTGGCCTTGATCCAAGATGATTTTGTTACTCCTTCCAAAGAGTAGAAATTAAAAACCAGCAAACATAATTTTAGAAGAAGTGGTTCCCCGTCCTTCTCTACACATCCATGCTACCCCTCACTGAGCTGAACAGTTCAAACTCGTGTTCTGTGAGGATACAGAGCCCTGCTGGATGACTAGAAAAGCGGAGGGGAAAAAAAAGGTTTGGCAGTTTGTGAATTAGCACTGGAGATGGGAAATTATTGCCATTTCAGTTCTTAAGTTGTCACTGGAAAACAGGATTAGAGGAGGAAGGATTTCTCTAAGCCTTGGGAGAAAAGCTTTTGCAGTGGAATATTGACGCAGGAAGAAATGCCTGTATTCTGTGCTGTTAAGCACACTTAGGAAAATTGTTCAGTGCCAGTCACAGTTGGCTCTTCTGATAGTTCTCTTATGTAATTCATAAGAACAATCAGAGGAAGCTGATTTATATGGAAGTCAGCCTTTTTCCACTGTGCCTTTGTAGCTCTCCTTGGTCCCTGTGAGGTGGCTGATGGCAGTGAAGGTGTCCTGGCTCTGGGTGCTCCTGCTCTGGGTACCTGCTGGTGGAAAGCCTGTCCTGCTGTAAATACCCCAGCAGAGGGGTGGAGCTGCCTGGAGAAAGGTTATTTACTTCAAGAATGCTGGCTGGTATTTCCCTGATCTGCCTTTTGTTCCTCTACAGATTATTTTCTTAGGTCTGTTTTTGCTAAGAAAATGTGAAATATCTTCTCTAGAACTTTTTTTTTTTTTTTAATGGTAGTTTCTTTCCAATTTCTGAATGGCATATCAGACACTGGGTCTCATTCATCAGAACTACAAAATGCTTAAATGGTGTGGTGTAAGGAGTAGTAGGATGTTGTCTGTATTGTTTGGAAACAGCTGTGCAGACAGCCATCCAGTGCAGATTGACTAGCTAAACATTATTTCTCAAAATTGACCATTTTTTTAGGACACTGTAGTGGAATTTGGAACATGCTATAAGATTATCTTGCTTAAATGCAAGATGGTAAATCAAAAGGCTCTCTTAAGGGGGAGCAAATGGGGCTAAACCAGTGGCAGTGATGAGATGTTCTCACAGTGATTACTTGGGTTCTCAGGGGAAACTGTGTGGAACTGTGCAATGGAAATAAATCACATTGTGGCACCCATCAGTGTGCTATGGATTGCTTTTCTTAAGCAGGTCTTGGAGTAAGGAGCATACTAAACCCTGAAAGGCTCTTGTCTGGGCGGAGAAAGAAAAGGAACACCTTTAGGATGACAATAGAGAGAGAGAGAGAGAGTGACAGAATGGGAAAGAGAATGATTTGTTTTACCAACACCGAGGTGGAGGTATTCTAAAAATGTATAAAAGAACAGGATAAAGTGTATGTACATAGAATCCATTCATAGAGACTTCTTATTGTTTTTACCCTCCAATCTCCATGTTAATACCTTTGGGTGAAAGAATAAATAATTATTTGTGCTGTGGAGAAATGGTTTTTGGACTCATTCTAATGGGAAGTGTCACAGTGTTGTGGAAGGGAAAGAATTAGAGGTGTTGTGTTAACAGGGTTGGGAAGCAGAGGCAATAGCCCAGAGAGCTATTTTGAGACTGGGTGATTTCATCCAGGGGGAGAAAAGGGCTGTATAATCCCTTCCCCAAACAGGTGAATACAGAGGAGCCAGAAGGAGCCCAAAGATCAGCTCATTCTGTCACTTTTAACACAAATTGGTTGTTTTAACTCACGTGTTAACAAAAAAACTATTGGAAAATTCACGCAATTTGTTTTAATTTTATAATTTGGAATAATTGTGATCAATAAGTAGCCTCCCTTTTGGTTATAAGCTCTCATCACCAATAAAAATTACTTTGTATTGTTCCCCTGGGGTTTTAATTGCATTAAAAAATGATTGGCCCTAATAAACTTCTCCAGTCTGTGATAATTATAATCAAATAAGATATCCATATAAAAGCAGAAAATTATGCTGGAGCAAATGCAATCTTGATCATTAATTAGTGAACTATCAGAGGCCTTGCAGATGGCAGTCATTTGTTGCTTTGCAAACTGAAGTCTGACCATTGCAGCCTCAGCTGTGTGTTGTAAATTTCTCTTTCAGTTATTCCTGCATCAGTAGACATCTCTGTGTTTATCTACTTGGGTTGTGTGTAGCTCCCAGTTGTTTTTCATATGTAGAAATGTCACCAGAGAGGGTATTTGTTGTTTCAGTAAGACTGTGACCCTGCACAGTGCTTTAAAAAGCAGAGAAATGGATAAAGCTGCAGTTCATGGCAGGAAAAACACAGAACAGCAATTCACAGGCAGCGGTAAAGAAGAAGCTTGGCACAAGCAGTGTCTGCAGAAACTGCTGAGTTTTTTGAGTTCTGTGAAGAGGAGTTCACGTTTGGTGGCAGATCGTGCCGTGTTTCAGTGGTAACGTAGGAAAATGAGATTTCTTCCCTGTGAGAGCGGTGAGGCACTGGGACAGGTTGCCAGAGAAGTTGTGGATGACCCTGAAAGTGTTTCAGGCCAGGCTGGAGCAACCTGAAATAGTGGAAAGTGTCCCTGCCCATGGCAGGGATTGGAATGAAATGGTCTTTAAAATCCTTCCAACCCAAACTATTCTATGACTGTACGAAATGAATGAATGAGGAGAGAAGGAAAAATGAAGTGGACTCTGTATTTGGCAGCCAGCAGTGAAATCAAAGCCTCTGTGTTGGGCCACCACGTTTGGTTTTTGTGTGCCCTCCTCACAGGACACGGTGGGAGAATTGATGCTTTGGAGCTCTGGGCACGTTGGTACCAACCCCAGTTCTGCCAACATGGAAATATTTGAAATGAAGTGCAAGTTTAAAGGCACAATATACTTCCCATCTCTGGAGTCCTTGGAGAAATACTGAACCTACAGAAAAATGAATCCAAGGACAGGTGAGCTCATCTGTCAAACCCCTGTGAGATGGTGCCATCAAAAGTGTTGAGAGTACAGCTTTATTTACAAAGAATGCCAGCCAGAACTAAAGATCAGGAGCATCATTAGACCAAATTATCTTAATCTAATGACACATGACTCTCTTGTGTGTGGTATCAAGATAGAATGTGACATTTTTGTCTTACAGTAAGTTCCCCTCTAGTCAAATGGGCATCACAGCTGTCTTTGAGTTGCCGGAAGACTTTGATTCCTAAATCCCATAAAGTGGATTTAGGTCCCAGTTTGCCTTTTATTGATTAGAAAGTTAAATTTAATTGCTTACACAGTGTTTTTTTCCTATTTTACACATTTTATCAGTGAAATACAGGCCCGCATCTTTGACTTCAAACAATTCCATTTACATAATCAGCACATTTTCCATTCTCCCTCACAGTTTACGTATTGGTTGAGCTTGTCTGCCTGCAACGTGATCTGACCACAACGGCTAACCACTCCTCAGAGATAATTTACATTATTATTGCAATATGGATTAGGCATCAGTGGGAAGCGAGTCTGAGTCGATACGGAATTCTTTCCTGTGACTTCTTAAAAGAAATTACATAACAGCCTGATACTCATTTGAAAATTCAAAATGTTTCTGGGCAAACTGAGGTTCATCAATGAAACTTAGCAATTAATTATTCGACATCCAAAACGCAGGACAGAGTTAAATGAAAAATGGAGTAGGAATGTGGACTGTGCTCACCTCAAATTGACATAATAGAGACCAGTTTGTCCCTGTTTCCCTTTGGAAGACGATGCCATGGATGCTTCTGTCAAGTGTCTGCTGGTACTGACACTGCAACCCCCCTGAGTGAAGAACATGGATGTTGCAGGGAGACATATTTTTTCTTGCTGTAAAAGTGTTTTTCTCCTTGAGCTGGCAAACACATACACAAAAATAGACTGGAAAAAACCGAATTCTTGTGCCTGTCCGACCAATTTATTTGTCTAGGGCTTGAATTCCCTGAAGAGAGGAAATATGATGGATTCTGCAGGAAATAGCAGCTGTTCTTCCTCCTCCCTGGGGCATGGTGATCAGTAAACCCCCCCCTTATTTTTTATCAGTGTGATTGGCACCCAGTGTCTTGTTCTAATGGTCCAGCTGTTGAATGCTGTAATCCCTGTTGGCCTGATGGCACATGCTGTTGTTACTGCTGCATGCCCTTTATCTATATTCTTGATGATGGGTTAATATTTTAATGTAGCTTGTATAAGCAATTTCATCATAATGGCATGATTTTGGAGGGTTTTTTAGGGTGACTGTAAAAAGGTGTTTTCAAGCCTCACCAAAGTTTCGATAGGGAAAATCTGTTTTTCCCATAAATTATGAATATAGAAAGCCCTACAGACTTGTTTTTATGGATGGGTTTATTCACATATGAAACTTGAGCAGGGCTTTAACACGTCCTTAATCTAAGGAAGAATTTATAAAATGTTCTTATTAGTTGGTATTTTAAAAAAATTAAATCAGTTTCTATCATAGGTCTCTTTGTTATGCATAGTGTTCTTCAGCTATTACATATGAAATGAAATGAATTACTTAAAAAGATTAAGGTCTGTTGCAATACCCAAGACTCTGAACTTTGTAGTCAGGGAGCCATAGTGACTTGTTTTTCCAAGGCATTGCAGTACCTTATAAATGTAAAGACTGTGAGGGCTGATGCAAAACATCTTTATTTCTACTTACTGAGGCTGATTTATTCCCAAGACTCAGGATTTGAATCTGTCGCATTACAGCAGACACTTGTGTGTTTGCCAGTGTTCTGGCACAGTGCTCTGCCTGGGCTGGTCTGGGGGAACCTGGTTCCCTGTTCCTGGATTTGGGACTGCAGTTTCAGGAATAAAAGCACACAGATCTGTATGGACTGAGAAGGAGAGTCCGTATCTCTAATATGAGTCAAAGTGTTGCGAGGCAAATTTTTTCTCCTCTTGGTCAAGGAGATATCAAGAGATAAATAAATCCAGTTAATTAATGGTAATTTGGCTGAAGCTGTAAGAGGGTCATCACTGTTAGTCCAGATCTAATCATTGTGAAGGAGAAGAGTAACACGGGTAAAGTTGTTACACAGTTCCCACCTTGTACACCTTTCCCTTGCTCCCGTGCATCCTAAGGCTGGGGGTGTCACCTGGGGAGGTGGGAGGGTTGCCAGCATCTGGAATCTTCTCCCAGGAGAAATATGATGCTCATGTTGATGGTTTCTTCTCTAGGATCCTGCAGGAAGCTGTCCTGAAGGGCTAAGAAGATACAGGGAAATGTAGGAGTGCATACACTGTTTTATTCTCCCTTTATTGCAAAGTTTGGTGTGAGGCTTTCTGGACACATGGTGGGAAGCTTCTGCTTTCATAGTCTGGTGCAAACTGATGGCTTGTGGAAATAAATAAGGATATCTGTGGATATGGTGTGTGATCACACATCCGTCATTATCAGGGGAAAATTCTTTGGGCAGCAACTATTATAACCAGGCAAATTTAGATAAATGGAAATGGTGACTTAGTCATCATTAATACTGTGGTTTTGCATGAGTAAAAATGAATGTGGAAGAGTATTTAGTTGCTTAGTTTTCCTGTCAAGAGTGTTTTATTGGTTTAAGTGAGAATACTTGGAAGAAAGGGAATATGGTACAGTGGAGTGGTTTGGGAAGAGTGAGGGGACAACAAAACTAACTGGTCCTTTGGTAAAAGAACCCATGACAGTGCAGCCTACATTGCCTTACAGTGACCAAGCTCGGAGATCAGGAGGTGTTTTCTCTGCTCTTAAGGCATTAAAGTAGAAACAGTGGAAATTTAGCATACCAGCTTTAAGGAAGGATTTTTAAAAAAACACATCCTGGGAACAGTAAATATTGTTTAAAGGAATTGGAATTTTTGCTTGTTTTAAAAAGACCTGAAGTTTATGCAGATTATTAGCCATATACAGCCCACTTTTGCTTTCTGTTTATGCTTTTTGGAACACCCTTTCTATATGTGCAGCAGTATCAAGATTAGGTATAAACTAAAAATCTTTCTGCATCATCGCAGAAGGAATACAAGTCATTTAAGATCAATTTTCAAAGATGATGAATATCTTGAATTTCTAAACTTCAGATAAGGCAGACTGTAAATGTTTTAAACATGTAATGAATATGGATTGCATTTTCTTAGCTCCCTTTTCTTCATTGATTTCTGCATTTGACCAGTCATTTCTCTTTGTATATGTAAAATATATGGCTTACTGTTCAAAGGATCCCAAATCAAATTGGCTTTACTTACCTCAGAATATTCTGAATGAAGTTTGTTATGGGAATCTTAAGAAAGGAATAGACATTTATAATAGAATACTGTTTCCAAGTGGCTTCATTGAATTAAAGAATTCCTAGTGGAATTAAAACTCAATTAAGAGCAGTTATGTCAGTATCCTTAGTGGGAAAGCCAATTTTTCTTATTTTACAGAAGTAGCAGTCTGATTTGTCTACAGCTGAGTGTTCGCCATCTGCTGTGGGTGTAGACAGGTTTCCTGTGGATGGTTACACAAACTCTGCTCTGAACTTTGCAATTCTTTAAACCAGGGTAGAAGACCCAAGAGCTGGATTTCCTTCTGGAACAGCCCGGATAGCCCTCACCATTTTTAAGGGATTTCTTCCTGTAGCAGTGTCTTGTTTTCCTGTGGTGATACTGAATCTTCGCGTACTGGTTAATGAACCAGCTGGGGCATGCTAATGAGCTGGTTCATATGGAGACAGCTTACTCATATAAAACAGCAAAACGAAAAGCCACTTGAAATCTGTGGTTCAGGGTTATTAGCTAAGTGTTTTTATTGCCCTGTTGCCCAAAATCGCTCCTCATTCTGCCTGTCTGCATTACTCTCAGGGGATTTGGGAATAATTAGGTTACCAGATTTCCGTGTTTTGTCCATTCCCTGTCATAACCTGATCTTCAGAAGTATCCCCAGCCTCCATCATGACCTCCAAGGCACTGGAAGTGTCTCCTGAGGGAGGGGTTGGGAGCTGGCTCTGGTATTTCAGAACCCATGGTATGGCAGTCCTGACATTTTACATGTGCTTCTGGTGTGTTGGATACAGACTGAGCAGGAAAACACAGATTGATTCCAAAATGTGAGAAAAATGGGATAATTCGGATATAAATGTCTCACAGCATGTATTTATATGTCTGTGTGTACTTAAATATTTGACATCAGTTATGTGCATTATGCACATTCACACATATATCCTTTTTCTTTTATTTAATAATTCATGATTTTTCTTAATCAGATGTGTCGTAAGATATGAAGGGGAAAGGGATACTTTTCTTGCCTTATCTTTTCTGCCATTGCTGAGCTTGAGCAGGTGTTGGAAGGTTCCTTTGATAGCATCTCCTTTCAGTCAGGACTTTTGGGCTCATCCTCTCCTTTGATTAAACACTGGGGCAGCAACATCTTCTGTCAATATTTAGTAGGTTGAGGGATTTCAGGTGCTATCTGATGAACCTAAATGTGACCTAAATTGAACTGAAACCAGCTTGAGGCTTTTTATCTTCTTGAATCGTGTTTGAAGTGGTGATGGTTCTTGGAGGCGTATTTAAATTAATAACCACTGCATTATCTTGACAATACTGGTGGAGATAATGTGGGATTTCCATTATTCTGGCCTGGTTTTCGATCATTTCCCAGTTACAGTGAGGATGATGAATGAACATCGCCAAGAAATTATATTTTAAAACATTAGTTTTGCCATGTGGTGGCACAGGGGACCAGAGATGATTACCAGGGCTGATGTTTAATTTAAAATTGTCTAAAATTTTTTTACTTGACCCCTTTATATCAAGGTAAACCCGAGGCAGGCTTAGTTTATTCAGGTATCTCAGGCAGTCATGACATCAGTGCGTTAGATTTATTGTGCAGGCTAAACGATCATTTTATACATTCAATAGAGCCACTCAGGACTACAAAAGAGGACTCTTTGCAGCTGGATTTTCATGCAAATATCTTTATTTGTAGTGTAAAACAGTAGAACAGATAGGTGCTCTTGTGCAAATTACTAGCACTGTTTGTAAATATCTCTGCAATTGAAAGCAGCAGAAGTGCCAGATGTGTAATTACATTAGCACAGATATTCTACAGAAAGCTGCTTCTGTGAAACAGAAACAAGCTTAATGTGAAAATCTTTGCTTTTGAGAGCACGCATGCTATGCACATCATTAACCTGTTAATTAAATCTATTAAGGGCTGCATTTTCGGAGGCCTTGTTAAATGATTACTTATGTGCACAAGAATGTCTGTTTTCTAAAAAATCTTCAGTTGCAAAGTGTGGGCTGACATTGTGATAGCAGATGCCTTTGTTTGGATGTGAAATGCACGTACAGCATATGTGCATTTGTAACTGATATTTTCCCTTGTCACCGTTCTTTTATTTCAAAAAGTCAGGGCGTGAGATCTTTTATGGCAACAGTGACCGGATTTCCAAGTTCAAGATTGTTCGGCTCTGCTCAGCAAACAGAAAACCTGACTGCTGCCTGCCACATCTGGTAGTGGTTTTTGAAAGAAATGTGGGGCTGTGCTAGGAAAACCAGCCTCAGGATTAGGTATTATCAGCTGCCTAAACTTCTCAGAGGAGATGGTTTTATCCCTTGTGCTGAAGCTGTGAAAATGTAAGTAAAGGTGTCCATCTGTTAGGATTTCAGTGATAGATGAAGGCCATTCAGAAATGCAAACCCACTATAAATTCAGGATAGTGTGAGCAAAACACCTGCCAAAGAGGTAGCGAAGATCTAGCAGTCTGCTAAGGCTGACTCCTGAGTACTTCAGGGTGCAGTTTGATGTTTGAACACACTTCCATCTTTAACTTACTGGAACTGATGTTCTTCTTGCAGCTTTCTTTATTTCAGTAGTGCAGATATTAAAAAAAAAAAAGCATCCCAAACTCTGCCCCTTCTCCTAAACGTGCTTGTTCCCAGCCTGGAGCGTGGGTTAACACCTTGCAGGACTTGAAACTCTTGGGCTCCTGGTAAGGGCCTGACACAATTTATGGCCCAAACTATGGTACTCTCTTCTCTGTTTATCCTTAGAGCATTACTGGCTTTTGCTCCATGGAATCAATCTCAGCTGGGAAAGGAAAAAACTAAATTAAAATTAAAACTAGTCGAAAAATTCATGGGTTAATACAGCTCCTTCATACGATCCCTGGATCTCAGTCTGGCCTGATGTTCAGATCTTGATCTGACCATATTTTGCTCTCACCTGCATGTGCAGTCGTTTGGAATGATGCCTGGCAAAATCTGTCTCCAGATGGGATGGAGATTTTTCTTTCTTCACCTACTCATCCAGACATGATGTGCTTGGTTATATTTTGTAATTCTTGGCACAAGATTCCCAAGATTTTTCTTATCTTAACACCTGCAAGCCTGAATGAGGTAATGTAATCATGTTCCCTGAGTGCAAACTGAAGCATTTTAGTATTCTGTTCTGCTGTCAAGAAGCAGAATTTATGATGTGATGGGAGTTATTTCAATTAGGACATTATTTTCTTCGTTCTTGCTTTCCTATTACATTAATTAATTTCCCCCCTCTCCAAATTGAACTTTTGTGAACTGGATTTAGCTTTTTGGGGGGGTTTTTGGGTTTGGTTTTGGGTTTGTGTGTTTGTTTTGTTTTAGCATGTGCCATATGCCTGTCCTTCTTCCCTGAAGGGGAAACCACTGGCATCTCAAAACTTTTCACCCTGCTATGCACTGGAAACTGGAGCTCTTTGTCCCTCTCAGATTGCTCAGCCACCCTCCTGTCAGCAGCCAGTGCTCCCAGTGTCTGTGGGACAATGACATTGATTTACTGCTGGAGAACACTTATATTCCACATTTTGGCATAGCTTCTCACTTGGTTTATTCCTGTACAGCTATTTCCACACAACACAGCGACTTGTGCTTTTCTAAAACGCTTTTCCTCGAGAATGTGGAGTATCTAGAGTAAATGGAAATTTAATTATTAATCATTGAAAGGGGATAATTAAATATGGACTGTAAATAAAGTGAAAATGCCCAGTAAAAGCAATTTGTACAGTTCTACAATAACCTCGGTCCAGTTTCTATAGAATTGATAATGCACATGTTTAAAAATAGAACTTTTCACATGAATTAATTATGCTGTTGCCAGGGAATTGTTATTATAGGTGTTCTCCATCTTTGCAGAAATACCAATTAGCAGCAGTTGGGCTCCATGGGGCTCCTGCCCATTGTATAGCTCTTCTATAATGTTTATTAGGAATAATGAGTGCCCCATATGGTTGAGAAGGTATTTCTGTAGAAGTACCTGATGTCTGTGTTTCACCTTTGCTGTTCCAAGCGCTGTGGGCAGCCCCACTTCTGCTCCAGAGCAAGGGGACAGGGCCTGCTCCAAGTGGGGCTCACCAGAGGTCCCACCTGGAGAACTTCCCCAGGAGGACACACCTGTAGGTACATCAGCTCTGCAGGAGGCTGAGGGACAGGTGAAGCAGCTCCTCTCTTTCACCCCAGCCACACTTGGTAGCACCTCCATGAGCAGCTCTGGGTTTTGCGTCCTTTACCATCACATATTGATTGCTGCAGTAGCTGAAAATGTATGTGGGTTCTGGGCTGTGGTGGGTTATAAAATACGTAACTTGGAAATAGGATGAAGTTGAGCAGAAAAATTATAGTTCTCCCTTAAAATGATGTCTGGAGGGGGATGCATGTATTTCTGTGATAATGCGCTTGTGAAGTAAATTTGGATACTTCAGAAAGGTTTTGCAGGTGTGCAGATTGCTGTATTATTTCACAACTTTTTTTCTCTGAAACAGATTTTAATTTTGCTGTTATTTCAATGAACAAACATAATTTAGGCTTCATGAAAGGGTAAGAAAATTAGAAACCGCAGTTGCCACAATTTGGAAGAGAGGTTGGGCTGTATCTTCGGTGTTTTCTGGGTAATGAATTATTACAGATCTAAAGTAAGAATTCTCTGTGTGTCTTGGAGCTCGAATAAGCAGGTGTTGAACTGGTGCCAGTGCGTCCCCCCAGCTGTCCCACCAAGGCCTTGTCTCAGAGCAGTGGACCTTTGACAGAAAGTGTCTTACCGTGGTTCTCTCAGGAGTCCATGAGTGCCAGTCTTCACTGTCTTCATGAGTTCTTCCCTGTGAGGGTGGGGAGGCCCTGGCACAGGCTGTTCAGAGAAAATGTGGCTGCCCCATTTCCCTGGAAGTGTTCCAGGCCAGGTTGGACAGGGCTTGGTGTTACCTGGTCTAGTGGAAAGTCCTGCCCATGGCAGGAAACTGGAATGAAATGATGTTTATGGCCCCTTCCAACTCAAACCATTCCGTGATTTTATGATCTTGGTGATGTTTGCTGAGGTTCCTTGTGAAGATGCAGGTGAGGTGGACTCTCCAGAGCTGAGTGCATCCCAGCTGGGCTGTTAGCAGAACGTGGACGTGGGGTGACACCTGGGCTTTGCATGCTTGAAAAATATCTCAGAGTGCTACCCATGTGAAGGGCAGCAAGGGGAAGGCAGTGTGTGGGAAAAGCAGAAAAAAGTCTGTGTGAAGCTTGCTGGTATGAAAGCAGTGGTGTAGGGAGCTGTATCCAACTGGAGAGACTTCTGAATCACCCAGTTCCTGGAGCCAAGTAAGAAATAACCCCATTCCCAAATCTCTCTCTCTTCCTTCTACTTCTCTGCAAATATCAGAGTGGATCTCCTCAACTCCTTGTTTCATTGACTTTGAAGGGAACTGAGATTTCCTGTGGACTGGAGAAAAGATTTAAGTGTAACTGGGGGCTAGCAATGTGTCCAGCACTGCCCATGGTTCCCCCATGGCCCCCACTGGTGAACCACTGTTTGTGTTACACGAGGTGCTCTGTAACCTGTCTTGTGTTGATTCTGGTTTTGGATTTTTTTTTTTTCCCCACTGAGAAATAACAGTTCCTGTTGGGGATTACAAACCCCAGAGTCAAGATGGAGTGACTGAAGAAACATTTCTTTTGCTCTTAAGGTTACATTTACAAACACCATACAAAGGCTATTATGTTTTAAAAAGAATTGGTTTCCATAGATGTTTGGAATTCCAAAAAGGCCAGAGTTTGATTATAGCTATTTATAATCCAGTACTGAGGTGGTTTTAATCTCACATGCAGTAAACAATTTAGAGTTGTAATCTCTTGATAAGATCTGTTTGTTCTTTTTCTTTTTCAGTACATAAGCTTATATACATTTTGGTATAAGCTTAAATGTATATATCCACTGCTGTCAAGGCCAGAAATCTGTTCTCACAGACCCTCAAAATATGTTGGATGAATATAGCAGAAATGTGTGGGGGTATTTTTTATTTTTCTGTTTCTTAATTGAGAGTTGAAAGGAAAGAATATTTTTCCCTGGGCTGTCTCCGGGGTGTGGGCACATGATTGAGTAGCTCAGCTAATACCGTTTACATTAGTTCTTAATATTGGGAAGTCCTGCCTTCCAGTGCCAAGGGGTTAGTAAATCTCTGTATTTTCATAAACAGCAGTGTTCATTACATTCTGCTGCAGAATGTCTTTCTTGCTGGAGTGTGTCTTGAGTGTTACAGCATATGGATAATAAGGGAAAAACCTGAAATGTAAAATTGGAACAAACTGCTGCATGGCTGTAAGTCACTAAATTTCACATTTATTCAGATCTGAAATAAGATGAATAACTAAGCTGCTGAATTGCTCATTTGTGTAGGTCATGAAAGTTTAAAAAAGTGCTGCAGATATTTAAAATTAATTCCAGGAATCAGAGGAATTTTTTATGCCCTGTGTGACACACTGCAGATAGAACAATCGTCTTTTGTATAGAATCTTTCATAAGATTATAGTACAAAGGGATTTAATGAATTGCTGTTAATAATAAACAGGGAAATAATTGAGACAGTTAAGAACAGGCTAGGAAAATAATCTATATTTTGGCTGAGATGTGGCAGTAGGTGCCGGGCAAGGAGGCAGGAGGGCTCTTTTAGAAAGCAAGGGAATGGGCAGTTCAGCCAACTACAGCTATACTAACATTATATTATGAAATACATTATATTATTTCATGTATTATGGAATACTGAAACATCCCAGATCTGGTGTGCTAGACTCCAAAGATTTTAGCCTGTTTAGTCTGCAAGAAAAGATGTGCCTGTAGTATCCTTATCTAAATCTTTAGAATTACTTTTTTTGGCATGATATGCCAAGAACCACAATGCCTATGTATCATGCCAAGAAAAATAAAAAACATTCGTGAGGAACTGTGTTGTAGCTTTTATGATCTTCAACAGCCTTGGCACATGAGAAATAAATATACGTCCAAATCTCATAAAACATACATAATTCTCATAAAATTACATTAAAATTACATAAATCTCATAAAGCAACCAGTTATTCTGATGAACCTTATTCAGTGGAATTTATTTTTTGTCTCTTGCTAACAGTGAAGATTAATTAGCTGTAGTGCCATTAGGAATAGGCTCATGTGTTCTCTGAGTCAGTTGTTACCTGTTCTCAGAATTCACAGGCTGAGTTGGAGCTTTGCACTTCCCATAACCTTGCCCTGGTGGAAGGATGACATTCAGAGGGATTCTGGAATGTTTCAAGCAGAAGTATTCAATTAAAGTGGATGCTGCAGGGATTTTGGGGAGTTATGTCATGTCTGGTGGAGTTACTCTTCAGTAAATGAAGTTACATGTCTTTGTTATGATGGATAAGAATTAGGAGATTCTGTTCAAAAGCAAGTTGTTAAGGTCTTGAACAATTGCTCCTAAATTTGATAATTAAACTGAAAGAGAAGGTAAAAATGGGTAGAAAATATGACTATTCCAGTGGGTGTCCATTAATTTTTTCAGTGTTCCTTCACTGGAGCATATCTATTATCTGATACAAATTACTAACACAATATTCTATTTTACTGATCGCTCCTCTTCTGCTAAGTTTGCAAATCAGAGCATAGCAACAGGGACAGAGTCATTGTGGGAGATGTTTATTATTGAATGAATTCTTCGATGGTGAAATGGTTTCAATTAAGCTAAAATGTCACAATAAACAGAGCATAATTATTCTAGCAATTCTTATGAAGTAATAACATACTTACTAAGCAGCTTTTATTGGGATACCTCTTCTAAGTTTGGTGTTCAATGGTGTTTTATTTTGTCTGTACAGTGTAATTATTGTCTGGATAGCCTGCTTGCCCTATGTGTGTGTGACCTGTGTGTCAGAGAGCAGATGTCACTGCATCCTTTTCAGACACAATTATGGTGCAGCTGTAGGTAGGTCCTGCAGGCAGGAAAAACAAGTCAGTGCACAGTGCATCAAATCAACTCCAGTTGCTGTGTTATTGCATGTTTTGAAAGGGGTTAGAGAAGCTGTACAGGGTGATAGTACAGCTCTTTCTGGCTGATAAAAGATGAGAAACAGAACAATGTCTAATTTTGCTTTAATAGATTGTCTTGACTTACTAATCCCTTTCATGTCATTGCTTGTAGTGTTACAGATGACCTGAAAGAAACAGTGGGATGTCTTTGTTCACAGTTGTTCATAAACAAAGGCACCTCATCTATCTGTTACGATTTTTGTGTGAGCCCAGCAAGTTTTGTTTCACTTCTCATTTTTGGAAATAGTGATTTGGTTGAACTTCTCTTTGGCTTGGCTGACTAACAGGTTGATTCATGCTGCTGTGTGTTTATTGGTACTGAGCAGATCTCAGTGCTATTTATTAGTGAAAACCTTTTTGGGTTTTTTTTGGCATCCTGCTGGAGAAAGCCTTGCTTTCAGTTAAATGCTCCTACATAGGGAAACCCAGGTTGAAAAGGACCACAGGAGGTCATCTGGTTAAACCTCATCACAGAGCAGGTTCAGCACTGAATACACGCCAGGTTTCTCAGGGTTTGTTCAGTCTGATCTTGGAAACCTGCAAGGATGAGGTTCTGTTGTCCTTTGGGGCAGCCTGTTCCCGGGGTTATCATCACAGCAGTGAGGTTTTTCCTTACACCCAGCCTGGAGCCTCCCTGTTTCCATGTACATGCAGAGTTTCTTTCTCCCATCCGTGTCCTGCTGTGATCAAACATCTGATTAGGTCACAACACATAGGACACAGACTATCAATCCTTTATCTTCATATTGTTGTACTTCCTATAGACAGATCACTGTGACATTAATTTCCTTTTGTTTAGTCTTTTTCTTTAATTACCAGTGGCCTTTCATTCTAGATGGGGAGTTTTAAAGCATGTTTCTGAAATTCAGGCTTCTGATGCCTAAATTCCAGTGGGTTTATAACACAGTTAATATTATAATTCACATTGTGCTGAGATGTTTCTTTTAATTGACTCAGATGTATTTTGAGAAAAGTGTAAATTTAATATGAGCCTTCTAAAAATAATTAAATTCTAATTACAAAGTGGACTATTGACTAGGAAGTATTTACAGCTTTCTCCTCATTTAAGCTACTGAACAGGATATTTAACTAAGCAGTGAAACATTGTGGATAAGTTTACTGCCACGTCCTGAGGAGATTGTCAGGAAGTGAAAAAAAAAATCTATAGTAATGGGTTTTGCATCTGATTTTTGGCTTTCTTTTTCATCCCTCTTTTTTGAGTATGCCAAGAGCAGGCTTTGTTTTTAGCATGTTTGCCAGGGAATAATTGCAAATTGTAACGTGTCTAACGACAGTGTAATTACTTACAAGTTCTTGCTTGGGTTTTTTTTTTTTTTTTTGTAATTTGTCATTCTAAATTCACGTCTGACTTTAAATAATGGCTAGTTCTTGCTTCTGGCTTCAGCTGAGTGTCTCACTCCTGTGAGGAGTGGTCATTCTGCTGTTCATGAGTAGAGCAGTTCATGGGCAGCACCCAGGAGCGTATAAAAAGTACTGAAGAGAAAAGTTCTGTGCAATAGGGAAAGATCAGTGGTGAGTTTGATGAGTGATTTCCTCTGCTACAACTGCTTGGCATTCCTCCATGGGGGGGTTTAATGTTATTTTTAATGCAGTTTACTGTCTTAAGAAATAGTAAATCCTTGATTGGTTTAATGTGTTTCAAGGGCCTATTGATGTGTAAAATACTGTTCTGTTCAATGCTAAAGGGAAATAATTATTTTTAAATTTTTGCTTTAAATAAAACTGGTGAGAATGAAACTTCTCCTTTACGGAAACTTCCACATCTCAAAAAACTAAACCGCCTTTGCTGAAGTGCTGCAAAGAAATAAATAAGATCATGATACAATTAGGTTGTGATGCCTAATCATTGTTACTTTTCTCTGTTAATAAAAAGCCACCCAGGAGTTGAGGTCTGAATTTTGACTGTTACCTTTAGATGACAGTATTTACATAATCTGATGTCTGGTTTCAAATCTTGGTGGCATTAGAAAAGAATATTCTGTTAGATCAAGGTGAAGTACCAAGGACCAATGTTTAAGTTATCAATGGATCTCTTCCCTGTAACTGAACTTCAAAAGCATATTTAAAGATTTCTTTTTTTTTTTTTTTTCACTTAGTTTTTAAGCACACTGGATTCTGTTGACAGCCTGTAATTAGTTTAGGACAGCTTGTAGAGCACACTGGAGTTTGATGCTGCCTTTTCCCATTCAAGATACCTGTCATGGCTGAGTCCTTACCTTGGTCTGATGTCTTTTGGTGTGAAACAGAGGCATAAAAGGGACAAAGATTTTTGCACATAGCCTGAGGGATTCAGCAAAAGCTGGAGCTGTCTAAACCTCGAGGGCTCTGCAATCCCCTCTTGCCCCAGCCTGTCCACCACTGCAAAAGGTGCCTGACTGAGGGCAGAGCTGCAGCCCTGGCCTGAAGAGGAACATGGGATCTATTGAAAAAGAAGTTTAGTTATATCCATTTCCTATCTGCTTTCCTTCCTTTCCTAAAGAAATAAAAATAAAAATCAGGAGTTTTTATTTATTTACTTTCATTTTTCATTACACGATGTCAAGCCCCTGTCTCTGGAGGACCAATTCCTCCAATTCACAAAGAACAAGGGGACTGCCAACAAAACCACCACTGCCTGAACAAAATACCTGGGATTATAATTGCAGCTGGTATTGGACTGGTTTTGGCTTTTGTGTGCGTTTGGTTTTGTAGTATGAACATGTAACTGACTCCGGTAGTTTTAAAATCGATTTTTTTAAAAAAATTGACTGCAGTAGCGTTGCTTAATATAAATCAACTCATTTGTCGCAAGTTCATTGAAAGCTGCAAGCCTCGAAAAAGTAGAAAAGATAGGGCAGTTGCAGTGTATTTTCAGGCAAGAATTACATATGCAGTGTTTGTACTGAACAAAATGTCTCTTTTATGAGGTATTGGAAAGTTTTTAGACTTAGGAACAAGATAACACCCCCTTGAGATGATCATCAAAATCCCTTTAATAGTTAAGATTCGGCCTGAGTGCTTTTCTCTACCTTTGCTCTTCAGTTTGCCAGCAATTTTTTACTTTATAGCCATCATTATTTTTTTTTGATTTGGTGGATTTTTATTGAATAATATTTTCACAGACAAATCGTTCTGTTTAGCCTTGTCTGATTGCTTTCACTTGCAAATCCTCAAGATTCATAGATTACATAGGCATGTTCATGTGCTCCAAAACTGAAAATGACATTGCTGGGGTTTATTTTGGTTTAATTTCTCCTCCAGAATGATGGCTTTGCCACCTCTCATAGTGCCACGTGCTGCAAGTGGAAATGATTTACTCCGTGTACCTTGAGGGTGATTATTTTCATGTATTTATCCTCACTGGTTTATCCCTTTTGGATGGTGATTCTGTGGCTTCCCAGTGCAGTTTATTCTGTTGACTAATTGCTCTATTAAGACTGTTTTCCTCTTATCTAACTTGACTTTCTTTTCCTATTAGATGATTGTTCTTTTATGATCGCTTTTGTATTAATTTGTACAAATGAAATTAAATATTCATTTGGGATGAATTTTACTGCCGCAGAAATTAAAGGCTTGCCTTTAATTCGAAGCACTCTGAGGCATTTTCTTTTTTCCCCCCAAATTTCTCCGAGTGATTCAGTGATGTGAGCACGCTGGGAGAAGCGACTCGCTGCCTTTAGGAAGCATTTAACTAGTTTTAGGGGCCAGCTGGTAGTTATTTGCTTTTTAATACAGACAGGATATGGATTATAGATTTTATATATGATTTATATTTTTCTAACACATAAAGATAGGAGAATGGGGAGCATTTAAATTCAAAGAGGCAGGATTTACGTGAGATGTGAGGAAGAAATTCTTTAATCAGAGGGTGCGGAGGCCCTGGCACAGGTTGCCCAGAGCAGCTGTGGCTGCCCCATCCCTGGAAGTGTCCGAGGCCAGGTTGGATGGGGCTTGGAGCCACCTGGGATAGGGAAAGGTGTCCCTGGACATGGCAGCGGTTTGGAATGGGATGAGCTTTACGGTGCCGTCCAACCCAAGCCGTTCTGACTTTGTGGCGTTGTGGTTGTGTGATGCAGTGCCGGGTGTCAGGACAGATCCCGGGGAGCATTTATTCCATGGCGTTTCTCTTGCAGGTCACTGGGGCCGCTGCATCGGGGACTGCGGCTCGGGGGGCCTTCGCAGCCGGGCCGTCTGGTGCACCCACGCCGAGGGCTGGACCGCGTTCCACGCCAACTGCGACCAGCAGGACAAACCCGAGAGCCAGCGGAGGTGCTTTAAAGTCTGCGACTGGCACCTGGAGCTGTTCGAGTGGGAGGTTTCGGGATGGGACAGGTGCGGGCTCGTCCCGGCCGCGGGTGCTGAGGCGGGAGCCGAGGATTGTGTCACGGCACAGCACGGGCTGCAGCGCCGCAGCGTCCGCTGCCTGCAGAAACTGAACCGGACCGTGGTGTCCGGCGAGATCTGTGAGTATTTCAGCCCCCAGCCGCCCGCAGAGCAGGCCTGCCTGGTGCCCTGCCCTCGGGACTGCGTCGTGTCGCAGTTCTCGGGCTGGTCCCCGTGCGGCACGGGCTGCGCCGGCAGCCTGCAGCACCGCCGCCGGGCCGTCATCGCCCCTCCGCTCTACGGCGGCGCCCCGTGCCCCAACCTGACCGAGTCCCGGGCCTGTGCGGCTCCTGCCTGTCCCCTCGGGGAGGAGGAGCACACCTACAGCCTCCGCCTGGGCCCCTGGGGCGAATGCCGGCTGCCCCAGCCTAAGGACGTGGAGCTGGCGGGGAGGACTATGCTGGATTTGGGGTCGCACTCTGGAGAGAGAAGCTCGGCCGGACCTGCCGGCTCTCATCCCCACCACCATGCCGGGGAGGTGGAGATCGGCTACCAGACCAGGCAGGTCAGGTGTGTCAGGAGCGATGGCAAGCACGCAGCGCTGAGGTAAGGGTGATTCCTGCTCTGGGTCTGTGTGATGGAGCACCTGGCTCTGCCTGGCAGCGTCACAGTGAATGAGCCCCGTTCTTGGGTTTTCAATGGAATTTTTTATGTGTTTTCTTTATGAACCTCTTCTTGATTTAATTCCTTTCTAGCATGTGTTGAAGATTTTGCGTTCTTCTATGATTTGCGACTGTTTAATTCGTTTTGTATTTTTAATAATTCTCTTCTAGGTCTTTGTTGTTGTTGTTGTTTTGAGGAAATGGAAAAATGGAATTATATATCACTTTGTGCTGTTGCTGGGCCCTGGCTGTGGGAGGGGGAGGTTTCATTCTCGGTCATGTACCGCATATATTTGGTATAAGAGGCTAAGACTGCATCTGCTTAAACTCCTTCGTTCTTACAAATCAATGCAGGATGAAATAAGTCTGAAAAGTTTGGCCTTGTGAATATGCTGGAAGATATATTTGGAAAGAGGTCAGTGGGTAAATCTGGGATTGTCGTCCTTATTGAGGAGCCTTCCTGCCTAACTCTTGGCTCCTGGTACGGGATAGGGGACTGGCATGCCCACCTTTGATGGAGGTTGTTGATTCTGTCCTTATCTAATGATTTCTCTTTGTCTATATAGGTTACTTTGCCGTAATTTGAGTGTGAAGGTTACAGTAATACGCAGGAAATAATGGAAAGATTTATTCTTTCTATTTCTCACATTTAAATTTAAGCTGAGCTCTGCTGTTTGACTTCAGGTTGGATTTGGGTTGGTGCCAGTAGCTACAGATGACTGATAAATTGATTGACTTCTGAGAAAGTCAGAATTTCTGGAGATCTTACTGTGCTCTGGTTTTCAAGGAAATTGGAAGTTCTTGAAAAATCCCGCTCTTGAATTTTGCAGAAATCAATCTGTTTCTCAGTAATCCATAGCTGCTGGCGCCTGCACAAACTCAAATGGGAGAGATAAGGAGTTATTTTACATACAATTCTCTACCCCTGTTAATTTCTGCAGTGATCTTGCACACACACAGAGGTGAAAATACGAATTCTAACCTTTTTTCTTACCCACTCCTATTACACCCACAGCCAACTATGAAGCATTTTTTTATCAGTCGGAAAAAGTCAAGCTTTGTGAAATGTTTCAGCAGTTTCTAACATCTTGACTTTTTACTCATCTCTTAATATATGCTGATTCTAAATATACAGATTTTATGCTCATGTAGCTGCTTGACTTTAATGGAGTCACTTGTGTTTTATTCCACAGTGTGACCAGCAGCAGGTTTGTGTCTGTTAACACTTGTTAGCTTTCTCCTGCCTCTTGTATCTCATTCCTTATCAGAGGCTCTGGGAAGGGGATCCTGATTTTGTTAAAATTTCACTTGCTCTGCCCTCACACACTCACTGCTGTATTTCCTCTAAGAATGGAAGCTTTCTATAAATGTTTCCTCTTCTGTGTTATACATTGAATTTCTGGATGCCAGTGCAGAGTGTGCTGGGAACTTTAGTTTTACTGACAATCCCTGATCGAGCTGTCTTCTTTCTTGTTCCTTTCTGGGTTTTTTGCTGATCTAGCCCCCTTTTTTTGGGAGTGTACAGCTCCATTAGCCACCTCCTGGCAGTCTTTTTCTGCTGAGCTTGTGTCTCAGATTTACTGCAGAGCTGGGCCTGACCCATCCTTTGCTCTTACTCTAAATGCAAGTGCAAAGCCCATTGATTGAGTAGAGGAGAAAAGGTCACGTCATGTTACAGCATCCAGACACTCACACACTTTTCCCTTCTTCTTTGCACCTAAAATTCAAAGCTGGAAATCCAGCCCAAAATCCAGTCTGTGTTTAGTTCCAGGGTTGGAGTGTCACAGATATCAAATACTCCTGACAGTGACTCTCTTTAAGCAGCCCCTGGTAGAGTCCTCCTTGTTTTTGTTGTGCAGCAGATTTGCTGCTGTTCTTCTGAAGAGTGGCCCCCGTCTTACAGATGTTGCTTTACCCCAGCAGTGGTATTTTGGCTACTGATAAAGAAGAGTAAATGCATTTGCATAACCCTGTAGTGGGGGCTGGCAGGCAGCCAGGTGTGTGCTGTAAACCAGGAAAGAAGTGCCTTATTTGTGCTCCTGCATTTTCCTGGCCGACGTTTCCCGTTTCTAAGCAAGCACCACTGTAAATTAAACTTCTGTAAAACTGAATATCCCGAGATGTGCTTTAACTGTGGGCCCTGAGCTGCTGGTCTGCCAGGGCTTTGCCTTCCACCACTGCCCAGTTCTTGCAGGTAACAGGAATGGTGAGCTGAATGCCACCAAGGGCCACCAGAGCAGAGGGGCCACGTCCTCATCCTGCCTCCTAATTTATAATGAAATGGCAAAGATGCCTAATTTATTACCAGGGTTATTTAATTTACTGGTGTCTGACAGCAGGGCTGTAAATAACTCTCTCTTACTTGGAGAGGAGCATAAGCATGTGGAAGCCTGGACATGCTGTGTCAGGGGCACAGAGATGGGGACGTTTTTGATAAAATATCTTTTCAGTCTGGAGGTTCCACTTTTCTCAAAAGAGAAGGAAAAGGGACAAAGGAAGAGGAAAGTGAGGGACAGACCTTTTTGAAAACACCTGAAATGACAACAATTGAACAGCCAAACATCAGTAGGCTTCGAGACGGGTCCACTTTTGCTCAGAAACTATTTTGCTGTAGAAACATTATATTCATGAAAATAAAAGATATAACATCAAAACAGCATCCATAGCTATGGATCCAATTTGAACCTTTTAAAGAGTTTCTTTATTTAAAAGGTTGGATTTTTTTCCATACTATTTCAAATAGAATTCAGGTTTCTTTTCAGAAAGATGTTTCAGTTTTGCCTTAAGCCTTACATCCAACAACAGATTCAAACATAAGCACTTTCATGCAGTAAAAAAAAAACCCCAAAAAATCACCTCTGAAAAAGGTGCAAGAAATGAATGTGAAAGAAATTCTACTCTTTTTGTTTTTCTGTCTTGTCACAGTTGTAAAAATCTACAGAATAATGATACAAAGGCACTTGAGTTTTTCTTTCTTTCTTTCTTTCTTTCTTTCTTTCTTTCTTTCTTTCTTTCTTTCTTTCTTTCTCTCTTTCTCTCTTTCTCTCTTTCTCTCTTTCTCTCTTTCTCTCTTTCTCTCTTTCTCTCTTTCTCTCTTTCTCTCTTTCTCTCTTTCTCTCTCTCTCTCTCTCTTTCTCTCTTTCTCTCTTTCTCTCTTTCTCTCTTTCTCTCTTTCTCTCTTCTCTCTCTCTCTCTCTCTCTCTTTCTCTCTTTCTCTCTCTCTCTTTCTTTCTTTCTTTCTTTCTTTCTTTCTTTCTTTCTTTCTTTCTTTCTTTCTTCTTTTTTTTTTTAAATAAAAGGTTGTTTAGGTTAGACACTAAATTGCCATATAGTAAGATAAATATGCATGGTAAGATATTGAAATCCTAAATAAATTTAACCTGATTTTCTAACCTGATGTGCTCAGCTAACCATACTGAGAAGTTAAAGTCAGGAGCAAACAGTTATAAAGTGTTTTTTTATTGTTATTATTTGGATTAGGAGTATTTTATGTGTATATTTCTTAAACTCTTCATTCTATGTGTAAGATGACAACAGTGATATAATAGATCTGGATTTGGGTTTCTGTTTACTTTACTTTGTAAGTGAAAATTCAGGTCAAACTCAGTCAAGGGACAACCCATCTGTCAAGGCGGAGGTGGAGCAGCATTCAGCTCTTTTGTTTGCCTCTGTTATTTAAATTTCCATTATCCGTTTCCTAGTGGATTGTGCTTAACCACTTTGCTGTTGTAGGTTTTGAGGAAAAAAAAATATTTGCAGTTTCAGTGTTGACATTTTTCTGTTCTCTGGATGAATACAGAATTCTACAGTCCAGAGGTGAAAATGCTGTGCTGTAAAATGCTACTTGATGCTTGTGATTCCGATCTGGGAGAGAAATTCTATGTTCACATTCCTCCTGGCAGATGTAGGAATCAAGCCTCAGTGCTCAGGCTTGAAAACAAATCCCAGAGCTGCTGGAGAAGAAGGATATTTTATTTTCTAATGTTCTTTTCAAAAGTTTTGTCTCTCATTTCTTTTGCTTTTATTTAAAAGCACAAGAAACAAAGGAGCAGCGATGGCTTTTTAAATTTCCATTTTATTGGTGAGGCGTTAGAATAGGCTGCTCAGGGGATGGTTCAGAAGGCGTGTGGATGTGGCACCTGGGGATATGGTTTAGTGGTGGACCTGGCAGGGCTGGGTTGATAGTTGGACTCAATGATCTTAGAGATCTTTTCTCCCCTTAACGATTCCATGGTTCGATGATTTTAGAAGTGGTGTCCAATAATAGCTGCATTTTTTCTCCTGTTCCCAAACTGTGCTGGGAGGCAGCTGCCTCTGTAACCCCCAAGATCTCAGAGTCTGCCAAGGTAGTGCAAATGGAAGCCAGCACTTATTTTTAATTAAAACAGAGGATCTGGTGCATTAAGTTCTGGAAACACCAAAACTTCGACATCTTTATTGACGTTTGTTTGGATTAGAGGTCTCCCAGTTCCCTTTCCCTTAGGTCAGTTGTATGGCAGGCAAATATTCCATCTTCATCACCCACAAGGGGCTGATGTTTCTTCTGCCAAAGAAACCTCTGCTGCACAGGTGGAATATATGGTATCCAAAAGAGCCCTGGCAGCATTTGAAGACCCTAAAAATACATTAGGAATTTCTCAGAAGTGTGCCTGTTAACAGTGATTGCCAGTTTCTAAGGGAAATAAGTGTTTTGATGCTGTTGGAAACATGGCAAGACTGTCCATTATGAGATGTTTATATTATTGGCCAAGTGCAAAGAGCAGGTAGTGTGTATTCTAGCAGCCTGTAGGGCTGGGTCTTTGATTACAGAATAGAAGATACTAAAGAAGAGAAAAAATGGAAATGGGTTGATGACGTAGCGCATTTCAGGATTATCTTGCTCTGCAGCACGTGGGTTTGGACATGAGTTCCCTGGTCAGGCGTGACACTTCCCAGAGCTTGGCTGTGGACATGGTACCCTGTGCTCCTGGTGCTGCCTCTGTGCCAGCAGCGTGGCCATGGTGACAGCTTCTCTGTGTGCCCAGTTACTCTGCAGATGATCCTTCCAGTGTGAAAGGTTTAACAATGACCGCCTGTCTCATCCTGTAATATAAGGAAATGCATTTGCCCGTGGTTCTGAGTGCCTTGGTACAGTTGGGCAGGGAAAGCAGGGGTGACTCCTGTGCTGTGCCCAACCTGATTTACTGGTGCACGGCTCCTGGGTGGTGTTGCTGCTTTTTCCAGCTGCTGGAGCTGTTCCCACTCATTCCCGTGTGGTGGATGTGATGGCTCTGTGACTGCAGGGCATGGAGCACAGGCACTGAGCTGTTGGAAAATGAGCTGGTTTTGGTCAGTTGCTTTTTGTCCAGAGCAGGAAGGTGATGTGGTTCAGCTCGGGGCTGCCCAATTCCTGTGTCTCGTGGGTGTTTGTGTGGCTGGAGATGAAGGAGACGAGTGGTGCTGCTCCTTGGGCAGCTGCCTGAAAGTGACACAGCCACGGGGATGTGGAGCCACACACTCAGTGTGGTACCCAGGGCTGCTTTCCCTCCTCCTGTGCTGTTCTGCTCCAGGACTGCGAGTGTGAAAGAGACACGAGGAGGTTTCCTTTGGTTTAGTGTTTTGTGTTTCTTTAATTAGTGGTTTATTGCCCTACTGCACACAAGAGGCTCAGAGGGCACTGTGCCACACGAGTGAGCTGGGCTCCATGCTGCTGCTGCTGCTGGCTGCTCACTAATGGATCCATCCCACACCGCAGGCACCGCAGCGTGGGCTGGGAAACAATGCCTGTGGTTTTACAGTGTCAATCCAAGCATGTAACACAGAAAAAGGCATCAGTTGTGTGAGTACTCTACTATATCACAGTTACCAGATCGACCCCAAAGTAGAAGATCTAACCTGAGACATTAATGTGTCAAAAATCAGTTTAAAAACAGGGCTGATATAGTACCTTTTGTCCCCAAGACCTCCTTCCTGTCCCTGCTGGTTTGGATACAGCCACAGCAGCACAAATCTGTGTCTGGTTTGCAGCCTCAGATCAGTGAGTGTCTCGCAGGTCTGGGCTTCGTCTGTATTAGATCGTCCTAAATACATCTGCGACATGAAAGGCTGTGTCTGAATTTCATGCAAAAGAGTGTTTTTACATTTGTCTTTGTGTTGCTTGGTGTCACAATTAATTTGACTTGGAGGCTCTGAGTGAGTAGGTACAAGTTAATTAATTTTCTTTCTGTTCAGCAGTTGCTTGTAATTCTCCCTCGAAAGCCTACTTGAGCAGGATGGAAATTGCCAGCTCCATGTCTCATTCACCTTGAGGTCAACAAAGTTAGCATCTTGCCTTTTATAGCAGGAGCAGTGGGGGGATTTTCAGGGAAAGAAACAGCTATTCAGCCTCTGGCAAAGGCTTTTGCCAGTCCGAGGGTGATCTCTGGGCAGGGCTGGCTTTCCCAGCCAGAGTGTTGGTGCAGGTTTGGAGAATCCCGTAGGGAGAGGTGTTGGAGGTAATGTCTGGCTAAGAACTGGCAAAGGTTGTTTGAACCAAGACACAATCCAGATTTTTAAAGGCTTCATTTTATTTGGTGTTTCAGTAAAGATCAGGCAGGACTAAAATCTCTTTTGCAGTGGTGCAACCCCAAAGGTGGGTTTTGCTATTCACACTGTATCTGAATGGGAAGTTTTGATCACTTTAAAAAGTAATATCAGTTACCCCCTTCCCTCCGCTGAAATTATCTAAGAACTAATGTGCTCTTAGATAAACTTGACTTTTCTAGTTCCATCTTTTAAGGCAGTGTCTTTTATGTGCTGCTGCTTTATCTACTTAAAATCAGGAATTATTCTTCCTTGTTAATGTTTTGGCGTGGGTGGCTCCCCTGTTGAAAAGATATTAAAAGGGAAATAAAGTCACCATTCTCATGAGTGCACCTAATCTAATGTTCCAAAAACCCATTCATAATCCCTGGGTTAATAAGTGCATGTATAATGATTATTACATTCCAGAGCCTTGTTTTGATAGAACTGACGTTTTGTACCAGAGACAGCTTTGGAATCAGTTCCATTTGACTTGTAATAGACAAATGAGAGATTTTTTCAATTGTAAGCAAGAATAGTTTCAGTTTCAGGGGGCTACATCATGGGCTGTTTGTACTTGTTGAAGTTGTTTAAGTGAATCTCAGTAAAATCATCACAGCACCTGTGAGATTACTGAGTTTTATTCTGGGTGAAGAAATTGAGAGAAAAAATTGTTAGAGTTTTTTTTGTTTGTTTGTTTACTTTGAAGTTCACATAGAAGCCACTAAATGCTCTTATTTTGCTGGTGGTTGAGGGTCTAGTCAAACTTGATGTGTTTCAGTGGGAATATTCCTGTTGACCTATGTGAAAAGGGGGCCAGTTTCTAGACTGGAGAAGGGGGTGAATGCCCTTCATCTTCTCTCTTCCCCCCATGAGGCTGCCCAGCAACCCTGACCTGATTGCCCCTGTCTGTTTTCTTTAGAGGGAGGTAGGTTGGCCAAACTGTGCTGTAAGGAATAGCAGGAGAGGTAATGGCTGCTTTCCTGGCAGCAGTTTGGATTTCACACCTTTTAAGTGTACTTGTGTTTGCTCCTTACAGTTGGCAAAAGCTTGACTACAAGCTGCTGGAGGCTGGAGAAGAAAAATTAGAGTTCACACTGAGTTCATCAGGTGTGGTCGTAATTTCAGAGGCCAGTTTGCATCGTCCATATAACACTCTGCAGAAGTCAAAAGATGTAGCTTTGGGACTCTTCAAAATGTTATTCTGGGATTTTGTATCTTGATACTAAATCTCATCAGTTGGGAGCCCTTAGAATTTGGTTTGCCTTTGTATTTGGCCTAGGGTGGTGTCTTGACATGTTACAGAATGGATGAGATCATGTCCTGATGTCAGCAGGAATAATTGAGTCCCAAAGTCCAGGCCCAGCTGCAGCATTCCTGGGTCTCCGGTTGTTTGACAGGTTGGAAAACCCTCAGGCGTTGTTTGGCAGCACACGTTTGATAACAGCCTCATGGAACTGAGACCTTTCTTATTAGTGTGGGATTAATTATTTTTTTAAAAGAGCAGAGTTGCTCAGCAGGATGGGTTGATGGATAGATGGGTGGATAAAGGACATCTAGTCTTGTGTGTGGGATACTGGAATGGTTACCAGTGGCAGTGTTTCTCTTGGGCTTGGATTCTGTTTTCCATACAGGACAAACAGCTGTGAAATTCCAGCTATACAGGAGCGAATAGAATGTCTTGTGCATCTGTTTTAACTCGAGATAAATGAGATAGATTATTTACAAAGTACTCAGCATACAGGTTTGCACCCAGTGCTCGCTGGAGATGTGTTATGTGCCCCGCATTACAACTTCTCTTATTTCCATTGCACTGGTGTTGATGTAGATCTTCTGCTTGACCATGGATTTCTTCTTGGGGAGTTTGGCTTGGAAGAGCAGTTCATTAAGCAAGACCTCCTCAGCTGTTTGTACTGTCTTCTTACCGCAGCCTCTGCCTGCAAGACCCCGTCCCCGTGACCTCCAGGTGCTGTGTGATCCCCAAGGACTGCGCCACGTCCGAGTGGTCCCCGTGGAGCCCGTGCCGGCGCAGCTGCGGCTGGGGCAGCCTGGCCCCGGGGCTCCGCAGCCGGCGCCGCGACGTGCGCAGCGTGGCCCTGGGCGCCGGCAGGCCCTGCCCGGAGCTGGAGGAGAGGGAAGCCTGCAGTGCAGGAGGGAAGGCACCGCTGCAGCCCTGCCCCAGGTATGGCCACAGCTTCTCCCCTGGGCTGGTGTTTGTCACAAACGGGACGGGACCGCCGGGTGACGCGTTAGGAGCTTTATTCAGGCACCGGTCTCAGGCACCAGTCTCGGCTACATGGCGCGATACAGGAGATGGTACATGCTCTCATCTACCACGGACAGCCAAAGGTCTCTGTCACAGGGCATTTGAAAAGTTTCCCAGCCAACAGCGTGTTGCTGAAACTTACAAACAATTGTTCTAGCCAGTCACTGGAAGCACACGTACACCTGCTTCAAGCAGTGCTTGCTTGTCTGCTTTCTAATAACAATACACAATACTCCATTATTGAGCTTAAACTATCCTGCTAAGCATATTTTTCTACAGTCTTAAACTCTGTCTTAGCCAAGCCTAAAAACTCCAGCTTCTAAAAGTCTTCTTACCTTTACAATTTCCCACACTCCCCCAGGTTTTGGAAGTAAAGAAGCCCCTGCAGATCCTCCCTGCTCGGTTTGTGCATGGAGAGGGTGGCATGCGGTGCTTTCTCTGTGTCTGAGAGATCATTGATTTGGTCATTGTTGGCTGTGATTAGTGGTATAATTTATTGTTACTAATACTCTTCTAATTGTTGCTATTTTCATTATTCCTATTGCAATAATTACAGATATATGTAGAAATAAATTTGAATTACACCCACTACAGTTTACATTTTCATATTTTAAAAACTGAGAGCGGTTGCTCTTGTTTCCTGAAATGGCTTTTGTACTGCTTGCTGTTTCAGAGAATTTCATTGGCTGTGCAGAGTCTGGTCAGGTCTCCATGGCTGAGCTTTTATTGGCTTTGAAATTGTAATTTTTACATAAGATTTAATGATTCTTCTTCATGTCCCCATAAAAAAATCCCAGTCTTGCTTGAGGAAGATGGGAACTGCTCAGAGGTCATAGCTTGGACTTTACTCAGCTTCCATCTGTGTGCTCCTTGAAATGGGAAACTTTGCAGTCCATGAGAGCTTGCTTGGTTTGTGGTGTGAAGGAGAGGATCTCACCTTTCTGGTCTGCAAGCCCATGTCATCATGCTTGATAGTGTGATTTGCAAAGAAAATAAAATATTGCTTGATTTTTCGTGTGACATGTTCTGAGATCGACTGTAAAATGCTTTGGAATTGATAGAATTTTATATGCATGCAGAAAAATCTCCCTGTCTGTGAATGAGTGTGTTTAATGGGAGAGCTGCTCAGTGCTCAAGCCATGAGTTTCTAGGGCTTTTGCCAGATACTGCCAAAACCTTCTATAAAGCCTTTGCAAGATACATTTCTTAGGAAGGCATCACCTGTAAAAGTGTCTCTGTATCACTGGGCTCATTCAAAATCAAATGCTGATCATTTTTATGCACCCTGCTAGCAGAAGAGAGGAAGTATAAAAAAAATATTCTGTTGCTTGATTACATCCTGTGGAAAGGCTCTTACAGAGTGATTTTTGCTCCTGCCCAAGTGCACATCAATTTCAAAGACAATAGATTAACACATTGTCTTGCTGATTTTGTACAGGAGCGTGGGTGCAGGTGACACCTGACTGGGGGAGACTGGCTGGAAGTTAATCAGGGAGTGAACAGACGTGGGTCTGTCCCTGGTTTCTCACTTGCCCTTTTTGACATTGCACTGTATTGAAGGGCAAACGGTTGTGTAGAGCCAGGAGAGCCCAAAAGGTGAGAACCTGCAAACCACTGATAATTTTTGTAGGTGCCTCTCTCTCTGTAGAAGAAAATCTGTCGTTGTTTCAGTGTATTGCTGCTCTGCCCAGGTTTTCATGAGCCTGTGAACTCTGAAACCTTCCCCATCCTGTTGTGCCTCCCTACCTTGAGGCAACACCTCCGGGGCAATATCTGCATGAGTGAGGTTGAACTCTAATGTGCTAGCTCAGAAAAATAACAGTAAACTGGCAGGTTAATAGAGCCACTTAGCTGAAAAAATTAAAAAGTACAACTCTGCTATTTAGTTAATTGTTATTTCTAGGGATGTAATATCTCAAAATGCAGGTGGCAGGCTATGACCTTCCCCCACTGTGCAGAAGAATTTTACAGCAGTGCCTGGTTAGTAGACTTTGATTGATTCACTCAGTATAAAGAAGCGAGAATGAAAATCCATAATATTGCAGTGTGTGCTGTGTGTCTGCTGGATGTAAGGCTGTGGGGACCAGGATTTTGTATGATTGAACAGAAGTAAAAAATGTATGTTATTTAGGTTTCAGCAGCTGGTAAAGGTTGCTATTGGTCCGTGTTTCAGTTTGCAGCCTGGTGATTTGGTGTTGGTCCTTGGGAATTGGTGACTGAACTACTGGAAGTAGCTCAGATTGGAAAGCAGCAGCTTTCCTGACATAGAGAGATGTGGTGTTAATCTCTGTGAAATAATACAAGAAACCTTAGATGCTCCTATTCTCTGTATTTGACCACATTCTATTTGTAGGGTAATACCTAGAAAGATTTTGCTTTTTTCCCCCTTAAATACATGCCACTTCATCTGTGGTTTGCTGAGGCTTACCAAGCAGTGATCTTTTCTTTCTTCACCTTAAAAGAGGATGATGAAAAAGGAGCTTCAGTAGCAGAACTAAGAGGCTCTGCTTAATTTATCTGGTCTCAACACAAATCACTCCTTCTTTTTTTCTGTTTGCCTAATCAGATTAGTTTTTGAATCCTTTAAGGTGAGACTCCTGTTTACTTTCCAAGTTCCTAGAAATTTTCTCCTTTTTTTTAGGTTAATTTGGAAATAAATAGTTTCTCCTTTAGCTTTATTTTTAGGGCAAGAATTTTCCAAAGCATGCTTCAGGCACAGCAAAGAAAATGGGATAGGACATAGACCAGAATAGGTCACTGAGCAGAAGGAATAGAATTAGAAAGAAATTAATATTATACTTAGAAGAATATTAGGAAGAAATAGTTCATTGTGAGTGTGATAAGTCACTGGTACAGCTGCCCCCAGCAAAGTTGCGGCTGCTCCAACCCTGGAAGTGTCCAAGGCCAGGTTGGACAGGGCTTGGAGCAACCTGGGATAGTGAAAGGTGTCCGTGGTCTTGGCAGGGGGTTGGAATGAGGTGATCTTCAAGGTTCCTTCCAGCCCAAAGCAATCTGTGATTTTATGATTTTCTAGAGGCTGTTTTTTAATGCAGGGGCAGAGAGCACCCCATGACTGAATGAAGGTACATAGTGTGTGCTTCATCCACTGACATAAACCAGCAGCAGCTAAAGAGGTAGCCGGGCAGAGTTGTACTCCACAGAGAGAGGTGGGTGAAGTTATATTCCAGTCTCCTCAAAGGATCCAGAGATGACAAAAAATACTTTAAGCCTCAGAACTGCTCAGTTAAATAAAACCTCTATGCTCATGGCAAAGCTACAAGTTAAAGGTCCCATCACAGGTAGGTGGCACAGGTGTAAATTTGCGGTTAAATGAGAAGGGCTTTTAATTTTATGACTGAAGTTTACAATAACATCTATAATCAATAGTCTAAATGCAAGAAAATAAAACACTTTAACTGCATGTAAGACTCCAGAGCTTTGTGCTTTGTTTTACCTTTGGTTATTTGTTCTGAAAGGATTAAGTGCTTAAAAAGCTTAAACGCATAGGAGGTGATTCTACTTTCTTTTATTGTGGTATAAAGTTGGGATAGTTCAATTAAAGTGAATAGGTATATACAGGTATAAAACTTGTGTAAACACTAAGAGCATAAGTCCTGTAGACTAAGGAGACCAAGAGGTTACTATAAATTGGAAAGATATTGAGCCCTTGTTTGTTTCATAACTGTCACCGAGTCATCAGTTTTAAAACAACGTATTGTATCTTTTTTATCCTTGATGTGTCGCTTTCATGCTCACTGGGAATAAATAGATTTTCCAGAATTATGATTATGTCTTCATATCATTCATTTTGCTTGTGGTTGCTACGTTACGAGACAGGGATATAGCAGAAACTCTCCTTGCTTTGTTGGAAATTCAAAGCTTTTCAGAAGTTAAACGATGGAAAATGGGAATGTTTTAAGACTTGATTCTTTTTGAAAGGCCTATTGCTGAGATACAGATGTGATGGTATCGCTTTGTAAATGAGGTTTATTTTGCCAAATTAAAGATGAGGTGTTAGTGTGAAGTAGTAAAGGCTGGAGAGATAGTGCAGTGAACTGTGCTAGAAGGCTCTGGAGTTATACTTGGAGAGTAGAAGCAACACTACCCTTCAGCCCTTTGACTTCCTGGTGGGCTTGTCAATGGCTATGGAAATGTGTTCCTTTTAATGCCTGGAGGTCAGGATTTGTTTTTGGAGCGCTGGACAGCTGAGGGCACGTGCAGGTAAGAGCAGACAGGGCTGAGGCTCGGAGCTGGTGCCAGCAAGGCTGACGGAGCGCCGAGAGCTGTCCTTGCACACTTCTCACACACAAGTTACTCTGGGAGAATATATGAAGGGAATTTTTTTTTTTAAGAGTCATGAGCTGATGAAGTTTAATTATCTCTCTGAGCTCAGATTTAGTTATTTTGCATAATTTTAATCACCGATGGCCTAATTTTCATAGGTGTTAACTCCCGCAGCTCACGCTGAATAGGAGAAGCAGATGCTCACACCTCTGGAAATGAGTCTTTAGGATCCAGAGTTCACAGCTGACTTCCTAAGCCAGATATTGATAATGAGTTTTGCCTTAGTCAATTTTTAAGAGATACTTCCTTAAAACAACTATTTCCATGGCTGTGGAAAGATGCGTGCGTTCTATATTTAAGATTTTAATTTCAAAAGTAGACCTGAAAAGCACAGAGTTCCGAAGGGCTGTGGAGGAGGAATCCTCTTCACCTGGTGTTTGATGAAGAGCACTTCTCATTGCCTTTATGGTTGCATTTATCACTGCAGGCCCAAGAAATGGGATTAGGAATTCCCAGAAGGAACTAACGAGAAGAAGAATTCATGGCTGTGCTTTATATGTTGTGGGAATCAGTATTTGATACTTGTCATGTGAAAAGTGTATTCTTTATTGTTTTCTTTGGGGGTAATGAACCCTGTGAGTGTATCCACATTTGCACAAGATGCTGTGAGTTATTTAAGAGAGCATGAGAGCTCATCTGAACAGTACCTGTAAATGCAAGTAATTGGCAGTATTCACAGATATTTTCCGTGAATACATTACAAAATTTGGAAGTGCTTTGGGGCTAATGAAAAAAGAATCATTCACAAAATAAGTTAAGAGAACACTGATGTGTGCTGAAATCAGTGTGTTTATTTTTCATATAGTTTTGAGATGCAGGTTTGCTTGCCGTAGCTGTAGTCAGGAGCAGATACTCACTGTGGAGAACACACAGAATTATGATGTGGAAGGCTTTTTCTGCAAAGACACCCCACTGAGTTTGAGTTTACAGTGATCAGTCAGCAGTTAAGGAACATATGTAGTTTTAACAACTGTGGATCTGCTGTAAAAGGAGAGAGCATTTGTCTTGAGACTAAAAGAAGGAAATTATTTTACCTAGTTTACATTACACAAAACCAAAAGATTCCATGGTAAAAAGTAAACAAGGAAATTTCGAGGAGGGGAGGCATAAAGCAGCACAAGTGGGAACAGATTGGTTATAAAAACAATATTGCTTAAGATTTGCGTTCGGGAAGCTCGGGAAGACTTTGGGCTCTTATTTTCTCCCCTCGTACTGTGACCTGTGAATCAAAGCGAACTCTGCCTGTGGAAACAGTTGTGTTAGAAATATGCTCTACATTTTCTGTCATGATGGGGAGATAAATCCTGCTTTCCACGGATACACAGCACTGTTTTCCCTGTGGTTTTAATAAGTTCATCCTGGCATTTCAGCTGGTACACACCGACAACTGTTGTCTGTACAGCATTCACCTACCTGAATAAAAGCCTTAAATCCCTTGAAAACCTTTAATGCTCTTTAGGTGTGAATGGAAGATAGAATGAAAGTATTTTTTATATCACAACTTGGGGAAAGTGGAATTAACTGAGATGCTTTAACCAATCCCTTGAAGGAACTGGCAGTACCTTAAGCACTTAGAAAGGTGTCCCCTGTGGAAAAGCTGCAAGTGCTTGGAGCTCCACTTAGGCAGGATTTCAGCTGTTAAGGGTATTTCAGAGTGAGGTGTCCAGCTCTTGGCGGAGAGGGGTGGTTTAGTGCTTTGAGACACATGTTTGAAAGCTACTGTTCACACTTAATCAAACCTCTTAATCTTCACTCATTTTTTACACTCTGCTCAAAGGTGCTGTCAGGATGATTTAGTGTTTCACAACGCTTTGGAGATTGGTGCTCTGTCAAAAGTTTTACACAAGTGCTCCAGACAAATAGCACATACTTAACCTATGTAAATTTAACACTCAAAATGTTTCCAAACATTCCCTGTTTTGGATAGGAAAGTGCTGCTATAAAGCTTAAAATCTGCTATAAAGATTAAACCAATTGTATTTAGTCGTCCAATAAAGTACCTCTCCCTTACCTGTAGTCTTTCAAAAACTCATTTCACCTGTTCTCTTTCTGTTCCCAAAGGTTTGCCTGGAGGACTTCTGAATGGAAAGCTTGCCAAGTGTCTCTGCTCCTTGACCAGCAGGACCCTCACCACCAGAAGCAGGCAGGGCTCTGTGGAGGTGGGATCCAAACCCGGGTGGTCTACTGTGCCCAGATCATCGTGGAGCTGGGGACACACCGGCTGAAGGAGGGTACGTGTGGAGGGTCACTCTCAAGTGCTGACCTGAGCAGATCCGAGTGGGAGAAACAGGGAGAAAGAAGTAGATAAAGGAGTGGAGTCACTGGTAGCCTTTGGCTTGCTGATGCCCTCCTTGTATCCATGCCCACACAGGGAGGTGCTGCTCGGCCCTTGTCACGATCTGCTCACACAAGCGGGGTTCGTGATGGTTCGTTTTAGGGATCTCAGAGCACAAAAGACACAGCGGGGGACAAACTCAGTTTACTCAATCACAAATGCACCTTTATTTAGTGCCAACAAATGCGATAGTAGGGAGAGAAAAAGAGAATAGTTAGAAAAACAGAAAAGAGGGGAAGGGGATTATAGCTACCAACATGGAGGGTCGAGTCCTCGAGGCTTTTGAAGATGCCTATAGACGCGGTCTTCTCCAGTGGGGAGATCTCAAAAGTGAGCGGGGGTCTCCAGGGTTTTATAGTCCTCTCCGAAGCGACAGGCAGTTGGCCAAACAGGTGGGGGAAATCATTGCAGTGTGTTCATTTAGAGAACCCAGAACAAGTCGGTCGTCAGCAGGTACAGCGTCAACCAGTACAGTGTCAGCAGGCACAGTCACTTCACCGTGACTTGCCCATTGTTTCTGCTCAGGTTCTGATGTTCCGATATGGGTGCTGGGTTTTTCCATCGAACACACCTGCAGGCAGCACTTGGCCAACATCCCACCTCAGCCAGGCCAGAACTCCTGTGTTGAGATTTTAAAGTCCCTTTTAGGGGTTTCAGTCTCTGTCCTTGACGATGGTCGTGAGGCAGATGAGGGATCTTCAGACCGTCTCTTACAGCCCTGCAGGAGCTGCCAGGAGCCACAACCTTCTGGGATGAGCTGCTGCCAGTTCTGTTGTTCACCTGCACTGGGGGAGTTACAAAGGATGAAGGAACTAAATTATGCTTGGAGTTGACTTTTCTTCCTGTGTCATATATCAGAGAGCCCAGCCCCCTGGTAGCTGAATGCACTTATCTGTAGTATAGTCTTAGTTTAGAATATAAAACAGTTTGTCACACACCATTCCGGATATGGCTTTAGCCTCTGCTTTGGATTGATACACAATCTTTCTTGTGATTTGAAGGGGAAAGCAAAAATAATATTGTCACAACTTTTGAGCAGACAGATGGGTTTTGGACTCTGGAAGTGAGTTATATTTCCTTTAGAAGAATAATAAGTAGTTACAGATTCACAGTGAATAATTCATCATAGGCTGTTTTATTTACTCAATGTGGTGCTCTTGCAGAATGTGTTTTTGAGCAGAGATGTAAGATAATAACAACACAATATTGTATCTTAGATTTATTTACTTACAGAGGAGAAGGAAGTGTTTCCTGGATGCCCAGTGTGTGTCCCAGCATCCCTCACAGACTCCAAGGTTAGAGAAAACCAGACCTGTTCTAATCTCTATTCTGCCCATGCACAGTGGCTGATTCACCTCTCCCAGACATCTGGCGCTACTTTGCTCTCCCAACACAACCCCTCTCTCTTGTTCCACACAAGTGTGTGATGCAGGGGACTTGCAGAGTTAGAAAAGTGCTGTTGATGAAAGGTGTGGGGCATTTATTGACTTCCTTCCTCCTTCTGAGCGCTCCTGTGTTCTTGCGGCCACTGCGAGGCAGGTTGGTGAGCAGAGAGCTTGAACTGACTTCATTCACACTTTATCCTTTGTCAGAATTGTGAATTTCTCAGGAAGACTAAAGGAGTGCCTCTGAATGCCTTGAGCATTTACTTATCTCCTGTCCAGACTGCTGCTACATATTCAGTGTGTGACCTCCCTACAGCATTTTCCCTTCCTCAAAGTTCAATTCAGCTTAAAAGTTGCAAGCGCTCTCCTCAACTAAAAAAAACCCAAAACCGTGGGATACCTCTTCCTTGTGTTTACTCTTCTAATCTTAAAACAAACAACAATTCATATAGGCAACTGAAAAAACCCAGATGTGCAGAGCAATTGAACAAGGTATAAACTATTGCTGTAATTTCAAAGCAGTAGTGCAGATGTACAGTAGTGCTTGGAAAGTGAAAATCCCATCTACTGTCAGCACAGTCACAGGCAAATGGAAGCAGGGGAAGCCTTCCCTATTATCCCTCCTCGTCCAGTAATATTCAGTGTGTCTCATTTACTAGCTGACTAATTTTTGTTCTTTGAATAAATAAGGAATTACATTTTCTTAGGCTTTTTTCTTCTGGCAGTCAGAACTGGCAGAATACTTTTATTCATCGCTAGGGCATGTCATCTTTTACTGTACCAATTTTTCAGTGATGAGGAGAAGATGAGGAAGTTAATCCTCTACGTATAAAGCAAATACAGTGTCTAATTGCTACCATGGAAAGCACAGTAATTTTTCTTTCTTCACCTCTTGAGTGTCCTTAAAGGGATCATTCAGGAATCAAACAAGCGAGTCTAATGGGATATTACCATCCATCACAGTTGTTATTCTTCTGGTTACTTCCAAAGAGAATTTGGAGCTGGGCCCAATGACATATGTGAAAGAAGATTCTGTCCCGTGGTCTCTCCAGCAGCATTCTGGGATAAAATATGTTGAATCCTAGTTGGAGACAGGTACCATCTGTGATGTGTTTATACATACTGCTCAAAGCTCTTTTATTCCCCAGGGATACCTCTCCCATTTTTTATTTGCTTAAGTCTTCCCATCTATTTCTTCTTTTATTAAAATGTGTGTGTTTGGAAAGGGAGCACCTGTTTCCTTGAGTCCCTATAAGTCAGTTGTAGTTGTTTCAGAAGGTTAAGTCTACTGAAATCTTTCTGTATTTTGATTATAAAGTTCCAGCTTGAAGATACTGAAAATGGAAATCTCTCACTCAGGTATTACTTTAAGGGATGCATTGATAAGATTTCATATTTTCTCTCCCCCAAGACGTGATCTAACTAAGAAATCCCTGTCTTGATCCAAGTGAAGTTACATGTTTTTTAAGCCTTGAGGAGGAAATTCATACTATTAATATGAGTATTTGGAAGGAGAAGATCTTTCAGTCTTTGAAGTCCTTGGAACTATTCCTGCATTCTGAGGCTGTTACAGCCAAATTTACATTGGTAAATGTGTAAAGTGATGTGTAGTTCAGGGGTCTGTGTTCCTGTGTGTGTAGGTAACCTAAGTGAAGAGACTGTACTGGTTTTAATGCTGACTGTTCTGTCCAGGAAGTCCACTCCCTCCTCACTTGTGAGGCTTTTGTGAATTTAGGCTGAACTTCAACATAGTTACCTTTCAACAGATCCTGCTGTTTTTAAATATCTCACTGAATTTTAGCATGTTTTAATTTATAGTGCTTAATTTTCACAGAGAGGTGGTAATCTAGTAATTCCAGAGATGGAAGTGGCAAATCTGCATGTCTGAAATGATGTTGCTTTTAAAGGGGAGACACATTTTACACAAAAAGTAGCACAGAATATGCAAGTGAGCTGCTTGTGTTACAGCCCTTTCTGCCCTTCAGCTCTGGATACTCCCTGATCCCTGTGTCTCTACATCCCATTTCTGGAACAAACTGTAGGAATAGTGGTAACTACCCTTCTTTGTACCTCTTTTTTGAAAGTAAATCTCTTCACTCATATGAAAACTCTTTCAAGCAGCATAGAAATGCACATCCTTAACTTATTTTCAAAGCCAGACACTGGTACCATAGAACACAAATGCTTTCCTCTCTTCTGTAAGTGGGCTTACAAAAAGAGATAAGATTTTTGGGGTTTTATGAAATTTTATCTGAAATGTCTTTTTCCATAATAAATTTTAATTGATCTGGGTGAGTATCACTAAGTAGCAATCCCCAGTGTCCCAACGAAGAAGACATCTGGAAAAGGTAGGGAAGAATATTATGCAACAATCTGTTTATGAAACCTCTCCTTCTTTGGCAGTACAACTCTCCTCTCAATCACAATAAATTATTCCAGTGATATGGGAATGAAAATTCCTCTTAGAATCTGTGAACTGGTGTCTGTATTTATGTTCAAACAGTTAATAAACATATGTAGTTTCTAAATTTAATCTTCTACCTCAGGATTTTTTAACTTTCTTTTCTGAAGACCAGGGAGTATTCTTCTGTTTTCTAATTAATTTTGCCTTTTGGATTTATCTGGAAACTGTATCTCTTTATCAGTGGTCTGGGAGATGGCAGTCTTTATAAAATACTCCAGAAGTATTTCCTCTCTTCTCTGAACTAGTTACCTGCTGTTCCTCGTGACTGGGTTTGCTGCTCTTTCCATATTTTCTGTAGTTTTCTAACTAGGGTTCTGTCTGCCCTGTCATTCTTTCATGAAATTTGTGCCTTGGCATTTTTCCTTTTTTACTTGTTTGTATGAGATCCAATTTACCTCTTGCTTTCAGAATTTTCTTTAAGTGTTTTTGGAGCCTGTCTGCTTAAGTGTTAATTATAGGACTGAAAAGACCTTTGTGAAATATTGCTTTGCTTCCTTGAATCCTCTTTATTGTTTACTCAGCATAGTAAATTTGGCTAATAAAATGTATCTTTTATTACCTGCTCGCCAGAAATCATTCCAGATTCCTATATTCTTAATTTTTGTTATTTTACATCTGAAAATCCATGTGTAATTCTGATGCCTGAACAAGGTTCTTAAGTTTTTTTTTTTACATTTTTTTTGCTTAATGAGTTTCTCTGTCATATTCGTCTCCATATATTTATTTTTATTTGAGCTTTAATTTCAATAGCAGGTGTGTGACATAGTTGTGCCTTCATTATTTTTGGATAGCTTTTAGTGTTACCCTGCAAAACTATTTCTTACAGAAGTCTCTATTATTTTTATATTTCTCTTTCCTTAGAGAGAGATTAAACCCTCACCTGTTAGTAGACACAGTACCTTGCCTGACTTACTCCACTGAAGTTCCCCAGCCTATACTAATTTTTGCTTTATTTTTAGGTTGCAATTCCACTTTGTTCATTTTACATCAGATTGTTTTTTATAAACTTGTGTGTTGCTAGCTGTAGCAGCAAAACCTCCTTTAGTCTGTTTACAACTGAGGATTTGGAAAGTACTCAAGTACCTGTTCAGGTCTAATGGTTACTCTCTGATCCATCCCTGTGTGTATTCCCTTATGTAGTTTTGTGTTACAAGCCCCTTTACTGAGAGAATCACAAAATGGTCTGAAGCTGAAACTGGTCCCCTGCACTTTCATCTAAGTCCTACTTCTGCAAGTCTCAAAATGATTGTTTTATGGCCTTTATACCTTCTTGTTTTCCTCAAAATATTGAGCTTTCTCCCTGCTGCTGATGGACAAAAATGTCTATTCCATTCTTCTCTGATGAGTGCAATTTTCAGATTCTTCTTGATTCCCACATGGGAAATATTTTGGCACCATGTTTTCTTTTTCAGATATTGGTGGCTCTTTGGACTTGCACAGAGATTAATTTTGTTCATATATTATTCTCTATTTATTCTCATCCCTTTCTTTCTGCCCTAATGTCTTTTTTTAGCTCCAAAATTTGCTGTTTTACTTCCTTTGCTCTGTATGTGCTGTTTCCTGATGAGAGAGTGCCACAATCTTTTCCCTGCAAGTTCTTTGTTCTGCCCTGAATCGTGACCTTCCAGTGTGTGTCTCCTGGGGGATTAGTGTTTCAAACTGGTGCATGTGGCATCTGTTCAGTAAACTCTGGAAGTATTCTCGGGAAGAGGACAGTACCAGCGGAAAGTTTGAAAGTGCCACCATCCCCTTGGGTTCCAGGGGTCTCGTGAAGCGCCAGGTCAGACTCTTTAGGAACTGGAAGTTGGTTGTGCAGGTTGTTATTGTTTATGGCTGTTGCCATCCTGCATATTTATGCGGAAAGGACTGTGTTGATGGAGGGAAGCTGCCCGTAGGAGTTGATGCAGGTTAGGCACTGTTGGAGTGAATAGGAGTCCTGTGTGGAGTGTGAGCCCTGTATGAAATGCACTTTTTTTTTCCCTTTTTTTTTTCTTTTTTTTTTTTTTAATTTATGCTGGTGAAACTACAGAAATGAGAAGGTTAATTTACTCTACGGAAATTAGAATTTTAGGACTTTGATGTTTAAATCCTGTTTTCCTTGTCTGGTTTATGAAATTGAAAAGGAATAGGTTAGAATATATTAGTAATGAGAAAACTTGACTAGGACTGTAGGAGGGAGAGAAATGATGGTCAGCAGTGGTGTGAAAAAAGCTTTGTTGAGCTGCTTCTGGTACAGCAACAGGAACATCCAGCCTGGGGCTTAGCTGACCTGAATCACAGAAACCAGATTCTCAGGTGGAGCTTCTCCCCGCCAAGGATCCCTCTCATGCCAAACTAGCTGTTTATCACTGGGATGGCTGTACTAGCTTGAAAAGATGAGAAATACACCTCTGAAGTGTAAAATATATTCAGGGAAGTCTGTATCAGATTTATATTACTGGGATGCCAAGTTATTGATCTGTAAGCTCACCAAATGCTGAGCAGAATTTATGAGATACAACTCACATATTGAAAAAATAAATATGTAACAGCTGGCTTCTTCAAGGGAAACCCTGTAGAAGCTGGAGAGGAAATGATTTTATTCAGATTGTTGTAGTGCTTGACAGTGGTGTTTAAATGTGCATTTCAAAAATTTGAGTTTGAATCTATTAAGGAAAAAAACATTTTCCCTAATGTCTTTCAGTGGTGTAATGTTTTCAGTTATATCATATCTTAAAACTAATTAAACTAAGATGAGGTGAGTAATGTTTAAAAAGACTTGGACAGTGAAAGAAGTGAGCCTTTTAAGAGGTGCCTTATAAATAATAGGCCTTTTATTTGTCGACAAGCTATTTGTTATGACCATGAATAGTTATCCTTTTATAAATGCTTTAATTTGTTTAGCTGGCTGTGGTATCCAGCAAATAATATGCTGCCCAGTTAGTTCACGTCAGATACTAGGTTTTAGTCCAGCCTTTTATCTTTGAAAGCTAACATTTCAATTGCATCTGTATTTTTATAATTATTTCCTGCCACTGAAACTGGATTAATTCCATGCAAGACAGTGACGGTTTGTTCTGTGTAATTTTGTCCCGCTGCTGTTCTGAGGCCGGGGAGCTCCATTGTGTTCAGACAATACCATGGAGTGAGATGAAAAATTAAAAGGATTTGTGTGTACAAGGCTACGCCACAAACTGGGACACTGGGGAGAGAGAACGAAGCCAGAGGTGTCTGGAACAGGAGACACTGGTGAGAAATGAAGTTTGTGTGCCAGGGCCAGCTTTGTGTGGAGCAGCCTGGCTGCTCCCAGGATCTGTGCTGGCTGTGCCACCAGCTCAGCTGTGTCACTCAGCAGTGAGCAAAGCTCCCACTCTTACGAGGCTTTCATGAAGTTTTTGTGGATTTTCTTCCATGTTTCGTAGGTTTTCTTCTCTGTTTTCCTTGTTTCTTCTCTCACCCTCTCTAGTGGTCTGCTCCAGTGATTTCCAGCTTTACTTGGATAACAGCCAAGTGCTCAAATATCCCACAGAATCCTTTTTTCCTTCCCATCATTGCCTTTTCTGCCATCCCAGCATCCCTGTTGCCTCTGGTGTTGTTCCTGGACACCCTTAATGAATTGTCACCTCTGATCTGCTCAGTCATGTGGCTGCTGGTGGGGAGCCCCGTGTTCACTCTGAATTTTTGCCAGATATGTAGAGTCTGTTGTTAATCTCCACAAATTCTGCTGTAGCAAAACAATGCAGTATCCCAGCTGAGATCACAGTCCTCTTGAGCAGCAGAGGGAGGACACAGGGATACTTTTTGTGTGTGTCACTGTAATAAAATTATGAGGATTTTTATTGTTCTGAAACACATTAAGCCATTGTTGCTCTTGGCAATCCACTATTAACCCTCTTTCATGCTGTGATTAGCCTTCTATTCATACATTGTTCTTTGTCTATTAAATAGATTTTAATTGAAAATAGGCCTCCAACTTTGTGCTTAGTGGCTTCAAAGCTAATTGGTTCTTCCTCAAAGCAAAAAGGAATCCTTTCCATCAGCCATGGGGTGCATTAGACCCTTAATAGAGGGATGCAAGGGACTGGTCAGATTGCATTCACCACTTCTCCCTTGTGCAGTGTTTTGTTTTTCCTATAAAAATGTCTTTCAGGTTAGAGAAATTACTTATCCCTATTGTGTTTTACACATGAAGGTGTTTTTGTAGCTTAACTTGCTCCTTTGTGGTTTTCTCAAGTAATTTCCCTTTGTATTGATCCAAGTGTCTTTGGTTTATAAGTCCCAGCAAAGGCAGTAAGAGCTTTCACAAGGATATGCCATCCTTTTCTCGGACCTGCCTTGTATCCTGGCAATCTTTAGTTTGGATTAGTTTTACCATATGGTAAACATTTGGATTTATTTCCTTAAGAATTAAGTATTACCTAAAATATGTAAGAGGAGACCTGATAATCTTTGTGTGTATTCCAGATATATTAGTGATATTTAGGAAAGTCTCATTTTGATTTTAGAATGAAAAATACTTGGGTTTTCATTGTAAAAGGGAGATGTAATTAAAGTCCAGGAAAAAAAGTGTTATTTACCTCCTGAGGAGTTGAAAAACCATATTTGACAGGACCCCTTGCAAACAAAATGCCATCCTATGCATTTCTGCCTCTGTCTGGTCAGCATTGCTTTTAACATGGTGTGGGTATGTGTGCCTGCAAGTATCTGTCCACATGACTCTATTCAAAGATAATTTATTTATTGGCTTAAAATTACATTATGGAAATAATCATATCAGAGCTGATTTCCTCTTCTACTCTTCCTCCAAATCATTACCTCAGTAAAAATATATAGGGAAACAAGACACTTTAGAACCCAATTTATTATCTCCTGCTGGTAGCAATAACCTGAAAATAACAGCAAATAGTAAAATTCAAACTTGAGGCAAGACACTGGTGCTGGGAACAGCTGCAGTTGCATTTATAAAGGATAGATTCAATATAACAGCTATAGAAATGTGCAATGTTTCAGAGGCTCCCAGATTAGTACTTGATTGCTTTTTCACGTTTATTCTATAGATTGGGAAGAACACAGGATTTTAAAAGGTACGAACAAGCGTCATAAATAAGCTGCTACTTGAATCAGAGATGTTTCCTCCCCCTCCCACTCTCTGCTTCCCTGGCTTCTGCCTTTCACCTTCCTCCAAAAATGTGGCTAATGTTGTTCCAAGGAAAACAATTACTCAAAAAGCACTTTTTTCTATATGAATGCAAGAAAATGCCAGTGCAGAGTCAATTATTGAACGAAATCAGAAGGCTGGCCCATTCCTAAAGACATTCCTGGCAGCTGTGTTCATTTATCATAGGCATAATGTCAGTTTCTTTTCCTGAACAGGGCATCCCCAGCCCATCCCTGTGCCATTTGGAGGCTGCAGTGTGTGAGAATTTTGGCATTTAAAAGGTTCGCAGAAAAAGCCCCCCTTATCATTCCTTTATAATAAATAAAAAAGATAAATTCGTTAGAGTATAAAAGAATGACAGTAGAAAATCACATGAAGCTTTGAAATAAACCAGATGGAAATCAGAGGTTTTAACCAAATGGTTGAAGAAGGAATGAAATTCTATTTTAAAGAGGACCCTGCTGGTTCATCCTGTCACTCTGGGTGGAAACTGTGTCTCTCTGCCTGCCAGGCGTTGGAAAAGGAGGGTGTTGTATATGCATTTATCATTACAGCTTGGGTTTTTTGTTCTGGTCTTATTCCTGAAGACTGGAGGATTGCAGTCAGTGTAGAGTGAGGAGTATAAGCTGTCAGAGACTTGGAATGTATTTGGATATTTTATCAGAATGGTATTTTCTGATTTACCTTCTTTAGAATGCAAAGAACTGCTTAAGGAAGTGAGCAAACAAGCAGCCTTATTCCAGTGCCAAATAGGATGTAGGTCCTGGGGAAAGAGCTGCCAGTGCTAGAATTAAATAGGGCATCAGCCCAAGGGAGGAGGAGGAGGAGCAGGAGGGTGGTTGGGAGGGAGAGGAAGGCAGGGATTTCCATCAGAATGGGAAGAAGTCATCCATGATTGTGGTGGTAGCTCCTTTAACTTTTTGCAATCGATTTTTCCTGATTTTTTTAATCCAAAATCAATTTAAAATACTGTTGGGCGCACTGGTTGGTTTTCAAGGAAGGAGAACCATCCAGCTCTATCAAGGCTTCAACATTTAAATAGTTAAATTCAGTATAGAAACAGCCTAAAAATCAGTGAGGTGGGAAGAGCCTTTCCTGGCAATGACACCTTGAGTTAGAGCAAAGCAGGACTGGACTTTATTCCTTGGCTTGACCATTTGTACTCAGTTTTATTTCCTTTGGTTTCTCTAGGTGAACTCTCAGAAAACTGATACAGTTTTGCAAAGCTTGCTACTGAGACGCAGGTTAAGCCATGCATGAGACTTCTTGGTAAAATACACGCTCTTATCCTTAAAACTCTAATATTTATCTCATTCTGTCACTTCACTTGCAAGGTCTCTAGAAAAGGTCTCTTTATGTGAGCATTCAGCTGAATTGGTTTTTGCCACCTCGTTCTAATCTTTAAATGAACATGTCAAAGGCCTTACAGGGTCTCAGAAAACATTCAGAAAATGGTCTTTTTTACCAATGTATTATCTTTCAGTTTAGAATTAAATCACTCTTGTTTAATCCTGTTATTCTGATGAGTTAGAATCACAAGCACTGATACTGGTCTGACTATCGCTTCGGACTGATAGGTCTAAACTCAGCTTCAGGATGTGCAAATCAGAATTTGAGATATCGAGAGCTAAAGTCTTGTGTCTGAAAAAGAAAAAAAAAGTTGTGTTCTTCTTCAAATGATTCATTTAAAAGAAAACGGTGTAATATCAGAAAAAGGAAAGATTACTCATATATTGGGCATGTTTTTACAAATTCTTTTGAAATAAATTCCATGCATGGAAGCAAAGAAAAACAGACATGAAAAATAAAAATGAGGATAAAAAAACCTCAGTAGCTATAAAAATTAATGAAGTCTTGGTAATGCCATGGCAAAGTAAACTCAAACAAGCCTTTGACTTTTGAAAGACTGCTTTGATATTGATTTATCTAAAGAGACAGCCAAATTCAGCCTATAATGTAATTAAAATGCAATATCATATAATGACTCAGAGGACAGATTTAAGAGTCTTTCTTTCCCTTTTTCTTCCTCTCTCTGCCCCTAATAAAAAGGTGAAGAAGTTAATTGAATCTAAAAATCTCTTATGATAAATGAAAATACAAAGAGAGTAAACTTTACAAGTCCATTGTCAGTATCAACTAAACTGGTACTTGGCAGGGTTTGCGATTGGCTCATTTCTGGAAATCCATAGGTGCAAGGCAGCTCAGGTGAACATCTCTCCTCCTAGGCAGGGAAGATGCTTCATGCTTGTGCCTCTGTAGAAGAATCCGAGAGCTCTGCTCAGTTTTATTGGAAGTAGATGAAGAAAATTCCAAGGTCTGGACACTGCATCCATAATCCAGGGGTGGCAGTGCCCAGAAGGGCAGGGGAATGGGGAGAGTCCCCTGTGTTTGAGTTTTACTCACCAGTTGCAGTGGAAGAGTTTTGGATTCCCCTCTTAGGTATCTTTCTCTTCAGTCCTGTCTAAAGAGGTCTCCTTGGCCAAAAATGTGGGATTAGATCCCAGTTTGTTACTCCAGCACTGTGGGAAATCAGCTCTCAATCTAGTTTTAAAGCACCTGGTTACCACTAAGCTTAGTTTTAACTGGCTTGCTGTATATGGGTGATTTAGATAAAACTTTTAAGTGCCTTTCTGAACACAGGATTTACTTTTTGCCCCAAGGAGATAAGACCCTGAAAAATCACTGGATTTTGGTGCATTCTGGAAAACTAAGGCCAGCAGGACAATGTTACAGCCCTGACTTTCTTTATTCTTTTTTTTTTTTCCCTCTTAGTTGCCAGACCAGTGGATGGGAAGCTTTGCCAGGGTCCTGCCCCTGCCACCTCCCAGGTGTGTCACCTGCCGTGCCCGGCCGAGTGCGCCGTGTCCTCGTGGTCCCCGTGGGGTCCCTGCCTGCCCGAGAACTGCCAGCACCGCCACGGAGGGAGAGGTGAGCAGGGAGTGGAATCTTGCAAAAAGACTGCAATAGCAGAGGTGTCACGTTGGACACTGAGAGCCTAATGTGTTTTTTTAAAAAAGTTAATCTAACACAAGACGAAGCTCTTGGATGTGTGTGGTGGAATCTGACCTTTAAAAGCTTTTTGCCGTAATTCGTGTGAGGAGAAAAAGGAAGGTTTTTCAAGCTGATTCAGGTGCTTTTGTCCTGCACTGAACTTGGGCAGGATGATCTCTTGGGCTGCCCCTCTCTGATCCCCCCTGGAAGTCCTGCTGCACACCTGGATTCCAGGGCAGGGTATCAGGATTAAGGTGCTTCCCACAGCCTTGAAATCTGGACTCAGGTGGACCCAAGAGGTTGTTCTCATTCTTGTGGGTTTGGTTTGAGTCCCTGGAAGAAGAATGTGCAAATGTAATTCAGCCTCCCCTGGATTTTAATTGGCTGCTGTACATGTTTGTTGCTGCGACACGTGGAGATTCCTCGCTGAGCCTTTCCTGAGGCCCTGAGTTGCAAAGAGGGCTCTTGGAGTGTGCATGGCAGGGAGCGGATATTATTGTTTGGAAATTAGGCTTTTCTGAAAACTGCTTAAATATGTAAAATGATTTCAGCTGGTCAAAAATTTTCAAACGAAAAGAGAAATAATAGAAAACAATAATATCTGCGAAAGCATTTAATGTTTAAATTGTTCGGAATAATTTCTTTTGCTCATTTGAGAACTGTGGAAGCTCTTGATCTGTTATATATTCTGGGATGTCTTATTTTTCTTTTTATTTTCTGTTTCATGACCAAAGCATTTCCATGTGGCCTCTACTAATGCTGTATATTTGCCCCTGCTCTGAGGCTGTCAGAGGAAAAAAAACCATGTATTTTTTTCTGCCTTTTTCTTATAATTCTGTGTCATTTACATAACAGAACTTGCTGAAGGATACTTGTGTGTTAGTTCAGCATTGTACATAGCAACATGACTTTTGGTTTTATTCAGAAGGAGGTAGATTATGTAATCAATTCTATGATTATTTCTGTAACCTTTTTCTTCCACTTTACATTTGAATCTTCCAGTTTAATAGGATGTCATTTCAAAGAGGTCTGATATGCATTATGTATCAGAACACCTTACACCTTCATGAAACAGAATACTAATTTCTTAGTAAACTGCTCTGCTGTGTCTCCAAACAAATCCTTTCGTTAGCGGATTCCCAGGCAGAATATAGATGTCATTTATATCTTCAGTTCCTTAAGTGGTCCTCTCTTTTTATCTCAGTGCTGTTACAACATTAATGTATGCATCACTGCTAAATTTCTATATTCTGACATGTGTATTTCTATCTAATGTTGATGAAAGGGGAAAAGAAATGTGAAAAATGTGGGTTGCTGGAATTCTTTTCACACTGTTAGACTTTGCATGTCTGGGCACCTGCAGTCCCAATCAGTCCAGTTTGTAAATATTGTTCTCTTGTTTGTCTTTAAATCCCCAGCTCCAGATGCCCCATGGAGTCCTCTTGCTACTAGATTACTGTATGAATATTTTTTTTTTCTGTTGTCCAGTTAATTCAGCTCTGCTTTTTCCAGGCTTTAGGATGAGGCAGAGGCAGGTGGTGGTGGATCCAGTGGGCACCTTGGCAGGTTGTCCCCATTTGGTGGAGTCCATCCCGTGCGAGGACGCGCGGTGTCACGAGTGGCTGGTGTCCGAGGGGCCGTGCGTGACCGACCGAGGCAAGTGTGGGCCTGGCCACCGTGTCCTCAAGGCTGTCTGCAGGAGCAGGAAAGGTGAGCTGGGCTGTGCTCCTCAAGGCCCCCTGGTTTTTTATGCCTCCTAAAATGACGTTTTGTTGCAGAGCAGCTGCGATTATGTACAATGGCTCCTTAGTGAGTTTTTTTATGAAACTTTCAGGTTTTTGGGTAGACTGTGTTGCTCTTGAAAGCCTGGGTCTGATAGAGCTCAGGATTTTGCCTGGAGCCTTCTGTTCCATTTTATCCAAAAGGGAATGGCTCAGCTGTGCAGGTTGTGTGTTGTCATTGCCGGCCTTATTACCCCAGCAGTGGGATATTTGTACTAAATCAGGGCTCGCACTGAGGTCAGCAGCTCTATGGGCATTCAGAATATCAATCCAGCTCCCAGAACTACTTCTACCATCAGTTTTTAGCCTGTGGTCTGAATAATTCTCTCATTGGGATAACACTGTTACAGTCACGAGCAGGGATGCTCGGTTGTGCTGCCAAAATTAATACAAGACTAAGATGTAAATGAAATGATTGTACTGAGTAATCCTTCCCTTGGCAGCAGTTTAGACCTGCAGAGTGTTCGGCGTACAAGTTGCTAATAATGAGTAAGTACATTTTTATGTGACGTTTACAAACAGCCAGCAAGATGTTATTTCTTGTGTATGGTTTGAACCTCAGCCAAAAGTTTCATTTCTTGATAAGGTCACTGTTGTCAGATCTTTAGATTCAATTACATGGGGCACAATTTTGCAGTCCTTAGTCACAGCGAGACCCTGCTATCATCTGAAAAGTGGCAAAATTGTGCAACTTTAGAGCCTGATACTGTATCTGAAATGGAGAATTCCTCTTTCATGTAGTTTTTTTTAGCTGAGACCGATCACAGGAAACAATTTCAGGGTGGTAACAAGTGGTTAATTGGTAAGTGGTTGGTGTAGTGGGTTGTTTACCAGGCATTAGAACCTGGCAGAAAGAAATAATGGCTGCTTTGCTTGGAGAGAGTGGATTGTTCTGAAATGTATTTAAATCTGTGTGATTTTCTTATTTGTTTGTGAGAATGGGGGGAAAAAAGAAATCTTCAACTGGTACAAAATGACACAGCCAGAATGTTGAGGAGAGCAAAGAGCTCATTCTAAATTTTGCATGAGTGGTCTGTGCTGATGTGTGATGATTACTATAGGTCCAGGGCAGCAGGATGTGTGCAGATGGAGGCTGGCATTGCTGAGGAGCACCACGTACTTAACACTGTTAAAACTGTGCCAACATCCATCTCTGTGCACCAACTGGTGCTGAGGACAGAAAGTGTGTTACATGGCAGCTGCTCATTGATCAAGCTGTTCTCTGTGGCAATGGTCCTTCAGAAGCCAGACTTTTGAAGTGTCTCTTCTTCACTCAATTGTTCAACAAGGTATTGGAAGTCTTACAATACCCTTTTCATTTCAATTATCCTGTGCATGTTCTAGTTACAAAGAAAAAAACATGTTGGGACACTCTTCCCACCCCGCTGGCCTGAGGCAAACATTGTCACTAGATGTGATCAATGTCCGCTTACAACTGGGAAGGTTTCATCAGGAAATATCCAGGTTACCAGGCAGGTTAGAATCATTGCTTCGTACTACTCTGAAGACTTTCTGAAGTCTTGATTGAGTATGGGAGGTCTGGAAGGGTCCCTAAAGTTGAAGTTGGAAAAAGAGTCAAATTGTTTTTTCTTCTCTCAATTCACTGACGTAGTTGCTTTGTTCATAACCTTATTTATTTCCTTCTGTAATGTTCTCTTACCTAGATTTCCTTTGCAAGAAGTAGTCTACTTTTTTTTTTGGATAAAAGTTGGAGTAAGCGTCAGCTTTGCTTAATGTGTTTTACCTGGAATAGCTGGTTTGTTGGCAGTAGGAGGTCAGGAGGGAGTTATGTTAAACTGAGATGTGTCATTTACAGGTGAAATAGCATGAGGCCTGTGTCCATGCTTAGCATTGTACCCGTGTTCAGTATTCTGTGCAAGCAATGACCCTGCTGAAAGCTGTATTGTGTGCTCCTATTTTCATTTACTTAGGCGTCTTTTGTAGAATTCAGCTCTAAAATCCAGTGATTTATCCAGTCATTCTGTCATCCATGCTTGGCATTATTGCTCAGTATTCCTACTCAATGCCTGAAGGGATGAAAAAAAATTTTTTTTGGACCCTGTTAAATGCCAAAATCCAGCATATCATCATCTTAACAGTTCATTTGGGCCTGGAGTGAGTTGATGAGGGTACTTTGGGTTGTCTCTGTATTCTGTTGCTGCCTTCATTTCCATGTAAATGCCAGACTTTGTGACATGGTGCTCACTTCTCTTCACGAGCAGCTTCAGTGCTGCTGGTGTCAGCTGTGCTGCAGAGGAGTTTACCATCAGGCTTCTTGGCCTTTCCTACCTTCTCCCCTCCATCCTGAACCCATCCCATGGCTGAACCCGTGTCCTTTGTGCCTGTGCTCGGCTGTGTAACGCTGGGCTCTCCGTGGCTCAGACACAGGACGCCTTTTCCATGTGGGGTCTGTTCACCTGCCAAAAAGGAGTCACCATTGGACCATTTTGGTCACTATTTTCTTTCTCCCATGTACTGACCATGCTGCCAGCCCCTGTCATGAGAGAGGTGAGCGGGGCAGGGGCCAAAAAACCTCTTTCTCCAACTAAAGCCTCACCTTTGAATCCCTTGTAGTGTCCTTTCTCTCCATGTTAAAAAGCCATCCTTTCTGGTGAGATTGTTACACTGGCCCAGGTAACAAACTGCTGCTGGAGCTTGGACAACTGGGGAGTGAGTCTCAGATGGGTCAAGCTCTGATTCGTGGGGTTTCTCTGAAGGCTTCCCTGTCAAAACAACACCTGTGTGTAAGGGCTTGCTTGAACTTCAATGATGTAACACTCGTGCTCAGCCTAGAGGCACAGAAATGGCTTTTTGTTCCTTAAATAGGTTAATCTGTAATAATGAAGTGGTTCCACAGAGCACATACTATGGGCAGCAGGGTTTTATGTAGTAGCTGGAGTCTGTAATTTGTGATTTGGAGTACTTTAGCATGGATGAGGAGTAATGAGAAGACAATAGTAATCTCATTACTTTGTCATTATTAGGTGTCTTCTCCCACCTAGGAGTGTCTCTAATCTTTGTTAATAAGTTACTGAACACGTGCAAGATACTCTTAGTGTCTGGTCCATATCCCTTGAGTGCTTCTCTTCTGTATCAACAGAAGGCAGTAGTGTAATAAGTCAAATTAAATTAAATTATGTGTAGAAACACAATGGGAAGTAATGCATAGAATAGAGAAAGAATTCTTTTGTATGCTTCTTCTAAATAGAAGATGTTTTTTATTTAGCTGGTGAAGGTCAATGGATATGTTTGGGAAAGTCTGTGAAGCCAAAAGAACAGTATAGGAAAATTGATGATTGTACTAAAAATTGGATATTGTGTGTGTCATTGGCTACATTGATCTATAATTCAGATAAAATAATTTATTTGATAACTCTTTTTTTGTATTTACAGACACCTCAGGAATTATTTGTGATTTTTCTCAGAGGGGTTGATTTTAGTTGTTCAACAAGGAATTGAATAATTACCTGTTGGTAATGTGTTCTTGGGCAGAAAGCTGCAAGTATCTGACATTTGATTTTGGGCAGCCTTGATTAGCACTGACAAACATAATTGTGCATTGACCAGATGAAAGAAACTCCCTGAAAACTTTCCAGTTCACAAAACGTGAACATGGTCAAAACTTTTTCATTTTCAAATGCAGTTGTGCAGTAGCCAAAGTGTATTGTGTTTCTTTTTTTGAAGAGAGTGACCAAAATAATGTTTTGTGTGCTTGGCTTCTTTTGTCTTTGTAAGTGGTACAAGCACTTGGAGTATGGTGAGTCAGGGGACATTCAAACAGCAGGGCTTGGCTCAGGGTCAGCAGGTAGAACTTCAGTCCAGACAGGAGTACTTGTCCTTCAGAGGTAATTTCACAGTTGTTTGATTTGAGTGCTAAGAAATATATAAACATGTTGGGTTCAGTCTGATGAAGGAATTTGGGCACCCTTTTTATAGTCGTTTTCCCATACCTGTTTTGGGCTGCATTGGTAATAGAAAATGAGATTGAAACAAGACAAATGCCGAGCCAGACCTTGTTTTTAGAAATGCCCGTGGTGCAGCTTGTGCAGAGTAGTCATTATGGTAAGGAGTACAACCTGAGAACACATACGTAAAAGCAGCTATAACAATAAACTGATGAAATAACAAGTATGACTCATAAAAGTAACAATTCATTTTCCAAGCACTTTATAAATGTTTCTGACAATGCCATAAGCGAATTTTTGCCTATTAGCGAGTGCTCTTGAGTAGATCGTAAAATGTTATTATTCAGAATCATACCCACAAGTCATCAGTCTATTTTGCTGGAATTCCCATGTCATCATTTATTAATTTGCTTCTGCTTGTTCAGATTCCTACCAGAAGAACTATTAGTAGCAAGAGGATTTCTCTGTGACAGTGAACAGCATGGTGTCTAAGTAATCAAATATATGAAATAAGTCATACCCAAAGGCTTAATAGTTTTAATCAGAAAATTGTTAGATCAACAACAGGGATTAATGCGAAGGTCATGTGATTTTGCTGGATTCAGGCTCTTCTACTCTACTGGTTAACAAATCTAAGCGCAGCTCAGAAGCTGAGGAGTATTTTCCTCCCTGTACAGTCAGCTTGTGTGTCAGGGTTTCTTTGGTTTGTGGCAGTTAAAATTCATAGGATCAGAGTATGATTTGAGTTGGAAGGGATTTTAAAGATCACCTCATTTCAACCCCCTCTGCCATGGGCAGGGATGCCACAAGGTTGCTCAGGGCCCCATCCAACCAAGCAATCCAAACTTGTTATAAATGGTGTCTTCATTTTAAGGACAGTCTTTATAACTGTGCTGAATAATCTCTTATTCCTGCGCAGTCCAGGCAGTGCCAGGGAGATGCAGGTGCTGAGCCAGAGGAGCAGAGTCCAGAGGAGGGGCCCAGGATGCTGCTGACTCTCTCCCCTTGTAGCACCCAAAGGACTGGGCTGGGACCTGTCACAAAAACTCCATCCTCAGCCCTTTGTGCCTCACCTGGTGCTCTGAGGCACCCTGGGGGTGTCTGTGCATCCTTCCCAGCCTCAGCAGATCAGTGAATAACACCTGGCAGGTCTCAGGACTCATGGCTGAGGGGGTGAACCTTCCTGCTATGGAGCATCTGCCAAAGGGGCAGCTTGGGGTAAAGCACAGCTGCCAGGGGGGTTCTGGCAGTGCTGCTGAGAGGAACTTCAGCACAGCAGTTTTGTTTTATTTTCCTGTGCCATCTCTTTGGTTCTAGGCAGTTGGAATCTAGAACCTGGTGCTTGCCAAGAAGATAAGAGGGATTTTGTTTTTCAGTGTTAATAAGTTCACTGTAAAAGTACATTTGGGTTGAAGTACATCTGTTTCCAGGTTTCTGTTCCATCTGGCAGTTTTATTTGTGGAACTGGGGAATAGTATTTCAGAGAAAAAATGCTTTCTTTCAGCATTTTTTAGATTAAATGATTAATGTTTTGGGGGGTTTTTTTTGGCTAAATGAACTAGTCTTAAACAAAACAAAAAATTTAATTTTTTAAAAAAGAGGTTGCAAAAGCAGTGTATTCCTTTCAGATTAAGCAATCATTTTGCCTTACCTTGAAATTATTTTTTTTCTAAATCCTCCCCCAGTTTCTCTTCAATTCTATTTTAAACATTAGTTTTTTCTTCCTTTTCCCTTTCCTTTTTTTTTCTTTTTTTTCTTTTTTTTTTTTTTTTTTTTGGTTCAATGCCCAAACAGAGATCCATTATTCACACAACTCAATTGCCAGAGCAGACACTGAAATCCTGTTGGAACTGAAGCGAGGAGTAAAGGCAAGTAAGGTAATCAAAGCAGTGTTAGTTTAAGATCCAATATTGCACTCTGCCAGGGGTTGACAGTGAAGCTCTGCACTTGGAGAAGCTGAGGACTCTCTGGGGGTGGAATATCACCAGTGGTGTGCTCAGCTGCTTCTCTGTGCTTCCAGGTCAGTCTCAGTGTGTCCTGTGGGGTCCCCAAGAGTGTCTGTGATCCCTGCTCGGTGCAGAGCATCCCGAGGGGCTGGAGCATCCCCACCAGCTGAGCCCAAATCCTGCAGGAGGAAGGGGCTGCAAGGGCACCGGACAGCTGCTTTTCTTCCTCCTGAAGGGCCTGAGGAAAGCAGCCACCCGAAACCTAAACCGCTCCTGCTTTAACACTAGTCATAGAATCACTTAGGTAGGAAAAGACCTCCTAGAGTCCAATCTCAGCAAAGCCAAGTTCTTCCCTGGGAAGAGTTCATGGTTTTTCATTTTGCATTGGATTGACGATATAAAATTAAGCTCCATATTCTGTTTAATTTCTCAGAGAAAAGATTTACTGTGTTCAATTTACTGAAAATAAGTCTGAAATTACTTCTTTCCTCTTAGTTCCTGAGTGTCTCTCACCATACCCTGTCACTGGAGCCACTGATCTCAAATCAGTGGTTTTTTCTGACTTTTAGAAACACAGATTCTAAAAGGCAGCATGCAAGGCTTTCTAGCAATTGGGTAAGATCTGTATTTCTCATTTAGCAGCCATGGAGGAAGAAGGATGTTGCAGTATAGTAGCAGGGCTGAGTATTATGAGCATTTGAGGAGTCCTGAAGTATGATGTGTGAGTTGTTCAGTAGATTTGGGACCTGTGTTTCTTGTAGTCATAAAGATTGATGTTCTCTCTGAGCAGGCTGGTTGTTAATGAGCCAGGTGGAGTGGATTTAGTTACCTCCATCAAGCCAAACCTCCCAGCATCTGGTACCATGCCAAATATATGATGTCTCCTGCTGGAAACATTTAAAAACTCAAAATGCAGATTGTGCCCTGCTTGAGGACTGGTGCACAAGCAATGTGAGGACAGACACTGCCATGTTCAGGATAATTTACTGTCCTTGAATCCTCTGCTGAAATTGATGTCTGCAAAAGAAGCAGAAGATCAGCTTCAGGTTAATTTTAAGGTAAGCTGCTGGAAGGTTAGAGCTTTCTCTACTTAGTCACACTTTAACAGTTTTACTTCATTCAAGATTATAGCAGACATGTGGTCCACCAGCCAAGGAAGACAGAAATGGAAGAGTCTATAAATGATTCTTGTAGTAGCTATCTGTGTGTAAATAACTGTCTTGCAGTCAGGACTATTTCGCGAAAGTACGGGCTGAAATATCTAATGCTGGACAGGAGGAAAGCTGTGGACTAGAATTGTGAGGTTAAACTCAAGCATACTCAGATTTATTTTCTTTATCTTTGAATGCAAATATGTTGTATGATTTCCAGCTAAGCTGTGGCTGTGCTTTTTCAAATGCTGGTGGTTTGTCTTGTCAGTCACCCAGAAGGAAGCTACAGTTGGTATCCAGTGGTAATTTTAGCTCCTGGTATTTGGCTGATGGAGATGCAGTGGCGTTACCAGGAATAAAGCCAGCTTTCATCCTGTGCTGTCAGTATTAGGTATTACAGCCACCTGTGAACTCATTTTTTTCTTTTTCTCAGCCAGCTAAGTGTGAGCTTGTGGTCAGTGCAGAACGCCCTCAAATGAATTGCTATGCAAAACCACGATTCTTTTCAGTATCTAGTGCTCCTTTTTGATACCCTCCGTCTCCAAAAGATGTTTTACAAGACTTCAGAGCAGTGCTAAAATGGTGAGGGCAAAGGCTGCTTCTTCCCTATGGCTATTTCAGCAGAGAGGAGGTGGATTGTCAAATACCCAGCTCCCACTTGCACTGTGAGAGGGCGCAACAGATGCTGATGTTTTTTAAAAATTAACCTGAGCTCCAAGCACTTGTAGGTTAGGAACAAAGGGTCGAGGTATCCCTTTCAGAAATGGGAGCTATAACATTAAGAAAAATATAAACATCGGTTAATATGGCAAGATCTGTTTTGCCCTTTCTGTTTTAAATGTTAAGGAATAAGTTTGACCTACGTTGATCTGAGCTTGTGGTAAAGGTTACCTAAAGAGCAGGGGGATGTGTGTGACCTGTAGGTCTGTTACTTTGGTGCAAATGCTTTGAAGAAACTTCATGGGAGAATTAACATTTATATTCCAGGTTAGTGCATATATATAATTTAAAACTTTTTTTTTATAAGCTGCTTTTAATGTCTAGGAAGCCTTTATTGAGTTTGATGCTTTCTAACCTTTTGATTATAAGAGTGACGGAATGTTCTTGTATTGTATTTTGTAACTGCTGAAGTATTTGCAGCTAATTTTTTAAGTCTGGAAAAGAAATTGTATAATAGTTTTATTTGGTTTTGTCCCAGTTGTAGACAAAACCCCCAAGTTGTTCCTGTACGAAACTAGAAAAATACCTGTAAGTATCAACAGGAATTCTTGTTTTCTCAGTGAAATGAGGCATAAAATACCTGCTTGGCTGTTTTCTTTGAACTAAGCAGAACTTCACATACATGCAGTTCATTTTCCTTTTGGAGGGCTATTGTATTTCTTAGGGAACTCTGATTCAGTAAAAGATGCAAGAAAAACAGGATTGTTCTAGAACTGTGTTAGAAAGGTAGGCTGCTGACAAGTTGTAAAATTAACTAAGTGGATGAAACAGGAAGGAGTTTGGAAGGATCTGTTTGAAAAGTATTACTAATGGCAAAATTCTGCATCTGTTACCCAAATGTGGCTGAAGGTACCAGGAGGAGCAGGTGGAAGATGTGACAGTGAGGGTTCGTCTCGTCCATAAGGGTTCTGTTTTCTTGGATGAAGTGGGTTCCAAAGGGAGTTAAGGATTTATTGGCTTTTCTACTGAAGGGTTTCTCATCTGTGGATATGATAGACACTCCTTGATACCACACTCCTTGACCATGATATGGTAACATTTATGTTAAGACTTCAAAACTCACAGCTTCTTGGGGAATATAAGTAATGGGGATGCTTTATGTCATCTTTTTATCCTCCTCATCCCAAGTGGACTCTCTAAGGCATTTTGCTTACATTAATAAAATATTTCTAAATGTTCTGGTGTTCAGCTGATGGGATAAACTGTACAATGGCAAATTCTGATTTTCTTAAGTTGCCAGGGTGAATCAAGCCAGAAAATAGTATTTGGCACAAGTGTTATTTTTCAAATTCTTAATAGAGAGAAGATTGCCCAATTCGCATTTCAAAATTATTTAGCCAAGACTTGTGTTTCCTAAGAGAAATAGTCAGAACAGTATAAAAGGTTTAAATTAAACAGAAGATCATTAGGGTAAAGAAGTGACTGGCTGTGTTTTATTACATTCTGTGTATGAGGTTTAGTGGGATGGACTGCAAATCACATGATATGACTCATGGAAGAAAAAAATGTTTCAAAATATGCCAGTTAAGTCCTGTATGAAGTAGAAATAAACTCAACCTGATTCTGCAGACAGGAGGCTGGTAGTGAATGTCTGTAAGAAGTGGGGTGTGGGGCTGGGGGCTGCCCTGCAGCTCAGTCTGCAGGAGGGGTTGGGGTGAGGGAGAGGAGGGATGAGGAGGAAGGGCAGGGAGCAGCCTGCAGCCAGGAGGTCTCAGTGCTCCCTGTTCCTCTGGCAGGAGCTGCACCCTGGGTCTGTGCTCTGGTTGTCAGCACCAGCCTTCTTCCGAGGCTTACATCAGGGAACAATTCCAGTAACTTCAATAGACGGCTTCTCACATTGATCTCTGACCACAGCCCTTTCGTGGAGGGAGAAAAGCCGGGCTTTTTTTTGTGTGTAATTTAATCCTTCCCTGCTGGGTGGCCCTACAGAAAGCTTTTTCTGTAGCTGAAATTCCTTCAGTGCTGGACAGGAGCGATTGCGAGAACCACCTTTGTATAGTAGTTCTGAAGGCTGTTGAGTGGAAATGGAAGATAAGTCTTGTACTTTCTTTGAGTTTCTTTTTATCAAGCTGTTTATGAAGTAGAGCTGATTTAAAAACAATTTAGTCACTTGTTTTGAGGTTAATGGATGCTGGAGGGGAAGGTTCCCCCCCGTAAAATAAGGAAGTTTTGACAAACTTTTAATTAAGAATTTGGAACGTGGAAATTTTGGGGTAGTTCTGCACTACTGAGATTGGCTCTGGGGCGTATTGGTCAGTCAGGTTTTAAAAGTAAATCTTCCTCTTAATTCTAATTAAGTATTGTAATGCCAGCACTCTTCATTAGGCAGCAATTTGTGATTAGTCAGGTGGTAGTAATGGAAAGAGAAAAACATGTGAAGTAGTAGAGAAGTTGGAGAGCAGGGAAGACAGCTGTAAGATGTGCCTCCCAAATGCTTTCAGCATTCCCCTGTTGGCAAATTTCCCACTGAATTCAGTGAGTTCTGTGGGACAGGATTCAATCCCCACATAGATCCTGCCTTGTGTGGAAACACAAGTTCAGAGGACCTTGATTACACAACTTCAGCTCTGAAGCTGTGTCAAGAAATGATGCTAAGAACAGCTACAAAGAAGGGAAAACTCCTAATTCCCCCCAAACTTTGAAGCCGAGCTATTATTTTAAGTGTAGATACATTATTGAATTGTTTATCTGTGAATTGAATCTCGTATTTAGTAAATGGGAGCTTCTGTGAAGTGCCGGAGTGAATGTGAATTAGTGAGTTGAGAAAGATTAGCTCTGTGAGGAGATTGAGAACAATTTAAAATTCCACTGTATGGTGTTTTTCTTTCTGTCTGTGTGAAGTATGGCTGTAATTGCCTCAAATTAGGTAGTGCCTTTGTTTAGGAGAGTTAAACAAGTAACAGCATAAGATATTTCATGGTCCTTTTCTAAATAAACAGCTTGTTCAGTTTGGATCTTTAGGCAGCTTGTAAATGGCAGAGCCAAGTTTGTGGAGAGAACATATATATATATATACACACACACATATATATAGACATATATATATATATATGAGGTGGAGTTTCCTTAGAAACTGAATCATCCTGGATTGTTGGGATGCATTTTACAATTTGAAGCCTGGTCTTCCCCTACTGTGTAATTTTAGTGTCACCTTTTGTCATGGTTCCTAAAATAGATGTTTTATTAAAAAATTCCTGTGGAGACATGGGCTGTAAGCATGAATTTGCCTTGCTCCTTTCTGACAGCTGAGGTTTATATTTTGCCATCAGTTGCCTGGTGGTGTTGTCACCAATGAACTCTCACATTGACCTTGTAATTATCAAGTCCAGAAAGGGAAAAAACTGATAAAAATGGGCCAACACGCCCACGTGGACTGGGGCAGTTGCACTCAAACAATGCTGGTTTTTCCTTTCATATTTCTGGGAAGGAAAAAATAATCCCACAAAGTTCTTATGTTGGTCTTGTGGCCATTGTTGTCCATGGGGATTCAGGCACTGCATCTGGAGTGAGATGGTTGTAAAGTGACTTTTCTGGAAGGAGGGAGAATCTTTCCCTGCCATCAGCAAGTGAGCAGGGAATCTGCTGGGTCTGGGTGAGCCCAGGGTGCTTTGCTGGAGGGACAAAGTCACTTCCAGCTGGTTTGAGGTTCACCTGGCCCCTTTCCACATCTCCTCTGGTACTGTACTTAGGTCTGTCCCTGATCTGGGGGTTGTTTCCATTCATTACTGGCAAATATTGTTGTGACATAAAAAAACCACATCACTTTTGTAGTGAAAATGCAGCAGAACTGCTAAGTCCTCATGAACTTAATCGGTATTTGGCAATTCTGTAGAACAGGCTCCGTAAGTGCTTGAAGCAGGGAGGAGGTGAGCCTTGGCTACCCCTAATAGATGGTAAAAACCAAGATGATACTGTAAGTTCGAATTCCATTTTTTTTTACCAGATGCAGAATTCCCATCGCTCCTGTGCCCTGCTTTCAGTGCATTTCCCAAGTTTAATACCAAGTCAGCACTGTTTGTTGTGCACTTAGTGCTGTGTCAAAGGGGACCAGAGCCAAGAGGGTGTTTTGTTCTATTTCATGGTGTTTGCAGATAAAGCAGAGTGGTTTGGTAACTCTCTTGGAGACTCTGAGGCTCTAAGTTGGGCAGAGTGCTCCCCAGGCATGCATAGATCTAAGGATAGCACATTCTTGCCCATCAATAAGTATCTTAAGGTGTTTACTTTTAATGCTATATATGACTAAAGTCCCAGGGAAATAATTCCACTACTGCTGTTCATTTGTATCATTGGAGTCTGAATTAATTCAGCCTAGGCTAGGTTTTCTAATACATTATTTATTTAGGTCTTCAAAATGTCTGTGGTGCTGCATGTGGTTGACAGAACATGTTCTTGTTTGTTAATATTATATGGCATCCCGTTTTCCCAAGGCGCTTCAATAAATGCATGTCTTTGAATAAAGCTGGGATTTTAACAGGCGTTTTTTTCCCCTTGTGTTGTAACTGTAGCATCCCAGATTCTTAGCTCTGATTTCTCTTCTCTACAACCACCTATTTTAAATAGTTCTGGAAAGATCTTCAGTTCTTTAATGTTTGTTGTTTTTTTTCTTTCTTGTTTTTTTTTTTTTTTTTTTTTTTTAATGCTTGTTTATTGTTACCTGTGGGTAAGGCTTTATAAAGCCTTACCTATCGGTAACAGTTTATGTCTTGATTCTAAATATTTAGCCCAGTTTCTCCCACTGCCCCCAGGCACTAGAAGTGTATAAATACTCTTAAATTTAATTAAAAAAATCCCTGACATGAAGGGTGCAGCACGGAGCTCATATTTTCTGACAGCCCACAAAACTTACAAATCAAAAGACACGAGTGCTGTGTAAGTGATGGTGAAACAAATGGAATACAATACTTGGAAATGAATGAGTCCTGTGAATGAACATTGGCATGTACATCCCTGGCCCCATATGAAGATTAAAGTGAGTTGTCTGCTCTAAAATTGCATAATTGCTTCTGTGACTGATTTGGTGCTGCTCCATAATAAGTTGTGAACACTGTATGCTGACCTGGTTAATGGGATGTTTACTAAATGGATATATTTGTGTAGTTTAATAGGAGGATGCTTGGAAAAATTAGCAGGATGAGAAAGAATGGCTGGAGAGGGTAATTTTTCAGCAAGTGCTGAGGCTGTGAAGAGGAAGGCAGAGGCTGCCTTGCCATTAGCATTTGGGGGCTTGGAGGGGGAGGTTGGATGGGGCTGGATCCCTGACTTTCATGGAGCATCCTTGTCCTGAGTTCCTGTGGGAGTGGCTGCTCCAGGTGTGGGGTACCCAGACTGTGCCCCCACTGAAGGTGCTGCCAGGTGGGGATGTGTGTGCCCCTGGGAGCGGCCTCATCCTGCCGCCCTAACAGCTTCATTTGCTAAACTAGCTTTCTGGAATTTAGCTATTTTAAGTACTGTAGACTAAGATAATTATTTCATGAAGTAATATTATCTGCAAATTAACCTTGGATCTCTGCGGAGGTTCAGAAAGAGGGAGATAAGGAGTTTTATCACAAATTGCAGACTTACTGGGTTTAACGTAAAGGCCGTGGCAAGTAATACATTTAAACTGCATTTAAGTAGTAAAGACCAGAATATCAAAGTCTAAAAGCAATAAACATTAAATTATTCAGAAAGTTTTTATATTTTCTTTCTAGTTTATATGTTCTTTTCACACACTGTCATTTAATGAGGTTATATTCTGATTAAAGTAGAAAAATAAAAAAAAAGTAAAATGTTTTATTTCAGTAGATAAAAATGTAGCTTTTAAAATATATCAGGTTGCCCTGTGTAGTCTGAGCTGACTGTACAATTTCCCTGTCGTTCAGCATGGTTGCTAACTAACGGATTTTGGGGGGGGAAATCCCCTTCAATAGAGTTTCAACTGAAATCCATATTTTAATTTTAAGTGACAACTAATATATTTACTGTAATCCCTTTCAAATATTCTCTGGCAGGGTTCCCAGACATATATTTTTGAAGGTTAAATGGTTTAGGATTTATGTACTGTACTATGTAGGTGTATTGGCTTTGAGTGGCAAGGTTTTGGTAGCAAGTGAGCTACAGGGGTGGCTTCTGGAGGAGAAAATCGGGATTAAAGTGAAGCCTGCAGGGGAGGGAAGGTGTTTTAAGATTTGGGTTTATTTGCCATTATCCTGGTAATTAAACTGATCTCCCTGTGTGGAGTCTGTTCTGCCTGTGACTGCTGAATGATCCCTCCCTGCCCTTAACTCACCTCATGAACCTTCCGTGCTAATCCATGATGATCTCTCCAGTTGAGGAGGGCAGTGGCAGAGTGGCTTTGGTGGGCACCTGGTGCCCAGCCAGGGTCAGCCCACCACAGCAAGTCAGTCTGAATGAGGTGCTGAGTTCATAGGGCCCCTTCACTGCCAGACACCAGTTTGTGGCTCAGAAACACCGCAGCTGCAGCAGCAAAAGTTCTGCTGGTTAATGACCTGTGTTTCTGAGGGGCCCAGGGTGAGGTGCTGGTCTGGAAAACTGCTTTTTGCTCCTTGCAGAGCTCTCTTGGGTATCATTACACAGGGCTGATTCATGTAGCGTGGATGTACCTTTCTGCCAGCTCACAGTTTTGACTGTCCAGAAACACTTTTTTTTTTTTAATAGGCTGAAATTGGCATGAATAAGCAGCAGTAATTAAAATAATATTCCACAAGGTTTGCTTTTTAGTACGGCAGTGTGATTAAAATTGGTCCTGCCTTTTCCTGTCTCTGGGGAACCATTGTGTGCTCCTTGGCTAATGAAGTGGAATGAGCACTGTGATCAATATTTATGGTGTCGCTCTGGGCACCTGCAGCTCTTCCAACCCTTCTTGCATTGTAAAGCTGCAGTGGAGGTTCCTGACTGGAGCTCTTAATGGCTCCACTGCAGCTTGATGAGAAGGCTGCAGAGCCTGTTCCTGGGAGTGTTTCTCGTGAGGGTCACATGCCATCTGCACAGATTTGCTAGTTCTCATTATTGATTGACCGAAGTGGGAACTTGATTTTCTTAGTGATGTGCCTTCAGGTCTTCCAGTCATCTTTGGTGTTTGGGCTCTCCCTGTGTTGGCAACAACCACCCTTGGGGTACCATATCTTGCCACTGAACACACAAAAAAGACAGCATTTATGGATTATTTGAGCATAGTTTATAGACTTCTGTCCTATGGCTTTTCTTCTTTCTACACTCCAGTCTGCACTACAGGTTCTGTAACTGCTGGGGACAGTGTTTGTTTAATTCCAGCATGGTGCTGTGCAGTATCTACGCTGCACTTTTGCACCTTGCCAGTTTGGGAGCTGCTCCCAGCTGTGCCAAAATATTTTTCTGCAGCTGCTTATGAAGTCCACAGACTATTATCTGTCCAAATCAGCCCTGAACTACTTTATTCCCTTGTTTCTTGACCCCTTCAAGGCTTTCCCAAAATAATAATGTCATCTCTGAACTCTTGGTAGGTTGGTTTGTTGCAAAGTTTGCCCATTCCCTGGCAGTGACAGCAGCTGGAGGCAGTCCAGTGTAATTAGTAAGTATTTTGGAGACTTTGCCTTGGCAGCCCTATTAAATATGTGCAGTGAAAGCAGGATAAGTATGTGGCCTCATCTTTTTTTTTTTTTTTTTTCTCATTAGGGCATCTCTATCATCTGTAAGCTTATTTAATTGGAAATTAGCCATTCTTATTAACATAGGAGATACCCTTTGGTCCAAATCCTGACACTGGATAAATGTATAGAGTTTCCACTAAGGAGAAAAAAAATGCATCCGTATACTCCAGGGTGGAAATTTGCCCTTTTGTGTCCAGTGCAGTTCTCCTGGAAGAGAATTTCATTTTCTAGTAAAGGCAATAAATTTTCACTGCTCAGATAAGTGACTACAGAGGTTCATCATCAGGATTTGAAGAAATAAGCCTCCTAAGAAGATGGATGATGACAGGGGGAGTAAGAGCTGTTATCCAATCATTTGTCATGGTCCAGAACATTAAGATGTATTGGAAAGACCCCAAAGGTGTGTAGAACTTCCTTTTTCCCAGTGTGTAATAAGTTACCCTGTGCAGTCAGCCGGTATTGCGCTGTCTGAAAACTCATTCTGTTTGCATCTCTTTGTATACACAGCACACAAGTGTCAAAATCCTATATATTACTGGGAAGTATTCTACACACCATCCAGATGTAGCCCCACAGCTGCTGAAGAGAAAGGCCGACTTCCTAGGTCCTCATTTTCCTGCCCTTCTCTCACTCCTCCATCCCACTTCAGCTGTTGACATTTCACCTTGCTGTGAGTGTTCTGCTCCTGGCTTTCTCCAGAGGCTTTCCCCTCTGACTGTTTTTCTGTGGTTCCCTGCTCTACAGCCCTTGCCTTCTAGTTCTTCCCTTGTCTCAAAGCTTCAAAACCACAGAGCAGCCATGGGGGACTGTGTCAGCTAGTGAAAAGCTGGATTAAACATTCATGGCTGTAGGAGTGCTTGTTAGCATATATGTATTAATTCAACATTTCCTGCTGGTTTTCAATATGTTGGGAGGTTGTGTTGCCAGTGAGGTGACTTAAAGTCTGTAGTGGAATACGTTCCAACTGACTGCTTGAGACCAGGTAAAAATTTTACTCTGCTCATCTGGTTTCAGAGAAAAACCTTTACTCACTTTAAAAAACTAAGAAGATTCCTCACTAAACCAGACATGGTTGAGACCCCGTTTCTGAGGATTTTGTTGAATTCTGGCTCTGTAGCTGGGGTAGCTGATACTGAAAGTTCACCTTTAAGGAGGAGAGACACACCACCATGGTTTGCTGTGGTGAACTGCTCCTTGCATTGTTCTTTGGTGCTGGGAATTCATGCAAAGGTGAGGTTTTACATGTCTTGTCTGGGTTTGCCATGGCACAGAATGGCTCAGTAGCTTAAATTTGATCCAAAATTGAAAGCTGGCACTGTCTGCCTCCAGGAGGACCCCATGAGTTTGGGAGCCCCTTTGCACCGTTTCTGGCAGCATGTCTTCAGGTCCTGCAGGCATTCTGCAAACTGGTGCGGAGACCTGTTCCTGTGAGTTTAGATGTCAAACACGTGGCTGTGTTTCCAGAGAAGCAAAATGTAATTCTTCTGAGTCCCAGCCATGTAATTACAGCTGTAATAATAGCTATCATTTTGGATGCCTCCGTGCCAAACGCAAAGGTTGTTGTTTCTGTTAATGTTTTCAGAGGACTCTGTTCTGCTACTTTTTCCCTATTTGTGCCTTATCTGTGACTGAACAATTACCGGGAGCGTGATGAGGACATGGTATGCAGAAAGTCACCCTCTTGTCTCTTTTGCTGATGGCTGTGGGGAGTGTGAGTGCTGCTATCTCAGCTGCTAATCAATGGTGCTGGAGCTAATGTGCGCAGTGACCTTTGCGAGGAGAGAGGAGCTCGTGCCAATATTGCACTTGCAGTTTGACTCAGCTTTTACACTTTGTCATCCACTTGACTGCGGGAGCTCCTCCCTCACCTGGATTGCTGCTGGATCAGTTGCTGTTCTATCCACCAAGTTAAGAGATGCTCCCAGTTTCTTTTATATGTTAGTCCTGATGTTTTCCTTGGCCAGGTGTCATTGTTTTATGGGTGACTCCTGATCCTCCTGGTGTAAATTCCTTTTGTGCTTTGTTAAGTTCAAAGTGATCTTGCATAGCTGTATACTTCACAGTTTGGGGAAGTCAGTGGGATTTTTACTGCTGGAATTAGACACAACTTACAGCAGCCCATGGGTGAGCAAAGGTTATTCTCTAGCATTTCCCCTCTGGATTTTTATAGTGTTTAGAAGTCTGATGGATGGAGCTCTCAATTATTTAGCATTTATCAAGTTTTTGCTCACAACACCTAAACAAACATTGGTGTTACATAATTTTTTTTCTGAACATACAAGATATAATTCTGCTGCAGTAATTTACAAATGTATAAAAAACACATACTGTTGCTTAACCATCCCTTTCAATGGAATAGGTTTTGGATTGAAATTTTAAGTATGCATGAAGACAGTAAGATACCATTTGCACTGTTAGGATTTCAATAATGTATGGAATTAGCAGAGCTTTATTATATTTCTGTGCCTGCATGCCCTCCATAGAGTGAAAGTTGTAATAAATATAAGTTCAAAGGTAAAATTTTATTGCTGTGCATGAGAGGAGAAAAAATAAATTAGAATAATGTAATCATGCTCATATATGTTATGAATTTTGAACACTGTCTATTAGAAAGTTTGTCAAAATGTGCTTAGCTTTGAAAATACAGATTAACGCTGAAGGTTTTAATATTGTTTTTCCTTATATTCCTTTTCCTTGCAAATATAAGTGTAAAATATCTCCTGCCGAAAGCAATTGTCATAAAACGACACTTTCCTATTTTAATAGCTGAATAATCAGAACAAAAATATTTTCTAAGTTGCAGAGAGGTTATTGCTTTTTTCACACAAAGAAATTTAGTGGTGGAAAACCAAATTTTAGCCGTATATTCTTCGCTTTTTGTGTTTCTATTCTTATATGTGAAAAGCATGTCCAAATGTCTCCTGACAGCTTCGACACTTCAGGGTGATTAAAAATGGGGTGAGGTGTGCTCATCTGATTCCATTTACTGATTCTGTATTTTTCTTTAATCTGCTGGCAAAGTTAAAGTAGCAGCTCTCCAACAGGAGCTGGAAAATCTGTTAGGGGATGACTGGCTGGTATCAGTCTGGACCCTTTGGGGTTAATTTTTTTTTTCTTTTCTACTTTGGAGCAAATAAGGACCAGGTCAGTGTGGGAGGGCAGCTTCTGGCACTGAACCCAGAAAACATCATTTGTCTGAGCTCCCACCTTGGCTCATGGTCCTTCAGCCTCTCTGGGGCAGCCCCAAGTTGGTGAAATTTTGACAACAAAGGCAGTTCCTTCTGGGTTTTCTTCCCTTACCTTCCTTTTTGTTGTCCTCTCTTACCTCCCTCTCTTCTCCTTCTGTGAGCCCAGGGCACACCTTGAGGGCACTACACAAGTGTTGGCAATGAGCTTTTTTTGGACATTTTTTTCATACAGCGTCAGGTTTTAGCTCTGTCACTCAATTTGGGGAAAACCAAGCAGCTATTGGTGCACATACACCCTGTTTTTTTTTTTTTTGGTTTTTTTTGTTTTTTTTTTTTTTTTTAAGGTGTTTTAAACAGTTTGGATGCTGAATAATTGGGAAGAACACTGATGGATTTGTTTTGTTTTCTTCCTGAAAACAACTATCACCTTTAAATCTATAGAAACTTTCTGGAGAGAGAAGTGGAAGCTTTTCTAAATAAACCATTTTGGGTCATGATAAGTGGTTCCTGCCTTTAAATTCTGTTGATTACGTGGTAGCTGAGATGTGAGCAGGATGAGGCTGCTGTTCCAATATGATCAGTGAACCAGTTCCAGAGGGTGGAGCAGTTTAGAGACCAAATGCAGTTTAAGTGGCACTAGAGGAATGATGCACTACTGACTGAAAATGCAGGCTTTGTTATTAATGATGTAATTAAAGTTCCACCTCATAGGCAAAGTGGAAGCACACAGAAAATATTGTTAATACTGTGTTTCCTACATTTGATTTATCCCCATTTTAAGTACTAAATGATCTATGCAAAATACGGTGGGAATTAAACACTCTGTCTAAAATTCACAGCTTTATTATGTAAAAATGGTTCAAGCAGAGGTCAGGGTACATTAGCCAGAAGTAACTTAACCCAGCTGAAAAATGTCTAATGCACTTGACATGCACATTGCTACTTGGCTAAACCTGAGTGTACAGTGGGAAGTTCTCCTCAAGAGCCAAAGGTCATGGCTTGCTGTTTATATTGTTTTGGTCAAGAACAGATCTCAGATACTCATCTAGACCCTTGACTCATGATAATCTGTGGTACTGGGTGTATTTTCTTTATTGCAATTTTTAAAAGCTCAGTCCTGAGATTTGTGGATCAATTAGAGACAAAATTGAAAAAGATAGTAGTAATACTAAAAATAAAAAATAGCCTAGTATCTGGTCCTGCATATTCTGAACATTTCCTGATGGATAGTGGGAGCTCTCAGAGTTGCTTTATGAGCTTAGGCCAGACTCTGCAGCTGAACTAGAACACATTTTTGTGTTAACTGCTTCTAAATGAGCTCTTAGTTTTAAATAGTTGGCATAAATCTAATTTTAATTTACTGTTTTCATTTTCTTTTGCATTGATCCTCTTTTTGTAGAGATTCAATTGCAGACTTGGAGAAAGATGTTTTTTAAAGAGTCCAGATGGTATTTCCAATTATTTATTATCATTAGTATTCACTGTATCTGAAAACAAGACTTTTGCCAACTTAGATCAAATTCATCTGCTGCTCTATTGTTTATGAATTTTCAGTGTCCTGTGTTAATGCCAACTCACTTTTGGGGTGGTTTCTGGGGCTGCAAGAGAAAAAGGGTCGGCTATTCCCAATACATTGCAAATTGCCAGTTTGCTTTGGGAATATCACTTGGATAACAAGCAGTGATAAGTTTCTCATGTTTATGAGGAAATGAGCAAGGCATGTCATTATTAAGAGTAGCATAATCTGAAGAAAAATCATCATAATCAAACCAGAAGGTACAAAAGCTTTGGGGTTTTTCTGTGTCTGAACACAGAAGTTTTATTTTTGGGGTCAGTGGCTCTGAGGGAGCACAACTAGTTTTTCCCTTTGTAATGAGCCCCTTATAATTTTTTTTCAAGTTTTGAGTTGAGATTGAAGATGGTACCTTAAGTTTTATCAAAAAGAAGAGATTTGGAAATTTACGGGTGTGATGCATTGGGTATAAAATGCCAGCTGCTTTTTTTTCTGAACTAAAATGCCCAAAATCTTCAACTAAAATTATTCTGCCCCGTGCAAAGATATAAGATGAAGTGGATTCTGTACACTATTGGAATGAACAAGTCCACTAATACCTTTTTCCACAAAGTTTTAAAAATATATGTATATTTTATAATATTTTAATACATTGGAATTATTTGTGTAATTGGTTTCTACAATATTTTGTGTTGTTTAGCAATTGGAACAAAGCAGTACAGAGAAGGAAATAGAAAGACACCTGTTTCAATTATACCATAGCAGCAATTTCAACAATAAATCTTAATTGCAATCAGTCTTGATCAACCCACCTGCGCAGATTCCCTCATTTACAAGAAGGGAGGGATAATGGAGAGAAAAATGGAAAAGATTGGAAAGAAACAGAGGAAAAAAAAATGCTGCAGAACACTAATATGGATTATGTTATGTTCTTATACTTTAAGTTTTCAGATTGCTGTGCTGTGTTAATTATTAGGAACAGCAGCCTGAATTTCTGTGCTTTTCTCTGGGGATACAGTGAGTCCGTGTTTACTTTCAGCTGCCACTTGAGCAATTTCTCTTCCATTCAGGAGGGATTGTGCAAACAGCCACGAGGCAGAGCTAATTCTGCTTCTCTGCCCAAGCTCAGCAGGTGAGGGTGCAGAAAATTCCTTGAAGTGACAACTTGTCTTTCTTGTGTGGGGTAGGAGGCACGCCTGAGCTGATCTCACTGTGGGTACCTTCCTGCAGGTGTGCTGGTTGTTTTAACCTTGAGTGTGGAGATGTTGCACTGAGGTGTTCTGGGACCTTCTCTGCAGGCTTGGCAGCTGCTCACTGACGTGCCTCTCCTGTGCCGAGCTTTTGTGGAGCTTCCTTGGAGTCACAAATGAGTTTTCTTAAGTGCATTTGCATAAAGAGAGAAAAGAATTGTGGATAAACAGTCCGAATCGCAGTAGAGGATGTATAGGGAAGAGAGATACTGCTTTTTTTTTCTATACTCATCATCATCTTTTTCTCATAACCTCCGTAATAATCACTTGGACATAGCTAAGGGACAGGATTGTGGCCAACTATGCAGGGATTTGGGTGAGACTTTAGATTTTATGGAGATTTTGTAACATATTTCCAGACATCCATTGCATTTCCATTTTCATTATCATTACCTCTGTTCCTTTTTTGTACTTTTTGTCTTTACTTTTTCCTTATACTCCTCCATTGTTATTCCCTTTCTTTTCATTGTGCATTACGTGATTAAAAATGTTTTTGTAGTGGCATTTAACCAAGGTTTTTGACTCAAAACCTTAAAGATTGTCTCATCCCTTTTGTTTTTTTTTCCTCCCCAAAGAATGTCCTGGTTTATTTGTGTTTGTTTCCTCCTGTCTGTCATGAGTGGCTTGTTCTATTTCACAGCTTCACCTTCTTTCACGCTCTCGATCTCCCTCCCTCTTCATCTCTTTTGCATCCCCTTCCCTTCCGTGAGGCTCTGATAATAGTGATGGACCAGTGCAATTAAATTTATTCCATACACCACTGCTTTCCCTGACAAACTGACACCTCTCTTCTCCCACGTTCTTACCTGTTGACTGGCATTAAACAAAGTCAGCCAGGAGCCAGGATTTCAGTGGAGTGTGACATTCATCTGTGGAGATGACTGAGCACGGCAAGCCCTGGATGCTTTCTCCTCTAAAGCTGGTTATGCAACATGGGAAAAAAAGTAAATCTGTGATCTTGTGATGAGATGAAGACATTCAGGAGGGTTATAAGGAATTTCTCCTATTGTAATTTGATTGTTATTGCGTTTAAATATAACATTTTCCTTAGCTGATGAGGTGCCCAGGCCAGGATCCTGCCAGCTCACAGTTTCTCTTCATGCAGTTGCTCTCAGCAAACTGGCATGCAGTCAATAGGAATCCCTCCGAATTTACTGCTGCCTGTTGACATCTTACTCTGTTACAGGCAAGTATTTAATCAAAGTTTATTGTCACTCTTTTCTGAGATTTAAGTGAGACGTAAAATTTTACGATATGTATAGTATTTTAGATGACAGCTTCATTATTTCCACTGAATAATTTGAAATGCTACAAGGAGAAATATTGATGGCAAACTGGTAATTGTCATTAAATATGCAGCATTTTTGCGGCAGTCACTTGTGCCAAAAATAAATTTTCTGAACTTCTAGGTAGCGGTGCAGAACGATCTGAAATACAGTTCCTTTGTCTTGGGCCTTTTCCCATCATGGAGGTCACTTGAGGCTCCAAACATGTTCAAACCTGAAAACTTCAAAGTGACTTTGCAATTTTTCTTTCTAAAAAATGAGCATGGTATTATATTATCGAATGTCAAAAGGAGAGCACTTGGTTTGTTATTGAGTTGAACTTTCGATTCCTGCTGCCTGATGGGATTTTGATTTTTGCTGCCTTAGTTGTCTCCTGTCCAGTGGACATTCCCTTTTTCCTGAGCCAGGAGGGATGTCTTTGGCAGGAGTAATTAAAAACTGTGTCACGGGAGATGGGCACAACAGGTCACTGGGAAGAACGAGACAATGCACCAGAGCTGCAAGGCAGGGTGTAAAGCAGACAGGTGCAGTTTATTATTGGACTGGTTCCAAACAAAACATTCCTGTTGGTTCAGTGCCTCACCATGGACTGCATTGCTCAGGACTGTGGGAGCAGCTTCTCCTTCTGGAATGCAAAAGACAGTGAAAAAAAATTAAGTTTCTGGAAAACCCAATCTCTTCAGTTCAAGGAGGGTTTTAGGTCATTCCTTGTTTTGTTTCCCTTGTTGGGAAGAATTTAGTTTGCTTCTGGGTGAATGAAAAATTCCACTCAGAGTGGTGCTTCTCTCTTACCTTGTTAAAGAATTCAATTGAGGGACCAGTACATTAGGTAATGAGCTACTTTGTTAGCAAGTATATTTGCAAAAATGCCATGCTTGTCTTCTCTTTTGTAATTATTACGCCCTGACATGAAAGAAAAAAGGATTAAATCTTTCCTATAAAATGCTATCTGTTTGGTATATCTTGAGTATTTAGCTTTATAATCACTAAACTATTCAAGTAAAAGGCAATGAGTTTAAAAAAAACGCCGTTAGAGCTGGTCAGGATGCGTGCAATAAAGCATTTTGAATAGAAAACTGTAACATTTTTCTTAACTACAGCTTCTTTTAGGAAAGCAAGCATTCAGCGAGGCTGAGAACAATCAGTGCTTAAGGCGTGAAATAAAGAGCGTGTGAGAGGGATCAGCTGGGATGCTGAGGGTGCTGTTTCAATTCTTATCCCTCAGGCAGATCAGAAGCTGGATTGTGTGGGTTGTGCTCTCAGGTGATGGTGTCTGGTTGTGCTCTTGCTCCCAGCGTGGGCTGAGCAGCACCCGGAGGTGCTTTTCCACTGGGCACCCTCCAGCCTGGAGAGGTGCCAGGGGGTTTTGTGATCCGAGTGCGGGACCTGGCTCTTGGCCTTGTTGGACCTCACACAGCTGGCCTCAGCCCTTTGATCCAGCCTGTCCAGATCCCCCTGCAGAGCCTTCCTGCCCTCCAGCAGACCCACACTCCCGCCCAGTTTGATGCTGTCTGTGAACTTGCTGAGAGTGCCCTTGATCCCCTTGTCCTGACATCAGTAAAGACACTGAACAGGGCTGGGCCTGGTGCTGAGCCCTGGAGAGCACCACCAGTGACGGCCCCAGCTGGATGGAGCTCCAGCCACCATCACTCCCTGGGCTGCATGTCCAGCCAGGTTTTTACCCAGCAAACTGCACCAGTCCAAGCCATGAGCAGCCAGTTTTTCCAGGAGAGTTCTGTGGGAAGTGATATCAAAGGCTTTGATAAAGTCCAGACAGATATGTCCACAACCTTTCCCTCATCCACTAAGTGGGTCACCTTGTCATAGAAGGAGATCCAGGTTGGTTAAGAAGGACCTGCTTTTCCTAAATGTATGATGGCTGGGAATGATCCCCTGGTTTTGCTGTACATGCTGTGTGATAGCATTCGAGATGATCTACTCCATGACCTTCCCTGGTACTGAGGTCGAGTTCCAGGCCTGAAATTCCCTGGATCCTTCTTCCAGACCTTCTTATAGCTGGGTGTCACATTTGCCAGCCTCCAGTCACCAATCACCTCTGGGACTTTCCTGGATAGCCAGGGCTTCTGGTCAAAGATGGAGAGTGGTGTGGAGAGCCCTTCTGCCAGCTCCCTCAGTACATTTGGGTGGATCTCCCATCTGGCCCCATAAAACACTTTTGTGCATGTAAAGATTATGGAAAGATCTAGAAAGATTATTCAGCCATATGTGAGAGAAAGAATTACACCTTCAAGGTACCAAGTGGACAGTTTGGAAGCTCTTGAGAATTTAATATTCCCTTTAAATCTGCGACAATGCATAAAGTACACTTCAGCTATATCCTGTTCTAGTATTTTTCATGGAAAATGAAAGATTATTACCTCCCTTTTTAGTATACAGTAGTTTTCTGAGAGTTCTCTGCCAGGCAGCTGGTACAGAAGAAATTCCCCTTCTGCAGTAATAGAAGGCAGTAATTAAACCTGAACACAGCAAATGGAGCTATAATGTAAATCAAAGTGAGCGTTGAATTGTACCTTCATGAACCCAGTGGTAAACTCTTTCTAACAAAGCACAAAGCTTCCTTTCTTTGCCCAGGAACTGTGAATTGCTGCCTCTGTTTGCAGTGTTGCTGTTGCTGTCACCTGCTGTAAATCTAGTGTGAAAAATCGTGGAAGGAAGAAGTTGAAAGTGTATTTGCCGCCTTTCCCTGCAGGCTGGTCACCCCACAATATGTGGCATGTGAGCTTATGGGTGGAAAAAGCCACCCCAAAGGGGCCCCAAGTGTTTAAAGCATTTTCTGAGAGGTGTGGGTTGGGTTTTTTAAAGTCTGATTAAATCAGTGGAAAGGCTCTCTTGGCTTTCAACGAGTAGTTCTTCTCTGATGCTTAGGTCTGTAGCACAGTCTCATTGGTGGAAAAAACTGGGCTGAATTCAGAATTTGGTGAACGTCATGGCACTTTCTGGCCGTAAAGTCCTGAGGTAACAGAGAACCTGTGCTGTGGATGGAGGGGTGGGGCTCACACTTTCAGGGCCGGCGTCCCATCTCATCCCATCTGGTTCTGCAGCCTCTCCCTGGCTGTCCGTGTGCTTCCCTGGGAGTGATGGGAGAGGAGGACAGGTGTTTCACCCTGCTTCACCCAAGCCCCTGATCTCTTGATGCTGCTGTACCACTGACTCCTAAACTCCGCCTGCCCGGGCCGCCCTGCCGTTCCCTGCTGCCATACAGACAAGCTGTCAAAACATTAGCGGGGATTTTGACGCTTAAGTGACTCGGGAAGACAGCTGGAATAAGGCTTACAAGTTTATTTGCTGTTTTCACATTGGTTTTGGTTTTTTTTTTTTTTTTCTGTAGGTAGTTCTCAGCATTAGGTGAGCATCCAAAGCAGCAGTGGTGATACAGGGTCAAAGTGGGTTCAGCTTGGTTTTCCTTGGGATGCTGATGGATGGGGGCTCTGTAGGGGGGTGGTGCAAAGACTGGGCACTCAGAGCCTTTCCAGGTGAGCCCAAAGGAAAGGCAGTATAAAACCGAAGTATTTTTAACCATATCTTGCAGTCTCATTGCCTGCTGGATCTGCTGTTCCTTCTCATAATACGCTTGAAAAGTTTTATCTGTGCCTCGAAGGCGATGAGCCTGTCTTCATTTAGGGATGCATCTGCAGATAATAGCGCTGTGCTGTTGACAGCTTTATGTGCTCACAGCCTGCCTCTCTTATTTACTCACTTGTAGACGTGGGCTCTTGTAAAAGCAGCACAGTTTTCTACACTCCCAGTTATAATTGCTTCCTGGGCTGCCTTGTTACGGAGCCGGTTTCTGGAGCATGAGGTGAAAGAGGCACTTTCTGCCATTATAATTTTTTTTTTCTTATGTATAATTAAGACTGGATAGTCAGTATGGTTTTTTTCCTAGGTTCAAAATCAAAGAAACCTTGAAGGAAAGGTTTGTAACTATTGTAAGGGCAAAAGAGGAGGTAACATGTGGTGGGACCCTTTTGTTTATAAACAGTTGAGCTTCTAGAAACTTCAGGTATGTAGCTGAAATTTCCTGAGGATCCAGAAATACTAAATAATAGAACAGTGTAGCAAAGTCAGTCATGACTGTTCATCACTTAAAATACATTTGTAAGACATTGGGTGTGATTCAGTACTAAAAGAGTTATATTTTATGAATTTTTATGAATTATGATGTCCTTGTAAATTCTTTGTGATGACTCAAATTTCTTATTTAAAAAGTAGTTTATTTTCCTTTCTAAAAGCAATAGTTCCCTGTGTTGCGTTCCACATCTCATCCCTCATGTGCCTTAGTTTGCTGCTCATTCTGGCTTGTAGTTCTTTTGGTTGGTAGGTTTTTCCCCACTGTCCTTTCTTGTTGAAAGGGCTTTTGGAAAGATGCTTCTCATCAGGAGGACTGCTTTGGTCCAGGTCCCTTGGTTCTTCTGCAGCAGAAAGTATTTTTCTTTTGCCTGGTGGTGGCCCAGTAAATTCATACTTTTAGATCTCCTAGCTTTTGGGTGGGAAGCAGGAGTCAGAAATAAGAGTGGCTCATTCTGGTGAGGTTGAAGGGGAAGGACCAAAACATCTGCCACATACTTTTCTGGCCTACAGGAAAAAGAAATACAACTGCTTTGGGGACCTGCACAATTTGTATTGTGGAAAACAAGTTCTGTAGGTAGAGATTGCTTGAAAATATGGGGCAATTATCATTAGTTCTGTTGATATATTACAGCTTTCTGTTGATGATAGTGTCTCATTCCTTTCACTTACCTTTTTCAGAGAGTGGACTGCAGCCAAGATGTCACACTGCGAGCTTGAAACAAGTTTTTTTTTTTCTTCTTTGCTTTCCTGAATAAATTTTTAAGACGGTTGTTCAAGTATTACACTTTGCAGCCTGAAGCCTCACCACAAGCTGTTCTGTAGCATATTCCTCCACAGGCAGGTGGACATTTGACAAGAAGTCAGTCTGTTTGGTGCAGGCCGTGGGTATTGAACCAAGCTGTGCCTCCCTCCATGTCTGTCTTGTTTCATTTGCTCCAGGTGAAGAAGTGCCACACCACCTGTGCTCAGAGTTTCCCCATCCTGAGGTGGTGGCTTGTGAAGTCCCGTGTGCCAGGGACTGTGTGGTCAGCGAGTGGTCCCCGTGGTCCCCCTGCTCCCACTCCTGCTCCAGCAAAAACGCCGAGGGCACTCAGAGCAGGAGCAGGTCCATCCTGGCCCTTCCAGCCGAGGGTGAGTGCTCAACATTCCTGGATAATCAGTTCTTTTAATGCATTGACTTCCTTTCCTGAGCCAGACTGTGTTTAGATCAGAGCTAATCCCAGTTCCTTGGAAATCAGGGATAGTACTGAATGCTTGTCTCTGCCTAGAGACTGACAGATCTTGATGGGCTGGAGTTCATGTGTCACTTGGAGAAATTCTGTCACAGTTTAAAACTGTTTACTTCAGCCTCTGGATTGCTGTCAGTTGAGAGCCTGTCTGAGTGTGAATTTGGTTCTGGAGAGCTTCATCCTTTCCCATTAAAATTGCTGCATGACAGAGTCATCACACAAGTGTCTTTATGTGGGAACATATCAGTAATGATTTAAAACCAATGAACTGTGAAAAATGAGGAAATGGAAAAGAACTTGCCTTTTTTTTTTTCTTTTTAATGTAAGACCTGGAATGCATTGACCTGCTTGTTGTAGTAAGTAAATAGCTGTTGATAAACGTATGCCATTTCTTCTGGATCTTCATGGACATATCATGCATCTATTCTTTTACATATTAACGTAAGTGATACAGCTATTTAAACAAACCATACTGTATTAGAAGTGTAGTCTTCTAACACAGTATGGTAATTAATTTATGTGTTGGTTTATCACACAGGATTTGAAAGGTCTTGGATCAAGTGCATAAAAATTCATAAAACGTGAAGAGTTCCAACAGACTAAAGCCTTGTTGACACAAAATACCTGCTAGTGCCAAAACTGGGTGCAGTTAATGCAGCTGCAAAACACTTTTAGATGCAAATCTAGTCCAGGACAAGCTCTGTTAAGTGCTATTTTGTAAATTATCATTAAAGCCACCCACGGTTTCTGGGCTAATGTAAGGACTTGATCTTGCAGACCCTTACTCATGTGAAAGGTCTGTATTCACATAAACATCCTCATAAGCACTTGTGAAGAAAATTGGGACCCTTCAGGATGAAAATAATTGTTGATTGAGTGATAATAACTAATACTAAAAAAGTCTATGAGCTAGAGAATAATTAAAATGAAAATGCAGTTGATCTCATATTTATTTTCCATGGAGGTAATGAATCCAAATAACAGATAAAACAGGGAATTACAAGAGTGAAATTGTGAAAGAGTGAATTCTGGAAGTAGAGAAGCACAATCATCTCAGCCTAAAAGGCTAACCTAAAAAGGGTGTACTCTGAACTGGATACTTGAAGCTTCTCAGGAGGGAATAATTAACTATTATTCAAATAGTTACTATTGTTTGAATAATACTGCCACTATTAACTAAATAAAACTTCTTGACTTTTTCTGTGCATCTTTAGCAATGGTGTAACAATTTGCTGTGCAGAGGCACACATCTGTGTTGAGATAGTGATTGAAATTTGGTAGAGTGGGAGTGGAGTTAATACCATGATCACTGCAATATTAAGGCAATTTTAAATTACCTTTTTTCTCTACCTTTTTCATACCCAGCTCTCAGCTGAGCACCTGTCTTCTACAGCTGTGGTACCTTTGCCAAAGGTATTTTGTTTGGCCTCTGTCAATGGAGGAAGAGTTAGCTGTGGCTCTGCTGTTGGAGGACTTATGGAAATCTTGGGTCGTTTTCTCCAAGCTCTTTACCTGTACCCATATGATAACCAGGAAGCTGTTGATGAAACCTGGGGGACTTGATTTAAATCAGGTTTTAAAAGATAATTCTTTATACATCAGATGTCTGAAACTTGGTGCAAGAGGAGATCATGGAGCAGGCACTCCCAGCAGGTGTAAAATGAATTATAGGAACTGCTGAACATCATAAAAAAAATCTGTAAATGGCTATTGGAATGGCCAGGCAGAGGCATGTTGTCCTGCTTTCTTTGTATAAAAGTCGTCAATGAAATGCAGAAAGTGGCCAGGCCTTTGTGCTCTTTATGAAAACAGCATCTCCTGCTTGCAGTGCTGCAGGCAAGTTTGGACGGGCCATTTCTTACTATGCTGAGATAAATCTGCTTTGTTTAGGAGAGCTTCATTAATATATTGTAACTAACATAGTATTGAAAAAAAACACTCTAATTTTTCTGTGGGAAGTGCAAAATTCGAGTTGGATATGTTATTTAGTTGGTTTTTTTTTCTTTTTTTTCTTACAAATGGATCAGCCATTTTGCCATTTGCTTATTGCAATTATTTATTTTTAAGATGGGTCTCAAACACACACAAAAAACCCCTGGTTTGAATTTTTCCTGCCAAGTCAAATTCTTCAGGAAATAAGCTACCTGGGGCATTTTCTACTCCATCATCATCTTAAGCATTTCTGAGACTGAGCACTGTGTGGAACAGTCCATTTTCATGAAAAGGTGAATGGTAATGTGACATGATTATCCAGTGGGTTCGGCAGTTTCTCTCTTTTTCTTACTGCTGTTCATTGTGGCCATTTGGAGCCTTACCTTTTTTCAGGAGGGTCAGTCATGCAAGGCAATAGGCACCCTTTGACCTCCCTTCATCTCCTGGTGATTTTAGGAGAGTGTAAATGTGCTCTGAACCTTGTGGTATCTGTCTCCAACACTTCAGCTCTTTCAAAACCTTCAGCACTTTGGCTGTGTCCCAAGTTGTCTGGGCTCACCCTTTTGGAGGAGAATGGTTTTGATTTTAGTAATTTTTGCTTCTTTCTTTCTAAAATGACAATGCTTGCTGTTAAATTTCACTGCATTACTTATTACAGGATAAATTCAGGCTGCTGGCTGGAGTGTTAACGGCTTCTGGGGAGGCGCTTCAAACTCCTGTACTTTGGGGCTTTGTCAACAGTTGCTGACAGAGTGCAGCAGTTTAGCAAAATCTTTGGACATGAGTTTGAAGGATGGTGCTTCAGAGAAGTGAAGGCTTCACACTCAAAACATGTCTTTTAAGTTTCTCCCCTCCTAGATTTGCAGATGTGGGTGTCATTTGATGCATCCTGCTGTCATTACAGTTCAGCTTCCTCTGCTGCTCAAATCTTTAAGGCAACATGTGAATAGAGTCCAAATATGAGAGAGAGATGTTCCTTCTTGGGAGATTAGCAAGGAGAATGAACATAAAAACAGTGCTTAATTCGTCTTTAAACCTGATTGTGTGTTTTCTGAGTGATGCAGGCATTTAAATGGAATTAACTTGGCTATGTGTAGGAGTTATTGATAAAGTAACTCAGAAATATCCTTTGCCTATTTCTGTTTCCATTATGCATTGGAATACAATTTTATGCAAGGCTAGTTTAATGAGGAAACAATATTTTAGAAGGTTGTTATTACAGCCATAAAGGTCAACAGCTTTATTTAAGCTTTATTTATTAATTTTTTTTTTACGAGGCTGGGGGGGAAAGAGAAGGTATTGCGCGAATGTGACTTTTTAAAAAATTCTTTTTCTACACCTTCCTTTTGCCACGTGTCATGAGATGAGGATCAGGTGTTCTCTTGACCCTTTGCAGGTGGAAAAGCCTGTCCCCCTGAGAGAGCCCTGCAGGAGCAGCGTGCCTGCAACGAGCAGCCATGTGTACATTTCTTCTGGGAAGCCTCTCCCTGGAGCTTTTGCTCCCAGGACGTGCTGGGCACTGCTCTCAACGCCACCAGCAACTGGAGTGGGGAAACCACCTGTGGAGTGGGCATCCAGACCAGGAAAGTCTCCTGCAGGAAGAGCAGCTCTGGCCATGTCACCCCCAAAAGGTATTTAAAGAAAGCGTGTTAGTGTTTATAAATTAAATGTGTGCTGTATAAATGCATTTTCTGCAGCATTGAAATAATTTCATTTCAGGACCAACTCTCCAGGTACTCCATCACTGTTGTAGCAGGTAAAGAAACCAAATATCCAGCCCATTTTAACTTTTCATGTAAATCCAGGCAAAAAGCGTTCTTTCAGTGGTGGAGATTTTTTGCTGTAGCTACTCTGATTTATACTTTTCTGCAAATATTTTCCCTGAAGGACAGGTGTGAGGAAAATATAAAATACATTTGAATATAATGTTCAGCAACACGTTATTAGCAGTGCTCTAATAAAATAGAAAAGGTAAATAGATTTTGCATTATATTTACACTCCAATAAGGCAGTACCATATGTGTGATGTATATTGTTCACTTGGTTTATATAACTTCCATATTGTGATAGCAACACAACAAAATTACGTATTCTGCAGTAGAAATATCCCAAATTTTGCTTTGCTTTGCTAAATGAGGAAAATAAGTAGCACAGATGTTTTCCTTAATATCGAAAAATCAAGACGTTGCTAATTATTTTCACACCATTAATGAGTCCAGAGAATTTAAAACCAAGTTTGCTTTCCTATTGTAACTCTCAAAACAATGCTGTTTGTGTAAGCATACTGTGCTGATTTCAGTAAAGTTAATTAAAATTCTTGAGGTTAATGGGGTTACTTAAATAAAAGGAAAGAAGTCTGCTATTCATGTATGTCTCAAATGCATTGATAAGCTTGAACTTTACCTAATTAAACATGTTCATAGAGCTATGTAATGCCTAAAATAGTTGTTTGCCCCCTCCACTTTTGAGGTGGTGTAAGGGGAAATGGAACTGAAGGGGGTAAGTAAACACTTAAATAGCTGAATCATGGTTTTAACTTTTTTTTTCTTGTATGGATTAGTGGCACATTCCCCCTTCAAATGGGATCATTTTGGGTTGCATGCATTACTAAGTATTGTTGAGTGATCTTTTTTAACAAATTAATACGGAGTAAGATTAATTCCCTTCCTGTTCACCCACTTGATATGCAAGATCTGACTGATCCCCTAAAATTGTCCCTTTTCTGTTCTTCAAGTCCTCATATATTAACTGTGTCTGAAACTTTTATTAGAATATGTATGACATGTTTTCCATGTAGGAGTTAAAAATGAATGAAGAAAATCACAGAGCTCTTCATACTCTATTACACTTGAAACTATTTTTGTGTTCCTTGGAGGTTGAAAGTTGAGGAATATGTCATCAGCCCTTACAGACAGGTGGTTTGAAGGCTGTTGTGTACTGTGCTAAAACAGGACTACTTTATAAACATAACTACTCACTTTCTTTGGTTATGAATATATCTGTTTTACTCCCATAAGCTTTGTGGTTTTGATGGCACAATCATCAAAACATTTAGTCTGTACGCATCAAGCCAAGCTCCCCCTTTGAAAGAAATAAAAATTGCTTTTTTATTCATCCTTGAAGTGTACTAAATTCAGCTGGGTTGCATGAGTGAAAAGAAAATCAAGGCTTGCTCTAGCCAGGAGTGGTGTCTTTGCCATGGCAGTGTGCTCACAGCCCTGTGTAAGTCTTAGGAGTAAAATCTTTCTCCACAGTTTCAAGTTTTCATTTTGTTTTATCCGTGTTTGGATCCGTAGGTGTCCGGAGTCCCTGCGGCCTGAGGCGGTGCGGCCGTGTCTCCTCCCCTGCAGGAAGGACTGTGTTGTTACACTGTTCAGTGAGTGGACCCCCTGTCCCACAGCCTGTCAGCCTGGTAAGCCTTTAAGAAGTCAAAATTTGGGGGAAAATTAGAGCATTGGCCTAGAAACATGTGGCAGATGGAGTTCATACTAGTGTAATAATTTCAGGGCATTCGTCTGCGTGGGTTTTGGACCTGAGGACTTTGGCCCTTGACTTTTGAGTTGATGTTCTTGTGTGGGATCCTTATGAGCAGCTTTGGAGATGTGAATTCTCTTTGCCTGGAAAAAATTCCTTCTGGGTTTCTGCCTTCAGGGTCCTCCAAGGCCCCTGTGCTGTATGGCTGCACATGGAATTGCTTACATACTGGATGTAATTTTCTTGATCAGCTTGGGTGTACGTACAGGGCTGTGCAAGTACCTCCTGTGCTTTGTGGTTTTTCAAGGGCCAAGCATCTCTTTGATCTTGTTGGTTAACTTTGAGGCACAACAAATGTACAATGAAGTTTCTTTTTATAATCGTCTAGTGTTGGGTTTTCTGACAAATTTGTGTTTCATTAATTGTTCAGATGAAAGTCTGCTAAGTTACCAGAATATTTCATTATTGCTGGTAGTGTCCTTGCCCTTCAAAGATTATCAGTGGATGCTTTAGCATAGTCCTTGTTAGATTTTACAGGAAAATGAGTTGCTTTCTAAAACAGTGAATCCTGTTTTAATTAGCAATTTATTTTTAGACTTTAAATGAGCTGCCTATGAAGGAGTAGAATAAATTACCTGGTAAATTACTTTGTTTATTAAATAATAGTCTACAATTAAAATGAGAAGAAATTAATTATTTAACCTCCTTGGCAGTGTTATCATTTTAATATAATTCTAAATTAAAACTTCTTAGATGAGGGAGTTTGTTTTCTGCTAAATCTGTTATTGATATGGCCGCATTGCAAAAATTTTTTTTTTTTTAATTTGCATTGCACAATTAAAACCTCAGCACGATAATGAAATTTCAAAGCCACTGTACCTACGTGAGTTGTTAGGGGTGTTGTGGTTGTTTTTATAGAAAAGTTGTATTTAATGAAAGCAATATACAGATGGTGAATTACTAATCAGATCAAACAGGAACAGGTATTGCCTGGCAGATCTAAAATTAATTGTGTACCAGCATAAGATCAGAATGTAGACAAACATGGAATCACTAAATCAGCTTTACACAGAACTTTACCAGTTGAGCTGTTCATGGTTTATCTGAGGAAGTACGTCCGAGTTTACCATCTCACAATAAAAAAGCTGACATTTTCCCTACATTTAAATGTCATCAGACAACCGTCTGTCTTGTGGCAGAAGATTATCTCCTGCCTCAGAAGTGCAGACAGCACTGAACTTAGGGCAGGAACAGATGGACAGACAACATAATTCACAGAGGAAGTGCCACTGAATCCGAGCACCTGTTGGAGAGGCAGGAGCAGGGAGGTTGTTGCAAGTTATTGATTCTCTGCCATTGCAGATATTTAAAGGTGGCAACTGTCTGCTGCAGTCTTCTGTAATGTATCTGTTTTACCTGGTCTTTGAGGATGGATTGGAGAACGAATCAGGGGATCTGTAGTGTGGTTTCAGGATATGAAATGGGCTGAATGAGCAGCAGGTAGATTTTCTTCTGTCACCTGCTTTCCTGGGGGTGAAGGTGGCCTGGAGAGGTAACTGCTTTCAGCATGGATGAGGTACTCCCTGGTCTGTCAGCATAGATTTAAAACAGGGAGATTAGAAAAAGCAAACAACTAACAGTAAATAACATTTTTCATTTTCCTTCTGAAAACAGATGGTACCTTTAAGTACCTCTTCTCTTCTGGGCATTGGTTGTCCAGGAAGAAGGTTAGAAATTTCACAGTTACTTAATCCTGTAAACAAGTTTACATGAAGTGTTAGATAGTAGCAGTCCTATTTTTTCCCCATGCCTTAAATCAGATTTGAAATGAGATGGGGTAAAAGTGGATAAAATGCATGGTGTGCTGCAATAAGAAATTCCAACGACCTCTACCTTGTGTCAGACAGTCCATGATCTGCCACTTCCAATCCTCATAAATGCACAACCAGAGCTGGTCTAAGCAAAAGGCTTAAGAGCTCTTATCTCTACAAAGGTGTTGGAGACAGCACTGATTTTGGTGACCAAAATCTCAGAAAATCTGTCCTTGTTTTTTGTGTGAGCAGGGTCTTGTGTTGACCAGACTCTGGCTTTCCATCTGGTCAGGAGCAGAGTGGGAAGCCAAATGATTTCTGTGGAAGCTGGACCTGATAGAGCACGTGTTCCAGGAGTGAAAAGTGATTTTGTCCCCTCACCTGAGAATGGTGGTGCAGCTCTGTGAGCCCTGGGCATGGAAGCCTCTGTGGGTGAAAGACAAAGGAAGGAAGAGGATGCAAGATGCAGGGAGGAGTAAGAATTGCTTGGTAGGAATTGTAATCCCTGCTGTAAAGGGAGGAGGAAGGAGGCTGGTGGTACAGGAGGGTAAGGCACCCCTGAAATTCTCAAACAGCATTACCTGAGTTACAAAGTCAAGAACAGAGAAGTTAAGATGGTCCTTAGATCTTGAGGCTTTACTTTTTTCAGGAGGGCAAACAGTCAGAGCCATGCTGGAAATCAGTTTGGCTTTAAAAGGACAGTCCTCCACAGTGCTAGTACTCTGGAAAAATCCGGCTATAGCAATTTTAACTGAAATATAAAAATTATGCTCATTAACATTTGTAAGGAATGCTATAGAAAAGCTGGTGAGGAAATTCAATTTTGAAAATGGCGTTTGAGTAAGGTGCAATAAATGTTGAGGATAATTTAGTTTCTTGAGGTGGAGAAAATTACTGTGGGAAGCTCATTTAGATTTGGTACTGATTAATAGGAAGGAAATGGGTAAGATTCTAATGGTGGTAGATAATTTGAATGAAAATCATCACAAAGTGATAGAGTTCGTGATTCTTGGAAGGGAAGGATGGCAATATCAGAAGACATTAGGAAAAAAAAGGTATATGTAGACTTCGAAAAACTGCAGGAATTGGTATCTACACCTCTTGGGAACTTATTCTGTGCAGACAGGAGTACAGAAGACCTGGAAGCTCCAAGAAAGCCTGTCCAAAGGGCTGAAGCCCTCTTGGACTCTAATTTCTATTCTGAAACTGTGCTAATAGCAAGTCAGTAGCACTGAGGAGCGAGGCATGTGTGGGTCTGTGTGATTTGCAGCTTCAAGGTTTAAACCATGGAGAGGAGCGCCACACGCATCCAGAAAAGAAGCTCTTTTTTATCTTACTGTCTGAGTTGTTCAGGATCTTTTTTCCTTTTGGATTGTCATATTGTTTCACAAAGATAGAAACAAAAAACCAAGGATGCAAACTGGGCTAGAGGATATTAGATAGTGAAAAATGCATAAATGAATTAAAAATAAGGGGAAACTGAACGAAATATACTTTCTGAGAAATGGGGGATGCACAACATGGGGAATGTGCAGCTGCTGCCATTGTTTCCTATCTGAAGCCAGGAGAAGAATGTACTAAGGAGTGTTTCCATTGAGTTAGCTATTCCCATGTCAGTGAGGTTGTGTGAATAAGAAGGAAGTAGTAAAGTAATGCCAGAGCATCAAGTGACTGTCTTATGGGTGAGAATTACGTCTTAAAGAACTAAAACTCAGTAATACCGAGACAAACCAAACCAAACCTCTCCCCCTCACCTCTGCTCCTCCAAAAAAGAAAGGTTGAGAAAACTGTAGATTACTCATTCTAAATTCATTATGTAGACAGCCACAAGAGCAAGTTATGACTCAAGATATAAACATTTCAAGATTCAGATTGTAATAAACTGGCCATTAAGAATTTATTGAGAACAAATTGTCCCCAATAAATTTAATCTCCTCTTTTTTTAACAGTGTAGCTGTTCTAATTAAGGGAAGTGGTTGATTTTCGACACATTCAACTTTTATCAGGAAGCTGAGGAACAGTGGCTTAAATTAAATCACTCTTAAATGGGCACTCAGCTGCTTGAAAAATCTCACAGTGAAAATAGTCTGTCTGTGTCTCCTTTACTGCCTGTTATTGATACACACTGATAAGATCCTGTGAGCCTTCTCTTCAAGCAGAAGAGTCTCAGCTTTCCTGGTCTCCTCTGTGTGTCAAGTGCGCTGCTCCCTAAATAGTCTTTGTGGCCCCCGGCACCTCTGGACATACAATGGATTACAAAATTAATGAAAGTCAGCGGTTAGAAGTGCTGAAATCCTACCAAGCTTGTCAAATTCGGGAGCATGTTGTATGTAAGACCCCGGAGGAGTCACTGAACTCTGGCCTGGGGAGGCTGCAGATCCTTGGCACAGTGTTGTGAGAAAGTGAGCGACAGAGGAAATTGAATTTGACCTACAAAGGGCTGGGTTTCCTTAGTTTAGAGAGAAGAAGACTTAGAATAATGGGTGAAAACCTTTACAGTTTTGTAAAGGGTATGCATTAGGTGACAGGGATAAACATATAGTGGACAGAAGATAAAAGTTTAATTTCCAGGAGTGATGGTGTGGGCTAAATTTTCAAGGAAAGGCTCTTTGTGAGGCTTTGCAGGCACCAAATCAGGCATGTGGAAAGAGACTGTAGGAAGCTGTAGAGCTGCCTGAGGTAGCGGCTGGGAAAGAAGCAGGAGTGGGATCTCTCTGGATGTGCTTTTCCTGCCCCAGGGCAGCAGCCATGGTGAGCAGCCTCCTGCCAGTCCAGTGTCCCTTGGCAGTGATCTCACTGTGGTGGCACATCTGCCTATGGAGGTTTTTATGGCTTGGTATTTTTAAAGCAAACATTTTTTCGTTTTTTTTGGATCTGTAGTTGTACTTTGTGTTTATGGTGTGACTTCTGAGTGTTCCTTCTACTCTACTACATTGTAATTTTGCTGCTGCAGCTTTGCTCTTATTCTGAGCTGGAGAAAGAGTACTCATAGTGGGCTTACTGGCACACTGCTTTCCTCTTTCATACAGATTTGATGAAGTCCATTATTTAGAGCTTTTTGCCTGGTCTGTAATCCTTTAAGGAGTTTTCCTGAGATCCCTTTTTACTTTTCTAGCACCTGTTTTTGAAGTGTGAGAAGGAATGACATGTGCAGTGGTTAAACCATCTCTGTTTGCTCTTACCACTCACCCAGCCAAGGATTGTGTTTGCTTTAGCTGTAGAGACAAATAGATAAATCTTGGTTTTGTCTTTCCTGCTGCATCCTCTACCATGGATTTTGTGAACTGTGTTTCTAGATGGATTGATCTTGCATCAACTCAGGTTAAGTAGAGAGTTAGCCTCTGTTGGTTGCAATGGTTTTCCTATCAGCAAGTTATCATCTCTGATTTCTAGAGCCATAAAGATGGGTTACTGGTAGCAGCCTGAGACCACCAGAATGTGTTCTCAGAAACAAAATCTTCCATTATGACAGTTTGTTTCTTTGGTTTTTATTCTTTTTCCCCAGTTAAGGTGTTTATTTTCTTATTTATTTATTTTCTTACTTGATTTAGTGTTCTGTTAAATAGATGTTTTTGATGCATTTCTTAGGCTGTTGGTTTATCATCCTTCCAGCTTCTGTCCTCCTGAACTACTGGTAATTTCAAAGGAAGTAATGTTACAGAGTGCTCACAGTTTCAAAATATAAATGAAACACAGAGCATGCTTCTAACCAAGGCACTAAATCACTTAACTTGGAATGACAACCATGTCTGAAAGACAACTTTGTTTTTTTTTTTTTGCTTTACAGGCAATGCCACTGCAGTTAAGCAGTCCCGGTACAGGATTATCCTTCAGGATTCTGCCAATGGGGGACAGGCATGTCCAGACACCTTGTATGAGGAAAGAGAATGTGAAGATGTTCCCATCTGTCCAGTGTATAGGTAAAGACTGTAAGCTTGGAATCAGTCTCTAGTGGGAGTCCACTTCTCTAGAAATGACTCTTGTCCTGCACAATTTTCACCAGATAATAACATAATGTTGGAAAATGCAGAGTTTAAAACAAATAATTTATCTTGCAAAATGTGTAAAAGTAGAGTTCAAACTGGAGATTTCAGTAGATCTGGCATCATCAGAACAAGCACCAACAGACACAGCTCCTAGAAATAGTAACCTCATGGTCTGATGTGTGTAAGGAAGCTGTTACTGGGAACTTCCCCCCTCATTGTATCTAAAAATCAATGTAAGCTATTTTGGGACCACAAGCCCTAGAGTGCCTTAATCATAATTGCATGCTTATTGCAGAAACTCTTGTCTTTTCCCCTGGTACTCTCACTCCAGTGAATAGCACACACTTAAAAAGTTCTGATTAGACAAATAATACAATGGAGCAGTTACTCACTGCTCTTCATTAAGATTCTGTGGCCCATCTGTTGTGCAATGTTAGTAAACAGAAAAGCATTGTATCTTTGCATATGAACCTCCAGCCTGCACATCCCACAGGAGATGGTCCTGGAGCGGAGTGTGGAGCTGAAGGCAGTGCCAGGCAGGGAACACAACACTCTGCTCTGCCTGGTGCCATGGAAAGCTGCTTCCCATGGCTGGTACACCTGGGAGCATGGAAAACAGATTGGGAACAACATCAGTTGTGTAAGAGCAGGAAGAGAGCCTGGTGACAAAGCCCACTGGAGCTGTTTCCTGTGTATGTTACCTAACTTTGAAACATGCCCTGCAAAAATGAGAAAGGGGAGCATTGCTGGACAAGGATGTGGCTTCCTAGAAGGTGAACCTGCCATCTGAATTCCAGTTCCCGGTGCTTGTGTCAGGAGTAATCACAGCTTTGTGACTCCAAAGTCCCCACAGCATATTATGATTGGTCACTGGGGTTTCTGCTCAGATCTGTTCCCTGCTTTCCAGTTTTAAGGATTTCACTGTTGGCTGTTCCTGCTGCAGGTGGAGGAGCCACCGCTGGAGCCCGTGTGTGCTGGTGCCGGAGTCTGTGCGACAGCCGGGGTCCGGTGAGGGCTGTGGGCACGGGCTGCAGTCCCGGGGTAAGAGTCCTCCTCCTTCCAGCCCCCAGGGCTTGAGGTGTTGGACATGCCATTTCAGCAGGGTCTTTGCTCTGCTTCAGCAGATAATTTGGAAACCAACTGAAGTACTTCATGAAATAAAGTGTTTCGGGAACTGCTTCCATTATACATTAAAGTACCGCTAACACAATAGCTTGGAGTATCTGTGCTTGATGTTCAAATATCTTAACCTGATCTTCTGCCTAAAGCTGAAGCGTGTGAGCTTTAAATGAATTATCTATAGGCCTTTATGAAGTAATCCATTCTTTGTGCTAAAAATGGAAAGGATAATTTCCTCATGATTTTGAATTTTACTAATGATTTGCCTGAGGCCTGATTTTCATTAAGAGTGTTGAAGAAGTTCAGCATGGGTAAAGGCTTTGGGCTCCTGCCCTTGGCATAATTAAGCACTTAGAAATTAGTGGTCTCATTGTCTGAACAGAAGTGTTGAGAAGAATGTTCAGAGTATGCATCAGTCTGTAGTGGTGCCTGCAGATGGCTGGAGATGTGGCTGTTATCAGTCTCCTGGGAAATACAATGAAACCTTTAACAAAAGGTTATTTTTATTGAAAAAAAATTGCTATACAGGTATGCTAACTGAGGAAACTTGACATAATAATTTACTCCTTCACGAAGGTAGAAGCTATTCTTTAAAGATGAAATGAATTTCTTATATAATCTGGAAACAAAGGAAAAGAAAGAAAAGCCCTGACAGCATGTGGGATGTATCTGAAAGAAGAAATGTGTTTTAAACTAAAACTCAAAGGAGTAAATATCTTTAACTAGGTTTTGACCACAAGCCTTTCCACAGGGTTATCAAATCTGTAAATTGTATTGTTCAGTCAGTGTGAAGGGATGGTAATCTTTGTTTTCTAGTTGGTGCATGAACTTAGTGTTAATCTTACTCTGACAGAGTAGAAAAGTATCACACTTACTCTTACTCTGTGGAGAGCCCTCCAGTAATTACCTAGGCTATGTGCTGTTCTAGGGTAATTGTGAAAAACCTACCTTGGTGAGTTTAAGCAAAAATCGTTTCAGTGCCACGATCACTTTTGGTAATTAACTGTGGCTTTTGTAACAGCTTCGGCTTTCCTAATTACATCTAGTGATAGAACCACTCTGCTGGGTATTATTAAAGATGAGCGGGGTCTCAGGAAAATGAGATCTCAGATGAAACCCATGGAAGAAGATTTTTAAAGATATTTTGTGTGAACAAAAGGAGTGATCTCCACAGAGAAGGCAGCTGAAACCCAGCTGCTAACTCTGACCATACTGTGTCTGGAAAAGAAGCTGCTGGGTTTTCAGCAATTCTGGATCTTATCTGTAGATGTGTTTGGTATGGGAAACTTTCCTAAAGGTTTTTTTAACGCCTCTCCTTGCTGCTACTTGAACTCCTCAGGAGTGTGCGGAGTGCTCTGTGTTGTCAGGAGCAGCCCTTTAGGCAGAGGAGGTGTTTGCTTACATGCCTTGCAGGGGCTCTTCAGCTTGTAAACCTCAACACTGGAGGACTTCTGATCCTGTCATTCTTCACTGGAAGAAGGTTTTGGACTTGCTTTTGAACTACCATGTGAGGTGAGGCTGGGGATTTGGGTTTGTTCAGCCCAGAAGAGTGTCTAGTGTGGAGTTCACAGAGGAGATGGAGCCACACTTCCCAGAGGTGCACAGTGAATTAAAAGAAGATAAGTCATAGGCTGGAGTGAGAGAAACTCCCAGGTTGCCCAGAGAGACTGTAGATTGCTTGGAGATAATGAACTCTCAACAAAAGAAGGTCTTGAGCAGCCTTTTCTAACTTTGAGGTCGATCCTGCTTAGCGCAGGCATTGGATCCTCAGATCCAATTACCTTGTGTGGTACTGTGAGTCTGTGGGTGTTTTTAGGGGAATCTGTGCCATCAGTAGAAGAATCCCAGGTGTAAGAGGTAGATGCTGCCTTCCTGCAATATTCAGGCATCCTGTGAATGAGCTTGCATTCGAGGTATCACCACCACTCCACACAGTAATTGCCTTACACAATGTACAGCATCTTCAGCCAGTAAGTGCTTCTTCTCCAAAGAGTATTCATGTGAATTTGCCTGGTGCCTTTTTTACCATGTGGCAGCAATTACCCTTTTACCTCTGAAGATAATCAGTCTCTCTCTCTCCCTTGGAGCATCCATTTTTTAGATTTTTTTTTTTTTCTGTCCATACCCTGACTCTAGTATATAAAAGAGGATTTTAGTTTTCAGTGACTGTCATGTCTCGCCAATTATGTAAGAACATTGAATTCATATAAATTATTTCTAAAGAAAAACAGTACGTGTGTATGTGTACCTATTTAGGACAATGACTGTACTGAGGGAAAATGAGGTCTGAAATGACTTTCAAGCTCCATTCTTTCTCTTGGCTTGATTCTTAGAGATAGATAGAGATCCTGTTCCCTGAGTATTTTCACTGAAATTGCATGTAGATATACTGCGTAATATGCAGAAAGTATCAGAATTTGTCTGTGAATAATAAGCAGGATAGCCAAAGAGAGGACAGCTCTGGGGCAGCAGTTTTTATGGTATTATCTTGGAAAGATATTACACTAATTACAATAGACTTTCATTTTTTACCTCACCTTCAGTGGACTAACTTATTCAGCAAGCAGTGTTATAGGAAAGAGAAAGGTAGTCTTTAGAACTAATAAGTATAGTTGTTGTTTAAACTTAGTTGAGGCATTACTGGCAAAAAGCTCCCAAGACAGGGCACTCACGTAAAACAGGGTGATAGCTGGGGTTGTTCAGCCTAGAGAAGAGAAGATTGCAGGGAGATGTTGGAGCCCCTTACAGTGCCCTGAAGGGGCTTCAAGAGAGCTGGAGAGGGCATGGAATGGTAGGGCAAGGGGGAATGGCTTTAAACTGACAAAAAGTAGAGTTGGAGGAAATTCTTAACCATGAGAGTGGTTAGGCCCTGGCACAGGGGAAGAAGCCCTGTGAAGAGAATTTGTGGATGTCCCCATTTCTGAAGCGTTCAGGGCCACTGAACACTTGGATGGGGCTTGGAGCAATCTGGGCTGTGGAAGGTGTCCCTGCCCATGGCAGGGGTGGAATGAGATGAACTGGATGGCTTCCAATTCAGACCATTCCATGATTTCATGAGTATTTGCTGCTTCTTCAGGTGCTGTTTGGTGACTTCCCTGGTCTCAGATGTTCGTGATAGAGGATCCTTCAGGAATGACCTCTCCTTTCAGTGCTGACATGAAGAGCCACCTAAGACATGCAATTTTTGGGGAAAAACATGTTGCTCATTACAAGGGATTGTTAAGGTTTAATTAGTGGTTGGAAAGCCTGTTTTAAGCAAGTGTCTTTGAAGGTTGCTTCAAACACCACTGGTAGTGTAAATAGACACGTATTAAAGACCAGACGGATCTAGTGAGACTCTGCTTTAAAAACTGGTCCTGGAAATACACTGACAACATGATTATGAAAAAAGGAGTTACTTTCCAAAAGCAAGGAGAAGCTGCAGCAATAGAAAATGCCATGTCTTATTTCTCTTGCTCCTGCCACTTTGCTTTGATTCATTTGGAGTGTTTGACTATATTTCCTCCTCTTAATGAGACTGTAAGTCCTTCTCAGACTCCCCTCAGCGCCCCATCTCAAGAATACAGAAATGCTGTGACACAGAGCAGGAAATATTTTTAGAGATAGTTTATTGATTTATGTACAGGAAAACAACAATGCAGACTCACCAATGCAGTAATAAGAAGCTACTCCTTTGCTTTGGAGAACAGAACTCTCCCTGTCTCACCGGAGGTCACGGCGTGGATCAATCCTGGACAGCCCCATCGAGCATCTCTGGAGTGTATTTCTTTTGGTTGCTTTACTGTCAGACCACACAAGGATGTATTTCCTTTCCTGCTTTAACTGGGTTGTAAATTCACACCACATGGACTTTGCTAAGATGGTTAGTGTTAAATATAATCTGTTACAGTTGAAAAGTTGATGTATGAATTGACAGTGAAAACGTGGGATGCAGGCAGCACCAGACTCAGGCAATTTAAGATTCCTGTCTCCTTCATTGCAGGTTTCTGGCTCTTGCTCTGGAGCTTTCTGATAGCTGTAGGGACTTTGCAGACAAGACTGGTTTTAGACTGATTCAGACCAAGAACTTATCATAAGAAAAAAATGGTAACAATCTGCTATCTAAGTTTCCCGAGTGTATCTAAATGCAGTGATAGTTCCAGTGAAATCTTATATAAAACATAGGCATTACTGAGATCGCAAGTCTAATAGTGACCAAGTTATTGCATTATATTAAGCATGAATAGGATGAGTTTAGATGTAGCCTGCTAGGATTTTATCTACACAGATATTTCAAACAGGCATCCTTTAGCTGTATTATCTCATTATCTCATCAATAACACAGTAATGGCCACATATACTGTTGTTGTTTTTCCTGCAATTATTTTATGGTAAGCTCTTTATAATGAGATGCGCCATCAAAAAAGCGTCAGTGTTATCATTTTTTTTTTTTTTTTTTTTTTGCTTATAAGATAAGTCACCCAACAGTTATTCTCTGTTTTGTAGATAGTTAATGTAACTGCTGATTAGCTAAATTAACACATCATTGTGATTTGAGTTGCAGAGTGCTTTTGCACAGAATTACCAATTTCAGGAGGTACATATTAGAATCTTGTGGCAATTTACAGGTTGAAGGCAATGTGATAACCTGAAGTTTACAAGGAAGGCAATTATGATAGCAAACATGTCAGACTCAACTGCTTCTGTTCGCTGGTGATGTTTTCTGAGCAGGGCTCTTGGGACAGTCCTGTGTCAATCTGTCCAGCTCACAGCAGCTTACCTGTCATCAGCAGCTCCCTCCATTATTAGGAAGGAGGTAGGACAGGTAGGGGAATGGTACCTTGGGCTTTATTCTGAGTGATGCTGGGTATTCAGTTGTTGGTCAGTGTTTTTCCTGGTGGTTCTTGTCTAGGGTGTAACAGGTGGTTACAGGGACACAAACAGAGCACAGCAAACTGAACTTGACTGGTCCCAGCCAGAGTGCTGATCTGGAAGACACCTGCCTGGGAACTGGTGGCATTGGGAGCAAATAATTGAGGGGAAAAATAATTACCGGGGTAAAGACAGGAGCTGAGTCTTGCTTGTGATATGTTTGAAAAGAACATGAAGCAGAGTTTGTCTAGGGTGGCGCTGAGGAAGGAGATTGCCTTTCCAGAAAGAAGAGCCTTGGTCTGTTATCAGCCATGTCTGCCCAGGATTTCAGCAACACTTTACAGTTATAGTTACTCTGCATCATATTGCAAATTCGCTAAGATGTGTTGTGTTGTTTCCCTCTTGTCACTGATAATGCACTGATAATACAAAGAGTACTACGGTGGCAAGAAACAACCAAAGCAGAATTGATTCACTATTTTTTTTTTTGATAATCTGATTTCTTTCCTTGAAAAGGCAGTGAGCTAGAGGTCAGGCAATGAGGTAAGTGAAAAGCAGCACAGATAATGTTCTCTTAACTTCAGGAAGACATGGACTCCAGTCCCAAGTGTACTACAGAAGTATGACCTAGAGAAATGCAGGGCGAGGTGGTTGTGCAGCTTGTTGAAAAAACCCATTCCAAGCTCTGTTATCAGCTTTTTGCTGTCAGCCAGGAAGGCTGTTTCAGATAGCTTCTGATCAGATCCTGACAGCTTCCCACGGGGCACATGCACCCTGGACTGTCATCAGTGCTGTCACTAACAGTGTGGATGATGAACTAGAGAGCACATCTGTAACACATCTGGGTAGCTGCAAATTGTGAGTACTTGGAAGGGCAGACCAGAAGTACATGTTGGATAGATTTAAGCATGCTCTGAAATCACAAAAGTGAAATTTTCGTTGAGGAAAAAAACCCGTCAAATGCAGCACTTGCACTCTTAGAAAGGTGAGCAGCAATACTCTAGAGGAAAGTCTGGAATTCAGACTTATATCAGTGGCATGATCCTGTTGTAAAAAAGCACTCATCACAGAATCATTGCTTACGTTTTCCTTCTTATCTCCAAGTTCCTGAAATTTATTCTTCTGTTTCATAAAACAAAATGTATTTAACAGCCATAACACCTTTGGCCACTATAAGTAATGACAGACAATTGAGGTCAGATAAAAACACCAAAACTTTCTCTTGAGTAATTCCAATTCCTGCTTTGCCAATAGATTCAGAATAGATTAGGAACCTTTTTTTTTTAATACCCGAATTTCATTAACAGAAAAATATTAAGTATTTAGGAGTCTACCTCTGCTGAATAGCACTGAACAAATTAAAATCTCTTGAGCTTAATGGAACTTTACCCTTGGTTTTGCATTAAAAACTAATCTTCATTCTTGGTGAGCTGTGTATATCTCCACACAGGAGATGGAGAGAATGATCACTGCAGTATGGATGTGGGATTACATGAGTCCAGATTGTTTGTGTCAGATTTCTATCAGTTTACCTAGAAGCTTTGGTCTGTTTTTAACTGTAGATTTGATAATAGATTTGCTTCATGCAGAAACGTGTGGCAGTGTTTCACAAAGGGGGAAACAAGGAAAAATTGTGGAGGAGTCAAAAATGCCATACTAGTATCATACATACATATATGTCATGGAATGAGGAGGATACCCTCTCCCAGAGAGATTTTCCATGGGATTAATTTCAGTTTTGTAGCATTAGAATTGATTGGGAGCAGGAGGGGAGGGGAGAGTGTACAAATGAGGCTGTGTGAGGTATAGTGGATCAATTTCTCTGAGCACTTCAGCTGCCTTTGATATTCCTGTAATTTAATTTATGAGAAATAAAATCACCTGTTTTCACAGAAGTCATCCTAGGCCAATTTCTTAAAGCCTGGTGCTGTAGCAGAGGTGTCTATGCAAATGTGCACAGCTGGAATCTGCAGCTGGGCACTGCAGTAGGGCATGGAAATTTGTCTTCATATTGTATTACGTCCCGCTGATCTTCCAGGTAATGTGTTCCCCTAGACCAATTTTTCTTTCTTTGGGTGAAGTTGATAGGACAAGGGGAAGAAAGATTGATACTGGTTTGCCAGTGACAGGTTGTTCACAGAAGAGTGATGGTGGACTGCCGTCCTGTTTTTAATGGGGGATGTCAACAGGCATCAGAGGACACTTAAAACTATATTTCAGCCTGGGTCTGCCCAGCTTCCACCTCAGGTAGAGCTGCTCTAAGAGTATTTCATAGGCAGGAGGAGAATTGGCATGACGTTACTTTATAGATGTGAACTAATAGCAGGAGAGACTCCAAGTCATTTCTGTCACTGTAGCCTTATGCCAGCAACATAAAAATTGAGGAGACTCTTAGAGAATTTGTCCTGACAGCAATCTACAGTGCAGCATTTTATCTAAAGGCAACTCAATGATCTGTAGACTTTCTGTAAAATAAAGATGATGAAGACTACATCAGATAAATTCCATGTATTTGATTTCCTTCAAAACCAGGGCAGTATATTCCACTCTGTAGAAGGGAATAAGCAGACTCTCTAGCTTAACTATATACTGTTCCTATCTGATAAACAAAACAAATATCAGCCTCTTAGTACCACTCAGAGCATTTGTTTTCTGAGGGAAAGGAATAAAAAGCCTTAATCAAGTAGAACTGTCTTTTGAAGCCAGAAGGCACGGACCCTGAAAATGCATGCCAAGGGCATGTACCAACAGTGGGATTGTTAAAAGATCAAAATAATGAGAAGTAAAGCAGAGGGACATCAAAGCTTGCCAGGCTATGTATTGCTGCCTTGATTAGGAGGAAGGAGGGAAGAAGGGGGGGAAAAGGGTTTTAGATCAATAGGAAGTGGCCCGGTCACCTCAGACAGCACCATCCAAATGTGTACAATTTACAGGAATTGCTGGAGCATCTCAGTCATAAAAGTCCCACAGGATCTGACAGTGCTCACACCATATTTAACAGGCACAGAGGGAGAGAGTTGAGATTGTCTTATCTGAAGGAAACTCCTTTTTAAAATGTAAGGGTAGATAGATTTTCATTTTGTCTTTCATCCCTCTGATTAAGTTCAGCTCTCTTTGGTCCTCCCAAGATTTCTTTTATCTAGTGTGGAGTCTGTATGATCTAAGCAGCTATCGTTGGCGAAAGTCGTTTTTGGGGTCCTTTTTTAAATGATGGATTGTCATTAAACAGAGTATAGTAGATGAAAGAGGTCCAAGGAGATCCAAACTGTGCTGAGACTTACTCAGGAGGATGAAAGGCATAATGAGAGACGTAATGAAGAGCAATCTCTCCCTCAAACTGGAGACAGGCCCTTCCAATTATGACTTGTTTTTACCACTAGCTTCCAGTGATTTAAAATCCTTGTTATGAGCAGTTGATTCAGACTTTGCACACTAATCTTGAGAAATTTGTATTCTGTGAACAGTTGGTCTGGGTGGTGACACGTCATGGTTTGTGCAGAGGAGGTTGCAGACTAGAGCAGAAATCTCTTCTGTGGCCATGGGTGGTTGTAAGCAGACCTGTTCACACGGTCTTCTGTGTTCTCTTTATCAGAAATATGGGAGCCGTTTCATCCTAAAACTCTGTGTTCTTCACTTAGAACCTGAAACACAAGAGTTTCTAATCCTTGGTATTTTAAATGAGCTCTTGTAAGTGTTGCTGGTTTTGTGTGTGTGTCTGGTATACCTCAGTTCAATGGGGTAACCCTGCAGTGAGCAAACTCTTCTAGTTTCTTGATGATTTTCAATTTAATTGAGTCGTCCTTTGTTCTTGAGGCATTCGTGTCCTGGTTGGTCTCCTTTTTTGTTTGCTGTTTTATATAACATTTTCACATCCCTCTTGTTCACCTCTCCATGTGGAGGCAGGTTCATTCAGTACTGATTTAGATCTACTTTTGCTTCTATAAAATTTTAATTTCCTGTGTGTCACAGTTGTGCTGTTTATAACTCCAAAGACAATTCACGCCAAAGCCACTGTAGTTCGTAGGGAAATTGTTAAATATTCATCTGAGCCGAGCAGGATAAGATCCAGGTTTTCTTGAAAATGGCCTTAAGGAGAACCTTTCTTTAAACAGACATTTTAAATAGGAAAGCTTGAAGCATGACCAAAAATAAGCCAGTTTATTAAAAAGCTTTTATACCCTTAGTTACCAGGAAAACACCAGAGATGTTACTCTCACAGTCTTTACCCAAGTAACCTCTTTCTTGTCCTTAATGGTCACAGTCAAGTGGATTATCAGCTTGTGAGACATTCCAGGGCCATTAGTTGGAAGGATGAAGACCAGTTGTTTATTCTTACAGTATGGTAGAACCAAAGGAGTTTAATTTGAGAAATGGACAGCACTGGGTTGAAATGCTGATCCTGCTCAAATCAATGAAACATTCAAGGGCTCTGTCAATTGTTTGTTCTTCCACATCTTACCTCCTGGGGAAAAAAAAACCAAAACAACAAACCCAAACAAGCAAACAACCTCCCCCCCCAAAAAAAAACCCCCTAAACAAAAACCCAAACCAACAAACAGAAAAACAAATCAACAAACAAACCCAACTGCTGGTGAAAGGAAAACTGAGATGTTGAAAGGAATGCAGAGTTTGATTTAAGCATATATTGTTCATTGTCAGACTCCCGAGGTTTGACCTGTCTGGGGAGTTTCCTTCAGAGGAACGTGATGAAAGTTTCAGTTTGCATTTTCTTTTTCTGCATTACTTAGAAAGCACTTCTTAATGGAGATTATTGAGTAAAGTTTCTTTCAGTAATTAAGAACTAAATACTTACCATAGATATTAGCATCCTAAATAGCGGAACTCATCAATATGGCTTACCATAAATCTTCAAGCACAAGATTTTTTTAAGAAGTGTCATGCCACAAAGGAATAAAAGGAGTCCTGATGTCATGTTTGTTGACTGGGAATTTGTATATTAATGTTACTCCAATTGCTTTATGTCTGCAGTAGATGTTTTAGACACGAGTTTTCAATTTCAGAATAAATTAATAACCTTGAATCAAACTGTCTTTCAAAATTCCCAGCATCTCTCTTTCAAACAGGTGCACCAAAGTGACAGAAGAGTAACTGGAAGTGACAGGGACGCTTTATGAAATGCTTGCACTTGTGAGAATACAGCAGGTGCCTGTGAACTGGTCAATATTACATTTGCTTTGGGTGTCCAGTGGTGCTCTTTTGTGCTTGCACTGTTTCTAAATATGTTCAGAAGTATTAAAAATTCTGAGTGGTGTGTTTAGCACTTTCTAAACCGAGTCTGATGATTGCAGTAGTAATACTTCGAAACATTTTTCCTCTTGGAAACAACCCTTCTCCACTTCCCTGATCGTCATCAATTTGCTTCTGGAAAGACTCAGGAGAAAATTCCGTCCTCTTTATTTATAATAAATCAAGTGAAGCTTCATCCAAAAAATTGGAATTCCCCTGGAATAAAATTACTACACAAGAAAAAGCCATCTCTATACCTTGATGGCAATAGATAGTAATGAAAAATATGTCACCTTCTAACAAAGATTTTTCTAAAGTCAATTTTTTTCCAGGCAGCTGCTGGTTTTGCCAGGTGCTTGCATCATTTATTAAAGGATTGCTGATATTGGCTTTGTGAAATAAGGAAAGTTTTGAATAATGTATTCTGGTATTTGATAGACTTCTCCTGAAGAAGGGTATTTTGTAGTGTTAAATGTGGATCTTGGATGTGAAGCCTTGTAGCAAATGTTACTTTTCACTGCTTTTCTGATCAATTCAGGTCAGTACTATTGTTTCTTTTTGACAGTGCACTGAAGTTTCAGCCCTGCAATCATATATTTGTTTTCTTTGATGTGCCCCAAGCTGATTGAAATTTCTCCGAGTTCTCTCTTTCCTACTGTCTTTTAGATATGAACTTTCTGTATCTTAGTTTTTATCCCGGTCTTTGTGTAGGCAGAGGAAGTGCCTGAACTCGAGCTATGCAGTGTGAGGGGGTCATTCCAACCCATTAAAATGTAATAGGCTTGTCCAAGGCCATCTCCTAGAGCCTGTGTTTAATTCAGGGTGAAGAAGATCAGCACAGCGTCGGGGGATGCGGGACGTGCCGGGGCAATTGGGACATGTGGCCTTCCACAGCCACTGCCCTCGCTGACCACGGGCCTTTGCTGCTGTTTATTTATTCCTTGTGCTCCCGGAGGGAATCTTCATAATAGGCACTTAACAGCTTTTGAGAAAATCAAGCATAAATGGGCCTACAGAAGTGAGTAGCTACTGCAGACATGAGCTCTTGAGGGCGTTTGGGGGATTGTCTCTTCTGTTGCATTCTAACCCCCAGAACGTGGGATGTGTTCACAGACATTCCCTGTTCAGGGCACCGTGGAGAATTTGTGGGACAACATCAGAGCTGCCCTGTTTGTGATGAGTTGCCTTGACCAGTAGGTGCTTTTTCAGTACCTTCTTGAAATGTTTACTTAGTGGAGCACACAAAAAGCAGTGCAGAGCTCAGTCCTGTGAGATGGGATGGGTTTTGTGTGAGCCACGTTGCTGATGTAGTTACATGTGAGCAAACCTCCAGACAAACAGGGACAAATTTGTGCTTTAAGATAAATAGATACCTTCAGTGCCTGGTTTCATGGAGTATAAATTTTCCTGTAACCTAAGCACAACTGCTGATAATAATTAACTTGTGTGATGTGTGAAAGGAAGAGCTACATCAGCCCTATGGAATGGTGAGATGGATTGTTTCCTCTCTGTTCATCACAGTGATTAATTGTAGCGTTTATAGGAAGATGGCTGCTTTTTAGTAATTTTTGGGTTTAGATTATATACCTTGCCCCTTTTTAAAGCTCATTTAAATGTTAATACTCTGCAAATCTGATATAAAAGCATAAACTTTGTAATTTTAAATGCTTTGATGAGAAACAGGGCAAAATGTGTCTGCTCAAATGGTCTTATCTGAAGCCTTTCAAAGACGCCTGTTTTTCCTTATTAGATGAATTTCACAGGTAACTGTAAATACTGGAGGCAACCATGAAAGAGATTTAGAAGGATTATGGAGTTTCATTTGACCCTAATTGCTGGTGTTTCCAAGGGGCAGACTTAATAATAATGACACATATTAGCAGCTTGCAGTCGGTTCTGTGGTTTTGCAAGTATTACATTTTTACTATCAATGAAATAATCACCTAATGTGTTTCCAGAAGTTAAATACACTTAGTTCTTGGGCTGTATTTGAATAAAATTTGATTATATGCTTTGTGGAATGTAAATGTTCAGGCTTGCAGTGGAATAAGTGATGGATACACGAGTACAGCTGTCAAATAGTTTGATGAGGGGAGCCCAATGATCCTGTTGTATTTTCTCCCAGTGCAGTCTTCGTCATCTTCCATTACTTGCAAATGAGTTAATGTGTTCCACAAATGGAATTCAGCCACAGGTTTTTATTGGTGTTGAGTTTGCACAGTCAGAATGGCAGAAGCAAAAGAAATGATGTGTGGAGAGGCTTTATTGAGCAGAAGTCTGAAACTTGGGTAAAGTTGCAGGAGGAGTGAACAGAATTTAGCTTACTATTTAAAAATCTTTCAACGTTGCTCAAATCATACTGATTAAATGATAAACAAAGTACTTTCTTGAAATCTCAGTTAACTGGCATAAACACCCTGATTGAATTGTGCTGCAAACAGAACACTATGAAGGAAAATGTCTTTTCACCAGTTAGAGTTTTATCTTCTTTTTTTTTTTTAAGGTTTCTTATTAAAAATTTCATCTCAGGGTTTTCTCAGAAGATAAACTAGACTCAACAAAGAAGCTAATGCAAAAATAAGCTATTGCAGTGGCATCAATGAACAGATACAAGTGGCAAATAAGCAATTTGCAGATAGAGAGTCAACATCCCATGAAATGTTTATAAAGGTAATATTTAAGATCTCATAAAATCAAATTGTATTCAGATACAATAACAAAAGTCAGTAATAAAACAGTGGTGAATAGTCAGAGATTATCATAAAGCAAAAGGCTCTATTCCATTTCAGAGGTTTTCTTTAGTGCTAAGCCTTCTATGTGTTTTTATGTCAGCTCCACCCAATCTTCACTTACCCAGTTACTCGTGGTTAGAGTGTGCACATCCGAATCAAACTGCTGGAGGCATGTGCTTTTTGATGCAACATAATTTAATTACTAAGGAAGTCATTTAGGATTCACGGTGCTGAGCATTTTTAGGATTTTTGTCCTCAAGGAAACAAACTATTTTTAAAATAAGGCCATTGTTCTTTTTGTTTCACTGTGTCCTTCAACCTAATACAGAAAGAAAGTTGGTATGTATATTTTTTTCCCTTCTTTTGGTACAGCTGCCCCCTGTTGGATGATTATTGTTCCAGTGGTTTTGTGCAAATCACTAGGCTGATGTTCACCTCTGCCACATCAAGATCGGTTTCTCTAAGTTTGCTAGACCCAGGATTCATTAGAACAGACACTTTTGAAGTAGCTGGTTTATCCCTGATAGCCCTTTCCCTGTAAGGAAATCCACTCCCAGCAGTGCAGCTGTCCTGGGCTGTGGAGAGCCTGGGCTAGGTCTTGTGGGGTTGGTTGGCAGAGTGGAGGGTGTTTGGTTTTTGCCCGGAAATTTGCAGGAGGATCCTTTGTTACCTTTAATGCCTGTTGCTAATTCTGATTTTGCATGCTTGTGCTGCAGCCTTCTGCTAATCCACAGGAACCTGACCTAATTTTCACCTTTTTTGTTGTTGTTGTAGTTCCAAGGGCAGTGAATAGCTTTTGACTGAGCTCAGCTGATCTCACATACTCCAGATTATTCCCATTGTGGTTGTGCTCATTCCTCTCTCATAGGAGAGCTTTCTCTTTGGCTTTTCTCTTTTTTTTTCTGAGCTGCACCTTCCTTCAGTTTTCCCTGCCAGCCCAGCTTTCCAGCGTGCCTTACTTAGTTTTAATGCAAATACGTTTATATAAATGTATTTGTTTACCTGCCCATCCCAGCTGTTCCCCATTGGTTCCTGCTCATGGCTTATGCTCTATGCTGAGTGGAATTTACTCTGTCTCCACCCTGGCAGACCAAATTTTACCTGTCATTCTCTGTAAACTGTTTCAAAGATGGAAAAGATGTAAAATTTAAAAATAAGATGCATTTACCATCGTTTACATGCCATTACAGAAGTGCTGTACCTCCTTATGTTACTCTTCCAGTCACATGAATTCACCTCTGAAAGATTGGCTACAAAAGGGTTTCACCCCAAAATATATGTTAATGTGATAACTGTGTAAGCATTTTCAGTCTGTTTTTAGGCAAATATATTCATTTTGTGACACCTTAGTTATCTAAGATGAACTGTGATGCCAAGATGATGGAGGAGCCATCATCACAATTTGGGAGAGGGATTTAGGTGTCTCACCTGGCGCTGCCTCTGTATTTCACAGTGTGGGTGCATTTGGCAACCTGACAAAAATCAGCTCCCACTTTTTTATTTCCTCATGTGAGTTACTCTGAGAAGAGTTAATACTGGTGACTGTTGTTTGCTGTTTATTCTGTGTTTTCGTAGGTGTAGCAGATTTTAGGTTGATAAAGAATAATTTGGTTTTGGGAGGTGATTCTATATAATGTGTTTGTTTGAGGTTGTTGCTGAAAACTCACACTGTGGCTGTAATGGAAAGTGAATTAAACTGCATTTTAAACATATACAATAGAAAGGTAGATAAGCATTTGAAGCATTAGAGAATTAAATATTTCTTCACTTATTCACAATCTTTGCTCATCCTTTTGCTATGAGAGAACTATCAATCTTACATCTTTTAACTTAGATGTAACCTGTGTCCTTACTTCCAGTGAACACTTATGTTTTTTAGAATAATTTTATATAACATTGTGGAACAAGCTGTTACACTGGACAGTGTAGGATACAAGAATCTATTCAAAGCACCATATGAATCTCAGGGGGTTTTGTGTATTTACTGTGTTGGAAAACATGGGAGTTTCATCAAGACTTCTCATTTATTGATAGACACATCAGTGTTGATAGCTCATCTTTTTTTCCTTTTATTAGAAAAAGCTGCGTTTGCTAAGTTGAGTAGAGAAAGAGAAAGAAAATACATCCTGTGTATAGAGTTTTTATAAGTACACAATTCTCATCACTCCCAGGAGATAATGTGGTTTGGGGATGGGTTTTTTAAACTTCACTGTATTTTTACAGTAGTACAAGTACCTAGGACAGTGGGTTAATAGTTAAAATGGCCATTTTTTTGCATTCCTTTATTATTTTGAACAACTAGAAAAAAAATTTTTTGTTCATCTTGATGTAACTACCAATAGTACTTTTCAATCCCTTTTCTTTACCATTACACAAAGTCCAAATTTGTATATGTTAACCATACACCTTCAATATGTGGTATTTAATTTAATTTACATGGAAGGCTGTGAGGATGTCTTTGGTTCACACATCTAATGCTTTATGAGTCAAACAAGTAATTCAAGCTCTGTAGTCACAGTGCTACGTAATGACTGGGACATAATTTTTGAATTGACAGTCAACATATATTAAATCAGATCACCCATTTGAAACAGTTGTATTTCATAAACTGTAGCTGACAGTTTATTATCTTATCTGTGAGAATTCCTTTCTTCCTTCATCTTGCCTGAAAACCAATACCCACACAACTGAACTTTTGGTAGAAGTCAAGGTCACAGCTTTGGAATAAAGTTATATATGGGAATTGCCTGTCTTCATATTGAAAAGGTGAGTAAATCAAAAGTACTGATATGGTAATCTGCAGCGTGTTCTCTTGCATTATATTGAAACAGAATGATAAGAAGTTTGCTTGACTTTTAAAAACTGGTCTTGGTGCAACTTTCTTCAGAAAGCATCTTAATTAACTCATTTAAAAATGCCTTAAAAATAAGTTTAAAAAATCAAGAATGGCAGTAAATTGTAATGTGTGTGTATCTATCTATCTATCTATCTATATCTGTATATATATCTTGATGCCAGATCACACAACTTTTTTGGAATGACAGGAGTCAGGAGCTTGAGGATGTGATCCTTTCAGGGTGGAAGAGGTGTGCTTGGAGATGAGCAGGGGGCTGTTGATGCTCCCAGCCTGTCAGGCTACAGTTCCCATTCAGATTCTTTGTTCTTTTTCTGTGTTTCATCCTTCCCACTGCTGGGTTTTTCACTGAAATTTTGAACTGTGGGCAAAATTATTTTCAAACACTGGCTCTTGTTCAATTCCTTCTTACCCCGTGTTTTTTTTTTTTCTTGTTTTGTTTTTTGTTTTTTGTTTATTTTTTGGGGGGGGGACACATCAGTGAGATCTGCTGATGTGAGGTGAAGAGTCAGCGAAATAAAAATCAAAGTTGCCTCCGAGGATCTTCCTCTTCCTTATTTGTTAATTCAAACTTCCCAGCTTAATCAATGTCTCTTTTTTTTTCCTTGTTGGCACTGACCTTATAGGCCTGAATGAAGGCAATGTTTTTCATTGCTTCTAGGATGTTTTTGCCACATTGTTCATTAATTCACAGTGAAGAACTCATATTATACACACACACCATCTCCAGACTTCGCCATTAGTGCTGCCTTGATCTGTTGAAAAGTAGTGTTACATTCAACAAGATTTTTTGGGGGGATGGTGGGGAAGAAAAACATATCTTAAATTGCAAGTTTGTTTTTTTTTTTTTTTTCTGAAATGAATTATGCATTATTCCAAGTAAGTGAATACCGTGGATGAAATATTGGCATTTAATAATGTAATGCCAGAACCTCCTGGCATAAAGTTCAGTAGCTAGACCAATATTTAAACTGTTGAGCAACGTTATTGCTCTACTAAACCTCATCACTTCACATTTCTCTCTGCAAGACCTACTATTGCCTCAGGCTGTAAATGGAAGATGAGATTTTATTATAAGTCTCCTGGATTAGGTACACAGGAACCACACTGGTTGACATTGGCTTTGATATATACGAGCAAAAGTTTATATAGTCATTTTTACTGCATTTCCATTCTAAAAGTTAATTAACTGATAAGATATAACCCTGGAGCGTGGGCCTTCAGACAGGGCAAGACAAAGGTTTAGAGAGAAATTGAGACAAAGGTCTGATGCAATGAATGATGGAGGAAAGGCAAAATGCCAGTGCAGTAGCTCAGAGAACGTCTCACTTCTGTGTAGCTGTACAATCTGAATTTATTTGCCTGTGCCATGTCAAACTTGCTCATAGAAACAAATTGCTATGAATTCCTGCTATGCTGTATTTATACTTTCATTATAGCAACAGCAAGAGTTGGTCTCCCAAGTACAGCATATTTGTATGGAAAGTTCCCTTTCCTCTGGGCTTCTGATGAATTAAAAAGCTGCTGTTTACTGTTTCTTTGAAATACACACTTAAAATTCCAAATATCAGTTCTCGCTTCTGAAAAGGAAGTGTGATGTGAATCTTGATGGATTTTCAAAGTATTGAGGTAGTTTTGCATTGAGTTTTATTTCCTAAATAACTTATTCTAAAATAGAAGAAATAATTGCCACTTTGGGAAATTTTGGAAGTCGCTCTTGGTTAAGTTCCCTTGGTTTTAAGAGTTGTGGTAGTGCTGGGCATGATTGGAGATAGACTTTGTTCCCTCTGCAGGGAAGGGTCAGATGTTCCTCTGGGCTTCGTGTCACTGAGGCAGCTCCAGGTGTGGGTGGCTGATGTGCTCCACAGGGATGCCCTCCCTGCCTGGCTGGGTCCTGCCTCTCACAGGGCGGCACAGCCCCTGCTGCTGTGTGTGGGCAGGGCTGTGAGGGATAATTCTGCTCTTACACGAGGTGGGAGCTGATGATAATTCCCTGTGGCTCAGCCGCTCTCAAATGGGCATGTGAGGTAAACGTGAGTCTGCTGTTGTTGCAGTGGCACAGTGTGAATAGCCGCCTCCACTTCTAGAAGATTTTATTCCAACTTAATTTCCAGAGATGACCTTCCCCTGCTTTAAGTGCTCCTCAATTTGAACCTCTGATCTCGTAACGACAGTTGGCAGAAACCTTCAGCATCAAGAGAGATTCACACAGAGAGCAATTTTATGGGAGAAACTGCTCTGAGCTCCAACAAAGATGAACAAAACTTCACAGGTGAAAAGAGGGTATAAGCTGAGAGTCTAACTGGTGATTTATTATAGCCGAGATTAAAATGATTTGTACTGGAAAGACTGTAATAAAAGAAAATGCAGCATAGTGCAGTGTCCCAGCCTGTGGTTGCCTGGAATGAAGATTACCAATACCAATATTCCTTCAGCAGGATGGAAACTATTTCTGGGTCTGATGCAATTTATGTTCTGTTGTGTTAATTTTTTTTTATTGTATTTGATTGCTCTTTTCAGTTAAGTAAACCATCAATTATACAATCTGAACCAATGATAAAGGAATCATGATAGAGAACGTTCTGTGTCCAAATGTTGTATCTGCTGTTCATGAATGATCCTATTGTGATTAGTCACTGTTTGGATTTGTAATTTCTTTAGAAACAAATGCTTGCAAACAAATGCTTTATTTGTAGAAGAATCATTAAATAGAAAATATAATAGGATCCGTTGTTTTCCTGTTGAAATAATTGTGAGTTTTCCCATTGTTTCAGCAAGAACACAATCTGCTTGATAACCTCCCCCCGCAGTTATAGCAATTTAGTGCAAATTTGAGTAGCAGCAGCCAAATAAGAAATGTTTCTCTTTTCTTATGCCTGTGAGAAAGGAAGAGAAGATCACTGCATGAAAATCACAATGTCCTGTAAGATATCTCCTTTTGCATCTTCTCTGATCTTCTGCCTTGTTTTTAAGAGACTAGAAGGAAACAACAAATAGTCCCTTTAGATCTGTTAGCTTCAAAAGAGTAGTGAAAAGGAATGTACTGGCAGTGAGAATGGTCTGAGCAGCAAACCTAAGGGAAGATGGATGGAATTATTTTTATTATTTTTAAGAAGCAAAGCTATTAGATCTGCTTCATTCACACACAAAAAAGTTCATTTAGCATGAGCCAGGGGAAATACCGCTCCTAATACTTATGGAAATCAGGGTCTTTTGTATGCCCAGTTTAGAAATACAGCCTTCTTGGACTGTTAGTCTCTTCTGGGGGATTTGGGTGTCTTTTTTAGTTTTGTTTTGTCTTATATTTTTTTTTTTCCCTGCCAAAGAATGGGTGCCCTGACATAGGGTATCCAAAAAACACTTTTCCCCTGCACAGTAGGAATGTTTGGGAAAAAGTAGGGAAAGCTATTCTGGATGGATAATTTATATATTATGTATGTATGTATGGAACTCCCACACATCAGAGTGTGACTTTGCTCTTACTGGGATTCCAGTCTGCGTACTTAGTTTTCCCACTGGGTAAATCTCCTGAAAACCCTCAAACATTTCATTTTTCCAGGCTGTGGGAGGGAAATTTTTCACAATCTCTTTCTGCCTCTCTTACATTTAATCTAAGTACAGTGTCTTTACTGTACTTAGACTGTGCTGACCCTTGAATCTCAAGTCCAGTATCTTTATTTTTCTCTCACGAGGTGGACAATATTGTATGATTGCTGAAAGATACTTAATTTAGATAACATGAATTATTTGAGTATGTGTTTTTATTAGCTTCAGTCAAAGTAATTTCAGTTGCATTATCAGTTTTAGACTGGAGATGAGTAGCCAGACTTCAGACCTCAAAGCATTTAGTATTCTTATCTGTTTTTTATGGTAGAAAAGTGATAGTTAGAGTGAAAAGTTTTATGCAGGACCATATATACAAAACCCATTGGTATTTCAGAAAACTTTGAGAGCGGTTTCCATGAGGAGAATATAGATTAGGGTAAGTTGAAAAGCTGTTGAAGGGCCTGTGTGTGTCCCAGTAGCTTTAGGTGCTGGTCCCTGAGCGAGGGGGCAAGAGCAATGTGAGTTTTGAATACCAAAATGGGAAGAGCTGGAGAATGGGGAGCTGAGGAGGAAAGGTGGACTCAAGTCTTGCGGTGTTTGCCTTGAACCATCGTATTTTAAATCTCATGTTGGGGATCTTGTGAATATGTGGGTGTGTTAGTGTTTTGTTCTGGATTTAGTATCTCTGCTTCACTGCAGAGGAAGTCAGTGCTTGCTTAATCAGCGAAGTCATTTTCCTACTGGAGTTACTAGAAATACTGTAATGTTGTGTTTGTTTTCCATTTTCTCTCTCTCTAGTGTTATTTGGCATGTTTGATTCTCTGTGATTAGTGTCATCTCAATGCGTGTATTTATAGCAGGATGGCTTAGTCGTATTTTCAAGTTGTGCAATAAATAATTCATCTTAAATATAACTTGATGATAGGCACTACAAAGAAATTGAACTCAAGTAATTTTGGTAATTGTGGGCCACAGAAGGAGGAAAAAAATTAACATGTTTTTGTATTTTATGTTTTCTGAAAGGGGCATAATTTTTATGATTAATCATCTAATTCACTTCCATTGATTTTCTTTTTAATAGAAAATGAAAGTAAAAGCAATTCAAAACCTATAATAATGCTAGGGGGAAAAGGAAAAAATTGTGAAAGATTCTTTAGACTGATTGCATAATATAGAAGCACTCAGATTGCAGTTATTCTCTGGACAAAGTAAATTTGAAACATTAAAGGCTCATATTATTTTGCCTTCCTGGCCAGGCAGTGCGAACCACGTAGAATAAGAAAATGTTGTTTGAAAATAGTGCTCAACATTAATATATCAGTCCTGTGTTCTGCATTCAGTGTGTGGGTGGGAGGAGGAATGGGCTTTACAGCAATGTACTTCTCTCCTGCTCCTCCTCAAACAGTGGGCAGTTTTGGTTCCCAGATGAGGAAAAATAAAACCTCAAATCACACGGCTTGGCAAAATTGACATGTGCAGCTCAGCTCTTACAGCAATTCAGATCCTGTATTCCAAACCAAATAATTTATCACCTCATCCATGAGTATCGAAGGAAAATTGCACTCTGAGGAGTTCTTTTAGATGGAACAGAGGTGACTCCAGTTGGAGGCGTTAAATGGTTCTGGAGGTGCCCTCCCACCTTGCTGGCCCTCAACTGCAGCTGGGACTCCTTCTGAGGCTTCTGTGCCTACATTAACCCCATGCCCATCTTACTGTGGAAGGGCTGCAGAGAGAAACCAGCCTAAAGAGCAGCTACAGCATGGACCTTTAGCTTGAGAAAGGTGTTCACAGTTTTGCATGCTGTTTTTCCCTCCCTTCCAATTCCATCTCAAACTTCTCCCCTTTCCCATTACAATCTCTTCTCCTTGCTAATGCTCTGCACCCAACTTTTCTGCCCATTTCTTCCCTGACCCCTTTTCATGCAAATCATTTCAGTTGCTTTCCTTTATCTTTTCAGTTGGTATTTGCCATCTTTATTGCATGCCAAGCTCATCCCGGGCTCCCCTTGTTTGTTTATAGAGCCTGTTGGTTGGGATCTGTGTTTATTCAGTGCGCTGTTTGCTCCGTGGCATTTGTCAGCCCTTTAGCACTGCTGTCAATATCATTAATAATTACAAAAATGGGGAACTGGTGACCTCAGAGACAGTTTTCCTGCTGAAAAACTAGTTGTCCCAGCTCTTCCTCAGTTATTTGTACGAGATTTGTGTCTGTGATGTCCTTCCTGGCATAATTTGGGTTTTTTTTCCCTCAGACTTTTAATGGTTATCTTATGGTGTGTTTCTGTAAGTGCAGACTTTTGGACACAGTTCATGGCAGGGAGTGCTGTTGCATCCAAGGGGGCTGCCACAGGGATGGAGTTAACTGTATATTTATGTCCTTATAGAATCAGGACTTTAAATTTCAACCTGAGTCTCAGCAGAGCTTTATCTTATGTCTTCTATTATGTCTGCTTCTGGCCTGCTATAATGAGGGGTTGCATTAACATACCAATAATAGTGTAAATGTTCCACCTGGGATTCTGAAGAAACTTGTTGTAAGTATGAAGAAGCATCAGTATAGAAAATAAATGAGGTCATCATGAGTCGTGGGACTGTACTTAGAGTGAGCAAGTGTAGACTCTTATAGATATTTTATTCTTTAATTTTCTAATATATTATCCCTTAACTTCTTTTTCACTTACCTTAAACTTCTTTTTCATTATTTTCACTTACGAGTAGTAATATGTGTAAGAAATGATGTGTTATCTCATTACATTGAGGGATACCAAGAATAACTATGCAGCAGAAGTGAGTATTTTTCTGAACAAGAGGGTAAACAGCTATATTAAAATAATTTCTTTGACTTTACGTGCTGCCTTTGATTTTTCAACCGTTCTTAGAATTTGAAGACAGGGAAGATTATGACCTTATTTTGCCTACACCTCTTGCCATTAAAGCTGTTGTCTAGCCTCATAGCTCATCCTATTGTTCCTGTACTAATTCCAGTCATTTGATTTGCACTATTGCATAGCTTTAGTTTTAGTGTTTGGCCTGAGTGTACCTTCCTGGAATTATCAGTCATTGTTTTCAGATGTTCCAATGGCATTTAATTCCAGAGTTTTGAAAACACTAATTTACTTTTCTCAAATTGAAAGTGCCGTGGTACAATATAATTTTACTGGTTCGTAGTTGATGCTCTGTCTTTAGCTATCTGTTGGAATCCATTTTTAAAGGAGAATTGATTGTAACTTTGGTAAATGAATGTGATTACAGAGGCTGTCTGTAATTGGATTTTTACTTAAGAGGAATTAAATTTATGTTATGCTTCCTTATTGGAGGCAATGCTGTGCCTATAATATTTCATTCTCAATACAATTCCTTTTGTTGGGATCGTCTCCAATGCTCTTTAAGTCAGGCATGAGCACCTGGGAGCACCTGAGTTCCCTCAGTTTGATGCTGACACACTTCTCTGGTGACGATGTTGCATCATCCAAGGATGCCTTTAGTGCCTCTGCAGTCTGACAGTGTACAAACATTTGATTTCACCATCTAAAAGTTTATAGGAGAAGTGTCTGTTATTTACTTTCAATTTAGGAGAAATGTAGTTACAGAATGTAGCTCCCATATGCTTGTGTGTGCCATATGCTGAGATGCTGGCACACAGACACGCTCCTGTGGGTGGGAATGCAAAGCCAGAAGACAGAGACTGTCACACTGAATATCCCCTTAGCAGTCCTCGCTCAGTCTCTTGGAGGGGCCCTGTGGCTGCGGAAAGGGAAATTTGCTCCCCAAGCTCTACATTTAACACTTGACTTAAGCCTTGAACCAAAGCAGTTGCATCTGCAGCTATTTTCATTGCTCATATTAATCGCTTCGCAGGTGCATCCACACAGTCTGCTAAACAATTCCAGCCTTTCCCTGAAAAAAAAGGTTTCTTTTATAAGCCTCTTATACCTGGCTACCTTTCCGTTTAATTCGTGACCTCATGTTTATCATTACAAGAGAAAGTGGTTTGGTTTTTATTTTTTTTTGTGACAGCAGTTCTTTTTATATCAGTGGAACTGCATTAAAATGTCATCCCACAGTTTGGCCCCAAGTGTTTAATTCCAGTTTGGTGGGGTTGACTGGATGTAATAAAAAAGAATAGTGGTAGTTCAGAAGGAAATCCTGCATTTCCTCTCTTCATGGGAATCAATATTATAATTTGAAAGCCTTTATCTGGCAGTGTCCTATTATTAGCTGGTTTATTCATATGTTTTTGTCCATTTTAAATGCTGCAGGGATGGTGGAAATCACACATTATGCCTAGGAGGGATTTTTACTCTGATTTTTTTTCTCAGTGCATAGGACTGCAAATGGACTGCATTTGCTCTCTGAGGGTATCCCACTTGAAAAAACAAAAGAGATGTTGACATAGCAGAAATAGCTTTGTGGTATGAGTTTATTTAAAACCATTGTGACAGAACTGAGGATTAAGGGGAAATATTTTTTATGCAGCGTAAACCACATACGAGCCAAACCAATCAGTAGTTTGAAACCACTGAGGATAAATAATTTTACTTTCCTGAAGGTTCACCGAAAACAAATTTCTCTCATTCTCTTTCCAGAAGTGCTTGTATATGAAAATATTTTTCTCTTAGAAGTTAAAGCTGAGTAAACTGGGAAGTTTGCAGGAAGCAGAAATGAGGAGATTGGTTCCTGATGGAGCCATTGGAGTTGGGTCCATCATCTCTGCTGCTTTCTGCCTGCCCCTTCCCAGTCTGTCAGAATGCCCTAATGGGCTTTTGCTTTATATTTTCATTTATTTTAGCAGTTCATGCAGCTCACCTCAAGCCAGGTTTTAAGCATGAACAAGAATCACAGGAGATCCTCTTCTTCCCCTCCTTTAGGTGTTAGGTCTCTTACCAGAGTATCCATTAAATATTATTTTCAACCCCTTCTTGTCTCCGTGCTTATATGTACCTAATCCACTATATTAGTTGTTATTTTAATTTAACTTTCCTCTCTCGTGTTTCCATTGTCAGTCATTTCTTTAAGCTCCACAATCTCTGTCAAATATTTGCCCTGATTTCATACGTCCTGATATATCTGTCTATCTGCCCATCTATTCTAGCATCCAAATAGGCTCAGTGAACTCGATGAGTTATTTGAATGCTTAAAATTGTGACATTTGTGCAGCAGATCGGGCGGTTGGGTAATAACTGATCACAGCAGTGGGGTGTCTGGTTTAACATCGATACCTAGACTTCCATCACTCGTAGTGACATCATTAATAAATGTCAGGAATGAGCTGTGCCTTTCTGCCAGCTCCCAGTGAACATTGCAGCCGGGTGGTTTGCCCTGCAGTCACGCTTGCTGCTGCGTGGGGCTGGCAGTGCAGGACCACGTTCGTGTCCCTGCCAGGCCATGCTGAGGAGATGCTCTGCATCCCCTTGGCCACAGCTGGCGTGGTCACAGCTGTGTTGCCAAACCTGGGGTGTCCTTGCTGAAGGCAGTGAGGCTGCACAGACCTTGGGCACCAGAGTGTGTCACTTGTTTAACCTTGGTGAGGAGGGCAATTACACCGTGTCCCCTCGCAGAGCAGTGCCCTCTGTCCTGTGATTGAGGATGGGGAGGGCTCCCACTCTGATGGTGGGAGCTGGGAGCTGGAAAGGGTCACAGGATTGGAAGTGAAAGGCAAGGATCAGCAATTTAGAGGTGGTTATTAATATGCTGATTTGCTGTCACTTGAGTCTAAAGAGACTTTTAACAATTGCTTGCCTTTTGCATGCTCTTCAAAATGCTGATTTTTTTTCCCACAGAATCTAATTACATTTTAATAAGGTGTTTTTTTTATTTCCAGGTGATTGCCAAGCCATTCCTTTCTCCCATACAGTCGTGTAGTTAAAACCCCAAAAATCATGTGTATTCATTGCAGAGTTACACCCCAGTAAATCTTTTAACTGTAAGAAAACAGAGTTCTTTTTACTTTTCTTTTCATGCACTCTTACATTAAATGCTGGCAACAAGGCAAATATATGCAGCCTCAAACATCTGAATTATTTAGCAATTGTCATAAAATAATATCACAGGTTGTTAAAGTTAAATAATAAAATCTGGATTAGATAATTTCATCCCTAGTAGCTTTATGATACAATGTGTGGACTTGCCTAGAATCAGAGAGCTCAACATGACTAAATTCTCACGGCCAAATTCAGTTCATTACTCTCTCCCTGAGTTTATTACCTTAATCAAGTCATGACCTACCTTTGCTTTGTTTAACCTACACTGGAGGATATAAATAGCCTCTAATCTTGGAGGTTTTGTGAGAATTAATTATTATTAATGAAATGAAAGACTCCATGATGTGCAGGCTATTTTTATTTATTATAATTACTTACTATTAATTCACTGAATTTAGCAGGTTTTATCCTAGGCTTCCTGTGACTCAGATTCATACATTAAATACTTTTGTTCTCTGTCATGGCTATACAGTACCAATATCCACTGTGAAAAATTAATTATTAGTTCTGAAAAAGGACAACAGACAAAGTGGAAGAGTGTTAGAGGTATCACAATATTTAGGGAGCTCAAGACAGAGGAGCCAGACCTGGTGCTTACACCTCACTGCAAGAAGCGTTTAGCTGTAGCATCTACTCAGTCATTCCCTTCATCTGAAATTTGGAAAAAATGACAGTTTTGGAGAAGGAAGCTTTCTTTTATAGTTTTTAGGAGCGTTTTTTACCTCTTTAAAGCAGTTTCAATTCCATGAGTAGCAAGTGCATCACGCCTTGTGAATCCTGGCCTGGACGAAATATGTTTTCTGGCACGTGGCCACAGTGTTACCTGTTTTTTTGCTTGGTTATACAATGTATCGTTGGCTAAAGTGTCCCCACAAGCTTTAAAATAACTGCCTCCTTGAGAATACTGAGTTTAGATAATCATTAGATAACACACTGGTCAAATAAGAACGTGTCTTTACGGTTTTGTGAAGCTTCCAGCACATCACTGAGTGACAAATGAGCAATGCCCTAAAACCAAATCAGCTTTATTCTGTTAATCCAGGGGGGTGAATCTTGCATAAAACACCAGGACTGACTGCCCAGAGTGCAATACTATGTGTATATATGAGAACATAAAGATTTCTGTGCCATTGCTTGCAGCTGTGACGTGCCTGTCGGAGCAGGGTGGCTCTGCCGCCGTCGGTGACTGCGTGCGGTGGGCAGGAGCGATGCCAGCCCTCGTCCAGGAGTGCCTCATTCCCTGCAAGGATGACTGCACTTTCACCCCCTGGTCTAAATTCACAGCCTGCTCCTCTGACTGTGACACAACCAGGAGCAGGAGGCGGTCACTCACAGGTATAATCTTTGACAATATTTGTCTGATTGGGAATAACGCCTCTGGAGTGTTGGAGTGGTGGGAAAGTCCAGTTACCATCTTTAATTGGTTTTTGATCTAGCACTGATCATTGCTAGCCTTATACACATTCCAGGACAAGAGCAGTGCAGAAAAACTCGCTGGTGGAAAGGTTTTGGACATAAACCAACCAGGCTTTGTGCAGGTTTATCTGACCTAATCTGGGGATCGTGCAGAAAATACATGTACAAGAGTACAAATCAGTGTGATTTTCTGGAGGAAGTTTAAAACTGGGAGTTTTGTGCTCAGCAGTATGCCCCAGTTCAACAGGGCAAATTAATACCATGAAAAAAGGAAACCCAGTACCATTAGAACAGCTTTGTTTGATCTTTTACATGTATTCATTAAACTCACCGGTTCAAACCAAGTTTTCCATGCTTGCTGTCGAGGTTTGTTATTATGTTATTTGAATGCTGACCAAACTGAAAAGCTTTAAAAGTCCTTAACTTGAATAGTTTGGAACTGCATGTTTTGCTGGGAGTTGTCTTCCCCCACATGCATACTTAAATCAAATAAAAACGAATTACACTGTTCTTACAGGGTTTATAAGAAATTTGCTGTCATTGTTCTTCTCAACACAGGTTTTTTCATGTTCCTGTGTTGTGTTTGAGAGCTAATATGTACCTGGCTTGAGTTTGCTCCTTCAATAGAGGTGAAACTTCAAAGATTTTGACTGTGGACTGGAGTGCTAAAGTTGCTGTAAGAATATCTGCTGAGATAAAAGCTGGGATCTGAAGAGCAGCAAAATGTGGTGGCCCCCACTGCTCCTTCCTTCTAGACTCACTTGTCCTTGGCTGCATGGATGTCTTCTTACTCCATTTGTAACTGCTGCAATATTCTGTGTGTTTTACTAACTAACAATTACAGCATACATTTATACTGGTTTCAAGCTGCTGTTCATCAGTGTGGCTCATTAAAGGATAAAGATTCCTTTTTCACATAAAACCCCAGTATTATACAATGCTCTGTAGTTTCTGGCAATGAGTGTATTCAAAAGTGTTCTCTATACCATGCCTGTGTGTTTAAAGTAGGAGAAATGCTTGATCCCCAGCAAAATAAAAGGTGCCTGATCTTACAAAAAGTATGTAAAAAATAACGAATAATTACTTACAGGTAGTTTTAAATCTGATTTTTCTTTATGAATGTTGTGCAAGTTACAAAACAGTACAGCCCTACCTATCCCCATTCTTACTCTGTTCTGTATCAGATGGAGATCTGTTTCAAGTAAGTGGACCAAAAATGGTTTGTAATGCCCAGGTTTTGCTGCTTTGTCTCCTCACCTGCACTGTATTTGTGACCTACCACTACCAGTGTCTCCCCATCCAGCCTTGCTGGGTTCCATTTTTCCTGCCAGGGTGGAGCTTGTGGTCTCAGCCCATGCCCAGTGAAGGTGTCTTGAAAAGCAAGTGGTGAACATGCAGTGAGTGTCCCAGGTGGGGATGTGACAACACCCCAGAGAGCAGCAAGGAACAACCAAATCAGACTCTGGGTTTGGTTTGGCCCCTCTCAAAAGGGAAAGTCAGTGAGACAGTCGCCAACTTGTATTTGCATAAAAACTTCTTGAAAAATAGAGGTAGACAAAAGTCTTGAAAAAAATCTCATCCCCAGGAACTCATCCAAAGATTTAAGGAAAATGCCATTTTCAAAAGTATTTTTTGATGTTAAGAGTCCTTTATCCATTTGCATTTCACCTCTCTGTAAGTGTGCATGAATTGTACCTCTTGATCATCAACTGCGTGTGTCTATCCTCAAATGAATGCTTTGGCTTCATTATGAGAGTTCATTAATAATGTCATTTAGTGGAAATCTTCTAATTGTTTGCTAAGTATTTGCTTGCCCTCCACTCAATTTTTAATAGTATAATTCATTTTACTTTGTAATTCATCATCGACTCTACATATAAAATTAGTCATTACTTAAGTGAAAGACTTATTACAGAACGTATCAAAATTCAAAGTCATTACCATGAAAATACAGTTTTTTGGTGAGTCTCCTGTTAATTAATACAGTCAGTAAATTCACTGTATTGTGGATACAAAGCCCTTTCGGTATTTTTAATGTTTCCTATAATTTTTATGTATAGAATGTATTACCTGATAATATTTAATATATATAATGTTTGTTAGTATTCAGAACTGTAATTTTAAAAGAAAACACTATTTAACTGATGGGTTTATGTCCTCAAAAAATTTTGGAGATTGTATTTTTAGCAGCAATTTTTAAAGCAGTCTGCGAAGATGATAAAAATACCACTACCACTAATTCTAAAAATATTTCTTTGTGAAGAGTATGGGATCAATGTCACTTTTCCCCTTAAAATAGGGCTTTCATAGCAACTTCATTTAGAAGGAAGATTCCAACAAAACAGATGGCAGGGCAAGTTGGAAAAACTAAGTCACATAAGTGTGAGATTATTAACATCCTTACCTCAGTCTGTTGTGCTTCATGTCATGATGGCAAAACATGGGCAAATCCCAAACTCCTGTGTTGACTAATACAGTGCAGAACACACAACTGAACAGACAGAGTTTGTGGCTCCTCATGGCTTCTCAAACAGAAAAGGCTGGAAATTCCATTAGAGAACTCCCAATCTAGTCAGAGTCTTTTAAAAGAATTTCCTTGAAGTATGGGGAGTTAGTTGTATCTGCATTTCCTCATAAATATGTACATAAAATATAAACATAGATTTATCTGCCAAACTATAAAGATGCAGGCAAAAATTGATTTTTTTTAAATCCCTTTATGCTGGCAAATTCTACATTCCCCAGAACTCTGGCAATACAGTTTTGAAAGAGCTGGGGCTTGAAGGATGGTGATATTAAGGGTCTACAGTCAGGGGCCCTTCCTTTGGAGGAACATATTTGTATGGAAATAGGCATTGATGAGACCCAGCTTGTGTGCGGTGAAATGGCTCTTGATTCCAGACTGGAAAGGGGGGTTGTTGAGTTATATAACATATCTTTTGGTTTTAGTATCTTATTTGTGTGCAATGAAGAGAAAACATTTCTTCTGGGATCAAAGCTTTAAAAACCTTCTGCAGAAGTGTTTTTAGTGCATCCAAGATCCCCAAAGGAATGTTTTGAGGGTGGGATACAGATGCAGTTTGTTGCTGAAGATGAATTCTCCTGTGCAGATGCCAAATGCGAAGACATTCCTGAGCTCAGCCAGCATCAAGACTGTTCCATGGCACGCTGGCTGATCTGTGCCAAGAAGAGCATTGATTTTTATCTTTAGAGGCTGTGTACTGACATTTGTTCCCTTGAGCAGTTGTAGGGATGCAGGGAGCTTGAACTCTCTTTTTTGCATTATTTCTTCTTGTACTAGGGACCCCTTCTCATGCCTTGAAGTCCTGCAGGAGCAGGGCACAGAGAGTGCAGTTGCAGAGAGATGTACTGCGGGTTTGTTTGGATGCTGCTACTGCTTCCTAAAACTACTGAAAGGGCCTTCTTTTAAAACCTGTTGAAGGAACAGAGCAAAGGAAAACATGAAAGCAAACACGACCATTGAAATGCTTTCCAGCGCTAATAATTTACTGAGGATTATCTTTTTCTGTTTCCTTCAAAGCACGGTTTGTGTGCACAGCTCATCTTCAACTAATTTGTAAAGAAATCTCAAGGAAGTTGTAGCTAATGTAGGGCCCTCCGGAAGTTGTCCTGGCAACCATTGATTGTGAACAAATAAAGATAAAACAATCAATTTATTTTCATCAGATAATTAGAGGAAAATGATATTACATGAAATTACAAAGTTTCTGGGCAGACCATTCCTAGAGTAAGACTCTGTATTTTACTCCTTGATCTACCCATCAGAAGAGTATTTCCAAGTTCTCTGGTTGCCCCTGGAGATAAGTACGTTGTCCTTGCACGCCAGAGCACTGGCAGCAGCTAACAGACGCTTCAGAAACATCCCTGAATATTAACATTCAGATTGTCTTGGTTCTAATGTGTTGAATTCATGCAAGTATAAATAATACGACGTGTTGTTATCAAGAGCAGCAGATGTTGAGCTAACGCGCAGATTTCTGTGCTTGGAACAGGGCGAAGCAGAAAGCGAGACAAATGCCAGAACACAGAAGTTTATCCTCAAGTTGAAACAGAGCCGTGCCCCTGTGAAGTGTTCACCTCCCAGCCCCATGGAAATTGGTCTGACTGCATTATCAGAGGGGGTCCATCCCAGCTGCAGCTGGGAATGCCATCCCAGGGAGTGGCCAGGGAGTGTGGCCCGGGCGTGCGGCTGCGAGCCATCGCCTGCTACGACAAGACCGGCAGACTGGTGGAGCCATCTCGCTGTAGCAGTTCAGGTAAGGAGGAGTGAAACAGCCCACAACACCTGTGAATAGCCCTCTGTGGCTCACTGTGGGGCTTATCCGGGCTTATCCGAGGTGTGTGCTTGCTGCAATAGCTCTCACAGGTTTGCCGTGGGTGTTGGACACAGTTCTTCGAATATCTTCTTATTGCTCTTTAATACTGAGGTCTTCCTCGGTGTAAGGGTCTGCTGGCATTTATGCAATGGAAATGAAGCACAAGAAGGCTGAAGTTGGCTACACTGCCAGAGCACCAGAGGCATTTCTTTTATTTCCCTGAAAATCCCATAAAAGTATAAGCTTCGGAGGAGGTATATTTATTTCTATCAGCATTTTGTTTGAAGATATCTCCTACTTCTGCTTTTTCTTGTTTAGAAATTTTTATTCCCTTTCACTGTGTTTAGAGGTTTGCATGGTTGTTTTCAATGAAGGAATTTGCAATTTTCTAGAGATAATTATATTTAATTACAACATGCCTGTGATATCACCTGCTGTCCCTCATATCAGGCACCCATGGCATCAGCAGCCAATGGTCTCCTCCTTTCAAATATGTGCCAGTGTTAAGCTCAAATTCACAAAACATATTTTCATAAATTCACAGATTCTATTTTCATGTCCCTGCTTCCTGGGATGCTGCCCACTTATATTTCTTCTATAACCAAGTAGCCTGTAGGAGAAAGAGGGCAGAATTAAAATCAGGGAGAGCAGGATGTGTCATTCCATTTGGGTGTTTTTTCCCAATTTCCATGATATGCAGTTCATTGAATGGTTTAAGTTGGAAGTGGCCTTAAATATCATCTTATTTCAGCTCCAAGCCCCATCCAACAGTTCCTTGAATACTTCCAGGGATAGGGCAGCCACAGCTTCTGTGGGAAACTTGTGCTAGAGCTTCACCACCCTCACAGTTAAGAATTTCTTCCTGGTATCAGATCTAACCCTGCCCTCTGTGCGTTTGAAGCCATTCCCCCTTGTCCTATCACTTATCACAGACATAAGGTTTTATTTTAGGAGCAGAATCTCTAGCTGGGCTGCCCACAAACCACTGCTGCTCTCTGACTTACAGCCAAAAGTCTTGGGACACCACAGAGCAGGATGGAAGACTGCTGATGAGCTGTGTGATGGGAGGGGGAGAAATGATGTCTCAGGAGGAGATTAAGCCATGCAGTGGGCACCAGGAATATTCCTGAGAGTATAAAGGAGCAGAGAAATCAGCTCTCTGGAGGGTCTTCAGGATGGGATCAGCAGCCTGAGCTGCGTGTAATAAAAGGAAAAAACCTCCACCCTAATGAAGTGATGCACTCCTGGAGTGAATTCCTCTTGCAGCTGTTGATGGCTGTTCCAGCTGGCTGCACGGGTTCATAAAGCAGCTTTCCGTGGTTTGTGTTTCAACAATGTGCTTTTGTACCAATTGATTATGCCTCTGTTGCCCATGAAGGAGGAGTAGTACACCTTTCCCCCACATTACCTTTTCTTCTGCAAAAAGGGAGCTGCTGGCTTTTGGAAGGTGGGTTTGCCTGTGGCATGACTTGCTCTTTTGAGAAACTCAGGGTTTTTATCACTGTTAAAAAGGGGAGGTTGTCTATGCGTGGGCTTTTCTAAAATAACCTTGAAGGCTGTTTTCTGTCAATGATATTTATGTGGCATTTTTAATGGTCTGGCTTCTCTTAGGGAGGTAGTAGGGAGTGGTGGCTCCAGGGGAATATTGTTCACTTTCTTGTCTTGGGCTTTTTATGTGAGCAAAAATGATTGTGGCACTGCCCTGGCACAAAGCCCACGTCAGAGGCAGAGGGGTGGTCAGTGGCTTTGAGCATAGGATGACTAAAAATGGGCAGAAGCTCCATAGGCTCCACTTCCATCGCCTGGGACCTGCCTTCCAAGGTTACATGAAGGCAAGTCTGATATTTATGGTCTCTAGAGCTGGGAACTTTCAAAATGCATTTCTGAACACCTTATTGAATTAGTGATAGAAACAAATCATTATCCAATTAATAATTAGCAGAATGCTTCTCAACCATAATGGAGAAGAGCAATTTAGAGAAGCATGCAGAATTGCTAAGCCCTAAGAAATTATTCATGACAGTGTGTTTTTTAAGCAGCTCAGTTTATCTTGCTCACAATTAGTATCAGGTGACCTTTTAGCATTTGCTGGCTGACCATGATTATGGCTAATTAATCCATTGTCTTATATACTGAATGCCAGCCACTGTGATATCTGGGCATTGTTCTTGCTTTATGAGGTGGGGATAAGCATGTTCCTCTTTTATGCCTTTCAGGTCTTCTGACTTCTCTTTGTTTCCTGCTCTTCCTTCTGCAGGACAGTGCTTTTCCTTCCTTTCCCTTGAACCAGGACAGAAGTGAGAAGCTTTAGACTTAGACCTCAGTTCTTTGATGGGTCCTTTTGAAGAACTGCAAAATGTAGAAAGAGAGATGTGGGGATATGAATTGTGCCTCAAGAGTATGAGTAAATTTGTCCCAGATTTGATAATGCCCTGAGTACATGGTGTAAGATAATAAAAATGTGTAGAACAGAATAGGTCAGTTTGTAGCTTTTCTAGAGAACAAATTCTGGGCCTTTGCCTTCTTGTTGCAGTGATTTTCATTTTCCCTGACTGAAACCTTGTGAACTGAGACTTGAATAGGGTTTATTTCACTTGGTCAGTGTGACCTATTATTGTGAGTATATCAAGTTGTCAAGTGACTGTGCAGTTCACTTGAGTCTGGTGTCGAAATAAACTGCTCTGAAGGGTTCTGGTTTTGAGGCCCTGCTCTTACACTGACTTAGTGATTCTGCATTTGCAACTTGGAGGGCAAGGGGGGAACCTAAACAAAAACCCAATTTTGTCCGTTCATCTGTGTTTCCTAGAAGTTTAGACTCTAACTGTCCTAAGCCTATTATCTGCAAATACATTAACCCTTTAAGCATACTTTCCCAACTGGAAATGGATATTTTTTTCCCCACTGGTGTAGTTACTCCAAGGAGAATATCCCAGGGTCCAGGAAGAGTCAAGACAGAAGCATTCCAGCTATTTCTTTTTGGAAATGCTCTATTTACCTGCCTGGGGTCTACAGTTTCTTCTGTCAGGACCTGAAGCCTGGGCTGGAGGGAGAGACCTCTGCCCTGACCCACCAGAGCTGAACAAGCCTGGTGTCAGCAGTTTGGGTCAGCTGTAGTGGGCACACAGATCACCACTGACTAATTTACCCCTCCTTACTGCTATTTAATTATGTGTTAGCTCATGGTCATCAAGCTTAAGAATACAAATTGCAGGCTTTCCTGAATTTTATTCCTTTCTTTACCAAATCTTTTCTCCAGGAAAAACGAACTCTTTTTTTTCTTTTTCTTTTTTTTTTTTTTTGTTTTCATGGCTGGCTTTTGTGATAAACTGCTTTATTTTGATGGTGTGCCCTTTTTCCTTGATCACCCATTCAATAAGCTTGAGAAACGAGTGATCTGCATTTTCGAGCTGAGCTGGTGATTTTCTCCCAGATTTGGTTCACCCTTGTTTTTCTTCCTTTAAATTGGAAATGTGCCTATGAAATAATGGATAAGAGGTAACTACCTCTAACTACATTACAAAATTGTAACTGGTAGTTTGCCTCAATTTTCCTTCCCATCAGAAGACTGCGTATATTGTGTTGAGCTCACTACTAGTCCAGAGAGTCTCCGTTTGCTAAATCGTGTCTGGAGCATCGTCTTTGGCCATGAAATTGTCCTTTTAATTGCAGTTCCTCCGCTTCTCAATCTGTCATCTGAGCTGCTCATACTATTTTTGAATTTCCATCTCCTTTGTTTTGAATGATTTCCCGTCGTCCCTTTGCTTCTCTTTCTTGTGTGCGATGCCAACAGGGTTTTTTTAATCTTAGAGGAACATAGGGTGCCTCATCTGTTCCAAATCAAAGGCTGGAGATTTCTGTGCTCTTGCATGGAGCTTCTGCTTTTGATCCGACGGGCAATTTATGGAAAGCAGGAATTTGTGGAGAGGGCTTATCCTATTCTAATTCTGCTGTGCTCACAACAACAGGAACCGGGAAGAAAAAGGCACGACAGACAAATAGATCCTGGTTTTAAATCACTTAGCTGCAACCTGCAATCACCTTAAAAAGCTTTAATTATCTCTGAATTTATGATGGGCACGGCAGGGAAGCTCAAACACCTCCTTACTCTCAACACTGCAGTGTCTCCTTCTGTGAGCTCCAGTTGCTGGTGGACAAACCCATCCAAAAATGAAAATGCTGGGATTGACTCCCCTCATTTTAGGGGAAAATCTGCTGTTTTCAATCCCTAGATTTTAATAAGATTTCTGCAAATATTTATTTTTATAGGTCAAAAAGCCAAAAGCACAGCCTAATAGGTTAAAGGAATATGAGTCAGGTCTGTCCTGATCTGAAAGCCAACTTGCTGCTCCTACAAGGTGGCAGTTTCGGGGGAAAAACTGAAAAAAAAAAAAAAAGGTTGAAAATGCAACATTGAGTAGATGCCTGTTTATTTTTGGAAGTGTATCAATTTTAGTAATTACTGTGGTACTCATTTTTGCACATCTAGTAAATTTTATTTTGAAGAGTGAAATTGTAGAAATCCCTGATTTTGAAAATCTTCAGAAAGAGAAACTTTTCTGAACAGAAGTTCCCCTGTTTTTGAAAATATTCAAGGTTTTAATTTCATTCTTAGTCTGAGTGGCATTGTATATTGAAATTTCAGTTTTTAGTACAACCGGTTGATTTCAGAACCCAGCTAGGCTCTCTGTAATCACTTCCCAGGGATAACAAAGACATCCGTGTTTTGTCAGCACTGCAGCACAAACCCAAAACACAGCCCCATACCAGAAACTGTGAAGGCAATTAACTCTGCCCCAGCCAAAACCAGCTCAGTCTCTCTCTGTGGCCTTTTTATTACATGATTGGATTTCATTAATGGCTGTATTGGTGCTAGAAAGCTTTTCAAAGACTGCTGGAGAAGGAAGTTTCTGCTAAAAATTCACCTTATTTTCTGTCTATCCCATCCCCTGGCATGCGAATTAAGGCTGGGTCACAGGACTGCCCTGCCCTCAAGTCCCCACTTCAGGACTCTTTGAAACCACTGCCACCTTTGACTGTTTTCTGCTCTCTCACAGCTAAATAGCTTCTAAATTTAGCTTTGAAATCCTGGCTTGGTTCTGCTCTGGACTCTCTCTGACATTCCTACATGTCTCCTTGGGTGTGTGGTGACACTTTTAATTACAGCTTGTGGCTGCCAGGGGACCTGTAACAGACACAGAGCCTGGGAAGGACCTGGCCTCCATTTCTTGTTTGACTACAGGATTTTTACATATTGTTCCCATAACAGTGCTCAAAGAATGTTGATTTATTCCTTATCTTTTCCTTTGTTTGTTTTTTTTTTCCTTTTTTTTTTTTCAAAATCTGTTCCCCATAAGAAAATTTGGCCATGGTTCTTCCTTTGTGGATGTTAAAAGACTTACCAAATGAAATTGGATCACAGGACAACTGTTCAGACATTGAGTTCTCTGTGTTTTCCTGGCAACTCAATCAAAGATAAACAGCCATCAAAAAAGTTATTTCTGAATGGGTCAAACTGGCTATCAAAGAGGCTTATTTAAAGCAAGGTAAGACTTCCCCTGAGGCGTTAGTACACAGAAATGCACATTCTTCTCGGTCTTTATCTTCTTACAGAAAGGAAGCATGCATCCTAAGAAAGAATATTTAGAAACTTGGCTTTTGGAGCAGGATCCTCTCTAAGTGCTGCATTTAGTCAGAGAGATGTCTGTTGTTACTCCTTGGCTCTAAATACACATCTTTATTGCTTATCTTCTTGCCCAAATTTCTTTTATGCTTTTTGCTGCATTCCATAAAATGACCCCTTTGAAGAGGTGGCCGTGCCAGACTTTATGAAGGAATGACTTTTTACTGACCTCAAACAGACTTTCTCACGTTTGACATTCACCATCAGCTGCCTCTTGCTGGACCACCTCTGCCCACCCTTGCTCATGACCGTCCCTCTTGTTTCTATTTTTAGGTTCAGTTAGGGTTTTTTTCAGGTTTTTTTACTGATTGATTAAAGCTCTTCCTTGGGAGTCAGTAATGTTTTTAGTGTAGAAATTGTAACTCAGTGTAGAAATAGTCTCTGGGAGCTTTAGGAGAGCTGTGGTAGCAGGTTAATGCACTGGGTGATCTCCTGCCCTGATTTCTGCGGCAGGCTGTGGAAAGAGAATTTCCTTGAAATGTGGCCCATCTCTTCAGCCTTAATAACACATTTGTCACAAATACAGCCTGTTATGAGGCAAGGCTCTAATAAAATGTTGCCATACAAAGATAGACTTAGAATTAACATTTTTCTCTCCCTACATGTCATTCCATTTAATATGCTGTATTGGAAGTATGAAGAAATACCCTTTTAGGGTAATCCTGTTCATGTATTACATATTCTGGTCCTAAGACCTCTGTACTTGTGCTACTCGTGGAGAGCTTCCTGATCCCTCTGAGATGTTTGGCTGCACTGGGAAGTGACGTGGTGGTGGTTCATAGGATTCCTCTCGTCTTACATGGGGTTTTTTGCAGGTCTTTTAACCTGTTTTTGTTTTATACAGCTCTGATGAGCAGGACTTTCAGGCAAATAAATGGATGACAAATAATTTTTGAGTGGACAGTGACAATTCTGTATCTTTACCATTTCTGGGAAGCCCTGTGGCAGCTGGACATTGTAGGTATTGTAGTGGAGTGCAGTGGGCATTAAAGGGTTTAATGTCTGGTGCATTCTGGAGATTTTCAGAAGCAACTTAATTAAACTTAAACTTCAGCTCGGTCTGTTCTAAGGATTATCCCTGTGATACTGACGAGCAGTAGAGAATTTATCCTACCTTAGTCTCTTCCTGGCCCTGAAATACACTTTAATAGCTCTCTGTCCTCCAAGGTTTGCAAATGAGGATGGTGTAAATTAAATTACTGAGGGCCTGGTTTGCAAATCTTCAGATATCCCTCACTGTAGACAGAGATTCCCACTGTGAAATCTTGGCTCTCGTTTGTATTTGGTAACGTGGGGGAGTGACCACTAAAAATAGTGTTATTTAACAGGATTGCTTTGCCTTCTGCTTCTGAATTCACTGAAGTCCTCCAGCACAGGAGATTGAACAACACAACCAGAGAGCTCAAAGTCACACTGCAAAATTGAAACAAAAGTCTATCAGAAATTCAGTACATCAATACTCTGTGCTGGGGCCTGGTAGTGTCACAAAAATGTCCTGTTTCCCTCTCAAGGTTTTCCATCATATAAATGAGTCTCTGCTTTCCCCGTGCCTGAGCTGTGGAAAACCAGGACTGTTCCCTTTCTTAAAATCGTGTTTTCGTCAGATGTTTTTTATAGCACAGCTTTATTCAGGAAGGTCAGATGCTTCTGCAGCAAGGTGACCTCTAATAGGTGGAGTGAGACTCCTTATGCAAGCAGATGGGACCTGGTAGCAGGTACCTGGATTTTGGGAAAGCACTCATGGATCTTCCTGGTGCTGGTAATGGTTAGTGGCATCCTTACAACAGCACCTGTATAATTAAAGCGTGCAGTTGGGCTTCTCCTTTAGGCTCAATAGGAGAAGGAATTGAGGCAGAATATTGATTTAAATGTATTGATTTGAGGGTCATTGTGTCTCTTGCCTCCTGTGGCAGGGAGGGGTCACTGTGTCATTCACCTCCCATGACACTGGGGAGGGGGCAGTGGAGGTCACAGCTGGCTCACAACCTTCCTCTGCCTTTCCAGAGCCTGTGTGACCTGCTCATGAACAGAGGCCCTCACACTGGGAAAAACCCCTGGAGTTTGTAAATTACAGAACTAGGAATGTACATTTAAAGAAAAAAAAATTCATGCTGCTGTGAGCCCCCTTGATAATATTAATTGCACACTGATCTAATTAGTGTTCCTGTCTTCTGCAGAGTCATCTGCTGATTTATTTTGCCTGAAATAAAAGCAATATCATAATGCAGAATACATGCTAATTTTCAGGATGCAGGGAGATGCATCAGCGTGTTCCATTTTGTCAAGTGGAAGCCATAACGTTGTTGTCCAAGCCAAGTTGTCTAAATGAGGCTTTGCTGTGTCCTGGGGTCACAGCTTGGCAGCAGAAATGAGGTGGCATGTTTTGTTGACAGTGCCCATTGCCGTGGCTTCAGAAAGTGGCAGAAAGATGTTCTCCACAGAGGGCCCCAAAGTCAGAAATTGAGTTTCTTAGTGTGCTCCAGCAGAGCCTGAAACCATTGACCTTCAGGTCATTTATGAGGGGGGTAGATACTTTCAGTGACATTTGGCAGCAGCTTTCTCCCAGTGATGGACCCTTGGCTCTGGAAGATGCTTCCTGCCTGGTCCAAATTGCCCAAGTCTGTATTGATCTTCAGAGCACTCTGCAGTGCACATCTATTTTCAGAGCTGCTGTGCCATAAGGCCTCTGAGAGAAGTCAGGTGTAGGAGAAAAGGGAATTTGATGGTCTGTGGACAGTTTAATTGCATTCAGGCTTTTAAAAAAGTATTGTTTTCTTGTATAAACATCCTAATAATAGTAGAAAATAAACACAGTCTTGGGTTTGTTTTAAAAACATGCTCATACTATGAATTGAGTAGCCTGAAAAAATATATATGGTAAACAATCCATAATAAAATACAGTAGGCTGAGTTTTTTTCCTGATATATAGAGGATTCCAACACTGCTAAGAAAAAATAAAAAAGCTACTTCGTTTTATTTGAAGGAAACAGATGATTTTCCCAGTGGCAGAGTGATGAGCAAAGTATACAGAAAAACACAGCTGAGCTACTCCCCTAACTGCTATTGATCCCAGTGGATGGTTTTTTTATTTGAGTAAGGACTTTGTTAAGATGTCAGGGCTGCCAAGCAGCCAGACCAGCCCTTCACCATGGGAGAGCAGCCCTGGGAAAAGGAAGCATCATTCCCACAGTTGGTTTTGGAGCCTGGACAGACCTGTGCAGTGGATTTCTGCCCTCGTGCATCACGTGTCCCCTGTGAGATGAATGTACACTGGGAAGTCCTATTTATTTGCTCTATTTATTTGCACTCAGAAGGCAGCAGACGAGACTCCTTCCCCGGAAGAGTTCTCAGCTTGTTCTGCAATCTGTTACAAGGAAAGTGCTAATTAATGGAGATTTCCTTATTGAGTTTAAAGATTAAATATATCAACTACCAGGGCTTGTATCTAACGTCAAGCGTCTGCTTGCAAGTTCTTTAAGGAAGAAAACTGTAATGCAGAATCAAAAGAAATTAGAAATCATAATGCAAAGTCAGCATCAACCCAACTGCCTCCTCGGGATTTATAGAGACTGTGAAATTGAGCAATAAAACCAACCTTTGGATGAATTTCAATAACGATAATGTTGAGTTAAACTTACCAGCCTTTTTTACAAGTCCTCTCTGGTCTATTTAGAATCTCTAATCAGTCTGCTACGAGATAACGTGAGCGTGTGCATCTTTTGTTGAGAAAGTGGGAATAGATTAGCTAAGGATCCATTATTTGAGCCTTGCAAAATATTTGATGTGGAAGTTATTTTTGCTGGAGTTTTTTTTTTGGCTGTGCATTTGCTGAATGTAAATTAGATTATCTCCTAAATTTCTCAGCCAACTAATAATGCATAAAATCTCTCAAATCCTTGTGTACTATAAAAAAAAGAAGATTAAACAGATTTGTTCTGTGGCAAGATTAAATCCTTTTCGGCTGCAACTCAAGTTTTTAGCAACCTAAGTCTCCCAGACTTACTATGTTTAGTTCCCTTCAGTTAATAATTTTCTCCCTTGGAGCAGGATTTAGATTTTGAACAGGGATTATTTGGGATGATGTGCTCCCCTTGCAGCTCACAAGCTTCTGGAGCCTTTGGTTGTGCTGTGTGGCCTGTGACCAGTGGCTACCTTATTCTTGGCACATTGGGAAAGCCTCAGCCATAAAAATAAATACGAGCTGATGGAGTTAAGTCTGTGAGCTGCAGTCTGTACTCCATGCTGAGGTTTAACCTGAGGTGATGCAAGAGATTTGCCTTGCAGGAGATCCCAGAGCTTCAGCTGAGCAGAATTTGGCCCACAAAATGCTGTGGTCCACCAGGTCTCCCTTATAAAGTCTTTAGTTATTAAATTTCTAGCACTGCTTGGATTTACTGGTGTTATTTTGTGATATTTCACAGTCAGTAACCAAGTGAATGTAAATATTAATTGCAAAATGAATCAGTTTTTTTTTTCCTCTACCTTTGGTCTGTGTAATTAGAAACATTTCTCCTGTGTCACTGTCCAGTCTGCTGCTCCCTAGTTTGTTAAAGGGTGATCTCTCCTGTCCCAGAGACTCCAAGGGAAATTAGCAGTGTTATTACCACTGGCAGCTGTGGTGATGCACAGAATTGTCCCTCTCACAGTAATGACCTTGAGTTTTATGAAGCACCTCAAGGTTTACTAACAAGGGTAGAACTGCTAGAAGTTTGTTAATTGAAACCATGAAATATGTTAGAGAGGAGACAAATGAGTTTAAAGCCAATTCAATTAGAGGTGCATCTGTTTCCAAAGCTGCTGGAGAAATGTTTATTTTTGCATCACTTTTAAGCCAGCCTCTTGGAATGCTGCTGGCACTGTTGTTTAACACTGTATGCAGACCTTACACCCACAGCAGATTTATCTTCTGGAAGTGCAGTAGTCAGGTGGAAGTGTCCCTGATGTTTGCTTGTGAACCCACTGATGTCCTGCTTCTCCCAGCCCAGCCCCATGTGGCACCACTCACCCAGCCCATCACCCAGCTGCCTCCTCTTGCCTTGGCTCTGCTGGGTGGACAGCAAAAATGGGACAACAACAGTTTTTGCACCCTGTATTTGTACCTCTCTGATGCTGGCAGAAGGTGCCCAGAGAAGCTGTGGCTGCCCCATTTCCCTGGATGTGTCCAAGACCAGGTTGGATGGGGCTTGGGGCAACCTGGAATAGTGGAAGGTGTCCCTGTCCGTGGGACGGGGGTGAAACAAAATGAGCTTTGAGGTTTCTTCCAACACAAACCATCTGTGATTCCATGACAGCCACCAGACCATGGTCCTCACTTTATCCATCTGCTGTTGCTTTCTCTCTGGGCTGCACAGGAGAATTGAGGTGAGTCAGGACTGCTACACTGTGTGTCTGAGCCTTCCCAGGACATCCTGTGTCATCTGTGGGTGCTTTGTTTGTTAGAGACACTTTGGAGACTCCATTTGTGGCTTGTTAAGCAACAAGCACTCTGTTCTTAATGAATAAATCATAGTAAAATGAGCTGTGCAGCCTAGGTAAATGCATTTGTTCGTCCCAGTACGTTGACAGTGTCTCAGTAGAAAAACAATAGCACTTAAATGTAGAAAAGGCTTATTTGGTCATCCACATGAATTTTTTCCTGCCATTTCCCAGTAGCATGTTTCGAAGTGCCCATTTAAATAACCTGGTGTTCTTGTCACTACCTCCTGTGGCACCTGTGTGTGCAGCTCCAGCTCTGTGGTGGTCTGTGCTGTTGGCCCAGGTAGGACAGAGGCTCTCATTCTGCTCCGTCTGTATTAAATGAGTTTTATTTTAACAGTGTTTGAGATTTTGAGGAATAAGAATAGTAATTTTAAAAAGGAGGTTAAAGGAAGCGTCAAGAAATCTAAGAACACATGGAAAGCAGGCTGAACGTGGCTGGGAAGTAGAGAACATCTTATTCTGTGGAAGGTTTTGGAAATATGACAATTGTTTGGTACCAGGTTTTGCAGAGGGGAGAAAAATGGGGAATGTGATGAATGAGAGATAAATTTAAGGATGACACTGACAAAACCAGCTGTGTAAACTCAGCCTTGAGTTCATCTCCCAAGCTGAGCAACAGTAGCTCAGAAATGTTATTTACTTTATTAATATTCTGTTATGGTAAGACTATTTCTCTGGATCATAGCTTGAATGTAGAATTCTTTATTAATGGATTGTTTTAATAGCATATTGCCCTTGGGGGTTTTTGTCTGTTTAGTATTGTGCATCATGCCAAAGCTACAACTTTTCTAGGCATGCCAAAACTAGGATTATTGTGGGTCTTCTCAGTCCCCTGACAACAGCAAGTTATTGCTTGGCTCCTACAGAAAAAAAAATACCCTGGTCTCACAGACAATGGATGAGCTGAGTACAATGTTATTTTACTGTTCATCATAAAAAGATACCCATAAAGGCATTCTCTGTCTAAGCAGAGAGGGTGCATCACAGGAACGTTTTTGGAGGAAAATTTTGGTTGAATGAAATCTTTGCTCTGTGAATAAATACCATAGTGTAGGATGAACCTTAAGTGGTTGATAGAAGAGTAATGGCAATCTGTGAGGAGAGCTTGAAGGAAAGTTATGTTTCCATCTTGATTTTTTGTAGAATTGTTCAGTATGGAGAATCAGCTTCCTCTGGCCAGTATGGAAGTGTAGTGCTCTGTAGGTGGCCAGTATTTGATTATATTTAATGTAATTAAGAAACTCAAAAAGGAATGAGCAGCCTCTTAGCAACGGGATGTCTTTGGAATTTCTGTGGTTCACTGTGGGATAACTCACAGCGCTTTCTGGGGATGGAATACAATAGGTTCTTCTGTCTTCAGAGAAGAGTCTGTATTGGAAGGGACCTTTTAAAGGGCATCAGGTGAACCCGGTGAGCTAGACCAGATAGCTCCAAGCCCCATCCAACATGGCCGTGAACACTTCCAGGGGTGGGGCATCCACAGCTTCTCTTGGCAACTGTGCCAGTATTCTGCCATGTTCATTGTAAAATCTTCTTTCTTGTATATAAGAAAGATTGTTTATTATAACTTTTCCTTCATCTTCCTTATTTTTTTTGTAGTCTCTTCCTTTTTCTTGTCTTATATTTCTTTTTATTATAGATGTAGATCTTGAGCTGTCTAAAGACTTAGCCCATTTTGCCTTCTCTGATAAGTTGATAACCCCTCTGACTAATCCTACTTTGAAACAAGGCACTTTCTTTGTTTCTGTTGAGAGTTAATTACCCAGGCTGTCACACAGCCCAAGGAAAGATGATATTTCATACGGTGGTGGAACAGAACTCTTTGGAGAACTGCCTAAGAAATGCTTCTCATAAATCTATCATGAGAAAATTTCTTTTACTTATCATAATGTATTATGAATTGCTTTGAGTGGCAACCTAAGCAGATGGAACAGAATATCAGTGGGATATTTGGGAGTTTTATTTGGGGGAAAAAAGTGAGTCTGTTTTAGAAATATTTGTATGTGTGTGTGCATGGGTGTCATCTCACTGAGGTAAGCATACAAAGCATACAAAGTTGAAATAGCTCAAACATTTCAATATCGCCGGAATGGATTTCAGTCAGAAATAATTAAGATAGCCAGTTCCAGTGGCTTCGGAGTTGCAAATGAAGAGGCACCACAACAGTCAGAGATCAGAGGCAGCAGAGAAAATCAGAGCACGCTGTATGGGCACAGGTCTGCAGAGCTGGGGAAGAGTTACAGTGTGAGTTACGCGGGGAAATGATTGCAGCTGTCAGGCTGCGGGGTGGCCGCCGTAAAGAAACCAGGAGCAGCACCATCACAGGGAATCAGGAGAGGAGAAATAGAGCAGCACCGAGCTGAAGGAGCTGTTGCTGCTGCCGTTTTTTAAGGCACTGTTTACAAAAGCAACACCAGTATTTCTTGTACCTCTAGAAGGAAGATATTTTCCAGCGGATGGATGCCTAAATAAGCCTGAAACTTTTATTGATACTGACTTCAGGGTGAAGAGCAGGAGGGAGGCAGCGAATTGCTGCTGTGGGTTGATGCCCAGACTGTAACACAGTTCTGGTTTGCAGTGAGCAGCAGGCTTGGGCATGGTTCAGCCAGTAAATCCAGCTCTGAACCAGAATAATCTCCGTGCCTCAGCCTTGGTGCTTCATGGTTGTCTGGGGTTGTTGTCTGGGGCTTTTGGACAGCAGCTTCTTCTGGGTTGAGTTTTGTTGTTTGGGTGTTTTTTCCCTCTGTGCTGCAGTGAGCGTCACCTGGGTAGATGGGGGAAACCCTTCCTAAAAGAGTCACGAAATGAGTTAATTTGGTATTCTGTAGGTGAGGAATCAAGAGGGAGTGTTCACATGATGAAAGCCAAACAGAAATAAAGGGAGTAAAAATGAGGAACATCAGAACAGTGGTAGGGATGAAGTTATTTCCATACCCATCATTGCCAGAACTGTCAGAGGGATGAAGCTGCCTCTAATAAAGGCTGAGCTGAGCAGCCACTGGCTTTCATGGTCTAACATGAAATCTCTTTTTTGTTTAAATTACAATAATACGTACAGACATGACAAGCAGATAATAGGAACTGGGGGAGAATGAATGCAGCATGGTAAGCAGGAAGGTACAGGAATTATTCCACACTGCCAACACAGTGGACTGGTGCCACTAATTCCCTGGAGTCCCCCGAGGTTTGGCCACTCTCCTCTGCTGTTCTGCACACCAAGAGCTCCACAACCACTGCTGGGTTCTGCAAAATCTCTCTTCTCATATGCCAGCTCCTAAAACAGCTGTGGGATTGTGCCTTTTTGGAAGAACCTGTTGGGTTTTCATTCACAACGTTCTGGTCCTGCAGATGTCTGGTGTTGTGATTTTAGGAGATGATGATCTTGTGAGGACTTTCATGTCAAACCAGTTTAAGGTGAAAGTAAAGCTTTAAAATGCCATTTTTGAAACCCAGAATAAGCAAAGCATTTGGAAAGAGGCATAAAGAGAACTTGTGAGGTGTGGGAAACAGTTTTCATCTGCTTCTCCCAAGAAAAAGTCCCACAGTGGTCCAGCTGGCAGTCAGGTCCCTCACACAACTAATGGGAGCTGTTGCCTCCACCATCCTGTGGTTCTTTCTGCTGGGGAGAGAGCCTGTGTCTGCCTCCTGCCTGTGCCAGCTCTGGAGATGGCCACTGTAATGCAGAAGAAGTTAGTTCTCCAGAATTTTTCATGGCCACAGTGTAAAAAGGAAGGTAATTACCACATACTGGTGACCACCAGCTTCACAACAGGTACTTTGGCCAGCGTGTGTCCTTTACATCTTTCTGTTTTATCACTGCCTTCATTGGACTAAACCAAGTAGAAATTAATTTTAGTCTCTGCTTTTCTTCATAAATAATGCCATAACCTGACGTGGAATGGTGCTGTTGGTCTGCCAAATGCCTTCTTCTTAAGAAGTTCTTGTTTTGTGTTGGTTGCACATCCCTCAGGGGATGGGAGTTTGTTCGTCGTTTGTGGTGATTAAAACCTTTCTTAAATTTTTGGTTTAGGTTACATTGAGGAGCCTTGCACGGTCCCTTGCCCGTTTGATTGCAAATTAAGCGATTGGTCCAGCTGGTCTCCCTGCAGCTCCTCCTGTGGACCGGGGGTGAGAGTCCGATCCAAATGGCTCAAGGAGAAGCCCTACAATGGAGGTCGTCCCTGCCCCAAGCTGGACCTCAGGAATCAGGTGAGCGATTTCCAGTAGCCAACAGAAATCTCTCTCTGTGCTGTTTTCAGTCGGGATCCAAAGTTACTGTGCTGGTGAAGAAGTTAGAGATGGGAGTTATCTCTGGGCCACACCTTGGGTCACTTTTTGTAGACAAGCCTTGACCTTCTTGAGGACTGAGGGAGAGGTGCTCATGTATCAGCAGAATTTGACCTGACACGCTGTGTTTCTTACATGAAGAAATTGTTATCTCCCAAAGCACAGGAAGCCCTGGATTAATAATCCCACCTGGATAGCATGTAGACATCAGAGAACTCAGATGTCATGGATATTTTCAAAATTTTAATTCTTTCTGAGGCTGTGGTTGCTGTAGAAACGTTTGTTAAATAAAAATTGCTATTTTTAGCAACATTTCCCCTCAACACAGCAGAGGTTCCCTTGAACATTAATCTCTGTATATTCAATATTGAAGTATCCCTTCACAGGAAAATAATTTTTAAATTGCTACTCTTAAAGGAAGATCAGCATCTATTTAAATGCTACTTAATGCTCTATGCATTTCTGCAAAGTACATAGTGATTTCCTACGTTTGCTGATTAATTCTCAGCACTAATTAACACTGATGAAGTACTGTTTAGTTTTGTCTGCCCTATATTTCAGATTCAGCCATGAAAATTAATTAATAGGACAGAAACAGTCATGCTGAAGGAACTTCATATATGTGTTATGAATAATATGAATATGTATATGTATAAAATATGTGACATGTAGAAGTACTTCAGTGGTATCATACAAAGATTTATTTGGTAGGTGCTAGAGCTGGTGTATTCAGTTGTTTTTCTGGACAACCATTGCTGCAGCAGTCATGTCCTGGAATGCAGCACCACTTCCAGCTCCTGATTATGAACTTGCCTCATTTTCCCCACAGTTAATTTTATTTTCCTGTGAGAAACTTGGTAAATACTCCTTGGATTTTTTTTTTCTTCTTTTTCCTTATTTCTATTTGAAATTCATCAGAAGTAGGCTAACAGAAGCAGCAGGGACTACAGAAATATAAAACTGCTATAAAGTGTATGTTGTCCATAGCTCAGTACTTTTCTTAATAGATCAGACAGATCACCAGAGAGGCAAAGTGAAATCCCACAGTAACTGATAAGGTAACAATAAGCTCCTTTGTAATGAAAAGATACTGGGGTTTGTTACCCACAGACACAGCAGACTCCTTCCATTAATAGCAAACTTATTGCTATCATGTGTTGCCTATTCCCACACACATTAGAGTTGCCAGTTTCAAAAGCCTTTCAGAGAATATTAAAGGAAAGAAATTGTTCAAACTTGGAAGTTATGTCTTTGTACAGTTTATTGGTGCACAGTGCTTGCAAAGTGCCACGGCTGGTATTAATATAAACGTGGTTGGTGCTTTTTGCCTCTTTACCAGGAACACAGCGTCATGATCTAAAACCAACTGAATTCATTAGAGGCTTTCTGTTGCAGGCTGTAGTAGAAATGATGCAGAATTGTGTTCAGGTTTGTTTCTTTAGGTTTCTGGCTTCCTGTTTTTCAAGGTGTTTTTTTGGTTGGTTGCTTTTTGGAGCTTTTGTTTCTTTCCTTGTGAGTTTTTTTAGGATAAAACAGAAGCTATTTCTAACTGGTTTGGCACACAAATGGTTTATCTTCTTTGGATTCAGATATAAAGGATTGAGTCCAATTCTATGTATTTCAGAGCTTTTAGGATAAGAAGAAATTGTGCTAATAAGGAAAGTATGTATGTATGTACACTTAGACATGCACACAAATGCACATGCTTTTCCTGTGATTCTGTTCATTGCCTTCCTGAATACTTCTCAATACTTTGTGAGCTTCAGAAGGAGTTCTGCTCTGCACCCACTGGGCTTGGACTTCCAGCCCAGATTTAACACAGTAAGGTCCCTGGGCACATTCCAGGATGCACGAGTTGCCTACCCAGATGGTGAAGTAAATTAGCTGATGGCACTGCTGCTTAGCTAAGCTGGACACATATCATTAATCCACTGTCAGGCAGATTGTCTGCTGCTGTTCCCTCTGGTCTGGGCAGCTTTTAAATCCTAGAGCACAGCTCTACAGATTCATTATATATGAAAATGTGACATCCTAATTATTTTGTATAATCTGGATTAAATACCTGCAGTAAATTCTGGCTTTTGTTTGGTATCACATAGGGGAAAACTATATCACCATTGTACTGAGTTTTACTTTTCAGTGGCTACTGTGTTATATTGTGTTTTATGCATTTGATAAGATTTTAGATAACTTAGAACAAATAATGAATTCCTCCAGGTGCTAGTAGATTTCACTTATGATTTTCATTTTATTTTCTCCAGTATCTTTTGTTATTTTGGTTTCGATTATTGCCTCTGAAGTTGGGTCTTGCTATTGCGTAATCAATTACTTTGGAGAACTCTCCATTTTTCCAGTGTCCTATAAGTAAATCCCTCAGTCACTTTGTGTCTTTTTCTTAAGCCAGATAATCTTTTCACCCTCTTTTTGTACAGGGTGCTGTCTAGGTTTTTTTGGCAGAGCCCTGTATATCCTTTTCTTCAGTGCTTTTCAGGTATTTGACATAAATCTAACTATAGTGTTACTTGAAACACTGTTCTAGCAAGTCTTTCTTACCATTTCCCACCATGTACAGATATTTAGTAAAGCTACTGCTTTGGACAGAGGGACAATTTGCACACACACACACAAAAAAATTATTTTATGAATATAAGTCGTTATTTGAGTCACATAAACTGTGTTGTAAAAGACTCTCCCCCAAGAGTTTGTCCAGTCACTGTAGTGCAGCTTGCTTGTCTATTAAAGATAGAATATTTTAGCAGAAATTTGATTTTACACAGAGCTAATGGCATGTCCCATTACTGCATGATATTCCATGGGGTTTTTGCTCCTTATTCCACAGGGAGTTTGACTCCTCTGGAGTGTCTTGAAGCCATTCTTTTGGATGTGTCCATCTGCCTGTAGAGCCTCTCAAGCAGCCCACTCTTTTTGCAAGAGATGTGAGAAGTAAACTCCAAGTTAGGAGAATTTATTCAGCTTTTTTGTATTTATTCTTCTCATTGTAGGCAATGAACAAGGTTGAGCCCTTCAAGATTTTATTCCAGGCTATTTTCTAATAGAGGTGCCAAACATTTGCATGGGCTGGATGGTATTCTGATAAAATCACTCGATTTGATATGGTCCCTTCAGCCTTAAACTCTGCCTGTGTTGCTGCCCTGTGAAATGAAAGGATAAATTACAATATTTGGGGGAAGAGATGACAGTATTTTAATGCAGCTCCATGTAATACACCAAATTACTTTTGCCTTGTACCTCTGTTTGAAAATGGTTGAAGAGCTGGCTAACTACATTTAGCTCCATCTCTTAAAAAAAAAATGGGCTTTGCATGTAGGGGCTGTGCAGCTCTTATCTGGGGATGTGATTGCTTCTGAGCAGCCGATTGGATTAGGGGGTCAGCTGGCAGATGTTCTTGGCTGTGCCGTGCATGTTAAAAGAGGCGTAGGAAAATTTACATTTTTCTCTGCCTTGCTCTTCTTTGAATGCACTTACACAGCGTGCAGTTGCTATTTAATATGTAGTTCTACATGATGAAAGGTTAAATATGAGTTAAGGGGGGTTTATTGCTTGAATATTCTTTTATAGGTTTTTTAGGATTACTGTGAGAAAATGCATATTATTTTCAAGACTCATGAATTCCAGGGATTATTTTTTTATTGATTGCTCTCATACATATTCTTGTCAAGGTTTCCCCTCCTTCTCCTTCCTCCCCCTCTCTCCCTTAGCCAATACTGCTAAAGGACAAATATCATAGTGAGTAGTTTATTCCCTCTATATATGCTGTATATGTTTAACCAAACATTTTTAAAGGATTGGGAGTATTTGTAATGGCAAGCATAGCAGGAGAAAAATGTAGTGTATTTAAAATGTAAACTTACTGCTTTCATTAACATGAATATTTTATTCCTAATGACATTTTCTGGTGTTCACTGTAGAATATGAGAAATACAGACACTTTTCCCATTAGAATTGCAAGTACTTCTCCTGAAATTGCAGGAAAGGGAAAAGGAGGGTGGTGTGCTTACAGACCAGATCTCTCAGAAACAGGTGTGAAGATGTGTGAATTCCTGTAACTTTTTCATAGGAAGTGTCTGCTTTAGGTCCACTTGCACTTCAGAGAAAGGAATTGCTTTCAGCATTTTCAAAACTTTTAAACTCTTGTGTTAGAAGTTGGAACCCAGCATCTTTCACTGCTGTCACTGAATTATCTCCCATCTAGTCCCTGGCTGGTGAGTTGCGTGTATCACCTTCTTCCAGCATTTGGAATTGGTCTTCAAGAATATCATTATTAATGTTCTAACTATAAATAGCTCTTGCTCAAATCACTTCTTTTATAATACAGATTTCTAATTTTTAGAAAAGTCACTGAACTTTTTGAGGCACTCAGAATCTCTTCCTCTCATGGATTTCAGGTGCCAGTAGTTCATTCCTGAGCCTATTCCTGTACCAGTCCATCAGCTGTGTCAGATCCCTTCCTGTGCCATGCAGGAAATCTGTCTTACATTTTTCTCTGGCTCTATCAGCACTCGTTTGCTTCAAGTACAACTTAACTTCTGGAGAAAATAATACTATCCTTAATCTCAGTTTTACCTTCTGAAGGTCTGATTTCCTCCTACTCTGCCTTAAAGGAAGGAATTACCGCATAAAACACATCTGTCCTCTGATTCTAGTGCAGTTTTACAGTACCATAAAAATGACAAGTTTTTTTGCCTGCTGCACTAATGTGGGAGAATTTTCGGTGTCAGAAAATAGCAAGAACCTCCTGTTTCCCCTTACACTTTTCTTGCTGTGACTGGAAGTTTTGGTACTAAACTGCAATTTAGTTTGTTAAATGAGCAGAAGTAGCAGCCAAATCTGTGCAGCCTGAGCAGTATCTCACCTGCCTGAAGTGAGTCCCCCATGTGGGTGGGTGTTGCTTCACTTCCATGGGAAATCAAACCAGTTCCCATGTTCTCCTCCAGCATAACAACCCTGTAGTGTCTACTCTAACTCCCAGCATGTATTAATTTTATATTCAGCTTCAATAGCTATCCACACTTGATTTTCATTCCTCTTGCAGGTTTTCTGTTGAGTAAAGAGTCATATAAACATATTTTCACAATTGCCACTCATAAAAAGCTTTAGCTTTAGTAATGGAGCTGTTTAACAACTCCCTTAAAAGTATTTTTCACTTGTTGGTTTTTTTTTTCTAGATCGTTTCTTTAAACTTCTCTTTAATAAAAAACAACTTGATGTATGCTGTAATGCTGCTTTCTGTAATTGTGAGAGAACATTTGCACTTTGTGAGGTTAAATATGTTACCGTGTCGATCTCCTTCCTGGCATTACTTTCAGATCCACAAAAATTGTGCTAATTAATTAAACTACATTTTTTCCTGCCTACTCCACCCCCTACCAAGTTTTTAAGGAAATATATACCAAAGCATGAACTTCTGGTTTAAATGAAATTTATATGTTTGCATCTCTGGAACTGGGAATGTATCCATAATTCTTTCTGATTCAAATAGAGTTCCTATGTTTGTTGTTGAAAGGAATATTTATTGTTTAATATGGTAGCTTGTTGCAAAGTGTAGGAAAAGACAGGAATTGCGCCCAAAGTGCTCTGTCCTGTTGATTTCCTGCAGAGGAGATGGAATTAAATGGAAAATCAGCCGTAGAGAGCTGGGTGGCCCAGTGAAGAAAGTATTAACATTTCGCCTAAGGAACTGAAGTTCAACTGGTTTAGGCAATACTTTTATTTTTTAAGGAAAGGAGTGTGGTTTGTGCTGAATCTCTCGTGGACAATATGTCATGTTGGAGGACCTGCAAACGGCGTGTGCCATAAATCAGCGTGACAGCATCTAACACTGAGGCTGAACTTACTCTTGCTTGTCTTTGTCTTAGGAACAGGAGAACAAAAAGGATTGATGCCTTGGTTATTCCTTGGCAGCAGTTTTAATCTTGGGGGTTTTTTTGTTTGTTTGTTTGTTTGTTTTTCTCTCCTTCCTCCTTTTAGGAAGTTTTTTATTTCTTTCGTATGAAGTTTTGTGGGTTTTTTTCTGTTTTACGTTTGCAGTCATTAAGGAAGGGGAGATACTGCATAACAGTTAAAGTGAGGACCTAGCTTCTGTTCTACTTGGAACAAACTCAAGAATATTCAGAACAAAAATGTTGGTACATCTTCACCTTTTCATACAGTAGAAGATGTGAGAAAGAGTTATTTGGCATCTTGCATTTTATCACAGGTGATTTAGTTTTCAGAGAGAGTCAGTTACACAGAAGTACCCCTTCTCTTACTTTTGGCAAGCTAAATGAAGATTTTGAGATATTTTCCTTTTTTTTTTTGCTCTCTTTCATAACTCCTTTCAAAAATTAATTTCCAAAATATGATCTTGTTGATTCTAAAAACTTGTTTGCTATGATGCAATTCACAAATGTGGAAATTTCTTTTGAAATAGATTCTACGCCGAGTCATGAAATTCATGACAGTAATCTCTAGTTCTAAGAACCTGCCACATAAAAACTTCAAAACTTGTTTGAAGTGTGAAGTGCAGCAAGATGTTGGTAAGATGTTGGACCAGGAGTGTGTTGAACAGGAGGCGGCTGGGGTGTGTCCAGTGTGTAGGGAGCTGCTGTGTAAATCTGAATCATGGTGCAGAGCATCCAGCATGAACAAAAGTTGGGCTGAGTTGGTAAATGAGGTGCTGGTGCTGGCCTGATTTAGCTTTGGTTATCATCAGAAACTAGCGTGAGGCTGTTGGTTGTTAAAGAAGATTTTGGTCACTTCTTTCGTTTTGTTAGTGGACAGCGATATCTTCAGAAGGACTGAATTTTCTCATAAATATATAGCAGATTCTGTGTGTCCCCAGTTTAAAGCTGACCCCACTGCAGTGGATGCTGTTATTCCTAGGAGGAACAGGAGTTTGTTAAACATGGTCTGACTCACTTGCACGCTGTGAATATACCCCAAGCATTCAGAGCAGAAAATTTCTACTTTTCTGACTCCTTTATGAGTAAGAGAGAATAATTGGAAATGAAGTTACTGCTCAGAGAGGGTGAAGGGACATGAAGATGTATGCTGTGTGAATTCATCTGTCAGAGCTCTTGAGCAGCCAGGAACTCAAAGGTGCCTGTTGCATGATGGTCATGAAAATAACCCTGGGCTTGCCTCTTCTAAAGTATTTAATATTGCTCTGTTGTTCTGTCTAGAGCAGTTCTCACTGATTAATACTTAACAAGTGTTAATATTTTTTCTGCTGCAGACGTTTCTTGTGGCCGTTGCTCAGAAATTATAAGCAAATAGTTTGTTGGGTTTGCTTTGTTTTATGCTCTGTAGGTGATTGATAGATCCAGAAATGGACTTCATTTTCTTTTCATGTGGTTTAATTGGTTTCTTCCTCCAAGACAGCGGAATAAAAGTGCAGATGACCTTCTGTCTTCCTCTTGATGTCCCCCCACATGACAGGAAGGATTGTGCCAGGTTTGCTGTTGGCTAAATGCGTGCACTTGGACCGCCAGCTGAATACATGAATTTTGCATTGTCTTTAAGTGACAGCATCAAGATCATCAGCATTACCAGATTGCTGGCTGGAATATAAACCACTCAGAGATTTCAGATTTCAAGGCCCAATTACAGCTTTCTGAGTGGTTGTCAAATACAGCTCCCGTGTCAGGGAGGGCTGTTTGCAAGGGCTCTTTAACTAAAGTGGAAATACACTTTAGTCACATTCAGGTAGTTTGGGGAGAGAAAGGAAAAAAACATGACATGTCTCTTGTACAGCAGTTTGGGGCTCTCCCTGCCTCCTGAAGTCCTTGTTTTAGCAGGGCTACCAGGACGAGAGCTGTAAATACGAGTTTGCACAAATTCAGCTAATCCTTCCTCATTATCTATAAATCATGACACATTTTTGAGTTATAAAGAAGTGTGTTGCAGGCTGTAGCCACCACTAGAGAAACCAAAGGTGAGCAGATTTTTATATGTGAATGAAATGCCGAAGGATAGATTCTTCTTCTCCAATAAGATGTATATTCTGTCCATTCTAATTTTATTTACTGCTTCTCACTGGAGGAGTGCATAAATCAGCAGTCCTGTGCAGTTTGTTGTGATTTATTGCTTAATTAAAAGTTATGAGAGCTTTTAATCCGTCTATAATTTATAGTATTTTTGAGTCAGCTGTTTCTCATATTGTAACTTAACCAGGAAACTTGCATCCTTTTATGAAGGGAACATTTTGTGAGCCCTTGTATTCACTAATAGATGTGGTCCATGGTGGTGCCAGATTGACTTTGGAGCTCAAACTCAGAACCAAAGATAATTAAATATTAGTATGCTTAATAAAGTTTCTCCAGCATCAATTCCAGTTTGATGGCAAATTTTGTCTGCATGGTTTTTAGAGTTACAGATTAATTTTAAAAGGGATGCGACTCATGTGTGATTTCACAATGAACAGATGTTAGCTGCACATTAATAATTTAAAAAGCAGGCTTAAAATGGTTATGTAGATTTTAATGGAGGATTAATTTGGTTCTAGTGCTGGACCACATGCTGTTGTCAAAACAGTAGAACATCCAGTTTTAGTGTTTTTAGTTTGGTCATTGGGGGATTTTTATTGTTTTTTCTGTTGGTAGGTTGCTGCTGTGTTTTTTTTCCCATAATTAAAGTTATAACCAGCATACAATTTAAAAACAGATTTTTTTTCTCTGTATGAATTACTATGAAAGAATAAATATACTGTACGAAATTGAATTTTCGTAGTGATAGCAGGAGTGGCTGGCTTGAGGGAGGGCAGTCATCTGCTTTGAACTTCCATAGGTTTGTATCCCTCTTTCTCAAATATCTTTATTATTTGAAAAGACGTGCTAGTTTCAGTAGCAAAGCCTTGTCCAATCCTGGCACTATAGTTTTCAGGTAAAAGGTTTTGAGGTGAGCTTGGATCTCCCTGCTGGCACGTGTTTTGCCGTGGGTTTTGGCAGGAAGGAGGGTTCCCTTGAGCTGCGAGCCAGCTGCCCTCTGTTGGTTAGTTCAACCGGGCTGTGGTTTCATTTGTCATCCGTGTGACTTCTGGTGGCATGGATGGGAAGAGCCTTCCCCGAGCCCCGGCTGCCAGCCCTGTTTGACACCAGCGGGGTCCTTCCAGGAACCCCCCTCTCCTCCATGGGAGGTGGAGCCAAAGACTCAACTGCTCTTAACCTTACTAATAAGTTTTTTCCTACATAACTTCATATGTAATTACAGTGTTGTCACTGAACGGGCTTCATTGTTTCTTATACAAAACTTTGTTCCTCATTTTTTTAAAAAAACCCTTTTCTTTGAAATAATATTTTAGAATCATTAATAAAAGCCATTAAAGTGCTTTGCTGTAAAATCAGGTAGAAAATGTCGTATATCACATTAAATAAAAGCTGTAGACATCTTTTGGGTAGTCAGAAAGATGTTTATTCAGGCTATTCTGTAGGACTTTGAGAACTGGACAAATACAAGTAGCATGAACTTTGGCCATTAGAAGTGCCAAACCAAATAATATCTGTCAGCTTTGCTGGTCAGTCTGCATTCCCATTTTAATATCTGTTAAGTTTAAATGTCCTTTATGCTCTTACAAGTTATATTTAAATTGTTACTTTGAATTTTAAATTATTACTTCACTAAGTAAAAGTGAGAATTTTTCCTTCTCTAAGTGACATTATGAGGTTCATGAACTTTCTGATTAACTACCAGGCATAAAGGTTCTTCATTCTTGTTCTGAAGAGTCTGAGCAAAAAGAGTAAGGTGGAAAAGGTTTAGCAGCCTCTTCTAAGCAAGACTTTGAAAAGGAATGAAGATCTCGTCTTGTGCTACTTTTGTAATGTCTTATTGTATATATATTTAACTGGTGAAAAGAATTAGTCTCTGTTTGTTGATGCTGTTGTACCGTGTTCTATTTAATACATGGAGGTCATGTTTTTCATTCCATATTAGAAGATCTTTGCTCCTCAGTCCGTGCTTCCAGGTCCTGCAGCTGCAGTGGTTGGACATTCCTGAGGCCCCTCAGTTGGTTTTGTTTTTATTGAGAACAAATAGTGGTCACTACGTGCATCATATGGCTTTTTATCAACGTGCAGATTTTCAACATATCTTAAGATAAAGCCAATCTGTTTCTTTGATTTCAATTCTGCGTACTCTCAAGTGGCCATGTGGAACACAGATTTTTCTGTCTGCCACTTTGTAGCCAGCATTTCAGATTTTGTGAGCACCAGTGTTTGTTTGTTTTTTTAATGTTGCTTTTCCCCAGTTTGTAGCTTGGTTGTAAAGCTGAGCAGTAAATAAACAGATTTGTGTTTGTTGGAACACAAACCAGTGAGTACTTTAGCAACTGGAGTAACAATAGATATTCACTAGAAAATCCATGGGAGAAATCAATTACGCTCTGAGTTTGTCTTGTTGAGAGAATGGAAGTACTTGGTCTGTTCAAAGGACATACTACTCCAGTGATCAGCAGGTGGGCAGACAAAACAGGCTTTATGGAGAGTCTCACAGGTGAGTAAAACAGTGTGAAAAGATTAATTTTCTATTCTGCATGTTCCCAGAGCAACCACTGACAAAACAACTGGCTTTTCTGAGAGTGAGATGTGTAAGATTGTGTCTTACAGTGCACAGAACATGCACAACTCATCGGGCCTGAGAAAGGAAAGTCATGATTAAACTCAGTTGGATTAAACATTTGCATATAAAAGAGGTTTTTCTTAATATTAATTTCAGGTCAGTGTTTGATAAATGGCTCGCAGATTTTCATCAGTGCTCTCACATCTTGGCTTTTGCATAATAAGAATCCTCACAGGAGTTGTATGCAAACAGCAACGTTTCAGCCTAGTTACTTATCACACGGCAAATTCGAAGTACAAGTTGTATTTGGGTCATATCTGCATGCTAACCTCAGAAATTAATCCCAGCTAGAGCTAGAATAAATACCTTTTTTAACCTTGCTTCTGTGTTTTCAACCTGTCATAATAATGTAGCGTATCAGGGTGGCTGAGAGCTTGGCAATGGAAGGGAACACAGATGATTTCTGAAGTCCTCCTGATAACACTAAAATATTTATTTGTTTTGGAGTAAAACATTTATTTTAGGCAGATCTCTTTTAGTCTAGTGATGCTGATTCCATGCACCTGATTTCTCTACACCCGAATGAAAAATAATTTGTGATTAAATCCAGAGAATAATCGGTGCCTGACGGGCATTGGTTTAAAACTGAGGATGAGAGATTTTTCTTTCAGTTCCTAATGATGTTAAGGGAATTACTTCACCTTCATTCAGAACAGCATTGGGCAGTAGTTCTTCCCACTGCATCCTGTACCAAAAGACTGCACTTGAAAATCCACTGTGAGAAGTTTGGGTGTGGATCCAGGCTCTGCATGGTTCGTTTTCCACCTCTGTTTGCACTCCCCTCAAATCATGTGTGCCCAAACTGGTGATCAGCTCTTTGTGGGTGGTAGGACGTGTGCTCCAGCTGCTCCACGTGCCTGGTGGATGTGCTGGCACTTTGTGGCAGCTCCTCACTCCTGGAACATTCCCAGAAATCCCTGGCACTTGGCATGGCAGCAGATGCAAACACCAGTTTTATGGCCTGTTTTCCACCCAGTGTTTTTTTAACTACTGCGCTGTTGCAACCTGATGTGTCTGGCCCAATTCTTATCATTTAATTAAATAAAGGCAAATTGCAGTTAACTTTTAAGACGCCTGGAATTGGCTCAGCTTTTTTTAATAAAGCAGTATTAATTTAAGCAATATTTCCCTTTTTTCTTTCTTTTCAGTGAAGGTGAGACCTGGGATCCAAGTTAGATGTAAAGCCCTAAAAAGTGGCCTCCCTATAGAACAGTCAATCATTTCACATACCAGAAATTTTCATGGTTTTGCTGGGTTGTGACCCAGTCTGCAGAATTTGCAACAGATGACATTTGATTTAAACAACCAAAAGATAATTTTTTTGGCTTGAACTAATGTTTATCAATAGAGTTAATAATGAAAGAAACAATCAGTCTCCACATGCTTCCCTGAAATGTGTCCAATAGTATTTGCAACACTGTCGGAGTATCATTTCAATGGTGAAATGAGGAACATTTGTTGTTTTAAAAAGGGTTCATGTGTTGCAAATGGGAAAAAACCCAAATGTTTGGAGCGTGTCTCAGAGTCACACAAATATGACATGCTCTCAGGATTGTATTGCAAGCATCCAGGGAAAAGGAGCACTCTTCCCAGAAATTGATTACAGCAGAGCCAGGTGAGGCCAGAATAACCTGAGATGATGTTATTCTATTTAAAGTAAAATAAAAATATTGTCAGAGGTCTGTGCTGTCTGTTTCCTCAGTTCAAAATCCTTCTGTTAGAGTTCTGTCCCTATCCATTATGCTTTGGGGGAAAAATACTTGTTTATTTTCAGGTTTTTTTACTAATATTGTGTTACTTGCAGTGTGTAAATAGATTTTGTTTAGGGAAGAGTTCCACTTTTCCCTTTTACCATATGAAACTGTTACTGGTTTTGTTATTATGTTTGATGTGTATAAGGGTAACTACATCATGGAACTTAACCCATCCTTCCTAATTTGCTGGGAGGTAAATTTTTCTGTTAAATAATAGACCTTTTCCTATTTCTATTAAATTCAATTGATTAAAAGTCCTAATGGCTTGTGTGGAAACCAAAGTGGGCCACTTCTGTGATGATTCCACACAGCCTTGCTTGGTTCCAAAATTGAAGCTGTTGCAAACAGCATGGGTTGGGGAAAAAAAAAAAGGCATTTTTCATCTAAAAGCAGTTATTAAGAACAAATATGTTGGTTCAGTGTGGGTTTTTTAAATTATATTTTGTAACAAACTGTAAAAAATGAGTGTTTATCTTGGTAACTTTACATTAGTCTTTGCTTAAGCCAATTTATCTTTTCTTTGATACCCCAGAACTACCAAAAACCCATTAAGAGCTGCTAAAGACAAAACCCTATTCATTACCTACTTGCAATCAAAGATCACTTTTTCAGTGGTCTTGAATTTAATTTGCATTTAATTCGAGGTTTCATTAGGATAATTGTCTATTGGTTCACTTGTGTAATTGAAGGTTTGCAGGAAAATTAATGTGTGATCAGCCGAGGGAGAGGAGAGGTGTCACATTGCCTATTGTAGGTTCACACATGAAACACTCGTGGTATTTTCACATGACACAGGACTTACCACAGTCACAGGAACTGCAGACAACTGTATTTTCCAGTTGAAAACATTATTCAATTTTGCCTTGGTATTGGGCACATGATCTGCATTACTGCTGAAAGCCTGGCCCATCCTCTCCCGTTGAAAGTCATTCCCAGGCTGAGTGGATGGGTATTTTCTTCTGTCTCATCTTTGCTGAAGTTTCCATTAGTGCTAAAAGCTCTGCTGTCTGGTATTTTCTTTATAGGAAAAAACCATCTCTATTTTCCAATGATAAGGGAGAGATCCCTTACAGCTTCCTGTCTCTAGACATACTGAAACCTTTTGGCCACTCCTTGCAAACTGTGAGCTTCATTCTCAAAATTGCCATGTTGTTTTTCTTCTGCATTTCTCCGTGTTTGAATTCAGGAAATTAAGTGTCCAAATTTGCACACACCACACTAGAGAGGGTCTTAGCAGGGCTTTGTAAAACACTGGTAATTGCACTCCACCTTCTAGAGAAATTCTAAACTAAAACCTTCCTGAACTGCATTTTTGTCTGGTTTATTTCACAACCACATCACATAATGTTTCGTCTTGTGATTCCCTCCTGTAGTTTCCCAAGGCTGACTTTTGGGGTGTTTTTACTCTCCAGATACGTGATCCATGCTCTGTTCTCCTGAACTGCAGCCTCTTTCCCACGTTCCAGTCCAGCTCCATGTGGATCTTGCTCCACACTGTCCTGCTCCTCTTGTATAAAAATGTCATTTAGCTTCTCTCTTCAGTAAAATTTTAACAGGGCCGTAGCTATTTGTGTGCCAGTATAATTGGTGAAATATTATCCAAGGCTGGCTGTCAGAGCAGTCCCTCAGCAGTGATGCTAATAACTTCCCTCCAGCCTGACGTTCCCCATTTCATGCTCCTGTTGCTGTCCTACCTCTAGCTGTTTCAGGCCAATTTAAAATTTCTGTACTAATCCCCCATCTTCTTCAATTTAACTAATAACTTCCCAGGTGACACAACGTTAAAGCTTTCCCAAAATCGGACTGCCAAGATCAATTTCATTTCCTTTCTCTGGAAATTGAGTTTTTTTTTCTCTGAGAAAGATGTCAGATCAGTGTGCCTTACCTGTTTTAAATCCACTTGGTATTTCACCCCAAACTCTTTTAACTTCATTGGCTTGGATTATTCTTTCCTTAATACTTGTTCTAAGGCTTTGCTGCTGTTAAGGATAGAAGAAAGGGCTTTTAGTTCCTCTGGTAACTTTTTTTCCTTATTAAATATAGATGTGACATTGTTTCTGATTGTATGATATTGTTTGTGTCTTGTTAGATTTATTAAACTTGCTACCACACATGAAATTTTGTATGCCAGCTCATTCACTAGTTTGAATGGAAATCACTTAATTTCTGGACTTTTTTTTTTTTTTTTCTCTTGAGCTTTGTGTTCATCTCAACCTTGATACTTTCTGTTTGGTTATCATCATCATCATCGACATCAATGAGAACTGAAGCGTGTATTAATGAAATTTGGAGTTACCCACTGCCTTTGGTCTGCACTCCAGCTGCTGCAGCCTCAGTGTGTGGCAGCTCTGCCTCTGTGCAGATTATCTCTTCATGTAGCATTTGTCACCTTTCATCACTACTTTTAATGACTTCAGGAGAGCTCCCTTGTCCAGGCTGTGGCAGCTGCCCCTCACTGCCTCCTCTGCTCTCCTCCTCTGCCATTTCCAAACCCTAAGGGTGAGCTTCCCTTTGGTGCTTTCCTCACCTCCTCTCCATCATCCCTGCAGGATTTGTTCTGATCTCCTCAGCAAGAGAGCACCAGGCACGCTGCCTGCGAGTTTTTATTTCTTGCTGAGATGTGGATCCCTGCAAGTACCAGCTTCTCTGACTGAAAACCTCCAGTCCCCTTCCCCTGGCAGATCTTTCAGCCTCATGATCAGTGACTTCCCAGTTGGGTCCCTCACTGTGCACAGGTTGCCCTTTTGAAGCCAAGAGCTGTGACTGAAAATGCCAGCCTGTCTTTTCTAAGGGTTCTGCAAATGCTGGTGAATGCTTTAATTTGGAATTGTCATATTACCATATGCTTCAAATTTATTTTTATTACCAGCTCTTTCATTCCTCTTCCCTAGGAAGAAAAGAAAATCTGAAATAGCACCTTGTTTCAGTGGCTGAATGAAACTGTCAGTGGCTGCTTTTGGGAATATCTGATTCTAGTACTTTTATAAGAGGCATTTGTTCTGCAATAAATGAGAAGTCTTTTTAAAAAATAGTGGCCCAATAACACTGTTTTCATATTAAAATCTCCCTCTGGAGGTCTGGGGTGTGTTGCTCAACAGTATTATCCCAGTGGAACCATCCTAGTGTGCTTTCTGATCCCGTGACAATTTCAGCCTGGTTTTGATAAACTTCTTCAATAATTGAATTCACTGACTCTCATTTACCTCTCACTTTGGTGAATCTACATGGCATCAGGTAAGTCCCTTTTGATTTATATGTCTATAAGAAGAAACTTGAGGTAGCTGCATATCATCTTTATTTGAAGCCTTACAGAGTTGCACGGTGCTGCTTCTCAGCAGGAAACACAAACATCTGTATTTGCTTCCTGCTGCGTGAATTGTTATGTTCTAGGAGGAGTTTAGATTTTTCAGCAGAGCAACTAAAGAAGTATTTTTGTATACATGTTGACTTACAAACTGTATGTATTAGTATGTCCACAGGTACACACGGAGAAGATACTGGAGAAAAATGCAATTATGATCTAAGTTGAACACACACTGTGTATTTGTTTTGATTGACCTAAACACTAATTTATGTCATAAATTCAGTGAGAACTTCCAGTGGTCAGTTGGAAGAAAATACACATAAAAGATACTGTGATGACTTAAATCCTGTTGATACGTGCAGAAATCAGGAGAGCACTTTGGTTGCACAGCTTTGCAGAAGCTGAAGGTGCCCTCCTCCTCTGGCGCTGCCCTTTAGTCAAGCATTTGGTCGTGCATTCACTGATTCTGTGTTCAGCCTTGCCGCTCTTCAGCCTTAAACACAAGCTTGAGTATTCAACTGCAAGTGCCACATGGGAAATGCAGAGGTGTTTAATGAGTGATTGATGTTTTTCACCTTGTAATTAAATGTTATCCGTGAATATTTGTTCACATGAAAAATAAATAGGAATGTATGATGTTGGCCAGCAGGTCATTGGGAAAATTAATGACGAGAAAATTTTTCTCAGAGGTACTGTGGAAAAATGAACTGCACGAGTTAGTGGCCTGGATACAATTACTGAATACAGCAAGCAAATATAAATATATATATAAATTTATGAGAGAGGGCATAGAAAAGTTTAAGAAGAACTTTTAGTCATTAGTTTGTCCTGTTTGCTGGAAACTTTTACCTTTGGGGATGGTAGCTGTGAGTTCAAAGATAATAAAGACAGATCCTCATGAACAGTTTTCAAAAAGGTCTTTCAGTTATCAATAGTGCAAATCTAGGAAAAAGAACTTTTTTTCCTGTTGGAAAATACCACTGTCATTTTTTCCCACTTAATCCCCAAGCTGTAGAACGTTGAAAGGTCAGGCTTGATGGACTCACTTGGGAATATGTGGTGTCAGAGTAGAACAAAATGGACACTGTCAGTGGAGGTGTCTCTGTTCTGTCTCACCTGCATGTCTGTCCCAAATACACTTAAATGACAAATTGTCTGCAGCTGGATTGGTGGTCCTGTCTGTGTGTTCATTTCACCTCTGGTCTTCTACTGTCATTAGCCAGCCCAGTCGTTTGGTGGAGTGATGGGTTTCAATAAAGACGCTCATACATTAAATTCTAGCTACACCGGGCAGGGCTTCACTGCTAAATAGCTGTGACATTCCTGAAGTGAGTGATCTGGATTGGATAACAAGTTTGAAATAGGAGAGACCATGATTATGAAAGTGCTTTCTAAATCATCGATGTGCAACCTAAGAGTTGCACTTCTTTTATTCCTCACTTTAAAGGTGCTTTGTAGGACTTAGCTGGTAAAAGCCATTTTCAGAGGAATATTCTCTCCTTTAGAAGGGAGAACCTGTGTATTGCAAAGTTGTTTATATAGGCTATTAGAGAAACATTAAACTACTTTGCAAAGCTAATGGATATACCCTGATAAAATGCACTCAGATCCTTACCCAAACAGGACATGAGAAAATCTGATCAGCTCAGAGTGGTTTAGATAAAAACTAATGAGTGTGAAGCCTAAGTAATGACTGCCAGGTTGGGCTCATTGTTTGTCTGGTGCTTTGGGCTAAAAAGTGGCTGTTTATATGATCTGCAATGATGGCAGCTTTATTAAAAGTAGCATTGTTTTGGTCCCAATACAAATATCCAAATTCCCTGGACAACTGCCTACTTTTTTTTTTTTTTTTTTTTTTTAATTTGAAAGTCCTTTTATTCCTTGTGACTCTTCAAAATTAGTGAAGCATTCTTCTGTTAGTGGCATAAAATCCACTTTTTATTAATGTGCATCAGCTCTTACCCACAGCCCAGACACTTCACCATAACACAGAAGGGGATAATAGGCTGAATTATCCTTAAGCAATTGCAGTTGTAACTATTTCATGTCTTATTGTGGTATGTTAATTTGATTCTTTGCTGGGTCCCATGGACATATCTTCATTTTGACTACTGGAAGGCACAGTGGGATAAATGGATTAAAGTAGAACTAGCTCTTAGCACTATTTCTTATCACTTTTATGGTAATGTCTTCACTGATGTAGTTGCTGTATGCACACAGAAGGCAAATTTCTTTCCCAAAAATGGGAAAGCCCATCAGTATTAAACCAAATGTAAAAAAACATAATAAACCACAAAACAATGGGAAAGGGTCAAAGAGCAGTGAAAAGGGTGGTAGTGCAGGAATTGTTGGTCATTCAGGGTAATAGTAAACACAATGGGATGATGATGCTATTGTTGCCAGGTTATTTTTTTGAAAAAAAAAAGTACAATAAGTAGCAGCCGGTATTACCAAGAGTCCTGCAACCAGGACGTTGTGTCTGAGCGGTTTTGGGAGGGAGAGGTGAGGCTTGCAGCAGGAGTGAATCTCGAGGAAGTACTGAGAGCTGGGGAAAGGAATGATATTTCATATTAATTCCAGTTAAGCATTCCAGGAGGGTGGCATAAAGAAAGGTATAACATAAGTTCAGCAGTGAGTGCTCCTCAGTGGGGTCGTTGATGGAGCGGAGTGGGGACAACTGAAGTGAGAGAAAGATGAGCTAAAATAATGTGTTGACTGGAGAGGAACGCTTCAGCTATGACAGCCTAAGTGCTGGTTGAAAATGAAAGTTGAAGCCATGGGGGAGATAAAATTAGCTGTGGACAAGGGAGGGAGAAAGAAGAGCAGGCAGGCTGAGGGATAGCTCCCCTGTGCCCCATAAAAAGGAGGATAAGTGGAAGGAGCAAACTTATGAAAGGCATAGCAAAGAGACAGCTAACTCCTGCTCTCGGTACAGTTATTCCTTGGTGCAGTATATATAAAATGGGATGTAACATCTTTGCATTAGAGACCAGCTTTTTTTTTGTTCCTTGTTTGAATCTGAGGCTTTTAACACCTCACAAACACAAATCACCAGTGAGGTGCTCTGGCAGGAGCACTGCATCTGGGTGGTGAGTAGGGCATGTGCTCTTGCCTGTCTGCTCAGGCTGGGACAGCAGTTTTGGATGGCATTTTGTCCCTGCTGATGGTACTCCCACTCCGGAGCGTTCTCCAGCAGGCAGGGATGCACAGCTTTTGCCTTTGCAGATGGAAGTACCTCCGCAGGGAATGTTTCCAGCTAGAAGGAGGAGGGAGGGAAGAAGTTCATCATCGCCAGCAGGTGGGAAATTTTGCTACTGGCACTCAGCTCATAATTTCAGGAAGTTTGGCCCAGACTGGCACAGACTTGTGTCATGACCATATGCTCTGCCTTATAACGCTGCACTCTTTAAGTCTCATAGAAGCTTTCTTTATTAGAATGGTTAGATTAATTGTGTTTTATTAAGTGTTTTCTTGCCCGATTATTCATTGGTATGGAATGTGGAGAAAAGTGAGAACGTGAGACTGATAGGCAAGCTGCAAACATAGGTGATGGGGTTGTTCCCCAGTTTTTGGGGTTTTCCCTGTGCCTGTGGGAGCAGGGACCAGCTGCTTGGGCGTGGGAGACAAAGGTGGTGTTCCCTGAAGGTCAGGCAGGAGAGTCCTGCAGGAGCCAGAACTGGAATTCCCTGGTGCCTGAAGAATGGATGTTCCCTTCCTTCAGCTGCCCCAAATCAGCAGCCTCTAAAATACAATTTTTCCCCTCCCAGAATTTTCACTGGCTCTGTCAGCCCTCTGGGCCCTCTCTTGGATCCATCTCTGCTGCTGCCACCAAATTCAGATTTTCAACCTGCAGAGTTAGGGCAAAATAACTCGTTCAGTTTTGCCTCCATTACTGAGCAGCCATGGGCTGCCTCAGAAGGCAGGTGGGTATTTAATGTGACATTTGCACTTCTGTAAGGTTCTGCCAGTGTCGTGGGGGCCAGCTAATTCAGGTGAGCAATTGCCAGTGGTGGCCCAGTCTCATGAAGAACAGTAACATGACAGTTTATACTCCAGGCTTCTCTCTGTGGGATGATACTGCTCAAGGAAATTAAGCCTAAGAGATAATTCGGCAACAGGCTTATTTTAAATACTGATTAATGACTATTGCTTTAGTGCAGCTCCTGCTTTACTCATGATGTTTTAATATGGCAAAAGAATTATGATTAGTGCTTTTAGATTTTTAATGTTCAGATAGTTAAAATGTCCCGTAATAATCGCTCCCTTTAATATTCAGCATAACTATTACAGAGATATAATTGCGCTTTGGTGTTGAAAAGAAGAAACCAGGATCCCAACGTGGTCGTGAATGCCTTTTTCTGGTAGCTTAAATCAAATCCTTGGATTTCAAAGTCCTTGGCAGCAAGTTTTAAGAACTTTAATTAAAAAAGAAGTCTTCCATAAATTTAAAAAAAAAAAGAAAAGAAAAAAAGATATTTTGTTAAAAGGACTTACTGAAATATTGCAGTAAAAATATAGTGGAATATATACCAGAAAGCACAAGTAAAAGCATCAAAATCAGAAAACAAATTCAGATTCAAGGTGGCTGTAATCTTAGATGTACCTGTATAGCATACAAAGTGCCTCCAAGATTTGTAATCATTATTCTCGTGACATTAACGTGTTTTAGATCTGATTCTGCAATATCTCACACCATTGGAATCAGGAGTGATTTTCTAATAGAATAGCGAGAAGAAGAAGAAAACAAGAAAAACGAGAACAGGCTCCAACTCTGCCAATCTGGCTGATCCTTGGAAGAAGCAAGAAATATTTGCATACATTTTCCCTCCCGTGCCTCAGAGGTGGTATCTTGCATGCAGCAAGTCGTTTTCACCTCACCCGGCTTGTAATTCCGTTGCTTTGGGTTCTCCACTGCGGCTTTGTAAGCCGTGTTAAGAGCGGAAGGAGGGTGAACTCAAACCTTCCCTGGAACAGGAGAATCCCCCGGCGGCCGTGCAGGAGCCCCGCCAGGCTCAGAGCGCGTCTCAGCGTGTGGAGCCCGGCAGCGCTGCCGGGGCTGGCGCTTCGTCTGACGGAATATTTGATGCACGATCGCGGCTCGCAGGAAGGGCAGCGCTCCCGCACAGCCCCACAAGCTCTGCCCCTCCTCGGCTGTGTCAGCCCGCTGAGCTCGTCCTTGCCTCTGTCTCCCTCCAGGGTGAGCCCGTGTTGTGTCTCTGGATGCGCTCTGGGGTTGTGCTGCCTCCCGCGGCACCCATTTGGTCCCCTTGTCCCTCTGCAGCTTGGGGGGTGTCCCACGCTGCTTCAGTGCATGGAAAAAACTTCCCTCTCTGGTTCCTTAAAGCCTGACCTTACCTTCTTCCACGGGCCATTTTAAGGTGATATCCCTGCTGATATTAAACTGACAATTCGTGACACCCCTGCTTTTGTGGAGTTCTTTCCGTGATGTCCTGTTCCCCGTGTCCTCTCTTTGCCTGTTTCTCACTTGGCAAGGGCTGCTCTGATCTTGCCATTCTTCCTGAAAAATTGTTAATAGTTCTTTATTTCAGTGTTGTTTTCACTGATGGCTTGGCTGCTCTTGTCCATGTGTTGAAGTACCACAAGTACATGGCCCTTTCTCCCACTCCGTGTGTGGTTTTTCATCTCTTGGTTCCTCTTTCTGCTCCCCTTCTTCCTCCATTTGCCATAAACCTGAATATGGACAATTGATGACCCTCATCAATTACTTGGTGTGGCATTTCCCACTTTTTCAGGATGAATCCAGGAATCTCAGACGTAGTTAAACAAAGCACCCAGTTTACCACTGTCATAGGGCTGGCTGCTGATTCCTGCAGGAATGCACCAGGGAGGGATTGGAAAGGGAAGGCAGCAGTATTGTTTGCCTAAGTGAGTAATTACCCATAGGGGGGCAGTTTAGCAGCTTCTGACTTTGCTTTGTGTGTTGCTCAGGTAAGGATGAGGTGGAGAAAGGGGAGGTAGCTGAGTATTTTGCCTCTCATGTGAATTTCTCTGTGCACCTTCCAGCTCTGGTAGAAGCAGTGACCTCACTGAACTCATCACTGACAGCAGGAATGTGTGGGACTGGTTAAAGTAGGGCTGGAGCACTAAGCATGACAGGGGAAGGAGAAATGGGAATGGTTTAGCTTCTTGAGTAGGATAAGTTGAAGGTTAAAGAAAAATTGGGGAAAAAGGACACCGTAGAGGTATTCCCATTAATCTTTAAAGCTGGGAGGCTGACATCCTTACATAGTCAGTGGAAGGAGGTGAGTGCCTATAACATGCCTTAACTAGCAGCCTAAATTGAGGGTTTTAATGCCACCTGTTTTATCGTTATGATTCATGATCTTATTAACGCATTTTTAAAATGAAAAGAAGTGTCAGACGTCAGGAAGGATAACGGGTAGGTGTAGAGCCTGAACATCTGGTAAATGTTCTGTTCTGTTCATTTTAATAATAATTTTGGGTGTTTTTTCCTTCCTCTTTCATTATTTTTAGGTAAATGGGATTGTAGCTTAGCATGAAACTGATTTGGAAAATAAATTTGATGGCACGCTCCTTTACTTGCAGAGGTGGCTCGATCTCTGTAATGCAGTTTCTTGCATAAATGCATGGACCTTTTTATGTAAGTTTATTGCTTGTTAAAGCTGGGTCCTCAAGTCTAGATTATTACTTTAAAGGGTTTGTCCGTGGCTGTGGCCAAAACCATTTTTTGGAGCTGTTCAATTCTGATTTCTTTAAGAAGCACAGTGCTGCCTTTATTGGCCACATATCCTAATTTTAATAAGAGCTGCTGCTTTTTCTTGTATTCTTGCATTACTGAACCTCTGCTGTTTTGGCTGGGAGATACACCTGGCAGAATAATTTGCACACCCATACGCAGCTGTCATTTATTGGCAACTTAGAAAACTTTGCAAATGTAGTAAGTGCTTTGTATGTCTGAATTCATTTTTCACAGAAAGTCAGCAGGAAATAGAAGAATTCTCACAGAAGCATCCAAATACAGCTTGACCAATTTCTTCTGTGTTCAAATATGTCATAGTGATGTCTGGAAAGTGAGTGCCTTCCATTAGTGCAGCGCTGCACCTCAGACAGGTGCCTCGGTGGTGGCTGACCCCAGTATAATTGTCTTGGACCTGCAGCAGTCAGTTGTCCTCTGGTGTGTCTCCCCCAAACCATCATCTCTTCCCTTAACTTCTACTCTAAAATCCTGTCAAGCTCATAAATGCCTTTCCCATTCTTTCTCCTCTCTGAGGGCTGAGCTCCTGGCTGACATGCTGATGGATTTTATAAGGAAACGCCGACGGAGCACATTTCTGACACCGACCAATTAGTGATGGGTGTCTCCTGGACCGCTGCGCAGGCAGGAGCCCTCCCAGGGTGATAACTTAGCAGTTACAAAACAAATGATGCCTCACATGAGTTGATAATTACTGGTTCCTGTAGTTCCCACAGTGAAAATCGAGATAAAAGTGGGTTTTAGCCCATGCGCCAGTTTTGGAACTGCTCCCTTCAGCCTCTGAAGTTGCAGCACTCAGAGTGTATTAATGATCTGCTGTATGTGAGTGTCTAGAGAGGGTTTATGGACCCACCAGCCTTCAGCTTGAGCTGTGTTCTCCTGGGGATGTATTGCTGGTGGGGCGTGTGCTCCTGTTCACAGGCAGAATGGGAAAGAGGGTGTAAACCACAACAAGGAGCAGAATAATGAGCAGAATCCAGTGGTGTGGTGATGGTGGCTTAAACTGCTAAAGCAGGAGCTCAAGTAATCATGAGTGGTCACCCAAATTCAAAGCTACATTTATTGCAACTGAGGCTAGAACGTCTTTTCCCCAAAGGGTATCTCAAAACTCATTCTGAATGAACATTGAGGTGTAAGTTGAAATGATTCTTTCGACCTCAGTGATCCTTGTGCTTTCTGGAAATTGTACTGACACTTGAAACATTAGATTAGCCAGGAGGTTTTTTTAGCTCTGATTTCAGAGATGGTTTATGCTGAATATTAAGGAGGAAGGAGCTATGCATAGTAAAAAAAAAAAATTAAAAAAAAAAATCCCAGGTAACTTGATGAAAGCCTTATAAATAACTGTTTGAAAATAAGACCTTGTCATACTGGAACTAATACTGCTGTTGAACTAGTTGGAAAGTTATATTGACATTATTCAAGAATGTTTTATCTCTAGTACTTGTGATTCTAAGCTGTGCATTTATTAGATGTTGCCATTGGGAAAATGGACACCTATTATATATTCTTCTAAGAAAGGACAGTCATCTGGGATTCAGCACATGGCTGAGCAAAGGAAGTAAAGAGAAAATTAATTTTCATAGGGAAAGTTGGGCAGAAGATGAAAAAAAAATACATTAGAGAGGTGGCTGAGTGAAATAAGATAATCTAAAGACCAAAAATCACCTGTTGAACCAAATAAATAATTCAGGAAAACACTTGATGCCCAGGGATCCTGGGCTGAATTGGAAACTGAGCTCTCCCAGTCCTTGCCTGCTGTTATGAATCAATTCCTGACAGCTCCACTGCACTGTGCCAGAGGCTGGGATCTCCCCCAGCTGATCTTGGCAGACTCTGCCAGTGGCTTGTGTTGTCCTGGAACAGCCATAATTTCCCTGGCATTATGATGTCTGCTCTCAGAAATTACCTCCCACTGAAATGAAGGCCAGCTCACCGACCTACTTCTCCTGCAGGAACTTCCATGGCCTACATACACAAGGCTGAATGTTTTAAATAAAGATTTAACATGAATAAAATACCATCAGCCAGCTGACCTGCCTGATGTGGGAGCCCAGGCAGGATGGTGGTGTTTTGGGATTAAAGGTGTCTGCAGGGTGAAGTCCCACTGACACTTAGATTCCCACTGCTTGTTTTGAAAGTATGATTAAAGATTCTGAGGTGATTTATAGCTTCACCCTGTTCTTGATGTTCATATTAAATAGCCATAATCTCTGCAGAGAAATGTGCTGCAGCCTGAGGAGAGCTAGGTCAGGAAATAGAGGTTTCTCCCTGGATTTCTATGACTTCTAGGAAATCTTGGACATTCCCTTGCCTCCAGGTTTCTGAAATCCAGTGCTGTCATGAATCTCAATAGTTGGCAGACCAAATAATTCTGGAAAACCAGCCCAACTGCAATAAATGCTTTCAGATTTTTTGTCCTAAAATGTCTATTGAAAAAGGAACAGGTGAAGGGAAGAGTGAGCAAATGAGAGCATTTTCAGAAAGAGCAAATCACAGAGGGAGCCCCTGGCCATTTTTCAGGCTCTATCACATAATCAGAAGCATTCAAAAGCAGAAGTGTTGGGGGGAGATAAGGGACATGTACATGAGGGCAGTGAGGTCATGGGTAATAATCGGCAAGAACCTGAGAGAAACTGACCAGTCTAATCTCCTTAGCTTTATCTCTGGGAAGAGTAAAAACATTTATGCAGTATTGAGATGCAGTTCCAGTTTGTGGGAGGATGCAGATAAAAGCAGTGCAGAGCATCTTAGGAGCCAGTGTGGCCTAATTAAGAGAAAATACTGAACGTAATCCCCTAAGACTCCTCTCAGTGGTTCTTGGCTAAGGCAGCAGAGTTCAGTGTAAACAAGTTAAATATGCTGATATAAAACTGAATTGCGTAATAAACATACATAGAGAGCTTTCCTTCCCTTTTAATGCCTGGGAAAAGCACAGTAAATGGGCCAAGAAGCCAGGGGAGAGCAAGCAGTGTGATGTTTGAATGGTGTGTTCCCCTTTTCCATCGAAGTCCGGATTCAACCTGTGTGTGCTTAAGCTAAAGATTTCTGGGGCTTGTGTGGGCTGGGGCCATTCAGGCCCCTCTGTGATGCCCTGGCTGCTTCTGAATGGGAGTTTGGGCTGCAGGTACCACAGCTGTGTCATCCCACTGCTGAGGGAGGGGGAAGAGCCAAGTACCTGGTGTGAAAAGGCGTCTGGGGCTGAGCGGTGTCTGTGGGGGTTCGTAGCAGTTCCCAAACACATAAAGGCTGTAAATATCAAAGAAAGACACTGCTTACGCAATGTGGTGCTCAGGGGTATAACAAGAGTAATGGGCTGGAAGTAAGAGTGGAGATAGAGGCTGACTACAAGGGAAAGTCTTCCTAGCTCATCAACCAACCAGTGCTCTTTGCAGAGGGAAAGAGCTGTTGGCGCAGGACCGAAATAATTCTTCCTATAAGAATTTCTCAAGTTCTTCAGGTCCTACCAGAGGCCTGGGCGTGGATTACTGCTGTGTGTAATTCTGCTGATGGAGTGAGCCAGGGAGAAGATGAATAACCGCGTTCATGGTCCTGTTATTTCTGCCATATCAGAGCAGCGCTCGCCTCTCTGCTGCCGCACCAGCCTGATGGAGAACACGACCTCACTGGAGATATGCTTATATCCCCTGTCTGTGGCTGCTGTGTCTGCACTTCTGGCATGCTTGTGGTGCCATGAAAACAAATAAAGCAATCCTTAAGAGACAATATAGCAGAAAAAGGTCTGAATGCTTGGTATCACATTGGTCTGGGATAAAACAAGATAGGCGTCTGGAAGCATTCAGTCTGAGGGGGGTAATTCCTAACAAAAGCACGTGTTCTTATCATTAGAATTGCTGAAAATGTCATTTGCTGTAAGTAGATGTGCTCTGAAGAAGTCCGCACATGTTACTGTACTGAGCAAAGATAATTTTGCCTCACTGTATCTCTGGTTTGTTCTTTGTTTTAGAGCTGCCCTTGTGTGCACCATCAGGGGCTTCCTTCAGTACTTCACCTAATTTTCTTTAAGCCTCCTATAATTGTTCTCCAAGGAAAGGTGTATTTTACCCACTGTGGCATCTCACCTCATCCCCAGGAGGTCTTTAAAGCATAGCCATTACAACAGTGTCTGTTATCAGCTTTTTCTCTGCCCCGGCCCTTCCTGCTGGTGATATGTCTTGTTGATTCCAGGAATGCAAAAAGCATCAAGTCTGTCATCTTTGGAAAGCATCCAAGTGAGTTTTCCAGTAGGCGGGGAGGAGTGTTGAGGTGCCTTTCTCTCAGGTGGATGCTGTGGGCCCTCATGCTCTTCTGTGTGTGCCAACACCTCTGGGTTGCTGCTGTAGGGGGCTGCAGCAGCACTGGGTGGCTTCAATGGCATTCCCCACTGGAGAAACGGGATTTATAAGTATGTGTTCCTGATTTTAGAATCCGGAACTTTGGCAAATCCCAAGTGTCAGCAGAAGGGGTGTCTCTGATGTCTTTTGCCTGTGTGAACCACGCAGGTCCTGCCCAATGTGCCATTAGGCTTTTTCCTTTAGCTGCTTTGGTTTCACACTGCGGTGCTCAGGTGCAGCTGTAATCGTTTTGTCTGGATGAGTGAGGAAAAGAAATCCTTTTTCCTTTTGTGTGGGGAATTTCATGTCAGAGATATTTACAAAGAGCCCTCTGGCTGGCAGTGCACCACAGCTACCTGCTCACATTCCTTGTGGTTAACAGGAGCACATCCTGCTCCAGAGACCTCTGTCCAGTGGTTGAGGAAGCCAGGCAGGAGCAGAGAGGTGTCAATTTTGTGGTTTGGGTTGTTTATTTTGAATATCCTGTTTTGCTGACCATCACAGTGAGAAATACGATTTGTTTTCGTTGGTGTCCAGCAGTTGCCTGAGTTAGAAAGTCAGGCACTGTCCTTGAGAAACATCTTCCGCTGTATTTAGAAGGGAAAAATGCTGCCTCAGGTTTCCATTTTCCTCAATGTCTTTTGTTTTTATTAAGAAAAATATTTCCATGTCTAAACATGCAAAAGCACAAATAACAGTTGATTACTTTTTTTCTTCATTTCCATGGTGCAAAAGAAGGAAATTGTTTGGTGCTTTTCCTTCTATGATAGATTTTGTTGATACTGAAGGTAATAGAAGGCAGCTCAATTGTTCTATTCCATAATTGGAAAAAAGAAAACCAAACAAAACAACCAAAAAATCCAACCTAAACTATGGTTTATTCCAAATGCAGTGGATTTTTTGGTGATCTCTTGCAGGCTGTATTTCTCTATACCCATCTGAAACAATGTGCTCTATGCTGGTCCTCATAGCCTAGACTTGCCAACACTGGGCAATTAAAAATGTCATTTGCAAACTGTCTGATATCCCTGTAATAAACACTGAGAGGAATTTACTGCCATGCTCAAGTATTTTGAAATGGCTCTTTGAGTCAGCAGTTACTTTCCTTGCTGTGGAGTGTTCATGTCTAAGTCTAAATGAAAAGGCAATGAAATGTGGCTTGTGCCATGTTCCAGTATGTAAACGGTGACTACAAAGAAGGTGGAGGCTCCAGTTTTGCAAGGAGTTCTGTGGAAAAGGCACAGATGGATAAAAGTTTACTCCTTCCAGCTGCATACAAGGAAATTTTTTCACAGTGAGAACGATCCATTGGAATAATCTCCCCAGGGGAGGAGGTGGTGGTGGTTTCCCCAGTGTTGGACACTTTTATGAGGCTGGGCTGCCTTGTCTAGACTGTGCTTTTGGCATGAAAAGTTGGACCAGATGATCCCTGAGATCCCATCAAACCTCCTGTTCTCTGTTTCCCTGATTCTCTGAAGTGTGTGTGTCTGGACAAGCACACTGATGTGCAGCTGCACTGTGAGAGAGGCTTTGGTACAAACTGAATGGAGCTTTCTTGATTCTTACACCTGCATTGCTTGCTGAAAGCAGAGATTTCCAAAGTTGGTTTTGTGAAATAAGCTGAAAATAACCACACAAGTGTTGCCAATAGAGAAAATGAGAGCACTGAGGTCACTATCAAGCTGTCAGTAGATACACAGGCATTAGCCTTTTAAGTATTGCTGCTTTTCCAACTTTTCTATCTATTGCATGTCTCACATGATCAGAAGCTGTTACAGGACTTGCCAAACCACAGAGATGACCCAAGTCTAGCCCAGCAGGGTTCCATGTATTCCCTGTTGCAAACAACTTTGTCGTTGCCTCTCTGTGCGCCTCTGTCCTGCCTCAGACGTATTTTGCTTTGTGCTGTACTTTGTCAAGCCTTTGTAAAACACAGTGAGCCTCTTCCTTTAGTGTTTTCCTTTGTCTTTTCTTTGCCTTTATCCTTCCCAGTGTCACTGCCAGTATTCCTTGTTACCGTATTTCTCCTCTTTTTCTTGTTTCCCCTGAAATGCACTTCTGCACAGTAAATATTTGCCCTTCTTTGCCAGTTGTTCTCTCTCTCTTTCCTTTCTTTCCACTTTCCTGTCAATCAGCTCCTGTTTATTCCTAGTGATATCCATGCATACATGCATATCTTTATCCAAGTGCCAGGTACTACGCACTGACCTGCAGGAAGGTCAGAGGTGCACTGCTAAGTTAGGGGTCTTAGTAATAAACACCAGCAGGGGCAGCTGTTTCAGAGGCAAACCAAAGATCTGGAAGCCTCTATCCAGAGACAGGAGACTCCAATTTACATTTCCAAGTCTTCCATCTATTTTACCTACCCCAGAGTTACAGCTGAGAAATGGAAGAATTCATTGATGGATAGATGCAGGCAAGCCACTGTTTGCTTTATTTAAATAATTGCTTTTTTTTGTTCTCCTGCTCCATCCTGATGCCATTGGTGTCATCATGACCTAGGTAAGAACTGTATTCTCCTGCTGAATTCCAGCTGCTGTCTTGCTTAAAATTTAGTAGCTGGATCTGATGCAGTAAATAAAATATTGTCATCTTTGGGGGATCCACATTTGTGGGATGATACATGAATTGGCTGAACTCCAGTGTGCCTCTGATCTATAATGTAGAACTGTGGTTTTTTGAGAGCCTCTCAAAATGTACGTGAAATCCATGCAAGAATCCCTTAATCTTCAATGTGCAATTTGTATTTAAAGTATGTGGTGTGGCTTAATGAATGTGGTGCTCACTGCATGATTAATACGTGATTTAGAAGTCTTCAGTGGAGTTCCTCATTCAGAGATCCTAAGACCAGAGGTACATGATGATGATGATGAGGATGATGATGAGGATGATGATGAGGGTCTGCTTTGACCTCTTGTGCAGGATAAGCTCCTTGTCTGCAGTCAAACCCCTGCCTAGCTGGGGAGGTTGTGGCTGCAGGAGGAATAATCCTGGATAAACTGATCCAGTAGTTAATTTCCTTCATGCTTTAAAAGTTCCTTCTTTGTTTATAATTTTAGGATGAGTTTGTCCGACTACAGCTCTCGGCCTTGGGAACATACATCTTCACCTGCTAGCTTAAAAAGAGGTCTTCTAAGAAAAATTCTCTCTGTATATTCTCAAAAATAATTGAATCTCCTTTTTCCCATCTCTCATTTGAACCAAAGTAGGTTCCTTCCTTTTGCTACTTTGGGGCAAGTGTTCCAGACTTTGAATTATTTTCCTGGGTTTCCTTTAACTGCTCTGTCATTATCAATGTGACTTTTACAACGAGGAACTGGGACTGTAGGCAGTGTTACAACAACAGTGTTGTTAATATTTAATATAATGGCAGTTCCTCCCCTCTGTTCCTCTATGAGGTATTAGACAGCCCCTGGTTTCCAAAACAGAGTCTGGCAATCTGTGATTTATTCAAGGCAGCAGTGAATAAGCCAGCATAGAGCTCAGTGATGCTGCGGATAGATGGTTTCAAGCTGCTGGAAGATCTCTTTAAAGCTCTCTCAGGTGCCTTTTTGCTGCTCTGCATCTGGTGTGATACGGCAGAGTTATTTCTTTTTATGGCCAAGCATTGCTATTTTATCTGACAGTGATACCATGCTTTGTTGACAGACCTGCCGTCATATAGATAGTAACTAATTATATTGGTGTTTTAAATGTTTGCCTGTAAGGCAACAGAGGAAATGCCACCACTCACCTTGGAAATTGCATTCTGGTCTTTATAGTGTTACTGTCATCAGTTGTTCCCCAGTTGGTTCAAATCCTTCAGATTTCTGGTGAAGTTGGATACCTAAACCTGGATGTGCTTCCTGAGCTGAATCTGTGCCGCAGGTGAAGTGGTACCTCAGTGTTTTACAAACTCTGCATTAGTCTCATCATTTTACTGTACTATTGAATCACATTCTCTTTATGGTTCTCTGCAGTTTCTGGATCCAGGACAGTGGTACCACTGAGAGGCTGTTTGTTTCTCATCCTGTGTTCTCTCTGTTGTCTGGTCAGTCTCTGGTCACTGTACTTCTCTTTCAATCTGTTTTTTCATTCCATGTCACCAATTCATAAAGTACATCTTGAATTCTTTTCCTGTCCTCCAGTTGCCTGGCTGTCCCTCTCACCTTGGCAGCATCCACAGTCTGTAAGAATAATTTTCAGTCCATCAGCCCTACATTAATGAAAACAAGGAGTATGACTGGATACAGAACATAAAGCTCTGCAAGGCCATGTGTGTGGTTTCTTGCCAGTTACACTTTACTATTCTGAATGTGATTTTCCAGCATTGTACTGCAGAGTATTAGATTAATCCAAACCGTATTTCCTTAGCCTGAAGGTTTGTGAAAGGCTTACTAAGGTCGACATAATACCTGCCATTTCGCCCCTATCCACAGCATCTCTTATCCTATTACTCAAGAACATCAGAATGATTTCACTCAGTTTGTTCTTTACAAACCCATGCTGCCTGCTGCTCATCTCTTTGTTATTTTCTACTGCTTACAGATGATGTCTGTAGAAAAATATTTTCCCAAGAATAGAAGTTTGTATGGCTGCTGTGCAATTCACTGTTTTCCTCATTTCTTCCTCCAGCTCTCTTGCACTGCATCTTCTGAAGATGGTGGGCATCTTGTCCCTGTCGTTCTTAAATAACCCCATTGACACAGAAGTTATTTCAAGGATCTCTTCAAGTTTGCCCTCCTTGTTAGCCAAACTTTCTGAGTCGATGCCTACCACAAAAAAGTTCATTCCCTGTCTTTGTCTTCACCCTGTTGGTGATCTTCCATTTTCTGCCATTCCCTCTGTTGTGAAGTGACTTTTTTATAGTGCTGGGCTTTCTCTGTGTGGCTCCTGTGATCAGTAATGGTATTAACCCTTCTTTCTTTGATTCCTCAGTTCCTTTCAGATCTGCTATTCAACATCAGTTTCAGTCTCTGCCTTGTTAATTTTCCTTGCTTTTTCATCTGCAGTGGGCTGAGTGAATACTTTCTTTTAGACCATTTACATGATCTTTAAATTAACTGTGTCCTCTAATTTATATCACATCCTATTTGCTATATTGCATTATTTAATCTCTAAAAAGTTTCAGGTAGAGTGGTTCATACGACACACTGCAAAGTACAGCTGGGTTGGGTAGTCTCCATATGCATTTGCTTTCTATTTCCTCCTTTTTACTTACTGTTTTGGGATACAGCCTTTTTCACTCCATTATTTCCAGAACCATGGGTGCGTGAAGGTAGTGCTCCAGGGAATGGCAGAGGTGTGGGATCTGCTAAATCACTCTTGCCCTGACATACCCATCCTGACTGGTGCTACAGAGCAGGACTTGGTGCACTGGTCCTGCGTATTATATTGTACAGTGCCCTCCGGTACTGAATCAGGAGTTCAGTGTTCTGGTAGGGTTTCTGTAGTCAGACACTCATAAACTCCTTAAAAGCAAGAAAATACAGCAATGTGCTGGATGCTGGTTTTTGCAGAGCATGGACACAGGTGTGTGAAGCATTATTCTGTTATTCCCTCACAGAATCATAGAATGGTTTGGGTAATAAGGGACCTTAAATATTATATAGTCCAACTCCCCCCCACTGCACACCCCTAGGGATGTGTTCCTTGTCAGATTTATTCAAAAACCCATTTATTTACTTTTTATATAGCTTCTCATTAATCAGCAATATATAGGCAGTATCGATGTCCACTTTAAATAAATACATACTGCAGCAAAAATTCACCATGATCAATACTTTTTCTTCCCTAAATTTTAGTGAAGCACCTGTAAACGTTCAGATGTTTCTTGCTTGCTACAGCATGTCCCAGTGGAATTCAGTAGAAGTCTTTGCATTGATTCGTGTGGGTTTGTGCAGGTCCATGTAAAGCATTTAACCTCAAACTACGGGTCAGTGGTAGAAATGTAGGAATCTGAAAATACATATTCCCTGCCCTGAAAGAAAGGAATGACAACGGAGAAGAAAGATACCCAGAACTACAGGGACATCAGCTACCCCACAGGGTAGTGGCTCACAAGCAATTCCCTCTTCTCTTTTGGCTTGGGGACAGTGTATGTGCACTCTGATGTTTGAAGTAGGTTGGGTAGAATTTAACTTCTTGCTCAAGGGAGCCTTTAGTTTATTAAATATGGATGTTCTTTCAGGTAGAAGCATGGTTTCTCTCTGCAGCACATCACTTTCCTTGAACATACGCATTCGGGGAAGAAAACATGGCTCTTCTGTACCTAAATTTTTTCTGTCTGGATCCACCTGCAAGAAATAGCAATAAAAACTGTCAAATTGTAACAATTGCAGGATTTTTAAGTGTGCAGTGGTGTGGCTTTAGCTGCCTTCACATCTGTGGATTTGTGTGCCTGGTCCCAAGGCTGAGCTCTGTGCGGCACTGCTGGGGGATCTGCCTTTGCCTCACCTAATTACGGGGAGAAAATCACTCGAGTTATTGCCACGTCTGAACGCGGCACCGGCGTCTGCCTGTCCTGGCAGCAGGACTGCTCCCACAAACAGGCCGTGCAACAGGCTGTCACATCTCCTGCCTTCTGCATTGTCTTGCTCTTCTAGGAAAAAAATTCCAGCTCCAGTTACTAATCAGGGTGTGGGTGATCTCTCTGAACTCTGAAGCTATGGGATCTATCACTCATCCATCAGCGCCTGTCCCGCTCTCCCTGGGAGCACCCGTGTCTGCCTGGATGCTGCTGAGGAGGAATGAGACCTGCTGCTGAGCGGGCTGGGGGAAGAGCCACAGTCTCATCCTAACGAAACAATCAGGTTATGGGCTGGTTTGCATTTCTATTCCTGCTTTTCAGGATCATAAACTGGACTGTTTCTTGCTGTGACTGCGGGAAGCCTCAGGAGCAGTTTGCAGTTCTCTCTGCTTCCAGCCTTTGGTGTAGCCTCATAGACCTGCGTTTCAGAAAACATAACTTTCAACTGCCTGACACTTCCCAGTTTCTTCTATCTCTTGTCTATAGTGCTATCAATCAAGTTGTTCTTGTCAGTTAACTGGTTTTAAATCTCATGTGGAAAAATTGTCAGTTCAAGATCATACTACAGTAAGGACAGACGTGACCGCTCTTGTCGCGTTAATTCATTCTTGCTTAAGACATGAAAATAAACTGATAGAATATCAATTGGAAGCTCTTAGACCTTGAAATGATTTAAAATCTCCTAAAAGAAAGGCTAGGGCTGAGCTTTGTCTCCGAGGCATCATTTTTAACTTAGCAGGAAGCTCTGATGGTCTTTTCTTTAAATTGCCTATTGTCCAGATGCCTGCAAAGAAAGTGCTTCAGCGGGACTGTTTGTGTTTGGTGACGGCGTTTATTTCATTTCGTGTGACAGATGACTTGGCTTCTGGATCGAGTAATTACTCGCTCATATTCCTCCGGGGCAGGTTTCTGACCTGCTGGAGCAGTGATTTGGTCTGGGAGCGCCGGCTGGCTGGCCAGGGAACCGCGCTGGTGGCAGGGACAAGCTCCAGTGCCCCGTGTCCCCAGGCTGGGCTGGCTCCTGCCACACCTCTGTGGGGGCTTCCTTGGGTGTTTCAGTCACGGGAGAGGAGAGGGACATGGCAGCTGCAGACTTCACTAGAGACAGAGCCACCCAATTAATACTTAAATATCTGAAAGCCTTTTTGATCTGTTATGACTGATAGTTCATAATTGTGGGGTGTCTCACCAGATTTCACGTTCATAGATTTTCACAGATTTTCAAAAAAAATTTTTTATTATCCTAAACTTTGATTGTGACACACAGTGATGAGCTCCAGAGGATTGCTGGATGGAGCTGAATGAACTCTGCTTTATTCTTCAGCATAGTAGTGCTTTTCATTCACTCACAAAGAAATGGTTGATTTCTGCTTGAGGTAATTTTTTTTTTTTTTTAAAGATGGGGAAATCAAAGGATTGAATGCAACATTACATTGTGGCAATTCTATTTTACGCAGATTTTCTGCATTTTTTTCCTTTTTTTTTTTTTTTGCAGTATTATCGTGCAGCAGCCAAACTAATGAATATATAATTTTCTTTCCTTTCTGCTTGTCATGCCCTGCTAACATGGACATCTACAAAGGCTCAGGTTGGTGTTGCAATCTGTCTTCATCTTGTCGTTCTCATCTAGTAAAAAAGGGCTTTGATGTTTTCTTCATCAATCAGCTTTTTTTTTCTTCTTCCTCTCTTTAAAACTGGATCCAGCATTATTATAACATAACAGATTCATCCAGAGAGGTGCCACATTTGTTTGTTACCCCTGAAACTTCAGCTGCAGCAAAATGTGCTGTTTCAGAAACAAGGGATATTGATTTATTTGTATCTACTTAAATTTTCTATGCTTCCCTGGCTTTGTGACAGGGAGGCAGCAGCACCTACACCTTCTGAAATCTGCAAAAATGCATTGAAACTCTCACTAATGAGTTTCTGCCTTGTTTTAAACCCCTGTATTTGACAACATAGTAAGATGGCATTTGTTAGTATCTTATCTGGATTCAATACTTTCTTGATAGGAACGAAACATAATTAAAATGTAAAATAAAAGGAGAGGCACACTTTAATGCCTCAGGTTTTTTGATAACTCTGAGACTAAATTGTCTTGCCTGAGTATTTCAGGTAGAAATAAGTACCCAATATGTGCAAGGTTCTATTTTGTGCTGTGTCCTGCTCCTCAGAGGTTGTATTGACAGTAAAACCATGCGTAAACCAGAAAGGCAGGTTTGGGGCCAGGAGCTGCATATTTTTTCTTTATTTACTCATGTTGAATGATAGCAATTTGGTATTTTAATCTCTGAGAAAGAGCACTGATGCTTTACCGTGTTACAATTTGGTGTTTCTAGTGCCTCCAACAATCTCACAGAAAATAAAACCACTTACCACTCGTAAATCTGAATTAATAAACCTTGCTGAGCAACATGGTGGTTCTATCAGAGAGAGATGTAATGACTGGGGTTCGACAGAGCTCGCCTCAATTAACTTTCTAAACAAGGCATTTTCCACTCATTGCGCTTAAGAATTTGAAATAAATCAGTGTCTGACTTTGAATATTTAATTATTCATTAGAAGAAAGTGAGGGACTTACTAGGAGAATTTTGCAAAGTCCAGCAAAAAAAGAGATGAAGTAAAACCATCTAAAGGCCATGGTGAGGGAAAATGGAGCATCCAGATGCCTTTATAGCAAGAATACCCTGCTGCTTTCCTAATTTCTCCTCTTTTCCTCATTTTGCAGCCAGAATTTTACAGTGCTGATTTTTTTGATGGCTTCATCCTGAAATGTCTTTATCGGAGCTTTCCAGGATCTGATTTTAAGTTGAGATATCATCCAGTTAGTGCAAGAAACTGGGCATTTCCAGACTGAGTCCCCCAGTCCCCGAGGGCTTCCTTTAGTAAATCACTCAACTCTTCATCCTCAGTTGTCTCATGTGTAAATTAGGATTAAAGTTGAGCAGTTTTGAGGATGGGGCTATAAATAGATAATCAAGAGCAGGGGAAACTTCAGAGGCTTCATAAGTGTTTTCACTCTTTTCAGAGAAAATAATTTTTCAGCAGTTTTTGAAGTAGTGGAGGAAGGGTGAGGGGTCTGTTTGTGTAAGGGCTTCCGTGCTGCCCATGGGGCAGATACTGGGAACTGGAGCTACTCTGTGTCTGGGCTGTCGTAATTACTGCCCTGGCTCTGAACTTAGAATAAAATGGATCCCATCCTTTTTCCAGATACAAAGTTTTAGACAGTTTCAGGTTTTTTTTGGTCCAACTCCAGTGAAGGCTTTTCAGAACCTTAGCAGAGCTCTAATTGATTTTCTTTTCTCTGCACCACAAAGGAGGTAAAAAACACAAACTCCTTTGATTTTGGTGTAAATGGAAACTAAAACTGCTGAATTTGTTTCACAAGTATTTGTGCAGGGATCTGCTGAAGGCATACAAAATTCAGGAATTCCGATAATTTAGAAGTCTTACCGCAGATCTATTCAAACTTTTGTGCTCTAAGTAATTTTGAGCAATTTTCTTTTTTTAAGTTTTGGTGGCTATTTGCTGCAGCATCCAAATACCTAAAGAAAAGTATTCATCAGTGAGGCTACTGCTTTGCAAAATCTAATTTGCTTGAAAATTAACTGTTCAACCAGGTTTAATACTGGTGAGCGGTTAGCATATTTCTGGCAATCGTGATCAATATATAAACCAGCATGAAATAAAATCAATTTTATTTTAAAGAGAACTATTTAATGTTGAAATTTTAATGAGATAATTTCTGTGATGTAGTGTTTGTTAGTGTGCAAGTACTTGTCCTTCAGATATACAGTTAATTCAGTAAAGCTTTTAAGTGCGTGCTTAGATCTGCCAAATCAAACACGCAGTTAAGTAATTAACAAAGCAATACTCAATTTTTATTTCCGTTTTAAAGAACTAAATAAAAGAAATTCATTGTTAGAAATTATCTGGTTAGGATTAAACAGAATGCGAAAGCAGTATTGGAACATTATAAAAGTTATTCAGTTAATATATGGACACCTTTCAACCAAAGAAAAGATTTGGATGAATGAGATGGAGTCAACGTGGAAGTCAAATTTGTAGATTATTACAATGAATGGACATTTTTCCAGATGTATTTCCCACCATACTGTGGATCCATTTGTGTCAGGCTGGTTGCAGGAGTGCTGGCTGCGGCCCACATGACACCAGGTGGTGGCCGTAAGCTCTGAGAGGAGGAGAACATCCAACTGCTGCCTCCTCTTGCAGCCTGGATGTGCAGAGAAAACATACAAGTGGTTTTGCAAAATGGATTAAAAGTGAGCAAATTGCTGTTCAGTGTCAGTAGGGGTGGTTTTAACCCTTAGCAGCAAGTGTCTTTGCAAACCAGAGCAAGTCAGCTGTCTTCCCTATATGAAATCTTCTCTACCTTTACTGTTACACATGATGGTCTCCACAGTTTGAAAATGGGTTGTTATTTCTTAGGTTCTGACTGTTTCAATGTATTAGGTCTAATGTAACCTTGACGTAAGGGCAGCCATGTGAAATGAACTTATGTTAGCAATGAATTTAACCCATTTGTATTAGAAATGAATAGCACAGAGGTAGTCCTCAGGGTCTCAGGCAACTGCTACAGTGATCAGTTTGGTTGTTCTAATATAATAAGCAGATATTGACTTAGTTGGAGCGAACACCAAGATTTACTGTCATGAAAGCTAAAATATCGACGGAGGGAAAACCAGAGTCAATATTTACCTTGAGGGGCAATAAATCTTGATGTTCACTGAAATATGAAGTCACTATGATTTTCAGAAGTGTTGAACCTCATTCTAGTTTATTCTGCAGGTGCTCACCAGACAGGCTACCTGAAGTATAGGTATGAATTTCTTTTCATGAATCACATCAGTTGAGCAAGTGCATTTATTTCTGTAAGTCCTTTGGAAGCCTACACTTAAATAAGTAAGTAAGTTAGAGAACATTATAAATCACACCAAAGCTCTTTGGTGGTTAGATACTTGGATTTTTCATTAAAATGCAAGTATCAGCTATTAAAAGAGAAAATAAATAGATTGATATTTATATATCCTGTTGAAGTAGCTGTCCACATCAATAATGCTTCAGCAAAGGTTTAGGATTTGCATTTGAGTGAATGGGAACTGGATTGTTTTATTAGGGTAAGCTTTAGCAGATTGTCTCTTAAAAAGTAGCTTTTGTCCTTCTTCCCTTTAATTTATTGACAACTGTGCCCATCAACTTGATTTTGGGATTCAGGTGTTAAAGCAGTGTTCCAGGTTAATTCTGACTCCAAAGAGTGATCCTGTGAAAGGCAGCAGCAAAACTCCCCTTGGTTTCAGGCAGGCATCGTTTCAGCCCTTGGTTCACTGAGCCCAAAACCCAGCATGTAAATATGAATAAAAATTGAGGAAAGCAGTTAATTTGTTAAAATGCCAGAAGACTGTGTTCATTTCTTGAGGCAGTAAGGGGTGAAGCCAGGCTGGTCACCCTGGGTGCTATCTCTGCAGCTCCTTGCAGGTCAAGTGTCTACAGCTTCCAGCATCTTTCTCCCTCCATGTAGAACAATGGGTTCCTGTGCCTCTTGCATGGAATTAATTTCATTTTTGTCCTTCAGGGCATGGATTGTAGCACTACAGCTCCATACATGGGTGAGGGGCTCAGTGTGAAGTGGTTTGTAAATGCACTGTCATAGCAGGTTTGCATAAGCTTGGGGAAGGGTGAGCATTAAGCAGATTATTTTCAAAGGAACTGTTGTCTTTGTGCTTGGGAAGAGAAGTGCCACAGCTTTACCTGGGACTTCTGTATCTGCAGCAGAGGTAGTGGATGGCAAACTTGATGGGAGCCAAGAGACCTATACCATGTGTAATTTGAAGGTTGGATGCACTCTGTTACAGCCAGGGATCCATGGGAACACATCCCAAACCCTTCCAGGACTGGGTGCTTTGGGTTCCCAGGTTGGTGAGGAATGAGGGAGTGAGGACACCACATCCCATCCCAGCCTCTATTCAGGGTCAGGAAAGGGTTGTTCCCAGGGACCCAGGAGGTGAGAAGTGAACCTGGGGCCCTCTGTTTTGTGGGACCCACAGAACAGCAATGCTTCGTCAAAACCCATTAAAAATGAAAAATCAAGGGCACGTCTGTTTGACCTTCTTAAGTAGCACAGCTCCTAGCAAAAACAGGAATGGAAGGATTTAAGGTTTGTTATAGGGGTTTTTTTTCTAAATTAAAAAAAAATAAAGAAAAGAGGATTTGGAGGTGATTGAAAACAAATTATGGCAAGCCAGGAGAGAAAATGGGAGGAAAACATTCTCCTGTGGAGGAAAGGACTGCATGCCACATCACTGTGGTTTTTAAATGCAAAGATGGAGTTACAAATTGCATTCACAGCTTCCTGAACTCATTCCCACAGAGTTCCACCCGTGGAAAGCTTGCATCTCCTTGAGACTCCTACTTTAAAGCTTAATGGCATCCACAGGTGCCTGTTGTAACTTGTTCTGAAGAAATCTGTCCCTCCTGGTGACGCAGGTGGTTATTTACAGCTCTCCAGTGTCCCAGAGGTGGCATTGCTCAGCACTGACACAGGGCAGAGGGGAGGGCTCGTTCACAGGAACGATATGCTGTGGTGTCAGCGCAGTAACTTGGGAAAACAGCTTATATGTGACAGTTATAATTCAGGTTTTTGGTGGTGAGTGTAAGCTGGGGATCCTGACCAAAGAGGAAGTACTGCACAGGTCAGCAGAACATCACCAGGTGTCTGAGGTAGCACAGGGACATGCAGCCAGTGCTGTATGTCCTCTCTCCTCCAGCACAAAGTGGGATGTCTGTCTGTCTGTCTGTCTTTCGGAGGAGGAAGAGAACTGATGGCACTTCACATGTAATCGAACTGGTTTCACTCCATCAGACATCAGGCTAGAAGTGGCCTGATGTATCAATGGCTTTGTATTGTGATCCTCCCTGCTCTTTAAAGAGCACATTTGAAGTATCACTTCACGTTATGTGTATTTGTGTCAGCGCCTATGGGATTTCTGTTTTGGCTCACAGGATTCCTCAGATAGATTTTAGTTCACGTGGCATCCCGTGCCTGCCCAACTCCGTCTGGTTTTCCTACACAGTTACTACAGCAGGTACACACCACAGGAGGTTTTGACCACTAAAACGTATCTATGGTAAATGCCTGATGTTAAGCCTTTGCTGCTGTCCACTGGTGGGCTTTGCTGGTTAGCAGAGGTCTGAGGTTTAAGGGATATTAAGGCAGAGCAATCAGAGGTCAGTGAAACAACGAGATGGGATTCCCAAGCTCTCAGCCTCACCCTGGCTTCAGGCAGCAGGACTGGCAGTGCTGTGAACCTGCAGGATTCAAGGTGGTATACTCTAACCCCGAGGAAGGGTTACTTAATAGAGCAAGGAAAGGAATCTTAAATCCCCAAAGCTGCTCTTTGGACTGCCCTGGCTGCCCCACTGTGCCTGTGGAGGGAGGGAGGGAGGGAGGGAGGGAGGGAGGGAGGCAGAACCTCCTGCCTGCTCCCAACCTCATCTTCCTCTCCAGAAGTCTAAACGGCAGGAACAGGCCACCCAGCTTTTAATAAAACTTACTAAATTTTACCATCCTTGACACTGCCCTGTGAGGCACCTTCTCCCCAGGCTGGCCCCTGGCTGCCAGTTTTGTCCAAGTTTGGCTCTTTGCTCATTCCCTCTGTGATGAGGAAAAAACGAATCAGGCCTCAAGCACCTGTTTCCCTCACTGATCGTCTCCTGTGGATGGCAGGGTGTTTTGTCAGGCTACATAGGCAGGCTGTGGTTTTTCCATCCCCCTGTGGAGCAGGGAAGCTAATAAATACTCCCTGACTCTACATCCATCTCCTGGATGGATGTCTGTGGGGAGCACAAAGGCTTTGCAGTGCCTGAAGAGGGATTGCTGTTGTCCCCGGTGCGTGCAGGACTCAGTGGAGGTGACAGGCTGCTGGGGCAGGATGGTGGCTTCAGCTGTGTCCCAGCATCCGTGGGCTCCCTGCTGGCTGGTGCTGAGCCCAGGCTTGGTGGATGCTGCTTTTCTGTGCTCCCATGTACACTAGTTAATGATAACGAGCCTGGCTGCTCAGCTAATTAGCAGTGCTTGTGGTGCTGCTTGCTCAGTGTGAGAAGCTCAGCTCTGTGTGCACTTTGTACAAGGCGCAGACACCTGGACATTCTGGAGTTGGGCCAAGTGCCAGTGCCTTGGTGCACAGTCCACAAAGAACCAGAGAGTGCTTTCAGTTCAAATGGACCATAAAGATCATCTCGTTTGCAACTCCCCCATCATGGACAGGGACACCTTCCACTGGTTCAGTTTGCTCAAAGCCACGTCCAGGTTTGTCATTTGTGTTTAATAATATGGAGGGAAAATGGTGCTAATGGTGTGATTGCCTTTGCCCCCTTTGTTCTCTTCCCTTTCCCCTCCTTTGTGTGAAATGTGATGCTCTTATTAGATCATATTGTCCTTGCCTTCACCAGTTCAGACTTTGATTTCCCTTTTTCCTGTCTTTTCACCTTCACAGATTTTCCACTTTTCATCATCTGTTATTCTTCCTTCTCTGCTAAACCTATGCCCAGTGTAAGGCAGACCCACAGTTAAAATTATTTTCTGGCATTTTCTGTTTCACAGGAGTTTTCCTTTGCAAGTTTTCTTCCTTCCATTTGAAATGAAGGTGATTTTCTGATGGGACTCCAGTTTTGTTTTCAGACTGGTATCTCAATTTTCTTGTCTTCCCAGCTCCAATATGCTACAAAGAGGGTTTTTTTATTCTTGTGTCCCCAGCATGTCTAGTCATAATTTGCTGTTTTCAAATGAAGCTGTAAATTATTAAACGTGTGGCTGACTTTTTTGGGGGCTAGTTGGGAAGAAGGCCATTGGTTTAAAGTTTTTCTAATGGTAAGAATGAAATGGCTCCACAGCAACAAGGCTGAGGAGGTTTTGGTGTGTGGAAGAAGAAATTTTAGGTATGTTGTATTTTTCCAGGGTGGCACATTATGTTTCATGCAAAGCAACAGGGAATACTGTATCTTCAAATCAGCTTCTGCAGACAGCCAGATTCAAAATAAATAACTTTTATTCATCACTGTAATAGAACTGTTGATGCATTCATTTATTTAAACCTAAAAATCTGCTGAAGTGCTATATCTCAGTGTGCTGCTTTTAACAACCTGAATATCTGGCACCTTTTATCAAGCTTTTGGCTGTATTTTTCTCCCTACGTAGATACCATAGTTCAGGTGAACACACTGTCATGTTTGATTAGGAGATACGTTGGAGATAAGTCACTTGCAGGCAAAAAAGCATTTACCATTTTTGTGTATAAAAATGAAATTTGTAGGATGCATGAAATTTCATTCTTCTGTGGTAAATGGCTTATAAGACTGCGTTAGAAGCAAAGGTAAATGAGTGCTGATTTTAAGTTTGTTCCTTCTGAAACACAAAAGGATGTGGTACATACGATGCTGGTGAATGACATGTGATAGATTATACTGAGAGCAGGCAGAGCAAATGAAATTGTAATGGAGTTCCTCTTCTGGCTGCAGGAAATAGCTGTTATTTATCCTACTTCTGAAGATGCTGCATGCATATTGCTGTTCATTATATACTTAAAAATCCCTTGGCAAGTCAATAATGAGTAAATGAACTTCAAGCCATTACAACAGCCTTGGCATGAGGAGTGTAAGCCAGGATATTTTTTCGGTGTGCCTTTCTGTGGGCTTGGCTGAGGCATTTCTGCAGACATGCTAACCTGGACAGTTCAACCAAAGAGTTTGGTTCTTTTCTCCTGACAGGTGCACGAGGCGGTCCCATGCTACAGTGAGTGCAATCAGTATTCCTGGGAAGTAGGACCATGGTCTCCATGTGAAATCAACAGCGAACAAAATTCCCTGCACTGTGGAGAAGGAATACAAACGAGGAAAGTCAGGTGCGTGAGGGCAAAAGCTCAGGTATTCCAGATCAAAAAGAGCTGATACGTTCTTGCATAAAGCTGCAATATCTGGCCATCTGTCAGTGAGTGTGTTGCTGAGTCCAGTGTATTTCAAATGAAAAGAAACATGTTTATATGCCATGGTTTACAGGAAAAGCATTTCAGAGATGCAGCCTTGGTTTTTCAGGAACACGGCATGATATTTAAATTAGTATTCTTCAACCTAAATGCCATGTATACATAAAACTCCCTGAGGTGCAAAGCCTCCATATTTTGATTTGCTAACATTTTCCCCAAGTAATAGCACTGCACGCATCAGAGTGGCATTCATTATTACTGAATATTCATTCCCCAGGCATGGGGAAATGCTGAGTTATTTCTAAATGTTCAGATGTCACTAGCAGGAGCACTAAGATTTGTTCTCGCTGGTTGTCACTTTCTGTTTGCTCCTTTGTCAGCTGATCAAAGTTAAAATCCCTCTGTATGAAGTAACAAAAGCATGTTGTGCACGTAGCTGATTTCCATTTGCATTAACATACTAATTCTACTTTTTGACCAGCCATGCTGCTTGTAGCTATTGTCATGTCCACGTCCTGTATGGGGTTGAGGAAATTTGTTGATATCCATCGTGTGGTGATACTCTAATTAAAATGTGTGTTTTCTGTGTAGGTGTGTGAGCACTGCTGAGGACCACGGCGTGGAGGCTGTGCCCAACACTCTGTGTAGTGAGGCTGAAGTCCCAGAGACAGTGCAGAAGTGTAGCTTGTACTGTCCCAGTGAGTGTGCAGTGTCTGACTGGGGACAGTGGAGCCCGTGTCCACAGGTAGGCTCTCCTGCCCGTGTTCCTGGCAGTGTTCCTCATGCAGCAGTCTTCGCTTGTCCTTCAACTATTTCATGGCCTAGTTATTTTCTAGGAAAGTAAATTATTTTCTGAGGCATGTCAGCCTTAATGGATCCTGCCAGCGTGGTTGAATCCGGAGATATTTATGTCTCTACAGAGACAGAGCTATAGGAAGTTGGTTAGTGAAACACATAGTTATTACTGTGACAGTTGATTCAACTCATCCTTCCCCTTGATCAGCTGTGGGAGAGGGCCCACACAAGCTGGGTGGGTGAAGGGACACTATTCCAGCTGCAGTAAGGGCTGAATGCCTTAGGAAATGTTTGCAGAGGAGACCTCTATCACTGGTGCATGACTGCTGTAACAACCTGCTGGTAAACCCTGGGGGTGACACTCCTCTGGACAGGTCTTAGTCCTGAGGGAATGACAGCTCTCCCCTCCCAGCACACACTATTTCTGTCCAGTGTCTCCTCCTCCTCAAACCCTTGGGGGAAGATGCGAGGCAACAGCAGCAGAAGGGTATGACAGCGAGGTGCCTGAACGATTTGTCATGTCATGAAATACTCAAAACTTTGTGAATTATGCAGGGATTCAAGCCACTGCGAAGTGCTCTGTGTTTTCCTAAGTGTGCAAGATGGAAAGAAGTTGCAAATTCTGTGTTATGAAAAGCCTCTGGCCTCAAACCACGTGATTTCAGATCTATTGTTTCTCCCTGATCAGTGTTGAAATAGGTGCCAGGTTTAATCTCGGAGGGGTTTTTTAATAGACTTGCTTGATGTATTTAAGTGACAAACATATATTCATTGCCCCCATGTTAACAGGGCCATTACTGAAAGTTGAGTGGTTATTGGACAGGTATTTATACTAGTGCTGACACAGGTAATTTCCTTCCATAATATTTTGTGTAGCGTATCAATATACTCGGTAAGAACATGTCAAATAAAATCTTGTGTTTCATTTCCTGCCTTCACCTCCTCCCAAGCAGCATGGCTTTGATGAAGTATAACACGCTTGCAACCCATACAAATGCTTGGATACCTTGCAGAGTCCCACTGTGGTTGGGCTGTTTCTTTGCCACTGACTTTTTCAGGCATGGATTTTCTTCATTTTCCCACTCAGTGAACTGATGCAGAGATCCTTGAGGCTGTTGAGGGTTTCTCAGGTGTCTTGATGGCAGTCAGTTGGTTGTGAAGGACTGCTTGAAGCTTTGAGCACCCTCACATCTTTAAGACACGCTGAGTTTTTGCCTGAAGGCTCCTTTTTTTTGGCGATAGCGAAGCCTCCGTAGCCCAGAGGAACAGGAAAGGGAAGCCCAGAGCTCGTGGGCTGCACTCCATCAGGCAGCACGTCTCTTGGCAGGCGCAGGGCCACATGCCACAGTCCCTGTGTCTCCTTGTACATCCCTTTGCCATGGTGGATGTTAATTCATAAATGTGAGGGCATCTGCATGCCAATGCAATTAACTGAACAATATGTTTTCACAAGCTGTTCTGCAGTGCTTTGTTGTGAAACTGAGATGACTGTGTGCCGGCGGAGCATGTGTTTCTATAGTTCTGTCCAGATACGAGGCAATAAACAGCTTGAAGTTTTATGGGCAGATAAAACCCTCCCTTTGATGAGTTTACAGCAGCGCTGTCACCCTTTTACAGCTACTCTGGCTGTTGGTGTTGGGTTTTGAGAGAGAGCCACACAGCACAGCCCCTCCCAGGCTGCACATGCTGCACATCTCCAAGGCAAATGCTGGGCTTGCTGTTAGTGCAGAATGACTGTGCTGTATCACTGGTGTAACTTTGGCATGTGTGAGGCAGGGATTGAGGGAATTGTGGTGGCTGGAGTGAGGCACTGCCAGCCAGGGTGATTAATGAACCTTTCATCTCTTGAGCCACAAGGAGAGGTGGTCACTTAGGACAGCTACGAGTCGATGGACTCAAAAATTTCAAAAAATTTGAAAGATCACATCAGCTTGCAATGAAAAAGCAAAACTGTGCATCCTGGCTGCTCTATTTCAAGCACATTGTCATTTCATACCACAATAGATGGCACTCTTAGTCATAACACTCTCATGAGGCAGCTGCCAATGACCATTCCAGGAGGTCTTCCTGTAGCTCTGGTCATGTTTGTCTTGCTGGAGAGAAAGAGGATTTATGAAACTTGACAAATTCTAGTTTGTAAGAAATGAACAATCACAATTTCAGTCTTATCTTTGCCTGAGGAGCTTTTTGATTTGAGATATTTACCTAAGATTTTGTTTAGGTGAGAATTCTTTCCCAGTCGCTTTGGTGTTCTCCTCATGTTTTACAGTGTTGATAATAAATTCATCCTGATAGCAGAATAACTAACTCTTATCAGCTGAATATAAAGAGGCCTTTTAGATTATCCGTTGTACCTTTTGTCAATATGTCATTGTACTCTGGATACTTTCTAGGGTATTACTTGGTTTTATCTTGTAGCAATATTCTTCCCATGTGAATTTTCCACTTTCAGGATGGTAAATGATCTTGAATCGTGTTGAAATCAATGAGTCATAAAGGTGGTGACTGCTTTGTCAATGGAAAGTATTTTCTTCAATACTTTTTTTCTGCTAAAACATTGTATTTTTTCTACCTTTTTCGGCTGCATTTCCCTTTTGCTTTTAAACACTTTTATGGTCTTTTATAATTTCAGATGCTCCCACAATTCTTTTATGTGTGTTTTTCGACTGAATTACATAGTTTGCATCTTGATTATGGTGCTATTAAACACTGCTACACAAAGGTAAATTTTAATATTTCATCTAATGGTCAGAAATGAAGCTGTCAGAAATACAGTGCCTCAAGGTTGCTTTGAGGTTTTGTCTCCGTACTGGATTCAAGAAATGCATAGTTAGTGATTTAAATCTTCCCTATTATTCTTGATTTTTCTATTGAGAGAAGTAAATGCAAAATGGTTTTCCCTGTGGTTGAAGACTATTTTTTGGCTTGTAATGTTTTGTTCTTTGTCCTTAAGTAACATCCAAGTGACTTAAATATCAAGCTTTAAAGCCATTTACAATAACAGTTTGAAGCTTGCTAGTTAAAAGCAGAAAAACCCCCACCAAACCAACAAAAACCCACAAGGAAATTAGGTTGACTTGCATTTTGCTTAAGAGATTTCATATTTGTTCCAGGGACAATAGCCTGTTCAGTCAGACATCATCACTTGATTGCTCAAAGACCCAGCTAAGCAATCTGGGAACTGAAATCCTGTCATCTCTGTTACATATTCAGTGGTGGAATAACACACTCTTCCTGCGGCGTCTCGACTTTGTATTCATCTGACTTGGAAATGTAATTAATTGACTTCAATTGAATTCATCAAAGCATTCTTAAAAAGAGTTAATATGCAAGTGGTGCTACAAGTCCCTGAAATAATTACCTCAAATCTATTTCGTTAGCTCTCTGTCGGCGGATGGCTGTCGCAGCCCCCGTTGTGGATTGGAGTGGCCTCCTTGCTTGCCTCAGCTGTTGGCATTTCTAGAAGCTAATTCCAAGAGGTCTGAAATTAGTTAATTATAGGAGGTTGCGTGTGTGGTGAGTGAGAACAGCTGTCTCCATTTCAGCAAGCGTTTTCCTCATGGATCAATGGCGATGTGCTGCGCTCAGGACTTGCGACAATTGAGTTGCTATTCCCTGGAATCAGCGGGGGGAGCGGGATACCCACAACTGACCAGATTAAAAGTGTCACCAAGTGATACAGCGAGCTCTCAGGTCTGCACTGACTCTCTTTGTCGATGCAAGTTGGAGTTGTTACAGTTTGGAAATGCCAACTGGAAGAGAAATTCCGGACTCCTGTAGATACTGGGAGTCACTGTGTGGATTATGGAAGTCTCCAGCACAACTGGTACCTGAACACAGAATGGGCAAGGTTGGAAGGGACCACTGGAGGTCACCCAGTCCTTTCTTTTCAAGCAGGATTCCCCAGAGCACGTTCCTCAGAATTGTGTCCTCAGACAGCTTTTGGATATCTCCAGAGGCAGCTCCCCAACCTCTCTGGGTTTGGCACGTAAGTTTGGCAGAGGACCTGCGGCGTGAAGGCTGTACTGAAGAGTGAGGCTTGCACAGAGTTGTCCTTCTAGCCCAAGAGATAATTTATTCAAATCAAGCGTAAGAATTATGCTGGTCAAGGCTTTTTGGAAGAACATGAACTACTCCTTATGCATAGCTGTGACTTGGATGTTTTTGTGTGGCTTTGTCAAAAAAAAGTGGGTAACTGCTGTATTTTTTAGATTAGTTGTTTTATTTTTATTAATCTTTGCTAGCAATCGCTTTTTTAAAAGTAATGGTTCTGTGTGGAGGCAGGCGAGGTTTGAGAACCTGGATGCATCTGAAAAAGAAAATTTATGCAAGTACATTTTCATTTCAAAAGACTGCTGGTGTTATTGTGAATGGCTTGTTAAATTGTTACAAAACATCCACACTGGCGTGAACAATGTAATGGTTCATTGCTCTGTTAAAAACAGTCAAATACGGTTGCTGCCTTTGCATTTACCTTATTTTGAGGTTGTATGTTTCCTTATGAATAGCCGGTTAAGGATAATGCAGGCAGCTATTTATAGTGCAGGATGCATTATACAATCTGCTTGATAAATTAAACGGCTTAAAGAGCCCTGTAATGGGTTACAGCCTCTGTGCTGTACAGTTATGAGGCATATGAAAGCCTGGATCAATGGACAGCTCTTAAATTCCATCCCAAAGAGGGTCTAATAGTGTGTATTAATGTGTGACATGTTAACAGCTCTTACACTGCAACTTAGCTTTGTAACCTTGCAACTTTATTTTATTTAATACCCTTCTCTTCCAGAACAAACTTTCAGTGCTTTGTCAGTTCTGTGACTGTCAGAAGCAAAGGCTGGGTTGCATCCTTTGTGCATGTTTTTGTCCCTCACTTTTTATGTTAGCTTTAAATAGTGACAAGTGGTCATGGTGAAGAAATAACTTTGGCTAAAAGAAGTGTTAAAAAATGCAGTAGTCAATAGTGTCAGGAATTCCCCCATAGAATCAAGATGATGGCTGTTATAATTTCTAAGCGGTCCTTTGAGAAAAACCTTGATTTATTCCTGCCTTAACATTTTATAGACCTCTCATTGCTTCAGAATATTTTGTTTCTGTAGTGGCTTATATAATCTGGCCTGTAGATCCGTGGCTCTAGCTCAACTTTTTCATACTTTATGGAAAAGAGTAATGGAAATGGTGAGATTGAATACTATAAAGTAGGCTGGGGCAGTACAGTTATACCCGTAAAGAAACCTACTGTCTGTGTATGGCATCCTACTGCTGTAGGCTATTGATGTGCCACCTGAAGTGGCACCCCATTATTATTTTCATCCAAAAATTAATTCTGTTCCTATCACCAAAGGACACCTCATTGCTTAAAGTCATCAACAAGGAATCTTTCAACATCAACAAGCAACATAGTCTGGAAAACTTAACAGCCAAAGTGATTTGCAGCTGATCTTGAATGTACACAGAATTCTCCAGGCCTCTGACCTTCTACCTCTGTGCGCCACAGCTGTCTCCATTTCTTAGGACTTGTTTCCTCTCTGTTATTTATGGCCAGTGGGCACCCATAATCATTGTCCTTCTTTGATCCATAAATCTTTATTTCTAGTCTGGATGGTGTCAGAAGTGGGTTTCACTTTCCCAGACTAGGGAACATTTGCTGTTACACCCATTTCTATCCCATGGTTACATTCCAAATTCTCCCAACTGTGGAAACCAGTTAAGGGATTTATAACCACAGGCATAAAAATAAGTATCATGAGCATGAAGAGATGATATTAGAAATGCAAGTCAACCCCCCACTCCTGAACACACCTGTTGTAGGCACCTGCATTTGCTTATTTGCAACACTGTGGAAATGTTGGCTGATGCTGAGCACAAACCAGTTGCAGTAGTCTTACAGGCTATGGAGGAGGTAATGGCTGCTTAATGTAAAAAATAATTTAAAATGCTTCGTCTGTCAGTGAAAGCACTAGTTACTAACAGAGCAGTAGAAAGTAAAAGAATGTCTTTGGAAGTGTGGCATCCACTCAGTGGGAAGAGAGGAGCTGTAAATGAAGATACTCAGTAAAGCATTGCTGAAGCACAGTGGGCTTTATTTATTTCAAACTCCAGAAACTGTGGGTTCATACATGCTTGTTATTAGAAACTTGGATCCCTAGGGCAAATCCAGTCTTGATCCATGTACCTGAATGGCACCTTCACTATTTTGTATGGAAAATTAGTTGAGCAGTCAAATTAGTGTTGTCATTTTCTCCATTCGTGAGAATATTTAGAATCAACCTGTTATCTTGCTCAAATCTTGATGAATTCCATGGTAATTTCTTACTTTAGGTACTCAATAAATATTTCTTTCTTTTGCTGTCTTTTCTCTGAGTTGCTGATTGCCATTTCTGTCCTGCCTCCTAAACCTGTGATTTGCCATTGGTGGTGATTGGTTTTGCTCTCAGTGTTTTCTAAGATCCACATTCAGGAGTAGACATGCCCCATTGGCATTGCTTGTTAGTACCCTCAGCATCTCCCCACTGGAAACAATTCCTCTTCTTTACTTTCTCTGTTCATATCCCCTAATGCCACCGAATCTGCCAATCCATTTCTCAGCCTTTGCCATGTCATAAATATTTCTTCCAGCCTGGGTTTTTGGAGGGGTCCTGCAGGAGCTGTGCACCCAAGCCCATTGAGATTTCAGGGTGGCTGGATACTCAGCTCCCTCTTGCTTCTTTGAAAATTCCAGCTTTCATCTTTTTCTTTGCAAGTCATTCCCTCCTGCTGCTTACTCAGTTCCATATATATTTGGCTCAGTTTTTTACGTGGTTAACTTGAAAGAGCAAGGGCAGAAAATCAATTATAAAACTAAATTGACTTCTCAATTGACGTTAAGAGAAATTCAACAAATAATATTACAGGATATTAGTTACAGTTTGCCGACTTTGAACTTTTGCATGTTTCCCATGTCCTCAGCTTGATTAAATGAATGCTCTTCCTACAGAGATTCCTTATTATTCAAAACTAGTAAAAGTGAGGGGCTTATTGCATCAGCTCTGGCTTCGGAGCACCATGGCTCATCAGCACAGTGAGAATTCTGGCTTCAGAGCATCAGTAAACCAGTAAATCAGTTTGTTTGGATCCTGGCAAGCACCAGATAGATTTTGATTTGTTAGCTTGGTCTGCTGCCTACCAGGAGGATATCTGGGAGGGAAAATGGTCCTGCCAGCCAGGAAAACTCTGGGGCTCTATGACAGGACTGGGCTGCAGCAGTGTCCTATAATCAAGCACAACGGGGGCCTTGCTAGACTAGAGAAAAATACTATTTTATTAAAAGAATTTACTTATCTACAAATGAGGCATATTTTCTGTCTGCAGGTCCTTATTTTAAAAAGAGCAAAAGCTGGTATTTCTGAACTGGCACAGACAGCTTCTGTCACAATATCCATTGATTTTTTTCCCCTTTGGTAACATAATTCAGAGAAACATTAATTAGGAATAGCTACTGAGAAACATGCTTTGATTGTTTTCCTTAGTAATTTTGCTTTATTGGCAAATCATTTAAGTTATTAGTGTTATTTGTGAGAATGAACAATCAGATTAGTTGTGAAAAAAGCAGTAAACTATTGGTAAACACTTAGCATAGGTTTAATTTTCAGATAATTAGAAACAATTGGGTGTTTTAGCTGACCAAGGGTATTCAAATAAGATTACCATTTAAAATGATTTGACAAGGTGTGTGTCAGCAATAAAAATGTAATAGATTTTCCTTCATGTAGTGTAAACATAAGCAGAATAGGCCCTGACAATGTATTTTAAGAGCGGACCAGACTTTTTTTCCCATTTGTCCTGATATTTATTCTCTTCAGTTTTGCTATCATCTGTGCAGCTAATCCAGTTTACAGCATTCTGAGATCCAGATTTATGCTACAGGACCATTGCATTTCCCTCTAATATTCACAATACAGGAATTATCCACACTTTCACCTGTGCAGGGCTCGGTGTTTGCAGGCTGTTTGTTGCATGGTAATAAGCCTGTGGTTTTAAACTGTTAGTTATTTTTTATAATTATAGTACTCTATTGAAAAATCATGTTTTAAATCCCCAAGCATTTATGAAAATGTATTTCTACATGCATTGCTTTTTTTTTGCTGTTGTTTGTTTTGTTTTCTTTGCTGTTCCTGAGCAATCCTAATGAGAAACTGCTAGGAATTAAATGGGTCATCTTGCTCCATGAATGGCAGTGAATACCTTTAATACGGGATTTATTTTCATTAGGTTTGCTGTGACCACTTCCACTCACCCATTCCCATTACTGGATTGTGGGAATATAGCTCCTTGCTGCAGCGCTATGGGAGTGAGGATTGAGGGCTGCTAAAAACAAACAGTTTTCATGCCTGTGACACACAAGCAGAAATGAAAACCTGCCTCAGTTGGTTCATATTCCTGTGAATATGTAAACAAGCAAATCCTGGTTTACAGGCAGCTGGACATCAGCATTGGTGTCACAATACTCTGAAAAGTCACCTCGTCTTGTCAGCCTCATAACTGACATGCAATTACTAATGTCCTTCTTTGAAGTGAGGGCTTTGCTGTAATATCAGCTATTACTTAAAAACACATTAATTGCAACAAAAATCCTGTCCCGTTATTCAGTACTGTGGCATTTTACTGGAAGTCTTGGAAGGAGGTGCAAAGCAGTGCACACCAAAGTGGGGTCAGTCTTTATCCTGTTGTCCCCAAGGTTCCTTCCCAAAAAACATGGAAAAAAAAACCAGTATAGGAGGGCTAAAATAGCCAAGTCAGGGTGGATAAAAGATGACTTTTAGTAACACTGGATTCTTAACTTTGAACCACATTTCTTTAACCTTCACCTGCTTTTTAGTATTGTTAGAACAGGAGTGGGATTGTATCCTAACTCCATGTGGCCGTGGATGTGCATGAACAGCCCAGGTCTGTGGTGTCTGCGTGCTTTTCTGGAGTCAGTGATGTCTGTGTGATTTACTGGGGTCTCTGTACTGTCCATCCCTTCTCTGTCCAGGTGTGTGACCCCAATATTATGCAAACCCGAACCCGACAAGTGCTGAGGTATCCTGTCAGTTCAAAGCCCTGCCCTGAAGTTTCACAAATGAAGCCATGTATTCTTAATCAAAATTGCTTCCAGTACCAGTACAACCTAACAGGTAGGTACAAATATTCAATATACCCTTAGTATGTGTTTTTAGTTACGTTTGCTTGGGGTGTTGGTTAAAGCCTTGACATCACTGGTTTCAATAAAGTTAATTACACACCTACATTATTACATATTAGTGGACAAATGCACAATTTTTCTATTTAAATTGTTGTTGAAAGTACGTTGGAAATAAAGCATGCTGAATGGGATTTTCAATGGATTATCAACAGAATTAATTACAAAATTCCAATTAAAAGAGTATATCATCTGTGTGGTTCTGGTGAAGCCAGTAATACCAACGGAAGTCTGCTTTGAAGGTAATATGAGTTATATGGATGGGCATAGGATATTCAGAGCAAAATGCATTATTTAGGACCTTAGAAGCAATTGGTTCTGTTGCAAACAAATTACTGAAACAAAACCGAAAAAATCCTTTTGTTTTGACCAGCTGAAATAAATGAGAAAGGCATGCAGAGGAGAGATCTAAGAGAAGTTTGGGGGCTGGTGGGAAGGGAGAACAAAGCAAGATAAAATTTATGAATATGAAGTCAGTCTGTTTGTAATAAAAGCCCTAGAAACACAGGCAGCAGGATGATGCCTTTTTTATCATCACATTTCAGAAATGCAGAACATTTATGTGTTCATGTTTATCAAAGGTGGAAAACACAAAGTAATAGGTTTTCTTCTCATCCTTCTTATTTATTGGTGGTGTATGGAAATTTTAGTGGCTTCTATTATGCTTTTTGTTTATTTTAAATGGTGTTTTAAAGCTTATTTCAGTTTAGTTGTATTCTGACCAACGTAGTTTCAGACACGTTATAAGATATTAATTTTCTTCCGCTGGAAATACTGCTTTTCTTTCATGAGCATGAGAGTTTCATTTTAAATAATGGATAGCTTTGCCTCTGGTTAAACCAGAGTTCCCCTTCAGAAACTTCCCCAGCTGCTTTATCAAAGTGGAATTTTACTTCAGACAATACAGTCTTGTACCTGTGCCAACTGGATTGAACTGATAGCCTTTATCAGCGTTCAGCATGTGCACTCTGATGTGCCGGTGTCGCAATGGGATGCGGTATCGGACTGTGAAGAGAGCGTGTCTCCTCTGAGACTTGCCTGGCTTTGAGAACAACTTTCTTTTGTGGAGGGTTGTTCTTGGGTGTGGGATGCCCTGACACGGGGAAGTGCTGCTGCGGGTGAAGGTAACACCCATGTTCAAGGCTTCAAAGCCAGGCTGGATGGGACTTTGAGGTTCCTGGTCTAGGGGAAGGTGTCCCTGCCACAGCAGGGGATTGGAACTATACAGTCTTTAAGGTCCCTTCCAAGCCGTTCTGTGCCTGTCTGATTCTGTGTAGAGTGTAAAGGTGCCCTGCAGCCGTGCACCCTTTGCTTTGTGTCTGCAGGCTGGAGCGGGTGCCAGCTGGGGGCCAATGCCACCTGCGGTCACGGGGAGCGGCGCCGCCTCCTGAGCTGCCGGCGCAGCGACGGGGCCACCGTCAGCATGCAGCTCTGCCAGCAGGTGAGCAGGGCTGCGACACACAGAGGTCCCTGCGCTTGCACAAAGCTGGTGGTGCCTTCTGATCCACGCTAAGACATTCCCCATAAACGGTGGAAAAGTTTTGTGTGGTGCTGGGAGCGCACAGCCGGGGGCTTTGGGAAGTAGAGGGGTGTCAGCGGGTGGTGTCACTCCTTGACTTGGGCACACGGGGCATGGCTACCAACCCTGCACCATCCCAAAGCTGGGCACCAGGGGGATTGTGTCCTGCTGTTAGAAATCTAGGAATGAGATTCCTAGATTTTGGAATGAGACCCAAACACTGAAGGGATGCTTTCAACACTGACACCGCATTCATCCACTGCACCCTCAGGAGAGCTCCCCGTAAACACCATGCTGGTGCCCCACAGAGTTGCTGCCAGCTCCTGTTTGGGTTCTTGGCTGTGGCAGGAGGCGGCTGGGGCCTGGGGAAGCTGATGCCTGTGTTTCCCTGTCACAGCTGCACCTGGAGAAGCCCGTGCCCACGAGCAGCCGGTGCGTGGTGGGGTGTGCCGTGGACTGCCAGCTCTCCCCGTGGTCAGCCTGGTCGCAGTGCTCCCACACGTGTGGCGCCGGCGGTGAGTCCCTGCCTGCTCTCCTGACCCCCCACACCTCAGAAATGCAGCACAGACTGCACCCACAGTCCCAGGTGGGCTCAGGCAGTCCCTGAGTAGGGGTACAGAGCTCAGGGATAGCCTCGAACAACACCCCAATCCTTCAGAGGTGGTTTTGGACTCTCTGGAGGTCCTAAGGTGGTGGGTGATTAGAGCAAAGCAGGCTGTTTTCAAAGTACTCTGAAGTGAAAAATGCAACTGAGGGAACGAGTAGTCAGATGTCTGGAAGATTATTTTTTAATTAATTCAAACTCTCAGAATTCAGTCACAGCTACTGTTCACCCCAGAGATGGGGAGTATGTAAAGCTAGCAAAGGGTTTGGGAGTGTTACAAGATTCTGAAGAGATTAATAAATAAATACAAATTCTCTGGTGAAGTAATTTTTTGCCAAGTAATTGTATCCCATTGAAGAAAACACACAAAGACTATTTTTCATCATTTAGTGTATGCCTCTATCTCCATTTTGTATCCACAGGTCCCTTAACACTTATGTGACCCCAGTAACTTCAGCAAGTTCTGTAACCAATAGTACTCACCAGCGTACAAAAAGTGAAAGGATTAGGACCTTTTTCAACTTACGTGATTTAAAATACCCTTTGAGTATTGACATGATGAAATGCATTGAAGGTTTTATTCTCAATAAGCTTGGGACTTTATTTCCCAGGCTTCTGATGTGCATTAGATGTACAACTAATGGTCTTTAAGATTCAAAAGCCATAATGTATATTTGAATCAAATTCACTTAAGGTCAAAAGGAAAAAGCTCTTAACTTCCATAAAATGATTCCTTCAGATGGATTCCAGAGATCAAAGCATGTTACAGAAAAAGCTTAATATTTGGATTAGTGCTGTTCTTTCTTTGCTGAGCTTTTAGCCCGTTTGTGAAGTAGTGCTTTCTTTACAGAAATGAATAATTCATGGACAGTGTTTTAACAACAACACACTGGGAGAACTATTAATTCCAAATTTTTTTTTCTTTAAAATCCATTTTGGAGTGCTAATGCTTGTGTTGCTGAATAAACTTAATTTAATTTTTTGAGTGTTCAATCACTTACTAAGTTAAACAGAGTGTAGTGCAAAAGCAGGTTGTAATGTTTTTATGGCTTTTAGCATGCTCAAGGAGCAGCTCACCCTATACAGTACCTGAAGGTTTTTTCATCCTGAACTCTTATATTGCATAGTTTGCAGAAAGAGGTCCTGGAGTGAAGGTGTGTCTTGTATTTGGATCCTAAAATGCTTGTGCAAATTCCAAAGACTTTATAACGAGCTGCCAATGAGTACAAGGAGTCACTTGATGTCCTAAATCAGAGGAAAGCTGGAAACATTTGTGCCTTGCTGAAAATGACTTTCCAGTGAGCGTCCTGGCTTTTGGTGCCAACCCTCACTGGGGCTGCTTGAACCACACAGTCAAACCCAAGCTCAGCTCGGTTTATGGGTCATCTCTGATCCTCAAAGATCATAATTCTGCTGTACTGCTGGCTGGAGAGCTGTCTTGTACAGGCCACTGTACTGCTGCTGTTTCTTAACATGGATTTAAAAGCTGCAGATACTCTTCTGTGAACCTACGTCAGCTAAGCGGCTGGGGAAACTGTCTTACAAACTGTGTCGTAAAGAAGCCAAGTTTTGCTCAATCCTTCTCTGAACCACTTGAACAACTTTGCAGGGACCCAAGAGCTTTCTGAACCTCATGCCAAGGCAGGATCATCAGTGAAATGAAAGTATTCTGCCTCCAGGTTGTTCCAAGCACACGGTTTATTTTCCTGCAGCCTCAGTCCTGATCTGACTTTTGCTGTATCAGCTCAGAAGCCTGGAGCCACTGTGGCACCAAACATCCCTGGTGGAGAGACCTTGGCACCAGTCCTGTGGCAGTGGCCCTTGTGTGCTTCCAGCAGCACAAACAGTGTCACTTCAACTGCTTCACTGAGTGCCAGTGGATTGTAAATACTCCTGCATGATGGCAATGACAGAGAAGACTTGACTTGTGCACTCATCTACAGGTGGTGCTTCAGAGGAACACAGCGAGGGTTTCCAGCCAGGAGGGTCATGGACTGTGACACCTCTGAAGTCACCCTGACTTTCTCATGGGCATTCATGGGAGTAGGATGAAGCCTCAAGTTAGATAGGAAAAAACACAGGAGGACAATAAATAAGCTGTGGGAATTGGCTGTAGTAAACACTCCTAACTGCTTCCCTTTGCCAGGCAATAATGCCCACTGTTTGGTACAGCTAAAATGCAGGGCTTAGGTGCTCGGTGTGCAGAAATAATTAACAGCAAGTCAAAGGCAGCATTACTGGATCAGCTCACAACAATATTTTGCTTTTCTGGATTTTTTTGGAGAGTGTATGAAGGGCCTGCAGAAGCCCCATGAAGGACTTCAAAGAGAAACATAATTTAAATATAATTCAGGTCAAAATTTAGTGTTGCTGGATGTGTGTTTTCATCTGGTTTTTTATTCAAGCATTGTTGCTAACAATTTTATTCTGTCCTTCTCTTCCAGTAACAGTTTGATGTGATATATTTTAATGGGTGGTACCTTTACTCAGGTTTTATTTTATGGAATAATGCATTTAAACATGAAGTGGTGCTGCTCTACATGTGGCACTGGCATCTAACACAGCTCTGGTACACAGCAGCCAAAGGCGAATATATTGATTTTTATGGATGGTGATGAATAAAGCAGATCTCTCCTTCCTGCCTGTGTTGAGCCTGTGGAGATGTGTAACTGATGTTTGCCTGTTGAAGCTGTAGTTCTGGGCAGAGTTTGCTCAGGATGCTGAATGGGGCTTTAGGCTGACACTGGGTTATATATAAGGGTTCCTTATATCAGTTCTGTACTGCCATGAAAAGATGTGTAGAGCTGCTTTAATGGATGATGCTTCTGTGGCCTGAATCAAAGTTACAGGAAAGATGCTTGGTAAGGATAATCCCCAGCAAATTGAATTTCCTTTGTTAAGGCAAATGAATACATGAGGACGCTGAATTTTTCTACATAAACGTTTTCCAATCCCACATGGCTTCTCCCAAGTTCTCTAACAGGAGTGCTAAATTCTATAAAACCACCTACAGCTGTGCTTTGCCATTTACAACGCTGACTTCATCAGATAAAGGACAGGATTTACCAGGGCTGAACATGTTGCTGTACCTTACTCAATCCTCAGACCCCCAGGGACCATAGTGAGCTGTGGAGATGTAAATCCCAACACCAGAATGACCTGTGCGATAGAAGTGAAGGGACACAAGGGTGCACACGATGGAAAAATTCAGTGGTGGTATTCTTCCCTGGATTATCACCAGTTTGGGAAGACATTTTTGGTGTTGCCTTGTGAAGAACTCCATGTGATGCTTTCTCTCCCGCTACTCAAACTTGGCAAGCTGCAGTCTGACAGGGGGAGATGTTCCTGGGGATGTCCCAGTGCTGCTGGAGGAACTGGCAGTGCGAAGGGGATGAAAAGCCCTATTTATCACCTGTCCCACTTGCTTGTGACTGGACCTAACCTTGCCTCCAGGACTTATTTAAATAACTTGATCCCTGCTCTGGTCTTGTGGTTCCTTGGTAGAGCTGTTTTTTAATGCTCTCTCAAACTCACTAGACTGGTTACAACATGTTGGTCATTGTGACTGGGGTGAAATGTAGCAGGAATTTGAATCTTCTTGGTTTCAGCTCTGGCACATCACTTTGTGGGGATAAAGTGCAAGTAATGGCAAGAATTTTTGGGGAGTTAAAAAAATCCTCCTCTTTTGATTTGAAAATATAATCCTATATTCCTGAGCTGCAGTTCTTGCTGCTGACACAAAACAGAATTTTAAGTGACCAGCATTAACAAGACTGGCCTCTTTTGTTTTTTCCCTTTCAAAACTGATTTGAGGATATGAAGAAATGTGTATTTTTAATTTCAGCACAATTTATGTTCTGATTTTTGTATCATATAACATTGCAGAGCAGAGTAATCAGAGAAGTGGCCAATTCATTGGGAAATTAGAGAACAATTCAAAGGAAAATTAAAGAAATAACTAGGATTGCTTTAACTCTTCTAGAGTTTGTACTGGAAACAAATTAATTTCAGATGCAGTGAGATTCTGGTCTGCATAGGCAGTGAAAGACAAGGTATTTAAAAATAAAAAATGGAGTTTTTCTGGTACTTGAGTGGTAATCGATTACCTAGATAATGTTTTTGGAGTAAAAAAAAAATAAAAAATTAGAGCCTTAAGAAACTCACTGCAATCATTGTGCAAAGAAAAGTTTCAGTAAAATTTCTTTCTTCAGTTAATCATTCACCATGTTAAAAGAAAGTGATAGACTGAGTCAAGCCCCAGCTGACCACTGGGAATGTAGTGAGTTTCAATAGTTTGGATAACCAACTGTAAGAAACCAAAATGAAAAGAAAGGTTGTTAATTCCTCTTTCTGTTCAATGATCTTCCCATTTGCATATTGCTAGAAACATGTTAAACAGAGTGTACGAAAGGAAATTATTTAGTTAATTAAAACAGCTTGATGAATGCTTCAGGCTTTCAAGTCCCCGCTAATGAAATTGGATCTTTTAACCTTAGGAGATCTCCTTTCCCTTAGCTCCATGCAGGGAGCTGGTGCCTGGCAGAGTGCCCCAGAGCCCTGCAGCCACAGGCTTCCCACTGTTTCCCAAAGAGCCTTTTCTCCTGCTCACCAATACTCAGCACTCAGCATTAAGACAAATTTGGTCTCTGGCTGGAGACGGAGGAGCAACTAATTTTGACCAGTTGGGCTGGGGAGAGCTGTTGTGGGGTTCATCCAACAGCCGGCTGGGAGATTTCTCTTCCCTTGCTCTGATCTCCGAGTGAACCACAAGACTTTCCCTTTCCCTTTCCCTTCCCCTTCCCCTTCCCCTTTCCCGTCCTCTCCTCTCCCATCCCTCTCTTCCTTCTCCTTTCATTTTTTCTTTCCTTTTTCCTTTTCTTTTTCCTTTTCTTCTTCCTTTCCTCTCAGCTGGCAGGAGTTTTTCCACCTCCCAATGTATCTGATTCTGTGATGGCTGAATGCACAGTCATGTGGGGGGCAGCTTTTATCATCACCTCTGTTACAAACTCCCCAGGTCTAGGGATTAAAACTGGAAAAGGAAGAAGTCTTAAAATTGGTTTTAATGGGTTTAAAAATGGAATTCAGTGGGTCAGAAATAAAGGTAAAAAAGGTAAGAGAGCTTGCTAAGGTTTCCATCAGTGCCTTTTCCAGGTGTGTCTGCTTTTAGTTTTTATTTGCTAAAATGTTTTTGGAAACCTTGCTCTATGGATAGTCGTGATGACAGATATCAGAGATGTGCCTTACACCTGCAGTATCCTTAATTAAAAATCGTGTGCATAAATAGCTGGGAGAGGGATCTGGCTGGGTATTGCAGCCTCTCTGTTTTGCAGGGTGTTTGCTCCCCCACCAGACTCCCCTCTGCTCACGAAAGCTGCTGAAGGGCGGTGATCCAAAAGGGAGAGCTCCACCACAACACCTTATCTCTTCCTTTGCACTAGGTTAGCAATTACCGCTCGCCTCTGCCTTGTTGTATTTGTCTGCCCTTACTGCCCAGACCTTTCAGTTTGTAACTCAAGTCTACACATACTGAAAGACAGAGCAGAAATTTTATCCCCAGCACAATCTTCTGCATCCCACTGCATAAGGGCTTTTTCTTTTCCACTTTCCTTTTTTAATTGGAGATGGAATTCTAATTGAAACATTTTGAGTGAAAACATTCCTGGACATAAATGGACAGCAGAGGAGGCAGAAATGGAATTGCTGTAACTTTAATGAATATATTCAGTTTTATTAGTTCAAAAGTAGTACCATAATTGCTTTTTCCATTCAGTGGCTGAAGAAGTTTTCACCAATAATAAATAGGTTTTTAATGGAAATGGTAGAAGTGGTTATGGACGGTAATAACCACTACAGTGTTTGCAGTTTTCAAATTAGGTCCACATAATTGCTCATAAAAAGAAAATTTCATTTGTTAAAAATCTCTGGAAACATATTGAATGTGTAATGGTAGAAATGCTTCTGCCATAGGAATTATTTTCCTGTCATATTTAATAATCAGGATCTAGTCAAGTATTTAAATGTGTTGCATAAACAAATACTATATTTGGAAAACATACAAAACCATGTTTAAACAGTGTGCTTGAAAATATTAGCGACTGCATTTCTTAGACTTAGCAATCGCATCCCTATTATCCAAACAGTCTTCCCAATTAATTGCTTTTTTAAACAGATTTTAGCTCTGGGAAATGAGCTGGGAATGCCGATAAATTACAAAACCTGTCTTTCTTTTTCTTTCTTTCTTTCTTTCTCTCTCTGGCTGCCTCTCTGCCGGGCTGTGTGCTGTGTGTCCTAGGCCAGATGGTGCGTGGGCGCTCCGTGGTGCTGCGGGCGGCGGGCGAGGGCAGGCCCTGCCCGGAGCAGCTCACTCAGCACAGGAGCTGCCCTGTGAAGCCCTGCTACAGCTGGCAGCTGGGGCCCTGGTCTCCCTGCACCCTCCAGGTAGGGCTTTCTCCAGCCTCTCCAGAGCTTCCCCTGTGCCTGGGGTCAACGGCAAAATCCATCATCACGTTGTGGGATTAATTGCTGGTGGTGGGCTGGAGGTGTCTCTGGGGCTGGGGGAGGTCTGGAGGGAAGAGGGGGAAGTTCAGGAGCAGGGAACCCCTGCCCCTCATCTTCCAGCTATCAGCAGCCATTCATAACAAGTGATACGGGTTCAGGTACTGTGAGCTCATAGAATTACTGTGGGGATTTATGGAGTGAATGTGTTTGACTGGGCATAGTCATGGTGACCTATGATATAATTACATAAAATATCTCTAACAAGAAAATAGATACACTAGATAGCAAGGCAGCTTAGCCTTTTTAAATCTTTTTTTATTTCCTGTTTTTTTGAAGGACTGTATAGCAGGTCTTCCCCCCCAGGTCTCCGGTACAATAGTGTGAGTTATTGTATGTAGGGCTGGTTTCTACTTTCTCCTTACCCTGGCTATCTTTTTAATGATCTGAAAATGTCTGGATTCAGTTCCCATGTGCTGTCCTTACGCCTGCCACCTTTGCTCAGCACTGAGGCCATCATTTTTTCACTGGCAGTGACTTCCATCAAGCTTGAATTGACTTTTTCTTCCCCTCTGTGCTTTTTCTTCTCTCCTTATCTGTTAGATCACATTTCCAATATTAAAACGTATTAGTTGGTAACCTAGTTTAAGCAGAGGTGAATCTTTCACAGTGAGGTTTATCAGTCTCCTTAAATCTGACTTTGGTGAGATGGAGGTAGAAGTGTGGTGGAAACGAGCCCTGTCTGGTCCCAGGGGACAAGACCTGTGCCAGATCCTTCTCCACATCATATCATGTAGGAGATTGAAGCCAATAATGCACATAAAGACACTCATCCCTTGTGATTTCTGCTCTGCCAGTGCCTTCAATACCCACGTGGTTTCTCATTGTGGTGGAGGGATGTGTAGTGAATATGTGAGTGGCACAACAAATAGCCAGAATTTTCACAAATGAAATCTAGATTGTGACAGTCCAAGATCAGAGAAACAGAAGTACATTTATATTTTCTCTAGTCAACAACTCATTGCAACTAGTGATGTGAATGTGGTCCTTGTATATGCTGTACTCAGCATGTATAAAATGTGTACAACATATGTATAACATAAAAAGAACAAAATTATAGCATCAGGCTGATACTTTATCCAGCTAACATAAGCAGATTCTGTTAAACATCAGGGAAGAGACCTTCAACCATAGGAGCTAACACAGCTGCTAGAACAATTAGTAGGGAAGCTGAATTAAGGCCATGGCTTACTCCAGATAAATAACACATTGTGCAGATTAAAGTGTGCCCATCCCAAACCCAGCTAAATTTCAGCTCAGAGCGAGTAATCACAGCGTTCTGTAACCCAGATACCATCCCTGCATTCAGTGAGTTAGAGCCTGCTTCTCTCCTTCAATTACCATGGAGCAGTTTCTCTCCCCTTTGCTTTGTTTTGGAGAGAAGCCATTCTATTCATGTTCACTTCTCTTTAATGAGGTGCTTAGGAATTAAATGTAGTTCATAAATACAGAGTGATTTATTCCTGTGCTTTACCGGAAAAGAAGCTTAAGCCTGCGTTCTAAAGAAAGCTTTCAGAAGTCCTGTGTTCGAGGATGCTTTGTGAAATAAGGTAAAGCTTCCTATGGTAAGGCCAGAATGCATAGTGTGAGAGTGTCTTCCTGTAATAATAGAAATGGGACAATTAATTATAAGGCTAAAATATTTTTTCCTCGTATTATAACTGAGACTGCAAATCCTAGTTGTAGGAGGACTGTTTTATGCTAAATTGACTTCATGTGAATAATTAGAGGTGTCTTCGTGGTTAGGAATAGAGCCTGCTAAGTGTTCTGTGTTGCTGATTGTCACGGTGCGGAAATCAGCGTGTTGCTCCCCAAGTATTTGCACACATCCCAGGCACACCTGTGGCAGCATGGTGCATTTCCCCTGCATTCAGAGGGGTGCAGAACTCAGGAACTGGTCAGTGCATCCAATTTTAAAGGGTTCCAGGACATTAATCATTTTCCTCCTACAGTTGAAGTGGTTTACCCTGATGAGCTTAAAAAAAAGAAAAAAAAATTAGCAATATCTGACATTGTTCATAATTTTTTCCATTAAGGGAATATAAGTGGAATAGCCAGGCATTGTCAAACACGAGCTGGCTGACATTCCTAAAAAGACTAAGAACCTTTCCTTTCTAACAGTTTTAAAGGCACTCCCTTAAATGTGATCACGCAACACTCCCTCATTAGAGAGACTTTTACCTGATTAAATGCTCATCAACCTGTGAAGGCATTGCCCAATCAACTCTTTACCTGAAATAATTGTGAACACACAAACCCCAGTAAAAGCCAAGAAGGGAGAACTTTTCTTGAAGGCACATCTGGGTGAAGCGTCTCATTAGGGCTGTTACCTCCTGTCTTATTAGAGGAGGGAAGTGGGAAGTACTAGATACGATGTGAGGGAAGGCTCGTGGAGATGCTGCCTTACATTAGTGTTACTGAATTCCAGAGATTCCTGACTGTCCAACACAGGAGACTTAAACCTTCTCCTTATTTTCCCATCAGGGTGAGCAGGGTGAGAGGTGGAGGCCCCATGCAGGTGCTAGGGGAGGGGCACAAACATCCTGTATTTAGGAAACCCAGCATGGGTTCTGCATCCTCAGTAGGGTCAGCATGGGAATTTTTGCAGACAGATGGCAGGAATCCCTTGTGGAAGTCAAATTCCCACATATTTCCAGCAAGGAGATCATGACTCAAGAGGCGAATCCTGGTTCTCAGCAAACCTCAGAGGATCACACCTTCCAAAGAAGAGCATTTACAACGAGGAATTGATCCCCCGAGTTTTGAATATGTGATGGTTTCCTTGGCAGTGCTCCTCTGATTAGCAGCTATTCCCTGCACCCTTGGTGTGCCATTGCTGGCACAAACTTCCTCTGGTTCCACACCTGTTAATTAGATCTTCAAATGTATAATTTTTTGGGACATGAATAATTTTGAAGATAAGGAAGTTAATGCTGTGCTCCTGCATTGCTTAAGACCTTTTCAAATATGCCAAAAAGCGTCTCCTACTGTAAGTGACAGAGTGACATTTTCAGTGTGTTCAATTGATTGTAAAAACTCATTGCTGGTCTTGAAAGAAAGTGGAAGCCACTGTGAAAGAGCAAATCTTCCTCTTTGGGATTGTTTCAAAAATTCTTAAATTTTTGGTCTGTTTGCTTTGGGGTTTTTTTGGGTTTTTTAAATTTTATTCTAGACATTAGAAAATAGGAATGTAGCTCTAATGTAGTGTGATAAAAAAATGAAGTGTTGCCTGTGGCCTTTTATAGTGGAAACTGTTCTGAAAAAAATGTTGTTTTGACTTATTTATTTCTCAATATTCTTCTTATTATTTATATATTGATATGTATATAAATAATTATATACTCTTTGTAGAAGAAGTACACTTTTGAAAACTCTTCTTGTCTTCTCCAGTCATTTAGTCATTCTTTGAGTCACTTGGAACTGGAAATACTGCAGTTTGATCAGTGCCCATTTCCCCCAAGAATATCCTCCCTTCATCTTCTGTTCCCACCAGCCATTTCCAAGCACTCAAACCCAGTGGACAGCTGCACGAGTTTTTCACACACCATTAATCTCAGACCACAACAGAAGTTTCAGCAGTGAAACAGTAATTTAGAACAGCAAGTTACACACTGACTAAAGTGAAACACTGTGTTAAAAACTTGGAATCTGGCTGCATATAGTAAATCTACACTTCTTTAAGATGCTTTAGAATAGCAGCTGCTCTAAATCTAGCTATTTATGCTCTTACTTCCATTTTATTGTGGATCTGCAGCAGAAGGGAAGGAGAGAATGCAAAAGCTGCCAGGTGTGTGCAGGAGAGGCATCCTTGAGATTCCTGCTAGCAAACCTGCTGCTGGATGAATGCACTCGGTAGGAGCCATTCTGTTCTGCAGATGAAGTCCATTATTTTAAAAGAATCCACTGCCAAGAAATCCGAAGGAGCTTTTCCCTTGGTTATATAAAGGCAATGTTTCTTCCTTCTTCTTGAGTTTTGTTTACTGAACTTTTCTAAAATGCTGTTTCCACGAGGCTTCAGGCGCACATTCATGTGGCATCATGCAGACATGAGGCACCTCAGCAGCATCTCAGCTCTTCATCTGATGAGAATGAAACAATTGCACCCTCTAGAAATAGCCTCAGTGCTTCCTCTCTCAGAGCATCCTCAGCCCTTGATCATAACTTTAGCCAAGGAATATTGATTTTCCACTAAAGGATGTCATCTTCAGTAGTTTGGTGTATGCCTGGGTATTTCAGGACTGGGATGATGAGCATGGAGTGGCTCAGATGGAGCCTCTCTTTTCTTGTTCAAATGGGATTTAGTGCTGCCAGGTGATGGCTGACTTGGGTTGGTGTTTTGGTAGACTGTGTGACATGAATTGGTGATCTCTGTCCAGATCTGGTCATTCCTTTTAGAACATGACACAGCCCACAGTGCAGTAAGGATTTTTGCTGTTGTGGGGTTTAAATCATGTGAGTGCTCTTCTTGAGCTATCATCAAAGGAGGGTAGAAGAAATGTCTGTTCCTTATGGGCAAGCCCTGCTCTTGGCTTCTTAAGAGGAGCCCAAAATGTCTGTGCTCAGCTAACATGGCATTAATTAAGAATCAGTAAATTCATTAATTGAGTAAAAGGCATGAAAGGCAGACCTCAAAGGTGGTATTAATCCCTTATGAATGTGTCCTCTTCCACACCTTTGATAATGACACAGTTTCACGTGTGGCCTTGCCCTGCCTCTGATCTTCTGTAGAGAGGTGTACAGGGGAGATCTCCATCTGTCCTGTCATAACTGGGGATACTGTCGCAGACCAAATTGGTATCTTTGAAGACTTTTCATACAGAATCAACTGTGTTTCTTGTGTCATTTCCTAATGACGTTGATGTGTGCCTCTGTTCTCTTTCATCATCCCATAGGGTGGACAGTGTGGAGATGGATTGCAAGTCCGCAACCTCACGTGTGTAGTGCATGATGCATCAGTTTTTGCTGCATCCAAACCAGTGGAAAATGCATTATGTGGTGAGCTACCATCAAAAGAAAGTGTGCTGCAGTTACCCTGCTCTGTGCCTTGCCCAGGTAAAGACTTTGGAAGGTCACAGTGAATTTTCTGCCTGTGGTAGCTGTCTGAGGTGGACATGCTCCCGTAGTTCTGAGTACTGTCAGGCCTTGTAGTACAAATCTGTGCTTCAGCAGATCAGGTAAATGCTCAGTCTGCTGTTTCTAGACCACCTGAGAAAGTCTTCCTTTGTTTTTTGAGAAAATGAGATACCCCATGAAGCAGAAAATCCAAATATTGTGTACAACTGAGAGATATCCTAGGAATATTTCACTATTAAAGCTGTTGTATGCTTCGGTTAACCTTATCCTTATCCTTGAAGGCTAATTTTTTTTGAAAAGCTGTCATTTCTTGTTTCAACGTGCAGGCGACTGCCACCTGACAGAGTGGTCAGAGTGGAGCTCCTGTGAGCTCACCTGCATCAGTGGCAGGAGCTTTGAGACAAGCGGGCGCCAGTCTCGGTCCAGGGCCTTCCTGGTGCCGTCTGCAGAGAACCGGGACGGCTGCTCCGGACAGGACGTGGAGACTCGGCCTTGCTCAGGTAGCTTGGCCACAGCGCTGCTTCCTGCCCTGCAGGAATTTGTTCTGGGTTTGCTGCAAGGTGAAGGGTAACTGGTGTTGATGTTGTTGCAGGAGGGAAGTGTTACGAGTACCTGTGGCAGACCAGCCCTTGGCGGGACAACGTGCGCACGGTGTGGTGTCAGCGCTCGGACGGAGTGAATGTCACAGGTATGTCCCCACATGGCCTGGCAGACCTGTGAATGAAATGTCTCCACAGAGGCTTTTCTGCTGCTGCATCCGTTGCTCAGAGGGAGTTGGGCATCCTTCTTCACTCTTCCCAGATTTTCGGTTTGGATTTTTTTTGTGTGTAGGAAAGACAGGTGTCAGCTCAGCAGCCTTGCTGTCAGATCAACATCACAAATGCATTGCACAGGAGTATTTGGGCTAATTGCCCTTGGTGTCAGGATGGTCATGGGAAGAAATGAGTGCACACATAGTAAAGGGCTGCCTGGGCTGGGCTGGCTTGCACAGTCCTCAGTTCAACCCTCCTGTGGCTGTGAAGAGCAGAAGAGAACATCACACACATGGAAGAGACCCCATCTTCTGTACCTCCTCTGCTTTTCAAAACACAGGACTCTCAAATCACTCAAACTGTGAGATTCCTGCTGTTGCCGTGACCTACAAATTCTGCCTGTACAGGATGAAAAAGGAGATTCATGGTCAGAACTTTGAAGCTCCGTGAGAGATTGACAAAGGCAGTAGGGCTGCATAACCATGGGATCTCTTTCAATATGCACAGGGTAAATGAGGAGGGAGCAGAAACGAAAATGCAGATGTTCATGTCTAGTTCTATTTATAATGACTGGTTAGGATAATAACAAAAGTCTTATGTGCAAAGGTTGCCAAGTATTTAAGAATTCATTAACGTGTTTTTATTCCTATAGAAGCACAGGCTTTCCCAAGTGAGGATGGGCAAGGGCGTTATGTGGATTATGTCTTTTTATGTAGATAAGCCATTAATGAGGACACAGAAGATCTGCATCTAATTCCATATTCTGTCCCCAACTTCCTATGTGGCCAGTGGCAAATTGCTTAAATCTGTATATCTCTGTTCTTCATTAACAAGATGGGTATGATAATAATTCCCTGCCTTGTTAACGCAAATTAATTAATGCGATGCCTACAGATATTATGCTAATGTGCTTAATAGACTAGTATTTAACTATATAAAATAAGCAGGCAAGCACTTCTTACACTGTGATGATCTAAGGCAAAAACATTTTGAAGCATGCCCTTGAAAGCACTCAGTATTTTCTTTTCCAGGAGGGTGTCCTCTTCGGACAAAACCTGCCGAAGTCCAGCACTGCAGCCCGCCATGCAGAAAACCCTTCTCCTACTGCACACAGGTAACTGCTCGCTGAAGAACAGGGCTGGGAAATCAACTCTGCGAGATTTAATCAGTTAGATTGCATCTTAGATTGCATTCCAGGACCTAGAAAATAGTTTAGTTTGTCCGTGGTACCACCTCGAGGATGTTGTGGGAATTTCATCCTGAAAGGAAACCTGCACAAACGAGTGATGGAGTATTTATGTGGTGTTGCAAGTTTGGGTTAGTTCTGTGGAGGAGTTTTGGTTTTAATTTTAAAATTAAACCTCTTTGTTTAATTTTAATTGAATGCTGTTGGACTGTTCTTTAGAAAAGGGACTGTTTAAAACTTCTGTAAAAGAGGAGCGAAAGGAGCATCAGTCACCTGATCAGGAGTATCAGACCTGCAGACAGACATTATAGATTTAAGGCAATTAGCAAAGGAAAACAATATTAAAAAGTCATTTTAAAATAGAAATCCAGAAAACTGAGTATCTATTTAGAAAATAGATACAGACTTCTAAAAAACCTCTTTAAAAAACTGCTTAGTCTGATCCAGAGTAATGGATATTTGGTCATAAGAAAGCTTCATTTTAGATCCCCTGTGAAATACTGGAGTGGAAACATGTGAGGAGGGTTTGGGTCTGAAGGGGGATTGGTTTTTGTTTGTCTTTTCTATTGCCCAGCAGGGTCAGTGGGAAAATAGTTACTGACGAGAGGACTTTGCCCCAGATTCCTGTTGTTAAGCCTTTTGGGATGAAAATGTTTATATGTTGGACTTCTCTATAATTACTGTCTCTTTTTCAACCAATTCCCCAAATATATTCGGGCATTTTTGAACTGAAATGAGCTTGCAGGCACCAGTTCCTGGCTGATTTGGTTTGGTGGTGGTGAATTTGCATGCGCAGGTTACACCTTGCAGTTTGTTCAGGTTTTCCCTACAGTGTGCACTGTTCTGTGAGAGAGCAGTGTTTGGTTTAATGCTGAACTCCCTTTTATCTCCCAGAGAGGAGTCTGCGGCTGTGAGCGGGGATATACAGAAGTAATGAGATCAAATGGGTTCCTGGATTACTGCGTGAAGGTACCGGGTTTAGAAGATAAGAAAGCTGATGTTAAGACCATTGCCGGAAAAAATAAACCTGTCAACTCCAAAATGCATGACATTTTCAAAGGATGGTCTATTCAACCTTTTAATCCAGGTGAAAAACTTAAATATGAACGGAATAGATTGTCTTGAGGAGGTTTCTGTAGAAGAAGGGTACAAGCTTTGTAGGTGATAACATCAGAGATTGTGTCTGGGAGCTGCAGAGCGACCTCCCGGTTTCCAGCTCATGAGCTGTCTTTCATGCCTTTGTGCCTGTACAGAGGAATCACAATCTCTTATGTTGAGAGATAGCAAAGACAGAATGAAGCAATAATATTTTGCAAAAGTGTATGATTTGGGGGGGTGTTTAGAGCTATTATCTGATGATGTTTCTAGAAGTAATATGTTTGGACTAGGAAAGATATTGATCACTAGCGCTTCAGAAGTTTCAGAGCAGAAAGTGCTTAAGATTTCATTAAAGAAAACATTGGTTGTTTCTTGCCATATTTCAAAAATATATGAAAAGAACAGGGCAGAAAGTCTACAGTTTAGTCTTGAAGGTTGAAGTTACAACATGAAAAGCGTCCCTCAAAGGCAGACAAGCTGCTGTGCCCAAGCAGCTCATCTCAGGTGGATCTTTGACCTCCACAGCATAAAATCCTTCCCAGCTGGAACCTCAGACTGCATGTGCCCAGACTGGTCCATTGCTCTAATATCTGATTTCCATTTTGACTGTTGGTTTGAAGATGAATTCATTCAAAACAAGTTTCTGAAATTCAAATACGACTTTAAAAATGGGAAGCAAATGTTTCAGGCACATCAGGTTTTACTGAAATACATCTGTTCTCCTCATATCACAAAATATTGGCAGTGCAGATCTTCCCCCTCTTCGGGTACCTGACACTGCATTTGTTTGCAATTAGTTCCTAATGAACACGAGACTTTAGAAAACATGCAGCGAAAGGTTCTGTTAGGGGATTCAGGGAGCCATAATTCTGTCTGATATATGTGATCACACTTTGAATGTTACATTTACATATTTGATTTGCAGACAGTGGTTAACCTTTGCGTTGACAGTCTCTGGGCTCATAGTGCTCAGTCCAAAGCCTTTTAAAGTTGGCTGCTTTTTGATCAAACCCTTCATCCAGTTCACCCACGCAGTTCACCAGCAGTTTGAGTCACAGGTTTGGGGTTAATTGCCTTTTTGTCAACATCCCTGTCCCTCTGTAGGTTGTCTTACTTGGGTGTCATCTCTTTGGCTGGTACCTTCATGGGGTTAGAAAAAGAGAGGGAGGTGTAGGTGAATGCCGCAGTTCTCTCTTTTTACATCAGCATTTGAATCTGCAGCACTAAAAGTTTCTGGAGGGCATTACCTCAGTGCAGCACCTGTGAGCCAACTCTCACCCAAGGTGTGCAACAGAAATAGTGACTGAGGCACTTTTACAGAACATGGTGTTGCTTGATTTTAGGGCGGAAATGTTATAGAAACAATATAGGGGAAAGGAATAAAGGCGCTCCCTGTGTGCTAAGTGTATCACCAACCCTGTGGCATCCTGCAGTTAACTCTTCAATCTGTATGTGCTCTTCAGACCCCAGCTCAAGGCTGGTGCTCTTCAAATCACTCCCCTTTGTGTAACTTCACAACAAAATGTGTAATTGCTCCCTCAAAGAGGCTCTCAGGCTCAGTAGTCTGAGGATTTGCAGTGGCTGCACCAGGGAACCAGAGTTACCTCCCCATTCTGCTGCTGGCAGCAGGTCTGTGGTGAGAGCTGCCTGTATGGATGGCATTTAACACCCTGCAGCATCACAGTCCCTGACACTGTGCTGGTCAATGAAAGTACCTGTGCCTTCTCCAGCTAATCTCTGGTTTCCCTTCCCATTTGCTGTTTGGAACACTAATTTTATTTTGATTTAATGAGGCTGACATTTTTGTTCTAAACACTCTAGAGGAGTGCACAGAACTGATTTCAAATCAGGCTGTGTTTTTCCTCTCTTAACCACACTCTGAGAGGCCAGAGTTCAGGTATGAAAACCTTTCTTCAGCTTGAGAGGCAACTTAAATAGCATTGTTTAAATTGTCAGATGGCATGGTCCAGTGCCTTTCTGCTGGGGATGGAGAGCAGAGCTGCCTTCATAGCAGACATGCTGTGACGCCTTCATGGGGCTGTGACAGTCCCTTTGCAGGATTGCTAAATATTTCTTGGCCATCTGAGAGGGCAACAAATTTCCTACCTAGACTTCATCAAAATAACTCAAACAAACCAAGCCAGGCCTGATGAGCAGAGCTCTTCTCACGTGGGAGATAGTCTGCAAGTGTTTTGAGGAGCAGAAAAAAAATCTTAGAGGTACTCAGTTTTTTCCACAAAGTCTGGAAGAAAAATGAGAAAGAATGGGATCTGATTAAATGTGTTTCCCTTTGAAAAAATTTGTCATTCAAACATAAAATGAAAACCAGGCTCAGTGATTGTCCCTCTCACTTGACTGGATTTGAAATGGCCTCTGTCAAACCGTGTCTGTGGGCACAGCACAGGTTCCTGTTCCTGCCTCCAGTGTGTATTTGCAGCTCTGTTGATGTGAATCAGCTCAGACTGCTGCTGTGTGGAAAAGTACCAAAGCTGCTCCCTACAAGGAAAGCTGTCCAGCCAGAAACAGAGTGAGGAACAGAAATATTGATCTTTCAAAAATTGCTGTTATTATTAATGCAAAGCTTGTAATTAAGGACCTGTCCAAGTGAAGTGTTCTGAGACAAGGGAATATTTGAACAGACTCAAGCCCACATGAGCGTGGAGGGGTTCCTGGGTCACTGCAGCCCAAAAAGCCCAATCCTCAGCCTTACCTTGTCTTGAAGCCAGTTTTGTCTGCTGCTCCTGTGGCCCAACCAGAAAGCTCTTTCCCAGCTTTATCCCTCTTACTGTTACAAAGCCTATTCTTGTTTTTATTCTAAGCTGAATTTATTCCCATTTGTTGCCCAAGTGTTCCCCAGTTCTAAGCAGCTTTTTCACTTGTGTTTGCTGGTGTTTACCCCAACTCACCCCCAGGTCTTTATGGAGAACAATCCCATCCCTTCTCAGCCCTCAGCTAAACACATCAGGTGTTGCCTGTGTCTGTCTGGGTCAGCTCAGCGTTGAACTGCCTCTGCCAGAGCAACCACTGGGCTCTGGAGGGAATGTACCCCAACTACCCTGTGCCTCTGCCCCTTTCCATTAAAAATTTGTCTTTAAAATGAGGGCTTTTTTCAGAAATCGTCCTTGCTATCCAAAGTCTGGGGTTTATGAATTACTCCCAGCCAGTCCCTGCTGTGTTCCCCATCAATGATGCTACTAATTTCTCTTTAATTGATCTCTAAAAACTTTGTTTATTTTAGAATAAAGGTTTTTTTATTATTCTCTCTTCTACCTCTGTCCTTTTTCCTCGTCCTCCAACAGATGGTAAACTGAAGATATGGGTATATGGAGTATCAGCTGGAGGGTTCTTCATCATCGTTTTCCTGATTTTTACATCCTACCTGATGTGGTGAGTATGGCAGGTTTTCTGTCCTTAAATAAAAGCTAGTTTGCTTTTATTAAAACAACCCAAAATACATCACAACACTGCATTGCAGGAATTTAATGCTCAAGGCTTCAGGAAAGGATGGAGGTTCAGCAACCTAAGTGCCTTCATTTGGCCCCTACCTCAGAGTAATTAAAACTCTTCAAACTGTAAATGTTAACAGCCATTATTGTGAAGAAGTTTGGTGGCCAATTCAGGGAAAGAATTATTTTTGGTTATCAATAGGCCCTTATATTTGTTCAGACTTCTTCTGGGATTAGAAAGGGGTTTTATTGTATTCTTTAAAAAAAGATAAAGTAAAACTGAAGAAAGACAAGGAGAGTGATTGGAACAAGGAGCTGGCTTCTGCTCAAGGAAGGACTAAATAGAATAGGGACATTCAGTTGAAAAATGATGTTTGATGTGGGAATACAATAGAGATCTGTGAAATCATGAATGGGGGAGAAAAGGGTGCTATGGAATTTTTATCTCCCACAATAAAAGAAGTAGGAGGCATCTGATGAAATGGTCTTTTAAAATAAACATAAGATATTATTTTTCACTCAGTGCATTATTACCTTGTGAGCTTGCTGCTGCCAGGGCTGTGCATTCCAGAAAGATAAATGAATTCAGAGATGGCAAAAGAGTTCATGGGAGATTGGGTCTCTTGGTATTAATTGTGGTTTTTTGGCTGTTCGCTACAGCTCAGAAAATCCCTAAATAGGTTTTTGCAGTGAATAGATCAGCTGAAAACACGTCCCGTGTCTAAAGCTGCTCTCACCAGCCATTGTTAAGGACAGGGTACCAGGTCTGCCCCTTCAGTCCAGGGGCTGTTGGGTTTTCCAGGGGGTGAGGGGAGTCAGCCCTCCTCCAGCGCAGCCTCGCATGGGCAGGGGAGGTGAGCCCGGCCTGACAGCTCACCTTGCCCTCCCTGCTTTGGGTGTTTGGAAAGGCACTGCCACTGATACCTCTGGAGGACGGAAAGGGAAGAAGTGGGAGGCATCCAGGTGTCCTGCAATTGCCAAGGATTTGGCCTGAACTTACAAACATTCATGGTGCAAGCTGGCCCAAACCCTGTGCAATCAGGGCAGGCAACCAGAGAGTCGCAGCTGAGGCCTGACAGCATCACTGCCCGCTTTCATCCAGCAGTTTATTCCCTTTCACTCTCTTAGTCTTTCTCTCATTCTCTCTCAGGTTAAAAGCTCAAATAACACCTTAGGAGCTGCTTATTTTCCAAGCCATGTAGCTCCATTCCTCTTTGGCTTCACAGCAGAGGATACAGAGGATTTTTTAAATAACATCACACACTTCTCCATCATGTGGAGGCTGCTGAGGAAATGCGTTTCTCAATAATAATTATTGTTGCTTCAAAACCATGCCAAAGAAAAACGAGAATATCCCACTCCCAGACAGCTCATGTTCCAATTTTTCTGCGAGGTGTTCCTTGTTTTGTCAGCTGTGAGAAGAGACGGGAGACGAATGTGCTTTATTTCCTCTGCAGGTGGGGAGCACGGCTGGCTGCCCCTTCCTGGCAGGCTGTGTGTCCTTACCACACACCTGAGAGCACCACAGGGGCCATGTGGTGCCACCCAGTTACGGCATTCAGTAGCCACTGAATGTGGAAAGTTGTTTTTTTTTAAATAGAAGTTTGGGGGCTGATGATGTTTCTGAGCTTGTTCCAGTTTGTAATTTTGTCTTGTGAAATGCTTTTCTTGCAGCAAAAAAACGAAGCAGCATCAAAGCCCTCCACCACAGCAGAAGCCTCTAACCCTGGCCTATGATGGAGACATTGATATGTAACATAAACAAGAAATCCAAATGTAGACGTCGACTGCCTTAACTGCTTTCTTTTTTGGAACTCTCCGACTTCTCAGTTTTTTGAGGAATCTCCTGATGTATAGTATCCCGGGCAGAACAGAAGTATTGCAAGCTGAAAATTTTGCCACCCCTTTATTAAAAAAAAATAAATGGGGCAAAAAACTTGGATCTTGTGCAACTTTTCTGAAGAGACCAGAAGCTACATCCCTTCCTGTTGAACAATGGGAATAACAAAAAAAAAAAAAAAAAAGAAAGAAAGAATCTACAGACATCAAAAGGAATTAGTTTAAAAAAAAAGGCATGACAATCCCAAGGAAATTGTGACATTTACTGTAAATGACAAGATTGACACAGCATCATTATGCACTATATTAGTGCAGGGTTCTTTATTCTTCACATACTTCAACAATGAGTTTTCTAGTGTTTACATTTCGTTCAAAGACTTTAAAACCAGATCATGTATTTTGAGAAATGCAAGGAAGAATGAGTTGAAGTGTCTGAAGTTATCAGGTTTTTTAAAGTTTCTTCCTTCTTATCCTGTTTTCTAGTCTGGAATATGATTTTGCTTCATTTCCACCTACAGGACAGAATAAGGATTGTTGTGAAAAAGCATAGGTGGTTTCTTAACCAAGAATATTTTCTAAAGAGCTGAGTAGATAGGTGTTTTGATGAATGGCTTGAGGACTTGATTGTTTAAAAAGGATTTTAAATTAAATTAAACCATGTAGATACATTATGGCCAGTTTAAATTGTTATTCAGTTTAATTAAAACAAACTCTGCTTTTGTATTTAAATTTTCTTATCTGAAATATTTATAAATTCCTTTTTTTGAATTTAATTACCGGACCTCATTTAATATACATCAAACACAAATGCAGTTTGTAGAAGGTCTTGCTTTTTTAAATGTTTCAGAACCACTGAGAAGTTACATGTCGTAAAATTCTGGGAACATTTGAAGAGGGTAAGTGTTTATAATAGTGTGTGTTGCAAGTAAGAAAGTGCCATCTTGTGGTATTGACTTGTATTTATAAGCAAATAAAATGCTAAAGAGAGTGAGAAAATTGCTTCTGGTATGTTGAATTAAATGTGTGTAAACAACTTGTGTTATTAGTCATTTACTGAGTCTGAGATTGGCTTTGGATTTCAAAATCCTCTGGCATCATTTTGTGCTGCAGTGATTAGTGGGAGAAAGAGTACAGACAAGTACAAATCGAGAGAATAATTGCAGGTCTGGAGAATCCTTGGTCTTATTTTTAACTCAGTGCTGCTGCTTATTCCAGTAATGAGAAGAGAAAAAGAAGAATTGTTACCAGCCCAGCACCTGTGTGATCCTTCCCCATCCAGAGGTACCTGGGTCATCACAACAGATGGGTTTGGCTGGGGCAGAAGGCGTCGCTCATCTTGTCGTGTTGCTATTCACAGCTTTGTGAAGTGGTTTGAATGTTACGGTTTTATTGAAAAAATGATGGAACTGTAGATAGGTTTCCTTCCCTAGGTCGGGATCCCACCCACCCAGCATTGCTCCTGCAGCATCGAATTGAGATGGTATCGTGCCACTAAGGCAGGGTCAGGAATGTGGTTTGCTCTTCCCTCATTACAAAGAAAGGCTGATGGAACTGTGAGGAGAAATCGTCTCAGATGTTTTTGGGGCTGAAGATGTTCTGGCCCTGCTTTCCACCTTAGAGCTGTAACTGTTTATGGAATACAAAGCAGGATCCGGTGTTTCCTGGTGACATTGGGGTCCTAAATCTTTTTTCAACAGTGCCCTGTAGTGAACCATTGAGTAACATCTACAGAGAAAGAATTACAAGGGGAATAATGATCTGGCGCCTTTAGGAACAACACTGACAGATCTTAATATATTTTGTCTGTGGGATACCATGTCAGCAGAGTGGTACTCTCTGAATAATGAAGGAATGAACTCAATTAAGCATGTTGTTCAGCAAGGCATTGGAGTGGGAAAATTGGTGTAATAATAGCAAAAATGACAGCTGGAACATGTGGTCATTGCCCTCAGCATCAGGGTAAATTGCAATCCAAACTGTGATGAAGAGAAGGCTCTGGGGAGACCTCAGAGCACCTGCCAGTGCCTTCCCAGGGGGAATGGCTTCAAACAGAGGGCAGCTTTAGATGAGATATCAGGAAGAAATTCTTCCCTGTCAGGGTGGTGAGGACTTGCCACAGGTTGTCCAGAGAAACTGTGGCTGCCTCTGGAAGTGTTCAAGGACAGGCTGGATGGGGTTTGGAGGAAGCCTGGGATAGTGGGAGGTGTCCCTGCCCACAGCAGGGGTTCCCTTGTGAGTTCAGTTCCCTTGTGACCCAAACATTTCTGTGGCTCAATGATTCCGTGTCCAGTGCAGGAGATGGCAGATCCTGGGGAGGGTGAGGAGCTCCAGGTGCAACACTGCGAAGTGTGTTCGCATTGAGGAGGTGGATCTGGGGGTGTGGTTCAGTTTGGTGCCCCTCTCCCCACTCTGTGTCCCCACTTGGGCACCCTCTGGCCAAGAGGGACTGACCACGGTTCCCGCTGGGGCTGAGCGCTGCTTGTGGAGCCGCGGGCACGGGGTTGGTGCATGGGGACAAGACAAAATCTGCTGCAGAGCTGTTGCAGTTCAGTGGTGCCCTTTAGGGAATTGTTCAGAAATGCCCATTGGGAAATGAGTGCTCCTGTTTCACTTGGTGAAGTAAAGCAGCAGGGAAGGCTCGTGGGGCTGCTGTTGGAGGCAGCGGCTGCTGGCTGTGCACCGTCTGCCGGCACGTATAGGAATCTGTGTCTGCTCTTCGTCCAGCTTGGACAGCATGGTGATTCAAATGTCACGAGGTAATTGCATGTATTTGATAATTTGAGATTGAATTAAGCTGTGAAATTGAGCCAGTGGCCCTGCAGGGTCCATGAGGTTGAGAATGCAGCACAGTGCAAAACCAGGAATCGGCCGCTTAGATACCAAGGGTACGGCTCTTTGCAAGAGCCCTGGATATCCTGCTGGGGGGGATTCCCAGCTTCCTGTGGGAGCACTGGAGTCAATTCCTTCCTTTCATTGTCCAAAATGAGTCTAAATTTACCTTCTTCAAAGCCACTCTCCCTTGTCCTATCGCTCCACGCCTCTGTCCAAAGTCCCTCTCCAGCTCCATTGGAGCCCCTTTAGACACTGGAAGGGACTCCCAAGTCTGCCTGGATCCTTTTCTTCTCCAGTCTGAACAACCCCAACTCTTGGTGTAGCCTTTCTTCCTAGCAGAGGCGCTCCAGCCCTCTAATTGTATTTTTCCTAAATGCATAATGTAATTTGTACTTGTGAGTGGAAGGGGAAATGTAGTATCGATGCACTTGTGAGTGGAAGGAGAAATGTAGTTTAAATATAATTTTAAGTCTTGTTTTCAACTGGGAGGTTATAATGCAGAAAAAAATTACCTCATTCAGGACCTTCTGAAAGATGGATCAGGCTACCTGATGTATTAACGTGCCTCAGGACAGATTATGGTTCTGTCTGGTTTAAAATGTAATTTAAATGAATGAACTTCCACATCTTACAGCTGTGACATGCACCTGTCCTGGACAGGAGCTTGATTTATATCACCTTTGTGAAGATCTATCTGAGCCCGGGCTGTTACGTGCCATCCATGTGGATGTGCTCCTTGATTCCCGGAGACACAACCTGGCAGGTGACTCTGTTACACTGTCACTTAGCTGCTGACATGACTTGTGCCACCAGCCATGCCATTAAGCTATTGAGATGTCACACGACCTGATCCCTAATGCTCCTGATGGGCTGAGCCTCCTGCTCTGTCAGACGTGCAAGATTAAGGAAGTCCCAGGTAATTCCTCCTGTCCTTTCCTGCCAGCACCTCCCGGTGCAGCTGCATGGACGGGTTGGGACATGTCAGGGAGTTGTTACTGCTTGAGGAAGTTGTACAGATATGGGGTTGCCTTAAAGAAATCTGTTTGACCCATCAGGATAACCAGGGCTGGAAATGTGAGTGTAAAAAAACAGAGGCATTTGCATGAACTGCCACTGGATAAATGGAACCACGCACATCATTCCTTGTTCCTGCCTGGTAGAAAAGAAGGAAGTGTCTTGCTGTGAAATCTGATTGCAAGAGACCCCGCTCTGCCTTGGGAGAGGTTATTACTTAGCCACGCTTTGTGATCTGGTTATATTTACATTTGGGGAGAGAAGAGTGGATATGAATGAATAGTTATAACAGTAATCACAGCAATGGGATGCTTTCTGCCTGAATTTTTAATGTGTGCCCTTTCATCCCACAATCTAATAGAGTATATTCATGTTTTTAAATGAAAACCAGTGGTAAAATGGTCACATATGAAATGTCTGAGAAAATAACCTAAACCCCCATATTTGCAGACATTGGTAATTATGCTCATTTGCTTTGATTACATGTTTTGTTACAATCATGATGGGCTGTAGGCAGATACACAGGTTAAAGCAATTTGCAGGATTTATTCTGTCTGTGAAGAGATGTTTTGATGGAATAAAAAATCAGATTCGGTTTCCTCCAATAAGAAAAAGTGTTACTATTCTCCTCTGCTTCATGAAAGTTCACCTGTATGTTATGAGTGTTGGGCTTGTCACATGCCAACGTGACATTTGGAAAAAACTCCTCAGACATAACAGTGAAGAATCTTTCAACAGCATGGGGTGGAGCACCCAGCATTCATTTTGCAGATGAGGAAGATGGCATTCATAATTCTATATTTTTGGGTGCAATTTGGTTCCTACTCCATGTCAGCACTCTTCAAGTAGCTTTTCTTGGAGAAGTGTGTGAGCAGATGAGTGCAGCCCAGAAATGGTGTTTCCAGGACGCTGCCATTTCCCAGCAGGACTGGGCCAAGGAATGATGTGACATTTCCTCTCTCCATAGCAAACAACCTTTGGTAACTGCTCTGGAGCCCAAGAATTCAGGAATTAGCAGGAATTCACATACAGTTAGTGCCGCTTTTCTGTCACTGTTGTAGCATCAGGCAGACCCATAACTGAGGTGGCAGAGGGAGATGTATCTGATCTGAAGTCAGCAAACGTTTCTTATTGACTTCATTTAGAGATGATCAGACCAGTTGTTATCTGCTGCCTCCTTGGAGTTTTCCACCTTCACTGAGCTTTGTGAATATGAGTGCATTGATCCTGAAACACCTCATGTGGCAAATTAAGTGATTTAATTACGCAACTTGCGTTTGCTTTCTACATTACAAGTCAATTTAGCTCAGTGACTGGATTAGATGAACATCCCAGCAATTGACAGGTCAGACCAGTGAAAGACACAAACGTTCCCTGAGAAACATTCATTGTCTGTGACTGCTCTTCTGTAGTGGGAGGGCTGAGCTTCTTGGCTTGTGTGCACTGGGTACACCAAGTATATCCAAATTCATCTAAGTGAAGTACTTGGGGTGTACCTGAGGATGGAAATCTGGGGTTGTTTCACTGATGGGTTGCAACAGAGATTCAGTTTATGGTAATCTGTGCTTTGAGAAAAGAATTTGTGTCAGTCGACATCTGTGTTTTTCCTGTTAATAGTGGGTGTTTTAAATCTTTCCTCAGATGAAATAGAAGCCTTGTTCTGCAAGCAAGTGAAAGTAGGACTTTGGAGAAGGGATTGCACTGTGACAGAGGACTTTTTTTCCAACATACACCACACAGGACTTGCGGGTGTTGTAGCGCAGCTGAAGCACCAGTGAAGTGTTTGTTTTGAGAGATATAAGAAGGACATTTGCTGAACCCTTGACACTGTGTTTGAGCCATCCCTCCCAGTGACAAAGATGCTGAGGGGCCTGCCAGGGAGAGTCACAGCAGAGCCAGGTCAAACCAGAGCAATGTACAGAGATCTCTTGTTTTCTCCAATGGCCCCACACCACCTTTTTAACTGGGTAAACCACTTCATCTCCCGGTGTCTGACAGTCCTGGAGCAGAGAAAATGGGCTTTTATAACTCAGTCCAGTCGCAGCTCTGGTTTGTATTGCAAGGGGCTGTGCCTGATGGGCTCAGCAGAGGAGCATCAGACACATACATCTCTATAAGCTGTGCCCCCTGCCTGACGGCCCCGCTCTGCGGTGACAGCAGTGACATTCAGGCAGGTTTCTCATTGCTGGGAAGCATCAGGAGATTGCTGCTTCTCCAGTTGAGATGGGCTGAAAATATCACTTCATATACTGAATTCAAGCAGCTGATGGAGCCTGTTGAAGACAGAATTGAGATGAAAAGCTGTAATGCAGATGTGTCACATCACGGCGGTGTTGTCACTCTGTTTCTTTTTACGATATGGCGGATCCACAGCAATTAATTTTAAGTGCAGTCTCCATTGCTGCAGAGCGGTAACTTGAAATATTTACTACTTTATTTGCTTCATGCCAAGTGAGATTTCACTCAATTTGTCATTAGAAACACTGTTCTCTTCTGAGGAGAGAGTATATTTACATAAACTGCTCTCCAGTAATTCTGTGTGTTCTGTAGGAGTAGATTATGTGCATAAAAGTCTGCCGGTGAACCTGTGGGACTGAAGACAGATGTTGGGGAAAGAACAGATCTGTTCATTGCCCTCAGTGGGCTGTAGAAAGGCCAAAGAGATCAAACTCCCATTCCTTTGTCACTCCTCTGCATGCATGAATCATCACTGACCAAAAAAGCCCCTAAAACCAGCGACCCCCCCACCTCTTCAATATTACAAAGTTGTGCAGGAGTTTTGATGTACCAGCAGAGCATGATTTAGAAATGAAGAGCTGCCATCTGCAATGTTTGTCCTGGATCTCTTCTAAAGTCCCTGAAAATCAAAAACCAGAAAACGGCCTGTCTCACCTAATCAAGTGAACTTAGAAAGTGGATTTTGGGGGAGGGAGGGTGGGCAGAAGCCAAATGCTGTGAAATCTGAAGTGAAATGGAGAATGGTGCAGCCCAAGAGCACAGGGGATGCAGTGCTGGCTGTAGGACCAGCTCCCTCCTGAGTCTCAGCTGCACCATGTGGGAATGACTTGAAACCTGTCTGTCCTGTTGTTGTACAGAGAGAAATGTGTTCATTTATAGATCTGTAAAAATGGAAAATACACACAGGGGAGTCCTTCTCACTCTCTGCCATTCCCTGACAGGAGGTTGGAGCCAGGTGAGGACCAGGCTCTCTGGGTAGCACGTGACAAGAGGAAATGGCCTCAAGATGCACCAGGAGACGTTTGGGTTGGATGTCAGGGAAAATCTCTTCACCAAAAGGGTGGTTAAGCATAGGAACACACTGCCCAGGGCAGTGCTTGAGTCCCATTCCTGGAGGTATTTTAAAAGCCACGTAGATGTGGCACCTGGGGACATGGTTACTGCTGGAGGAGAGGTTGGGGTTGATGATCTTAAAGGACTTTTCCAATCTATTCTATTCTGTCACTGGTCCTCTTCTCCCTTAAATTTCTGCTGTCAAGGCACAAGCTTCTTCTTAACCTGGAATCAGCCTGGCTTTATTTCACAGGTGCAGCAGTTCCATGGGTGTGACTGCTTGGGTTCTGCCTTCAGGGCTGTGTTAAAACATAATTTAAGCTGGAAAGAAAAATCTATTGTGTTTGAAGATAAGCCCTGCTGCCAGCCATGGGCCAGGGACAGCAGTGATGCTGGGCCAGTGCTGGGAGCTTTGGGAAAGAAATCCCTATTAAGATGCTGTCAGTGCCTGGATCTGCGGCGTGGTGCAGTCAGGCATGTTCTGTGTTTCACATTTTGTTTAATATTAGACACTGTCTGCTGCGTGCTTTGTTTCTATTAATTATCTTTCATTTTCTTATCAGATTTGCTTACCTTTTTTATGTAAAAGTTTGGATCAGCTTTCTGAGACAAAAAAAAAAGAAAAAAAAATTAAAGCGGAGCTTTTCTCCCTTGCTGACACTGAAACAATGAATATGGATCAGAATTTTCATTTCCTTTTTTTTTGCCACATCCATTTGCTTGATAGAGCAAGCTTACCAGCCTAGTTTTACTTTGATAAACCTAATAAGGAAAAAGCACTTTCCACCTCCATATTATTTTATGCCTTGTTTGTGGCTTCAGCATCCCTTATACAGGTTTAAAGACAATTTATTCTTTATTGCCCTTGAGTCATTTTGGGAGAGCATTTGTGTTTTTCCCGACATAAAAATGTCCCCCTGTAACGTGATGAATATTAAATAGGTGCTTGAATGAGGATGGATCGGCGTGCTCTGCCCTGACAGCTCCATTTATCGCAGCGCCATAGGGGGAGCTGAAGTGCCGGTGCTGTCTGCCCGTGGATGTGGGGCCATGCACCCAAATTGCTTCACCAGCTGGCCGATTTCACGATGCTGACGGTGTGAAGTCCCTTCTGTCCTGCTTTCCAAAGGAGGCATTTGCTGCCCAGCTGAAAGCAGACCTTGGCTGCAAAACCAGGGAGCTGGTTTCTGTTCCTCTGCAGTCACCGTGTAGAGCAGGGCTGTGTCAGCAGCTCCCCACATCACCCATTACTCCATGAGTGGCCCAGGGATGAGCATCGGCCTGGGAGCAGAAAAATACCCAGGGCAGATGGAAAAGCCAAGGCAGGGAAGGGGAGAAGCTGCAGATGAGTACAGGAGGAAATAAATGGTGGATCCCTGTGCTGGCCCCTTCAGCCCCTTTCCGGGCAGTCCCTGTGAGGACGGGCTGCCATGACCCCTGCTTGTCCCCTCAGCAGGACAGGGACAGCTCAGCTGCCGTGGCTCATGTGTCCCCCCGTGAATCACCCCTTGAGACAGAAAAATGCCTGGCTGTGATATTTCCTCCTGCTACCAAGACAACAAACTGACACCCTCCTGCTATAAAGAAGAATTATGGGGAGGTGAAATCCTTTCTCGTTCCTGTAGTCCAAGGACAAGGAATGCCCAAGGAATGTGAGGTTTAAATTAGGTATTAGGAAAAATGTCTTCAACAAAAGAGGGGTCGGGCATTCGAACAGGCTGTGCAGGGAAGTGGTGGGGTCGCCATCTCTGGGAGTGCTCAAAAGGTGTGTGAATGTGGCACTTGAGTTTAGGGTTTAGTGGTGAACTGGTGGGGCTGGGTTAGCAGCAGCGCTTGATGATCTTGGAGGTCTTTTCCAAGCTCTGTGATTCCATGACAGTCCTGGAAGCGTTGCCTCCCCTAACCTGTCGTGTTCAAACACTCCTCATGCACAGAGCTGTTGCTGAGATGGGGATTTTCCTGTTCCTTGTGGACACATCCAGCTGCTCTCCAAGCAGAGGGTGAAGCAGAGAAACCCTCATTGCACACCAGGGCAGCACTTCATGTTAGTGCTGTCTGGAGCTGTCTGGAGCTGTCTGGAGCTGTCTGGAGCTGTCTGGAGTGGCCTTTCTGTGCTGCAGCCAGTGATGAAGCCGATGGGGTGGTTTGTGTGACTGGATTATTATTCTTTTCTCTCTAGGTTTTTTTCCTGAACGCTGCATTCCATGAATTCGTGTTGCTTTTTCTTCTGTTCCATTTGGGAGCTGGTGGAAGGAGGCTGTGCTAATAGGGTGCAGCACAAGTGCCCTTGCTGAGTCAAACATGCTCATGTTATGGAAACTGCTTTTCCATGTGGGAAGCATTCATTTTTAAGGAATGGAAACATGACAATATCTTCACTATCTATTAATAACAAGGAGGACAACCAGGTTAATTATCGCTTGCTTTAGCAAAAACGACTGTGTAATAGCACAGAAAAAATAGCACGAGTCTGCCCAAGATTATTTTAACTAACACATTCTCTCAACTGAAATTAAAAACTTTCACATAGGAAAGATCCTTGGCCATCCACAGCAGCAAATGTGACTCCCCCACCCACAGTGTCCTTATTTGCTTTGAGACCACCCTGAGGTTACCCCTGGCTATTGCCTCCCTCACCTGGCAGTTCTGTATTCCATGTCATGGGAATCAGAGAGTTGGCAGCGTTCTTACTGTTCCCCATTAATAAATAATTAAATTCTGCAAAAGTATTAAGCAATAATAGACCTGACAGAGCTAATGTATTAAGATCTCGAGGATCATTAGCCCAAAGAGTGTCTATTTCATAGAATCACAGAATCACAGGATGGTTTGTGTTGGAAGGGACCTTAACGATCATCCAGTTCCAGCCCCCTGCCGCGGGGATTTAGTGTTAAGAATTTAAACCCAGTGTGAATGCAGCAAAGCAAATGAAGATTCATGGTGATTCCCTGCGCCAGTCAAGGCTACAAGAAAAAGCAGTGGGGGAATATCCACATTCAATAGAGACACATCCTATTCCAATTTGTCAGGGCTGTTAAAGGTAAGAGCAGCTTCGCTTTGCCTCGAGGCCAGGCTGGACGTCACACAGGGCCCGCTTGCCTGAGCTTGTTTGTGTGCCCTGATGAATGGCCCGGTTGTTGTTGTTGTTTTTAAATTGACTTCCCACATCTTCCAGAGACCCTTGAAGAAGTCAAGCCCTGGCACCATGGAATGTGGCTATGGGATCATTACGTGGCCATGGGATGAGGTGGGTGAGAGCAGACTCCTGGGGCTCACAAGCACAGAGGTGATCACAAAGCAGCCAGTGGCCACTGTGGGGTCACCCCAAGCAAGTGTGGAGCCCCAGTCCCTGAGGAGCTGTGCTGAGAGCAGCACAGCTGAGAGGGGTGTCCTCAGGAGCAGGCAGGGAAGCCAGCCCTGCTGTGATCGGCACCACCAGAACAATGGCAGAGCTCAGTGTCTGCGCCACTCATAGGGCTGTAGGGTTTTAACACCTTTCCCAACCACCTATTTCTTCCTAAAGCATCAATCCTGACACATGGCAAGACCAGCCACAGCTGCTGCTGAGGGGTGCTGGCTGACCTGTCCTGGCATTGTCATGAACGTGGGATCTGCCCTGACTTAAAATGCATTTCCTCTCTTAACTCTGACTTTTTGGTGTATGCAAAGATACGGCAAAGCCCAAACTACAGCATCAATGGCATCCAAGTCTGTACAGCCTATCACGGAACTACAGGATAAAGCTTGTCCCTCCTCTATTTTGCCAGCCATGAGGGCTTGTAAAGGTGTTTTGCCCCCTTGCCGTGATGGCAATAAGCCTTTAAGTGAGCAAATTGGTTTTGAGGTACTGGAGTTTGTACCTTGTTTGCTGCTTGCCTTTCCTGCTGTTTCCATCCTGGCTCTGGGCAGGTACAAATAATGAATTAACTGCTGGATAAGCCCCATGCTCCCCTGAGCAATTATTCTGGCTTCTGCCAGAGCAGACTCAATTTGTCCTGTAATAAGTACAATTTTCTGAGAAGTTAGTTCTGGTTCAGGCGCTAATCATCCACATCTGTGCAGCACAGGTATTTTTTGGGGGGAGGAGCCAGCTGTGAGTCGAGATGCCAGACTGGCACATCTTCAGAGCATCATGGTGCTTTTGGGGATGTAAATATGGCATTAATTCAATCAGTGGAGGGAGGAACAGTGTAAAATATGCAATGATCTTGGGGTCCGCATTCAGCGCTTGCTTCCCCATCTCAGGGAGATCAGCACTGGTGATCCAACACGACTTTGAATCTCAACTATGTAAAATTTATTTGCAGAAGGTGCTGGAGGCTGGGAATGGAGGTACTGGTGAGAAAGGTGGTTTCCTACATCTGCTATTTAGCTCTGGGCAAGAAGTGTCGTTAGACAGAAAGCAAATCATGGCAAGCAGTGTTTGAGCAGCCGTGGGCACAGGGTGGACAGGCACCTGTAAGCCTCACACACCCCTAAACACCAGCTGAGAGAGGAAAATCGTGGTGGTGCCTGGGAGACCTCAGGCTGGATCGTGCTGAGCTGTTCAAGGTTTTCTCTCTGTGTTTTAACTTCAGGATGCTCAAACACAGTGTGAAACGGGGCAGGGATGGACACAAGCTCCAAATTTGGCTGTGAATCAGGTTTATGGACCAGGCTTGTGTACAACAACGCGCAGTCAAGGCTTTGCCCGTTTTTCTGGGAGCCCTGGGCCTGGTGAAGGACATTGGGGATGGGTGCTAAGGGAGGTTGGGCTAGTGGTTTGAGGAGCTGCCTGAAGGAACAGGCTGCTCACCTGCTGTGTCCTCAATCACCTGCACATCAGAGTCCTGACTGCTTGGGGAAAAGAGGAGGAAACGGCTGTTTTGTGTCTTCCCTCAGAGATCCAGTGTTATTGATTGCACAGCAGCAGGAAGAGCTCCTCGGGGCCTCCCCTGGGCAGGGATCCACAGCAGGTTAATAATCTCACTGTTTTCGTGCCTTGGACTGGGTGAGAAACTTGGCAAATTGCCTCTTTGCTGGCTCTGGTGAGGTCTGTGAGGGCTTCTGCACCAGCTCTATCATTGTAATCAGCTTCCCTCTTTGCATAATGTTTTGATGAGTCAAAATTGCCTGGTGTGTTAAAACAAATGATCTCTGCACACAGAGATAACTATCTGCATAATTGGTGTTAATCACTGCTGAATCCTCTGCGAATCTCTGTAATACAACTCTTGTCTTGGCTGTACACACCAATGGCTTGGGTGCACATATCCTGTACAGAATGATGTTCCCGGTGTCCAAAAAGCAAAGTCAAATACTGAAAGGCTTTGAAAGTGAGATTTTATGGTCTCGTGCCCAATCTTTAAATAGATGCAGAATCACAGTCAGTGTTATATCCTGTTTACTCATTTTGAATATATTATTAAGTGTTTATTGGTACCAAAAGAGCATAATTAAATAGCATGTCAACTGGAGATCAACACTGTATTGATGAGGGCTTGTGGCACAGGAGATGTGTGAATTTTATTAACGTTGTCATTTCCAGTCCCCAGCATCATAAAGGACTTGGACATTTCCCATTACAGTTGCAGATCTACCTTAACATTGCTAAAGCAATCATAGTGTGGGAAATTAGATATGAACTGAAAAATAATTAAAGGCCTGGTGACAACTTGATAACACTGAATAATTGAAGTGTTGGTAACAAATCCTGAATTCTAATTTTCTCCCTGTAGCTGATGCTAGTAATCAAGATCAAAAGTATCTTTGTTGCTTTAGGAAAGCTCTCTCACATTTGTATCATGTAAGGAGGGGAAGGAGAAGAGATGAAAACCTTAGGTCTGGGTTAGGTTGCTAACAGCTTGGAATCCCACTAAATCCTGCAGATGGGAATGGGCCAGAGCTGACCAAGCTTCTTCCCTCCTCACTCTTAGAAAAGCAAAAAAGCTGCAGGAGATACCTCCAGGAGCCTCTGCAGTGTTGTTTAGGATACATCCCCTGGGGAACAGGTGAGTGCAAGCAATCAAGGACATTCACTTTGAGGGAAATGTCCACTCCAAGGGGGGCAAACATGAGATGTACAGCATGGACTGCAGGGCTGGGCCAGGATGACACGGTGGCACGAGCCACAGAGTGTGGCTCAGCTCAGAGAGGTCCTGCTTTCACTAGAGGTGCTTCATTTGCTTCATTTTGAAGCAGTTGTGGTCTTGACACATTGAGGTTAATGAAATGCTGGGTGCAGGTCCTTTGTGACTCCTCACACCTGCCTGGGGCTGTGGGCCAGCCCCTGCCTCAGCAATCAGACCCTTTGAGGGGTAACTGGTTAAAATCTAGCTGGGGGGACAGGAAATGAGATTCTGTAGCCACAGGAGAGAGCAAGGATAGATAGGGGAGCTGGGGCCATCAGGACCTGTCATCACCTTGGTGGCCACCAAGGACTTAGTGCAATAAAAATTACAGTTGCTGCAATGATGACTTAAATAGCATCCTTGTCTGAGAAGATATTAAATACCTTAATGTTGTCCAGGGTTCATGCTGCTCCCTTTACTTGTGCAGGCAGCTGGAGCTGCCTCCAAGGGATGCTGGAGCTGATCCTGCACCCCTCTATTGCCAAGGTCACCCCACAACAGTGACAGGGAGCCTGTAGGGCTGGCTCTGCTCTGTGATGTGGTGTCCAGCCCCACTGGATTTGTGCAGCTTGCAGGACACGGGGAGAAGCCCATCAGAAATTGGTCATAGCTGGAGGGAATGGCAGGGAAAGAAACAGCGCCAAGATCCTTTTATTTTTGTCACTATTCAGGTAAACATAAATAAACTGCTGAGGTGTGTTACAACAGCACACAGCTTAGAAACGACAACAGACAGCACTTTGCAAGGTGACAGAAGGTTGCCTGTGCTTGATGCTTGCAGTAAAACAACCCCATTTTTTTTCCTTTAACATCCTGTGTATCTATTCACATGAACATTTACAACTGTAAAATTAGTTCTTTGTTTCCTATGCTGAAACTAGTCATTACTGTACTTTTTTTTTGTCTGATAAAACCATATGATAATATTTTGGCATAACTTAAAAGCCACATTTAAGTAAAGCAATTGGAGGCTGTAAGTCACCATCCCTGGAGGCATTAAAAGATGTGGTGCTTGGGGACATGGTTTAATGGTGGCCTTGGCAGTGCTGGGTTAGCCACTGGACTTGATGATCTTAAAGGGTTTTTCAACCAAAACAATTCAGTGGTACTATGACTCCAAAGAGCTGAAAAGCCAAGCATTTTCCTTTTCGCTGTTGGCTGTGTGACTCGAAGGCAGCACAGAGCCCTGAAGCTCCTTCCCTGCATGTCCTGTCCTGGTATTCGTCTGTGCATGTTTCTTGATCAACTTATTGAACTGAATTTGGCAGTGCACAGGAGTGGGGATCACTTACAGCACGGTGCCTCATTTTGGCTCTGGGTGCACATTTGAGACTGGAGGAAAGTGCCTTATCTCCTCTGTTATCTCATCCACTTCTGATCCCTTGACAGTTATTTTAACATCCCTTTTATCCCACCTGACCCCTCATTTGGAAGCTCTTGGAATCAGGTATTAGATTTGCTATCCAGTGTTCATTTGGCATTCCAGCAGAAGTCAAACTGTAATTAATAAATAGGAGGAGGAAGCGTTTCTGTAGGACTGGGGCACTAGAGGGTGCCTGGGGAGAGACAGCACACCCAACACCCGGCTGCCCTCCCAAAACCCAGGAGATTTTGGGATGAAATGAGGCACAGACTTTACTTCAGTGGACTGATACTCTCCATGAGCAAAAGCAAGAGCTGTCAGGAGAAAGGGAGGCAAAGGAAAAAGACTTTGATGAGGTCTTGTGGTAAAAACTGGCAGCTACTCTGCTGCATGACCTCCCACCTTCTCCAGCAGACCTCTGCCCACATTTAATGAGTTTGCTGAAATTTCCTGTAATTTAAGCAATCTCTCCCAAGAGCTGCTGCTGGAGCAGATGGGACAGGGGATGCAGGAGGAACACGAGGCCATGCCCTCACTGGGATGGGAATGTGCCAGCCCTGGGCACATTGCACGTGCTGTCAGTGCCTCATGGCAGGACAGGACCCTGCTGGCACTCTCTGGTGCATTTTGGGGATACCCACAATGCCAGGGGGAGCTTGGCTCCAGGAGAACCAGCTGGGGGAGGAGGTGGGAAATATCCTCCACATCATCCACCTCAGGCTTGTGGCCCTCACCAGGGTGCAGAGCCAAGGGCAGGATGGAGGTGCATTTTTCAGACAAGGTTTTCACAGGGTTTGGCTTTGCTGCCTCTGTAAGGGCTGAGCAGCACAACAGCAGATTGCGGAGGGACACAGGGCCCTGTAACTCTATCAGCTTTGATCAATTTTTCAGTCGAGTTGGGAATACACCAGAGAGCGTGTCAGCGTGCTTTATGGAGGGCTGCAAGTGCCTACCATGGCTAATCCATAAAGCTCAAATGGGTTCCTGGAAAACAGACATTTTGTTGTCACCATGAGGAGACTACTAAGCAGAGAAGGAAAAGCACAGAAGAGGAATAGCTGGAATCTGCAGTGCCTGCTGAAGCCTCTGGCAGCACCTGAGATCCAGGGCTGTGGTGTCCCCAGCCAGACAGGGCAGGGACACGGCGCCTGCTGCCATCCCAGTGCTCCTTCAGCCCTGCAACCTCCTCACCCTCTGGCCCAGGAAAAGCAACTGCCCTTCTGTTCGTGCTTAATGAAGTAGAACAAGCTGGTTTTAGCAATTAGTGGAGATGCAACTGAAAACACCAAACAATCCCCAGAGCTTCTGTTCTCCCAACCCTTAAAACACTGATTGCCACGAACTGGCAGCATAAGCTCCACATTTTGAGCATATGGAGTAGGAAAGACATTTATTTTGATAATATTTGAATTGTTCTCCCACTTTTCTGAACTGATTGTTATGATACAAGATTCATTTGCCTTCAGGGTATTTACCAGAGCCTTTTTCTCAGACTTCTGAAGACACCCTGACACCCACTCTCCCTCCCTGCCAAGGACTGAAAGCATTCATGAAATTGCTCTGAAATGAATCAATTTTTGGATTTCTTTCAAAGCATTTTCTGTGTTTTGAAGCCTGCAGTGCATTTTGGGTACCTTAGCATACTCCCAAGGCCGGAATTTTGCTGTTAAATATTTGCTAGAAGAGAGGGGGTTTTTTCACATTTCACCTGACTACAGGAGCTGGGAATTAATACAAGCACCAAATATCCTGACACTTGAGATAAAATAGTAAGAGTGGGTGCTCACTGCAGAAGGCCAAGGTTACTGGAGGCCAGAGCTGACAATTACTGTAGGACTGGAGCCCTCCTCACTCCCATAGAATTTCTGATGCATTGCACGGACTCCTGCAGCCTAAATGTGCTCCCGGGGCACCTCTGTGGAGTGCTGCTGCCCTGGAGAGCAGGGCTGATCCTGCCCACGCCTCTGCCAAACCAATTCTTCTGATTTTATCTTGCTTATTCTTAGGACAACTGTGGATTTCAAAAGAGAAGAAACAAACAAACTACAAAAAAGTTACCCAGAGATTTGACTGAGCCTGAGGAAATCTCCTGGCTTTTTCCCACAGTAGCTCCTCCAAAGTATGGACATTTTCAGAGATTACCAGTTTGCTGAATACCATTTTTCCCCCCTGCGTTCAATCTAAAGTGCCTTTTCTTTCCACAGCCTATAAAAGAAGACTAATCCACAAACTGAAAGGCAAACCCTTTCCTCTTCCTAAGTCTTGGTGCAGAGAATAATATTCAGCAGGAAGCAATTGCACCGTAACTGCTGCCTGAGGCCTGATCCCTACAGGATGAAAGCTCAGCGAGTGATAAGTTTCCAAATGACCTCTGTCAGCTCCTAAAGAGAAAAAGGAAAGACAACAGCAGCCCCTGCGAGTAGGAAAGGCCAGTTCGAGCTCAGCGTGATGGGATCAAACCATAACTGAGAGCAGAAAAGTGTCCTTGCATCCCCATCTAGTGGCTTTTGTAAAATAAATCTGTGGTTGCCTCGGTTTGGACACGCTCTCCTCTGTTACTGCAGTCTGCTCGATGACAGACATGCACATTGCTAAACTCAAAAGCTTCTGGATTTATCTATTTTTGTAAATACTCCTCAGGGTTTGAGAGATGGCAGAACTTAACACCAGTGGAAAAGAAGCCTTGACCCAGCTTTCACAGATGAGGTAAATTAGCTGAAGTTACTCTTTTTAAGAGTGGGACAGGCCAGAAAGGTTCACAGAAGAGCAGTCAAAGCCTGTGAAAAGTGAGCATCACCCACTGGGCTCATGCCCACTCATCCATTGCTTCTCCTCTCTGCTTCCCCACAGAAATGTGACTCATCCTCCCATGTACATTCACAGAGATATTCCAATTTTGTAACGTATTTTTGCCTGGCAGAGTGGTTTTTCCTGGGATGCTTTGGCTGCTCGAAGGGTTCAGATCCCTTCTATTCAGATGCGGTGTGATGGCTGGGCTCAGCCTTGCTGTAAGAGCAGGTAAGTGAAAATAATTTAAATTCTGATCCTTCATTTCCTGTCCCCCTCAATTCATCCTCTTGAATCACAAAAACCTCTCAGGGACCAGTCTCCAGCCTTACTATTTGCACTGCTAACTCTGAGCTAGGGACAAAATCTCTTTTGCTGGCAGTTCCTCATGTTTTGGTACAGCAGGATTTGCAAATGCCCCTGTTTTGGAGCGCTGTTCCTGTTGGATGTGTTTAATCCTGCTGATGTTAGACTCCGAGCACATGCTATGGGCAGCAACACAGGTACAGCCAGAGAAATTTAAATTCTGAGTGTGTTTTCCTGGCTGAAGACATGTGAGTTTTTGAGGGGTAAAAGGCACATTTTACCATATCTGTCTTTGCTCTCAGAGATAATATTTTTTGAATACTGGATAGGTGGTAGAGCAAAGCTGGTCTTCACCTTGAATCAAAGAGCCTTTTCTACAGGCAGCCACACTGGATTTCCCCTCTGCCCTTACCTTGGCTCTGTAATTACAACTACATGAGTAATAACCTCTACTCAAACAGGTTGAAAACGGTCCTTTCAAAAGGTCTGGAAGAGCTGTACCAGGCTCCAGGCTTTGATAAAGAGGCAGGAAAGGTTGTGATAAAAAAAAAAAGGAAAAATGTCTCCAAGACATATATACACTTCAGGTTTTTTGGGAGGTTGAACAGAAACATGTCTGGAGCCCAGCAGCAGTGAGGGCTGCTGCCCCCAGGGAGGGATGGATTCTGCTTCTGCAGTGCCTTTTTTTCAGTATTTATCAGAAATTATGTTCTTTTTCCCATTGGAAAATTGCCTATATACACATATTAAAAAAAAAATACTATTGCTCAAACTCCAAAATCTACTGCTGCCCAGGATTAAAGGATTAAAGAAAAACAGAATTTCTTCCATTAATGAGAAATCCTGTTGTTAACTATCAGGAAAATGGGTGCTACAGAATCGCTGGTTATCCTTCTCTCTACCAGAATTTACTTGATGGAGAATAACATGTTTGCATGAAATATTTCACCTAGGAGAGTACAGAAACTACTGCACTTGAGAAGATTAGTCCAAAAAACTGAAAATGTCTAACTGAAGAAACCATTTTCATTAAAACGGGAAACTGCTACAGAAGACCTTTGCTCACAAGAAAATCAGAGTTACATTACCTGAGCTTTAATCAAACGTTCTGGGTGGATTTGGAAAGGTCTCAAAAAACAAAGTAGTAAACATGGAATCATACACTGGTTTGGGTTGGAAGGGACCTTAAAAACCATTTAGTCCCAAACCTTCTGCCAAAGACACTCTAAAAATGCCAAGGACCTTCCTGACAATCATCAGCCTAAAAGCTGACTGCTATTTAGAAGGTAAATTAATTGAAATTTGATGTCCATACCCAGGCTTTCCTGCCTGGAGATGCACATCCAAGCTTGTGGTGGGCTGATGGAGATGGAGCACTGAGGGGAGCTCGGGGCCATGGGCAATACCGGCCTCAGACAGACCTGCCCTGGGGAAAGTGAATGACCTATTTCTGCAGGCTCAGCCCAAAACTGACCTCCGGAGAGTGTGGGAGGAAAAACAGCCGCTTTGTTCCCCTCTCCCTGCAGCCCAGCTCTGGCTTTAGCCATCCCCTCCCTGACCAAAAAATCAGCTTTTCCAGCCGGTGCGGAAAACAGAGTTCAGAGCGGATTTAGTCACGAGCTGGCCAGAACAGCCCCGAACACGGCTGGCAGAGGGAACATCCTCCCGAGCCAGCCCCGGGCAGCTGCCCACAATGTCCCGTTGTTCCGGGGCCCGGGAACAAAGGCTGCTGTTGCAGGCTAATGCCGGCTCAGGGTGGCATGTGCCTACGTGGGCTCTGCGGCCGGGGGGGCACAGGGACACAGGGACACAGGGACACAGGGAGGGGGAGCAGCGCCCCGGGGATGTACAAGGAGGTTCCCCAGGGTTTGCAGCTCCTGCCTGCTGGACATTTCTCGACAGCTCCGGGGAGGTATGGCTTCGTGCCGGGACCTGCGGGGTGTCCGTGCCTGGCTTTGGCATGCGGGGGTTTGAGGGGTGGCTTAGCCGGGACAAGGCAGAGGTGGCTGGGGGACACCAGGCTGCTGCCTGGGGCTCGGCTGGGACACTCCAGGTGCGTCTACTGTGGGTGTCTGGGGGGTGGCATCTCTGGTGGGACTGCTGAGGGAGTGAATTAACTGATGTAAAATCGCTGCCCAGGTGGTCACACGGCACCAGGAGCCAAAGCAAAGAGGTTCTGGTCTTTCCTCACCTTGAATATTTTGAATATTTGGTTGAAGAGTAGCAATGCAGTTGTTAAGGTGCTGCTGTGGACCTGCCTTGAGGTGGATAACTTAATCTGGAAGCTAAATCTATCTTAAACCAAGGCAGGTCACTTGATGGTGAAGCATGTCCACCTGAGGCCCCTGGTCTCAGAGATCTGTGAGGGGCAGGAAGTTTTCTGGGGATCTCAGCAAGAGGGGAGGCTTTATCTGTCATCTGCTCGATCTGTTCTACCTGTTGTCTTCAGGATCCTAATGCTGCTCTTTCCACCTGCAGACATCACTTGGAAATATAAAGTCTTTAAATCCTTTCTTGTTCACATTCCTGTTATTAGATTTTGGGCAAAAAGAACATCAGTCCTGTGGGTGTGTGTAGGGAAAAAATCCAAAGGCAAGTGCAGGGAGCACCCAGGGTTTTCTGAATTTGGAACGGTGACCACTGCACCTTCTGCTGCATTGTCCTTTCCTGGGGACCTCCAGCCACCTCTGCCCTGGATAGCTGTCCCCAAAAATGTTTCCCCGCTTTCTAATCCCTGCGGTTTAACAAGCAGAGTGGGAGCAGGCCGGGCTCGCTGCCCCCGTCCTGACTGCCCGCTCCCCCCGTTCCTTCCGTGGGGCAGGACACGGGGTGCCAGGCTGCCAGGGGCTGCGGTGATCGTAGAGGTTCTGCCCCTATGCCCCATTTCCCCCTGAGTACAGACGGAAAAATCACTTGCTCAGGTCCCCGGGCAGCCAGCGAGCTCCTCTTCTCCCTGGGGAACGCAGGGATCTCCCAGCGCATCCCCCATCCATCAGGCAGCAGCGCGGCAAGGATGCAGGAAAGCGTTCCCTCCCGCCCAGGGCGGCGAGCAGGAAGGCGAGAACAAAGCTCACAGCACAATAAAAAGCGGACGGAAAGGGCCCCCGGTCTGCCCGGCGCCGGCTCACATCCCTCAGCCGCTGCCACTCGGGCTCCGAAGGTTCGGGAGTCCCGCCGTGTCCCTTTCTGTGCCTGTCCCCGCAGCCACCAGGAGCCCGCTCCGCCCGCCCCGCGCCCGCTCCTGCCCCGCGGGGCTCGGGTTTCCCCCTGTCCCTGCCCCAGTGACGCTGCCTGTCCCCACAGGTCCGCCAGAGCCGCCCGGGGCCGTGCGGGGCCGGACATGCTGACCCAGGGCACGGGCTGAGCCCCAGCCCCCGCCCGGGGCACGGAATTCTGAGCGGGAAGGGACCCGCCAGGATCATCGGCCCCGCGTCCCTGCACAGCATCCCCCCGCCATGGAGCCGGCTCCGGAGGTGAAGAGGTAGGTGGGTTTTGGCAGGGAGTGGGATGGTGTTTCCCCACCTGCCGCCAATGTCGCAGATGGGGCTGTGGGTGGTGGGAGGAGCAGCAGATGTGCCCGATCTCTGGGAAGGATGGGGGCTAAGGGGGAGATCTTTAGCCCCCCCACAGCCTAAGTTTAGGAATAATGAAGTTTATGTGTTATGAATTTATTCTTGCAATTTGTGTTCCTAGAGAAAACTTTTTCAACTTAAAGAGGCTGCATCACCTAAAGTAATAATGTGACTTCCCTGCACCTGCTGTCCATAATGCCCTCAGTTCATGGAGGGAGGAGGTTTAACCTTGCAAGCTCGGTCTTAGCTGGGAGCTGTGGCAGTACCAGCTGCCCATGGGCATCCTGCTCCCTGGCAGGCCCTGCCTTGGTCCTGCTGTTGGGTATTGGGGTGCTGGGGTGGGCAGGACCAGCCCAAAATGTTATGTGCAAATTTTAGGATCTGGTCAGGATTTTAGCCAGATTTTACAGTTTGTTCTTGTTTCACCTTCCCAGCAACAAATGTTAATCCGTCTCAGAATCTAACCCCTGCCTGGGGAGAAATAGCAAAAATGTCAGTGGAAAGATCTTGGCATCGTCTGTGCTGGTGAATGCTTGTGCTGAAGTCTGTCCAGGTCTCCTGGCATGGCTGGAAACACTTGACCTGTCAGAAATGGAGCTTGTGTCCAAAGCTGTTCCTCCCTGCACAGGAAATGCCACGCTACCCTTCGGCATTTTAGTGGGAGATTTACTCTGAAAAACATCTTGCTGGGCTCCCCCAGCTGAGGGGACAGAACAGCCCTCTGTTTTGATGGGCAGAGGTGGAAGAGGTCAGAGGATTGAGTGGAAATTGGAGGGACTGGCCTGCAGCCAAGCTGGAGATTATGGAGGTGGGCTGAGTTCTGGCTCCTTCCCGATGAATTTCTGAGAGGTCTTTCCTGAGGAGGGGTAAGGTCAAGGTGAGAGAAGAGACCTTTGACATACCCCATGGACATGAGTTACACGACTTTGGCACTGAACTCAGATGAAATCAGCTGCCTTTGCAGGACTCTGGAAGTGCCCCAGTGTCTCTGAGACTTCTGGGACATCTCAGTCTTTTCTTGCCTTCATTGACAGAAGCAGTGGATTATTTGCCACTTCCTTGCCACATGGCCAGCACAGCCATTGCATACTTGCATCTCAAAGCCCCATACATGACTCCCTTCTTTATTTCTCCACCTCCTGCCTTGTTTTTTTCTTCACTTGGAATTTTTTCCCTTGGCAGAGGAGACTATTAGCCTGGGGTCTGCTCAGACTATCTCAGACTGCTTATCCTTGAGGCATTTTCTAACAGCAAAGCCTTGGTGTGTCTGAACACATTATATCACATACAACACATGATAGGGATAGCACCCCTAAGACTTGCTGTGCATCTGGATACTGAAATGTGGTTACACAGGAGGTGACTCTTCCCTTTGCACAGACAGCCTCACCCCAAGCCTGTCTTTGCAGAAGTGAGGTCCTTGCTCTGGTTTAAATTCATCCCTTCCTTTTGCCAGTGGCACCTCACCCCTGTTTAATGCATGAGGCATGTTGTCAAAGGAAAATTAAGAAAGGAAAATATCAGTCTGGTGTCTTCAGCTGCATTGACTGGTTGATGGTTCCACAGGGGTATGAAAATTTCCACAACACATCTCAGACAAACACTGGAGCAGTGGCCAGTTGTAGATGCCCTGTCCCTGGAAGTGTCCAAGGCCAGCTTGGACAGGGCTTGGAGCAACCTGGGGTAGTGGAAGGTGTCCCTGCCCATGGCAGGGGCTGGAATGAGATGAGTTTTGAGGTCCCTTCCAATCCAAACTCTTCTATTGACTTTAGGATTCAAGGATTCTATGACTATGATCAGCTACAAAGAAGTTTTGGCTTTCTCTAGTAAAAAAGTACAAAATAAATTATGGATTATCAGGAGAGGAAAGTTTGTCCTGGAGCACCTTCCCTTTGTTCTGCATTTTCAGTGCAGCTTCAAAAAAGCATACAGGTTTTTCAAATAACTGAAGTGCTATACTTTCCTTACAGGAATAGTTTCCCCAGCATGAACTTTGAAGCAGAGATTCTGACAACTCCACATGATAATTCAGGTATTTGGGAGAAAAAAAGGAAAAAAAGAGATTAAAGTAAAATGCCCACTCAGATTGCTATCACTACAAACATGTTTTCATTCTTTGGGAGTTGGAGAATGTTGGGAAAAAAAAAAAAAAAGAAAACGACAAAGCAGCAGGATGGTAAACTGACTGCAATTCAGGTGACTCAAGGTTTAGGTTAGGGTGAAGTTCAAAGGATAGAACATTGTTGGGTTCATGTGTTGAGGATACATATGTTGAAGATACACATTGACGCCTTTACCTGCAATAGGGGTGCACCAGGAATACAGCTGCCAAGGACATGTGGTTTTGGAAACAGCAGAGACATTCAGTTTGAAATGGTAGTGTCCTGGATGAGACATAGATGTTTCTCTTTTTATTGGTGACGAAAAGCAGGTGGTTAAAATGCAACTCCTTGAAAGGCAAAAATGAGGATGAAGATGTTCTGCAGAGTCCTGTCCCTCATTCTCATTTCATTTAAGAGGATTTTTTTCCCCACTGAATGATGCCTTTTCATTGAGCATTGATCTCGCAGGTGGAGGCTGCAGTATGCATGCCTTCCTACTGCAGCCCATTGTCTGACACACACCCAGCACTGCAGAGCATCTTCTCTTGAGCTCAAGTCTTAGTCCAGCCACTGCTCCTCAGCCCTGGGCAGCTGGCCAGAGCCTGTGCCCTGACAACAGCTCTGTCTTTAGGATGGGACAGCAGGAAAGGGAGACTTTGCAGTAATTGCTTGGAACCCCTTGGGTATTCCTGGGTTTTGGCTCAGAGGGAGAGATCTGGGTGTCAGTCACCCGCATTTGAACATGAACCCCTTCAGGTGAAATGCTGTGCCATCAGTTGCCCTCCTGGCCATGAGCTGCAGGTCCCAGCAGGGAATTCACCTCCCTGGCAGCCCGTTTCACAAATGAGATGCACAGGGCTGGATATTTTTGCTTCAGCTGCAGGTGGCAATGTTTGTGTTGCATCACCCCTCCTGGGCAGGGTGCCAAGAGCTGCCCATCTCAGTCACACTGTCCAGCACGGGCACGAGTGATGGCCCACAGCTTTGGACCCACTGGGTGACTCCCTTCACCTTTTGTTTAGTCTTCCAGAAAACCCCTCCAGTTCCATCCCTTCTTGCAAACAGTGTCCCACATCTGGCTAAATATTTTGGAGACATTTTCCTCAGGCTGTCCTGTAATGATGGGTCACTTTGCAAACATGCTGATGTTGAGGGGTACCCAAGAATAATTTTTGAACCCTGAGTGTGAACAACAAAGTGCATCCTCTGCATCGTTTTCCCAGACTTTTGGCTCCTGTTGGGTTAGGTTGGGTTTCTCCCATGAGGTAAGTGCTTTGACCCTTCAAATCCCTCAAAGCCTCTAACATGCAATCCATATTTGTTTCCCAAGAGCTCTACATGATCCCTTCCATGAGAAGCCTCACGGCTGAGGAGTATGTGGAGGCCTTTAAGACATTCTTGGATCACTCAACAGAGCACCAGTGCATGGATGAGTTCAACAAGGAACAAATGCCCAACATCGTGGCTGGGTAAGGAGCACTTCCCCCAAGGTGGGAAAGCCATCTCTTATCCTAGGAGTCAGCAACAACATTTAAGGATTTTGGGGGGCAGGAATGAACTTTAAATGCTTTTCAGTTTTAAGTCCCCTAATAGTGGCTTTTAGGATATTCTGTTTAAGCACTCCAGAGTACATGCTGTTTCAAATAATACACTGCACTGCCTCTCAGCTTATGGTAGGGAAAGACTCAAGACCTCATTCTCATGTCTGTCTCTTTTCATTAGCTGATTTTCCAAGGATTAAAGTTGGGAAGTTGTGGGTTTTTGGTTTTTTGGGGGTTTTTTTGGGTTTTTTTGGTGGGTTTTTTCTTGTGTTTTTTTTGTTGTTTTTTTTTTTTTTTTTTTCCCCTGAAAGGAAGTTCTCTTGTGCTCTCTCCCTGCTTTTGGGACTTCATCACATCCATCTAAACAGAAACACATCTCTAATTCTCTCCTAGTCGCTAATTCGTGGTTTTCCCAATCCCCTAAGACCTCCTTATTTCTATCCTAAGTCGATTTGCTTTGCTTAAGTACCAAATGATAAAGTTTTGTAAAGTATTGATGTAATATCTTAAGGCTGGATAACTGCAGACAGCTTCAGAACAGCCAAGATCCAAAGCACAAGAAAGTCCTTTCAAGTCTGGGTAATTTTTGGATGTTACAGGAACTGTATTTTTCTCCATTGAGAAAAAAAGGTTTAGGCAGGCAAATTCTTATTCTACAGATCATATATACATATATACATAAGCAATAAAATAATAATCATTAAAGATTACATTAAGAAATTTTAATTGTGAATTTAAATAATGGAAAACATTGTGGCTTTCTATTGAGGTCTTGACCCTCATTAGGGCTAAGGCTTCTGGACTTCCTCACACCCTTCAGGACTTGCTACTCATCCCACTCCTGCGGAATCATCACTGTGGTGCCTCCTGAGTGTGTTTGGGAAACTCAATCCCTCAGCACAGTCTGTTCCTGAGAGCAGAGTAAGGCCATAAATCATGCCAGAGCATGGCTGTGATTAAATATTCTGCTGGGAAGCACGTGACTGGAGTCTTTGAATAAGCAATTTTTAAAAGGTAAAAAAGTACTGAAGATTCAGACCCTCCTCCCAATTTCAATGCAAGGTTTACGTTGATAAGAGATGACTTCCAGTGGATAGCCTAATGGTTTTGCTTTTTCTGGATATTTATATCCAATATTCCCTCCTGAGGGTGCTGAGGTTTTCCCCAGCTCACCTTGTCCCTGCTTCCCCAGCAGTGCCATCCCAGTCAGGTACAGCCCCGTTGCCCTGGGGTTCCCAGAGGCTTTTTTGCCCAGTGCCAGCCTGAAGAAATCTCCTGGGCAAAGGGTGAGAAACTCTACACTGTGGTGCCTACTGTACTTTGAAATATGAGCTGGCTGGTCTGGGCAGGCTCCTGCCATGCTGGTTATGACCAGGCTCAAAAGGGATGATCAAATTTCTGTCCCAATTCATGTGCAGAACATGAAAATTTCCAGGCTGATGTGTCATCCAAGCTATAAGAATGAAAACATGAAGTTGTGTGATACAGTGTGGTTAAGTAATGTGAATTTATCCTTCCAGTCTCGGCCCTGGAAAATCGACCATCAGCGTTCTGGGAGTTGGGAGTGGCACAGGTGAGTGTGGGGATGGGGCACGGGGGAGCAGGAGGAGATACTGAAAATTTGAGCAATGAGGATTACTCAGACATTAATGACAGCATTTCCCATTGAAGCACAGAAGGGCAGAAGGAAGAGTGGAGTTGGGAGAAGAGGAGTGCTCCTTCCCTTCCTTCCATCTCCCTTCTGAAACACTGCTGCTTGGGTCTTTCTGGACACTGAGAATTGTGTGATTTTAGCTTAGTTTCTGCCTCTTGGTGACTCTCACCTGACTTTATTTGCCTCAAAGCCAGGACTCCTCCTTCTGGTTAGGTACAAGAGCATCTTCAAACCTTGTTGGAGAGAATTAAAAACATTGGAGAGGTTTTTTCCACCCAAAATCCTCCCTTAGACGATCCCCCCTAAAAGGATGTCTCCTTTTGCTTTGCTTTTAGGGATCTCAGAGGCCAAGGCTGGGCAATGCCCTGCTCTCAGTAGTGCAAAACCTCCTGGCCACAACCATTAGCATGCATCAGCTTTTTCAAGACATATTTATTTGTTACTGCTGTGTTTTTACCCAGTGATAAGTAGGGTTTATCTGCAAATAATATTTTTCCCCAGGGGGAAACCTATCCTTTGGAAAAATAGCTTTAAAGTTCTTCTAAATGCATTTGTGTTTAAAAAAAGCCAAAACAACAAAACAAAAAAAAACCCGGTGAAACAGCCAACTTTGCTCCTAGGGAAACTGGGAGAAAATAAAGAGTAGAGAAAAGAAGCTGTGGTTTGATTTGTCAGAGTTTACTTCTGCTTTGAAAAGTATTTTCAGCTGAATTTTAAGTGCTAATACTTTCAAATTAAAGCATTTTTCTCACTTTTTTTTTGTTTTGTTTTCCTGAGTAAGAGAAAATTAGCATTTGATTGTTTTCCCCAACTGGGAATATGTTGGAGCATATGAGAAACCAAGCAGGAAGAAATGATTCAGTTCTCAATTACCCTCTATTTTCATTAAGTAATATAAAACAGAAATTCTGACTCCACAAAAACGCAAGGGGGAAATGAACTATTAGCATCGTCCTTAATTTTCCTTATGTCCTCTTCAGAGGAGGTTTAAATGGAAAAATAAACCCTTTAAAATTTCCTGAGTTTCCTGGGTGAGTGCCCCTCACAGACGCCAGGACAGGGGTCCAGACCTACACCCCCCACGGCTGGAAGAGCTGAGCTGCTGGGGCTGGGCAGGGAGTGAGCTGGGATGGCACTGAATAAAAGGTTATATCTGATCCCTGACCTTTTCAGAGGTGGACTCTGGTTTCACAGAGCCCCCAGAATTAGTTTAGTTGATGAAAATATTAATGGGGATTAGTGGCTGACTCCACATCCTGAAAGCCTCTGTTGTGGTCCAAATCACGTTTTCTCACTCACCCCCCATTTTCTCATGGCTGGTTTAGCCCTGAGCTGGAACTTTCCAGTTGCAGAGAGGTTCCAGTCCTGTCCCAGCCTTGCTGTGGTCAGTGCTGAAGGGTTGTTGCTGGCAGGGCAAGTTGCAGCAGAGAAGTTCCTGCCCTGGAGTGCTTTATTTTACTGCTTGTTTATACAGACATCCTGGCTGAAGATGTTATCACCTGCTCTTGCAAACACTGCATTAAGGAATTTTACAGAGCTGGAGTGAAAAGACCCCAAACCTAAGCAGCTTTTAAGAAATCCACCTGCTGTTGATAGACCCATTTGCCTCCATCAGTGGCTCCAGGGCATGGGGCAGTGATGCTCTGCCTCTGGCCCTGCCCCAAGCCTGCAGGCAGCTCTGAGAGCTGGTGCTCCCCAAACCAGGCACTTACAAGCTGGCATCTAGGACTGTCACAAATGATTCAGCTGCTGCTCTTGGGATCTTCCTTCCTGTCAGCAATATTGGTCCCTGCACCCACCTTCAATGGATGCAGCCACAGCCTCTTCCCTTGAGCCTTTGGCTGGCCCTGCCCCACCTCCACTGCATTTCTCACGGGCCTGGGGTGTTTTCTCTCTAATTTCAAAACACTCGTCCTTCCTCAGATGTCCCTGTAGTGCTGGCATGGCTGATATTTCCCTCCTTGAATTCTACGTGCTGCAGCACCTGCCAAAGATGACGGCTCTTCCCGTGGCTGGTGCATCAGCTGAGAGAGCAGGGAGGATGCAGGATCTCCTATCAAGGCCTCTCTGTGTGACATTTGCCAGGCCAGGACTATTTTTAGGCCCCACCATCAGCTACAGGCAGGATTCTTGCAGAGGTCCCATCAAGGTGGTCGCATCTGCTGTTTATTTACACAGTTTCAAGTGAACCAGGGGGACTCATACGCTTGGCATATCATACATGGCATTCCTGGGAAATAAGCAGCATGACCTGTATCACCTCAGAAGAGGCTGGAAATTTCCTAGAACAGGAGGACAGACTGCTGCTTGCTCCTCCAGAGCTTACACAGCCCCACAGGAGCACCAACAGCTAAATCTGCAGGGCACTTTCACACAAATATAGGAGTCTCTACCTGTGTTTCCAAGATAACCATCAGTTATTTGATGCCCTGGGCTGAGACCATGTGGACAATCCCCAAAGAGGGAGGATCCAGGATACTGCATGCCAGGGGGTCTTTTCTCTTGTGATGCAGTTTCCCAGGTCTTGGGGCTGTCACAGCCAGCTGTGTCCCTGTGACAGCCCCAAAGCCACCCCACACATGCTGAGGTTTCACAGCTGTGTCAGCCACCTCCCTGCACCCAGTAAAACTTTGTGGGCTTGTTGAAAACTAACGTTTCACGGTTATTTTTGTAAACAGTGAGCTGTGATTGTTGACCTGTCTGTCCCACCAGCCAGGGTATTGCCATTAGCAGGTTTCTGTGCTGCTGCTTGTCTCTGCCTTGTCCTCAGGCTCCTCCGTGCCTCTGTATTGGCTTGAGCAGTACAATACCATGGTAAGAGCATCACCAGGTTATGCCACTGCAGGAGCCACAAAGCAGAACCTGCCTCACTTCTGCTGGGGGATTCCCTGGCAGGAGTGGTGGCACTGGCACCCTTCCATCGCATTTACCTGCTTTCTAAAGTAGTGAATTTGTGTTTATTGAATAGGTGAGCAGGATTTGAAAATGATCAGGATACTGCAGGCTGTGCACCCAGGGGTCTCTATTGACAATGAGATTGTGGAGCCCAACCCACAGCACGTGGCAGCTTACAAAGGTAAGGCTACACCTGCTGCCTGGGTTAGAGCAAGGACCATCCATTTGAATGATGACTTTTTCTGCTATTTTATGAAACTCATGGTTTTCTTCTACTTTTTGAAACAGAGCTGGTGAATCAAGCTCCAGACCTGCAGAATGTTTCTTTCATTTGGCACCAGCTCACTTCCTTGGAATATGAACAACAGGTGAAGGAGAAAGGCACACATAAGAAATTTGACTTCATCCATATGATCCAGGTAATGGACATTAACACAGGACTATTGGATTTAATTACCCACTTCAGTTCTGCTGTACGCTTGATTTTAGGACCAGAGCTGAGCACAGCTCTCCCACAGCAATTCTGCAGAAGCTCTACAAACACCAAAGCTGGCAATGCTCAGTGCTGTGAGGTGTCCCTAAATGGGCATGTGGAATCAGGAAAGGCTGGGAAGCATCTGGAACAGAATTTAAAACACCTCTAAAGAAAGGGTTTAAGCCTTTGGGGGGTCATTGCACTGCGGAGGAGGAATAATGGCCGTGTGTCACTGTCTGCTCTAGATGCTGTATCGTGTGGAGGATATTCCCAATACTATCAAGTTTTTCCACAGCTGCCTCGACCATCACGGTAAACTCCTGATCATCATTTTATCAGGTAAGGGAGCCTTTGTTGTTTTTTTTTTTTTTTTGCTCCATTGCTGGAGTTTTGAAGAGCTTTGAAGTTTGAGAGCCACAAATATTTATCTGGGGATGTCAGTGGTGTTTATTCTGCAGTAAATAACTAAAAAAAAAAAGCTGGATTTCATATGGAGAATGCAATCTTGGGCTTAGCCTTGGGCCCCAGTGTCTGATGGGGCCACTTAGGCACAGCCTTTGTGCTCTTGCTTCCCTGCTTATGGAATCCATGTAGCAGACAGAAGTGTGTATCTCCATGAATGAGGGTCAATCCTTCCTCTTGGTGAAATCAGCACTGTAAAAACACAACCTCAACTCTGGGTGGACTCATCCTTAGAGCTCTTATCTTTGTACAGCAATGACACAGACCCCAGAAGGACAAGAGATGCTGCCAAGAGCTGCAGGCTTTATGGCAGGACAGGAAAAAAGAGGCACAACACGATGGCCCTTCTTGAAAGAATAGTGTTTCATCCCTTGTGCCATTCATGAATCCCCAGCTCAGAGTGTGGTGGATAAGGCACAAATTCCCATGTTCCCCATTTAAACTGCCTCTCACATTGCCTGTCGGCTGTTTCTCTTGCTGTTTGGGGCTGCTATTTGAGGTATGTATTGTCCACTGAGCACTCATAAATGAGGTTTGATATGTGAAAACATCTGGACTGTTTTGGCCAAGGCATAGTTAGGAGGCAGCACGGATGTTCAGGCTCAGCACATTGGTCCCTCTGACTTATAAAAATATGGATATTGATATTGGATATTGATCTAATATCAATACCCAACTGTGATGGACAAAAAACTCTCTAACAGTTTAGAGTTAGAAAGTATGTGTTCAGTGCAATGCCAGGCAGGTGCATGGGATCACTCTCTAATAGGCCCTGCAAGATTACAAGTGTATACAGAGTCTATTTATTTACAAAAGTGTTGAATACCCAAAATGCAAATACATATTCATAACCCTGACACTTCCCATTCTCTGCATTGTATGGCAATTAGCTAAAAGCTATTAAGCGTGCATAGTTTGTTCCTTGAAATGGGTCGGTGGTCTCTTTTATGGGGAGGGGTCATAAAAGGAGGAAGGAAAATGAGTCTTGTTCTAAACTTTCAATCTTTTCAATGGATAACAAGACAAGCTATGGCTGGAACTCCAGCTTCCTGGCTTTGTGACTGTTCAGTGAGTTTCTGGATGTTAGGAAATTTACCATTGTCTTTGTTCCTTCAGATCTACTTTATCAGTTTCTCTGTTTCTCATTATAAACACAGCCAAACAAACATAAGAACGACAAGCAATTAGTTATTTAGATCCGGGATAACTATGCCAGATCCGGTTTCTTTCAACTATTAGCTGCTATTTATTTTTAGCAGAGCAATTAATTCAAGCAAAGCCTGTCTTCAACTACAATCTTAACTTTGCTAAAACCCTTAATTCTTTAAAATTAGTGTCTCACCTCTGTGTGTACCCTTCCTTCTGGGCAAATTCAGTGCTGGAGACATCTCCTCGGAGTTTCCTTTACCCAGGACAGTTTTGGAGGGAGGGCTGAGGGGAACCAGGGTTTCATGAGGCGCAGATATTTCTAAACAGACTCGTGTAAGGGGAAGCTCTGCCCCTGTCGAGGGCTGGCCCGGCAGAGAAGGAGCTTTCCCGGCTCTTTTCACAGTAGATTAGCCGGTGTTTGACTGCCTTGGCTTTGCCAAAGTAACCTTCCCCGGTGTCCCGGCAGACAGCAGCGGCTGGGCCAGCCTGTGGAAGAATTACAGGGACTGCCTGCCCGCCACCGACAGCGGCCACTACATCACCTGCGGCGGCATCACGGAGGTGCTGCGGCGGCTCGGGGTGGAGCACCGCGTGTACGAGTTCCCGTCGGGCTGGGACATCACCGAGTGCTTCGTCGAGGGGGACGCTGTGGGCGGCCGCATGATGGATTTCCTGACGGGGACAAAAAACTTCCTGGGCACGGCCCCGCCGGCGCTGCGGCGGCGGCTGCAGGAGGCTCTGTGCCAGCCCGAGTGCAGCAGCACCAGGGACGGCAGGATCATCTTCAGCAACAACCTCAGCATGATCGTCGTGGAGTCCTAGAGCCCGCAGCCTGCCCGGACTCGTTTTTTAACGCCGTGCTTTCACTGGGACCTCCACTTTTCTGTGTAGCCAGCGTGTTTACACACCCACAGACGAGTCTGCAGCACCTTGGCAGCTGCGAGGAGGTGGCAGCCCCTGTGCTGGCCGTGTACAGACCCACTGCTTCCATGTGTGCCAGGACAAAACCAGCAAGATGTCCCTGCTGCTTTGCACCCAGGTAATGTCACTGCACCCAGGCCTGAGCTGTAAGTTGCTCTGCTACTGCTCTAGGCTATTTCACGTGGTTTTATCAGCGTAGGCATTTACTGCCCCAAGTCTCTCAGCGTCTCACAATATAGACATGTCTTAAAAATTTATCAGCCTTTTTGTTTGGAGAATCTTTTGGAGCCCAGGATGATACTTGCCCTGTGCTCTTTCAGGCAGACATTAATTTTGTTACTTTCTTACTACTGTTTGTCTCCATATAAAATAAAAGCAATCTTAAAACAACAAAAAAAAGGTCACATCTGGTTCTGCACATGTGAGGTTATAGAAGATGAAGAGCAAAGAGGTCATTGAGTCAAAACCAAAAAATATGCAAAGTACCATTTTATGGAAGCATTAATGGTTTCTTGTAAGTGAGAAAGATGGGCCTGAGGATGTGGAAGAGCTGGCAGAGAGCTGCAGCTTGTCCTTGTGCTGCAGCCCTGGGAGGCAGCTTGGCTCTCTTGGAGCAGCATCACTGCAGCACAGCAAAACAGCACCAACGGCACTAAAATGTGGTTAAAACCTTAATATAGGTAAGTTAAGACTATTTCTCCAGGGCCCTGAGTTGTTCAGAGGGCTGAAGGAGGGGCTGCCAGGGCAGCCAGCTCTAAAGGGAGATGCCACACAGGATGAGGTTTGGTTCTGCTTTCGGCACCGTGGTGCTGTGCAGACCTTGGGCTGAGCACATGGGGAAAGCTGCCTGCAGTGTCAGCAGCCTCCGAGGGGGGAAAACAGCAGCTCAGGTGGGAAACACCTGCAGGCACAGAAGTCACCTCTATGTCTGATTTGTCCATGCTTAAGCTGGGTAGGACACACCTGTGTGCACCTGGAGGGGCTCAGGGTGATGTGTGGTATGGATCAAACGGCTTCTTCCAGCACCATGAACACATGGGTCGTCACACTGGGTTGCAAGACATTCCATGTCATTGTCACCCAGAGTCCTGCTGATCCTTCTAAAACATCCCACCCCACCCACCTGAATGCAGTTACTGCCAGGGGCAGCATCACCCTGAAAAGGTAATGAGCCTATGGAGTCACTGTGTCTCCACTCTGTCCTTTGGGGTTTTTGGGTACTTTTTTAGGTTTGGGTTTTATCATATCTTTCTGAAATGCAGCCATTTTTGTAACAGGAAAAATGAGCACAACAATGGGAAAACAGTAGCACAGTATCAAGTCCCTGGCAGGACTGAGACACCCTGGCCTGCAAGTACTACTGTTGTCAGTTCCAGAAACATCAGTCAATACTGGACAAGCTCCTGCAGAGTACCCCACACCTGTGCACAAGCTTTTCCCTTTGATTCATCCCATTGTTGATTCCATAGGCATCTCCTTTGCTGGTGCTGGCTCCCAGCACTGGGCAGGGAGTGAACAGCTGGGCTGTTGGACAGGCTCTCAGCACTGCTCCCATCAGTGTTCTTCCACTATGAATTCCCATGGTTTATTTCCAATCAGCAGTGATCTCTCTGTCTCTACCTGGTAGATTAAGAGGAAAAACAAAAGGTACCACAAACCAGGCTCGCTTCTCAACTTCGAAGAAGAATCTCCCTGTTAGTCTTTGCAGAAATTTGGCACAATACTGGGTTTGCCCAGATCTTCCCCAGCCCAAGAGGTTTTCCAGCCCTCTTTGGAGTTTCCTGTGCAGACAGACACATTTCCAGTAAGCACATACTCAGCAAGACCCTTCTGTGAGCACAAAATTTACCCACACCATTGTAAATCAATGCACAAAGGCTCAAAAAAAGGGAGCACTTCAAAGCAGACTGTTCAGTGACAGGCTGAGGAGATTAAACAGGGCACCCCATTAAAAACACGGCTGATCAATGCCTTGTGTGATTTTTCCTTTGATTCTTCAAAAGCAAGTAGTTTATCAACAACTCTGCTTGTACACATGGAATAAATAGCATCCTAAGTGTCCCATCTGTTGATACATTTATTCTTTGGTGAACATGCTGTTTAATAACTATTTGTTTTGCTTTCTAAAAGACGCTCTCCTCCCATGCAGAATTTCAGCCTGTGCTTCCCCAGCACCAGAGTGTGGCCACGAGAGGGCTGCAGCAGCCAGCAGAATAAATCCACCTCCCAAAACACTGGAAATGCTGAGCTGAAGCAGCAGAACCAAAGTCAGGCAGACAAATGTGTTCAGCTTCCTTTGCTGGCTCATTGCATCCAGATCCCAGCAGTTGGGGACCACACTGTTTTCTGCTGCAGTCATGGGCTCTGACTCCAATTCTGGGCTTTGGTTTTTAAAACAGTCACAACGGCACAGCACAGCTGCCACAGGGGATGCACAAAATCTGCCTTTGGGTTGGTTTTGTTTCCTCTCACTCAGCTCGGCTGCCACTGGAGCTCAGGTCTGTGGACAGGGACCCAGGAGTGACAGCTCCCAGGGAGGGAAACACCAGGAAGGGACCCAGGAGTGAAAGATCCCGGGGAGGGAAACACCAGGAAGGGGATGGCAGGAGTGAGAAGCTGCTCCAGCCTTAGCTTTGAGCCCAATCAACCCTGCTGAACTCAGTGCAGGAGGAGTCCTACTCCACTGTGAGTTTCATGGCAGTTCCCAGTTAGTTAGGAGCCAGTCCATGTCTCCCAGAGGGAACTGTGATGCTCCATCAGCACGAGTTTGTTCCAGTCCACAGAGAATGCTTTTGTGGATAGCCATGCAGTAAGCTGCCCTGTGTTCTCTGCAGTAGAATCAATGCCTGCAAAGCCCAAACTGTACAGTTCCACATAGAGCAGTTGCAGATTTTTCCCTTACTTCCAGTTTATAATATGCCCGTTGCAGTGCATAGCTCTGATTGTGTTACAGTCCCCTAAGAAGGAGCTGCAGGGAACAACCCTTTGCAATGCCAAGGAGGGATAATTTTAGTTTTACTGGGCCTCTACACAGTCTTGGGGGCTGAGTGGTTTGCCTTTGAAGTGCTAAGGCTTCCCTACTCATGAAAATCATCAGGGTAGTGAAGGTAGCATAGGAACTGCAAAATCTAGTAGCTGATTTCTGAATAATCTCATTAAAAAATGAGCTTAGTAAAATACTGGAGCATATACTGAAAAGATTATGCTTAATCTAAATGGGAGGGGTAAAATAAAGAGGCTGAATATTTTTCCCTCCCCATTTCCCCCTGGAAATCTGTTCAGGCTTATATCAAGCATGCAGGATTGTGCTCACCTTTGTAGGCCTTTGTAGGAATAATAACCTCCTGGACATGACTCTAGAAAGGTGTTTATCATCCTGCTTTTTAAACTGATTTTTTTTTTCAAGTTCATATCCTCCAGACTGAGGGCAAACATCTAATCCAAGTCTAAAAAATACCTTTATTATTGAGCATTGCTCCTTTTAGTCACTCCCCTCCCTTACTGAAGTATCAATAGAAACTTAAATCTTGCTAAATGGTGAAAGTCCTCTTAGGCAGAGAATGTGTTGTTCATCCCCCATTCTCCTTTAATTCCTTGTTAACAACAAATAAAGAAAGAAAGAAACAAATCCCTCCAAGATAAATGTTTGGAGTAGAAGCTCCAGCTGGAAAGATCTCGTGCCTGAGGAGGGTGTGTGGAACATGTGAGATGGCAAGATCCCAGTGGGGCTTTTCTTCTCATCTCTGAGAAGGAACAGGGAAGAGCAGAACAGGAGTTTCATTTCCACTCCCCACTTCTGATGACATGTTCGATTAGACCTGCCAGCAAATTGCCAGAGGAAGCATATGTTTTGTCATACATTGTAATGATGGCACCTCTGGTGAATTTATAAATGTGATAAGGAAATTTTCAGAGCGGTCTCTAAGTCCCTATTGCTTTGTTAACTTTTTTTTAGCATCCTATTAATCACCCTGTATGTATCTGTCAACAGCTGATATTATGGATTAAGGAAGATTACAGCTCATTGCTCCAGTGGCTGTTTTCTTTAGAATTTAACTCCATGGGCACTTTGCCATTCGCCTCCCTCTGACAGAACCAGCCCCTTGCTTTTGCAAACACTTTGCAGTGCTTCCCTCACTAAGAGCGGGTTTATTTTAAAAAGTATCAAAAATGCTCATCCAGAAGAGAAATAATTTTATTATTTCTGGAAGAAGGACTAATACACTTTCAGTGCTGAACAAAGAGTCCACAAGATCCTGATTTACGGAGATTTCCATGTAGATAAATGCTGACTTTGTTTTGTCATGCTTGTGCAGATCATGTCACTTGTTATTTGGAGAAAGACGTTATTTGAGGAAATTCAGAAAAAAAGTTTGACAGTTTAAATAAATTTAACTCATAAACTCTCTCCATTGTTTATTATCAACTATAGGTCATTCTCCAGTTCTATGTATTAATTATCCACTCTGGGATACAAAGAAATCCTTGTGACTCCTATGATGCAACACAAGGCAGAATTAACACCGGAGAATCAAAAAACTCACCCATGAACAAACTTAAGACTAAAAATTATTCACTCAAACTTACCCCCTTGTGCCAGGATTTGTTTTTATACATAAAAACAATAATGTCCAAAATACCAGTTTTGATCTAGACATTCCTCCTGAGCTTGTTTAATTCTTACAGCTTGTCTCCAAGGCCTTACCATTCCTTGCTCTCTTCTCTAGCAGAGCATCTCCCCACCACAGCCTCATCCCACAGCAGCCAAATTAAAGAAAACTTTCCTCCTGTGCTCAGAAGATGCAGGGTCATGGTCAGCCTCGCTCCTGGCTCACTTGCAATTCCTGCCGAATGTTAATGCAAATTTCTTGCTCCAGGGCCTCAGGTGACACAAAACTCCTCCGGGTGTTTTACTGGGAGCTTCTCACCCCCATTACAAATGTCTTAAAACAACAAGCTCTGCCAGAGCCTGCCTTCTCTGCACCTTGTGTAAATTATCCCTGGGCCACTGCTTAATGTTTATTATTTCTGATGCTTTGAAATTTTAAACTGAAGGCATTAATACAACCTATAGTACAAGGCCAGGTAAAGGGGTTAATTGGAGAGGAAATTCTTGCTTTGCTGTATAGGAGAGCTGTATTTTACTCCCCCTAACACCCAGCAAATACAGTCCCCAAATTCATTCTTGTTTTGGTGGGAATTTAAATAAATCTTCCAGTTCCATCTCTTGGTCACAAATTGCTTCTGAACATAATTAGCCTTTCTACTGGCACGGGAGCCTTGTTTATTTTTGTGTCAGTCCCTGGACAGTGTAGGAATTTATAAAATTTCACTTAGGCTTAGGCAAAAACTCCTCCTTGACCAGAATCCTGTACTTTCAAGGGAAGAAAGGAAGGAATATAGAAAATAGTCAATATTCTCTATTTTTCTTATACTTCCCCCACCCTCCCCTGCCTTTTGGAAACCTGTCGGTCATAGATCTCCTGTGCTGAAGGCTGAATCTGGGCACTCATCCCTCCTCCTTGCCTTTCCTCATTCATTTCCCTAATTTCTTTCCAGGTGTTTTGCAAAAATAGCCAACAAATAAATCCATTTCAATACCTCTGCACAGTCACTTTTTATCTTGGTGAAAGATATCTCCTTTTTTATATATAATTTCCTCTAGTGTGAGGATCATCTGGCCAACTTTCATAAACACCCCGATTCATAAACACCTTCTGATTCCAAAATCAGGCTAGAAATTATTTCAGAGATAACCTGCTGTTCAAAAATCTCTCATTTGGCTATTGAACCGAGAAATATTTAAGTCTGAGAATGCAAAGGAAATTTCATGTTTGTAATTAAGGGCCTCCTCTGTTCTCAGGGTATCTGTATTTGCGCTGGGCCCTGCCATGGGCTTTCCCAGGCTGGCCATGATCACTTCATCTTACTTGGAACCAATTTTCCATCTTTAAACCCTTCCTTTCCTTGCAGGCAGGTCGTGAGGCTGGATCCATTACTGCAAGCGAGAGGTTTATTACTGAGGTGATAAGTGTCATGCCAATACAATAGTAATAATAAATAACTTCTCTAAAAGTGTAAAAGGGCCTGACATTATTAATTGCATTTCAAGCTCTTGCAGTGTGTGTGGATCGGGACTGAATGCAGAGCAGACCAAAGGTTTTTTTTCTTGCTTGCGTTTTTGCTCTTTGGAAAGAAATGTGTTTTGTCCAGCTGAAATGTCCTCGGTGCACTGAGCCTGCAACAAACCTCCTCTCACCTGTGCAAGCCTCATCACTCCCCTCAGGGCTCAGATGTCCCTGCTGGGATGCAGAGATGGAGGGACACCCCTCTGACAGGCAGGGGATGTCTTTCTTTTCTTTTTCTCCCCTTCAAGAGCAAATGCAAGTGCTCTAAATCGTCTCAGTCCTAAGCAGAGATGGTGTCAGACAACTCCAACAGGAGGCAATCCTTTTAGATGCTTATAAAAGATGTGTTTTCCTGCACGTCTCCTGCAGGCTGTCATTCGCTGATCAATGTGCTGAGGGCTCACAATGCCCCCAAAGCGACTAAAGCTCTTGGTTAAAGGCAGAAATTGGTGCCAGGTGCTGCAGGGCTCTGGCACAAAGCATTGCACGAGGCTGCCTTGTACATCTGAGTTGAGATGCTCACAGATAAGTTCACTGAGCAAAAGCAGGTCACATCAGCAGATTTAATGCCTCCTTTGAACCTCCTGCACCTCATTTTCTGTCCTCTGCTGTAACATTTATCTTCTTTTGATCATTTAGTAACGGGCAGTTGTTTCATTACAATGGAAATAAAAATAGTTGACACAAAAGGGTGGAGTTTTGGCTATTCAGAGTGACAGTGAAAAGTTGCACTCCTGAGTTGGCTTGAATAGAGCGAACATTATTAAGTGGTGACATGAAAAAGACTTCTCAAAGGAGGTAATGCCTTCATCCAATTAATCCTTCCTAATGAACTTACCCTTCGGAGGTGGGCAGAACAGTTTCAGCATGAAGTTTGCGTCCTGTGATCATTTGTGCCAATAAAAGTCCTGCAAGGAAACTGATGAAAACTGATGTGAATGTGCCTGAAGTGAATTTATTTTGATATTTGACTTGTCAGGAAAAGGAAAAAAAAAAAGTGGTTTGTACTTTTCAACCTGATCTGCCATTGTGCTCTCTCCTGATGATCCCATTCTTTAATAACTCCTCAAATGATAATAAGGCTCCTGGGCATCCACTTCCCTTTGACTTTGCAGCTGAGAAAATTCCATGTTTGAAACACTTGGAAATGGAGTTTTATTTGATAACCTGTATTTTTGAGGTGGGTAACTACCTTGGTGAACACCTTGATGGTAACTTCAGTAATAGTCTAAAAATACTCTTCGGTCTCTGAGAAATTTGGATTGAGGAAAGAATCCTTTTCCCACTATGTTATAAGGATACTTTGCACTCAGGCACATTCTTTTATCAAAACATGTTTTATTCATCAATGCACCAGGCCCTCAATTGGTTTTGTTTAATTGTGGCTCTCTTTATACCACAGGCTTGGAAGTCCAGCTGTGACATTTCATTGCTGCTTTTACCAGTGCTTTGGAGAGCTCAAGAAAGAAAGTGACAGAAAGGGGAAAAGAAATGGGAAAGTTCAGTCAAAGCAGAAGTTGTCAGACTAAAACAAATCCAGAGGCGGGGGAAAAGTTAGAAGGATTGATAAGGAGATTTTAAGAATCTTATGTTTATGATGTGTTGGCCCAGTTAGAACTAGTTCTAAAGTGGGATACCATCTCCAAATGAGGGCACCCAAAATTATCTACCTAGCTCCTACCTCTGTTTTAATAACTCATATTAGTGATCTGATTTTCATCATGCCAGTGAGTATTTTTGCAGCCTTGACAAAAGAAGACATGCCCAAAGGGTAGGATGTAAACTGATAAACTGAAATTCCCAAATTTTAAATATTGTAGTGGCCACTACAACTTGTCCACTGCTATAAAATGATTCAGTAAAGTCATCATGAATGGCAACTCTAAGTCTTCCTCATCTCCAATTTAACCAGCAAAAAAGAGATCTTTAATGAGGACAATGGAGCTAATAGCTGGAGAGAAATTATTTTCCAGCTGCTACATGGTTCTGGGGTCATGATAAAATTAACCACTTTGAAGTTGTGCAGCCTGGTTTCATACCTCAGACAAAGAATTGGGATGATTTTTGAGCACTGCAAGCGGCTCATGCTTCTCCTACTGCTTGTGGCAGGAAGGAATGGTTTTTAACTTGCACTTTGTTCAATATAGTAGTGGAAAAGCCAGTGTATCCAGCCTAGTGCATCCAGTGGTGAGCACTGAATTAATATTTCTTTTCATGTTCTGGAAGAATGTCTCAATCAAAACGAGACTTTATGGCCTGTTTTTAATTTCACAGTCATAAAGATGAACATGCAACTTTTCCAGAGAAATAATTAGGTATCACAGAATAAAGCACGTCCCCATCAAATAATAATAACAACACATTTACTTAAGTACATACTAGCTAGAAAAACTATACTAGCTCTGACAGATTTTACTGTCTATAATTTATTTCTAGATTAATGGGGACTTTGTAGTCCACCAGTCCACTAAGTATACTTAGTGTATAATAATGTTTTTCTTAGCTATCATTTCTGTTTCTATTCCATGTAGACTAAAAACTACGACATCCATTGTTTTTAATTAATGTCTTGGTACAGTTTCTTTTAACAAAAACATAGTTCCTTTGCTCATTTTTTGCCAGACATTTAGCCCTGGGACCAAACCAGCCAATACGTATTTTTGTTTCCCTGGTGTTCCCATGGATGAGCTTCGATTAGAGTGGGTGCTCATCTAAATGTAAAACATCTAAAAATCACATGTAATTGCATGAAAACTGGCAGCAGGTTAATTAGTGCAGACTGTGACCCTGAGCTGGACATGCAGGTGGTGTAGTGGCTGTGAGACCTGAACCCAAGCCATCATGAGGTTCAAAACAGGAAAGGATATTTCTGCCGGCCCCAGTTTTCTGTGTTCTTTGATTTGATCTCCTCTTTAGGGCACATTGGGTTGTGCCTCAGAGCAGGCAGGGGGGCATATGCTGCTCTTGTCTTCCAGAGCAGGAACAGGTCAGAGAAGACACATTCCCTGGGTTGGGTTTAAAAGCTCAGACATGTTTTTTGGCTCGTGGCTGAGCTGATGCTTGAGTGACTCCTCTGATCGTAAAAGACACTGATGCATCAGCACCAGCCAACGCCAGAGCCATCTATTTACCCAGGGAAGTGCTGCAATAGATCAATGTTAAATGCTTATTTGTGCTTCACTGCTCCAAGGCACAGAAACTAATTACCAAAGATAAATTAGCCCTTGTGACAATGACTAAGAAATACACATCCCAGGATAGACCACCTTGACCACAAACACACATAATTCTGCCTGTGACGAGGAGCAGCCGAGGGTTACACAGCTCACCCTTCAGCCAGAGATCACTCAGGGTGGAGTGCTGCTGGCTTTGCCCGTGTGCTGGAGAGCTGGTGACCATTTGCTGAGCCCCTGACTTTCCCTTTTCCCTACAGGAAACACTCACTTGACTCCCGTGTGTCTCTGTTTGCCCAGCTGTGGATTAGCAGCAGCAATAAATAAAACACCTTGTGCAGATACCGGCAGACCTGACTGATGGCAAACTGTCCCCAATGGTTTTGAGTTAACACATGAGCTTATGAGCTTTGCCTTTACACCTTGGCTGCTCAGGAGCTGCAAGTGCCTTGCTCTGGGTCACCTGTGCAGCAGTCAGTAACAAATGGAAAGTTTTCAATTTGGGGTGTGATTACAAAGTTTTTCTAGCTAAAGGCCCTCAGTGTTTTTCATGGCAGCTGTAATCAGCAAATGCAGGCTTGTCAGAGTTGCAAGAGGTTTGTGATGCCACTGCTTCAGTTATCCCTCCCCTGGACCATTGACTTCTCTCTTCCTGCCAAATTTGGTGGATCTGAATCCAAAAGCATCTACCCCATGTTATTCCCTTATTCTTTAACTGGAGCTGAGGGACTCAGGATGGACTTCTGGGAGTGCCTGGCAGGCTGCAGAGCTCCTCTAATTTTTCCCTGCAAGGAAAGCAGAAGAGAGCTGCTTCCATTAACTTTTCACCCTGAGCCCTTACAAAAGGTCTTGCTAGGCTGGGCACTGCATTTTCCATGAATTGTGTAAAACCAGAGTACAAAGCCATTATGGATTCAACCCTGTTCACTGTGTCCATCATAACAAGCTCAGGGGAGACCAGCAGGTCTGCAGGAGGAATAACTTGAGGGGGGAAACTTTGGGAACACTCACAGTGCCTGGGGGAGGGTCATGCTGGTGTCAGTGTCTGTGGGAAAGCTCCTCTGTAAGCCAGGTTGACTAAATTGCTCTCAAATATCTCAGAAATGACAACACCCTTCCCTATCTCCATGGGAAGTACCTCTACCAACTGATATATCTTAACATTTCCCTTGCCCTTTTCACCTAAGTGTGGCACAGACCCATCTCATGCTGGAGCAGAGCAGTCCCTCACCTCTTCCCCTGTGCCATCCCACATTGTATTTTCAGCTCTCAAGGGCATCCATTCCTCTCAGTATCAAATCCCAATTCTCCTCTGTACTCAAGGCACCCCCTGGGTTTGGGGCATCAGCAAATCTTTATCAGCACAATCTTCTTTTCTGCCAGGATCATTAACGGGAATATTAAGCTGTATGACTGACCCTTGAGGAAGACCCTAGAAAATGGCTCCAGGTCTGGTCTTCTCTGAGCACTCGTTGCTGGACCCCAGGTATAATTAAGAGGAACAACCTGTATTTTTATAACTATGTTTTAGCAAGCTAATGTTTTCTAACTGTGAAGACCCTGATTGCTGCCTGAGAAAGTGAAGGATCACTTCTGTCTCTGTGACTTCCTCTCTCCACGTGTTTCCCAGCCGGCAGAGCAAAGCACTGATGAAGTTTCTGCAGCCAGACCTCCTGTGCTGGCTGGGGTGGACACATCAGCTCTGGCTTCCAGGCGTGGGGACACCGCCCCTGTCCCTGCCAAGCCATCAGGAAAGGATTGGCTCCAGCTCTTAACACGGCTGGATTTTACAGCATCTCCTTTGCAAGCCTGGAGGTACAGACCCGAAGGTTGCTCCTGGGTGGGGTTGTACCCATTCCATCAAACCCTCCCGGCCCTGTCGGCGCTGCCGCGGGTAGTTTTCCATAATTTTGGTTTCCGGCAGCAGAGGTCAGCATTGCCCTGCTGATGGACGGCCACGTTCCCACCTGCAGGGAACAGCAAAGCATCACACAATAAGTTTTCATTATTGTTCTTTTACTGTGATGGGTTGTGTCTTTGAGCTCCAGCAGCTCCTGGAGGGGCAGGTGACCGAGCTGTGTCTCCCGGGAAGTGACAGAGGAGGCTGCAGGGTGGCCTTGCACATGCCATGGGCTGCTCAAGGTGCCTGGGGACAGCAGACATGTACTCAGGGTGCCGTCATGGGACCTGTGGGACACGTGTGTCCACCTAGAGTTGCAGCAGGGGAGATACTGATACCCCCAGCACCACCAACATCCCCAAATACGGACAGGCAGTGGAGCCTGGGGGCCTTGGCCATGGATCTGATGTTCCCTGTTCATGTCAGGAGGGCATTTTGTCTGACTGATTTATGTCTTGTTAAATGGCTGAGGAATGTTATAAGCATGTTATAAGCATGTGACTCAACTGTTATTGCATATAGATGATTATTGCACTTCTAAACAGCCTATTGGACGCTCTAGTCAGCCCATTAAATAATTGCTCATTCTTTGTAAAGATCCTTTTGACACAAAGAGGGTCCAGCCGAGGAAACAAAAATGTGAGCCAATCCTCCAGGGACATATCTAATGCCTAATTGCTGTGCTATGTCCCTAACATTTTTTCTTGAGCTGGGAAATTCATCTTTCTGACTAGGAGTAGTCTTTATTTTGAAGTCTTTGGCGTTTTTACCTACATGTTGAATGATTGAGCCACGCAGTTTCTAATCCATATGTTCTGCACCGTGCTGAAGTTACACCACCCTTGGCACACAATGAAAATATTGCACACCAACAAGCCAGCAGCTGTGCAAGTCAAACTGGTTGCCTCAGTGTAGTTGTCAGCTAAAATCCCAGTCTAATAATAAACCCTGGAAGTTGTTGACAGAAGTAGTTTCCATGCTGTCTGGCATTCACTGTGTGCCTCCACTTGGAGCAGGGGAATGGCACAGAGCAAAGCTGTCCCCAGAAGCCTGAGTGGCCTGTGGGGACGGTGTAGGCAGCTCTGCAAAGCAAAGTGGCTTTGATGTCTCCATGGATGGACAAGGTGCTGATTAGCCTTTATTCTAGGTTGAGGGAAGTGGCTTCTGTCTTCTCCCTTGCACTCCAGGAGGTACAGAATTTTACGAGATAAATTTGGGCTGAATGCCTGACAAAAATAAACAGTTTGAAGGCTGGATTTGGTGTACTCTGGTAATGACCAGGAAATTCAGGTGCAGGTAAACCTGGTGAGCTTGGCCTTCAGCAGTGGCCATCAAATTGAAGGTCAACACGAAATCACCTCAAACGTTTGTGCGATGTGAGAGACTTTGTGGGATTGTTCAAAGGAAGCTGCCTAGGGAGCCCAGGACAGAACTCTGTTACAGGAATGAACCCTTATTACCATTCCCTCAGGGTCCCTCAGGCATTTATTGTACCTCATACATTTCTGTGCTTTCTTAAAATTTCCATCTCCTGCAGATGATTGCGAAGCCCACAGAAATTCTGCATTAGATCCCAAATGAGAAGTACACCAGTGGGACAAGGATTAATGCAGCAGTTTTGGTCTCAAGACATTGGGATGTGGTGCCCCATGGAGATGGAGATCTCACTGTGTGGTGGGAGCACCCTGGGCCCTCCCTGGTCCCCTCAGCTCTCCACCCTGCAGTTCGAGAGGTGTTTTCTATTGAGTTCATAAAAGAAACACCACACAGAATCCCCTGGCTGTGGCAATAGATTCAATCAGTCTCAGTCCATTAGCTTAACTAATCAATAGCTGTAAGTGCCATAATGCTGTCTCCTACTTCATCACAAAAGCTGAAAACTTACAGGAGGCCACGTGTAATTACGGGCACTCTCTCCATTAACATCAGGAGAATTAAACAGCCAATATTTGGGTGCCTGGCAGGTTACTTCTCTCAGGAAAGCTGGCACATCCAACTCAAACAGAGCTGATTAATGGGGAAAAAAAAAAGAGGAAAATTTTTATCAAGGCTTTTCATGATGTTATCATGTCACTTTCACCCCAGCAGCTCAGGATGTGTTTTGGATGGCAGACCTGCACCTCCCCAGGACCTGAGACAGAGATGTGCCCCTGGTTTGGAATGACTGCAGAAGATCCCACTCCCTTGCTCTGGAGTGAGAAAATACTTGGTGAAAATTGCAAGAGATAACACCAAGGGGAAAGAAAATTCCCACAATTATTAATTGTATAATTAATAGTAATTAATTTTAATAGTAAGCAACAACAACAGCAATAATCCCCTTTACAACTTTTTTTGCTTGTTCTCATGCTGTAAATCCTCTGTCTAGAAAAAAATTGGCTCCAAAATTTTATATTAAGCTCCCTTTAAAGCAGATGTCTGCCTCTGGGAAACCAAAAGTGGACCACATTTGCATTTTTGTGCCTCATGGCTGGAGGCTGGACCTTTAACCCTGCATTGCCAGCAGCATGGCAGAGCCGGGGGGTACATCCACAGCCCAGGTCTCTCCACTGGCCTCTGAGTTGTAAAAGTCATTAACTATAGCATGATCGTGTTTTTCCAATTATTTTTGCCATAACTGATGCACTGTAACCAATTCCAGTTCTCTTTGCTTTTTCATGTACCCATCCTTGTGTATCCTAATTTGAAAGATATTCCCTGCTGCCTTCCCCCACCCTTTCCAGTTCCCTTGGAATCTGGATGTGGCTACAACAGGAAGACAAGCACCCAGAGCATGGCCAGGAGGTGACTCCTATCACTGAAATCAGGAGCAAATCCTGGCTTCTTTTGTCATTAACTTTGCCAGGGGTTGTCAGAGCAGAGACAAAAGTCAAACCCTAGTGAAACACCAAACATGATCTGCAGAGCAGGCTCATCCCAGCGTAGAGATTCCAAAGAGGATTCCTGTTCAATAAAAGCATGAATGCACCTATATATAAAGCAACTCCGAGGCTTTTGTCTGTGGGAAGATGAGAGGTGAGTCGGGATCAAAATAACAAGATGGTAAAGTCGCTTTCTAATAAAAGCCTGATGCCTCTAGAGTAACTGGTCCCAGGTTTATTTAATCAGGAAAATAGCTGGGAGTTTAAATAACTTGCAATATAAAGTCTGCACAAAGGAGAGGGTGAGCAGGCTGGGTTAGATGTGTCTGTATCTTGCAGGAGGATGTGAATTTAAAAGAAGCAGTGACACTTGGAAACTGCCTACAATGGCACCAGCTGGACTGGGGGGACAGATAGAAACGGTATTAAAAATATATTATTTCCAGCAGCAGTTGCAGGGCTACAGGGCAGAAAGGGAAGGGAGAGCAGGGATCATGGAAAGAAATAAGGAGGGCAGGTGAAGACACCACGCCAAGAATGGCAGTTGCTGAGGCTGTAACAGGGGAAGGAGCTGAAAGGATGCAGTCAGGGACCGTCAGGGACTGAGCTGCCTCCTCCCAGTGCAAGCTGACAGCCAGGCTCCCTGCAGGCATCCCCCACTGCCCCTTCCATCCCACACACAGCCTTCCAAAATATTCCTCTTCAGACACAATTCTTCACATCTGGCTTCAGAGCAAATAAATACACCTTCAGTCTAAGGCTTGAGGAGATGACTGTCATTTCTTTGGGAATGACTTTTCACAGAGGGAGGGAAATCCACAGCACCTCTAGGGGAGCTTCAAGATGGCCTTTTCAGCATCTCTTGCTGAAGCACAAATGGACTCTGCAGGCAGGAGCTTCCAGTCAAGGCTCCTGTTGGCTCCAAATTAAGTTGTAATTAAAAAAAAATCAAATGACAGCACTATCCATGAAAAGCTCTTGTACATTTTCACTCAAGCAAAGTTACAGCACTATGTCAAGGGCTTTTGCATGATCCATGTACCTCCACTGATAAGTACCAGCAAGGAAGCAGTGCTTTTGTACTGATGTTTCACTGTGAAATCCCACATTTGCAATGTCTTTTGGCAGCAGGCGGTACGCTCAGCTCCAAAATTAATATATTAGTTCAAACTGTAGTGAAAAAAATAGTAGTATAAATTAAAGCATGGCTGTGTTCAAAGCCAAGCTTCAGCTTGGCTTTGGAGAGCAACTTTTTGCATCAGCAGGTGGTGATAAAGCAAGGAGGAATGGTTTTAAACTAAAAGAGGGCAGGCTTAGATTAAATGTTAGGAAGAAATTATTTTCTGTGAGGGTGGGGAGGTCCCAGCACGGGTTGCCCAGAGCAACTGTGGCTGCCCCATCCCTGGAAGTGTTCATGGCCAGGTTGGATGGGGCTTGGAGTAACCTGGGATAGTGGCGGGTGTCCCTGCCCATGGCAGGGGGTTGGAACATGAGGGTCTTTAAGGTCCCTTCTGACTCAAACAATTCTGTGATTTTCTGGCAATACCAAACCCTGATGGGTTGCAGCCCATCTCACTTTCCACTTGGAATGGCAAAGTCCCAAGGTCTAACTGCACTTGACAATAATTGATCATAACATCTGTCATTAAAAAAAAAAAAAAAAAGAAAAAGAAAAAAAAAAAAAGGATGGAATCATTGTTAATAGCAGTTTGCAAAACTGTCAGTCTGTTTCTGTGGTCCTGCCTGCAGTTTGTTTTGTGGCTGTGAGTTGCACAGTGCCATTAAAACTTACTCTGCTGGGTGTGCTTGCTGAGGATGAAGGGCTGGAGAGGCCAAGGCCAGAAAAAAAAGAAGAAAAAAGGGCAAAGAAAAAAAGGGAAAGGCAACCGATGGTGTGGAGGTGCTGGGTGCAAAGTCCCATTTCCAGGGTGCTCTCTTCTGTCCCAGGAAGCAGAATCTCTTCAGAAGAAGAAATATGGAGCATTTTGGATATAAATGTTGCCATGGCAATGTAATGCTCAAAGTGGTGCATGGGTTCTGCACTACACAGACACCGGGGGCTGCCACCCCTGGGCTGGCACTGCCATCCGGCCCCGGATCCCTCAGGCCTGAAGGGAATCAATTTTGTCTAAAGGATACTCTTCACCAGGTCAGGGTAATTTACACGTGGGGTTTTGACATGAGTGGTGGCTTAACAAACATCTGAAGTGTTTCTAATACAGACAACTTCATGCAAAGATTTTTATTATGAGAGTTGTAAGCAGCTACTGCCATTGGAGGGGGAGTGAGTGTGCCTAAACCCTTTCCAAAGCTTAACAGAAGTTCCCACAGGAAGAGATATGAAGGGCATGAAAATGTTACACTTCAAGCAGAGAGATTTAGGAGGCATGTGAGCCACGCCAAGGAGTTCTAAGTGGAATATTCAGTTGTCAAATTATGCTGTGACGGCAGGCACTGCTCCCCCTGCATTGCCATGTCAGAGCAGGGCACAGGCAGACATCAGTGCCATGTGCTCAGGGGGATGATGCCTTTCCAAACACAGCCTAGAAGAAAGCCCTTCTAATTTTGGTTGATTGCTTTTCAAGTGTGGCTTGCTCAGATCTTCTTTGTCGCACCAGCTCTTGAGGGAACAGCGAGAGGAGGAGGAAAGGGGAAATTAGTAATGTGGGGAATGTGCCAATGGGAAGTGGATGTTGCACAAATATAGGAAAGACAGTGATCTTTTGAGCCAGGAATATTTGTTCTGGAAAAAAACAGCTATTGCTGTTACAAGTGAAAAAATTAATTAAAACACGAGCAGGTATTAAGAGCTGCATGACTTCTGTCTCACTTCATGCTTTTGTCATCCATGGGTCTGAAGCTCCACTGAGTCAGCCTGCTGCCAGCCCCCCATGACAGTGTCTGAAAAAAAATGCCCAAGTTGTTGTTTTTCATGTGTAGGTTGTTGAGTGTTTCTGTCAGTTCCCTCCTCATATCACTGCACCTTCAAAAGAGAAAATAATTATTCCCATGTATGGGTAAAATGCCCTAAGAATTGTTTGGTTGTTTTTTGGTTTGGTTTTTTTTTTTTTTTTCCATAATGAATGAATATTGCTTCCTAAAACGTGTAGAAAACCTGAATGAGCAGCAAAAGTGGCACACAAAAAAAAAGGCCATCTCCTCTTCCCTGGCATAACTCTGCTTTCCCATAATATCAATAACCTGAGCCAGGTCTTTGCAGAGTCCTTCATGCTTCTCCAGCACAGAAAAAAGTTTCTTGGCAGAGATTGCAGTCCCCAGGAAAAAATGAGCTGCACGCAGGGCTAGCAAGAAGCTGAGGGTTTTGTGTCTTGTCTATGGCTGCTCGTGGCTTCCCAGGACAAGAGCTGCACACTCTGGATCATTTTCAGCAGCATGTCCTTCTACCAGCTCCTTCTGGTGTGGAGCATCTGTTGGTGAAGGTGGGACCATCCTTGACCACCTCCAAAACCAGGCACAGTAATGAAATCCCCTTACCAAAATTTTTTTAAATTGAATTTCTTTCTGAGATTAATTCAATTAAGAATTTCAGTTTCAAAATGCTAATTGAAATGCTCTAATATTTTGGGGTTTTTCTTCAGTTTGGGAATAGAGCACTGATTTGTTTCACTAATTGCAAGCCAGAAATTTGGAGTGCTCCATAATGAGACATTTCACAAACAATTTTTGGTTCAATTAACTTCAAGAACAGGAAAAGCAAAATTATTTTAACTAAGGCACACATTTGTAAAAATTTAATCTGTTCCTCAGTTGTACTGGCAAAGATAAAAAGACACATTTGTTGAACAAATCATTTCTCAGCAGCCAAGTTCAGGGTTAGCCTGTTGTAGTATAATGTGTATTATGACAACAAAAAATGAAATACAGCCAGGTATTAATTTTTTTCTCCTTCCCCCCCTTTTTTTTCTTTTATTACCATCTGTTTAAAAAGCATTTGGATAATGTTCTGAACAAGATGCTTTAACTTCCAGCCAGCCCTGAAGTGGTCAGGCAGTTGGATTAGATCGTCACTGTAGGGACCTTCCAAATGAAATATTCCCTCTTCCTCTTCCCTCCTTGCAGTGAGAGGGGTTGGGGAGCTGCACCCCTCTGGTGTGAAGAGCTGTGTCAGTCCAAAATGTGCAAGGCCCAGTTTGAAGGTGATGGTGCCTGTGCTGGGTTTAAGGAGGGACAGCAAATCCTCACCCGGATCATAGGGGATATTCATGGGGTGCAGCTGTGGGCGAGAGCGCTGCACCCACCCCAGGCTGCTGCGGGTGCCAAGCTCACCCCAAAGCTGTGGTGAGGATGGGGCTGGTTCAGACACAGACCCATGGCAGAGACAGCTGTGCTCAGTTCCCCCAAGGCACCCCCATTTGTAAGGGCTGCCCAAAGGAGCTGCAGGAGGCAGGAGTGGCTGTGGCAAGGCCCTTCTCCCCCTCACAGGGAAGTCTGCACCCGTGGACACGTATGTGTGCATGCAAAGCTTCGGAAATTTCCATTTTAATAAAAGTAACCTTGGAGGAGCATGAGCAATAACCTGTCTGTTCTTTGGCACTGACAGTTCAGTTGTCCTGAAAAATGAGATTTTGCTAGCCCAGCGCAGAGCTCTTGTTATCATCCCCAGCCTACATCAGCGTGCTTTATTAGGAGACAGCAGAAATAATTCTTCAGACATTAAGCAACGTCTCGCTTCTGCTTTTATCAGGCTGGCCGTGTCTGATTACATCAGATCCAGAGGTAAGTCCAATAAACTCCTGGATCTTTGGGCTCAGATATTTGGTCCATCTCCAAATGCTTCGAAATCTGGTTACAGTGTAGAAATAAGATTGTTCCTGTGCAGCCTTTCCCGCTCCTTCTGCCTCTTTCCAGTTTCCTAGATCTGACCCACATCCTCTGTAGTCCTGTGTTATATTAAGGCAGGGGGGACATTACACACGGATCCATTTCTCGAGCTTAGCTTTTCTCAGCTGTGACTCCAGCCTCTGATCCCTGCTCCAAAGGGATGGATCTTCCCTCAGGGGAGGATCACTGCAGCCACTCATGTGAGGGATGGTCTATTCCAGCACTCCCATCCCTTCTGAGATAAAAATCACCATTGCACAGCCTTAATCTCCTGTCTTCACATGTAGGCAGCAGCCAGTCCCAATATCCTGCTTGTATCCTGGTTTTTGCAAACTTAGAGAGGACTTTTCATTTCTGAAAGCATCAATGGATTCACCAGTTACCACAGCTCTCAGAAATCTTCAGAGGATTTTTTTTTCTGCTATTTCCACTTCTGCCATGGAACTAGAAGAGGCTGTTGGAGCTTGTGGATCAGCACAGCCTATGGGAAGTCCTGTGTTGCTGTTGGGTATGTCTGGTGGGCATCCTGGGAGCCTGGGGCAGGGCATGGTCCCCTCCCCCTTTCCTCCACCAAGGGCTCTCTCCCAGCATCACTTGGAGCATACCTGGAGGAAAAGATTTCAGTGGTTCATTTGGACCAAGACCACAGCATTTAACTCCTTTCTCTTTCTTCCCAGAGTATAAATTTTCAGCCCAAACCCACACAGATGTACTCCAGAGAAGGAAATAATCTGCAGATGTTGGCCGTTCCCAGCTCTTGACTCACCTAAGGGGCCAGTGGACAACTGCTTGTGTCCTTGCCAAGTTCCCAGGGGGACTTATCTTACTCACAACTTCGTATTTTAGTATTATTCTACCTCACAGTTGGCCAGGTATCTCCAGAGCTGTGAATTGTCCCTTGAGCTGCCATGACAGAGAGATGTTTAATATGTTATAGTGATTATTTCCCAAATATTAATGCCTTCAGGGCTTGTGGGGTTTCCTTTCAATAACTCAGCCTCCTGCTATCTAGGACAGTGCTGTATATAGGAGGACACATGGTAGAATGGGACAGAAAGATGATTTTTTCATAAATAAATATAAAGAATTTGTGGCAGCCCCATCCCTGGAAGGGCTTGAGGCCAGGCTGAATGGGGCTTGGAGCAGCCAGTTCTAATGGAAAGTGTCCCCACCCATGGCAGGGTTTGGGGTGAAATGGTCTTTAAGGTCCCTTCTAACACAACTATTCTGTGATTCTGTGATGGTCCTACAGTGTCAAACAGTGTACAACCACCTTAATGAACAAACCCATAGATCTGCCAGGTCTGTGTGTGGCCGGTTTCTCTGCACTGGGTCACTTTACAGAACGATTCTGGGCTCCACCCTGGCCCTTGTCCTCCTCTGCTGGTTCACAGCCTCTGTCCCAGCACAGCCTTGCCCTGGGCACAGGGCCAGGCAGGGGTGCAGCATCCCCAAATCCCCAGTGTCCCTGCACCAGGGCAGCGCTGAGCACACACCACACTGAAATGGTTGGGATTTCACTTAAACCTCAACAAATTCACCCCCAGGGGGAATTAAAGGAGCAAATTAAGCAGCATCTTTTATTTTCATAATGCACTTAGAAGCACCAGATGCATATAATCTTTATTTTGGGCTCTCTGAACTTAGGCTTTCCTGTTTAATGGCTACTGGCACTTGGAAAACCCATCCTTAATGCTCTATAGAGGGAAAAAAAGTGTGGGCCAGATGCACTGAGTTTATTTTCTTTAGACCAGCTTGCACAGCTTTGGTGATACCAATTAATACAGATTCCTAGAACTGCAGAGAAAACCAACCACCACTGATCTTGCTGTTCAGCTATGTCTGGACAGCAGTGCTTATCACCAATACAGAGCCAGGATGGGCTTCCCTGGGTCGGAGCATTGGCTGCAGAAGGGACATTCGCTGGGACACTGCAAACCAGTGGAAGCTGGCTTGATTTGGGGAACTTAGAGTTTTGTTTTCCTCAAAACACCCCTTGAAAATCAAGTAATAGAATTAGACAGCCACAGAATGTTTTCATTCAAAAGGACCTGAAAGACCGCCTAGTTCTAAGCTCCCTGACATGGGCAAGCAAGGCATGATTGTTGATTTGAGAGGGCAAAACTCTAGCTGGTCTCCCCATCATGCCTGTGTGGATTTGGCATCACTCTGAAGCACAGAATCATGTAATATGGCAGGTACTAAACACTGTGGCATTGCTGCTCCTGGTGAGATCCTTGGTAAAGAGCTTTTAAAGGGTATCTCATTCCCTCAGACTGGTGAGGAAATGGTGCTGTGAACAGAGAGAGAAAAAATTACAGTGGGTGTTGCCTTCACACACAGTCGTTCTGGCTGAACAATTTTAACTGTTGATATGAAATCTTCATTTGAGTAAACTCTCAGCTAAATGTCAAGCTGCAGCCATTCTCCCTGTAACTGTGCCTTTGAAAGCATCGTTATTATTATTATTGGTATTATTTTATATGACTTTTGTCATGTGAACAGCTCATTTCTCCTTGAACAGTTCATCTCTCTATCTAACTCCAGAGGGAAAACTTCTTCATTTAACTTAAAAAAAAAAATTCCTTCTTGCTAAACATGGAGAAACAAAGAATAATTTGAGGCACACCTAGAGCAAATGTATGGTGCCCTGAACACCAAATCACAATGTGATAACAGACACAGGTCAATGGTTTTATCCATACTTACGTTCCTTGGGATAAAACCACTCCTAACAGGGCTGCAGAGGGTGCACACAACTTGGAAAATGCTTGCCATTGCTTAAGCTCTGGAAAGCAAGGGATAAGAAGGATATCTGCTGGCAGGAAAACCAGCTAAAAAAGCAAAGTTATCTATAATGGAAGGATTCTATAGGCAAACTGCAAATGACGCTGCCCATCGCCACGTGCCACACACGGAGACAATTATTTCCAGTTTGTCAGGAGCTGCAGGTTCTATATTCCACTGGCAGGGCTTCATTGGTCACCCTTACTCTAATTAACACCGGGGCAGAGCTCTGTGCCTGGATGTTCCCACGGCAGGGTGGCCGTGCCCGGTGTGTCCTGGGGGACAGCTGGTGGGGACCGCGCCAAGGGTGGACGTGGGTATGGCAGGGTTGGAGCTGTCCCTCTGCCTCTCCGGGCAGCTGCTGCCATGTGAGGTTACGGCTCTGCTGCTCCTTCCTCAGGCAGCGAAACCTCTCCCGTGACGCGGCCCCGGGGGTGGGACGGCAGCAGGCGCCGGGAATGGGAATGGGAATGGGGCTGGACGGGGACGTGGCAGGACGGGGAGGTGGCTGCACAGAAAGGCTGGGAGGTGGCCGGCTGGGAGCACATCCCAGGAGCTCAGCAGCATCACTCGCACGTCCCCGAGGGGCACAGAACAGCCCAGGTGAGTACGGCAGGTGTCGATGGAGCAGATTCCCTCCAGAGTGATCCCGCTTTCGCTGGCGTTCGGCGGCGCACGGAAACCCGTGCTGATAAACCCAAACTCCCTCTGCAGACAGGTTACAGCTTTGGACACGCTCACTTTGTTTGCTGGCTTCCCGGGGAGGGCTTAAAGGGTTTTATGGCGAGTTTAAAGCAGGTTTCACACTGCTGATGCCGGCACAAAGCAGGGACGGATCAAGTAACTGCAGCATTGAGTGTCCGCTTTCAAGACTCCTCAATCTTTTTTGAGAGCTGTGGTTAAGTTTTGTTTATCACTGGAGGGAACATGCCCTAGTGAACATTATTGCCTTACAAGTTTCCATCAGCTTAATTCAGAAAACAATTCCTTCCTTCCTTCTCTTTACTCATTTTTAAAGTTTACTGTCCGCAATTCAAGCAGAAAAAAAAAATAAAAAACAAACCAAAAAAACCACAGAATGAAATAAATGGGGCAAATTCCAACAGCCACAAGTGTAATGAAAGAAATGAGACAAATTCCTTGAACTGCACCCAACATGAAAATTAATCTCAGCTGCTCATTAGAGGCTGCTGAGCAGGGGATGTTGGCAAACTAAATCATGGGAAGTAGAGGGAGGCACAGAAAAAAGGGTCGATTATCTAAATCTCCTCTTCTAAACTGCAAAATAGTTTTTCAAGATTGAAGGTAGCAAAAATATATTAGTGGCAAACAGCAAAGCCTCCTTATGCACTTAAAATATAAAGCAAGGAGTCAGGCACAGCCAAGGAATGGCTAAACACAGAATACACCATTGTGTTTTCAGGGTGGGTTAGCAGTGAGTAATTCTCATCCAAGGTACATCCTGGAGTTTTATTCCTTACTATCTCTGGAAAAATTCCCACTTGGATTCCCAGGTTAATTCAGATGCTGACTGAGTGTTTGAGTGCTGCTCATCTGGGTCAAGGAGGGGGTTTCAGTCAGAGGCTGACAAAGTGTTAAAAACTCTCCCATCTACTTGCTACCAGTGTTGCAGCTTGTTTTTCATTTGTGCTCTTTAAAATGCTCAGTTTTGCTATTTTTTTCCACTTGAAAGTATCCTTGCTGTCTGAGAAGGTGGGGAGCAGGGCGTGTACCAAAGCCAGTCTGCCTTGGAGGCAGCCTGGGTGGGAAATCAACCTTGGGACCTGCTCCAGAGGTCACCAGTGGTCTTTGGGACTGCCCCTAGGAGAGCAATTATCAGGCACTGCTAATTGATTATGAATTCTCAGCCATTGCCAGTGGCTCTGGTAGCAGCACACGCTGGAGGAAGTGAATTGTCACCAAGCTTCACCACGGCCCTTCCTGCAGGAACCTTTGGGACGTGAGGAGATTTGGCCCACGGGCTGCAAACCCAAAACATGGACTTGGATGTTACCTTTGTCATAGGCAGGGAAGGGAAAATGGCCAAGGCCAAGCCGCTGATGTTGTCATTGGAAAGGGGGCAGGAGAGGGATCTGGGCAGCTGCTCAGCATGATGGCTGTCCCTAAAAATAGTTCCTAGAAATAGTCCCTAGAAATAGTTCCTAGAAATAGTCCTCCATGCAGCAGAAAGAGAATAAGATGATGGTCAGGCAATGTGGATGTATCAAGATGAAATTGTTCCAAGCCCTTCTTTCTGCTGGTGTACAGGGGAGAAGGAGATGGCACCATTGTGTATGACATTCTCATAAACAAGTGAGGAAGACGTGGCCTTGATGAGACAGGTATTGGGTGGGTGGAAAACTGGTTGCACAGTTAGAAAATTTGTCAGAAGTTCACTGCCAGAAAGGGAGGTGATGGCAAATATGGACCTGTGCCTGCTGCTTTTGTTTCTGTTAATGGTTTGAAGGAGGGACGAGACTGTGTTATTTGATGTGCAGCTGGGAGGGACTTGAGCACAGAGGCCAGATTTATAATTCAAAGGGATGAGAGAAGCAGCCTGGAAAAAGCCCACGATTTCAATTCCAGTACTCATGCTGGTGAGTGAAGGCAGCGGGTGCAGGGTCTCAGTGGAGCCAGGGAAGCCATCCCAGCTGTGCTGGGAGCCAGGAAAACCAGTGGCTTAGGAGGGTTTTGTGCTGCACTTCAGCATCAATGGGGTTTGGCTGGAGACAGTCCAAAGAGAACTGTAAAAAAAACCCAAGATGTGGCTGGGATGTAACCTCTGCAGGAAAGCCAGAGGGGATGGTAAGAGACACTGAGGAAACGTGGCACGTCCTTAAACATGGTGCCTGTGAAGAGGAAGAGGGTTCCCCTTTCTCCTTGCCAGGTAGGACAAGATGTAATGAATTTAAACTGCAGCTTAAGAGAGGATCAAGACATCTTTGTGCACTTTTTAAGGTACAGTCTGGCGCTTCCCTGGTAACAGACTTTGCCTTCCCCACTCCTGATTCCCTGTAAGCCTGGTTTAGCACAACATCTATTCCAGTAACTCACATGGCTTTGGTGAATTAGCTACTTAACCCATGGGAATTGTACCATTATCTTCAGAAGAACTAGAAAAATAAAGTGCATTTATGAGGTTTTTATTGTTTTCACCCCACCATCAGCATTCCCTTTAAGAACATCAAAAGATTAAAAAAACAGATAGAGACATCTGCCAGTGTCTCTGGAGATGAGTGTTGCACTTTCTTCTAATCCAGACCCAAACTTTGGAGCCTCTCCATGCCTTCACAAAAGGAAGATTTTTTTTTTTTTTTTTTAAAGAACCATCTAAAGATCCTTTTACTGTGTTTAAACAGAGCCCTGTGTCAGCACAGTTAAAAAATGCTGGCACTTGCTCTGCACAGATTAAAGATGATAAATTACCCTTTGCTGCTTGGACACCATTTACAGCTTCGATTGCAAGATTGTGCAACACTCCGAGGCAGCAGCGGGGCCGGGGACGTGGAGCAAAGTCCGAGTGCAGGCTGCACTTTCCCCTCCAGCACTTTTCATTCCTTCTCTAGCCCTGAGAGAAGAGCTGCAAGGGAGCAGCCTGTCCCCTCCTGACGCCCAGCATGGCATCACCCATGAGGAATTTGCTCAATGATCCTGACAGATACCTCCAGTCATTCCGCCTCTTCCTGGAGAGGTCGACCGAGCACCAGAGCATGCGGGAGTTCGTGGAGCGGCAGCTGCCGGACGTGATAGCGAGGTAACAACGAGGTGACACCCCTGGGCTGAAGGACAGCCAGGGCCACTGTCCCACGGTGCTGCTGGCCTCGGGGGGCTGCCTGTGAGAGGCAGATTGCTGTTCCCTGCCCCGTCTGTCGGCCTCTGATAGGGCTTGGCTGCAGATGCCGTTTGCACACAGGGCTGGATGGACGGTGGCTCTCCGGGACGGAGGCTGCCTAGCAAGGAGGAGATAAGGCTGCATTGTTTCCTTGCACACAAACACAGCTGGCCCTGAACCAGCTCTGAAACGCGGAAACAGATACTACATTCTAGCATCAAAACTTGATTGTAAGCAGCTTTCTAAAAGTAGTCTTTTCAGGTAATATTTAGGGTTTCTCTGGGATGGCTGGATCATGCTCCTGCTTTGCCTGCCAGTGTGTGTCCTTTGCTGGACCCGGCACTTTGCAGGCTGGCTTGGGAGCAGGCAGCCAGCATCAAATCCTGGCTCTGGGGAGGCTCTTCTCAGGGTTTCATGGCTCTGCCAAAGCCTCACTCAGGGATTGTAGGGAGCATTGTGCTCTCCCCTCTCCCTCCCCATTTTGCATAATGCAAAACTTCTACAAATAATTTTTAAGCTGCTGGCCCAGACCCAGAGGGCTCTCTGTTCCTGTGAGCACAGACACAGAGAAGGCGTGTACTTGCTTCTGCTTTTATTCCTTCATAATAAAAGCAAAATGCCACCTCTACAAATTGCCAAAATAATTGGAAATTATGAATATCCAAAGGGAAGAGTTCTGAAACTGATCTGTTCTGCCCACTCGCAGGCGTGCCTGTGTACACACACAGTACATTTAGGTTTTGCCCTGCAAATTTTAGTCTTAATGAGATCTCCAGTGTCTCACATCATGAATGGCACCCTCTCTACAGGGCAGCTCTCCTAAAATGTATAAATAATGTTTTTCAGTATTGGAAACGGGAAGTCTACAATCAATGTTCTAAGTGTTGGTGGTGGAGCAGGTATGTATGGACTTCAATACAGATATGTTTTTTCCTTTTTCTTTTTTTAAAGAACAAAGGACTAAAAATTGTGAGAGGAGCAGAATGGGAAATAAGTCTTTCCTTGATAAGTCAGCTCCAGGGGACAGGTGGTGTTAGTTGGTGTGTGACCACATCTGAAAACAGCTTGTGCCTCTCCACTCTGATTGCTCTATGTCCTCCACAAAAAACTCGCCTTCTACACCATCACTCTTCAAAGGCAGAGAGAAGCTTGAATTGCTCCATAGAATTTCTACACAAAAACCCAAACCAATCAAACAAAACAAAATAAAAAACCCAACAACAACAACTCCCAAACCCAAAAAACCAAACAACAAAAAACCCCACCCAAACTCCTAACAACCTAATGTCTTAGATTCCTGAGAATACTGCATTTTTACCTGAACTGCAATTATTCTTCCCTGTAACTATTTATTGAGGTGATAACTCCCGTCACTGCCATATGAGAGCCATAGCTGAGCTCCGCTTTTCCTGTAGCTGTTTGCTGACCAGCACCAATGTACTGCTGTCCCCCAAAATACTGGAACTGAGCATAAAATCCAGAAGAAATCCAGAAGAAATCACAGAAAGTTACCCTTTGCTGCTTTATCTTAAGTTGACTGAGTGGAGAAACAATACCAGTAAGATCGAGTGGCTTATTTTCATTAAATTCTTGGCTAAGTGCCCCCATAATTAAAACCTATGTTTCCTTCTTTCTCCATTAAGTCACCACACTTAAATTTTATGTGAACAGTTAATCTAGTTTAAATGCTGTATTCATACCATCACCAAAGACTAACCTCAGTTTTTGTCAGTCTCTCCTCCACAGAGTAATAGTATGTAAATGGCGGGCATTAGTTATAAAACAGACAGTGTAACAGAGCAGGAACATTGCTCTCCAAAGGAAACCATTCTTCCGAAAAAAGAGAGAAAGGAAGGAAAGGAAGAGAGAGAGAGAGAGAGGAAGAGAGAGAGAGAAAGAGAGAGAAAGAGAGAAAGAGAGAAAAGAGAGAAAGAGAGAGAGAGGGAAAGAGAGAGGGAAAGAGAGAGAGAAAGAGTGAAAGAGGGAAAGAGAGAGAGAGAGAGAGAAAGAAAGAAAGGAAGGAAGGAAGGAAGGAAGGAAGGAAGGAAGGAAGGAAGGAAGGAAGGAAGGAAGGAAGGAAGGTTGGTTTTTAACAGGAACACTTAGTGAGGTCCTTCAGTCCCTGGTCGGAGACAGTCCAGCTTGCCATCAATCAACAATGGGTAGGCAAAGCTCACTTTGTGATGTAAAAAAATCCCCAAACCACCCAACCCCATCTGCTCACGGGTTTGTTCTAACCACGGATCCTTGTGAGGTCAGGAGGGAGCCGATTCCCAAATCCTTCCAGCCGATCCTGGCTGGTGTGGGAGGGCAGTGATGGAGCCACTGCCCGGCCCTGCTCTTCACAGGGAGGAGGCACGGAAGGAAAGCGTTTACTCTCCCCTTCTCCACCTCGGGAGTCAAGAACCCATTAACTGCAGCATCCTATCCCATTACACCGCCTTCGCTGCAGCCACTGCCTTATTAAATTCACACTCCAGCGCGCCGCACTCTGTACCTTTAAAAACCATAAAAGTCATCAGCGCCGCTGTAAAGTAGCAACTGGGCTATAAACTATCCCGTTACGTAAAATGTTTAATTAGAAACTTAATGGCGAACATAGTGGTAGCCTTTAAAAGGTAATTGTGTTGGAGAGTTTAAATAATTCGGATAGCCTAATTGCCAAATTGTTGATAATGCAAGCTGCCACCGATCTGACTGTAAAATGCCTCGGGACGCTTGTTTGCATATAAAAGAGCTAAGTGAAGTCAGTTAAGGCTGTGGATTAAATTATGAATCAAAGGGGTGGTTTTTTGGTTAAAAACAGTGCAAGGGTGATTTGGCCACACAAGAGCAGAACCTATTCGCATATGGAAATAAAAAATTCAATTATTTTTATTATTTTTTTAAAAATTAGGACCTGCACAGCCTTTTCAAAGGACTAAATCATTTTATAGAAAGCTGATAAGGCAACCAAAAATCAAACTATTGCAGTAGTTCATTAAAAAATTCTGTGTTCCCAAATTTTACCATGGTAGACTACAGAGTACAGGGCTTACAGCAATAGCAAAGCTGCAACTATTTCTGCTGCCTCAGAAATTCAATTTCCCTCCCTCAAAGAACGTGCTTCCAGAAATGCCATGTGAATGTTGGTGTTGCTGGTTGCTTTAAGAAAGACATGTAAGTCGGAAAAAATGCAACTCTTCCTCACTTTGTATATTATATCCTCTGGGCACTAATGAGCAATTTAGTGCCCAGTGTTTTTCTTTTCCTCCTCAGATATTCTGCACGATGGAGCTAATGCTGAAGTGGTGGGAGTCCAGGGGCTCTGAAAATGATGAGGGTGGGCAGAGGCTGTGCAGGTCTCTTTCCACAGCCCCTCAGCAAGGGCCTGCCTGGCCAACAGGGTGGTCTTCCATTCCAAAACTTTGCTGGGTGGCATTCCATTCAGTACAAAACTTTGTTCATTTGTAGGGAATTTTATAACATGGAGTTTTATGCAAGCACAAGTAAATCTTCTAGGACAAAGCTCAATATTTACTTGTAACATGACCCCTGGATCTATTATTCACTGCAGTTATTATCTGTTTCACTCTTTCTTACCTAATTTATTCTGCTGTTATTTTTTCCATCTGAAATCTATCCAAGCACAATAAGCAGAGGTTGAAGAAAGTTGAGCAAGCCAGTGGGATATTGTCCCTGGACCCATGCCTCAGTCAGAAATATCATCCCCCTGGGTTTCCTACATTGCAGATGGGGTGAGATGGCTGAGAATAATGGAGATATTTTTAAATTTTGAAATCTTGGATCTACCTGTACGCCCATCAATAAAATAATTACAGCTGGCATGAACAGTGCTTAGAGAGAACTCTTCCTCAAAAACATGGAATAGTCATCTCTGGGGTATTCTGTAAACAAGGGTTAGCTAAACACAAATGGTATGTGCTCTATTCATCATTCTTTTGGGAAAAGTCACAGGACACTAAAGACAGATATGAATATTGTCTCTGATTCCAGTGTAAATACATGTTCCCTTTCCCTCCCCCCATGACCTTGTAACCAGTGAGGTGCCTGGCTAAAATCGCTCCTACTGACTCCTAAGAAATCCTGCCAAGGTTGCTGGTGACTTGGAACCATCAGAACTGGCACTGTGAGAGTCATGTAGGATCTCCTACTCAAGGTTAGACCATGTCCAGAAAAAAAGAAGTCGAGCATGACTGTGTCTGCTTTTCCCTCGGCCCTGGTGGTGCCAGTCAGAGAGGAGAAATGGAGAGAGTTGGGACTAATATTTACATTTTTCTCAAATCCTAGAGCTCAGTCTTCAGTTACAACCTACTGAGAATGCAAAGCAGCTGCTTGGACCTTGGCAGAAATCAAACTGCCAAGCTGGGCATGTGAGGGTGGTGGAGAATTCCTTTGCCTGAGCTTTGTTTTCATTCTCTGTTTTTGGTCTGCTGCTTCTTTAGGTGAGATAGACTTGCAGATCCTCTCAAAAATACGAGCCAAATATCCTGGGGTCACCATCAACAACGATGCGATAGAGCCAAGTGCTGACCAAATCTCCAAGTACAAAGGTATTTTTACATGAAATAAATTAAATTTACATTAATTTTTTTGCATGCATTAAAAAGTTGTAATATGGTTGACCCTATGTTCAAATGTCTTGTTATCATAACTGTCTCTTAAAAGTTAAAAAAATTCAAAATTTCATGCTCTTTTGCCAGCATTGCTTCTCAACAATGTTCACTTTCATTAAAATCTTATTCTTTCACACTGCAAAGAACTCTGCATGGAAAATGCTTGACTAGACAGACTTCAAAAGCTAAGCAAGGTGGGAAGTGATGGGTGATTGCATGGAAATGGAGTGAAATCCCTGCATTTCAGAAAGTTTTTCTACTTCAACTTGTGTGGAATCAGGATCCTTCCTCAGCATCAAAGGGAAAATTTTAGTGTCTCATGGTAATTCTCTCACATCTTAAAACTCGTTTCCAACAAATAACTAAACCTCACAGTGGGGCACTAAATTAGTTACCAGGCTTTGAATTAGAAAACACGGAAAGGAAAGAAGGAGCGATAGGAAAGACTTTTGCCGTGTGCTCTGGGGCTCAGAGCTTCTTTCCTTCCCCAGCCCAAAGGTCTAAGCAGCATTCATGAAGGAAAGCAAAGAATTTTCCAAAGAGGACTGAGTGTTAACGAGGGTACTTTGATCAAATTACCCTACGAAGTGAGCATTAAATAGCAACAGTTTGATTATCACTGCATTAGCCCCTACCAGGATTCACCCCGCAGGTGATGGTGGTGTTGAGGGAGGTGACACCAGCCCTGAGCAGAGCACACCTGGCCAGAGAGAGGATGGATGCCGCATGGATGTGACAGCAATGTCTGAACCTCATCAGCTGAGTCTCCTGCTGGAAACGCTCCAAACCATAGTAAATACCAGGCTGAAAAACCATGCTGTAAATCCCCAGTCTTGCTCTTGCTTAAGTCCTTAAAAATGAAACATTCCCAGTGTGAATCAGCTTGTGGAAGTCAAAGGGGAAAAAAAGCAACAGTCCCTTTCTCCCTGCAGTGAGGTAGCTCTGAATTACTGGAAGCACCAAAGGCTCAGAGGAAAAACCTAATTTTTTTATATCTTTCTCAATTTAACACAGACCTGATCTCTTATAAGATGCCTTGTGCAAAATCCCCAGAGCTTTTATGTTGCTGAAGGTTGAAATGGTGATGGGTGGGCAACGCAGCATCTTCTCTGTTTATAAGACAGTTTGTGCACTTCAACAAAGAATTTCTGTCCTGTCTGGCCTACGCTGGACTGGATTTGCTCTGAATCTTCCCTGTGGCCCCACCATCTACCACCAATTAACTGGTGGTCCTATCCTGCTGCAGTGAGTTTCTTTCCAGAAGAAAGTTCAAGAAAATATAAAATGTTGTCCTTATTTTAAGTTTTATGCTAAACTAGAAATTAAATATTCATCTGAATTTCTTTCGTTAAACTCTCTTATTTGGTAATTAATCATGTCCCCAGTAGCTACCATTAATTAGGTTTCTGAGGCCTAAGATTTTCTGTAGAGAATTAGAAACATTATCTGCACCTCTGAGGATTCAGTAGTTATGTTTTCTGCCTCACCAAATGCTTTCTCCGTGGGAAGGAGAAGCCAAGCTCACGAGAGAAACTCGCTTGTGGGATGTGCAGTGATGACAAGCTCAGGTTTCTCTTAGGCTGTGGCATGTGATGGAGCCTTTCCTTAAAGCCTCATGGACAGGCTGTGTCTTTCCTTCATTCCTGGTGGAATCCCTTGGTGGCCATGGCTGGAGTGTTGGTGGCCCCATAACTGAGCTGCATCACCAGTGCAGGCAGCCCAGTTTTGATGGCACCCATCAGGTACACACCAAGCTTCTGGCTGGGAAAAGAATCTGGGGTGAACCCAGGGGAAAAGGTAGGAAAAGTTTTCATAGTGGCTTCAAATGAATATTTAAGCAGCAATTTACCATAATCCCATAATGAATTTGCACTTCCTTGAATGTGGACTTTTTAGGCCCAGCCTGGAAAGCAATTCCATTTTGTTCCCAGCTCCTCCTTGCAGACAGACCAACAACGAAAGTGAACCAGATTGCCCCAGATTATCGGTGAGGGGATAGGAGCTGCGTCTGAGTGTAGAACAGCAAATTAAATCTGAACTGCCAGTGCTGGGGCCAGGGACTGATAAATGGAAGCTAACAGAGCAACAGTGGCAGCATCTGAAAGGGGTGGCCCATTTCCAGCCACAGAAGAGAGGAGATAAGCAGTGACGGAGCATTTGTCATCTGCCTGACGGGGATGTGCCCAAATCAGAGCCCAAAAGGAGAAACATTGTCGTTAGTGGTGTAAAGGCACTGGTCTTAGCAAACAGTGCTGTTCTGAACATGTGTTCTGTAGCTAAGGCTCAGCCTGCCTTTGGGCCATGTAAGTTTTAAATTGATGCTAACTCCAGTGAAGCACAGGAACTGAATCAGGGCCTGCTTTGTCCTGGAGCAATCCCGAGCGCCAGGCAGCAACGCAGTGAGATGAGCTCCATATGCCAGCAGATGGACATTAGTATTCCAGCATCCCCTACACTATGAAATTATCTCTCAGTTTTGCTCCCATAAAAACAAAGGAAATGCAGCCATGAGCCAGGCCCTCAGTGTAACTTATTCTTTGAACCCACTTCTCCAAATTTCTGTTTTCCTCGGTCGCTGATGTGCATTGTATTGAGGTCTGAAGACACGCCATGTGTCACTCTTTAAAGCTCTTTGCTTTGAAACACTTTAATCCCTTTTGCCTGAAGCAGCTGGTCAGAACTGTGGGTTTCTGAAAAATTGTTTCAAAACAGAGTCAGCTGAATGTCAAGAGATGTGTCCCTGCTTTTGGAACAAAGCTCCTTCCCTCTCCTACCATCCGAGTTGCACAAACTTAGAAGAAGACGTTCACTTTCTCTGCCCTCCTCAACCTTTCAATTGTGCTTCTCTTCCCAAGAAACCCCCGCCTTGATCCATCCTTGATCATCTGTTTTATTTTGGGAAAAATCCTCCACCATGGCCTGACTCCTGCTCAGCCATGTGGGTTTTGTCTGGCACATAAGTGCTGGGGCCATCAGTCCTTCTATTCACCATGAAATGTGCTGCTTGTGGCCTTGTAACAATTCATCCCAGTCAACATTTTTTAATTCAGCTTGAGCCAGTCATGGGGAAAAAATTAATTCTTTTTTTTAGCTCAGGTAAACACCAGAGTAGCTCAAACAAGGGAGCAAAGGGAAAGCATCAGACTCTCTTAAGATTTTGTCCTCTACAGCCTTCTCCTCACATATGGGCTCAAGGTTTTTGCTATTCCACTGTTGCGTTAAACTGGTACCAAAATTTTCTACCTAAATAAGGTTTTTTTGATGTATTAAAGCTCTTAGTGAAAATCTGCCCCATATTTGCAATTGAGATAACTCTGTCCTGCCTTCTCTATTTCAGAGCGTGTGGCTCAGGCATCAAACCTCGAGAACATAAAGTTTACCTGGCATAAGGAGACAGCTAATGAATATGAAAGTCGAATGAATGCAGAAAAGAAGACTAAAAAATGGGACTTCATTCACATGATCCAGGTAAGAGTCTCTGCAAAGTAAATGTTGTCAAACACTCAGCTGTTAAAAGCGTGCCTGAAGTATGTGACCTCATTATCCACTCGTAGGGGAAGAAAGGTGAGTTTACTTCCCGGTAATTTGAAGTGCTTTAGCATAAATGAACTGCAAAAATGAAAAGCAGCTTTGAGCACAGTAGTCCTATTAACCAGGCTGTGGGTGGCAGTCAACTAAGAAACTAAGAATACATTTTAGCTAGTGTCTTCAAAAGCTCCTTGTTTCCAAGTTCACTGGAGCTTTCACTGAAGAAAGGCAAATCTCTTTATCTCAGGTTAATGAATGAATATGAGCTGGGTCCTGGCAGTGCCAGAGAGCAGGCAGGACATGACAGCCCTGAGCCTGCAGTGTGAGCCCGCAGCCCACACCTTCCTGATGTGCCTCATTGTCCCTGCTTTTCTGTCAGAATTGCTCCCGTTTGCCACTTTTAACCGTGGTACCAGTTATAACAGTCACCAGCATGGCACTGCGTGTCTCTAAGCATCTCTGCTTTCTCCAGATGCTCTATTATGTGAAAGATGTCCCAGCAACTCTCCGGTATTTCCACAGCCTCCTGGAATCACAGGCGAAGCTCCTCGTTATCCTGGTGTCAGGTGAGAGCTGCTCCACCAGTGCTGCTCAGTCAGGAAGGGGCTGTGAGGACCTTTGGGGTTCCTGTGTGTAGCACAGGCCATGGAGGTGAACAGACATCCCCTGAAACCTGTGCACTGGCATGTCTGCGTGGGCTGTAAACACCAAGGATTTATGAGCCCAAAACACCCATACCATGGCACAAAACAACCTTCTCTGCCCTTCCCCATCCTACAGCCTGTCCAGTGATGGAGGCCCTGCAGCAGGAGAGACTCCATCCCGCAGCTCGCACTCACAGGAGCCCCTTCAGCCTCTGCTGTTTGCTGGAAAAGGCTTTCCAGGCTGGGCACTGCATTTTCTCTCTCCCAGAGACTTGTGGCATTAAGCAAACAGCTACAGCAGGGCTCGGAAGTGCCATACAGCAGGTGTTGGAGCACATATGGTTCATTTTCTTTTCAAACAGCCTATTTCCCTAATATCATCATTTTGGGTACAAAACAGCGTTCTCAGGCTGTTTCAGATCTCATAGAGATGCTCTGTGGTCAGTCCAACAGGAAACTGTTGGAGCAGAATAAACGACAACCTTTTAATACTGTGGGGAAGGTATGCCAGAGACAGTGCGATGGTGGAGTCTAATTTGACTCTAGAAAGCCGTTAATTTGCCTCAAAAGCGATGGAAGTTTCAGCTGTGTAAACAGTCACATCTAACAACTCTGAAAGGTATGTTAAGCATTATTTGTTCAGAGGTTTAAGGTTAATTTCTCATTGAACTTGCCCACGTCTGCAAACGTGATGAAGTTCCTTTTATTTTGTTCATGAAGGATCCACTATGAAATGACACTTCTCACCTGAATTTATTCAACTACATTTTTTCCCCAAATGTTTTTGGTTTGAAGTGTTTTCAAGCAGTTTACAACAAGAAATCTGTATTTAAAATTATATTTTAAACCTGTTCATGTCCTTTGGTTGAATGAGAAATAATATCAGACTATTGCTGATTACCTGCATATAGCTAATTAAGACGCTTTTCCAGTTGCTTAACCTGTCCCTTTGGATATTCATAAAATATGAATACAGGAAATAATGTGTGCCTATTCAAAATTAAAATGATTAAAGTTCTGAGTTCATGAAAAGTATTTGAAGTCCTCTCCGGGCCAGATGACTCCGTGTTTTCTGATGGAGCAGAAATTGCTGGGGGCAACAAAAAAGTGGAAGAGAGGAACAGGACTCAGAATAGCAGTGAGGAAAGGAAGGGAAAAACCTTGAGGAAAACAAGAGAATAGAGAGGGGAAGGAAGTGCCATGAAAATGAGCACTGAAGCAAAAGGAGTCACTGGAAGATCATCAGAACAAAGCTCGTTTCACAAAAGGTAATGTCATCTCCAACGCAAACACATCAGGGTGAGTTAATTAAAAGGCAGCCTGAGAGCAGGGTCGGTAGGAGAGGGCTGGGGTCAGTCGGAGGAGGTTGCAATCCCCCCTGCCCCGGCAGTGCAGGACGTGCAGGGGCTGTTGACACCGCCTTGCAAACAAAAGCAGCGCCATATGCTGAGCCTTCCGAGAGCCATTATAATAATGCTGCGTTCAGGTAGGGGATAATTGCTCAGCTCCGAGATGGCACTGAGTCACACAACACTGACACCAGCACATTTCCTGCAATTAGTGCTCTGCATTCAATTTCCACCAGGTGAAAGAAAATATTGTAGCTTCTCTTCTAAACACCAAACTGTTTATTTGACTATAAGTAACTGTTTGCAGATAAAGCAACTGCAAAACTACGAGTAACTGGTTTTAGTACCTAGTGAAAATTATTGTTGTAACTTTCAAGAGCTGCTCATTAGGCTCAAAGTTATTTTCATCCTGTCCAGTGATTCTGAGTAATCCTTCTAAAAATGACTTATGGTAGAAACACCGAATCAGAGATCCAGGCTGGGGGAAAACAAAGATGTGAAGATGTATGTGGGGATGTATGTACTTCAACTTACCCAGCTGGTTTGCTTTATAAAATGTCTCTTGAGGAGAGGCACACTAGTGTGAACTGCTCTGGCCTCAGCTGGAGGCTCAAGGAGGAGCACCAGGGTAGGTGCCCACCCACTTCTGCAGCCCCCAAACCTGAGGAACAGAAGCAGGGTAGCAGCCAACTCCACCATATCCCAGGACACATCCCAGCTCTGGGAAGATCCCACTTGCAATGATGACAACTGCTTAAAACCTCAGAAAAGCAAAACTGCTTTCAAATGGTGTTTTTCCTGACCTCTGAGTGTTTTTCTAATGGTTTATCTCTTAGGAAAGAGCGGCTGGGAAACGCTGTGGAAGAAGTATGGGTCTTCCTTCCCTTTGCAAGATCTTTGCACTTATGTTTCCTCTGCTGATTTGCCAAGGATGCTGGATGCAGCTGGGCTGAAGTATCAGCTCTATGAGCTCCCATCCCACATGGACATAACGAGCTGCTTTATTGAAGGGGACAAAGATGGGGAGCTCTTGCTGGATTTCCTGACAGAAACACTTGACTTTGCTAAAACTGCCCCTCCTGAACTGAAGCGTCAGATAATGGAAGAGTTAAGAAAACCTGGATGCAGTGAAATCAGAGATGGGAAGGTGTTTTTCAATAACAACCTGGGTGTAATAGTGATTGAGCCATGAGTTAACCTCTTCTGCTTGATCCAAGGCAAAGAGATACAAACTATTAACAGCTGAAATGCATTTTTACATCTTTTATAAATGGCTTAATTTGCTTCTGCACTAATAGCATTTTTTAGAGCTTGTTAAGAAATCAGTATTAACATCTGTTGTTATAACTGAGCTTTAATATTTGATTAATTCTACACTAATCTATGAATGTGTAACTCACTAGGCAGTAAATTGTGCTTTATCCTACAGATGTTGTGTAATCAGCCATAACTCAGACCATCCACTCAGGCACTGCAGAAACCTAACCATTTCCTAAGGAATAATCCAGCACTACATGTGGTCCCACCATCTTCATTTAAAAACTCTCTACAGAACTAAATAAGCAGATTGCAGTCTCGGTGCAGCTGGCAGGAGTGCAGGCTCAGAATGACCAGCCATTGGGTGGATCTTTGATGGGATTTCTTGAGCTGGTGACTTGAAGATCTCATACCTGCAGCTACTGTGAAAGTGGCCTCACAACTGCATCTTCAATGGTTGCCTGCTCCTGCCTCTGCAGGCATCTCCATTCAATGGCACTGCTTCCCCTTCCTCTATTTTTGTTTCATCATGATGTATCTGCAGAGCCATTTGTGTGCCAGGTCCATAGTGGCACTACAAGAGGGAAGCAAGGGAAGGTGGTTGAGGCACAGGGTTGGTAACAATTGTCCTGGAGAGGTGGATTTCAGTGGTGAGCCCTGATGCAAAGTCTTTGTTAGGTATCAACTGCTGCAGTCACACTGAGTTTGGTTTTTTTTTTTTTTTTTTTTTTTAATTAACCAAAAAAATGCTTCTGGTTCCCCTGGCCTGGCTTCCAGGGCCAGAAGTGGCCTGTGAGCTTTATAACAAGAAAAATGTAAAAATAAACTCTGATACCAAAATGACTGGTTCCAGTAGCATTTTTTTTTTTTAAATGGCATTGTGGCAGGTAAATCTGTTCACTATACAGGGAATTCAACAAGAAGGGAGTTTCACCACCTCAGCCCCTTCTCCATGTGAGGCTGTTGTGGTTGATGCATTTGTTTTGCTAAATGATTTTATAGTTTTCAGAACTGTTTTCTCTCTACAAGGCACAATACATAGTGGGATACAACAGAGTCGCTTGAATGGATTTAACAGCCTGAATACTCGATTTATCCCCTGAGACAGGTGCGATTTCTGCCATTGAAATAATTTGATTCAGTCTTGAAATGGTTTACTTGAGGTAATAGTTTAGCTGCAAGGATTTATGCTTTATTTTTGCACACACATTTCTGATACAATATAGATTATTAATGATTTGAAGGGATTTCAAGAGATCATATTGGGTGTAATAGCAGTTTATATTTATTTTAGGGCTACTTATTTGAAACACAAACTTCTCCTGGTGCTCAAATGTTAATTCTGGTGGATTTTAGAATGTTTCCATGATAACCCTCTGCTGGACAGAACTCAATCTATTACCACTTTACCCAGTTCTGTGCACAGGCTCCTGCATTAGAAGACCTCAGTATATCTGTGAGCTGCTGTGGTCACACGCCAGAGCAGGAAAGAAAGAAAATCTCTCATTAGAACAGATTGCTGCACACATTTCTAATGGGAAACAAATTAAAGTTACATTTATTTTCGTGGCTCTTTTGGGCTGTCAGTGACCTTTTCTAAATGGTGCTTGCAAAGCAGGTGACTGCTGAACATTGCCACATCAACCCTGTCAGGGGTGAGATATCTCAGGGAGCCACGGAAATGCCAGAACAAAACCAAAAAAACACTAATCCAGCAACAAAACCCAGCAATAAAATGCCCTTGCAGATCCTGCTGTTTTATTGTTTATCAGATTTAAAACAAAAAAAACCAAAAACACCAAAAAAAACCCCAAAAAACCCCCACCCCAAAATAACAAAAACACAACCCGAAAAAAAACCCAAACCAACAAAATGAGAAAAAGGGGTTTTAGCAGTTTTGGAGGAGGCTTGTTCTGAAAACATGGGAGAGCTGAAAAGATGGGAAGCAGCAGAGCTGATCTGAACAGAAGAGGAGGATTTGACCACACACACACACACACACAAATAATCAGTGTAAATGCACAGAGAGCTTCTTTCCCTGTTCTGCTTCTGAAGAGAATTTCATTAAAAACTTGGGGGTGGTGGGGGGGATACAGTAAACTCCATTCTGTATCTTGCAACAGTTTGTGTTAAGGGGCTGGGGGAAAACTGAATGAGCAGAGCACCCTTCAGGGATAAATTAGTTTTAATTTTGAATTTGTAACACATTCACACATTTTCAAGAAGCAAGTACTTCAACTATTATTTAGGAGGAAATGAATGTGGGGAAGCACAATTTTATGCTCATTTTACCATAAAAACCTGAGGACATTTTGTAAATCTCTCAAACAAATTCCTAATAGAGTGGAGAACCACATTTTCATGTGAGAATCACCCTTAATTGTACAGTGAGACACTGCTTTCCACACAGGGGTTGGGAAATACAGTTTGTCCATGGACTGGGATTTGCACAGCAGTCTGGGGCCTCATCACCCTTAGGAATTTCTTCTTAATCTCTACTCTAAACCTGCTCTCTGTCAGTTTGAAGCCATTCCCTTTATGCTCTTGCTAAAAATCTTGTAAAAAGGTCAGACCCCAATTCCATATTTTCCTGGCTTGCACCCCTAAAAAATTAATCTGTAGGCTTTCTACAGAGGTTCAGTGAGAGCAGTGGTATTAAACCAGCACAATACTGATTGGATCAAGTTTGGCTTCAGGATACCTGTATTAAAACTACCCCAGAAATGATCCTGAAAGCTCTTCACGGGTGCCCCTTTCTGGCTAAATAGATGTTTTAGAAATGAAATGTGACCCTGGGTAAATGCAATCCTTACTATTGCATCTCTGTGTTTTTCTCAAAGATGGCTCTGAGCAGTGCTTGTTTTTAAATTAGGAGACTTTCTTTATTCTTTTCATTTCATGAGCACATAAACCTGGAATATACAGATCCTAATGCAGGTACAGGAGAAAAAAGCTGGAAGGAGGGAGGGAGGAGGAGGAAGAGGAGGCAGTCTTTTGAAACAACAGGCAAACACCTGGGCCTGTGTCCCTCTGATAAGTAAGCGTGAGCTTGTGGTTCTGATGCTGTGTCAGGTGATTATTTCCCAAAGGAATTCCCGTGGGAGGTTTGCTGTGCAGGGAAGGGAAGAGCCCGATGTCCATGAGTGAGGCACGGCTTTGGAGCGATGCCTGAGGCTGGGGGGGACCCACAATGGGGGAGGAGAAGGCTGACCCCCTCCAGAGAGCCCGGGCTTCATGCACATATCCCTCCACATCAAACACATCTGCCCAAGCAGCTTCAGGGCTGTTACTTTAAATCATACATAGAAAAATATTCTCACTGCTCCGTTAATTACCACAGCAAATTGAACAAATGCACTCGCAGCTCGGCTGCTGTCACCATTCCTGCATTGGGGTAATTCATGCTTGCAGCCCATGATAGGATTTTTAATGTCATTACACAGTAGGGCAAAGTCTTCATTTTTAATAAAAATACAAATGCTTAAATGAAATGGATTAATATCTAATTTTACATCTTCATTTACATGATGTGTAAAATTATCTTAAATATTTGTTATGGATGGAGTGACTTTCCACCAATTTAGTTTTTTTTTTTTTCATACTGGAGAATGTTAACAGAAATTGTAGCATAAATCATTGCCTTGTAGAGTACCAGAAGGTGCATATAAAAACCCATATCTTTACTGCACATATTTCCCATTAACCATAATCTATTAGTAATTGAAGTTCATTACAAATTCTTGTAGACTTTATTGCTATCATGCTGCATGACATAGTGAACCTGGCTTGCATAACAAGAAGTCCTTGCTGGGAAATATCCTATTAACAATGACAGTGCATTTGTCATTGTGATAATAAATCCAAAGCTGCCTGTAGATTATAAATTATTGCGGCGCCATTTCCACTGTTGTAGTTTAAAAGTTTTGTCAGCACTTCCATTTTACCCCTGCTTTACGGGCAGTTATAACTTGACCATAAAAATCTGCAGTGAGCTGAATCCCATCTTACAAGGTCTCACTCTCAGAGAATGTTTCTTCCCCCAGTGAGATTCATATTTCATCCATATGAAAACCTTTGAGGCAGAAGCTGTGTTTGTGACAGATTTTTTAGGTTCTGCATTTGCACAGATTTTAATTGGAAAGCCCAGGCCATTTGACAAGTAATTTGTCCATGATATTTCTAAAGATTGTGGTAAAATTAAAAAGTTCAGCAAGACAAAAAGACGGGAGCTGGGCTGAGCTGAGTCTTTGCTGGTTTAGCACCTGAAAGAGCTTCTGTCCTTATCTCCAGGTGCCAGAGACTTTGGGGAGCCATTCGGTAAACCCTGCTCCTCTTCAAAGGAGAAACTGGAGAGAAATGATTCTCCCCATAGGCCTCACAAAGGTGTTTTGAGGATTAATTACTGATGCAGAAATTCAGGCATGCACTCAAGTCATCCTTCATCATGTCTGCGCAATTCTTTCAGCTCTATATAGGTTTTAAGTGTTATTAAAAGGAAATTGCTATAGAGTTGAACTTTAAGTGTTAATTATGACTCGAGATACAAATGACATCAGGTCAAATCTTTCACAGTTTAACTCCCTAATTGACTTCAGCTCTCTGCACCAAGGGATATCTCTCTAGCTGAATGCATCTGTCTATCACATTACTCAAGTGCCTATAGCAATGCATCCAATTAGCTGGACGTAGCCATTATGCCTCAACAGTTCCTAAATAGTGCAGGATGAAGCCTTCATCTCCCTGAAATAATCAAGAAAATTTTACCTCTCACCAGGTCAGGTTTTCACATCTTCCTCCAGTACATGCTCTGTTTCTAAGTACTGCTTCCAGGTGTGGATAATGGATTCTGAAGTAAATATGATAAATTTTCTTTTCACATCAATAATGTCCTTCATCTCACAATGGCCTAAATTCCTTTAAAATCTTGATATGCAAAATCACTTTTCTGCACCTCAGTGGTAACTGGTCTCCTGGGTGAAATTCAGCAGCTGTTGGATCGTCCACGGCACCGTTTCCCAGCGATTTGTGGCAGGATGATGAGGAGGAAGTTGGCAGTCAAATGCTGAGGAGCAGAAAGCAATTTCCTCTGCTGGTACTGAGCAGGGGCACAGGCACTGACAAGTCTCCAGCCAAAATTGCAATCAGCTTTCCCTCTTCCTTGGCAGGAGAGTGGTGGGACATTGGGCTGGCACATAGGATTGGCTCAGGGTGAAGCCCTGGCACATCCAACAGCTCACGCTGGTGGTGGGACCAAGGGTGTCTACCATGGATGGGCTTGGCAGCAACTCTGTGTGGCAGTGTCCTGGTGTGGAAGGCAGGGATGAATCTGGTGGGTCTAAGGGGAAAGAAGATGTCTCCCCTTTTTGCTTAAATGGGAAGCAAATTGCTGTTGGAAGTCACAGATGGATGTGAACGGTACCCAAGAGTGTGAGTGTGTGGTACTGGCGTGAATCAGGATGGTGCTTTGTTCAAGAGTGGAGAACAGCTCGAAAACAGGACCAGAAGAAAATTGTTACAGTGTACTGCAGATTTCCTACCCAACCTTGTGTGGTTTTTTTGTATTATTTGGGCAAAGAACACCAAACCCCAATGAAAACCGAATTAAACAAATTAAACACTCTTTGAAATCCCTAAACCTAAACCGTGTCATCCTTTCCCATTTTGAATTCCCTCAGTCTAAAACATATCATAGTTTTCCACTCAAACAGAATAGAGGGACCTAGTATCTTCATGACTCTTAATGCTATAAATACATTTTGATACTTTTATAACCATGATTTTACGGAGGTCACAGTGAGGTACCATTTATTTTGGTGAGAGTAAGCAGGCTATTTGCCAGCAGATATAATCTCTTTGTTTTCTTAAAAGAAAATGAAATGACAGTCTTTGGGGGCTGTTTCAAGGATCCCGTGTGTTACAGTGGATCCTGGCGGAGATGAATTAGTGGCCAGTGTATAGGTGATCTTGCCAAAAATTAGTAGCAATGCAATTTATCATACCCTTCTGTAATTTATCTCACAACCATGTATTAGATTAGATAAAGACAGAAAGACATGTGAATTGGATGGACTGGACTAATACTGAAAACTTACACCTGCTTTTATTGAGGCTGACAGGAAGATTTCTGTTGCCTGCATTGCAATCAGGATTTGGCTTCACATTTTTAATTTGCTTTGAAGTATGATCTTGTCCAGCAGCGAGAAAAAAGCTAACTCAACATTAAAGTTTGTTGATTGTGTCTGCTATTTCTTATTCAATACAAATTTGTTCCATCATATATTTCACATTCAATCAATTAAAAAGTGTAAATCTAAACAAAAAACCCTCAACACCCAGAAACTTAAAAAGAAGAGCAATAAGCAGCTGTGAAGCTGCTGCAAACACCCATTACATGCTACACCGTTTTCAAGGTAACAAACCAATAGTTTATCTTGTCCCCTTCCAACAAAATCCATACTTCAAAACCCACTTTTCTTACCAAATCGGTCTGTCTGTAAGACAAACAATCTGCAACTGGGAGTGTTTACCTACAACAGCAGAAAGATGTGCTACACTGCCTTCAAATTCAGGAATATCACCAGCTACCTTCCTTAGGCTCGTTGCAAGCCAGTGATTGATATCTGTTCTTTTGCATTGCTTTCCTCTCATATCTCTTTGTCCCGCTGCTATAATCGATCACAGATTTTTCCATCAGGCTTCATGTCAGATTAGGATAGTGAACATGACTGCCTTAGAACAAACTGCTTCAAAGTGCACCAAGGCAAGCCTGGGACTCGAAGTACTCTGAAAGGGATTGTTTTGGGCACATCCATAAAGACAGTGCAGCAGCAGGCAGTCAGAAATACGCTTTTTTGGCGAGGGTTGGGGATGGCTCCTCTCTGTGGAACCCGTTGTGATCACATTTCCACTCTGGGGTGGGTGTTCTAAGTGAGGGGCAATGCCTGGCTCATCGTTTCCCTGATTCAGGCAGGAATTTCTGCTTAGGAGTCCATGGATGTATCTGGCAGGACCTGCACAGGTTTTCTACCTGAGGCTGGAGTTGCAAAGTCACACAGAGCTTTTGTGTTTAGTGCTTTATGTGCCACCAAGAGCTGCAAGGAGTGAAAGCCCAACAACTTTCCCTGAAATAGATTTTAAACATTCACTGTGACCAGTCTTCCCAGGAGAACTAAAATATCAGTCCCTTACTTAAACAGTTCTTTGGGGGATTACTGCTTGTTTCTATAGTGCCTACCACAATCGAGTCTTCATCTTGGTGGGTGTTTTAGGGGCATCTGTTGTATAAATGAAAATTTTTATTTTAATGTGAGGAACGGAGCATTGTTTAGAGAAGAGGGCTGTAAGGATTTGATCCAAATTTGGATCAGTGGTCATGGATGAGTTTGCTGACAGCAATTGCCCCATGGATGCTGTTGCTCAGATCTACAAATCCTGAAAGAGGAGTTGACCCATGGCAGCTGGATGACCTCTGGGACTTCCAGAAGAGGAACGGATGTTAAACTTCCACCTAGGTTCAAGAGAAGACATGAATGTAGTGGATGAGAAATGTTTTGAGGAGGATCACCCAGTGTCCAGTCAGGACATTCCTGAGCTGAAACAGGTGCAAGATTACTGAGGCAAATGATCCCATGTGCTTGCCCTGTACATATGGGATGCATAGGATAGTCACTGCTGGGTCCATACCCATGACCATGGCTGGAGGAATACTAAATAAATAATCATGATAGTCCAACCATTTAGAGCTTGTTGTAACCCACAATGAAACAACCATCAATGGAGGTGCTATATAAGACATTGTGACACAGAAGTGCTGTTACCCGTTTGACACACTAAACCCCTTTTCCCTAACAGTAACTGGCATTAGGCCACTGAAAGCAGTGCTTGCACAGCCCACAGGAGCACGAGCTCTGATATCCTGCATTTAATCCCAGGGAAGACACAGGCAGTGGTGCATTAGTGTAATGCTCTTAAACAAATTCTGAATAAAAGGCTTTTTGCTCTATGTGTGTAAAAAACAGGCACTCTGGGTTTTGCCTTGTGAAAGCGGGTGCTAAGAGTGCCTGAAATTGCGGCTTTCTGGAAAAAAAAGCCTGAGAAATCTTGAGAGTCAGCAGACAGAATATTTCCATCAGGAGCTATTACTGGGACTGGGATCTTTCCAGAAATATGTGAGGCGAAGTGCTGCTCAGGTGGATGTGCTGGCAGGGCAGAGGGCAAACTGTGAGATAAATACTCAGGTACTCATGGGCTGCTGTAACGCTGCACCAGGTAACGATCTGGGAGGGTAAAAAACCAGGATTGAACAAAAGTACAACTAAAATCTTGTACTCTGCCAGAGACACGGGTTTCAGCACAGACTTTGAAGTATTTCTGCGTCCTACAGGTCCTGGCTACTATTCCTCTTGCCTTGCAGAGGTTCTGAGGCTGTGCCTGAAGACAGCACTTGCCCTAAGGAAGAAACTGGGGTCTCCTGGGAGGCGAAGGGTGATGGCCAAAGAAATCTGGAGTTTCTTACCTTGCAGGTGAACCTCAGGCTAAGTGGCTGAGCAGCTGATTTGAACTCTTGGGTAGATAACCACTACAGCAGGAAAGGTTAACCTTGATTACTGAGGGAAACCTCATTCTGGGATGATTTATGGAGAGGGTACAACTGCCCTGTGTGCAAGCAGGGGCCACAGATGCCATGGTTTAGTGTTCAAATGGCTTATCCCTGTGTAAGGTCATTCATCACACATTGCTTTGGACTCCCAGGCCAATACACATAAAAGTCTATCTCACAACAGGCGCAGCCTTTTCGGCTCCCATCTGCCCACAGCAACCCTTCCAACATCATTAATTACATCCCTGCAATTGATTATATTGGCTGCAGCTCACCCCAGAGACAAAGCCACACTGGTGTGCCCCAAGGGGAGATTGTGTTAATAAACAAAAACAAACACAGGATCTCCATTTAAGAGCCAGTTTCAAAGCCCAGAAGTTGGAAGCTCAACCTCTGGACAACCACACTCCCATTTGTATTCCAAGGCTTCTTCATTTGTTTCAATTTCCTTGGTGTAATTCAGTTTCTTATGGATAAGTGGCAGGATGCTCCCACCAATAATGCATGGAAGGGGTCAGCTTCTTTTGCAGACAAAAAAAAGAAAGAAAGACACATACAGAGGAGACAAGAATTATGAGCTTGAGAGGGAACCACATGAGCAACAAAAAACTGATGCTGTGACCGGGCTGTGGTGCGGGACAGGCTGAGAATTCCAGGTCTTCCTAGAACAGATGTGAGAGGGGAAGTGGCACTCTCAGGGAAGAGTTTTCTCTCAGCTGTTATGAAAATATGAAAAGCAATTAAAACAACCTAAAAATAGGAAAGTCTCTTCCTCTTCTTCCTCCCCGCCCCCAGTGCTTCCCAAGGCTTTTGCTGACCTAGATAGAGGTAGGGGGACATGTCTGGCCTAACGCACAGGCAAAACCTGCTCTGTTTATTAACCAGGGACACGCTCTGAGGCAGGACTTGCAGCCCAAGCCCTCAGAGGAGCCCAGGAGCTCAGGCTGTAGCTGCTGTCAGCAAGGTGCCCTGTGGCCATGCCAGGAGCACTGAGGGCAGAGAGCAGAGCTGCCCACACCCAGCATGGGCAGTGATGAACAGAGGGGTTAAATTACCATTTATTTTGGACATAGGTGTTTATTCTGGTCATTGGACTTCTTTGTGCCCAGGGGGGAGAGGGCCACCACACCCAGCAAGGGCCATGCAGTTGTGCACACCCTTCTCCAAAGGATGGCTGAGACCACCAAAGAAAGCAGCTGGGAGCTCCAAGAGTACAGTGAGATGGCTGCTGAAGGCTTTGTGGGCTCACAGCCACAGTGAGTTTTAGGAATGGGCTTGGAGAACAGTAGACATTCAAAAAAACAAGCTTAGCATGCCTGGAAAGGAAATTTGGTGAGTGGGCGCCTTAAAAAAAAACTCCGATTGTACCAACAGCGTTGACATAAAAGGAGTAGGGAATAGGAAACTGTGTAATGGAGTTCTAATTATAATTCCTTTTGTTTTCCTAAAGAACATTAAAAAGCCATGATGTGACCAACGACTCAAGCCCAAAAAATACTTCCAATTTTATTTTTACACGCATTGGGGCCCCTTGTTAATTTACAGCTAGTGAAATAATAAACAAAGCTGATCTTCTCATTTGCATCTGACACTATAGAAATGGTAATTTTTAAAAGGTTACCCAGAATGAGTGTGAATCTTTGATTTCTGTCATTAGCATATTTAAGTCTACCTTAAGCAAGGTTTCCACCCTGAAACACACATTTTGTTAAAAGCTGTTCAGTGTCCATAACCATTCTGCTGCTTTCAAAATATGATGCCCTAGCAGGCCAAAGCTAACCTGTGCACATGAAAATAAGTTTAGTTTAATGTTGTGTTAAAAGAGTTTGGTCTCTGGAGCAGTCACTCTGCTTAATAACATGTAATCATTTGCCTTCTATTTAGTTTTCATTTAACTTCCCCCATACAAGCAACGAATCCAGTTTAATTAAACGTTCTTTTAAACAGCAAAAATGACACTGGTTTGTATTTTAAAAAATCTATATGCCACGGGGCACCCCTAAGACACAAAATCCTAATAAAGAGGATGTAAGATGTACAGCTAATAACAGAGCAAATTTGACATTTGCAGGGTAATTTAGTGAACCAAGTGCTTCCTCACAGGCTTCATGCGGGAGCGCAGTGGCTGCAGTGCCATTTAATAGAAGATGAAGGGCCATGTTTATAATAATGCTAATAAACAGCTAATCTGAAAATTAGACTAGCATGTGGCAAAGGGCTGTTGTGCATGTATAATAAATGCTGCTCAGTGCTGGGTGAAGCCTGTCAGCTGATGCTGGAATCCTGCTGCAGCTTTAATCAGCAGCCTGGGGTGGCCAGGCAAGGCTCGGTCTCCTGCACCCCGTGAGTCGCCAGGCTGCACACTGGGAGTGCAGAAATGCACATTAACCCTAAAGAATGATAATAAGGCCAGGAAAGGGGCACTGCAGATGCCCTTTACAGAGCTTGAAACAGCTCTGAAGTCCTGACATTCAGGGCAATGGCTTTGAGCTCAACAAGTGCTCAGTTCTCATCGCAGTAAGGGGTAAGGAGAGACATTAAGCATTTGAGACTTAAGTTGGATGGGGGGACTGAGCAACCTGGTATATTTGAAGGTGTCCCTGCCCATGGCAGGGGCTTGGAATGAGATGATCTTGAAAGTTCCTTCCAACCCAAACCGTTCTATGACTGACCAAGCATCCCCTTTCTGTTTTATTTTTCTCTGATAGTGTAAATCTGGGCTAAGCCTGGCCAAGAAGTAATTTAAATCCTCTTTTATTGAGGGCATCATAAGGTAGAAGAGGTAAATGAGGTAGAAAGGAGTGGTAAATGCTTATTTTTCTCCTTTAGAAGAATCAGGATCTTTAATAAAGTAAGTATTAGGGCAATGAAGAAATGAACACTGAAAGCATCTCACTCATTACTAAAATGAAAATGCTTGCTAATATATGCAGTGCACCTGGAAATGCCCATTCAAGTAATTACAAAAGGGAAAAACACCGGGGAAACAGACAAGCATGAAGACAATAGCCATTAGAAACAATATTAAATTAAGCACGCCTTTTGAGATCTACAAATTCACTGATTAAATTGTGCATTACAAACCCTGCCTTGACTTCACTCAGCTGGAGTCCTGGGGCAAACCTGCAACACATGAAAACAGCCTCTTGTTTTGCACTGAGATTAAGACAGGGCTGTTCCTAACTGTGCCTAGTCCTGGGGTTTTTTAAAAACACAAAAAATAACCTCTTTTCCCCTTCTTTTCCCCCAGCCCCCCAGATCCCAGCTAGCAGAAGGCATCACACTTCCCCAGTCTGAGCAAAACAAGGGCAGAAAAAAGGGCACTTCATGCCATGCAGCATTAAGCTTGGCAAACAGCATAAAGGCCATCAAAATCAGCAGGAACCTTCTCGTTGACCAAACAGCCCTTGAGTGTGGCCACCCGTGAGTGTTTTGGGTGAATTTGGCTCCACCCAGGACAGGGAGCTCCATGTTTTTCCCCATGGAGCCCCTCCCCACTCATCTAGAGGGCAGAAATCATCTCACACTTTGTTTTGGCAAAGGTGCCTTTCACAGTGGGGCAGAGCCAAGAGGGGAATCAACCCTCTGTGATTCCTGCCCCTCAGATATTCCTATTCCCAGGACAGCTCATGGGCCAGCAGATGTGAGCTGTGGCTCTCTCAAGGCACTCACAACCATAGGGATGTTTGAGTGTTTGTGCTTAATTTGCACAAATGGATGGAATGGAATTGAGACCAAAATGTGACCTTCCTGGTGACAAAACTCTGTCCTCTTACAGAGACGTGAGAAATGAGTGCGGACAAGTTTATTAATACGTTTATTGGAGTGCAGGGTTGTTTATCACCATTTTCCTATTGCTGATGAGATTTCCAGGGCTAATGGAAACTCTCCCACTTTCTCCAGTTCTCTGAGAGATCTCCTAAAATTGATTGTGGAAGCCAGCAACCACTTCCAATTGATTTTGTGTCATTAAACATTAAAAACTGTGTGCAGCTTTCATAGAGTTCTTTCTGCTGGAAAGTGGGCTGTTGTCTACCAGAAATCCCAGTTTGCTGCTAAAACAAGAAATCCCAGTTTGCTGCTAAAACAATAGATTGCCGGGGGGGGGGGGGGGGGGCTGTAAAATTATATAGAAAACTCTTTAAACTCTTTCGAGGTGATACTTTCTTGTAACAACACACACACATAATATATGCTCCTTCCTCTTCCAAAACTGTTGTTTATTTTTTCCAGCTTTTGGCTTTGTTTAGTGGGAAGAGAAGAGCTAAATAAAGATAATTTCTGCTTCTATCCACCCAGCTCATCCTTGCTTTTCCCTAGGCAATGAGGTGCTTCTCTTTTGTTCATTTTTAGGTAATCTCCTAACACACTTCCTTCCCTTTTTCCCCTCAAAAGTTTCCAGCAAGCCTGAAGGAAATAGAGCCTTTGAGGAGCCTTTGGTCCCAGGATAGCAGAAGCTGAGGGCTCCTTCTGTGTTCCTCAGTTCATTCCCTCCATCCAGAGGCAATCTGCATGAGGCAGATGGAAATTCCCAGTGCAGCTGCTGATGGGCAGTGGGAAGCAGTGAGCTCCTGTGCAGTTGCAGGCTGCAGAGCTCATACCTGGAGCTGATCACCGTGAGGGACCTCCAGAGACATATTTTGGGAACCCACATATATAAACGGGCACTTTCCAAAACCCAGTCTGTGAGAAGTGAATTCAGGACGACTCTGTCCCTTTCATACATGCATAAGAGAACTCTGTGGCCTGAGGTTGACAGAAGACCAGGAGAAAACTGGACCCTTTTCCCTCCACAAACCCACTGAGGGCCCTGTACACCTCTCCCACACCTTTGCAACTCACATTTCCATTAGCTGTACCCAAAGCCCGCAGCACTGATGAGCTGCTGAGGGGACAATGGGGAGATGACAAACCAGCCACCTGGAATGCTGCTGAGGGGACAATGGGGAGATGACAAACAGCAGGACCAGCCACCTGGAATGCTGCTTTGCTCAGATGTCCTGGTCACAAATGGAAAAGCACTCTGACTGAGGGACAAAGCCTCTGTTCCTGCAGGGAGCACGTTCAAGAGGACAGCTTTTGTGCACCATTTCTGCCTTGGTAATTAGGGCTGGAATAACCCCTAAAGTGACAGATAACATATTAAACACCTTCTGTGTCTTAGGAAGCACAGACTAGGTGTCACAAATGGAGACTCACATGGCCCAGCTGCCTCAGGCCATATGGTCACCCTGCTCCTCGCTGTGCCACGTTTGGAGGCACAGCAGGGTGGCAGTCGGGATGCTGGCCTGGGCCAGGAGTGGGGGCACATCTGAGGGTGACAGTGATGGTGGTCCTACAGAGCCCTGCTCCACGTGCTTTCTCTGTTAGGGTTTGTGGACTTGGTTCAGCTACTCAATCTGTGGTATGTAGAGCAGCCAAAATAATTCCATGCGAAATAAAGAGCTGAGAGCAGATGAAAATAGAGCTAATAATACAGTCATTAGGAAGGGAGCCAAGGCACAAATTGCAGTGTTGAGTGTGAAAGGAGAAGTCAGGAGAGGGAAAGGACTGTACATACCCTACACTGCTCAGGGGACACAAATATGTCCCCAAATAACAGCTGTCTGTAGCAAAGGGACAGCAAGAGACTGTGTGGTCAGACCTGTTGTCTTGGCACAGGACAGCATCCCAGCAGGATGGTGCTCAAGTGCAGGTTGCTCATGGCCCTGCCTTTTGGGCAAGAGCCCATCAAGCTACGGCAGCAGGCAGGGCAGGGACGTGTCACACCACACATTTGTGTCACCTGGGAAGATGGGACAAACACTCTGCTCTCACAGAGGTGCAGGACACACCTCGGAGGGGGTCATTTGCTGACACCAACATGGGTCACGATTGAGCTGCAGCCAGGTGTTTCAAAACAGCAAAATGACAGCCCAGGGGAGTCAGGGCGGTGATGAAAAATAATCTCCAGTCCTTGGACGGGCATTGATAATTGCACTGTAGGGCATGGGACTGGTTTGTCCTGTCGTAGTCCCACAAACAAAGCTTAGCCTTGGTGTGCTTTGTAAGGCAGCCACAACACCAGAAGTGGTTAACAGCAGCTGAGCAGTCAGGGATATTTTACTGCCATCTGCTTGATAGCCAGTGTTTCTGATCCATCTAAGGTCAGCCAGCGTATTTTGGTTTGCCCTCAGGTGAAAGCTGATGATAATGCAGCCTCTCCACCGGCCCTTCACGGCACCTATTTAAAGCTGCTCAAAGAGCCTGTGCAACTGCATGTCCTTAAGCAGAAAACTTCAAGTGCCTTTTTGTGCCAAGTGCTCTTCAGTTTAGACCAATCTTCAACTTGAAATGGGAGGAAAGTCCTTCCAGAGAGTAACAAAAGGGTGATTAAAGATACACTTCATAGATTCGTAGAATGGTTTGGGTTCAAAGGGACCATAAAGATCATTCAGTTCCAACTCCCTGCCATGGGCAGGGACACCTTCCACTAGGCCAGGTTGCAAAAATCCCTGTCCAGCCTGGCCTTGGACACTTCCAGGGATGGGACATCCACAGCTTCTCTGGGCAACCTGTGCCAGGGCCTCACCAGCCCCACAAGGAAGAATTTCTCCATACTATCTAATCTAACCCTGCCCTCTTTCAGTTTAAAGCCATTTAAAACTTGTCCTGTCACTTCATGCCCTTGTCCGAAGTCCCTCTCCAGCTCTCTTGAAGCCCTGTTAAATACTGGAAAGGGCTCTGAAGTCTCCCTGGAGCCATTTCTCCAAGCTAAACAACCCCAAGTCTCTCAGTGTGTCTCCAGAGCAGAGGGTCTCCAGCTCTCAGAGCATCTTCCTGGCTCTTCCCTGGACTTGTTCCAAGAGATCCGTGTCCCTTTTGTGTTGGGGGCCCCAGAGTTGGATGCAGAGCTCCAGATGGGGTCTCTAGAGAGCAGGACAGAGGAGCAGAATCTCCTTGCTCTGTTGGCTTCCTGGGCTGGAAGTGCTCATTGCTGAGTCACGTTGAGCTTCTCATCAGCCAATATTTGTTTATGCCATCTTTCTGCCTAAGATGATCAAGTCAATTCTCCTTCAGATGAGCATTTCTGCTATAATGAAAGTGTTGTGGAGCAAACAATGCAAGGCCACACTTCTGAAGTATTGACTGGAATGATTTCTCTCCACTCTTCTTGCCATCAGCTTTCTCTGCTGGCTCCCATCCAGTCTGTTGCATTCTTAAAATGAGAAAAAAAAAAATCCCAATTTCTTAATCACATGTAGTGGACTGGTAGTGATTTCCCTCAATATCTCTCTATGCCTCTAGAGAAATATAGTCTAGGCCAATTTCTGGCATCTCGCTTTCCTAATCCCCTATGTACTCCAAGGCAGAGGGTTTATTTAGTGGTGTGGAAATGTCCATGACTTCAATTTTTTTACCTGCTCTGTTGTCTCATTGCTGGAGGAAAAATGTTAAAGGATTTTTGGTTTTCTCTCTCTCTTTTTTTTTTAATAACACTATGAACCTAAAAAATTAAACTTTTTGCTAAAAAGTTTTGTTTACAAGTAACACCTAAAATTGCAGTAACAGAATGGAATTCCCACTCCTTTGATTTTCTTTGTTCCCTTGAAGGATTTCAATGTACATAATGAATTTTGGTGTTTAGTTGGGGCCTCTGCCAGAAGTTTCTTATCTTCGCAAAATTTTAGGCTAGAGAAATAATTTTCTCTCCATAATACAGGGTGGGGCAGGAGCAAGATGCAAAGACTTGAACCAGATTTCTAAAATCGTTGCTATCTCTAAACATGAGAGCAAAAACTAAATGGCAACTCAGGAGCTCACCTTGTGTGAAACCGAGAGGAGTTAGAAATTATTTTTTCATCTGAATGTCTCCAGACTCTGCCCCTCAGAGTGTGACTGGGTTTACCCATGAAGCCTGGGCAAATTGAACCTGCACTCCCAGCTCTGGCCCGAAGTGAGGACTGAGTCCACATCCAGTGATGATGCAAACATAGCTAAACACAGAGCAACACGTCCAAAAAAGCACAGAAGGGTGCTGAGGGCAATTAAACAGATGTTGTGAGGATGCTGTCTGTGTCACACTGTCTGCCCAGGCAGGCATGGTCCATCTTTGCCAGGGTGGCAAAAATGGCTTTTCTAAATAAATGTTCCAGATGAGCTGAACCAGACTGAAAGGTTTCCCTCTTTCCTCTTCATTTCTTTTACAATGCAAAGCAGAAGATACCTATGCCAAAGCATTTCATTTCTTCCAGTTTTATTGCCAGCCTTCAGGCTGCCTCATTCTGGACCTGCTGCAATCCAATCTGCTCTTGCTAATACTTCAAATATAATATTTATAACGGCCCAGGTTGAACCAAAGGCTACTTACACTGACAGATGTCACAAGCTATAGCTCTCCTTTCCATTTTATTGTTTGGTAGCTTCTGGCAAAGAGGGAGAGGATCTGGTAATGAAATGCTCCTTCTCTGCTTCAAACTCTCAGGAACATTTTGCTGAGCTGCCTATTATTCGCGGGGGAGTAATCAAGTGGTAGCTGGTTGTTTATCAATGTGTTATGCAAGGGAAGTTTACGTGGTGGCAGAGGATAAGATGTATTTCTGATTTAATTATCGAGCTGCAAGCCCATGTGAAGTTTTATACTTGTGGTTTTGGAGATGTGGGCAAACATACAATGCTGTGGACAGAAGGACCCTATTCTGTAATAGAGGAGTAAAATAATTTCTCAGTAACTAAAGATAATGAGTTCTGCAGGACTGTAAATAGGCGTGGAGCTGTTTTGCAGATAAAGCATCTCTGTGGTACTTTGCTACATCAGAGCAATGTGGAAAATTCTGCAGGGAACAATCTTCTCCTGGCAGATGGCTGGACCAGGAGACCTGCTCAATATTTTCCATGTCTAGTTTTCATGATTTATACAACATCATCCCTTGGAAAAGCAATCCTGAGAGGACATTATGATTCCATGATAATTCACTGTACTTGAGAGAAAAGAAAAAAAGCCTATATAAATATGTGTATCCCCTATGGTTGTAGTTAACAGACTTCTCCAAGTCCTGTTTCAGTTTTTTAACTTTCTTGGCTAGAACGACATGGAACTTTTTGTTAGCTGGCTGATTCCTTGGGAATAATAGTGATTTTGGGGGGAGAGTTCAGAGAATGGTCAGAGGGGAAGAAGGGGGGAGAGAAGACAATCAGGCCCTGAATTGTGCAAGAACTAAGCTCAGTCTCTGGGCAGTACCAGTCTGAGAACTCAGTACCTCCTGCCCTAGACTTGTGCCACTAGAGCACTTGTTAGCTCTCTCTGGGGAAGAAGGATATGTTTTCACATAGTCAGAGGATAAGAAAGGTGATGGAACAGCAAAAATAATCTGTTGGAAAGAAAATAGCTTTCCTCCACTCTATTCAAGTGCCTCAAGGGGGACAGCCCTTCTTCTGGTCTTCATTAGAAAGAGAAGTGTGAATCAAGGGAGAAAATAGGATCCAAGGGGAGCAAAAGGCTTCAGGGCAATTTTTTTTGCCCAGTACAACTCAGTGTGATGTTGCTGGCACTGGGAGAGTTTTGCATTGCTCTGTTATGAGCTGTCACTCCACATTGCACAGCAATGGGACTCAGCTGCTGTCCAAGAGCAGCGTTTCCCAGAAGTGAAGATGGAAATTGCCATGTTCATTAGGACATCAAAGACCAGAAATAAAAATATTGCAGATCAAGGAAATGTTTTCAGGCCGAACTGGGACGACACAAAAATGTGCAGACCAAAGAGCCCACAACGGCAAATGGCTGGGGACAGATGATTTTGAAATTAGCAATCAACTTAAATCAAACTAGCAATTCACTTAAAACCAGACTGAGGGGAGGACAATTAAGTCGGTAAATACAGAAACACTGTGAAAAAAGAAATATACCAACTTTGCTTATGTTTACAGCTGCACTCTGTCCCCCACCCTTGATCTTTCTGTACAAGCACAGTGTGGAAACAAGGCTCAGAGCTTTCCAAAGGCCACACAGAAGCAGAGGGCAGAAATCTGACTATTTGTTGGTTTTAGTCTCTCTTGATGTACATCCATGGCTACAGTATAACATCCACTGACAACTCCTACTTCATCCTTCTTTCCTGCAAAGGAGCTGCTCTTTAAATGCACACTTTTTTTAAAGGCAAACCACCCTGAAAGCTGGATGCCCTCATCTTGCGCAGATTTGATCTTAAATCCACAAAAAAATTAAAAAGGTATTCTGAATGCAGAGCAAACAGCAATTACCCTGACAGCTTCCCTATTTCAGCAATGGACTGCAGCTGTATTTGCTTTTGGGCAGGGAGCAGTTTTCACTTAAGCCATGGTGAGAGGAGGACACAAATCCCAGAATTTCATTGCCTGGAGGAATCCCCACAGCACACACATTTGGGTGTGAATTGAGTCCTCTGCTGGAAATGAGCCTGACCTTATTCTTGCTGCTCTTGGACACAGCTGGCCAGGACAATTTACATTGCCTGGAAACCAGGAAACAGAGCTTATGTCCGAGTGATTTTGCTCAACTGCTGTTTTCTAAAAAGCCCCAGCCTCAGCAGTCCTCAAGAGGTCTCTCCCACTCCTTTAATTTCTTAATACATGTAAAGCCAAACAGAAGAAAAACAGAGCAGAAGGTTCATTCAGTTAAGCTCTAGATTGACTTCATCCAACTTAATGCTTTTTAATCACTCTTTGAACAAAAGATTTAGTCCTCATAATCCTCCTTTTGCTCAATTTGCTGTTCCTTACTTTATGAAATCTACTATTTGTTTGGTTCCTCTGATAACCACCCCCTAAATGGGTCTGTGGGAGAAAAAAGGGGCTAACATCACAGGGAAAATGACTTTCAGGAATAAAATAGACCACAAATAACAGCTTTTCTTTCATAGCCCTTCATTGGAAAAGTGCATGCAAAAAGTCATGGAGCCCTTTCCACAGGGTAACCTCCTAAACTGCTCACCAAAACTTCTCATCAATCTCCAGGAGCATTATTGCGATTAGACCTGCTGATTTCAAAGCCAATGCAGCCATTTCTTGGGAAGACTGAGATTTAATTTTAGATTTAGAGACATTGGCAAAGAAATTCCTGTTATAGGCTCTGCTTCTCGGCAGTGTCCAGCAATGTGGCTGCCACTCTCCCAAACATTTGAACCTTCTTTTGCCTACGTATATTTTGACTGGGCTGTGATGGAAATTGCCAAACCCAGCCAGCGTGGTGGGCTGGGCTGTCCCAATTTTGGTGCCTCTCAAAGGCCGTGAGACTCCCTGCAGCAGCCGCTGGTGCTGTGGGTGTCTGGCTTTCACCAGCTTTCACCTTGCAGCAAAGAATAACTGTGCTCTGACAAATAAGTCAGTCTTTCCAAACATTTATCTCTGATTCATTGGGCCTTCAGGCCTGCTTAGGAGAAAGTAATTCAACCTCAGGATTTCAGCTGTGAAGAAATACACTTATGTGGGCAGGAGGAGAGCCAGACCCACAAATCACTGTCTTCCATCACTCAAATCCTGTTCTACCCTGGATTTCAACTGGTGTGTTCTGAACAAAATCCTTAAGAACTTTTTGCAAAGCCCAGAGCTATCTGTGCTCAGACCTTTCCTAATTTTCACAATATCTATCCCAGGCGTGCTATAGCCCTTCTTATGTGACAACATTTGCAAAATAAAAATTTAAATGCATGTTGTCCTTCTTAGAGTTTGTAAAGCTAAAATATATACCTCATCTTCCATTAGCTCCTCATTTAAAATAAATCAAATCAATTAAATATCACTTTTAAGGTATTATAAACTATTACATACTTGAAAACATTTATTCTCCAGGTTGATCACAAATAAATGTAAGTGCAAATTAGTCTAAAGTACTGATTTTTATCTTTCAATTGGACAATTTCAGTGAAAGTCCTTAAGAAAACTTATTGCTGTGTTTCCAACCATTCCATAAGGTCAGAGAGACGCGATCAAATATACCTAACACATCAGGTATCTTCAAAATTCTCCTGACATCATTTTCTCTTTATGAGAAAAGAAGAATTTGCCCTTAAACCAGGTGAAGGAGAATGGACCATTCTCCTAGACTTGAGCTGTATCTGGATTGTTTTGGAAAACTGGAACATGATTTCCTCTGAATAACAGACAGAGCCCCAGGCACTTTATATGTTCAAAAATTAAACTTACAACTGGCATACATCTGGCAGTGATCCTGTACATGAAATCCATTTGGTTGGCCAGATGGCCTGAGACTTGCAGCTTTTTAATCTTACGCACAAAGCACTTTAGGCTGGAAAAAACAATAAATACAACATAATACAGCATTGTGACAAAAAGACCCTTTTATTGGTTTTCCACCTATAGGTATGGAAAATCATGGGCAAAGTAAGTAGTATTTTCACACTTTAACTTCCTAGAATGTGCTATATCCTGTGACTTCATTCCTTTCTCCTCCACTTCTTATATCTAACTGATCCTCAGTGAAGGGTGAGTGATTCCTTAGGTACGAGGTTGGATGCTGGAGGCAGAGGATGGCATGACATTCCACAACTCTTCTTTGATGAGCAAGAGCAGGACTGCAGGATCCTAATATCTCTTTTATTTCTGCACACTTTCGGATAAAAATCCTACCTTGCCCTTCTGCACTAAAAACAGAGAGGGCTTTAAAAAGTGCATTTTTTTTCTACTGTCAGTATCTTCAAACAGCCAGGGGCCAGAAAAAAAACAAACATTCCATTCCCTTTGCTCTGAATGCACATTTCTTTTTCTCAAATACTTTTCTGTATGTTATTGGGGAAAACCTTTCTTGTCATTGACTTCTGCAGGAGTTGCAGTTCTTCCCCTGTATTCTGCTGATCAGTTCCTGTGTCTTTATCTGCTTTTAAAGCCACATTCTATTAAAATCAATGTAGAACTCCCACTGAATTCATGGTTCTGTGAACAGCCATCCACTAAGGCACCGTGGTATGATCACAAACTTTCACCTGACCCACGCCACCATTTAATGAGTGGCACCAGCACGGGAGCACCTTGCTGTGAGTTTGTGTTCAGTGCTTTGGTGTTCTCTGCAGCCCAGCAGAAGTGTTTGCACAGCTGTGTGAGCGAAGCAGCAGCTCAGCCTTCAGGTGTCTCACCCGTTCTTGCACTAAAGCTGCACGTTACCCTCTCATCCCCTCCTAGAGCTAATCCCTTTCTCACCCTCTCTTTGGAAAGGGTAATGGGCCATCTTTGGCTCAGACTTCTGTTATTCACCGTGCAACCAATTCACTCGGAATAGCAGCGTTTAGGACGCACAGATGAATTCACTCACGGGTTCGTTTCATCTTTCCAGTGATGCCTTTCTTGCTGGCAGCTTCAAAGGCATCTTAGTGGATAAACTGCCTGACCTACTAAAAGAAGTACAAAGAGAATCCCCTTCTCAATTTATTCTTGTGTTCCAAATTCATACTCAGATTTGTTTCTGAGCAGCTTTCATTTCTGTTAATCAGCTATGACAGTTTTAGCTCCCTTGAGTTGTTGCTTGGCTGCAGAGCTCCTCCTGTACTGTGATTTTCCCAATTGTTTCAGGAAATGCTGCTGCTGAAATGGCAGAGACCTGGACCTCAGCTGAACTGAATCAATACCTCCACCACAGGAAATTATTTCAAATTCATTACAGTTAAAGCAAGCAGATTTATGTCACCTGAGGCTTCTGTCCCTAAATGTAACAGAGATAGCACATATGTATTTATTGCCTAAAGACCTGGTCCAAATGCTCCTTTGCACTCTTCAATTCCATAAACACAACTAGCTGAGGGAAGACTGCTCTACACACCAAAGACCCTACAGTAAATTTGTGCTTCAAGGAAAGTAGGTGAATACAACAGATGTCCACAGCATACATGGAAAATAAGCACTCTCACTGCTGTCCTACACACAAGAAAGTGGGAGCTTGGGAAAGGTTCACCCAAGGCCATGAGGAGTGTTCAAGTGGGGCCAGGAGAGGAGGTGAGTGATGTTCACCTGTCAGCTCTGTGCTCTCTGCCCTGAGCACTGGGCTGTGCTGGTGCTCTCAATGGATGAAAAGGAAGATGTGTGGTTCAGAGTCAAGATCTGAGGATTTGTAACAAAAAAAAAGGAGAGAGAGAAAAAAAAAAGACAAACTACAGTAGTTTAGCTACTATCTGGGGTGGTTACCTACAGCATCTGAGGCTTGTAGACAAAGATTTGAGGTGAGAAGAAAAACCATTAAATAAACTCTTTTCCTCATCCCCAGTGTTCCCAGTTCCCCCATTTGTCACTGGCTGAAATCCCTTCAGCTGGATGGACAGACACACAGCACAGCTGGGAGCAGAGGACTTTAATTTGGACACCTCACTGCTAATTTATGAAGCCAACTCCAGCCAAGCAAGTTTGTCAGTCTTGGCCCCTTCCTTTAATGCTATTAGTATTCTGGAGGGTCTATTGACGATTTCATGCCAAATCAATTTTGGCACATTAAAGTGATTTGTCAGAAATCCAGCAAAAGAGCTTTCTTAATAATTCAGCTCTCAGACTCTGCAGTGCTGGTGGGAAGGCAGTACGTGCCTTAGGTGCCCTCAATTAGCTCTAAACATTTCAGAAACATTTTACTGAAATTTAAAGCATTTTAAGACATTTATTTTAAACTTTTGCTTTTAATTTTAACACTGAGTTGTAGTTTGCTTCAAGGTAATTTTAAAAGAAAACAAAAATGTCTTTAAGGAAAAATATTTGTACTTAAAAAAATGAACATTAGATTGTGAAAATGTACACTCGCAAAGTAGCCTTACACTACTTGATGTTAGTCAGGCAACAGAGCTGTCTTTCTGCCAGAGCAACAATGGTGCACAAATAAGCAAAATTATCAGTGTCCTTTGTGGGGTATGTATCAGCTCCTTCCAAAATATTCAAACTTTTTACCCCATATGTGGATTCATACAAATGTGACAGCCCATGGGCTTTAGATTTGTAAATGTACATGTCTGAGATGAAGGATCACATTAGCTGACTTTATGGGAAATGTTACTTACACCACACTGAAAGCTAGGAAAAGAAGAAGCATGAAATACAAAGTTCCTCTTGCCTTTGTGCTTGGGGTGAGGTAGGTTCAGAGGTTTAGTAAATGCTGACAGCTGGGAATGCTAAAGAACATGGAAGTGTAGTTGCTCTCTGGGTTGGATATGCATTAGCAGTCACTGGTTTGGGGTTCTTTTGTTGAATTATCTCAGTTACCAAAGAAATGGCCAGGGGTGCTAAATAGTTTGAAATGGGAAACAATCATCACCTGACCTGCCAGCACATTTAATGAGTGTTTGAGTGAATGTGCTGCAGCACAGAGACAGAATTGTCTGGGATCCATCCAAAAAACGGTGCCACCCAAATTCATGACAGCTAACCATAAAGGAAAAGGAAAATAAAACATTTCTGCTTTCCCATTATGGAATTTACCATCTATCTCTCTTTATGGGGCTTGGACAGGGCTCCAGCACCAGCTGAGGGCTTTGGGTCCAGCTGTCCAAGATGTCTGGCTCTGGTTCTGGCATCCCAGTCAGGCAGAGGTGACACCATCTGGCACTGCCAACTTGCTGCTCCTGCAAACTCCCCAGAACCCCTGAAGTGCTCCAGGCTCTTCTCCAGGGCTGGGCTTCCAACCAGGGGGGCACCTCCTCCCCAGGGAATCTACCCACTGAAAACTGCTTTTGGGGTGACTAAAAACAACGTTAGAGAACATAAAAATTACCCCCCACAGCCTGTAATGTATGAGAGTCTGGTAATGGATCTGAAGACAAACGTGTGTTACAGAAATAAATGTCACATACGGGAAAAATCAGTATCTTTCCCTGACTTTCCACTACGCAGGATGGTCAAGGAGACCTTTACAAGGGGACTAAAGACAATGTCCCAAAAACAAAGAGCTTATTTTGCTCTAGGTAAATGTACTGATATGCATGGGTGGCTTTTCCAGTTCTGGCACGTTGCTTCAATCTTTTCTTTCCCACCATGTGAACAAATGTTTGCTTGCTTCAAGTTCAAAACAGGCTTTCCAAGGCAAAATCCATCCAGATGGTGACCAGACTAAGGGGGGAGCCTCAGATTGCCCTAAACAAGTTTTTAAACCAAAGAAATTGTTTTCTGCAGTGTTCCTCGCTGATGATGCCTTTTCTGCTGTTGCTCATGACACTGATAGAATAAGCTGCTTTTGTTGATTAAAGCTCCAGAATCCCATAGGCAGCCTAAATCCTATCAAAAGGTTCATCTTCTCAGATGTTCTTTTTAAGTTCTTTACAGTTTCTGAATTCTCCCTACTATTTCTATCCTCATGGCTAAGCCCTTCATGCTATCTTTATGTAGTTCCTAGAAACGACATCAGCACTGCATGCAGTACATAGTTCAAAATACCACCCATGTTATTTTTGTACACGTATGCCACACAAAACTGCACTCCTCATGTACTGCACGGTAGTGACAGAGTCAAATTTAGCTGTGATTAGCCCAAAGCAGGAGGGTCTTCATCACATCCCAGCCCTCCCCTGACGCTGTTTTACACCACAACAACACAGACTCCGAGATTCAGAAGGCTGACAATGGCTCTTTTATTCTTGGGATGTGTCTCCCTTTTATACTATTCTACACAGACCAATCTGATTGGTGAAACAAAGGCAAACCTCTTCAATCACATTGGTCAGACCAGAGGGACATCAAGAAGAAGTCCCTCTTAGGAAAAGGAATGAATAACAGAGTACAGTTACAAAAAAATCTCTCCTGTTTACAGAAAATTCCCTGGGAAAAGAATTTCAGAAAACCAAAACACCTCAGCCATGGAACCAGGGCTACGCTCCACATCCTAAGCTGCTGTGCAAAATCCCCTTTTCGAGGCAGGGAACTTCATAACCAGTACCAGAGAGCTGCAGAGCACTGTGTGGGCTGGGGGATGCTGGAGGAGCTTTGGGACTGCTCAGTGCTACAGGGATGCTGCTCTGCAGGTGAGGAGGGATCTGGTCACCATAAGGCAACAAAAGAACTTGAAATACCCAGCTTCAATCCCTACTCCATTGGTGTGTGTGACCTTGGGAAGCACAAAAACCTCTGCCACGGTGAGATGGGGAAAAATGTGTTTCCTCACCTCCTGCAGTCATCAGGCTCCATTCCCGAAAGCTGCTCAGAGCCTGTGAACACAGTGTAAGTACAACAGATTGATAGTCTTTCCATTAACTTTGGATGAGACCTTATAGGCATTGTGCATTTCTCTCAGTGTTCAAAGTAAGCAATTATCCTTATTTCCATCTGTTCTTTCTCTGCCTGTGTCCTTTGAAAGTGATGGCAAAGGCTGACGAGGTAGAAAGACTGAGTGCCTCAGAAATAAGCAAAGTGAAACAAAATCCCTCATCAAAGTATGTCTGCAAAATATATATCTATACATAGGATCAAGCCTGAAATTTTTGCAAAATATTTTGTGAGCCATCATGAAGATTGTCTTCAAGGCTTGGGTGAGTGACACCTCCTCATCAGCCTGTTCAGGTCAATGGCACAGCTGGGGTTTAAATAAGTAATTTCTGAATATTGGCATGTTTAAGTACAAAACAATTTCATTTTACAATCTTTGTAAAACTGGCTCAGAAATGGACTGTGTAATTGACTTGTTTGAGAAGGAAAACACAAAAAAACCTTACTAGAGCTAGAGAAATCCATTTCAACAAAAAGATCACTTCTGCCCAGTAAAGTCATGCTCACCCACAGCAATTGCATTTTTTACCAGATGTTAAGAGACCTATAAAATCTCATGAAATAAGACAGCTAAATATTGGCTTTATATAAACCCAGCTGCAGGAAAAATGGGAGCAGCCTGTCTGTGAGAAGGGGAAAGGGAGAGAGGTGATGTGGTATCAGCACAACCTCTGAAGAGAGAAAAAAAGAGTTGTGATATCCTTAAAATTGCAGTCCTAAACCTCACATATACATGGGCTGTCTCTTGAACTCTGTTTAGCTGGTGCCAAATATCCTCCTAAAACTTCTTCATAAATCTAAAATGCCAGCTGCTGGGGAAAGTGCAGGTTCTCACCTGTGTTAGACATTCTCTATTACTCTGCCTGCATGGAGGTTTAGGAAATGAGGTTGCAGCCCCCTTTAAACACTGCTCTGTTGGTAACAACATATTCAGAGACTTGGAAATACGATGAATAGTTAGGAATAAATTCAGTTTCATTGCATTTGAGCCTAGATAGCATGTTTGATTTTTTAAATAATGCATTCTCAGCAGGCTTTAGCATCTTTCAGGTATCAGAGAAAAACCTGACCTGCAGCAAGTGCTCTGGGAAAGCCTTTCAGAGCAGCACTTGCCTCACCTCATCTGCAGCAGGTTCAAAGGATGTGGTGAAAGAATGGTCAGGGAGTTATTGCTCTTTCTCACAGGTGTCACAGGTCCTTCAGGGAAGCAGAGATCTGTGTTTCCAGCACTACAGAGTAGAAAATCAGGGTTGGTGTAAAGTCAGACAAGAGCAAGGGGTCAGGAAAGCTTTGAAAAACTTCTTGCTGGACACTTTTGAAACTGGACAAAGTAAGTGAGAGCAGGGGGAATGGTTCGTTGCACTTCCAGGATGATTTTCATGTGAACTCAGTGGGATTGTAAGATGGTCCTTCCTCTTCTTAAGTGGGATGGGTATGAGGGATAATGGTCAGACACTGAAAATTTCCAAAGGATCCCATCCTGGCACGCTTTGGCTTTCAAAACATTTCTAGAGTTGTTCAGACCCTGCACAGAAAAGGACAGCATCACTGACTTCCTTGACAAGCATCAAAAGAGGAATAAATAGAAATTGAAACCTGACACTGAGATTGCTCCGAAATTCATACTGCTGCCTTTATTCCATCAGGGTACACAAGACACCCTCAGTGCCTTTGGAAGCCTGAATTTCTGCCAAAGGCTCTTGGGGGCAACTTCCGCTTCTGTTAAAGAGGCTCAGCTTTAGTTACCCAAACAAATCCGTTGGCAACAAAGGTGTTAAATTTCTCTATTCACTACTAGGAAACATAGGTAGGAGTGAAATGTCCATTTGAAAATGTATTTCCATCTATGTGTGGATAGGCCTTTGTGTCTGGGAGTGTTATCAAGGTTAATTAGAAAAATTATCTCATCAGAACAGAAAAAAATCAGGTGAGTGGAATCTCTCTGCCTGAGACACGCTAATCTTTCCCTGCTCGGTTTCAAGTGCAACTGTGATCCATCAAAGTCACTCGGCTGTGCAGTCCCTCGAGGACATCAAAAGTTTAGCCCAGTGTGGCAATACTTGCACTGCACCCTCAGTATTAATGAACATGGGCGTCACCACTGCTTCCTGCAAGAATACACAATTGAAAAAAAGAAAAGTTAAAAAGCAAAGCTGATGTATCCATGCCATTAAATACTGTCGCTCCTTGAAAAGATACTCCCATGTTGTTTCTCTCTGTGGACTTTCCCTGAGTTAAATAAAAAGAAATTGTGGCCTTTCTCTGTCTCCATTGTTGTTTGATTGTTCTTATTCAATATTTACTTGCATGGTCTTTATTTTGTTTTCTTCTAATAAAATATGATGCCTGGCCAGTCAGGGCAGTGAATAAGAGGTGCATCTCTGCAAGAGTGTCTTTCAAAAGAAAAGTTAATGGTATCACTAAGTCTGTACTTGCTCAGGTTCCACACCACTACATTCTTCCTTTTTTCAAGTGGGCAGTCACCACCACTCATTCCTTGCTGGTTGTTCAGGCCATTGATTTTGAAATGTTCATTGTCTCCTTCAGTAAGGTTTTTATGGATCAAAAAGTCCCACACAGCATGATTCAGTGCTCACCTGTCATGCAAATTGGGTACTAGCTGGAAAAGATTGTAAGAGAAGCCAGGTGTTTCTGTTGTCATCTATAATGATATTTCTCACACTCTCCTTTGGGAGGATTTTGCTATGTCTCTAGTTCCCAGCCTTCTCTCTCACTGTTCACAGGACTCATTCCTTTGACTTCAGTTTCAGGAGTGCAAGATTTAGCCCATGATGTCTCCTCCAATATAAATAAACTGTTCACTCTTTTGTTTTCTCTTTTCTTTAGAGGCACCCACACATAGGATGCAGGCCTTTGCCTGATCCCTCTGCTCCGGCACTGCTCTTCACAGAGGGTGGAGGACAGAGCTCCAAAGTGCCAGCCTGGGATCAAGAAGGGACAAAATTGTCAGCATCAAGATCTATTTTTACATTTGGCTACACAGCGTCACCATAAATAAAATGGAAAATCACTGCCCCAGGTTTCTCCCTTTATCAGTCGTTGTCCTTTCTGCCGTGGCAACACAAAACAAGCAGGAGAGAAAACAAATTAAATTACTCTCTGGTGCATGGAAAAAAAAAAAAAAAAAAAAAGCCATTTAGTCCAGAATTCCCACTGGAACTGTCAGGCTGCAACAGGGAGAAAAATCTCGTAATACCGCTGCTGTGATGTGCAGGAGCATTAAGTGCTTGTTGATCTCCTGGCCAAGCACCGTGCACAGAAAGGCACCAGCCCCTCTGCAAGGGGTGCAGGGAGCCATGGGACCATGCTGCAAACTCTCCTGGTGTGGGAATTGTGGAGAATTCTTAAAGCCTGACAGAAGGCTCACATAGTTTTGTGTATCTGGGTGCAGACTTTGAGATAAAGTATGCTAAATTAGAAAGGCCATGGAATAGGACAGACGTTGTTGAGAGAGAAATTGAACTAGAAACAAGTTTCAAATAATGACCTTGCAAATAGACTAGATATTTTAGAGAAATGGAAGTACGAAAGATGTATTGTAGCAAGACCCACGTGGAGTATTTTAATAGATGATTAGTTTAGAAGCACTGGCAGCATTGTGTGGCAAAAGCTGACAGGCCAAAAAAACCCTTAAAATGTATTGTAATTAGGAAATAGTTTGCCTTCTGATTTTGATGGCGCGAATTGTAACATCCGTACTGTCTCGCCCTTCTCATGAGACTGAAAATGGAATAAAAGTCTTTAAAACACCTCTCAAGAGCCCTGTCTCTGGGTCAGGAAAAGGGGTTTTCTGACATCCTGGGTGTCAGAAAGTTCCCACAGCCACCAATTCATTAATCACAGCTGTCCTTACAACATCACCCCTACAGTTTTTAGGTCAGAGCAGCATTTCCAGCACAGCTCAGGCTGCCCTGTACACTCTCCAGCAGCAAATCAGAAAGTTCCTAATCTCCAATTTACCCAGTGTGTAACACAGATTGACTCCTGAAATGCATTTTTAAAACTCGGTTTTGATTCCAGTATAACTCACAATTAGAGACCCTCTTCTCTGCTGTAAATTGTGTGTTTTGTTCCGTGCTGATTTGCAGTGTCCCTGATGAGCAGTTAACAAGATGTCAATTAATCATGCAAATGGGAAGAAATAGGTATTCAGACGATTGCTCTACCTGGAGCTAAGATTTGGGACTTCATATGGTTACTTTCCTCTTATTTGGTTCTTTTGTTTGTTTTTGTTATTATTTGCATGGCTTTCTGCTTTTGCTGGTAAAGATAAACACATGCTCAATCCCTCCACTGTGTCATTGTTTTACTGGTTCTGAAAAGACACATTTCTGGCAAATCTTATTTCACATTGAATACAAAACAATATGCCCGTGTAAGGGGTTCCATTCCTTCAGAAAGTGTGCACCTTGTCCATGGACACTGCCCAGATTGTCAGCATGTGTCTGCAAACCCAGCTTTTCTCCAAAACATGCTGCTTCCTGGGAACATACAAAGTAACTTCACAGTTCTAAAAGGACAAACAACATTTTGTCACCATGCTGGACATTGCACCAACAGATATGAGGTCTTTGCAGTCCCTAAGCCCCAGCCAGAGCCTTCATTAGTCACGGAATTAGCTTGGAAACATGTTTCAGATTTCAGGGAAAAACTCACAAATTCACAAGATCCACGAGGACGATGTTACTCGGCAGAAAATGTGGCTGCACAGAGCAGTGTTAGGGCTTCAGCTCAGGCCATCATGAGCCATATCAAGCCATATCAAGACTGTTAAACCCAAGTGTTCTCTTCATCATCAGGCAAGGAGATTCAGGGCTTCCATACTAAACTGTCCTGGAGGGTTCTTCAAGGACAACCAAATGATTTCCCTCGCACGACTCCTTAGAAGGATGAATCTGAGTAATTGCATAGATTTAGAAGCCTGGGGTGCAGAGAGAAGTGCTTACGGGGCCCAAAAGGTGAACTCATCAGCAGACAGTCAGACAAGGGGAGTTAGTGCTGGTCAGTCTCCACTCAGAACATTTCCTTGGCTGCCAGGCTGCCCAGATCAGCCAGGCTGGACAGTGCAGGTGTGGGTATTTCAGGGTGCTTTGGCTGCCCTGCTGTGCTTGGACATGAGGGGACCAGATCCATGCAGCATAAACCTGGGGAGAGGCTCCAGGGACCAGGGGGACAGCAGGATCCTGGTGGAGCTTCCCACAGGAGATCCCTCCTGGCCCCTGAATCAGCCAGTGAAGGTGAATCTCCTCCACCATGGACAGAAATCCCAGGCTGAAAGTGAGGAGGTCGCTAGAGAGACTGAGCAGGGCTTGGGGACAGGACTGGTGGCCACAGAGCTCCTGCATGGCTGCTCCCCGCAGAGCCATGTCCTGTGCCACTGTCCTCAGGCACTGTGCAGTCCTCACGTGTCTTTTCCTCTTCCATCTATTGGGAGTTTCCCCTCGTTAATTTGATTTTGCTGTTCGATGTTTTCCTGAGCCTATGCTGAGCCTTTTCCTTTTTTTTTTTTTTTCCTTTTCTGTTTCCTTTTTTTTTTTTTTTTTTTTTTTCCTGGCAAAACCTACCCAGTGATTATTTGAAAGGCTGCAGAGGCATCTGGGGAGTTTCTCTTGTGCTGTTATGATTTAGGCTTGAAATTGCTTAATTGCTGTTTCCTCTACTTCTCATTTTCAGTTCCCTAATGGCTGTATCAATTTGTTGCCTATTATTCCCAATGATGGGGCAGTGTTTTTTGTGAGTGTTTCCACAAGCCATTTAAAAAACTCTTTTCTATGAGCAGCAGAAGGATCCAGTTTTTTGTCCTGGTTTGCCCCCTCGTTCCTGGGGCCAGGAGGAAGTCCCACATAAGGCACCAAGGGTTGCAGGCAAGCTTACATTTGGTTAAAATTTCTAAATGCCACCAAGCATGCTCAAAAATTTCCCCAGTTTTCCTATCACATATTGCTTTTAATTTAAATTATTAAATACTGATGGGTTTGTGTTGAATTTTTGTGAGGGATTACAGTAGTTATAAAGTTACAAAAATCTTGAGTTAAAAAATACACAGCAAAACAACTGAAGCAGAAAGGCAAGAAAGCAAAATCAGTGGTATGAACAAGTAAGAGGAGTGGAAAATAAAGTAGGCATAAATTAACTCACACTTATACTGGGTTAAAATACAAATTAGTCCACAAAACTCACTGCTGCAATATTTGTGAGACAAATGTTCAAATCCAGGATGTGTTTTTAGTGTTGCAGCCGTTCTCAACCCTGGGACAAGCACCCTGCATTTGATGCAGACCCCTAAGGTCAAGCAGGGACCCATTTCAGGTCAAATTTGTGCAACTGACTTGTGACTGTTTGCTAGTGCAACAAGAAGAGAGCTCATAAATCACCTTATATATCATGAAATAATTCTTCTATTGGAGATGAACTCGTTTTCTCTACTTATATTCTTTTGCCTTTGCTGTATTTTAGCATTGAAAGGTGTGAAATAAAGACATGTTTCAGATCCCTCTTTGCCATCTTGTGTTTTCAAATGTTAATCTTCTACATATGAATTTGTTTGATTTTAGGAGGGACTCGGAGTTGTCTCTGCTGTCAGTGCAACCTCAGGTGTTGGTCAAAAAAATCCTCATTTTTACTCGTCCTTTTATGTTGATAGGCACTTTAACATGACTCAAACACAAGTTAAACTTTACCAATTATATTTGTTACAAATGTATTTACAAACAGGAATTGTGCTAACAATCTGTTTTTGAAATGGATTTATCATACTGATCATTGGCAGTAGTAACACTTAAAAATGGGCTATGATTAGAAGAAAGCCAGCTCATGAATGGTGTCCAAAGTAGTAGCAGCCCTCTGGAGCCATATGGCACAGTGTTTAGGGGATGACAGGTGGTAGCCAGTGTTGAGAAGGAGACTCCACTCAGTTCCAAGTGCTAAGGAAGGATATTCAGCATATGTCCCTCCAAGAAATCTGTGTGAGGCTGGAAAAGGAAATGCTAATGATGCCTTCATGAGTTATCTTCTTTCCTGGCTCTCATGGAGTAATTTCAAGCTTCTGACACATCAGATTATTACCTGATCACAGAACCTCCAAGGAGCTGCTGACACTAATGGTCACTGATATTTCTTAACTGTACCAACCAGGGTTTAATATCTGCAGTGTGTGACAAGCACGGCTTCAACCAGGAGGTGAGGCTTCCTCCAGGGCTCTGACCTCTTGTTGATTTTCAGTCAGGCTGAGACAGTTGGGGCTGTTCAGCCTGGAAATGTCCAAGGACAGATTGGATGGAGCTTGGAGCAACCTGGTCTAGTGGAAGGTGTCCCTACCCATGGCGGGAGGTGGAACAAGATGAGTTTTGAGGTCCCTTCCAACCCAATCATTTCTGTGATTCTGTGATTCAAACATTCTGCTTTAATTAAGTACATTTTTGACTAAATTTATAATTTGGCTTAATTTCATTTAACCTCACGTTCAACAGCCATCGGCATGATTCCAAATTTCAGCACTTAATGTCTGGATCCACAAGGCAAAGTCCCAGTGAGCCGGACCCAGAGGGCTCTGAGTTCCTCCACATCAGGTACATAATTTCCAAGGTGCCATCCCATATTGGCAATTTTGTTAGCCTGCAAGTTATCTGGAAAGGTCAGATCTCAGTTCCATGACTCATCTTAGACCTGAGAGCACACTGTTCATGGTATATCTTATTTTTCAGCACAGTTCTCACTGGAACACCTGAATAACTTACAGGTTGCTGTGTCATTTCATATAAATTCACATACAGAGAAAGTTTAAAACTCAAAGAACTGCCAGCCAGACACATGGCTGGACAAATGCCAATTTTTGTCCAATCTTATTTAAAGCATTTACAGCTTACTTGGTTTCTTTGATGTAGTGCATTGGGTCAAAATACCCACCAAGCACTTTTTTTTTGTGTTTGAGGCATGTATTTAGAATTAGCTTAGACAAGGTGCATTACCCTTGAATTATCTGTGTGAGCTAAAGCAAAGCAGATGCAGGAAGAATGTGATTATCTTGGTAATGTTTGTGAAACAGATGCAAGTGCAAGCAGCAGAATAAAGCACCCTTCTCTGTTACTAATGTTGTTGCCACCAGGTTAATAATCCACTGCACATCCACCACCTCCTTACTCCGTCTACTGGCCAGACATGTGAAAAAAATATTACTAGGAAAAGGTCATATCAGAGATATCTGTTTAAAATTAGGTTTACCCATTGAAACATTGAACAGACACTCTTCTGGCTCCTACGGCATCAAATCCCACAGGTCAGTAAAAACAAGAATAATCTTTCTGTTCCCTTCACTTTTTTTTTCAATTTATTTCCCCTCAAAACAGCCTACTATAAAAGCACAAGCACACAATGAGCCCAAGCACGATGCAGGCTCCCCTCTGCAATAATTTTTTATCACAGGTTTGGTAATTGCTGAGCCCGGAGGAGAGAAGAAAAGGTGTGTGGCTACACACTCTCCTAGGCAGCACCCTGGGCCCAGCCTGGCCCAGTTTTGGGGGTGGCAGGGAAGGGTGGGGACAGCCAATTCATGTCTGGGTTGGCAGCCAAGGCTGACCTCAGGAGTCCTGTGGGGCAATTTGTCTTGCCTGAGGGTTATGAGGTGACAGGCAGGTGCTTTTCAAAGCTGACTGTACTCCATATATTTTTATTTTTTTTTCTGTAAAGGACTTGGAAGAGGCTGGTGGATGCCCTGGTGCTATCACATTCCCCTTGCCTTCCTTTTGCCCTGAGCTGTGTAGCCCATGGGAGGAAATCTCCAAATACCCAGCCTTGCCTCCCTCAGGGACTGGTTTCACTCCTTTGCACACAGGTTGGGGCCATGGCCTCCCTCCCTGAGCAGCCACTCCTTTCGTCCTGCCTGCAGGTGCATCTTGCTTCATCCACACACAGGTGAAGCAAAAGATAAAGGTCCTTCATCCCTCTCTGTCACTGGAAACAAACAGGAGAGGTGGGGAATCTTAGTGCTGTGCAAGGCACTAAGTCATATCTGACACAAAGTTATAGTGTGAGATGAACCAGAAATGTAAGGACTTTAACACTCAGCTCACAGCAGGCTGGAATATGTGGAAATTTTTCTAGGCATGAGTCCTTCACAGATTTCAATCCCTGGTTAAAAAAAAAAGAATCCGTAAAGACATCACGCGTTTGCCTACTAAAGGAAATTGACAAAGGAAAGATAAAAAACTTATATATTTCTATCACCAGCCTCCTAGGGAATAAGTACAGAGCTCTATCTTACTCTTCAGCACTGCATAAGATACAGAATGCAAAATTTCCTCCTTGAAATATTTTGGCACAAACAACTCTTCTGCACTATTTGTTTAGAAATCCAGTGGGGCTCCACTGAATAAAAGCTAGCATCTTCATACTGGTAGTTGAAATAAGAATTAATTTCATGCACAATTGGCAGCGCAGAAGGAACTTCCTTGATATCCAAAGAGCAAAAGATTTTATGAGGCTGCATATGTATTTACGATTATTTAAGGTTCTTGTTATAATGAAGATCCTTTAAGGAGAGGAAATTTGTATTTTAATTTGCATAAAGACAATAAAAACTCTTTGAGAAGCAATTTCTTTCTGTATAAAAAGTGAGAACATAGCACCTTAGTGGCACAGACATCTGTTACTTAAGCAGATGCCACCATGTAAACTCCATCAAGCAGCACAATCCACCAATCAGAAACCACCCAAACTACATCAGCAGCCAAAATTCAGTGGGTGGCTGGGAGCCTCCAAAGCAGGTTGAGAAATGATGGGCTTTTCTTCAGTGTCCTCATAACGTGTCCAGTGGCACGTATTTGTTCGCCATTAACAAACGCTGTGGCACCAGGCGGCTCCGAAGCTGCTCTTTGCTACAAAGTTAATCCCCGTGATCTGCAATCTCCAATTCCTGCCATCAAGATTCATACCCATGGAGCACCAGTCCTCCAACACACCAGATAAATAACCACTTCTTTGTTTCTCATTATGGCTGTGCTTCAGCTGATGTATCAATATCTCTGCCAGAGGTTAAATATTGCCTGCTTTAAGTGCTACATGCAGAGACACAAACTCGCAGGGCCAAATTCAGCAGCCCAGCGAAGTCTGGGGCTGATAAGCCCTTTCTGAAGTCAGCTTACACTTTAAATCAGGAGTTCATGAAAGGCATTAAGAAAAACTATTATATTACTAGAATGGATGGCAGTACAGTTTATATGTTACACCTTGAAGTAAGCAGCAGGATTTTCAATCACTTGATAACCTTGAAACTGCTAAGGTATCAAATTGCTATCATGAATATTGTACAGGAGCAGAAATAACTCAGAAAGCTGCCTTTGTGAATAATAATGTGGGAAAGAGCAATGTTCTTCTGGGCTGGGCTCACAATAGCACCGACAAGCAAATACACACAAAGGCAAGGCATGGACTTAAACAAGCATATTTGCATTTGACTATATATCAATCAGTTATCAGTGCAGCTGCATCTTACCTGGCCCACAGAGAAAATAAAAAGCCTGCTAGATAACTTTGCCATGCAGGAAAAAGAAACTCACTTTTATATATGCACCTGAAACTATTTGGATAAATGCCCTCTACTTTGATGGGCATTACGTGTTGAATAAGTATTTTAAAAGAATCACAGAACAGATCCATCCCTGCAGGAACTTAATGTTAACCTCGCAAAAATGTGTCTTCCTGGTTTGCATGCAAGAGCTGTTAACATATCTTGAGCCCTGATTCTGGTTTCATTCACTCGGGATGAAAATGCTGAGGTTCCCTGCATAAGAGAAAGCTGAGCCAGCCCTCCAGGCTCCCATGTTTATGCCCCGAATCAGTGGAGTTTATACCAAACTCCATTTTTGTTCTGAAGTACAGCATGGGTTTAGTCTTGTGGCATTTTCAGGTGACACAGCCTACTGAGATCATCTGACAGCCATGTGAAAACTCAATGTCTGGAGTGATTCATCATTGTGTCAGATTGTCCTGCACTTTGTCACAATGACTGACAATAGGGGAAACTTGGAAATAATACAAAGATTCAATGCTGGCTGATAATGCCTGCACTGTGATTAGAGCAGGCGGTGAGCACGTGAGGAGAATGATAATTTTGTTCCCCACCCCCAATTTCATATTGCGTGTGCTTTCAACAGCTGGGTGCCTGCACTTGCTTTCTTAATCTTCACTCCTGTGGAATTTTTAAGTGCAGAACCCTTTTTTTCCAGTATGTTAAAGAGCCATATTATTACAAATGCAAAAGTAAGTAACAGTGCAAAAGGGGAAATTCTGCCAGTACTGCTGGGCACTGCTTGGACAGGAGCATCTCTGGTGGATGTGCCCTTCCCTCCCAAATCCTAATCTTATCATGGAACCTCAACAGCATCTTAGATAATGATAAAATCATATGAAGCAACACTTACAGGAATGCTCTAAACCCAGCAAGCATGGGTGAATTTGTATGTGGAGCGGGATCTTGCGGCAGGGTCTTATAAAAATAATTATGGAAAAATATTCCCTTTATTTTGCATTGACTCACAATAAAGGTTTAAGGTAATTTCTGACTCGATAGGGTATTCACACTTGAACAGCCAGAAAAAGTGGTTGCAGTGAGTTACATGTTCTAAAGCTCTTCAAGTTTTATCAGTGTTCACAGCAACAACATCAGAGACCATGGACTTGCTGTGTAATTAATTGGGAGGAAAAGGAAAGCCCTTCCTCCAGCTGACCAGGTTATTTTGTTGGATAAAGAACAGGGGGGAAAAAAACAGACAGTAGCAAGGACCAGCAAAACAACCTTTGCTGTGTCCACCACAGTAATGAAGGCAGCAGAATTTCTCCCCTATTTGAAAATATAAGAGGAGCAAGTGGCCCTGGCTTGTGTCCCCTGTCCAGGGAGGGGACAGCGGCCTGGCTCCAGGGTGTGAAGGATGGGACAATCTGCCTCAGTGGATTTTCCCTGCAGAGACTGCTGTGGTGTGCTGCATCACCAGACAGGTGATTTTTAAAAATAGAAGAGTGCAAATTTCTCTGAAGAATCTTACTTGCTTACAAACTCAGAGGATATTTATAATTTCAGTGCTCATTCTCACGAGCAACCCACTTAATTAGATGTGTGCTATTGTGCTTTAGAAGCTGGGCCCTTGGAAGTAAAAGAGAAAGGAATTTCTGACAGAAGAAGAATGATCCAGTTATCTAATTGGCACTAGCAGTATATTTTTCTTTAAGCAAACACCAAGTTTAAAAGTAGTCAGAATTAAAAATGGGCAAACCTCCTGCAGCCTTGGTGCTGTACTGTGAGCCACTGGCGCTTCGTGTGAAGAACTGCACGATGCCAAAAGTGCTTCAACACATGGGAGAGAAGCCAGGGGCTGACTCTGGCCTTGCTTTTGCTGATATAAAGCTGAAAAAGCCACAGGCCAAGGTGGAGTCACTCTGAACTGGCACTGGTGCACCTGAAAGAAAATGAGATCAAATTAAAACAACCAGTGGAAAGTTATCTAATTTCCAGTGGCCACAGCTTGGCGTGGGTTAGGTTAGAGTGAGCTGGGAGCTGAGGTGTCTTAGGTTGGTTATATTGGAGCCCAAAATGCATTTTACTGCAATCACTGAGCGTTTTGTCCCAAACAAGTACAGGCATACAGCTTGAAAGTGTTTAATGAATTGGTACATCAATTTAGGCTCAATGACACGTCTCCATCCCCAACTGTGAAACTGCTCGGTGAACACAACTCTGTGCTTTATCTAATTTCAGGGTGCTGAATGAGGATACAAGAACAGGGTAGATGCTAAAATACATCTACACAATAAATGATCCATAGATTAGAAAGATGTCAGAAGCTATCTGCTAAATAAAGGTCCACAAACAATGCAAGATGAGGGAAAGAATGACTTTATTGATGTTGAAAAATCTCATCATTGACTTTATTTTCTTCAAAATGAGCAGTAAAAAGCCAAACATATTTTTTTCACTCTATTGGTTTGGTAAGATGAGTTTGAACCATCAGCTTAAGGTCTCTGGACCTTTAACTTGTGACAACAGTGATGGAAGATGCAAGTTTCCTAAAATGTTTTAACAACCAGAACAGTATCTGTCCATGTAGATATTAAAGATATAGCCAGTGAAAGCAATACAAATCCACCATGAGATTACAATCTAAACATCTGGGAAACAATTGGAATGTTCAATCATTCAAGTGAAATCATAGCTGGCCTTTGGACTTCCCAACATATTTTTTCCCCCAGTTGTTTCCTTCTTATAATTAACACCTAGTATTGAGTACAAGATTTTTTATTTTACAAAAAACATTCTTCCATGTGGATTGCAATTATCTTTGCAATATTTTAAAAGTAAGAAAACAGCAAAAAATAAAGAGCAGCTTCATTTTAATGCTCCAGTTTAATTAAAAAATTGTTCAAGTAATTTAAAAATGTAGGCATTAAAATACCAATTAAGCTTAAGGCAATTTTTCCTATTAATTTTGATGACATCAGTACAGAGGTGTCACATAAAGGTGACCCCTAAGAGACAGGTTATTTTGAATTTAACATTTGATTGTACTAGTGCTGAGAGAAAAATTAATTAATTTATGAAGAAATGGCACCTATTTGGCTAATCCCAACAGGCTGAACTTTGAAAACCGTGTCGCATTTCTACAACCAGTAACTTAGCAAACGTAGCCTCCTTTCAAGGTTTTAATTACAAAATTTTATTCCTCAGATGTCCATTTTGGGTGGCCACCTCGTTAAAAAGTTAAAATATTTAAGCGTAGTTTTAACTGTGCAGTAGGAACGGAACTGGAATTTATAGTTTGAGATAAAGGCTATTTGAAAGTGCAGTAATTGTTTCTAAAACTGTTTATTGTTCTAATTCTGTGTTGGTGGTTAAATGATAACATATAAAATTCATTTATTACCTGAACTCTAATGCTCTAAGGAATAGAGCAAGTTTTCATGGAGGCAGTAACACTGAAGAAAGCAGAAATTTCTATATCTAATTTGCGTATTTGCAATTAAAATTTTGTGTGTAACTGGACTGGACCTAAAAAGCACAGAATAGACGACCTTGCAGAACAGTTACTGGGAGTATCCTTATGGACCCAGAGAAACTAATTCTTTAAGCCAGCCTGGTTGTGATGGATTTAAGTTAAATTGATCTCATTTCATTTGAGATCTTAAATCGGTTAATGAGGCTGAAATATGCTTTATTTCAGGGAAGTCGTACTGATCCGGACGAGGAACAGAATTTATGCTGACGTTCGAGTCAAGTGCAAATACCACCAGCACTTCTTCATTACCACGTTAACTGGTGTGATCTGTTCTGCTCAGCAGAACTTGAACAAAATGTCAGGTTCCTAAATGAAGAAGCTCCTGGCTCTCCGTGAGAAACCGGCTGATTGGTTAAAAGTACTTCAACCTTTATTTAATTCATGCCTTATAAGTGCTCTTTGGCAGGAGCTCTTGGGATCTGATCTTATGTCACACTTACTGAAACTCATTTAATTATTGCAGCTGAGGAGGGCAGGGAGATGGTTATCTGACCAGGAAAATCTAATCCTCTTCTTTATCAGCTTAAACCCCAGCCCGGGGAAGTTGGTTTGGATTCCTGCGCTTCCCTCAGCCCCACCCACTAGTAACTGTTTGTCAGTACATGACCCTTCCTTTTGGTGTGTTTTTGGTTTTGTTTGTTTGTTTGTTTTTGGTTTTGTTTTTGTTTTTTTTTTTTTTTTTTTTTTTACAGGGGTGATTTCTACCAGAGATTTAAAAGGGTTTTGCAAGCAGAAGTCCACAGACTCCCTGAACACAGACCCTGTCCTGGAAATCTCTGAGCTGCTGCTCCTTGCCGTGTTAAGGTCATTAAGGGTGGGATTGCAAAAATCCCCAGTGGTTGTTTCAGTTGCCAGATGAAATGAATGGGATAATTTGGATACCCTGCAACCCCAGGCAGCCACTGCCAAACCAGGGACTGGTTTGTGCCTTCGTGCTGCCACGATGCTGCAAAGGGGCTGTGGCCCCAGCGCCTCTGGAGCACAGGTTAATGTCGAATTTTAATGAAGACCAAACTCCTGCCATAGATTTTTACGGGTCCTTGCTAAAAAACTTTTATGCTTTGTTCTAAAGAGAGGGAAAAGGCAAAACCACACATACTCTGCCCTTATGAGCGAATCATGAAATGGTTTTGATGGAAAGCACGTGCAGAATAAGGGATTCAGCCTAAGGCTAAAGACAGAATCAGTGACTTTTATAGCTTTGAAAATTGGCATTATGACCATCATTAAAGTAAAGTATCTCTCCTCATGGGGGGCCTTTATTTCATCAGGGGTTGAACATCTCTTAACACAATTAGTCACCCCCAAAATGCTGTCATTATAAAACTTAGCATTTTGAATTGTAACTTTAGAAAATTGGAAAAGACCAAACCATTTTGAGTGAGAATGTTCAGTAGCAGTGAGTCTTAGACCAGCATGGTTAGATTTATGATAAATTCTTATCTTTGTGATTCTCTTGTTACAAATTCCAACCTGAGCAACATACAAAACAAATGGTATAAATGTTTCCTTTGAAAACTTCTGTGTACTTCATGATTACACAGCTTATGAAGTTTAGGAGCCTTGGGCAAGCCAGCGAATGTGTAAGAGGAAGGCTTAAGAATTGTTTGTATGCTTGATTTGTTTTACAGTGCATTTGGTCTTTAGTTTTGATTGGATTGTCTTACTGAAACATGAAGGGCATTTAGAAAGTAAGGAAGTGAATAGGATACATTTGCAACTATATGCCCAAAAGCAAGATCTTAATGTCAGAAGTAAATTATAACAACTTGGGTTACTCATAACATACATTATAATTCAGAGCTTGGCAAACCACATCAAGGTTGTTCTTACCATGGTCTGACAAAAATATCTTTAAAGTCTTGTGTTTTTCAGGATTTATTTATGCTAGGAACTTCATAAATAAAAAGCAAATATTACCAAAGGCAAACCTTTTCTTTCTAAATGCTTCTGAATACTTCTGAAAATTAAAACATTAAGCCAATAATTGTCAGAGTAGTATGGTTCCAGTGGGTAAGACAGGTTTCAGCCATCACCTTTTATTCTGGTGGTTTTGGGTGCCCTTGAAGTGTTTTCTAGGAATCTACAAAGGACTTAGAGATAAACTTGTTGCCTATAGTTGAGAGTATCCCAGCCCCGTAAACCCTTTTGCAGGTGGTGTGGGATGTACAAATATGAGAAGTTTTGCTTGTGAGCAGCAGAGAAGCACGTGAGACTTCATGTTGGCCTGGCACATGGCAGCTCTCTGTGTGAAACCTGGAGGATTTTCCGTCTCAGCATCCCGGGTCCCTTATCCCTGCAAAGCCAGCTGCAGTGCTGAGGCCAAGGGTGTTCCAGCTCCCTGCTCTGCCTCTGGCAGCAGCCCTGGCCCTGGCAGGGGCAGAGCACTTCTGTCTGTGCAGCTCATTGCACGGGTAGGAGCATCCATCCCCTCCCCTGAACATGACTGCAGCTTCCACTAACCCGCAACTCCTGCACTTTCTGTACAAAGGACAGGTTCTCCATGTTCCCTCCCTACTCCTTAACAGATTTCTCTTCCGTGCAGTTGTCAGGTCTTCCCCAAACTCTCTTAAACCTTCAACATCCACAGCCTCTTCTGGCAAGGAGCCTCAAATTTAAATCACAGGTTTGGTGGGGGAAAAAAATAAATCTCCTTTTGTTTGTTTTAAATCTGCTCTTGTTTTGGAAAGTCCCTGCTCACCCTCTCACTGCCATTGGTGATTTTACAGATTTTTGTCATATCCCCATCACATGCTTTGCAAGCTGAATGTTACAAGCATGCCTGCTTTGTGAAGGAAAGCCTTTCCAGCAGCTTAACTCGTTTGTATCACAGGTATCTGGTTCAACGCCTGATCTCTCCAGTGGGATTAAACCACAAATCTCCCATTTCATGGTGACTTGACACCAGGTTTGTCTCCTGGGTGAAGTGAAACTCTCACCCCGGTTCCGGTTTTTATATAAACAGGAGAAGAGAGAGAAAGCAAGCAGTGACGGCAGCCACTTTCTGCAGGCTCCTGTTGGGGCACTTCGGGAACGATGGACTTGTGTTTCAGCCCCTGTTCTGCGGAATACTTCCCTGTGTTGTGCTGATTGCTCAGAGCTCAGGCACCTTTTGCTCCAGCGAAGGAGAGCCTGGTTTAACTCCACGGTGACTGATGACGAGGAGCAAGGTGATTGCTCCCAATTTACTCCGGTGGAAATGGCTACCACTTTAGAATCAGGCCCACTGAAAACCCAAAAATAAAAATATTCACAACCCTTAAATATAATAAGCCTGATTTGTCTTCATTTCAGCTGCAATCAGCGGGAGACATCCGTGCTGGAGTAAGCCTGAATGAAACATGAGATGGCATATTTAGGTTAACAATGGCTGAATTACTCTGGGCTTAGATTCCCGTGCAGGGTTTTAGTAGAAAAGGATCCATGTCATCATCACTGTGTCCAGACACTGGAACTGCAATCTCCTGGCACGAGAGCCACCACATTGTCACGCCAGCCCACGGCAGACAGGGGTTGTGCTGGGGCTGGACAGAGCTCCAAACTGTAGCTGATTTGAATCTATGTAGTTCTGAGCATTCCACAACTCCTGAAGTTTTCACCAAGCCCAGATTTATACCTAGTCTATTAACAAAAGTCCATGGGATTTTTGTTTATTCTGGAAGTGTACACATACTGAACTATGTCCATTCTCTCAGCAGGGCACAGGGGATTTTTGTTTGAGAATGCACACAGTATTGCCATTTGTTTTTTGGAAATCCTAAATATCCCTAAGGAAAGTCCACCAAAAGTAAATAAAATGTAGTAAATTTAAAATCCCTTAAACCCCCACTATTTAGCTTTCAAAATATTGTGATTTTTGTTTGGTATTGTTTGCTAATGATGTTGTCTGTAATATTCTGCTTCCAGTCTGGTCTGTACAGAAGAATTTTGTGTGTGTGTGTGTGTTTGTAGCTTGTTCACAGCATATGCACAATAACTGCACTGTGCTCTGCTGGTCTGAATGAGGAATTAAAAGGAAGTTTTCATATGGAAAATTAAAGAGTGGTAAGAGCTACAAAAAGCTATTTAATTCATGCTACTTATAACCTCTTGAAAAGAAACTAATGACAACGCCTGAGAAATCTTACAACAGCTCTGAGTACCCACCACGCCAGCATGATTTGCTGTGCTATTTATATGTGCCTCAACTTCTAGAAGCAAAGCCTGGGCATGGTATTTCAAGGCACTAAGCTCTTAGTGACTAATGCAAAATGTCATTATCAGGCACTAAATGCTTCTTCTTCTGTTTGTTTGGGTTTATTTCTATTTTTGTACAGCTTCCTTTATTAAGACAGTGGCAATGCATCAGTTCTGTGCTCCTCGGACCAGGATCTGGTACAATTTTGACTGTCAGGACACCAAGATGAAGCACATCCAGTACTGGCATTTTCCTAAGAATCCTACACATCTCTGACATCATCACACAAGGAAGAAACATTCAGTTCCCAAACTGCTTTACAAGAACATTTAATTCTTAGGATGGGAATGTCTGAGCAATGCCAATTTGTAAGAGAGAAACTACAGTAGCCAGTGGGTTTGAAAGTGAATGAAATGGGTGTAAGATTAGAGTCTGGCCAGCTGCGATATATCAACATTTATGGAGGGACACCTGACTGATTAAGAGAGAATTCCAGTTCAGCCTGGATTGTAGTCTGAGAACCCCCTGGAGCCCCATCACTTTTATTTCTACAAGAGTTTCCCATCAATAAATCAGTAGTACAGGTATCACAGAATCCCAGGATGGTTTGGGTTGGGAGGGACCTTAAAGTCAACTCATTCCAAACCTGCTGTCATGGGCAGGAAACCTCCCACGTTGTTCAGGGCCCCATCCAACCTAGCCTTGAACACTTCCGGAGACATTTTTAATAAGGGTGTTAAAAACCAAGTCAAAACAAAGCTACCCACTCTGCCTGTTCCCCCAAGTGCACTTTGAGCACAGGAAAATGGGAAGCCAGGAAGTTTAGATTTAAACAAAAATCAGACTCACAATTCTGCTTCAGAGGATCAAACCCCACAGGTTAAACCCTTCAAGAGCCTGAGCATGTAAGAAGCACTGAGCTCACTAAACCAGACCTGCCAGTCTTTTACTGTGGTTTATATTGATTAGATTATGAGCCTCAGGGATCATTGATCCAGTGCTCGACAGACAGAGTAGTTTTCACTTTCATGGTCACTCCATTGAACAGAATTCTGGAAGGAAAGGAGGATGCCAGATGGAAATGTCTCTGCCAGCCCTGCCTTCGCTGGCAGAACTTGGACTGCCCCAAACTTTCCCCCAAAGAGACCAGGCTGGATGCCTGCCTTACCTGTCACAGGTGTGACAGCTTATAGACCTTGACTTGGAGTTCCAAGCATCCTCTACAGGACACACTGAAAACATACAACCCAAACAGCGAAGATTCTAGAGAAAGCAGTAGTTTTCCCACTCAACATCTGTTGATATTTGAGGAAATTATGAGTTATTTGCCTCTTCCAAATACTCAAAAATACTGCAGTGTTTCAGAAAGCCCAGGGGTGGGATCAAGGGCAACTCCAGATATGTAAACACCACCACTGTGTCCATTACACAGCTGGCAGCATTTATGATCATTGGCTAATTGGGAAAAAGTAAAATGCAGTTTTGTGGCTTCTCTAAAGCACCAGTGTTTTGATGTCTTTCTTTCTTTCTTTTTTTTTTTTTTTTTTTTTTTTTTTTTTTTTTTTTTTAAGAAACGAAATATATTTCCACATTATGTTAATTCTAAAGTAAATTTCTACTTGCTCCGTGAAAATTGGAAGTCAAATGAAAGGGAACTAATCTGGGTATCTTACTGTGGGAGAACCTGCAGGGTGAACTCAACCAAACTATTAGACACTAGAGAAACCACATGGGAGGGAGCTGCTGGAAACAAAGCTTCATAAGTTCCACTGGCCACAGAATGACTCATTTCTTTCTTAGTTAGGATTAGTCCTTATAGGAGCAAATGGAAAAGCTGTGAGAAACTCCAGCAGGTAGCTAATTGCACAATGCAAAATCAAACACAGCCCATCAGATATGTTTTTTACCCCTCTCAGAGTATGGATGGGTAGTCCGGTGCCAAGAAACAAGGCAAAAATTTCAAGATACCTCCATGTTTCTATATATTTTCTGAAATTATTATTCCTCTTAAAATTATGCAGTAAGAACGGATGTTTTTATGAAAATATTAATTCTTTTATTGAACTGCAAATGCCACTTGCACAAGGGAGGAAGGGAAGCATGAGCCAGATGCAGAAAATTGCTCCTTTTGCTGGCAGTGTAGCTATTTATATGTTGACAAACAGTTGTGCCAAGAGCAGATGGATATTTTCTAGGACTGAAGAGCTGCTAATTGTTTGCTGCTGTTCCTCTCAGGTTCACGGGGGAAAGCCACTGGTGTTTTGCAGAGCAAGGCATGAAGGAACCAGTTCAAGCCACGCATTTGGCAGAGTGGCCCAGCAGCTCCTCGGAAGGTGTGGAGGATGCCCTGAAGCAAGAAGATGCTCTGCCAGATGTCAGCTCAACAGCTTCCAGCAAAGCACAGCCATGACGAGCAGCACTCCCCAAATCTTCTGCGAGTCCTGCACCGAGCTGTACAGAGTGCGGAGGTTTTCAGCTCAGCCTGCTGAACATCCTGAGCCTGTAAAGGTTTTGCAGTGTCTCACACGTATTTCAATCTTGTGGAAATAGAAAAGTTTTTACAGCACAATGCTGGAATGATAACTATTTAATCTGACAGGGAAAAGGCATCTTTCCATAAATCTGTTTATGAGTTACCTCAGCTCTGCTTGTTCCTATCTGAGGCTGAGGCGTGCACTGCCCACTTACTGACATATCAGATCCTGTTAGAGCGAAGTGCAAGAAAACTGAAGGAGATGAAGAACAGGAAATGTTTTGTTCTGTGTTTATTTTTTTTTAAACTCAACTGCTCTTAGCCCACTTTGGTAAAAGAAGTCACTATCATGTGTCATGATATTCTTACATATATCAGCACCAAAGTACAATTTAGTTAGCTTAAAAAAGTCTCAAATCTGATTTATCTATGAGACACACTTCACAACACAAACCAATTTTGCTGTAGTAATACCATGTCAATATTTCTTGACAGAAGACAAATGTTGTTATTATTTTGCCATTTCTTACCTTTGTAAAAGTTTAGAATTTTATAAAATGACTCTTCTTTACATGTCAAAATGGTAAGTTGTTGGAAAGAAAAAAATATTGAAGCCATTCTTATATCTATCAACGGTGATGGATTCTACAGTTAGGTTAAAAATTATTCTGGCACAATATTGATGTTCAAAAAATAAAAAGTAGACAATATTTTTAATGGATATGTACATTTTTCCTATCAAAACAGAATTTTAAAAAGCAGGAGAAAACCCACAAGAGCTATTTTTTATTGTGGTTTTGGTATTAAAAAGTATTCATTTGTATGCTGTCTGCTAGACCTAATTGTACAATATGTGTAGACATAATTTCCTCTCCATAATGGTGATCTCCAGAAAAAGCAGCCTCTCTTACCTTTGCGTTTCTCCTCTCCTTGCCCCTTCACTACGTGGAGAGCGACAGATATAAAATATTATCTCTGATTTACATTGAGCTTAAGAGATTACCTTAAAAAATTACTAAAACTCTTGAAAGTAAAATATTTCAAGATTTTGCTCTGCCTTTTAAAAAAAAATCTTTACAATGCTTAATAAATACAACTTTGAGGAACCATGCCTTGCCCTTCCATATGGATGCTCCCTCTTGTGCTGGTCTATTCTTGTTTCAACAATTATGTCTTGTGCTAACACAAAAGCTTAGCAAGACATGCAAGAACCACTGACCTCTGAGAAAAACTTCCAGGATTTATCTTGGGGATTACCTGGGTGTGACTGGCATGGAGGGGAGCAGATTTGCCCAGCTGATTCCAGGTGCGCAGCACCTGGTCCAGCAGAGGGCAGGTGAGCTTGCACACCTTGTTTTGATCTAAGCTGGTGCCAAGGTGCTAAAGTTAACCAGAGCACAGAGATGAGACCTCAGATTTTGTTCTGCAGCACCTCTGCCTGCTGCCGCCCACCATAAGATGTCATATGGAACACAATTTATTGCTTCATCCCCAGGCAAGCCAGGATTTAAGGACATGGTAAAGAAACTGTGTGATGGCAACAGAGAGCTTGAAGAGGGAAACCCAAACAACTTTGTCCACCAAGTTATCCAGCAGTGAATGAGTGCATTACTCTGTGATAAAACATGGCCAGTTTCTGACCTTTGCAGGGCATGTATGAGTCAACTCTGTTCCTTGTTAGCCCAGCCAGGTTTCAAAGATGTTCCTTCCCAAATCGAGAGTGAGCGAGTGGCAGTTCACAGATTCCCCATGAGAAGCCTGACACTGAGGTTTGATATTTAAGCTGTGCTCAGCCAAGTTACCAGTGAGCTGAGTGCAGAGATACGGCTTCAAATATGGGTGTTGAATAACAAATATAAATATGCGGCTATATGATATCTGTATTCAAATGAATTATGCAGACCAGCTTCAAGAAGCTCTGAGTTTGTGGAACAGAAAGACCTCAAAGGCTATTATGATCAAATTGAACCAAAGTTACAGTATTCATATAAATATTCACACACTTTTTTTTTTTTTCTTCAGCACCGTCCTGATTCATTTTTAATTGTAACAAATCAAAGCCAAGAGAAACACTGTACATTTCATTTCAAACTAAGGATTGCAGAATGAAAGTCTAAACATTTTCACTTATCTAAGGACCAGCTGCACTGAAATCACTGAAATTACTGCTGTGTTTTTATTTATATTGCAACAGCTATATTGGCCTAAAACTGACACAAAGGGAGAATTAGGCCATATATTTACGTTCTGCACATTCTATGGTTCACTTTCATGCTGATGATTTTGCTATGTTTCCCAACTCCATGCTGTGTAAGTAGCTGTGGATGATTATTTTACATTGCAGCAGCTATCGGGAAGGTTTATCAATTCTTGCATAAAAGTATACATACCCTGTATTCTGAACTTTAGGAACAGCCTTCATTTTTGCCTTAATCCTATGCATTATATAAGCAGAACATAAAAAATTTACCTTAAAAAAATTACCTGGACTTTAATCTGAAAATTGCACAATAACCCAATTACTGTATTTCAAAGAATTTAGAATTATTTTTGTTTGTTTCCCGTCCTTATTTCCTTCCTAGAACTGGCACAATGTCCTACAGAGCACATTGCACACATTCCCAGGTAGAAGCTGGGGATACAGCAGGGTCAGTGAAAAGCAGAGCATATATCAGTGCATATTCCTGTAAAATTACCATGCTTCTCTCCTTCTTTATCTTCCACCAGAGACACTAAGCAGATGATTTTGCAAAGACTTATGGATTCATTAAGTTTGAACCATGCCACATGTTCCTCCAACTTCAACAGAATTGCTCACACACTGAATTTAAGCACATACTTAACTGTTTTCCCTATTAACTCTGAATTCTGCATGGAATTCATGAGCAGTTTTCCCCGCGTTCTTGTAGGTTTTAAAAATAAGCAGAAAACCAAACCACTCAAAATAAAATAAAATAAAATAAAATAAAATAAAATAAAATAAAATAAAATAAAATAAAATAAAATAAAATAAAATAAAATAAAATAAAATAAAATAAAATCTGTCAAGGAGGCTAATATGCTGCTTTATTACACAAAATATTTAACTTGAATAATTTTTGGGGAGAGGCAGTGACAGAATGTATTGAATCCCTAATTCTTTTCTTTATCTTTACAAAGATAAAGAGAGTTATCTTATTTACTGAAGCTAGTTTATTTACTGGAGCACATAGAGCCATGTTAGAAGAGAATACTAGCATGGCTCTATGTGGTTTTTAAAGATACTGAGAAAAATATACTTTTTCTCAGTATATTTGGACTTTTGAAGGGTGTCTGATATCTATTATCCAAAAATTCTTTATGTACCTAAGCATGAAAATGCTGCTTTTTCTATGAACATAACATGTTATTTGGATCAAGGCTTATGTGTTCCCTTGTTAGACCTGTAAAAATCATACAGCGAAATGAATTTGTACTGCAGCCTCTGATTGAAAGTAAAGATTTGTGCACAGCAAACTATACAGAAATTAAGCACAGGCATTTACCTGATACCTAATGATTTTAAGTACTTTTTGAGATAAGTGTATGCCACATATGATAATTGTCCTATTGTTATGATTCCTAACAATTTCTCTCATAAAATTACACTGTGATTTTCTATTTCCCTGTTCTTCTATTTGCAAAATGCTTTTTAAAAAGCTAAGAACAAAAGGTAATTAAATTTACATCCTCAGAACAGAAATGTGGTTGTGCCCCTGATTTGTTTCACCAGCAATCAGGAACTACAGATATAAAATAAAATTTCATTCCTCACCATAAAAATTACATACAACACAGACCTTTCCATGTACTTGTAATTTTTGTAAACGAATGTATTTCTAAATCCCCCAAGTTCCTGTTCCCCACCAATCTCAGCCTATTGCTACATAGGAGCCTGACACAGGGAGCAATTAATCCACACTGCCAAACACCAGAGGAATGAAATGCTTTTTCAAATATCAAATCAGTCCAATTTCATTTAGACTTAAATGATTTTTCTGGTCCCTCTTCATGTAGATACCTCTGCAGTCAATTAGCATTGTCACTTTTAATCTGTAATACTCAGATACTGGTCATTTCCCATTAGAGTCTTATTAAATAGATTCTTATGGTCAGATAGAACCTTCTGCAACGTAATATCTGAGAGAGAAAACTGACAGCCATTATGCAGCTGGCATTTACAGAAAGGTTAGATACTGCAGATAACCTTAATCACAAGTCACACTACATGCCAGTGAACTACCTCACCACTTCCCAATCCCACCTAAACATTTCCCACCAAACAAACACTCTTGGGTTACCGCTCAGTTAAGCTTAACTAGATGTTTCCTAATGAAAATGTTCATATGCTTTAGGGCATCAGACTTTACACCAGGCTTTCATGTTAGATGGAGAAACCTTTTCAAGAGCTTTGCAGCTCCAGAGGATTTTGCTGCCCATAAAGCCACGTTCCCCTGAGCTGTGGACACGTGTTCTCTGCTGGATCCCTGGGCTGCCCCTCTGGCTTGATGAGAACCTGTCATTACTGAGGCTGCCCGTGCTAAATGATTCATTTGGAGGAGTCTCACGAGCAGCTCAGCCAGGAGGCTGAAGGGGGACAACTTCTGGCACCAAGAACCATCACCAGCAGCTGGGCAGTGACTTCAGATGTGCTGTTCTGGCACGGCATGGAGCTCAAACAGAATCAGAATTTCTCAGAGTGATTTTTTCTGTATGCAAAGCTGACAGCACAGGAGTCCAGCTTAGCAGGGTTTTGCCGAAAAGGAACTCTGTCTTGTTAAAAGGCACTCAACACACTCTAGCCCAAGCAGAAGACAAGGATTGGGTTCTTTAAAATAAAATTCTGATATTTAATGAAATTTTTTGTGACAGAGGATTTATTTAAAAAAAGGGATTTTGTAAAACAGCTGAGAACTCCTTTGAACATAAACCCAAAGGAAGAGATGGGTTGGCTGGGATGTAGGTAGATGCAGAAATCAATATATCCATCATGTGGCCTTAAATAGCGACAATTAAACCAGGATGCAGTGAAAATAGGTGAAAAATTGTCTGATTTGTTTATTTGCCGCCCTTCAAACTCAACAGAAACCCACTGACTTAATGAACAACAGAGCAGATCTGTGTGACCAAAGTGCTTGAATCACTGCTGGCTTACTGGTATGAGATCATGGCAAAGATTTCTCCACAGCAATGCAGACATCATCAGCAATGCTTGAACCATTTCCTGGGGGCATGAGCAAACCTCTACTCTCTGTTTTGTTGTGGTGCTCATGGTTGTGATGGCAAATACAGGCAGGATGGCTTGGCAGCAAGGACAGGGACACTGCAGTTGGGTCGTGGTTTTTGGTGTCCTTGAAACCTTCTTACTACATGGACACCAGGTCTAAGCCTGTGGCAAAATGAGGAACTGACCTTGGATCTTCATGTTGTGGTTCTTAGACCCTCCTCCCATTGCAATTCTAGGAAACGCAGCATTTATGCAAAAGCTAACTCACTATTAATTAGTTACTGCCAGTCACCGTGTTCGCACAGTAGATATTTTCAATATGCAACTTTATCAAAATATCTGTTTCATCCTGAGCAGGGCATGTGCACTTTCCCCCCCCCCCCCTCAGATTTGTTTAAGTGATTGCCTGCCTGATCAGTCCTACTGATTGTTTATCTCTGGTGGCACAACAGCACGCACGGAGCTGTGCTGCAAACTGACAGGCATCTCACTGCACAGAATAATTCAATGCCTCATTAAAAACAAGAATTAGATGTGGCTTTGGAGATTAGTGCCAAGAGAGTTTTGCCATTTTACATTCCTGTTGATGCAGACTGTAGGGATGTGCAGCGTGGATCAGGGTTTCCATCAGAAGGCTTCACAGAGGTCACTGTGGGCAAGCCTGTGTGGGCTTTCTCCCGAGTCACAGGGATATGTGTGGGTTTGTTTATTGCTGAAATCCCTTCCAAAGCACCCCTGTTTACACCGCATTAGGGTGACCCAGGAGAGAAAAAATGGAATAAAAGCCGAAAGCTCAGCATTAATGCTGCTCCTCGTGCTTACACATCAGAATAATTTCTGTCAAACCCTGAGACATAATAACACCCATAACACAATGCTGTTTTCTATAGTCTAATTTCTCCATACTTTACAGGTAACTGTAATATGCTTGAATTCTGGTTTGATTTTATGTTTGTGTGAGATCTACAAAATAAATCAAGGTGAAAAAAAATTAAGCAACCTCTGGTTACCTTCCTCTCTCCTCGTGTGTTTTTTCCTGAAACTTCCTATCAGGGATGAGAATAGTAGTTCACTGGCACAATGAAAAGGATTTGTACATTCATATTTTGAAGCTATCAGGAAAAATTTGGTAGTGAAATATTTTCCCTGCATCCTTTTAAAGTCTTTTCTTGACCCTTGAATCGAAGGCTAGAAAAATGCTTAATATCCTTCCAGCTTCCCTTGCTGGACAGACAAGGGCTATACTAAGGGTGGAGTTATATTAAGGATTATACTAAAGCAGCCTGACTTTTCTGGCCGTGGGGACTGACACAAGTCTCTGGAAGGAACCTCCTTCTAATAATCTGTCTGCAAACACAGGACTTGAGGACAGAGAAGGACTGAGGCTTCTCAGTCCCACTCTGTCCTTGCAGAGCTTGTGGACAGCAGCCAGTCACAAACTGTTCAGCATTACTCATTAGTAAAGCTCCTTGGGGCAGGGAAAGGCAACTTGTGCAGCCCTGTACAACAAACCAGGATTTCTGCTCTGCTCTTGCACAGGAAAAGGACAATCTCTGCCCAACTCCCTGCAGCCCACATGCTCGTGATAACCAGAGAGCATCTCTTTGTGCACAAGTAATACAAATATTACACAGCTCCCTACAGGGAATGAGAATGAGGGACTAAGCTCTAATAGTCATTAACAAATAACCACTGTTTCATTAAGCTGAGTGGTGAGGACTGTGCAGAATGGAAAACTACAGTGATTTAATATAGATTTCTAGTTGGAACATTATGATACCTGTAGAATACTTTACTAAATTACTGATGTCAGTTGTATTTCTCTTCGAGACTAGGGAAATAGGTTATTGGCACAATAAAACATCTAGAGGCATTTAAAATGTCAGTCTAATAGCAAGAACCAGTAAGGCTTTTAATTACCTTCTGTGCCATTTTTTTAATTGCTTCAGTGGCTGCAGTGCTTAGTGAATTCCTGACAGAGCAGCTGCAACTGACTTAATTTGAAATGTTTTTTAAGCTCTTGGAGGAAATATTAAGAAATGCAGTGGAAATCCAGGCAGCTACTTGGGATATTTTATGTGGTGCATGTGAGGAAATCTTTGGCTGTTTGCAACATGGGCAAGAATGTTTTGAAGAGCAGGAATGGATGTTCACATCAGCACTCCCCTGGTCTGGGTAGATGGTGTTGACTGGCTTTTGTAGGAGCTGTATTTTGACAATTCAATTCATAGAAAGCAAACCCCATCCCTCGTGGTCCTGGCAGCTGCAGAGGAAAGATCAGAGGCTCAATCGAAAGGCTGAGTGCCAGAAAATGTCCCAGGACCCTGGTGCTTCAAACAGAACTTATCCTTATCTTGCAGATGCATTTGCAGCTCTTGAGATCAAGCTCTGATTTTTTTCTTCAGGAGAGAAAGCTATTCTATCAACTGGGAAAAAAGCATATGAAAATTTTCCCCTAATAGAGCTTAATTTGCAGATAATGATGCACTCCACCCAAGGATTATCTACAGTGATCACGGAGGTGGACCTGAAGAATACCAAATATCCAGGTGAGCTCAGTTTTTTTCCCTGCAGAGAGGAGGACTCAGGCTCCCCCAGAGCCATGTGCCACTTCCAGTGGAGCTCTCCCAACCTCACCCTTCCCAGCCCTGGATAACCAGTCGGGGCTCAGGCACTACTGTCCCAAACACCTCACTGCCCCCAGCCTCAGATCAACAGGAGAGGTTCAGATGTTGGCCCAGCGCTGCTGAAGTTTCCTGGCAGAGGGAGCTGGGACTGGGGAAATCCCAGCAGAGTTCCAACCTATGGCTCTCCGGCAGGGCAAACCCATATGCTTTCAGGTTTATTTCATACTACACTGCACTCTGTTAATAAAATGGACTTTTAATCCATTTGAAAAACCACACGGGGCGCAGATCCATCTTGCAAACCTCTCTTTCCCTCCTGGGGTTTATCTCGATTAGGCTGTAAAAAGACATTGAAAAGGATTAGCTTAACACCTCCTAGCATTGTTTCAAAGGGTGTTTGTACCCTACAAAAGCACAGCAGTGTCACATTCTGGGTGGAAAATGGTCAAAGGAAACTTTTTTCCTAATAACACTGCAGAGAAGATATTCTACTCCAGCACATGCAAGAAGGTGAGGACTTCAGCCACTCAGGTGGTACAAAAACTAACAGTGCCTTATGTACTTCAATAAGTGCAGGCGGGACAAATTCTTAGAGACATGAGGACACATCATAGAAACAGGAAAGAATGAAATATTCATAATCCAACACAGTGATACTGGCGGACATTTAGCGTCATAAAATAAGATTATTCACCAAAAAAATTGGACTTTTTGTTGTCAATTCCAAATGGAAAAGATGTGCCTTTTCTAGCTTTTAATTTTGTCTTACATTGAAATCGGGAGAAAAACATAGACATGAGGTAAAAATGTACTGGCAACCTTTCTAAACTGAGGCTTTAGTTAAATATACAGAGTAGTCTTTAGAGTGAATATTTAATAGCAATTTTGAAGGTCAGCTACAGTCAGTAAACAGTTTATAAATTACGCTGAAAAATTCTTTTGATGAGTCCTTGCCATAAATCCTTTTTGTGTAAACTACAACTTATTCTACTGGGCCCTTTCTAATTTCATTCATTCTCACATAAATCAACAAAAAATCCATGGAAGTCAATGGAGTTACATTGAATACAGTATAAATTTTTCATTTGATTTTTCTAGGAAGTGTAAACTCATTGCATCAGCTTTTCAGGACTCGTATAGTTTTAGGAGAACATGTGCTGGTGACAAAATCCACCAGAAGATCTTATGTTCCAGTAGTCTAAAGATTCATGCTTACGAAACACTTGTCATATTTTAAAATAAGAGGTGTGTGTGTGTCAGATTTTACAGGAGATGGAGGAACTGGATCAGCATCTTTTATTTTAAGTGAGAGGGTTTGATTTAAGGAGATTTTGTCATTATTTTGAGTCGGAACATGTAAAACGGGTTTCAGTCTTACAGGGCAGATTTTATTCTCCTTAGCACACCACGATGTCTTGCTTGCTTGAATATAAAGAGATTGCATCTTTTTAGATGAGCACAGATGCAAAGGAAAAGCCAATAAGTCTCTATGTGCACAAAATGCATCATTGCCATCAGAAATAAGAAAACCTGGCCGTGTGTGCGTTTTTATTTCGGATTTACTCCTAAAGTCTTCTTGTAACTGGGAGAGATGTACGATCCAATACAAGCATTTCAATGTCTTACAGTCAAGTCTCTTTTCAGAGTGACTGGGTCTCCCTTCTTTCCTTACCCACCTATTTTCACAAACTGGCACTCATCGATTTCTTTGTCAGGTTTGGTTGGACAACATGTTCAAAAGTTGTCAGCAGGTGTGCACTGAAACAATGGGACTGCACCACATTTCGTTTTTCCAGAGGATTAAACTAAAATATCATTGGATAACAGCAGATGGGTGGACACATGAAAAACCCCCTAGAAGCAAGGAAATGCCCTTCCAGTACAGTGACATCCAAGCCTGTTACACAGCTTGACACCCCGCAGTTCACATCAAAGCTTCCCTCAAACATTAAAGCAAATCAGGTGCTAGTTTTACTTGTTTTAAACCACAAACCTTCTGGTTTCTTGGTCGCAGTTCCATTTTCATGAAAATTTGATGCAGTATAGGCAAGCAAAAGAATCTGGCAAATCACCCCCTAGAATTAAATACTCCTGCTAACACCTCTTCATTTTATGTGGAATTAAAATATCTGAGGAGAATACATAGCAAAATCAAGTCAGCAAAGTACATGAGAAGAAGTCAAAGAGGACAGAAACATCTTTATTAGCACGTTAACATTAAAATAACATTTAATATGATAATTTCAGTTATGTTGTGTTGCAAAAGGATCCCTGGAATCTTTAATAAAGGTGGGGAAATATTCCTGCACTTCTCCCAGATGTAGGGTGTGTTATTTTACTCAGGGTTTTCCCTCATATCAGGAAAAAAAAAATCGTATAAAACCATCTAATGTTTAAGTACTGTTCTATAAATTTATATGGTAAGAGTTCCAGAGGACCCTTAAAAATAGGGTAGGTTAGAATAATTTTTCATACTTAAATTCTGAAACCCATTCAAACACCATAAGCAGTGTACTGGAAGGCTACATTTTCTATCAGTTATCACTATCTTCACTCATCTATCAACTTTTATTCATTACTAGGTTCATATTAAAGAATTTTATTGGATCATTGACTAATGTTTTCTATTTTTCTGCTTCTGATTAATGTGTTTATTGATGCAAAACCAAACAGATATTACTTTTGGGAATAAACAGCAACACACCGAATTGAGCTTTAATGTTGGTTTCTTTACCACAGTGTCTAAAAATAAAGAATTAAAATATCTGCTTCCATTCATCATTTCACCTACACAGGTTCCAGTATCCTATTACATGAAAGAGGTTTTGCACTTGAGACAAAAGTTTAATTATCAGGCTGCTGCTAGAATTGTGATACATTCTCAGGTAGCTATATTACCTGTGATCTCCTAGCAGCATTTCAGTGTTTTAATTTTAACCAATGAGACACTTCATTTTACATCTCCAGAACCTTGTTAAATACACCGAACAACAACAAATTTTTTATTGATCTTAATGGAGGTTTTCAATGTTAACTTCATTTCACTCTGACATCCATTTAATTCCTTTTATTCCTTGCAGTCTTTAGTTTGGCATAGGACAATACAGTTCATTGAGGCTCTAATATGTTTAATTATGCTCCGTGGAAACATGTTTAAAATTCATTCCAGTTCTAACAGATGCATATAAGCCAAATGCTTCCATAAAAAGAAAACTGGAGACTTTACAAATTTCCTTCCATGCAGCAGGGAGGGAGGGTAATCCCTTTCCCATCTGCATATTTTGATGAGCTATTTTAGCCTGCAAGTTCCTAAATCTGAGGTTGTAACTTCAAAAAGGCAAACTCAGCAGTCCTGAGGCAAGCTGCAATCAGCAGACTCTACCAGCCCTGCCTCCCTCAGGCACAGAGCTGAGCCAGAGAGGAACCCAAACAGTGGATGCCTAGAGAGTGGTTTAAGAAAGAGGCCACCTGCCACTTCAAAGGTAGAAAGGTGAATGGGGTGGGACGTGCTCTGCCCTGTTCCCCACAAAGACCAGGGCTGTGCCTGGGAGAAAGGATCCCTGGAATTATGAACACAGGAAGCTGCAGCAGGCAGCAGATCCAGCTCAATGCCCACCACAATTCAACCACCTCCAGTTTCTAGTGCTGTGCCAACATATGGTGTAAAGTTGGGTACTGCTACGAAGAAACCCAAGGGGCAGAAGAAGAATTTTATAGACAAAATCAGCATTAATTTCACAAATTACCCTGTTCTAATTGCATTTATTCATTACTTACTCTTGCAGCATCACTGCTGGTGACCGAGATCTGATAACCTCTCTAACAACACTGATGTTGGAGTCAACACTAAACCCATCCCTTGCTGTGTAGCATCCAGCTCCCTGCCTCATCCAAAAAATCCTCCCCTTTGGCAGAATTTGGGCATGCATGAAAGCTCCAGAGGTGAGCTACTTCCATTAGCTCACCTCTGACTGGAATAACACAAATAATTAAATGTGCAAATTGTTTGGATGTGAAATTTTGCCTTAACATCCACCCAGTTTTCCTTTCTCCTGTATTTTCAGTCACAAATTTCCTTCACTGACCAGAAAATCCTAGAATTAATTTGATTCTTTTTTGTTCTTTTCCCTTTGGATGTTGTGAACTTGAATGTCATTCTATTTTTCTCTGTTAAGGACTAGGTTAACAGTTTCCTTTTTCTGGGTTGTTTTTGGATCCACTTTCTCCAGGAATTTTAACTTTCCTGCTTTGATGTGAGCAGTGTTGTAAACAGTACTCTAGACAATGTCCAACTCTACCATATGGAGCAATAAAAGTGCTTGGGTTTCCTTATGATTTATAGGGCACAGGATGGGTAATTCAATTCACTCCACTGCCTGATTTGTTTTTCATTGCCAGTAGACATTGGGATGAATACTTTAGGGATTATTTTAATGCAGAAACACCCAGATTGCTTTATTTGTCTAGATATCAGCACATTTTCCAGTTTATGAATGGCTTTTGGTTTCATTGTTTATTCATTTGCTTGGGCTGAATTTCATTTATCATTGGTAAGGTCCCATCATGTCGATGTTTTCCCCAATGAGCTGTGCTGTGCACATGGGACCTTTTTCTTTGCACATTCAGTTACTTTTAGTTGGTGTTATTACTTGGAAATTCAGTATAGATTAAGGGGATATTCTGCCCCTGCCAGCTCAGCCTCCCTCTGCACAGGACTATCATTTCAACCTGTCTGACACAAATTCAACATTTGTGTTTTGGCATAGGTGTTGCCACAACATTCCTACTAAAGTCTGAGTTTGTGTCACACAACCACTAGAATTACTCCAGCTATATTTAGTTTTCACTTTTGACTTTAAAATCCCTTCTGGACTACTACAAAACATCTTCTAAGAATCTAAATGTGATTACCTCTAAGTCTTCCTTAAGGACCAGGAGAGCAACAGTTTATTTTTCTTATTAAACGGTTGGAGCTCCAGTTAGCCCTCCCCAGAAATCTTTCCCTGGGGGAGACATGACTATTTCATGGGCATGGGCACACTTAAAATTGCCTCTAGCTATCAGCAAGCCTATAAAAGTCATTCAAATGTTGAAAAACATTTAAAATTGACTATTTTTAAAAATACATTTTCCAATCAGAAGTCTGTCTGTATAGCACAGTAAGGCCAAACAGAAAACAGATTTATTTAGCGTGATCTAAGAATGCTTATCACTCCTGCTGGAAATCCTGGTTTCTCAGACAAAAGAGAGTCTGTAAAGACCATACTTTAATTTTAGTGCTTCCCTGAATCACTGAGTATGAGAATTTTCCATGATTCAGGTGCACCATATTTTAAATCCCTCTTATCTTCCAGAAGTGTTTAAGAGAAGTCAAGTCCTGCCATGAAAGTCAAGCCCAACAAATCTGTAAGATAAGTAATTCTCAAGCCTTTTAAAGTAAAACTTGAGGAAATCACTAAAAAGGTAAAAAAAAAATAAAAATAATATATATATATATAAAGGAGGGACAGACGTAATGTCACGTGTGAACACTAAAATGTAGTACCATATTATTCAAAGTTGGAAATTCCCTCCAGCAACTGCAACTGGATACTTGTTTCTCTCTATTAATATTTCAATTTGCCTCCAGACACTACAGAAGATAAATTTAGGTTAAAGTATTTTCTTTTTCTCCACAGACTTCGGAACAAAACTTTAAAAAATCATTTTGCTTTACAAAGGTTTGATACTACACTTCCCTAATTTTATGCTGAACATCTGAATATAATAGAAAACTGTAAGGGTTTAGAGGAGAAAACAACCCCCAAATTTCAGGGGTGATCATCTACTATTCATGGATTTCTCTACTGTTGAGAGGCAACAACAGATTTTACTGTCTGTGTTGTGTCCTTTAATGCCTTTCTCTCTGGATTGCTGAATCATTTCACACAAGAGATGGTTATTTTCACTAAGCAATGCACCTGTCAGCGTTCTGAGCCGCAATGTTTGCTAAGGGAGCTGTGTCCACACGGGGAAAAAAGCAGTTTCCACATCCCTTGAAATGCCAGGGTGAGTAAATGATACTTTTCTGATGGAATAATATGATATAGGATGGGATTCTTGAAGGAGGCTATATGGCTGTATATAAATGAAAATATTAAATAATGAAAGCAAGCCAATTCATGCAGATAATTCCATAGACCTGAAGCAAGACAGGTCTACCTCAAGCTTTTGGTTTCATGAGCTTCATAACACAAGGAGAATCAAAGCATAAGATTCAACAAAGGAATTTTTTTTTTGCCACCAGTTTATGAAGAGAAGATTCAGCACGAAAATTGCCATGGTGTACTAAACAAAAAATTCAACAAAACAGAAATCAAAAATACTAAACACATCACAGTGCGCTATGTTGCTTAATTTTTGCACTTTAACTTTCATAGAATCATACAAGTCTAGAATGGTTTGTGTTGGAAGGGACCTCACAGATCATCCTGTTCCAATCCCCTTGCCATGGGCAGGGACACCTTCCTCTAGACAAGGTTTCTCAAAGCCCCATTGAACCAAGTCTTAAATTTTAAGAAGTCACTCTCCCTTACATATTTGCTACCTCCTGTGCATTTATATTCCTCTTATTATTATTTCCAGCATGACTTGCGGCTTCCAGGAGCTGAGCTTGGAATAGCCGGCGAGGATGTTTCTGCAGCAAAACAAACTGCACAAAAATCAGCACTGTATTATCTCTACAAACATGCACTCGTCCTTACTCATTTTGCAGTTCTCAATCTAATGGATGTCAGGGTATTTAATATGGCCCATTCTTCATGGAGAGTAGTCATCCCATTTGCTGCTGTGAGATTGATAGTGCTGAGTGCTATCAATCCCCAAAGCTCTGATGCAGGCCATGGACCTCAACCAAGAGATTCCTTTCCGTGCTATCAATCTCGCAGCTCTGTGCTCTCTCCAAGTCTTAAATCAGTCTGGTTGATATCTTTCCAGTTTCTGTATTCCTGCATCAGCAGTCTGGCTAAACATGGCCATCATTCACCACCTCTGTTTCAGCGGTGCTTACAAACACAATATCACTTTTCTTTTACTATTGTCATTACTATTTATTTTTATTACAATAACAACACTGAGGTGATCAGTGCTTTTCAAACCTAGGGAAAACTACAGACCCCATGTCCCAAAAGTGGAAGAGCCATACAGGGAGATTTTAACCATAGCAAGACTTTCAAACCTAGACAGCACAGAGGAATACAAACTTCAACAGCCCTGTGTTGAATAACAAGTGCAACATTTGTTCCATTATGGATGTTTCCATCTTTAACTCACCGAGCCCTGAGGCACCACAGAAAGCTCCTTCTGTTGGAGTGGAAAGGAACAAGCTCTGAGCACTACTGGTTACTTTGCCAGCCATTAAGTTGCCTCCTCAAATACTTCAAAAGGCCTCATGTGCTTTGTGGCTCTGGAAAATATTTTGGGTATATGTGAACATAGAAAGGAATATTGAATCGGCTTTCCTGTCTTTTTTTTTTCGTTTATATGATTTTTTAGGCTAAGTTTATCCATAAGGAATAGTATTTACAAACAGGCACTCCATAAAAGTACCAGCAGAATATAAGTCTTGGAAGGCAACAGAAGTCTTCAGTCGAAAGCTTATGGCTCACACAGAGAACAGTTGAAATGTCCCTCATATTCAAGTCTTAATATAAGCTGATAATTAAACCCTTTACCATTATTGTCGAATGTGGATTTTAAATCCTTAAAATATGGGAATGTCAAGTCACCTTTCCCACTGAGACAATTTAACAATTGAAATTTATGAACCATATCCGTCATTACGACTTCCATTATGTAAGAGGATCTTAATTTTAAGCCCATTCAAATTTTCAGTGGGAGGACGATGAAATAGTATGAGCCATAGCTTTTACAGAGCTGCTTCCACACAAAAACGATTAGATAATATCCTGCACAAGTATCTGAGTGATCCTTTATTTCTCATTTTTGTTCATCCTTCCCTAATTAATATGCACAAGAAATATTTCTGCACGAGCACCCTGCTTGGAGTGCCAAGATGAGAATCTGCATTGAAAATCAATAATTTAGTGGGGACTCTATTTACTGTTTATTTTTGCTGCCCATAAAGGCTGTCACAGAGACAGAGGCCCAACCATGCTACTGGGCAAAACAACTCCGTCTGAAGTGGAGTTTACAGAAACAGAGTCTACAAGTACAACCGACCATGGACAGAAAAGGAAAGGGAAATTAATGCACATAACCAGGTCAGAAAAAGGGGAAGTGATCAGAGTTAGACAAAACAGAGGGTGTGGTGATAAGAAAATAAGGATTGCCAGCTGATGGGGATGGGGAAAAGCAGTGCTGGACTCATCTTGTGCTCATCTTGAGTCCTGCAAAGGGACTCCAGTGCAAAACTTGCTCGTATTTGCTGGTGGAAGAGACATAGGTTCAAGTATAAAGAAAGATGAAATTAAATACACCATCCCCCTCCAACATGCAAGGCTCAAATGGGAAGTTCAGCTAAACCAAGTGCTCCACCAGAAAAAAAATAGTCAGTGAAAATCAAGAAAAATGCTCTTTTTATGTGAATAAGTTTTGAAATTATTTAACAGAAACTTGATAATTTCATATAAAAACACAGAGATGAAATTAAAATGCAGTATCTCAACTGGCCCAAGGAGCTGGATTAAGCAGATAGGGACAGAGATGTTTTTAATTACTAAGGAAAGGTCTTTTATTAGTCTCCAACTCATATATTGATTTTCTCTGATTAATTTATTAATGTGGTCTATGGAGTACTTACAATGTAAGTTTTTGTAGGCATTGCTGTAAATACCTGATTTCTCTCTCATCTTTCAAGGACAGATTTCTTTATTTTAAACTAAATTTCTCTTTATTCTACAGAAGACCTCATCTAGTCACAACTTCAGTCTGCGATGAATGCATCAAGTGAACTAATTTATGCTTTTTCTTGAATTATAATTACTCATTTTTTATAGAAACTGTGATTCCTGCAAGAAGAACTGATTGAACTTTCACTGCTTACAGCATGAGCCTATAAAGATGCTTGTATGAATCTTACAGTAATATCTTTACAGAAGACAGAAATGAGGATATAAAAACCTGAAATACAGTTCACTTAGATTGCAGTTTAGTGGAAGTACATGACACTTTATCAGTTGTATAAGTCCTCCTAACTAAATTATGTTACAATGATGAGTCCATTAATCATGCCTGCAGTATTCTCCCCATCGTAAGAGATATCTCCAATACACTCAGGCTCTCCTAAAGAAAAATACCACACGCTCATTTATCCTCTATTAAGGAAAAATAATGGAAGCAAGGTAATTACTAGCAACAGTGATGTAAAAATCAAAACATGAGCATATGCCAAAAACAATTGGGAAAAAATGAACAGTAAATTCTATCAGTAAAACTGTCCTGTTTTTCAGCAATAGAGTGAACTATAAAGAAACTCTATAAAGCTGTTAATGTAATGTAAATCAAGGCCACCAGAACCAAGGTCATGCAAAAATTGAACTTTCTAAAGCCAGGAGAGGAAAGTGATGGAAAAAAAAATCATATTCTATGGTATATACTATCCCACCTGTTAAATAATGGGGGTCAAGATGAAGTGAGAAAGGGCATAAAGCAGCATACAGGGTAGGAATGGGAGAGAGCAGTCATCAGTATGCAAAAACCATCTGTTTAAGGGAAGAATAATTAAAAGGTTATTTCAACAAAAGCAAATTAACTGCAGAGTTCAATATCTGCTTTGTCATTACAATCCACCCTAAACATTAATGCAAAGTGCAAATAGCTAGTAATTCTTTCACCTCTACAACACATGATGCTGGATCACAGAGAGTTTAGAAGAACCATTTAAAATGAGTTACTAAGCCCACTATGAAAGAAAAATATTTATTGTTGCTCATTGGCTTTCTTTTGGAGGGAGGGTAGTTCTTCTGCATTGCAAAGAACAACCTGTGATGTGATATTCTATATCTGAGTCCCCATAGCTATCAAAAAGCCCCCTCATTTGTCATAAAACTCTGACTATAACTGCAGTGGTTCAAATGCCTCTATGTAAAAAAATTGAAATTGCCATGGCAGTGGTCCCAGAAGCCGGGACATGTGCTCTGGGTAGATGTGCAGGCACAGCAAGGGAGCTCCAGCTGCCCCTCCACAGCACAGGCATCACATATTCATTACATGTTAACATATTTATTTATTACATGTTAACACGTCATACCCCCAACGCACTCAGTGAAGCTGGCACTGCTCTAACAGGCAGCTCAGCAGAAGCCAAATGAAAGTTTTACCACCCCATTTTATAACAGTTCATATTCCTTTAGTGTTTCCTTAAAATCACCTCTGAACTGAGCCCCTTTTTTCAATGATTTAAACTGTTTGAGTAGAAGCATTTTTCAGGTGCCTATACCTCTCTCAATGCAAATCAGTGTTTTTATACATCGTTGCAGAGAAGAGCTAAAATTACCACAGTAAAGAGAATTATTTCATTTTCCTATATATCATCCTTACATTAGGCTGAAAGCTCAAAGTGTTTTGCAAAGGAACGGAAATGCCAAGACTGACACACAAAGGCTTCATCTTCCAAACCTGCAGTTGTCAAAGGAAACACAATTTTCTGGGTTTTACACAATTAATCCTGCTTCATTTACTTAAACTTCAATGCCTGCAAAGTGTTTCTGTGCAAGTGCTGAAATGTGTGCATGCAAAAGCTGAATGTGTGCAGGCAGAAATGCATCATTAGCTTCTGCATGCACAGTAAAGAAAATTGGAACAAAAATGCCCAAAGGAAAAGATCCCATGAATTTACAGTGGAAATGGTCAAAAACCAATGGCTAAAAAGCAGCATTTAACCATCCAGCAATACATTGTACTTGTTGTTTGTTTTAGGCTTTTTTTAATATGGACTCCAACATATGTGTGGGTGTGTATGTATCTTCTGGGCAGAATGTGAATTAGATCAGTTAAAATACATATCAGCTCAACAGGGTGCCCCAAAACACTCACCAACCAACCCATCCATTGCTGCATTTGCCATCTTAAGCAAATTCAATTTCTTTCTTTGTGATAAAATAAGCCAGTTCAAAGCAGATAACATCTCACAATAATGAGTCCCAAAGCTGCAATTTAACACAAACCTAGCAATTCTATTATACAACACATCCAGTTCATTAAAAACAACAAGCCAGCTTGTATGTGATCTGTATCACCACAAATCAAACATCAGCAAACTAAGCTGCTGGGAAAAGCATGGTCCAGTTGGAAGAAAAAAAAATTAAGCCATGTAATCACCTCAAACAACAGCTACTTTAGATTTAGTGTTCAGATGAATTTATGTTCAAGAGCCATTAATTGTGAGATAAAAGCTGTTCTCATCCAGTAAACTTTAAGATTGTAACTCTCCCCTATATGAACTATAGTATATTCATAGTAAATATAACCACATTTAATGTATTATTCCACATTTCTGAGCTGATTCAAATATATGGATTACAGTATCAGAGTTAACCAGAGGATCTGGTTAATCAGTATTAGTTTATTTACTGGAAATCTGTGTGAAGGGCAACAGAAACCCATTTACAAGATATCACTGAAATAATTTGGACTCAGTCCTTCATTTCATGAGCTGCTGGACACCTGGCAACTCTCATTATCTTTAATGAGAAGCTTCCAAACCTTTTCAAAATATGAACTGGGCGCAATGGGCCCCCAGCTGAAGCATCTTATATATTTTAGCATTCACACCACTATAATGCCACCAGCCATGTTGCATTATACTTGCTTCACCTTGCTTAATGGAAAGGATCTATCAGGTTTAATGCTAATGAAATATTTTAAAATTCCTCTAGGCTCAATAAAAGGCAAGAGATGTGGCCCACACATAGTATTGAAGTTTTAAACACATAGTTTTAAAGCAACAATATACAACTCTTTCTTACAGGTTTACCATTTTAATTGCTATCTCTAATCTAATTTTATACCTAATAGACCATTCAGGATGCTTTGAAAGTAGCGTACATGTTACTGCAGAAATTTGCTTACTGCCTCACCACCCATCTCCTGAATTACTCTCAGTGTATGTGCTGCCACAATGTCTGAATATTCCCAGGACAAGATCTGGGAAGAGCAAAATGAGGCAGAGAATGCCCCTCCAACCCCACCCAGGCTCTGTGCCTCCACACTGCACACATGCACAAGGGAGATTCTTGGGATTTAGGATGTGCAGTTCCTATGGCCATTCTCCCATCTCCCACAGAGGAAAAGCAAGAGCTAGGTTATTCTGGTTTTTCACATACAAGAAAGAGAGGTTCCAATTTATTTCTCTAAATGCTACAGGCTGTGTCTTTCCATCACCAAAAAAAAGTGGAATCTGTGACAAGTACAAATCACAGCCACTGACAGAAAAGGCCAAATCTACCCAGTGATGTTCTTAATTGCACCAGGAGGCAAAAGGACATTTCCTGCAAAAATCAAGGCTGTGTTACACCGGCCTAACAGGGAAGCGAAGGGCGCAATATTAAAATCACCACAACAATCTGCTGACAGGCCAAAGAGAGCAAAGCTGTGCTTATGACAAACTTAGCTCTTCCCTAGAAGAAAATCTACTTTAAATTGCCTTATGCTTCTGTGCTGTCTGTAGAGGGACCAATGCTACCAGAGGGCAGACACAGAGACCAGGATGCCTGTAAGAATCTGGCTACCTGGTGGGATTTTGCTGTTGCCTCGAGGTTTTGGGAGCAAAAGAGCCAGAGTTGTGTGCCTTGCTCACAGCAGCGGTTACTGAGGAGCTGAACGCTGCTTTCAGGGCTTCTTGGGGTCACTAATTTGGGGTTTTATTACATTACAGATTTAGGAGGGTGCTCACAGGGTCTGGTGTGGGCATTTGTGTGCTATGGATGCTTGAACATAATGTTCATTTCTATACAAGTAATGGCTGCAGGAGCAGAAAGGCAGTACATTAACTAAAATCCAAATGATTTGGGGAAAACATGACGCTGCAACTTTGGCAAAACCTGAGAAATTGCTCTGCCCTGACACTGCCTCCAGAGACTCCCTGGCTTCAGGAGGAAGAAGCAGCAACTCGCTGTGCATGAGAAAGGGAGTGAGGAGTGAGAGACACCACTATACAAGAAATTAAAATTCAGAAATTTCATCTTTCAACCATCAAAACCTCACATTGTTTCAATGTTTCCAAATGTATTCAAGAGCCCTTAAATTCTCTGAAACCACAGCAGAGACAGACACTCTGTACAGAAATGTGAGGCTTCCCAAAATACCTCAGGGTCAGGAAATATGTCAGTCCTGGGTCAGTCCCCAGTGTCCCAGTAAGAGAAATTTGCCTGACAGGTTCCAACAATGCCAAGAAGCCATGAGACCTGCTTCTTGGAAGTGAAGGGAGGATGGATAGGGAAAAATCTCTGTTACAATTTCAGCTGGGATTTTCTAATTTTATGGCAAATGAATTTTCTCCTGAAAAAAAATGACTGTGATGGCAACTCCCCAGACCTCAGTCCTGCTCTTATCTGCAATGCTACCCTGAACAGGATGGACAGCGAGCAAAATCCTAGAGGCTTGGATCACTTAGGCAGATAAGAACACATTCTGCAGAAAGAGATGTGCTTCCATGGGCTGGAAAACATCACAAAATACACTGAAATGTGTCAGCTAAAAGACACCCAAACCCCATAGATACCTTCCCCTTTAGGAGAGTGCAGAGTGCCAGGATTCAAAGATATGAGCAGTGTTTAACAGCCACCAGCTGCTGCCTCCTGTGCTGGGTGCACAAGGCTGCACATCACATCATGCCTTGCAGGCTGCATTCTGAGACGTTCAGCCTTGCAGCAAGGGAGTTGGGGATTAATACCTTATTATCACAAAGACACATATAATTCAGCAGTTTGCTCAGTTTTGAGCAGGGTCTCAAGCCTGGCACTTTGCACAAAATCTGTCTTAAGCCAAAACAATTACAGATTTCCAAACAAGCTTCCAGTTGCTGGAGGGGGGAAGAGAAGGGCAATGAAAACCTGTTTGAAATAAAATGGACTTCTAGTGCCAGTGAGCAGTCAGCAGTACTATCTAGTCTCACCCGCGTTTTCAATTGTCAGAGATGGGATCTAAAAATTGTATTCAATAACAAGATTTTTAATCTTTAGAGACACGACTAGTCTCTAAACAGTGCTTGAGAGGAGCTAAGCAGAGAAGCTGATCAATGTGTCATAAACACAGTGTGCACAAACATATATACAGATATTGTTTAGTCAGAAGTGTTTTGCAGTACTATTCCCAATTCACAAAGGGCTTTTGGTTAGCAGATCTCCAGGTCAGCCAAGGTTTCATCACCACTGCATATTTCAGCCGCTGTAACAAACCCAGAGCAATCTTGCAACTTGGTAATCTTTCTAACCTCCTATTTCACAAGTTTAACTGTAAGTTTTACTCCTTAATTGTAAAGGAGTGAATTCCTACTATGAGGTTTTCCAACTTAACACAGCCCATAACTTGAGCAGCACCACTTTATGATACAGAAGCGTTACATGGTGCCAATACCATTAAACATATCAGCTAGTTACCTATAGCAATTGGTAGTTTTAATTTTGCTGCCAAAGAGCCAAAGTGAGAGTATTTTTGCAGACATTCGTTTTAGTGTTCTGTTTCAGTGGCTTAAAAGCCCCCAAAACTACAGATTTGCATTGATACCAGCTACACTGCTCTGTGCTTACTTTCTTTTTTCTGGAAAACAGTAAGTCATTGCTACTTTGGGAAAGCTACAAAATGAAGTGACCAAGAGCTACAGAATTGGCTCAGAAATGTAATCTGTGTTTGCCTTACTTGAGGATGGGCATAGACTTAAATACAAAACATACCACATACCATTCTCAGCAGCAGCTGTCAGCACTATTCCTCCAGCATAGTAAATTATGCTGGAAATTAAATGAGAAATTACTAGGTTTCCAGATCCTATACATCGAGAAGTGAGATACAGTATGAAATATTGCTTCTCAGATAAAGCAGCAGCCCTTGCCTCCAACTCTATACCACAACAGCCCCCAATGAAATATAATTGCTGGCAAGAGAGAGGTAAAAAATGAATCAGTGGCTTAAACATGAAACTGCCAGTAAGCAGACAGACAGGGCACCAAAAGGAAGCAATCTTCTCACATGGATTAGCTTGTTTCTCTCTGCTAACTTACCACAATTAATACTACACACACCAACAACTTGAAATATAAAATAAAGAGAAGATAAACCATTTTGGCAAGCTACTGCTATTGCCTTTAACTGGAGCAAGACATGTAGCGTCAATATCAGGCTCATTGAAGGAAGCGTTAAGTTCCTCATATTTGTTGTGCTTTTAATCCCTTTTTTTCCATAACTTATCTTTTTGAATAAAGTTGAAGCAATAGAATTCAAGACAGTTATTTGACATAGTCACCATGAATTCCTGACATATACTTAGTTCTGTTTCCTGAGTTACCTCTTTGTGTTTTTGCATTCCCAAGACACAAAAAACTCAGAAATTCTGATAGATACCTGTGCCTGGAGGCAGATGATGCTGCTGTGGCCTGGGGCACAGCTCAGCCCATAAGAAGCTGCAGCCTGGCCCAGAGCAGGAGATGTGAGAAGTGCAGCAGAACATCCAGGCTGGCTTTTGCCCTCGATGGGATGCAGTTTCCACTCACAGTGTGCAGCACCTGAGGCTGACAGGACAATGACATCTGCCTTGCAGCCTCCTCCAGCAACCCACTCCGTGAATGGTCCACATTCAGACCCTGGTCACCTTGACTGGGCCTCCAAGGGTTTCCCATACTTTCTCAGCCATAAATGCTCCAAGGAGAGTATAGGGAAAAGCCTTTTTCATACTGAAGAACTTTGTTTCCCTTTCATTTTTTCTATATGTGTTGCTTTCAGAGCTGGCTCTCCAGCTTCTACATGATCTTTGCTGTGACTTGTTTCACCATGTAGCTGGAAAGTGAAACTAAAATTCTGGCTATCCCGACATTTGCAGCTGGCTTTAGCCCTACACCCCAGCCTCTGTGATCTCAGGAGCCCCAGGCAGGAGCTGACATTACTCCTATGCTCCATACAAACCTATACACTCTGAACTCAGAGACATAAAAAATCCTATTTTTAAAAGCAATATTTAGCTCCTGTCTTTGAAAGATAAATGCCAGCTGAAAACCCGGCCAAGATACACAGACTAGAGAGCACTGTTCATCTCAAGCCACTTCTCTGAGCATCTCAAACTGCCCTATACAATTATCAAGTCAGTTAATTGCACCTTGTAGGTGGTCTGCATATGGGTTGGGACAGGCCTGATCAGAAAGCAGCAGTTTGCAATTGCTTTTTTTTTTAAATTCACGAATATTTTTAGCTCATATTTTACCTGCGAGCTTACATATTAACCCAAATTAAAACTGCACTTTGTTCTTTAAAAATGAAACTCAATATCAGTCACTCTCCTTTTATCTCTTTGGTGCAGTCGTACTGCTGGAGAGAGAAGTAATTAATGAAGAGAATCAAAAAGTTTCCAAAGTGTTTCCTCTTCACAATATAATCATGATTATATTAATGTGGTGTTTTTATTAAATGAAAATCAAGCCAACCTAGCCCTGTGACTGTTGCTTCACAGGCAAAGAAACCTTTATTAGCATTCCCTAGCTGCTGCTGCAATTCTTTCAGGGAATTTTTATTGCTGCAATATATATTCTCAGGTCTGCTACTAGATTTTTGTCTTGTTTATAGAATTTAAATGGTGTATTAGACTAAATTCTTCACTCTGCCTCTTTCCAGAAATGGAGATCCTAGACAGATGAGTTGATGGGAAGAAAACAAAATAGAAATAAACCCCCTAACACTTTTGTATTAGAATTCAGTAAGCAGCCACATTTGTATCAGATATCAAATTCTCTGCTGACCTCTGCTGAAGTTGTGGGAACAAGAGCAAAGGAAATGTGGTCAGGCAGCTGCAAGAGCCATGTGTTACCCTGATCCCAAACCCAGAGCTGTGAGGGTGATGCACCAGGATTGCAGCTCTGAAAACTTCAGAGTAGAGTCATGGAAGTGTTAATGTTGGAAAAGAGCTTTAAGATCATCTAGCCCAGCTGTCAAACCCAGCTCCACCACCAAGCTCGTCATTAAACCATGTCCCCAAGAGCCATACCTACACATTTTTTAACACTTCCAGGGTTGGTGACCCCACCACTTCCCTGAGCAGCCTGTTCCAGTGCTTTACAACCCATTCCATGAAATAATAACTGATCTAAACCTCGTCTGGTGCAAATTCAGGCTATTTCCTCTCATCCTGTCATTGGTTCCCTGGGAGAAAATACCACTTCACTACATCCCTCCTGTCAGGGAGTTGTAGAGAGTAAGAAGGTCCCTTCTGAGCCTCCTTTTCTCCAGGCTGAACCCTACCAGCTCCTTCAGCTGCTCCTCATGAGCCTTGAGCTCCAGATCCTCTCCCAGATCTGTTGCCCTTCTCTGGACTCACTCCAGCACCCCAACATCTTCCTTAGAGAGAGGACTGAGCATGGAGCTTTCTCCCCCCTGCCTGTCCTGCTGACTCCCAGTGCAGGGGCTGGGACACTCCCAGAGAAGTTGTCCCATTCCAGGCCAAGCTGGGATCTCGTGGTTCAATACATGGAGCAGCCAGAGGGTTGGACCTCGCTCTGCTTCTGCTCTTTCCATCAAGAAGCCCTAATGCAGAAGGGCCCTCACGACATGCCCAACAGTGCACAGGCTCTTTGAGTCACTGGGGTTATGTCCTCTGCTCTGAAATGTTGTTCCCCTCTTAGACACTTTATTTCCACTAAGCAAACAATCCCCAAATCCATATAGTGACTGCCAAGGTGCTAAAGGAAGAAATTAGGTGGATGCTTTTCTCAAATGGAGCTTTCTCCCCTGTCCTACATTTCAGAAGGGATGGGGCAGGGAGTGCCTGCCTTTCCCCAGGGTTTCTCTCCATCTGGTAAGCAGTTTATGTAAATAAAGTCATGCTGTGGCCCTCCCCTTGTTCAAATGGGAGCACACAGCTTCTTTCCCTGCAGCATTTTGGGCCCCAGGGCTTAGGTTTAAAGCCAGAATAACTCTGCTGAGTTCAGTGGAGTTACACTAACATTAAAATGGAGGAGTCTGAATCTTTGCATCTTAGTACTCCAGTCTTGCTGGCATTATTTTATTTATTCAGCTCGTCTTTCCAGAAAACATCCAATTTAGATAATAGCTAGTGGGAGAAGCAATCCCCTTTAGGGATCAGCAGTGGTTGTTATATGATTTCTTAACAATTTTCTCAGTGGCAAACAAGTCTGCTACTGAAATAGTACTTCTGTAGCGTGTGAGGGTACAGCTTCCAGAACTACTTGGGTCTATCAGAGCTGAGGAAAAAAAACCCAACAGGTTCATAATGCAAGATTGAATCACTCACAACAAATTCAGAGTTTACTTGGCCTCCTTTTCTCTTGGTTAGGTCGTGCTTTTTTGGCCTCAAAAGGCCAAGAGACAGTGCACAGATGTATCCCCTATCCAAAAGGGTGTCTGAGGAAAGATTTTTAATAATTTACTGCTGGCTATGTTGGACTACTTTGCATGTTGAGGCTGTAGCATTGTTGGTGTGTAACATGGCTGCTGGCACATGTAGAAGACAAAAAGTCCAAATATTTTAGGGCTGCTGGAGATGATTAATAACACCAAACAGTAGAATTAATTGGATTGATTGGATTCTTCAGCTTGCTATTACCTGCGCACCCATGGATGAGAAAGACAAAAGGTCAGAGTGGGATCTTCTGACTTTCCATTTCTTGGTGGTGACAAACTGCCCTGCCTAAAGCACTGCTGTGGTGGAGGCTGTGTGGGGTGTTTGAGGGTTATTTCTCCACACACAGAGTTAATGATTTGAGCTCAAAATTCCACTAATGATACACAAAAAGCACAGAGAATTTAGCCAGTCTTCTTTGATTATATGACTTTTCCAATAAAAATCAGAAAATAAATCAAGCTAAACCTCTCTGTTAACATTTATTAGAAACTCTGGCATTTCTCATTAGCTACTTTGTCATTAATTCACTTTTCTTTATTTAGGTGGGCTGAAATTGAAGCTTACTTTTGACAGCAGTCAGGAAAGTTAAGGAATGTGCAAAGAACACATTTTTATCCAGCTACACAATGCTAATTTTGAGAGTCTGACTGTCTCTTGCTCACATAGACCCAACACTTCTTCAAACTTCATCTGATGTCCACATTTCAGACCACAACCCATAACTTTGGGATGAAATGAAAAATTCTGACAACAATGAATTGATTTCATCTGGAGAATTAGCAAAGTTCAAAGGAGAGAGATAAGTTAAAAGATGCTTATAAAAAGTAGAAAAATTCAGAGCATACACAGCAGCACCACCATTCAGGAATAAGAAAAGCCAAATGAATATGACAAAGGGAACCCTACAAAATTCAACAAAGACAAGCACAAATAATCCCCAGACACAATATTGGCTGAGGATCAGGCCTGGGGGTCTTGGTCAACACTTGAATCAAGCCCTGAGCAGACTGATCTGACCCCAGAGCTGATCCCACTTTGAGCAGGAGTCTGGAGATCTCCTGAGGTCCTTTCCAACCTGAATTACTCTTACACAGCACTCAAATAAAGGCATCAAGCAGCTTGCTAGCTATTTATACCTCCTCCTTGGTCTAGCACACCACCATCCTACCAATAATCACGGGAAGCATTCCCCAAAAACCTGAGGAATGCTTCAGAGCCAGCTGATGGTTCAAACTCTATGTGCAATACACTCAGGGTATCTTATACCTTCAAGTACACATTAACTCATGCAAATCACGTCCACATTTACAGTACGATGAGAGTAACAATGATTTTACAAAGACCTTTGGAATCACAGGGATGCCATTAACAATCGTATTAAAATCCTTGGCACTAACACAGCTCAGCTTTACCAACAGTTAGCTTTTCTACTAACAGCAAAGCCTTCTAAGGCAGACTTGCATTAATCCTTGTGCCCTCTTCGAAAAGCTTTAAAAAGAACTACAGGTATTGTATGCAGATTTTGAAGTTTTCAAATTACTGGAGTTGTTGCAGCAGAGACCTGGTTTGAAGTAATGGCAGACACGGGATCCATCTTATTCTCAGGGACTTAGGGATAAAATTGTCTTTAGGTAGCAATTGCTAATTTCCACAGACTCGCATTTTGGGAGCATGCACAGCCTCATAGGAAATTTATAAAAAGAACAAGATTCTCTGTTCCACCACTGCATTTGTGGAGGAAGTTGTTATTATTCTAGATATTATCCCACTTTTCTGAGTGGGAAAGGTTGAGATGATTTAAAGAGAGGGCGGGTTTGCTGTTACTCAACAGGCAGAGTCTTTTTTCCCTTGAATCTGTGCAATACTCCTCGCAATCACATTTTCAATAAGAAATGCCTGTATGATCACAGAAGCCATCATTAAACACCAGGCAACTACTCCTTGTTCAGTTGTAGCGTCAGATACACACAAATATCAAATACTATTTGCATGATATCCTTCATTAGCAAAGGTTAGTTACACCTCTTGCACTTGTAAGGCTCTTAGCTCTTATCTCTAATTACGCTCTGGCTTGCCCAGCTGCACAGGGAAATTGCATTGATACAATCTTTAGAACTCACTTAGACCTGCAAGAGCAGGTTTGATTTAAATTACACAGATATCACTGACTCTACGTAAGGAACCCTGAGATCAGAATTTGCTGTCTATTATTAATAATAAAAGGATTCAGAATGGATTTGTCATGGAATGTGAAGCAGGGCAAACTGTGCCTCCTGGGACGTGACCTCTGAGAAACAAATTTACTCCAGCATATTAGCTGAATAAAGGCCTCGTATGAAACCCACGGATGTCAATGGGAAGGTGCTCAGGGGACCAGCCTGGCAGATCCAGAAGGAGAGCACTACATTCTGCATTAGCTCCCTGACAGCTCTACCTGTCCTGGGGCACAGCTACCAAGGCAGAGGTTTGCAGAGGTGAGGAAATGGCTAAACTGAGGGAGATTCTGAGTCTTTGGGACTGGACTGGGAACATGGAAGAAACCTGAGGACAGGAGAGATGGATATCTCACTCATCAGACTGAGGGATCCTAAACATGAGTAATAATGAGGCTCATATGTTATAGCCAGCTATCCATACAGCAACTGCTGATAGTTTCTACACATACAACTAGTTGTAGCTGGTTGCAGTAAGGAAGCTGATGGGTTGGATGAGTTGTGTGTGGTACTGTGGTACAGGCAGGAGACAGATGGGTCAGGGTGACAGGGACACCACTTGATGAGAATTCCCCTGGAGCTGGGATAGTGTAGAGGGCAAGTTCTTCTCCACCTTTACTGGACAAAGCTCTGGTGAAGGAACTGGGACACCTGGGAGGAAAATCAAAATGCTTCTCCAGCTTCTGAGCCTTGCACCTGCCATTCCATCTGCTGCCACTGCCAGTGCCACCTGGGCAAATCAGTGCTCGGATGGAGCACCAGGGACAGCAGCCATGGGAAGGGCAGAGATGACATCCCACAAGCCTGAAGCCACAGTGGCTCTATGAGCCACAGGCAGAGCTTGTTCCCACTCCAACCAGGTTGTACCACAGCCATCACACACACTGCAGCCACCAGAGATGGCTGAGTGGCATTTGACAGCTCTGACCTATCTTATATCTCTGTGCATAATTGTATTTTTCATAAGCCAGCTGAGATGAAATGAGTTCAGATATTGACTTTGATTCTCTGACTATTAAAAACACCCACATTTGCATGTATTTCATATAATTTGAGAATAATTTTAATTCATCAAAAAACAGTACAGATGAAAGTTCTCTGAGTTTATTTGCTTATCTACACTCCATGTTCATTTACATCAAAGACTTCACAAATTTCAGAGCTAAGTCTGATATATTTGAGCCACAAACAACTGTTAAATACCTGTATTTTCAAATAAACTTAGATTACATTTCAAAATTGCTGTAATGAATATACTGCCTATATATTGTCTGACATGTACAGAATCAACTTAAGTCTCCTCAAAGGGAAATTGATCAACTTGCAGACTTTGATCTGGACATGGTTCATTTGCAGAAGCCCAAAATGGAATTATAGTGCTTGCTGACTTCCTAACATTGCTTTTGAGGCTAGAAAACAACTGTTTGCTCTGCAAAGGAAAGCTAGACCTTAGATGTAGTAGATATGGGTATGGCTAAATGCTTGTGCTGTTTGTATGGGTAGAGCAGGGGAGACAGATAGGAAATTTGACCACAAAATTGCTTTTCACCACTTTTGAGACACCACTCCAAGATCCTGCTTTGATTCACACAACACACAGCCTGAACAAATTACAGTTGTGTAGCTTGGTTACTGTGTGTGTCGTCAAGTTGCAGTGAAGTACCTCACACTTGTGCAGGGGGGAAGAGTTTCTGTTGTGGCTCTTTAAAACTCAGGGGACTCGAGTTCACAGGAGAAATATCCTCTGTGGCCCAAGCGTGTCTTGTTTCCAGGTGACTCACCCGAAGGGATGAGCTCCCTGCTGTATTACATTTTATGGGCTACTAGAGGAAGAAAGGATATTTTGGTTCCAAGTGTGACAAGGGATCTGATCTGTAAACAGGAACCATAAAGAGTAAGCTGCTGCAAGAGATAAAATAGAAATGGTCTAAATGTCATAAGCAGTGCCGGTGAAGGGTCAAATTTTTGGATTAAGAAACATTTCAGACACTAACCTCAGAAAGATCCACACTCCTCTCAACAATATCAAAATTCTCTTGATAAAAAGGAACAATTTACTGCTGCACAAGAGTTACTGTGCCTTTTTTAACCCAGGCTGTGTTATAATCCCTCTCTGACAAACAGCCAAAGCCTCTCGGTGTCCTACAGGCCCAACACTTGTAGACTTGCCAGGTTGCCACATGGGAAACCAGTTCATGAAACCCTAAACTGCAAAGGAACCAAGCCAAATGCCATATGGACAAACTGCCAGTTCAAATGCTTTTGCAAGTCTTGGTGCTCCTTTAGAAGTCTGGGTTGAGCGAATTCTTCCTCCTGCTCAAATACTGTGTCAGACATCTACAAGGTCAAGCCTTGGGAGCACTCCTCGAGTTACTGCATTTATTTTTCAGAACAGCAAGTTCAATGATTAGCAGAATCACATCACAAATACTCAGCTATTAAATGTTCCTAACACAGCTGCCTCAGGGGAAGCAAGGGAAAGGTAAATATCGTAGAGATGTGATGAAATGAAACTCAGTTGCCCACAGGAGCAGAAGCATGGCAACTTCCACAGCCTGATACCAGGAGGTGCTGCTGGGCATCCTTCCAAGAGGCAGTATTAATTAGCAAGTATATCTAGGCCCTGATTTCACAGTCCTCCAGTAACATTCAGTCTCACAGAGATTGCAGCAACCTTGGCAGCTCTTACGTAAGATTCACATTTCGCAGAGGAAGCTGTCCACTGTGCTTCCCAGCTGAAAGCTGCAAGAACTTTCTTTCCCTGTCTCATTTCATTAGCTTTGACTTGCAGTGATCACCCCCACAAGACTCCAGCCCGCGCTGAGCAGTGGCTGCATGGAGTCTCCAACCAGTTCTGAGTGACACATCCCTGGCAGAGAGTCCAGGTCTGAAGGCATCACATGTATCAAAACTGCTGCATTAACAGTGATTTAATAATAAACTATTAGTAATTTAATTCAACTGGCAATTTTTGCCCTTTTTTGTCTTATTAAACAGATCAAGTTGTGTATATATTGAAAATGCTCTGTTCCGTTGTGGTTGCTTTATAAATATGTTCCTATTTCAGTGAGGTTACAGAGCACATAAAATTTTCATATAACTGAAATGAGCTGTGTAGGGTAAAAGTAAATGCCAGCAGGCATCTAAATATTGTAGCATCTGTTATATTTTACACTCTGTGATCACAAATCTTATAAAGCTTCACTGCATTTTAGCAGCATTCTTCACAAACTATTGAAGATTGATGGCTAGTGTAATTGCCATATCTGATACGCTATCATTTTTAATATACTGAGCTACTGCAACTGCCCCTTTCTTTGTACGATCAACCTATGTCTATTTTATGTTTCCACAAAGAGCACATTGTACCAGCAGCCAGTTATATTACTACCAAGTAATATTTTTACACACTGTAGTGTTATCTTAATTTTCACTGCAATATTGTTATATGTAAGTACAGACAATACAGGATAGTAGGCAGCAAGATAAAAACAGGAGCCTTCCTTTCATAAACAGCTACATATTTCAAAGGTATTATATTTTTATTCCTTTTCTTGTTGGTTATTATCTGTGCTTTCGAGATAAGACTGGGTCAAAATGGATTAGGCTGATGAAAATGGACTTCTAAATTTCATACACATTTGCAGATTATATTACCCAGAAAGAACAGTGCATATGCAAATTTCTAACCAAACTGAAAGTTCCTTAAGTCAAAAACACAACCTGGAGCTAGGAGGGGATCAAGAATCCTAACAAAATAGTTACATGCATAATGAATATCTATAGAAGCACAAACAACTACCTCACTGCCTTTCCATCCATCCTGCTGACTAATGATGTGCACGATTTGAAGAAAAAATTAGTCTTAAGGAGCAGCACTAGCACCTTGTTGATCAATTCAACAGAAAGCTTGTGAAAAAGAAGCAGATAAAGTACATTTCCTTGGCTAATCAAATAGATCTCTCATTTGTCATCCCCAGCCAGGCCCATTACTCCAAACTACATTTGAAATGCATACAAAAGCCTTTGCTTCAACTTCTAAATAAATAGAGCATTTCTGTTGGGGATGAGAGCACAGTGTCAGTCAGAGCTAGCTGTTGATTTCACCACCAAGAGAACCCTTTTTATTAACAAACAGCATCCAGTTGCCATTCTGTCAGCTCTGACTCCAGAAAATCAGAGGTTTAAGCCAGCAAACATAACCTGCCCTTTCATTAGTTGTCTGCAGACACAGGACATGCTAGCTTTGGTGAACATCTACAATAATTCAAGCTAAAATCTGGCAGCAGGAACCCATGTTTGAACCTTTCTTCACACAAAAAGCACAGCTGGCTACAGCTGAATTCCCCATGGGACTAATAATTTCTTGGTTTGCAAGAAGATGCTCTTAGGGCTCTCCTGAGAGCAAAAATTTCTACAGATTGTTTAACTTGCTCATCTTACTCTCAGAGGGCTTGTAAATGTGCATTAATACCTATGGGTGTAATAAATTCAGAGGAAAGGTGTCAGTCTTGGAGTAACAAAACCTCACTCTTTTCAACCTTGTTTCCATGAACAATATACAAAGTCAAACATTTCTCATTAGTGGAAAAAAAAATGAGAATGCTTCCAGAACAGCAAAAGTAATAAAAAACACTGAACATCTGCAGAGATATGGTTTAATGAACAAAGACTATCGAAGGCACTCACTGTCCTAATTTCCACTAAGTTGACAGACAATGCCCCAAAACTGCCTTTCATATCCAACATTAACTAATAAGCTAATCAGAGCAGAACAAGCCATTTGTGTAGGACTTTAAAATAAAGAATGGCAAGTATAGTTCTGTAACATATGCAGCATTTTGTTTTTGTTTTTAAACAAGAGAATGATTTGTTTTGCTAAAAGATGCACACACTTATGCTGAATAGTCTGTTCAGTATAAAAATGCCCAGATTTGTTTAATATTGCCTTACACTTTGCACAAGCTGCAATAAACTCTACAATTGTGAACCCTGGCCAAAACTCCCTGCAAAGCCTGTAAGATGTAGGTTGCCATAGTTCTGCCATTTGGCACTGAGCTGATTTGCTGTGGTGACCCTCCGTGCACCCATCAGTTTAGCATCAATAGGTGCTTGGCAAAAATGTCCTTTTCAGATGCTCCCCAGGACCATTCAGTGCATTTGCTGCGGAGACTAAGCTTTACTCAATAGAAAAGCTCTGGTTAAAATGCCTATTCCATTACTCAATAGAAATATTTTATTAGAATTAGAGGCCATAATAGATATGTAAAAGAAAGGAGGTTTACTCTGAACTTATTTTTACCCAGAACTGAATTTGCAGCTGTGACATTCATGTCCCTTGTGGCTTCAGACTTGGAAATTGATCTGAAAATGGATTTGGGGAGATACTTTGAAGTCTGTCATCTGTGGTCATTTGCTTGAATCGTGTATCCTCCCCATTTTCTCTAAAATGCCAGCTCTTTGCAGCAAAGGCTTCCATCTTCTGACTGTTGTATGGATCCTAAGACTAATGCTGGGACTAGTCAGTGTGGTTTGGGACTTCAGTGATGGTGTGATTTAGTACAAGTCACACACTGTGTAAGCAGAAACTATTCTAAATTATAATAATTATTGTAGACATTAATTTTTACTAGGATGAATCCATGAATGTACAAGCAGACATTTAAAATTTAGCATATTAAACTATTCATAATTTTATCTAGCCAGTGAAACTACAGAAGACTAAAGAGAATGAACTTAAAATTAGATTGATAGCAACTGAAACATATCCAAATACATAAAAGTAGAGGCTATTGAGGAAGAAAAAGTTACAGCACTGCTTTTTAAGCACAGAGCTCAATCACTTACCTCATTTCATTTCTGAGCCATTCCCAGCTAAGGGTACTTTAGGTCTTTTAAACCTAAGATACCACATTGCCCTTCTCCTCAATGACCTGGGCTGCCCAGATAACACTGAGAACATGAAAGGTCATCATTTACCTCACACAAAAACTTTTTACTCCTGTTCAAACAGGGAGCTCTGCTCACATAGGATAAGCCCACCATTAAGCACTGAATTAAATTAAAATGGATCTCTGAATTACATGTGCAGAAATCTTGGCAGGGGGTTTTGTGTTTGTGGGTTTTTATGAGTTTGTTTAGTCTAGTTTTGTTTTTCTATAACAATTCCCCAGTCCAGTACACTGTGGAGCTGCAAAAATAACCATGCTGAACCAGGGGAAGGGCTGTATTTTCTAGCATCAGTACTAGTCTATGGCAGCTTAAGATCCCTGTGAAACTACTGCTCCAGACTAAAAACCAAAACTTGCAGCAGGCAAAAAAAGACACTGAAGTGAAGATTTTACCTCTGAGATTAATTTAAACAAAGGTGTCCAGGTGCAAACTGGTAGTTGAGAAGCCCAGAGGCACAAACATGGTGTTTTATCTTATCAAGCTGTGGCATTTATGGGAGAAATGGAAAGTTCGTATTTGCATTGCTGACTCAGTTACAAGGTATACAAAAACACTGACCTTTGTGATGTTTGTTTTGTGCAGAGGGTATAGAAACACACCAGCATTCCAGTTGCAAATAACTCAATTGCAAAGATAAAAAGTTTATATTGTATAGCTTATGACCTGTCTTTTGTTGCTTGAAAAGACAAAACCGTGTCTCCTGATCTTTGAAAATGGAGATGAAAAATGTCCCTCTGGCTACTGAAGGATACCTTCTCGCCCTGGAGGGAGGGAGCACGAGGAGCTGAACTTGAACCTTGTATTCCCAGGTCAGTGTGAGTACAAACACCACTAAAACATGAAGGTCACATTTCAGTGTGCCAGAGGACTGAACCCAAGACCTGCACCTGGGAAAACTTAAAGGTTTCAAATCAAAGATTTAAATTCTCTCTGGTCTCTATCCCCACCTCCTCTCCTATCATGGCATGAACAATTTTATTAAGCTCCTTCAGAGACAGGAGCAATGAATGGAGTTGATGTTTGCAACGTGTTTAAACAAGAAGAAGAAATGTGTGAGTGATAAATGTTCTTGCAGTTATTGATAAGACTGAAAAATCTGCACAGGTGGAGGAGTTGGTGCCTCAAAAGAGCTGGGATTGCTTTTAAAAAGACCTAGATCCTGTTAGAATATATTGGGTAAACAAGGCAGAGTGAATAAAGGTCTCATGTGCAGTGCCAAGTCAACAAGGCTTTATTTACACGATCCCATCATTCTGCTGACAGATTCAGCAGCTGCAATATCTAATGCAAGACTAATGTGATTCCTCATGTGTCTGTCAGCAGTGACACTCCATGACCTTGGTAGAAACCAGAGAAGGAAGAGCAGTGAGAAATCCTGTTAACAGAAGAAAAAACATGGAGAAAAAAGGTGGAGCCCGAGGTTCTTACAAGACACCAGGAGCAGCACTGTGTTAATAGTCCCATTGGGAATGGAGTGTGTCTGACCACTTGATGTCAGACTTGACCCACATTTTAGTCAGCCTCCAGGGCAACAGAAGCTTCAGATTAATTTGATACAAACGTTACTGCACTTGAAAGATGTATTTGGAAAGACTTTTCTTTAGAACACGAGTTGTGGAAGGTCAAATATATGAAATAACATGAAAAGTGGTATTTGAATCCTGACCTACTCAAAGCAGCTAATAAAGTTCCTCACGGCAAGAAACTCACACGGTGCTCAAATCTTAATTTGAGAAATTGAAATCCTTAGATCAAAACATGTCTTGGGAGTGTAGGGAAACTTCACTCAGTAAGGCTTCACTTCAGGCACGGTTCTGCAGAAACCAACCAAACAGAAATCTGGCGTGCAGCACTCAGTATCTTGGAAATACAAAATACAGATTCACTTTCAGTCCCCAAAGCACTGACACATTGATCAGCCAGTATCAAAGCATTTATTACTCCTTGCAAGGTAGAAAACTTTGAAGTCATGACCTTACATCTCCTTCCAGGCACAGCTGTACAGCCTCTGTTGATCCCAGCCTGCACCATCACCTCCCTGTCCAAGGTCACCACCTTCTAAGCTTCTTGCCAGGACATGCATGAGGTGTTCAAGCGATAACAATTTTTCCTGTTGCAGAAATGTGGTTTAACAAAATGGAAGAAAACTAATCATCAGCTTCTAATTTGGGCAAGACAAGGCAATTCCTCATTGCAAATAGCTCCATTTAAACACTTCAAAAAGCTTTTCTGCCTTTGATTCCATCAAAGCAAGTGAATTAGCCAACATTTAAACTGCTTAACAAAGTCAGGTGCCTTGGACTTAAACTAGATAGAGAAATGTACCCAACTGCTCCTCTGATGGGTGAGTGGTGGTAAACAGAGCAGAGGAAGGGGTGTGCCACCAGGCTCCAGAAATGGTCAGTGGCAGAAGCTACTCCCAGGAGATCTTTATCCACCACCTAAATCCCCAGCTCAGGAAAGCACTAACCAACACTGCTTAACTTAACTGTGCTTAAAGTTGCACTGTGTTCAATGGGATGGAAGCATTTAATAACAATTACACTGGAGCTTAAATGACTTATGAAAGAATGAACTTAAAATTGTCCTGAAATTCCTCCTGAATGATGTCTAGGTCTTCACAGAGGCTTGGATATCAAGAAAATTGGAGTGGGTCATATGAAGAACTAAAATATTAGCACAGAAAGCTAAAGGCAGGGAGAAGGAAATGGACAATTGAGTGTAAATTTAAGCATCTCCAATTTATTCAAAAAGTCACCAATCCAAGACATTAGTGCAGTGAAGTTTGGCATGAGCTTTGATTTCAGTGGCTTTAATGGGGTTTAAGGACTTAATTTTGCTACTGTCAAGGTTTTAGGGGTCTAAACCAATATGGCCCTTAAGCACAGGATTCTCCCTACTTTTCTCAAGCAAATAAAATAGAAATAAAAAACCCCAGAAAAACACTGGCTGCTTCCTTCATGCCACAGCATGGGAATACATGATGATTTGTGCATCCTGCAGCAGTGATGTTATCTTTATCAGAGCACTCAAACACCAACATTCATTACCACAGCCTCAGCGACTGAAATCACTGGTTTGAAACATGCAGTGCCATTTTCTGCTCTGTACACCGATTTTCAGCAATCATAAAAGACCTTTCTAGTACCCAGTGAAGCAATAAAATAATCTATATTCTCTGTGCAGAAGTAGGAAAAACCCCCACAATTGAAACAATATAGTATTAGCAGAATGCAACACAACAAGCATTAAAAATAAAGCAGGATGTGAATAATTGTTAGGTAACTAATAACAAGCACAGGAGCACTACCACCTAAGCAATTAGATTTCAAATAAAGTGTATTTAAAAAAAACATAGGAAGAGATGGCTGAGCACCAAAAAATTGATTTTATTTATTTAGTTATTAATTGCTACCTGCAATTTACAATTTCTTCTCTTTTTTCAAAGTTATGTTTTATTTTACAAGAAGAAAGAGAAGAAAGTAAATATATATAATTTACCAGCTTCCCCAGGAAATTTAGCAAGGCAGAAAGCATAATGATTTCAAATCTCCTGAAAAGGGGCCATCTCATTTCTCTGAATTTAGATGATCATGACAGAGAAATGGCCCATGCTACTGGAATGGAGTATTTTTTCTTGGATCTCTTGGTCCTGCTTCTGGCTAAAGAAGGAGCATTTTGCTTTCTAAAGGAAGATGTAAAACTATCATACACCTGCTGGTGTCCTGTTAAACAATGAGTGGAAGCAGAAGAAGGCTGGGTTTGGCTTTTTTTCTATCTTCTCTAATAATCCAGGTTTTACTCTGAAGCCTGAAGATGTGAAGGACCTTCACTAGAACTGCAGTCCTCAGAAGATGTTTGGCCTGGCAAGTAACAGCCTTTGGAAAATTCTGATAGAAACCATTTAGTGGTAACAGTGGTACACAAGACATACAAATTGTTCTGACTCCCTCACAAGCTCTTTCCTTGTGTATCCACTGCTGTATTAAAAGTCAGCACAAATACAAATTCTGACAGAGGTTTCTTAGTAATCTGCACCAACACCACAACAACTGCATTTACAACTCTAGAGCCACCTGCAACCTTCTCTTCCAGGCAACAGGAAAAGGAGAAGATTTCCTGAATGGTATTCCAGGCAAACCCTACACAGAATTGGAGCACGGGTGGCCCAGATAGGAAACGTGTGAATGTTTCGTGTCAGGATTGTCATGCTGGACAGTATAAACTTCTCCCTCGAATGCCCAATGTGTAGATGTCAGATGGTACATTTTGGCTGTGAAAAGAAAAATCATTCTTGATCTGAGCTGCTGCCAGAGAGGCTTGGGAGAGTTTTCTGTAGTAGAGAGTGAGAAGTCTCACAGGTCCAAGGACAGTGAGCTGATGTGCCTATGCCATCTGGATCAGTGCATTTATTTCCTTACCAGGGCTCTAATATTTTCGGCCTTTGATCAGTTTATGACTTTTTAGTGCATGAGGCACTAGTACTGCATTCCATAATTCCTCTAGTTTTGTAATTTGTCCCTGTGCCTAAGTGGAAAAGTTATGCAGCAGGGAGAGATCGGGTCATAACTTGTTTTGCTTAGATTTGTTCCTGAGAATTTCCGACAATAAATGAAGTGCAGGCTTGCATGAAGGTGGCCTGGGGTCAGTGGGATGGGGAGGGAGGAGATTCTTTCAAGAATACTAATAAATGCTGCTGCCTGGGACAATGAATCATGTGGGCTCTATGAGGTTGAATTTGTAGGTCTTTTATCCAGGTGGCTGAACAGATTGGAAGCAAACTAACACATGCCTTGGAAAGGTCAGAATGGCCACAAAATTCAATCCCTTCACAGCAAAACATGAACCCGCTTTTCCAGCCAAGCCCTCCCATACTAAAAGTAGGAAAAGTAGTTCTATAGATGAGATTAATTCAGTCTTGAGAGCTTTCAAATTTGGGGTGGTTCTCAACATTTTGAGAGACCTGCATGTTGCTTAAATTAATTTCTCTATTAAAGCCCAGTTAAAGCACCTTTTCAGTCAGTATGATTATGTGGCTTGACACCAAAATCACTTTAGCATTGATGCTGATATGTCTAACTTATTTTCTTGGGAAAATAAGTGGCAAGGTACAAGCTAATAGAAGATTTCAAATACGTAATTTTGGAAGGACAAGATTCTGTGCTGAAAATCAGAGATCTTGAGGATGAGGTAACAAATTTTGGGTGTAGAAATAAACTGTTCCAACATTTTTCTGCACTATGGTCACACTCACCAGTAAAGAGCAGATGTAAAATGCATAAAAACTGGTTGCTTTTTCCAAACAAAACAAGTTAAAACAACTATACTTTAGCCAAAAAAAAAAAATTTATGTAAAAGATCCTTTAGATCTAGAACACAAATGGAATATCAGCTATTTTTAGTGGCATGAAATTTTTTCTAACCTTTGACTTGGAACATCCTACTAAAAGCCTCCTTTCAAAAGCATGAAATATCTGCCTAAATGTCTATATTATTTAAACCAGCAATTAGAACCAGATGTTACTGCATTTTATATTTAGACACCAAATTTCAATATCTTAAACAGAAAGAACACTCTTGAAGGACAGAAGGAATAATTTTCAAATGCAATTACAGCATATTGTTTTGATTCTCTCTCATTAATTTACCTGATTGCAAAGTAAAATTAAATGAAGTTATATTTAAATTTAAAATTGGACCTGTGAGTAATGTAACATCTTATTATCTTACTGCATGGGAAGAAGTGGTTTTAGTGTATATTTCACATTTCATTAAGCTGTCTATATCCTTCATAAAGTTGTTAAAAGACCTAGAGAATATAAAATGTCATATGTGTGAGTACACAGCATATCACAGCTGTTTTGTAGTGAATTCCCCCCAAAATGGCTTTTTTTTTAATATAAATCTGTAAATGACCTTAAGAAAAAACATGTGCCGTAAGCAATTGTCACTAAGAGCATCGGATTAAAAATCACACTGAAAGTTCACTCCACGTGCCCAGCGTCACAAAGACTTTGCACCAGTGCGGAGAGCAGAGCATCCATGTCAATATCCCAAGGGAAAAGTGAAAGGCAGCAGCCAAGCCTGTGTGAGCCCCAGGCACCACAGGCAGCACCTGATTCACTGGCAATACTTTGGGATCACACTCAGGATGTGTGCCTTGCTCTCTGGAGCTTGATCCAGGCAACCTTCCTGCCAAGGAGGTAAGGGAGCTCCTCTCAACAGCAGGGGCTAAACTTGGCTGCTCGTGGAAGCTCTTGGCTGGGAAATGCAACCACTCCAAGCAAACAAAAGATCAGTGTAAGTGGTCCCACTTCTGGCAGCTTCAAAAAAGAGGAGAAGATTGTAAGGCAGTTATTCAGGATTGAGGAGAAGCCAAATGCTGAAATGTTGTGTTTCACTTGCAAGTAGGCATCTGCAGCTACCAACAGTAGCAAAATGGGCTTACGGGTTTAAAAAAATTAAATTAAAAATTTTTGGTGGTACTTCCAAGCTACAAAAATATTTAGAGAGCTGCAGTTTCATTTAAAGCCCAACTCATGTGGATGTGAATGGAGAATCCCCTCGTATTTGACCTGCTGCTGTTCTGCAGACACTATAGTCCAAATCCAGACAACCGGGCAAAAATCCAGACATAAAGCTGCTAACATAAAGCTACCCAACATTTTTATTCCATAGATTCCCAGTTCACTTTTTTAAAATAATGCATCTTAATATAATTTGTAATATTTAGCAACCAACCTGGTTCTCAGAAAAACTGTCTGCTCCATTAGCAATAAAATAAATGGCAACAGGTTCCAAGCCTATGAGACTGCTGTGAAGACTTGTGCACAGGCATTCCAAGTGCTCCCAAGCAAGTTCACTGTCACCACGACTATCTTTGGAAAACACTGAGTGCACATGGCACAGTCCCATGCTACAATGTCTGGGGGTTGATGAGCAAACACACATTTCACCATAATTATAATACAAGCACTAAAATCTATTTCTTTTGCTGCATCTAAACCCACAGACTAAATAATGCCGTCAGTGACTCAAACAAAACTTTTACCAACTTGAGAGGGAAAGTTTGAGAGCATTTAAGGAGTTCTGTCAAGATGATTCCTACAGACCTTTCTTCATGAGGCTCCCTCTGAAGTGAATGGGATATAACACATGGGAAGATTTCACAGAGTTAGTGTCAGCCCCTCTCTGGTGGATTCACTTCAGAGTAATACTTTTGATTTTCTTACATTTACCCTAAATTCACTTCAGCAGAATCAAACCATCCGTGTGTAGACCTTTGATACCAGCTCATTAAATCAAAATCTAGAATATGTTCTCCTGCCAAAAACTGTCCCTTAAAAATCTATTCAATCTCTGTTATCAACCACATTTTACTCAAAGTGGTCTTGTATCATTACCCCTAACATTTATTGATACCACTGGCTTGTCTCTCCTCACTCATGGTAGGATGTGTCAGTCACTGGTTCGTTGCTGTATTTATCTGGCAGTACCTTTGGCCAGAAGGAAGAAGAGCCATCCCATTGTTGAAGGAATTTAGGGAAGTCTGATTCTGTACTGGTTCTATTGGAAACTTTGAGGTGGCACACACCACCACCAACATTCTCCTACACCTTTTCAGAACACCTTTCTCTGTCCTCCATTTAACTTCTTTAATTAGAAAAAAAGGCTCAGAGTAGGGCCAGGAGCAGGGTATAGCACTGGTATGGATGGAGCTGCACCATTCCTCAATATGAGAAAGGTGTCCATACATACATTCTCCTGCCCTTTCTCATTGCCAGAGGATGTTCAGGTCCAATGTAAACCAATAAAGAAGGTAATTCAGACTACCTTCTGAAAGTACAGGTCTGGAAACAAACAAAATCTGATTAATCTGGTCAGTTGAAGGTATTTGTACAAGCCTACCAGCAAGTTCTATCTGAGGGAATAAACTAAAAAATGACAGATCAGAAGTGTCATGTATATTTAAATTTATTCAGGTCTTCAGGTTCTGTATTCTGGACAATTTTCTCTATTACAACTCAAGAGAAGAGCTCTTACCTGATTAGTTTTCAGAAGAGGAATCCATACATGGAAATCCAGGTGCTTATACTGGAACACATATAGTTGTAATAAATTTGGAACCTGATATTTTGTCATAGACTTTTATATTCTTGTCTCCTTTGAGAGATTTTTTTTTATTTATTTTTTTTATTTTTTTTAGTAGCTGAGAGCAAAACTGTCCCTGTGAAATTGCTGTAAGTGCTCAGCTGACAGAGATCTCTTTGTCTGTCTCTACTGCACAGGGGTTTCTTCATCAGGATGTAACAAATATAAGAACTAATACTTGGCTCAGGATTTATTCTTTAAAAAAAATAAGAGGAAGAATTTTAATAATCACTTCTACACATTTACAGTCATTTTCTTCAAATATTTTTCATGTGACCTGAGATAGAGTTATTCTCTTTTTCACCATTTTCATAAAGCTCTGTCTTCTGTTTGAAAAATCTGCTTGTATTTTCTTCCCTAACATTAATCAAAGGTCTCTTATTTCAAGTTTGTGTATGGCCCCTTTATTCAGCATTGATCCACTCCCATAAGTTTAGGATCTTGCATACTTGCATAAGAATTTTCCCTCCCCTTAGGTACAGAGGAGAAATAAGTCAAAACTTTCTTTATAAATAATTCCTTAGTTATTAAATCATCTCAGATTGCCCCTGCAGCACCTTCTCAATATCTCCCTGTAACCAAGTGGCTGAAGCTGAGCACTATTTTCTAATGAGACCAGCAGCAGGCTGGAATAATTCCTGCAGTTTTATACACCACACTGCCAGAGCATATTTCAAAAACGTGCTTGCTCTTCTTCATTTCTGTTATTGTTACCAGGAAGGAGTGCTAATGGTTTACTCTATTATCTGCAGTCCATTCTGGGTTCTTGCCTTACAATGAATTCCTTGTTGTGTCCCTATTTAGACTGCAATCTTTGTGCTTATTCTTTTAGTAATTGGCTACATTACTTTGCATCATGCTGCACTGAATTTATGAACCACTTATCCACCCAAAGACCAATATGCTTGTGTTATAAATATTACATTTCTGCTCATTCCAGGCAATGCTGCTTTCACCTGTGTTTAAATCCCTAATCTACTCCACTCTCAAAACACCTCAGAGAAGGGTGAGCAGCTGCAGTTAAATGGACTAACTGCTATGCAGTCACTCATAAAAAAGGGAAAATGCCATGGAGGATTAAAAAACCAACAAAAACCAACCCACATCATCTGTGAAAGGCCAGGTTCTCCCAGTGGAGTCATTTAAGCAACAAGGGAGTTCCCTGACTTTTTAGCCAATTACAATGAAAGTTACAATGAAGTTTCATGAAATCTTGCCCAGTACCAACACTCCCTCACTGCCTTCTGTTCACTCAGGGTCTTTAAAGGGTCTGCTTCTTGGGGCTCCAAAATTTTCAAAGGGTTTCCCAACACCCTGCCAAGGCCCCTTTTTCTTTCTCTTTGGGTACTTGGAGCTGTGAGCAAGACTCAAATGATGCAGCCTTTACATGAACTGCCATTCGTGTAGCACAGCTATCCACCTCTCCAGCTTGTGCTTGTCTCTAACCACCCAAAACAGCATCTTGGCCTTTCTCCCTGGCACCTCCTTGCAAATATTTAACTATTATGTCACAATAAGGATGACTAAAATATTGCTGCTAGCCCTCTTACTCCACTACATGTGACCCTGCTACTCCTTTTCCTGCCTCTTGTGATGTATTTTGCCCGTCACTCAAATATTGAGAAGGGAGCCTGAGATGTGTCAAAGCCTTGATCCTTTCTACACAAGAACTGTGAAACTGCCATTTCTTTCTAAAAAGATGCTAAAAATCATGCAGACTTACAGCGTTAGGAATTTCATTCTTTTTGTTTTATTGCAAGTGTAACTTTTGCCTCATTTTCATCCACACAAAAATTCTTCAAGCTTCTCAGTGTGACCGTGGTACCCTTCTCTTTTTTGCCTCTTCACAGGTCTCACTTCTGGGTAAAATGCTTGCTCTCACTCTTATGACCTTCACAGCCTACCCCCCACTGGAAACAACAACTCCTGCCTCCACTGGATGTTAGCGCAGATTCCAGACAAACTATTCCCTGCTGCCATCTCCACTTGGGATGGATTTTTTTCCCCCCCAAGCATCCACAGAGCTATCCCATTATCCTTCAGAACCATTCTTATCCCATTCCTTGGCTTGACATCTCTAATGGACAAATGTTAGGCAGCTGGTGTGCTGATACTGTTTGCCTTCATGCTTATCAACTGTTTAGGAGTTGCTTTGCACTTCACCATCTGTCCATCTCCATCTGGTGTCTCCTGTCTTATAGCTTGGATTTAAGCTCTGGTAGTGGTGACTGTCTTCTAATTTTTTTTCCTTCTGCTAACAGTGCAGCAAGCACAGGGGGTTCTGGTCCATGACCACCATTTGCTAGGTACTGTGTAAAGCTAATTATTCAGTCAGCATGCCAGTGGACTATTTGCTCTGCATGGAACAAATATGGAACAGAGGGTGCTCATGGACTTCATACTCCTTTTGAATCTGCAACTAGCAGTCATTCCCTTTTCCTGTTGCTTCCCATTTCTCTGTCAATAGACAAGAAGATGAAGAGAGAGAAGGTAAACAGTGTCAATAAATATTTATCAGTTACCTTTCTGCTTTCTTTCCTTGTTGTTTCAGGAATTTCTAGGAAAACAAGATGAAAAATTATTTCTCCAGTTCCTCCTGAAACAAATGGAGGAGATTCAATGAAACAGAGAGACAGCAACGACCTCAAAGATCATCCCTGGTATTGGAAGATGAGCGAGTTCTGGAGGAAACTGGATGATTCGTATTGGGACAATGACCAGAGCACCATGCCAAGAGATATCCAGAGGTGAAAAGGACAGGGAGGAGAGCAGGGAGGAAGTGTGCTGCTCAGGATGCACAAGGCCATGATCTGCACAGAACAGAACACTGTGTTCCCTCAAGTGAGAAAAGAGGCAAAAGACCACTCTTGAAGAATAAGTAGGCAAGGGATATGAAGGGAGGACTATGAGTTATGACAGCATGAAAAATATTTTCCTTTCTAGACCTCTGGAATTCCTGCAGAACATCACTACTTTTTCAATGGGAAAAATTATCCATTTTTTTCTTAACCTCTACCTCACGTTAGAGGTAAAACTAAAAATAAAAAAAAACCTGTTTGTAGTGGCAAACACAGTTGTTGTTCTGCTCATATGGTGTAGAGATCCTGAGAAACATCAAGTATCTATTCTGAGGTACCTGGAAATCTTTAATGTCTCTGAAACGGGCCAGAAGTTTACCTAGCAGGTCTGAAAAGTGCTCAGTTCACTGTAGGATGGACCCTTCATTCCCGTCTTTTAAACAGTGATGTAGGAAAAAATCCTAAAAACAACACCAGATGTGATTCTAGCTACAGAGTTTTCACCCTCTAATAACTTCAGGCATTTCAGATGGTGCATTTTTGCTTGTTTGTTCAGGATTTTTATTATAATTACTATTATTAATAGTGTTATTTTCAGATACAGATATTATATGAATAATGAAATGACAAATGGTAACACCACACCTTTTTAATGAAGTATTCAAAAGAAATATCTTTTCCAAGACTTTTTTTTTTTTTTTGAAACTTAGGCTCTTGAATGAAAAGTTAAAGATCCAGGATGAGTGTATTTTAAGTCAATGAGGAAATGAAGCTGAGTGGTGTTTAGGAGACATTTATGACATATCACCTATATTAATCAGCACTGATAATTTAGGTTCAATCTCTCTGTTGGTTTTGTATTTCAAAGGACAGATCAAACACAACTATTTGAAATAGCTGCTGCTGGAAGTCTTGGGAGCAGTCCTCAGCCTGTACAAATCAGCACAGTTCTGGCAATTTCAGTGGATCTACACTGATTCACACAGCAGCAAATCTAGCGTTCCACTTTTGAAAAAGCTATTAAAATGCAAACAGTAGATTGACCATGGCTTAATGCTGTTAATCCAGCTGCCCTTGGTCTCTCTATTTTCTCTGCTTAGACTTCAGAGACATTTACTGTGTAGGTAAGCAGCATTAAATTAAGAGTTCTTCAAAGAACTGGACAGTATTGATTGGCAGAGGTTTTAAAGCCATACCTGTGAGGACTGTGCTCTGCTAGCAATAGTTTCAGCCTAATGCACACAAGCCCCGAGTCCTGGAGCTCTCCTGACACTGGTGACACTAACACTGCACAGCAACTGAAGGATGACTTCTGTAAGGTAGGACCCACTTTTCAGGATTCAGGGCTCAGCCTTATTTTCAGTCTGTTCCTCATGAGATACTTCACCAGAGGAAGTGTGACAAAAAAAGCTTCAAGAATGGCTTTGCTTTGTGGGATTCATTGTGAATGTAGGTGTCAGATCTTGTTCATAACTCGCTACCAAAATTCTTCTCTGCAGACAACAAAGGACTGACAGGTCCAGGCTATATTAAAAGCAGAACCCTATGTTCTTTATCTCCTTTTCTTACTCCAATATTTCCCTTTTGTTACCTTTTTATATGAAAAGAAAACATACAGTTTGACACAGTAGGCTTGCTGAGCCAGGGACTGCTGCTTTCTCTACAATCACAGAGCACAATGGGATTTTCCTCCAAGCAATAGTTCCTATAGCTTTTAATATCTTTTCAGTCAAAGACCTTGGTGGAGAGAATTCAGAAGTACCTCCCCCATATGATAACTTGTGGCTTTTATATCTGAGACCAAATTTCCTGAGACACCAGGAGGACCAAAAGAATGTGAGCCTGTGCAAACACACGCATACGACAAACTTTTTCTGTTTTTCTGCAGGGACCATCCTTGTCCCTGCTAATATCTGCTGAGCAGTCAGTAGGAAAAGAGACCTGAGGGGTGAGGGGAAGCTTGTATTGTCTCATTTTTTAAAGAATGTCCCAAGAGGGTCTCTTTTCACCTTGTTATAGAGAAGATCTACTGAGGAACAACGTATACACATAAAACAATGTGCACCGGGAGTGTGGGGGATTGATCCCAGCATCCCACTGCTGATTTATCACCAAGTCTTGGAAAAGCTCCAGTTTTCTTCTACAGAAAAACAAACTATTGCTTAAAAATATTAGAGCTTGATATTTGTCTTAGCTCTTGATTAGAAAATTAGTGCTGCCCCCTCCCTTCTTCTTCCCAAATTACAGCAATTGTACCTGTGAACAGGTGCTGTCAGAAACTAGCATCCATTAGTGTATTTTCTGGTTTCATGATTAGCTGATACAAAACTGAAGTGTAATCAAGTAAGGATTCATTCGTTTGATTAGCCATTGAAATTATTCTGTGCCTAATCAGATGCCTGGCTAGTTTGTCAGCCTCCTTTATGGAGTCTTCCTCTCAAATGGATGGTCCAAATGCATTCACAAAGCAGATCTGATTTAAGGATAGCAAGGGTCCTCTGACTCATCTTGGAGAGTCAAAACAGAAAGATGAAAGAACACCTCCAATGTGAACTTCACTCCTCACCTACCATAATAAAAATGAGCAGTTTTGAATTGCAAAGTCCTATGTACAACATAATAGGACTAAAGATGTTAACAGAGAGAATGATCTACTGCAACAAGCTCCCTCTGTGAGCTATAAAAACAGATCTGCAATGAAACAGACCCAGGCTTAAAATCTCTACCCCGATTCATGGTGAACAGGCTTCTCACTTGTGGATACCAAGGGATTTGTACTCTCAGATCTCATCTTTGGTGAGTTTCTGAGCATCAAGAAACAGTCTCCTTAAGACTGAACAATTGTAAAGAATGGGCATTTCTTTGAGGTTCTTACCAGAACTTGTGATCTGACAGGTGAGTCAAGAGGTAGCATGTGCAGTTTGTTGTGGGAAAAGATTGTTCTCGCTCCTCTCACTCTGGTTGCATTGCACTGAGCATGTTATCCAGAGGCATTACTGCTGTTGATGGTCTCAACCTGGGCCAGCAGAGGGGCCACCCTGGAGCCGGCAGCACTGGCTCCATCGGACACAGGAGAAGCTTCTGGCAGCTTCTCACAGAAGCCACCTTCATAACACCCCAGCTCCAAAACCCTGCCAGCCAAGCCCAACACAAGGAGCTGCCCTTCTACCGCTGCTGAGCCAATCCAAGTCAGGCCCACAACAAAATTCATTTCTGCAGCTCAGAGCTGTGAATTTCTTCCTCAGGCAGCTGCCTACATCTGTCCAAAGCCAGGCTTCCTCAAATCAATAGTAATTTTTCTACCTACCTAATTATTTGGTTTATTCTACAAGTATTCCAAGAAATTAATTTCTTGCTAATCTTGCTCCCTCCCCACTTACTCTTGGGTTGTTACACAGCAATACATGTTTGAAAGAAAACTGTTTCAGATGCAAGGGCACAGAAGAGTTTTTGCATCTAGTTAACACATAGAGGTCAAACACTTGCCAAACAGGAGCATGAAACTGGTTGCATTTTAGCATTCCTATAAGACTAAAAAGTCTTTTAAATACTAAATATCCTAAAGTAGTTATAACTCATTTCCACAGAAGTTATTAAAGCACAGAGATAATCCTGTTTGCTTCAATATCTTTTTTCCAAATATTAAAAAAACTAACTGGGTAAAATGACCATATATCTTATTTTCTGTTATTTCTATTTAAAAAAGTCCCAATCAAAAGTGGTAATGCTCAAATAACAGCTTAAATTGAAATGATGCTGGTTCATGACAAAGTCATTTTTGCTTTTCTGACTTTGGATGTTTTCTCATCAACTGTTCTTTTTTAAAACTAAGAAAAAAGGCAAAATGCTATTAGAGTATCTCAACTAATTTCAGAAGTTAGAAGAAATAGAACTATTTGGGATTTCACGTTCATAAATGGGTAGATACTATCAATACAGCAAATACATGATCTATAGATATTAGAAAGCACTTTACTGGAGATGATGAATCACTTTACTGAATGCAAGAATTCAATTGTGATTTTCTGCCTTTTAAACACAAACTCAACCTAAAAATTAAACATTGTTTACACTGGGGTCCAAGACCTGACTGGAGTGAACTCCACAGTCTTAGGCTGCTGTCAATGAATGCTGTAGGAATTCAAGTTCAGTTGCCAAAGACAGTGTATCAACTATTTCAGCAGTCCCTGTGTAAAGAGAAGTGGTTTTTCAGCCCCTGGGAATTAACAACTAAGTTCTACACCGGATGTCGAGCTGTTATTGTGATTTCAGGGTGGACTGAAAGGAAACAAGAGTTCTCTCAGGGTAAGTGGTACAGGAAATTGATAGCTAGACTTGCCTCTAAAGTGGGATCTACTCAGCTCCACTTGCTTCACTCAAACAGTTTGTACTTAGAATGTGTCTTCAGATAAGCAACTCTCTTTTCCCTCATCCACCAACAAAATCCAGCTGTCTTGAGTGGTATTTTAGAAAGGTTTAATACAGCTTGGAGTTTAAATTAAGCAGGATTCAAAGTTAAGATATTTCTCAAAAAAGGATCCATTATCCAGGATAGAAAGGATAAAAGTCAGAGTTTGTGTATTGACTCTTTCACTATTTTCAGCACAAGGATCAGTTTAGCTTTGTATTAACATTGCAAGAACTTCTCACTCTCAGAAACCTTTCTTTCCCCTTTCACTCACTGGTGAAGGATTCTGCCCTTCATGGTTAGAAAAGTCCCATGCAAAGAGAAAGGGACAAGACCTTCTAAAACAGATCTGAAAAAACAGAAACCTGGCAGGAACACACCAGCTGTTGGAGTTTCCCACCTTATCACTTAACTTCTTCCTTTCCTCTTCCAGCTGTGTCAGATCATTCAGCCACCTCGAATTGAGGAGAATTTGGATTAGAATCAATAGTGCCATTAATTTTTCCCTGTTATCAATTACTAATAGAAGTTAAGACAAAGGATCCTAGTTAGAATTCCAATTGACACTTTGTAGTGATGTATTTTACGGCTGATTTAGCATTTGCTCCTCTGCAAGCTTAATACCAGAAAAATTGATTCAGTACTTCTGAAATGAATGAATGATCTATTATTGACATTAGTAGTCTCATTCATGACTTTAAAAACTGACTAAATGTTAGTGATGTCTTATTTAGTAGTAACCACCAACAAATACCATTTCAAGAGTTCCTGTATTGTGCCTGATACCTGATGGAGGAGGAGGAGGAGAAAGAGGCCTTCTCATCTTTTCTAAAAGGGGTTGGAACTCCCTCTGCTGCTCTCTGTGGTTTGTAGGTTGCCTCTAATCTATTTCTGCTCCAGTGAAACACAGGATAAAAAATTTGGTGTAACTATGAACTAAGTTGCACTATCATGGTATGCAATCTGCAGAGAAAGGTGAGATACGAACACAGTACCTGCTTTGGGAAAGATTAGGTGTGACTCATCTAAACAGGGCTGCAGAAATGCCAGGGGACTTTCTGCTGATGGTCTCTTTAGGGACCCCTCTGTCCTCCTTTAAGGTGTCTCAGTTGTCCTGAAGAGAAAGGCTTACATGAAATCAGGCAACGCTGAGACTTCCTCACCTCAAGGTCTTCCAGTTGTCACTTGGGTTCTGAGGACAGCAAGGATTATCCAACTGCCCACTTCCTATTGAATGGTTACAATGGTGGTCCTGCCACAAGTTGGAGGAGTGCAGAGACTTCCTCCTGCTGCTTTATGCAGACTGACCCAGCCACCCTCAAGCCAGAGGGAGCTGAAGCAATGATCAGGTTTTCAGAGTCACTCACAAGCCACTGATCACATCTGAAATCATCCAGCCCCTTCAGTCACTTATTTAACAGCTTATCTCCTTGTACCCCGAATCACAGCACAGGAATTCTCTGTCTGGAAGGAGTGCGAGGAGCATAGCCCTTCAATTTTTATGTGCAAAACTGTAAGTTATACTGAAATAGTAAAAGAATGAAGAGACACTTACAAAGAGAAAGCTCGCCGTCGAGATAGTAGGAATAAAACCTCTACAAACCTGAAATGAAGTCAGTGACATTTAAAAAGGAAACTAAGAATCTACTCAGCTTGGCTTCGCAGTCCAGCAGCTTGGAAATGATGGCTCATGAGATGTTCTGTAACAAACAAATGTACCCTCTGGGCACAATACATATTATTGATCCTCAGGCAAGAAGAGAGGAGATTGAAAAACACAGATTAGAAAAAACCTGTAAGAAAACCTCAATTTCAACTTCTCTTTCAAGTTTTAAAATGCAATTGCAGATGTATACTAGGGGAAAGTGCTTCATATTTTCTGACACAGCGCCTTCATATCTCCTGTAGTTTCACACAACATTGTAATTCACAGGAATTCTCACAGGCTTCAGCTGTTGTGGACACTAATTGGAAAATTCAGTGAACAATGGGAACTATAAAGAAGTTACACTTCAACACAAAATCGTGTCCTCAGAAAAAAAATAAAAAAACCTCCTACAATAAGCTCCTCAAAAACTTCACTATCCCGCAAGGAAACTCAGGGGAATTCTTGTATAGTGTTAAATAGACATGAATGGCTTGAGTCCTGAAACAAAATGATTTAAACAGCAGAGTCACCAACCCTCCCGGTGGCTTCACAGTCAAGAGTTTATGGAAACAAATTATGAAATTATTAGCACTAGATTTGACCCATATTTCATAATTCTGGATCTAACAAACTGAATTAATTTAATTGCAACTCCTCCCAGGATAGCATGAAAACATATTTATACAAACCTTTCCTTTTGTGTAAATAACGAAAGCAATTATCCCCACAAACTAACCCACAGCTTTGGATAATTCGTTTCCAGCTAAGTACTGCTCTCAGAAGGACACTTCTTAAATGCTGGGTAAGAAAAGGGGGAAAAAATTAGTGCAGGATGTAAATGTCTGTGATAATCAATAGTTCATTGCTTAAATCTTTCAATGTAACTGAGAAAAGTTACATATTAAAAATCAAAATCTACATACTGCAATTAAGTATTAAAGTTTTCTATTCAATTGTTGTCTTAACTGGACATGACCTGCCCCTTTAAAAATATCTCTGCCTGTAGAAATTTGCAGCACAGATCTAGGACTCATTCTCAAAACCAAGTTTTTTTAAGAACAAGTCTTCTGTGATCATGGGGAACAAAGACTAAAAATAGTCTCCTACTCACAATTAATAGCATTCATGACTTTTCATTGACTTTCTATTAATGATTTCAGAGGTATTCCAACCGGAGTTACATTTAAATTAAAAATTAAAAGCACTAACCATACATGATGTAAATTCATTAGGATTGCTTAGTTACAGAAATGTTTATTTGAGAACATTTTTGGCAGCATTGTTAAAATAGGCTATCAAGTTGCAAATGCTAACTCTATGAATAATTACTGTCAAACTGCACAATGAATTATAAGTTATTATACATCTTACACCATAAAGTTGTTGTGCAGTTTATTTGGTTCTGGAAACACTGCCAGAGTTGATGCTAACCATAAAATTGATGAGATTTTGGACAACAGAGTAATAAACAAGGTAACAAACCAGACATTTTAAGTAACTGTAGGGATAAAGTCCCACTTTTCAAACACAAATATATCTAAAATTAGACTTTATGTTCATATTTCAACTAACTGTAAAACAGCTGATCTGAAAAGGTATCAAAAACCTACTGGTCTAGTGAGAGCTGATATTTTGCAGTATCATCCAGCCCTGGCCTGCTCTGTCTAGGAGCTTATCATGAGCATTTCACATTGCAAAGTCTGAAAACCTGCTGACAGGTTCTTGTGCAGCATCTCTTGCTCAGCTTCATGCCTTTTTATGGAACATGATAATGCTTGCTTTTTTGTTTTTCAAAGCTTCTTTCCTTTATAGTTCTTAGACTGAAGGCATTTCCTGTTTCAAGAAATTTCCTTTTTGTGTTTTCTACACTGACAGCACCCTGTTAAGTCTCCAGAAATCAGCTGTGTTATTAAATGATTATTTATGTATGAGGTCATGGTAATTATCATTCCTAATGCCTTGCATACCCTAATACCTCCAGGCTGGTAATCTTTAGCATGTCTTCTTCCAGCAAGCGTTAAGAGGCTTATGCCTGAGAATTTCAAGCAACTTGGAGAACAAGACAGAGTCCTGTTGCATTTCCAGCCTCACTTTTAACTGACATGCCTTTCCAGCTTCTCTTCTCACATGTGTTATCATTCTTTCATCATCCACTCTTTATGGCAAGTCCACAGGGCTCCATCAATCCTCAGTCAGTCTTCCCATACTGAATAACACACCTATTTAAATTCAAAAAAAGACCATTTCCTGGCCCTATTTGTTTATTCATCTCAGCAAGATCGTCTGAAAAGCACAAACATCCTCTTCTGAAGTTGGAGTCACTTCCCTGCAGCTTGTAAGAGCTGTAAGAGTACCCAGGAGGCATATTGATACAGATTTCTGCTCCTCTGAGCTACAAAAATATTGTTACAACTTCACTCACCTTTCCTCATTATATTTACATTTGATTAGTCTACACTAACTTACTGGCATTGTGCTTAGTCCTATTTGATACACCTCCCATACATGTGACTCCAACTCACATTTCTCATATTTATCGCTTGTTCTCTTTAATTCCACATCTTTTTGCTTGTCTCTTATTTTCCACAACAGTTCTTTTTAGCTTATTATAAACTCCTACTGGTTCCAGAATGCCTGCTTCAGCACAAAACCAAACCTGGACGATGTTTTGCAGGTTTCCAAACCACCCCAGTAACCTCCTATTTTAACCACATGGTGAGAAAATCAGTTTGGGTCTAAGGAAATAATCAAAAGCCCCATGGATTGTTTCACCCAGTTGCTGTTGTCTCAGAGGTATCAGCGGTGCTTAGAGGAAATGTTTCCTCATCACATACTCACATGCTAATGAAGGACCATCTCCATCACACCTTAAACTCTTTTTTTTTTTCTCGCCACAGGAAACGTTAGATGAATCAGTTTCCTTTGCATCACTGGTGATGAAAGAGGTAAGGAATATATGGGTGGGAGGGCATGGCCCAGAGCTGAAGAATATGAGCTGATGCGGATGTTCACCCTTGCCCTTTCTTAATAGCAAAGCCAATTAAAAAAGTTCCTATTCCCCACAATCCATGCATTCCTGCACCTCTCTTATGTTCTTCCAACTGTGTGATTTTTGTGCTCAGAGAAGGATATTGGAGAGGACAGGCATTCTATGAATATTTCTATGATATTTTGGAGGAGTTGTGCATCTGGAACAAATAAAGAATGCCTGTTTCTTAATGCTACATTGGTGTTAAGGCATTTGTTTTTTTACCAAATTTTTGGTAACAGTCCAATGCCTTCTTCCCAACATAATAAGGATGTATTGGCTATACAGTTCATAGTTTATATTCTTCAGGCCCAAACTGCTGATTCAAACCAATTGTTCTATATCTACAACAATCTGCTGCCAGAAAAGCTAAAGATGACCCTGAGAGTTTAAGACATCTCCACCCTCTGGATTTGGGTTACCATCTTCTTGCTGGAGGTGACAGTGGTGTCATGTTGTGGACTCAGTAATCCAAACAGGTTAATTTGACAGCTTGCCCACAGGAGGGCTGGTACCCTCCCTCTTCCTCCTTCTCCCTCTGCTTCTCACTGTGCCCTCAAGCCTCTGAGCTTATGCTGCTTTGGCCAAAACAATGTTAATTTTCCTTCTGGTAAATATTTGATCTGTTCACAAGGGCTGGTGGAAGGAAAAGGATGAAACCAAGCAGGGCTTCCTCTTGGAGATCAGCAGGCTCTGAGAAATGCATCAGGTTCTGGAGAAATGCAATATCATTCAGGAGTCCATGTTCATGCTCATGAGCTGCTTCAGTGCCAAGTCTTAACATTAAAACTGTGAGCAAAAACCAACCCAGAAAAAAACTCATCACCCTCTGGGCACTGAGACCAGATTTTCTATTGCCAGCAAGAAATGCAACATCCAGCAGATGGGCAGAATAAACAGCTGGAGGAAAAATGTAGCAACATATTTTGAAATATCATGAGAAGATGAGTTAGAGCTCATCTCATCATGCTATCATGACACTTGGAGCATTTTTCTGCTCTTACTTCATTAAAAGCTGAACAAATTGCACAACTGAATCCACCAGCTGAAACCAACCACGTCAATCAAACCTGCATAAAACCACCCAAGGAATCAAAACAACACATCACTCTGGGGCCAGCCCCAAGAGCTTTGGTTGGACCCATTTCACTGTGTCAGCACAGCAATGTGCTGACTGTGCTGTGAGCACAGGGCTCTGGGGGCAGAGGCAGAGAGGGCCGAGATGGCCCCAGCAGCCCATGGAACTCTGTTCTCAGGGGTTTCTGTCCCCACTGCAGAAGTGTGTGCAGTTTACAGCCTCCCTGCCTTATGCTAACACAGAATGGGTGACAAATCTCTTAAAACACCACCTAAGTTGCACTCTCTTCACAAGGTTTCCCTGCCAAGCTGCCCCTGCACAGAGCAGGAACTGAGCTGTCCCAGTGAGAGGCTGTAATTCCACATATCGTTTAGGACAGTATAGGCTGGTGCTGTGTCCATACCCTCCACATTTTTACCTTTCCTTTTCTGGCTCGCACGTCTTTCTTGTACAGCACGAGCACTTGTATGGCCACAAAGTGAAGCAGGTGAGGGGCTGAAACAAACCTTTTATGTTTTACTTCACCAAATCTGTCCTTTTGGACAGACATCTACACAAATGCTTGTGCTGTCACTAGGTTCTTTTCTGGAAACACTTCATGTCATGAGTCAGTGAGTAACCCTGGTCATGCTCCTCGCAGCCTGAGTTTAGTTCCTGTATCATGTAGTTCATACACAAGAAGTTTTACCAGGTTCTTTCAGAAATTTATCTATGAATTTACAAACAAGAAGCCTAGTTTAAGTTCAAAGAAAATGAGGCAAATTTTATCTGGCTTGGCAATCCTTTTTGAAGGCGTCTCTCTGCTTCTCCATCTCTGAAGAGTAGCTCAAACCAGAATATAAGGAAAGATGCAAAGATCTCCAGTTCAGAGTCACATCCCAAGTTATTTTTAGATGAAATAGTTACATTTTTAAATAGCCAGATGACAAAGTGCCTTTCAATGTTCAAAATGGCTAAATATTAATTCCTTTTAAATTAAAGGGCATTATAGGTATTTATAATCCCTATTGGTATTTATAATACTTGACATTAACACATAACCCTACACAATATGTAATTTTGCAATTCTGGCACCATACTTTCCTATTTATGCAAATGAGCTCTTCAGTGTAGTGCAGCTGTTTTCTCAGCCACATAAAGTGTTTGCTTGTTGCAGGAAAACATACGTAATTACGTTAGGTTGGCTGCCAAGAAATAATAGTCCTAGAAGTGAAACCTATGGATCAGACAACTGGTACATCAGTCTGTGTGTCACAGCACAGCTGCTGTCGCTAGGAGCTGTGGGATCAGTCCTTTGTAAACTTTCCAGCTTTTCACAGGTTCATGTCGTGCTGCTTTCCCTCCATTCAGCCCCATCTCTTAATGCTGTAAAATCAGCACCCTTCATTTCTCCTGATAATGGCTTTTCAAAAGGCAAAGCTTACAACTGTCTCTCTTACAGACACATTTCTTTCAGGTATATAGTACATTGCACATGCACTTTCCAGCATCAATTGCATTTTCAGTGGAGACAGTGATGCAGCACAGAGCCTGAGTGTTCAATTTGGGATTCTGGAAACCACTATAGAAATTTAATGGTGGAGACAGAGAGGTTTTGGACATCAAAAGTTTGGCTGCTCCTCTGGGCACAGAAGCTGTTCCAACTTCTCTGGTTCCATCTGCACGGCCTCCAAAAATTTCAGGGACCAGCTGCCCTGCAGGATATGTAATAGAATAGCAGCCACACTAACTGTTCTACCTACTTGTTGCGGAAACCATACAGAATGGTGGTAGCTTATGGATCATTTAAATGGGATTCCTTAAACTGTGAGGGGCAGACAGCTGGAAGCTTTACTGGGTTGTTTGAATCTCCTCTAATGCCAGCTGGTTAAAACAAAACACACCCAGATAACAACTTGCACTGTCCACTTTGCTCCACTCTAGGGTGGAGTAAAAAGCAAAGTGAGACTCTGAGGTTGGTGTTTTCCATAGGGACAGGCAGAGGCTGCAAGTCTCTGGAGAGAAGACAACAACCCAATATCCACTACAGCTCCAGGTGATCTGGGAAGCTCTGAGACATGATCCTAGAGGTTCCACATCAACAGAGCTCTTTTCTTTCCCACAAAATGTCCAGGCAAGTTTGTAAGGATCATCTGAATCAGAGAAGAAGAAATGAATACTGCCACATCCAGCCACGTCTTTTTCTGTGCTTGTGTTTCAGACTGACCCACACTGCAGTCTCCAACTTAATCTTTCATACATATCAAATATTTTATCTGCTGTACCATATTATGGTCTCTGAATTAAGGAAAATAAAATGTTCACAGCAAACAAACAACTCAGCTGTAAACTACCTGCCTTCACTTGCAACACCTTAAGCTCTTGAACCTCCTGCTGCCTCCTGCTTTGGTGTGGCCATGAAGGCTGAGGGTGTAAACACCTTTACTCAGCATCCCAATACGGTTGTCAGACTGTAATAAAACACTTTAAAGTGTCAATGTATAAAGATATATGTGTTTCTCTAGCTAATTATGGAATGCCTGCCTGTGCCATTTAGACTTCAACAATTAAAAAATGCTTGCTATCTTTATTATTCAGTTGATTTTCAAGATGAAAGGAAACCACAAAATATGCATCTTTTAAAGCACTAGCTCCTGACTCTGTGGATATACATGGCAAAGTGGTAGCAGCTGCAGTGATCTGATCTCATGTTGAATTTGGTTTCTTACAGATTGAAATTTGTTTATTTTTTCAGATGGAATAAGAAAGCTTGGTCAACAATAGCATATATTTAGTAAGACCACAGCCCATATATAAGCCACTTTGCAAATCCCATCTCTCAATTCCTTCTCAAACGAGGGCTCACAAATGGAGAACAGTGAAGATCCACATTTTGTCACAGCAAACAAAGTTTTTTTCCTTCTGGTTTCTATTACCACATCTCAAACTGTGTCCTCCCTGCCACTTTTCAAAAACGAAGACTCCTCCTTTTCTTCTGACAGCCTCGGACTTCTCCTTTCCACATAACCCACAGCACTCTCGTAGTGAATCAGCAATCCAGTCACGGGAAGCCTGAAGTGCCCCACTCTGGAGAGCAGCTGAGATGCAGTGAAATGAGGATGCCGCCTTATCAGCCCTCACAGCCCCTGCCAGGGCTGACCTTGGTGATTGATTTCCGTACAGCCGAGCCACCAGCTCTGTTCCCACACTGTGTTTTCTCTCTGGCCTCTGCTGACAAAGGGGCTGCTGGTGCTGGATGTCCAGGGGTGTGGAACCCACGGAAAATCTGCGGAGCACAGGGAGAGCTTCAACAAGTCCCCACCTGCAAACTCTGCTGAGACACTCACAGGTACAACGAGGTGAAATGCAACAAGCTGAGGCGTGTGGATGTTGGGGGAAAAGGATGCCCTGACCTGCTGCCCACCCCGTTTTAGAGCTGGGGAAGTTGTGCTGTCGGTGGTGTTGGGCAAAGCCTGCCTATCACATCACCAGATCGCACTCACCTCTAATTAAATTCAATTCGCTGCTTCCAGAGCTAAGCAAAAACACAGCCTCCAAGGAATTGTCAACTCTGCTAAAAAGCAAGTCAAAAATCACAAGAAAGCGTAGCTTAGAATATGAAACAAAAAGACGACTGTACAGACACTGCTTTTTTTTCTCTTAAAGAGAAGCCAATACACAAGTTTAAAGCTATCACCGAGTTTGTGAAACAAAGTTTGACGGGGAGGACCAAGTGCACTGATGCTAAGGATTTCACAAGCCCAGGGAGGCATTCCACCGGCACACTGTAAATGAACTCCCACTCACCCATTGAAGAGGCGACAACGAAACACGAAACACTCATTTACAACACTGCACAACAGCTGCAGGTAAAACCAGTCTGTGAGGACTCTGAACCAGGAACGGGCGAGTTACAGAAGCTCTTGTGAAAGAACAAGAGTGTTTCTGTTGAAGCCACCCACTGCAGCTGAGGCCTGAAGCAATGACAAGAAAAAGCGGTAACCCAAACCAGTCCATCAGAAATTGGTCACCAGCAGTGGTTAGTACCTATTTTAGAGGAAATAGATTGAGAAGCTGATAATTAATATTCACAAACTAATCGTGACAAATCATGACTACAGCAATTACTGCCGTCTGAGTAAAGCTATAGATCTGCTAATTTGCCACTTACACAACAATACATTCCTTTGTTAGAGCCTGGACTGGATGAGTCCTGTCAGGCTTAGTGGAAGACTGCATCACTACCCTAATGGGGAGATCCATTTGCTTTAGACTACTCACAATTACCACTTAATGTGTGCTGAGAACTGATTCCTCACATATCTGCAATAGGAAACGATGAGCCTTCAGCTGCTTCTAAAATCGAAGACTAAAATACAGGCAAGCCTGGGATCTATACCTGGAACAAAAGCTCAAGCAGGGCAAAAGAATTAGAGCAAAGGGAAGTGTGTAATATTCATCAGCTTTACCCTAAAGATCCTCTTGTTTTCTCTTAAGGCCTATTCCAGTTCCTAACTTGAGAATTACATTGACTTCACTTGGGCTGTGTGTCAATTTTTTTTTCACTTTTACTGCATGACCCAGATTTTAGACACCATGCTCATTAATCTATTCCAAATACAAGTTAAGAATATGACAAATTATTTCCTCATGTGTATTCTGTTCTAAAATCAGCCCCCAAAACAGCTTAGTAATTTGCATTGTTAGTATGCTTGAAAGTTCCTCACTTTTTGTCTTCAGACACTTTTTGCTACTCTTAGAATTGTGTCTCAAATAAATACACTTATTTTACCAGAAGAGAGGAGATCACTAATACAGAAAGAAGTTTTAATCCTACACATACCCACATAACTAAGGAAAAGGAAGTATGAGCCCAAATATATCAATTTTACTTTGAAGGACTTACTAAAAATCATAGACTAAAGAAGCTTATTTTCTTGGAGATGATTTTTTGGTACAGCAATATCTGACATCAATGTAAGGCCAGCGAAACTTCCTTAGTATGCAGCGAGGTGCCTGGAGCACTGCAGTAATTACACATGTGGCAGGACATAAACTCCTCTGCATTTGTGAGCAGCCTGTTAGTCAGAGTGCAGAATGTAAGGGGCACACATCAAAAAGCAGGCTCAAACACCACATGGGGAAAAAAAAGTAAGGAAGGAACGTATATGACTCTAGCATCAATGGTCGACTGATCTGATCCCTCTGCATGTGGCAGAATAAAATCTGCTGAAACCAAATCCCTTCCCTAAACTCTCATCATTCTTGAAGCCATGAATACCCACCAGTGTTAATGTAAATGTTGTCAGGCACCCAACCATTATTTCTAGAAGTAACCATTTCTCTCAGAAGTGCGTTCCCCAGGTCTCCCAGCACACTCTGCACTGTCTGTCTGTCGTTAGACTGCACACTCCTTGGGCCACCAAGTGTCATTTTTGCTGCCTCTTACAGCACTAAGCACATTACTGAAGCTTAGCATCCATAACTATGAAAAGCAAAGCAAAATCCCACAAGTTAACTTTGATGTGGTTGCAGATCCCAGTCCTGTTCTGACATCAAGAAATTGGACTCATGAAGGATTTGGGAAGGCTGTTAGAAAACATGGTGAAGATTTTTAGAGCTCACCTACTGAGGGAAAAAAGAGAAACTAGACACCGTTTACTGAAGTTTATTTAACTTTAGGAAACCTCTCCATGGGCACTTATAATCAGTGACTTCAACTTGCTTAGGGAGGGTGTCTGCACATAGAGAAACTTTATACAAACCTGAGCTATGAATTTCTGAATCTTTGATGGCTCTACATTCACTTCCAGGTAATGATGATGGCTGAGCCCACTTTTACACACACACACACACACACATATACATAAATATATATGAATATATAAAAATACAAGTATATATATATATACACATATATATATATATATACACACACACACAAGCCATGCCCACACAGGGATTTAGCATACGGAGAAATAAACAGCGTGTCATCAATTCACACTCTGCTGAGCAGCACTCTGAAGTGTCAGATGGCAATGATAAGAGTCATATCTTCAGGGTATGTGTACCTTTGTCATCAAACTTTAATCCAGACATTCTCTGCCACCTCTGAGCCCTCAGTTATTTCAGATAGCTTTTCTTCAGTGTAGCATGGGGAATGTGCAGGCTGGCACAGGCTTTTTCATTTCTAGTTTTATGGGGTGACAGCACTGCACCATCTAAGAAGAGAATTAAAACGCCATCATGCTGGGTGCATGCATAATGCCATAGTGAGAAATTCTGTCTCATCTCCTACCGTTGAATATTTATACAGAACAAGTGACTGGATTCCCCAGTGAAGTTTGAGGTTCTGTTGTGTTTGTGATTTTTTTGCATGTCCATAACAAGTCAATCACCGGCCTAAAATATTTATCTCATTTGGAGATGACAAAATCCCAAGGAACATCTCCCTCTCATGATCCAAAACCCACATGACAGTACATCTCAGCAACACTGGATGCTCCTCTTCTAAAGAGGTTTTAAGGGAAGCTAGGATTTTTGTTTCAAATTTAACTTTTCCTAGAGTATCCAAGACACACTCCTTCTTACCTGCATCCATTTTCAGAGCAGTGGAGAATGTTTTTACTACAGTAAAAGCTAGGACTTAAAGGACTGCAAATCATACTTTGGACTGTACTGATAGTTGTGTGTAACCAGTGATAAGAACTCAGGAAGGGATCATTGGATCAGGATTTCATCCTGACCTTTCTGAATAGGACATGATGAACTAGGTCCACCCATATTTTGACACCACCATTTTAAACCAGAAACCATAAAACCACACAGTATCAAATGCATTCTTAGTTACTTCATTCACTTGGTGGAAGGAAACACCACTGACCTTTTCCTCAGGAGTTACATTCACAGTCCTCCTATTAAAAAACAGAGAGATCAAGCACTTGTACCAAGTCAGATCACACATTCAGTCATTCTGTTGGAAGGAGAACGTTTGGATGTACTCTGCCAGTTCAACCCAATTCTCAAGCAGTACTGCCCTTCCTTGCTATTAAACATCTCAGACTCCCAGTTTATAATAAATGGAATTGGAATCCTCTGTCTTTTACCACAGCATTTCCCACTGATTTAATCAGTCTATTCATATTTCTTGCTGACCTGATTTTTCTCCCCTTTCACTTCTAAATCCTCTATTGACTTGAATTAATCTTGCAGAGTACGACTGGGAACTCATTGAGATTTGAATACAAGCTCTGGTAGCTCACAGAAGGCCTTCTCACACATCTATTAAAAAAAAAAAAAAAAGGTTAAGTGCCTAGTGAGAGAGGTAGCCAGGTGCCATTGGAAAAACCATAGCCCAACACACACAAGTAAAGAATGAAAGTGATGGTTAAAGCAAATCTGCTCTTGAGAAACAGTTTCAATTCAAGTTAAAACTCATTTGGGTGAAAGAGTAGAACTTTGCATAGGGAAAGTAATCACAGAACTGTTACTGAAATTAAGGCCCAGACAAGTTTCATGTGTACCACACTTAGGTCCTGCAATATGCTCTCTTACTTCATGCTGTGCCACAGGCAAAATACAAACAATGCACTGCAAATACCAAAATCTGTAACTAGCTACATTTAAATAACATGAAACCATTTCACAGGATCTGATCACAGGTTGATACTTTTGATCCCATCTTAAAACTGGAGCATATTTACACAACAGCTACCTACCTGTACAAACAAGGACACTTCAGTATGATATAAACTCATGCTGGTTACCTAATACAACCTCCCTAAATTAAAACTTATTAGTTAAGAGATTGTGAACAGAGGGTACTTCAAGATGCTGCAGTTTCATGAGAAACACACGTTTATTTCCTCAACCTAATTGCCCCTTCTTAGCTGCACTAAACTGAGGCGACAAAGAGGCTGCAATGTCATGACACAGACCAAACGTTTGTAATAAAATAAACAAGCACACCAGGAACATAAATTCAAAAACTATTTTGTAATAGTCAGATACAAGCCCATGTATACTCGGAAAGAACCATTTTTCTACAGTGGGAAACAAATATCCACTGGTGCCTAGAAAAATATGAAATGGCTGTCACCTTTTTTTTCTCAGTGTAACACTCACAGCGTGGAGTAAAACAGTTCTTCCAAGTACACTGGTTGTACTTGACATTTCTACTACTATTTCATAGACAAGAAAATTCTCTCAAACTGGGGACAAGAAACAACATGATACTACAGTACTGAACAACATAACACAGCTGTGATAGAAATCCCTACTACAGTTTGCCTTTCACATCGTTTTTCGGTTTTGGGTAATTGTTCCTGAAGTGTGGTTTATGGATCACTGTTGCCCAGCTAAGTCACGTCAGGGGATCTGTAGAGCTGCATACCCAGTATTTGCAGCAAAGAATTTGACAGAAGTGAATGCCTCCCTGAGAAATTTAGAGGCCTGATACTGACCCATAATTACACACTCAACACTCAACCCCTCCTCTCAGTTATAGGGCAATATTATCAGAAAGCAGCATTGTCCGTGTAAAGAACAAGGATTCAGGTTTCAGCTGGAAATAGAAAGGTTATAAATGGCCACAAGCTAAACTTTCAACCAAGGGAAGGTACTCTTATCCAATTACAAGAAAAGTTCCTGTCCCATCCTGCGATTAAACCATTTGTCTGGACTATTAATACTACCAGAGCAGAATTTTTTTATCTGGAGAGGTAAAAGCCATCACATGCAAAAAGAGCAGCCATTTGGCCAGGGAAAGAGTGCAAGTCAGAAGGCGTCACTTCATAGCAGAAATGTTATTAACAGGTTTTATCCCACATTTTCTGCTAATTTTTTCCCTTCTTTCTGTTGTATTCCTGGTTTGTTGTGGTTTTAGGGTTCTTTTTAATAGATTACTAAGAGCTTTGTGAGTTTCTGTCAGAAAATGAAAACACATTTTTCCTTAGGTACTTAGACGTAAGGGAAAAGGGAAAGGAGAAAACCATTTCAGCTGGATTCACTATTGCATTTAGCAAGTGTGCATGCAAAGATACTTATGAAGATGAATTTCATATTACAATAGAAGGTACAGAATCTTTTTGCCTATGTTGATAATTCTCCTCATTACTATACTATTACAATAGCTGTTGATAGCACTCTTATGAAAGTAGCAATTACAGAAAACTGGTACATTACATCTCATTTTCCTTCTTTATTCTAGTGCTTTGACCTTTGGAAGTTGGTGTAGATTCTTGGAGTGATTATATAGCTGTAAGTTTATGCCCAGTATCTACTGAAAGTATTTGCAAATTTAAAATAAATAATTTTCACCTTTAATTGCAATAGCAGAACTATTGCCTTATTACTATTCTTACTCACTTTGAAAGTGCCAAAGCTGCTGTGGGCAAATTGCCCCTCGATAAAAAAACTGCACATGAAGTTGCTGAAATAATCATGCAGTACAGTGTGGGCATTTAAAAATGAAGTAAAAACGTTATTCACAGATTCAAAGGATGAGAAATGAAAAAAATGAACTCTATCCCAGCCAAAACCAGGAAAAGCAATAATGAGCACTTACTGGTTTTAAAGGTACTTGGTGAATTAACTCACACATTTTTTACAAAACTGTCTCATTGTTTTAAATGTCCTTGAGAGTTCCATGCCATTAGCTAGCTCAGAAAATAAAATGCTTTTTTCCATCAAAATGTGCATGAAATCTATATCAGATTTTTCTTTGAGAAGATTATGTGAGTCAATATGGTTTCTGTATACCACTGTTTTCCATACTGTAACAAATGAAAATTAAGTATCTGGTGAAGTGGACAAGACATGTGCACGTTTTTCTGACAAAAACTGGTTGCTGTGTATTATCACTGTGTCTTCACCAATCTCAGGTCATGGGAGCAAGGGGAACAAGGAGCAGAGGACAACAGCAGTAAGAAGAGGAGAAGGAATACATGTTTAAAAAGCATTCAAAAAGGCCTAAGAGCTCTTTGACACCCATAACATGGCTTCCACCTCACTGGCAAACTGTCCCCTACAGTCTAAATAAGCATTCTCCGCATCCAAGGGATGGTCCTCTGGAGCCTGAAGAAGCCAACTCCTTTCCATGAGCCTGAGAAAACCACAGGTCCTCTGGAAACGCTCCCCTCCAGCAGCATCTCCACACGGGCACAGCTTCCCTAAGTGTCCCAGCAATGCAAGCACTGACAGCTCCAGTTCCTTCCTGCCTGCCTGCTTTGCCCTTGAGACAAACACCACAGTCAGGACCATTAGTCACTCTGTTGATCAGAGGAAAAGCCTGGCTGAATCAACACAGTGTTAGGATCTAATCCTGCCAGAAGAGTGAAGAGAAATTTCTGGTCAAGCAGATTTGCCACACTGCATGTCTGTGATTAGTTTCAATTTAGCCTTATGTAGTCTAAATAGAAGTGACGGCCAGAAAAAGCTGGAAACTGAACCTAAAAGTGAGGGGATGAACCACTGCTTGAACAGTGATCTTCCCACTGTATTAAAGAAATTAATATAATATTTGCATTTAATCACAGTAATTACAGTTAACTGAAGGGGAGGATTCCCGTTGTCTGAAGATCCAAGATATAAATTATATCCTTCATATGCCTATGTATTTATTACCTGAATTTTCAAGAACTCTTGGCTGTATAAAAGACATACCATTCCTCCAATTTCTGGTTTTGTTTGAAATGTCTAACCTGTTTGGTCCAGACTCCATGCCATGCTCAGTGAAAACAGCTTGAAAAGAATTAGAGATAATAAATTTATGTTAAGCCTTTAGGCTTTAATTCTTATTAATCAATTTGGCCTGTATGAAAGCCTGTCCTAAGCCTGAGATCATGAAGATCTCAGGTCTTCCAGCTTTTCACAATGATCACAACTGAACGCAGACTACATACACAGTACCAAGTAAAAGTCAGATAGTTTAGTCCACTTAGAAGTAGCACAGAAATACATACTCAAGGATGCAGTTTCAGAATTACATTTGAGGTACTACAGCTGAACTATAACTTACTTGCAATTCCAAATCACCAAAATCACTTAGGGGCAGTTTGGTACAACATTCAGAGCCTGTACAAGAGTCCTGATCACTGCAGAGATGGTACAAGAAAGGAACACTTGCTGCTGTAATGATTCTCTCTGGAGACCATGCCTTTTGGAGCTGTACAGCTCCAATTCAGAGCATTTGGCTTGCCACTTGTGTTTCAAAGTGAAAACGGAGCTGCTGGAACATTGAAAAGAAGTCAGAAAAGAACCTTGGCTATTTCTCAGTTTTAGATCCCCATAAGCATTCAGATCTAATTCACTTTCATATGTTAAATTGGAAAGGGGAAGATTTGAAGTTTCAAAGGCCTATTTATCTTCCTCCTAATCTGCCCTGCTAGTTCCCCGTGCAGTGAAACTTTTCCTGTTATCTGCTCCTGTCTATTATCACATTCTCCAACTCCCCTCTGGTGTTTCTGACCTTCACCTGCACATGCTGCTTCTCTCATCCCAAGCTCCTCTGGGGGATGCCAGCTCTGCTCTGAAACACGGAGCTACTTTTTTATAAACTCTTTTTTTTCCTTAAAATCCACATCCATTGTGACACGTGGAGACAATGAGATGACTAATGCCAAAGGGAATCTGGGAAATATGTGATAGTAGAAAGAACAACAGCAAAATTTATTCTTCATTGATAAGTTTGCTAGGGCATTTCTGCAGTGTAAAATACTATAGGACACAGGATGCTACTGGATGGAGCAGCTCTGAGGGACAGAGCTAATTAGCCTGAGCCCAGTGCCATGCCAGCAGGGTTAGAGGAGGAAGTAGGTGTGTCTTCATCAGAGCACCCATTAGAGTGTAGAGTTTCATTGGCAATTGAGCAAATGCAATTCCACTAAAGTTAACAAAACTCACATGATGCCTTATTTGTAGAGAGTTTTTTTCTTTAGGTCTTAGGTGCATGCAAACAAATGCTTCTTCCAGTAAAAACCCACCAATTTTGAACTTCTGTTGGAAAACAGAAAAAGAAATTCCTTGACATTTCTTGAAACAACTACAATGCAGCAATTATTCTCTTTTTATGGTCTTTTGACAATACAAAAATTTGAAAAACTATACATTTTATTTTGAGAGGTCTCCCATCAATGGAACAGAAAACCTCCCAAGCTGAGCTGCTCTGCTTGCCCACAGCTATTCCAGTGAGCTCTGAAATGCCACTTCCCACCTCGGGAGGCAGAGCAGAGACCTCACCGTGCCCCTCTAGGCACCGACTCACTCCATGGGGAGTGACCAGGCACAGAACATACCAACTTTAGGGATAATGAGCCGGGTGCGACTGACTGCCAGTCCCAGGGGTCACTCCCACAGGCTCCTGTGCGTGGTCAGCTCTGCAGCATCACAGCTATTTTTGAAAACGTAGAACTCCTACACTAATGGGATTATTTGTAATGCTGTGTAGCGAAATCAAAACGTGAATTTTGATTGAGTGCATGTCCTGAATTTTTCTAGCTAGCCAGTGCCATAAACTGCATTTTTATGATATCTTCATCCTTGACACTTTGACTTCTATTTTTTCCAGGTGGGTTGCTTAATGACCAATTTCCAACATGCTCACAGTGACTCAGGCATCATTTCTGCACCAGTCTGATCACCCTGTCACAAGTTCTCACTCACACAGATCTCTACTCCCACCTTCCATCTCAGATTGGGGGCCATATCTTATTGGCTGAACAGCAGGAAAGCATTAGCAGTAATTACAGAAATGTTTTTCCTCTGCTCTAATTACAGTGACATCAGCATTCTATTAACCTTTAAATTACTGGTATTTTTCCAGCGAGAACTGTAATGAAAAGCAGCTAAGAAAAAGAGTTTCGGAGCAGAGGAAAGAAAGCAGAGGTGCTTTCTGGTGGTGCCCGTGTAAAACCCTCCTGACAGTGCTCTGGTACAGATGGACACCACTGCCTCTCACAGGCCAGAGCCTCAGCTTCAAGTGTATTTTGGAGCAGCTTCACTGATCCTGGCAGCCTAGTATCTACAGAGCACAGTTTTTATTTCCCAGTCCTTAGAGATCTTGGGGAAAGCCACCTGGAGCTCAAAGTGCTATTGCAGGTACCTTGCAGCTGAAAACAATGAGAAGTTACTGTCTTGAATGTGCTCCTGGATGGACAGAAATAAGGATTTTTCTGGATTTGCTTCAATAACAATATACATTAAATGCTGAAGAACATGAAAAAGGAATAATTTTCTTTCTTTTGTGTTAGTCCACTTTCATCTGCTATAAAGTTGATTTTATTCCCTTGATGAGATTCCTTAATTTCTTTTGCAACTGGACTCAGAATGGAAATAACTTTTCAAGAGAAGCTAAGGAAAGAAGAGGCTGGAAGAAAACTAATTTTTTTTTTTGGAGCAAGTCAAATGAAGTAACAGATATTTTCATGTATTCTGAATATTGTGTTTAACATTTTAGGGATGCTTAGTCAGAGGAAGTGATTTTTTTGTCCCTTTAGGCTTTCCAAACACTTCATTCCTTTAAAGGAAGTGTGTGGAAATACCTCCCATGAGAATATGAATATTCAGGAAAAAATAGGGGACTATTTAAGCTGATACATATTTTTTGACTCAGTTGTTTCTGGCAGAAGTGCCTGTTCCCCATATACACCTCGGCATCCAGATGCACAATGGCAAGCACTTCTGGAGTTATATAACACAAATTTGTGTTCACAGTAGCATACACAGAGGCTTGGCACAGGAAGAACAGAGGAGAACCAGTAATGGAATAAAATAACCTTACTATCCCCTGCACACCTAGGAGGAGCCCAGTGCAGATGATTCTTTATGGAAACAGAATCGTTCTCGTCTTTCAATGACAAGAATGACTTTTGTAGATGCAGTTCTTGCTTCAGTGTAGAACTCTGCTGTGTGTCCTTTGTAAATGTGCTTAGAGTTCTCACTTTTACATTAAAGCTTCTCTGTTTTTCACATTTATTTGTGGCCAACATATTTATGCACTTATATTGTGAACTTCACACAATCCAATCCTGAAGAATGAGACCTGGATAAAAGAGTTCTGACTCAGAGGTTTGTTTTTTTTTTTTTAAATTAGAAGGCAATCCTTCTTTTTTTTTTTTTTTTCAGCACCTTTCCAAAGAACCTCTCTAGTGCATATAAATATTTTAAAAATGGACCAGGTGAAGTGAGTGCTATGACAAAAGATGTCAACTGAGACTCAAATCCTTGACCTGAGTCAGGCAGAGAAGGGACTTGAGTCAACTTTCTTGCTGTGTGACAGAGTCACCATGCCATGGATAATGCTGGATTGATTCCCCCCCTCTGTGTTTGAAATTTCAGGCAGAATTTCAGGGAATCCTTCTTTGGCCAAGAACCACTGAAACTGCCCTTCTCAAAGGACAAGTTTCAGCCTTTCCACAAAACACTTCTGTTAACTGAACAAAATATCATGACCAGTGGCTTTGTACCATTTCCTAAAACAGCCAAGAGGCTTCAGGACCATGATATTAATTTTCAGAACTTTATACTCTTAGAAACCTTAATCTTACTTCATTTCCTTGAGGCTGAGAACAGTCAGCATGAATTTACCACAGGTCAGATGAAGATTAGAGAAAGCCAAAGGCAGAGAGGAGCATGTAACCACAGCACAACCCTGCTGGCTTTAGGAACGTGGTGTTTTCTGAGCCTTGGCAGGGGTGACTGACTCCAGTACAGGAGCTCTTAAATCAGCACACACATTTATTGGAAATGCATCTGCAAAGAATTTCCCCCTAATGAAGCAAGTAAAAAGAACTGAAATTGCTTAGTATATACCTTTAGAAAGTCTTACTCATCTTAATATATTGGCACTGCTACAATTAATAGCCTGTTTGAATTTCCCTTACAGTTTCTATTACGGGAGGCTCATAATTCAGGAATAAAAATCTTACTCCAGGCTGAAATTTGTTATTATTTAGTGTCTGAACTTGTTTTATGCAGCTTTTCTGCACAACCTAGCTCACCTCCCACCCCCCAAGAGTAACAGATGTGGGGTCCCTCAACATAACCTGCTGGTAAGGGGTCAGCAAGCTGAGGTGTAAAATTTACAAGGCTGTATTTTTAAAAGAAATAGCTGGGTCTGTCCAAGGGCAGCTGGGGTAAGAGCTCAGGAAGTGGTTCCTCTGTCTAAATCTTTAAACACAATCAGAGAATGACCCTGTTCAGGGACAGGCCAAAGAAATGAGCCAGAGAGAGAATGGAAACAGAATCATGTCTGGTGCGACTTTTACCACAGCAGAAGTGATGACATTGGGATTGTTTCCAGATTGGTCATTACTGTCCCTTCTGGCTCATGTTGTGACTGCAAACATCAAAATCAGATCTGTGCAGGATCAAAACACTTTGCCATGTAAATCTGTTCCACGCCAGCCACAGATGCAAACTGCACTCCTGTGAAATTATCCAGAACAATGATGATGCATAGAAAGGTTTTCTACCATGACATGAAAACAGAGAACCTTAACTGGCAAATTAAATTTATGTGAGACAATGGTTTGCAGATGGAACACAGGACTTTTCTGATTGGGCAACTGGAGTTCAAAATCCTAATTTACTACACCCTCAAATCCACTACACATTTCCTTTTCCTTGAGGCATTACAGACTTTCTACACTCTCTCTTTTACACTTTTTCTTTCAATGTTTTTCACAATTACCTGAAATTTACAAGTCCATTCCTTTAACTCTCTTCTAATTTTTGAAAATTCAAAAGAGTCAGAATTAAGACCTGCTTTTAAAAAAAAAAAAATTCTCCAAAACACTGCCAGAGTATCACGTTTTATTATTTTGCAATAAAATTGCATGACATGGATAAAGGTGATTTAATACATCACTTATCATACTATCAGCAAACCCACAAGGATAATAACTTTAAAAAAGCAAGTTATGGAAAAGAAAAAAAAAGAAGTAGTAGTATGGAATGGTCTCCATCCAATAGAATGGATTTGGCAGCAAAGATCACCAGTTTCTACTCCCTTGCCACTTAGAGTCTCACCCTAACTGTCACTTTCCTTCTCTGTTCCTCATCTTCTCCATTTGTAAAACATGAATGTCATGACTGACTTCACAGAAAGCCTTCATGATTCACTTAGTCAAAATGCTCAGCTGAAAAATATATATGAACCTTCCTTGAGGAAAAGAAAATAAAACTTGCAGTTGATGTAGCTCCCAACAAGAAGAACTGCAAGAAGAAAATGAACTGTAAATTATCATTTTTAAGAACTTTACCAAACTGTAAAGGTTATGACCCATGACATCATGCTAAAACAAAGTTCATATGAAAATACAACTCTACAGATGATCATTGATGAGCCCTGAACAGGCAGCCATGAGGGAAGTTGTGTTTACAGGAATCACTTGATCAGAAAACACAGTGTTCTTTTTCAACTTTATGTGCATCTTGTCAGAGCATGAGGAGATTCTACCAATTCTTGGGCACTGATGCAGATTTCCCATAAAAAGGAAAATCTCCCAGGCTAAATCCACATATTTTAAATCAGAGATTGGCCGAGTTTTTCATTAGCCTTAAAATTAAACCTGTTTCTTAGGGTCTTAAAAAGCCTCTTTTCTTGCATGACAGACAATAACTTCCCACTTGTGCTGTTTTGTTTTTCAGTGAGATTACTGAGCGTGGATTCCAGCTTCCTATGGTATGTATTATCCTCTTCAGCCTGGAGTTCCCATTAAAACACTTCCTCATTTGCTCCAGGTTGACATTTAAATTTTGAAGAAATAACTAGCATTTAAAATATTAAAAAAAAAATCAACACTGCAACATTTGTTCTGGATTGTTACAGTTTTTTGATAGTTTGTATCTGGATAAGAGTTGGAAGGAGTATTTCCGATACACAAAGGGAGCGAAAAAACCCTACTGAACTAGAAAGGTTTATACATTCTCAGATGAAATGATATATTTTTAATTTGCAGGCATCTCTCTACAGCTCAGAAGCTATCCTCTACTGTGACAGATTGGAAAATTCCAGTACAATTTGTCTTTTCAAGCTGTCCCTGAAAGATTCCGGGGGAAGCTTTTTAAGTGCAGAAACATGTGCTGTGTTCTTTGCTTTTAACTTATATCCAAGCCACTGAACTGAGAACATTTCATGTTCTGTCACTTTCAATGTTTGTTAGTCTACGTCTATACTTGTGTCACTTGTGAGATTCTGTTAGAACAAAGACAGGGGTTTGTAAAAATGCGAGGTGTGAACGTAACATAGGAATTCACAGAAAGCTTTGTAAGCACAGAATTGCCAAACACAGGATGTGCAAACTCTGGTTCCCCTGGACAGATTTGTCAACTCAGGCTTTGTCTTGTCTCTCATGTGGAAAGTGGAACCAGTTCCTTATTCCAGAGCAGCGAATTCTGCCTGCTACTCAATATCAATGCACACTTTTTCATTATCGCGGCACAAGTTCCTCGATTCCTTTGGCCAAATACCTTTTTATTTGCCAAAATACTGAAGAGAATCCAAATTATTTGTGAATTTGAGTTACATTTTGTCTGGGTAAGTGTCAAAAATGGCAGGTAATGAGAGGAGTCAACACATTTTAGAAGAAATATTCTGTATCTAGCTTATATAATTATTTCATTTTGGTTTTTCATTCGGAAATATTTTAGAAGTCACTGCAATGCAAAAGAAAAATGTAGAAGAAATTAAACTCAATTTGATTTTAGAAAAAAAAAGTGAAACATTACTGTGGTAGATCAAGTTAATGGCTCATCTGAGATTTACTCAGCTGTTTTGGGAGGTGATTTTCTTGGAAGACAGGGTATTTCTGTGCCAGTTGTTTAAAAGTCCAGGCAACAGTGTATCGCCTTGTGATGAATTTGATAGCCAGTCCACTGGTCCTGCAATGCTCCAGTTCTCTCCGCATGGTCATGTACCAGTTGCTTATCAGTGTTGCTGGAGTGAGATTGCAGCCCTGCTGGAATCAGCCAGAACCCAGCTTGTCCTGGTCTTACAGCAAAGTGGCAAAAGAACATCCAGGAAGTCACTTTCTGCAGAAGAAGTGTCCGATTGAGAATCTTGTCACACAACTTGTGTCACTTGGTAGCCTCTGTGGGTGCTTGCACGTGCTGCAGTTTCCATCCTCATTGGGGAACAAACACTGGGATATTTCCTCCGCCCACAAACCACTCAGTAGTATTTTGGTCTAAGTGTTTTAGTTCCTGCTTTTGGTGTGTTTTCTCTGCCTTAAGAGGCCATGTCTGCTCTCTCAGACAGTGCCTGCCTGCTCTGCTTCCCCGTTCCCTCACCTTGAACTTTTGTAATTGTTGCGCATTAATGGCTATTAAGGTTTTGATCCTTTTCACTTTAAAGCCGCTTTCTGTCTCAGGTCACAGTTCTCACCAGACACTAAATACTTCTTCCAGTATTTCAGACATTGTTCCTAGTAACAGTGTCAATCATTTTATGTCCTTGCTTCACAATGGGAAAGCACAGAAATAAAAGAATAAGAAAAACGAAAAAGAAAAACAGTTTTATCTTCATTTTTTTCTTCATCATCATTTTCTGTAGGTGTTGCAGTAGTGCCTTGTTAATTGCATTTCCTGCCATGTTGTGGATGCCATAAATCTGCTCAGTGACATCAAGCTTCATCTTGGGAATGCTGAACAGTAACAGCTCGAGCTTTACAATCAAATTGTTCTTTATCTGCTGCTTACAGAAATCCCCGAACTGTGGCAAACGCCTGAGCCGTACATTTAGATTTGTACTGTCTGGTCTACACTCTTCTGTCTTTCAGCTTGTATTCCTCATATAAGTGCTATCCAATTTATTACTTGCATGAAAGACTCCTTACAGCACAGGAGTTGAAAAGGCTTCAAATGCTGCAGGTTTTCAGCCATAATTGCTGAAGTTGAGTTCAGCCTTATCTTCGTGGGTACCGCTAACACCATGGTAATTTCTTTCTTTCAGGTGAGGCACCACGTCAGCAACAGTTACAAACAGGGCCTGCACTTCTAAAGCTGTTTGAGACTCAAAAGAGGTAATTAAGGCTTTTTTAACCAGCATGCCATACTCTATAACTTTGCAACTTTGCTACGAATAAAATGTTGTAAGGTCAGGAGCACAAGTTTTTTTTCATTTTCAGCATTGTCCCTCACTGCTCCCAGGACTCATTCTGGCAGGTCTGTACTATGAAGCCCTGGGCACAAGTCCTCAGAGGCTTCCCTTATCTGTACAAATGAGTTTGCACAAATTCCCTCTCTTCTTGCATTGTTCTGAAAGCCCTGCTGTGTATTTGCACTCTATTAGCCAGTGTGCAGAGAGAAGAACAAGTAATATTGACCATTCAATAACTAATTCTCTGATAAAGAGGCCAGCTGAAGGGAAAACAGCTTTCCATTTATTTCAAAGAAAAATATTGGTAGACTTATATTTTTTAAATAAAACAGAAACACAATACCGCCATCCATGTTTCTCATAAGTAAATATGTTTGCCACTGATGAGGAACTCTCATAACCCAGTTTTTTAAGCTCCTCTTGAGATTGTTCATTCAGGTAGAAAAGAGCCAAATTCCCAAGCTTTGGTAAAAGCACTTGAGACAAGGTGCACACAGTTAAGAGATAAAAGCTATCCACCTCCTCGCACATGAGCAGCCAAGGAACTAGAAGCAAGTGGAGGTGATATTTACTGAGATTAACAGTTGGAAATTTCCCTCTCTGTTTTTGTTTCTGAGTTAGCCTGTAACTCCAAGGAATTAGCATTTGTGAAACATCTTCCTTGCATAAAATTTTTGAAATAAAAACTAAATAATCAATCTCAGTAATGGCTGATGAAGCTTTGTCAACAAAGACTGATCAAAGCACTAAAACTAAATCATTCTCCATCCAGATGTTACGGAATTCAGACTCCTTCCGAAAGTACTGCATGAAAAATTAGAACTGATTTCTAGAACAACAGAATACCAAAGCTGTAAATCAAAAGTATTTCAAAGGCACTTTGATTCACTGGACTAGAGTCATGTATTGTACCAACTGATCTCTGTTTCCTTCTTGCCAAGTATTGTTTCTTGTCTCCAGAATAAATTGTCCATATTCAGGAGTGACCTTAAAACTGCCATCAGGGAGCGATGACTCAGAGAAAAGCACCAAGGTGTTCCATGAGATCACAGCTTCCCGTGACTCTCTCCATTTTGAGGAGATGCTGCTGTCATCTTCTCTGATCTTAAAACTTGCAGGGCCAAACAGGTGGTTTAGATGACAAATCTGATCCTAGTGTTCTTAGAAGACATTTTTCAGAGTTGCAGCCATGACTGTCAATGGCTTTGAGATAACACACTTCAAGTTTTGTTGGCACTTAAAGAGAGTTCAAGGGAGTTATCTAGGATGATCATATTTAACTTCTTCCTTTTTAAACGTCCACCTTATAGGCTTGTGAAAGCAGATACACCTTGAAATAGTAAAATTCGATTGACTGTTGGGCAACCGAAAAGCAAGGTATCTGTTTGGATTTGTACCTATCTGGTCTTTTTCACCGAGACTCACTAGGGAGCTACTATTTATGTTTTCTGAATTTAAGCATAATATCTTGCAGTTGTTCCCCAGTGAATTCCTGCTTTTTGGTTATGACCATTATTGAGTCACCTTCTGTACCACTGTGAATAATTCCGTTGAATTTAATAGAGGTACTCGGGCATAAAGCAGCCACAGATATTAAAATATCTGATTCTAAATATCAAGTGTTTAATATTAAGTACTCAAAGTATAAAACAAGAAAGAGTTGAGAGCAATTAGGCACCTGAATTTTGGGTTACAAGAAAGTTGTACTTTTAATCTTGGGATTAAAATCCCAAAATTAAATTTTTATGCTTGGGAAAACGATGGGAAATTCTTTTTTAATGAAGAGATAGAGAACGAACCCACATATAAATATGAAAATATCACATCTTTTCAAATCAATGGTGTAAATAGACTTTTATTTTTTTAAAAAAAGGAAGCTACTTTCATCTTAAGTGGAATTTCGACCTAAGCATAATGTGCACAGGAGTTTGCTGCATAATATTCGTCTCTAATTAGCATTTGTTTTATGTAAATTTGGTAAAGCAGTTGAAAGCTGAAATCTCAAATGAAGTTTGCATCCAATTATAGTATTGCAAAATGATTCTAGCTCTGTTTTATCACTACATAATCTGACTCAGAAGACCTCTCTCTGCCTCAATCTACCTCTTCCTGATCAGCAGTTTTAAGTTGTTGAAGAGACCCCAGCAGATCTCCATCAGTGAGTAATACACTTGTCATACCACATTATTCATCTGAGATTTTGCTCTAGGAATAGGATACTTCCATGCTGGTCCCTTGAATCCCAAAGCAAGGGGAAACTATTAATCTTATGAATCATAATATGTCTAGAGACACTAAATGCTTGCCAGCAAGGAGAAATGAACTGGATGAAAACATCAATAGTGCAAAATCTGTGCTAAGGAGAACTACAGCACTTAGAGCACACATTCACAGGTAAAAAGGTGTTAAATCTAAGTAGATGCTAAAAGAAATAAAAAAAAAGTCAGAAACACCTGTATTGTCTTAAAATGAAAAGGTTGGCTTCAACAAAATTTCAAATATCTGGCATAATTCTGTTAGAAATTACCACAGGGCTGTTCTGTGTTCCCAGCTTGGTATTTAAAATTTGCATTGGGATCCTTCCAATAATCCTGCAAGTTGTTTGGTGATTTTTTTCTGGTATTCAGAATATGCCATTTGTCCTTACATCAATTCACAAGGAATGGGGAATATCTTATGCAAATCTCTAGTATTTCTTAGAGATGAAATTCAGTGACCACATATCTTTTCAGTAAAATTCAGGAATCACTCTGTAGGTGATTTTTTTTGTAGGAACTTACTGCACAGGTTATGTTATTTTGACAACTGAAGATATTGTTGGAGAATAGTCACAGTCTTACACTCTAATTAATTGAATTTTAGTAAAACCATACAACCAGATTAATTATAGATAGTAGTGGTGAATAAAGTTGTGTAAATTATGTCTTTTGAGGGGATGGTGAAATTGAAATATTAGGAAAAACAGCCAGTAGAATGCTTTCATTGCCCAGAAAAAACGATGAAAAATAATTTATTATCAAACAAAAATGCAGTTTGATACACAGTAAAAGCATGTTTCATTAGAGATTCATTAACTTTCTGAATTAACAGAGGCCAAACCACATGTAAAACATAAAGGCATAAGCTTTAAACTTAATATTCCTCCCCAATCCATTTTTTCCCCAGTGTATGATTTCCTACCCAAAAAATTGTGCAGTAGCAAAAAAAAAAAAAAAAAAAAAAAAAGAAAATACAGGATGTTTCGGTGGAAAATGCAGAACTGAACAAAATAGCCAATTTCATGTGTAACTCATAAATCCATGGGTAAATTATTGTGCAACAATCAGTAAATATCCAATGGCCTGTTATGCATATTTGGCAGGTCTAAAAATAGGCATTTACTGAAATGACAATGCTGCTTTATTTCAGTCGTTATTAAAAGTTCTGTATTTAGTGCTCCATGCTAAAAAAGTTTGGTTTGCAAAGTATGGCAGAAGAGCTCAGTCCTATAAAATGCTGCAATAGAAGGAATATGGGGGTTTTACCATGCATAGAGACAATTACACCAAATCCTGGCATGAAACTCAAGAGAATTTGGGGAATATTAATATTGAAATGTACTCTTGTGAGCAGCACAATTAAGGATTTTGTTTATCAGCCGGGAAGCAGGAGTCTGTTTCAAGAGGCAACACCACAGAATCTCACAACCAAAAACGTTAACAAAGTTCAAAACCACTTATCTTTCTCACAGAACTGAACTGAGGTGTGGTTTTTCCTCTAAATGTGCCTTAGAAGCTTGATCTTCATTCACTCAGATTCTTCAGTGAAGAATCTGTGGATTCTTCTAAGAGTCTGTTCATAGGCTCTCAGAGCCAACTGAATTGTGTTCAGATGCTGGGCATATCTCCATTTATAAATGATGATGTCTGGGGCTTTCATAAAATTCAGAACTTCATGTTTGTTCTCTCTATAAAAGTTACTTTTAAAGACATTTTAAAAGCTACTTGGTATTGAAATGAGGAAAAGACTGAATTTGGCTTCATTATCAAATTTATGAGTATAAGCCACAAAGCAGCATTTGCTCTTTATTGTTGCTTTCTGGTACTAAAAGAAATTTCCACATTCTCTGAAGTCTGTAGAAGGGAAGCCCCTTTGTGTTTCAGTGCTGTTTGGAGAGCAGAAGGAAGTACAGAAGGACAAATCTGGCATAACATTTAAAACCACAGGGTTTGACTTGATTTTTTTTTTTTTTTTTTTTTTGGAAAGGAGAGGAATGCTTACTTGCAAAGAACTTTAAAGAGGTTTTCTCATCCCTCAGCAAGATCTGAAAAGAATCTATGAATTTTACTAAGAAATAATTTTAAAAATTATCATCTTTCCTTGAAGAAGCTGTTATAAAAAATGTTACCACATCCAGTTGTGGCTGTCAGGTTTGTGACTTACTGAGCAGATATATATACCCCCGGTTTGCCATCTCATTTGTGACCCTCAGTGACTCAGCAGTGGCAGTAAAGGGAGAGTAAAGGACAAAAAACCTGGGACACAGCACATGGTTACGCAGCCATCATGGTTCTGGAGTCATTCATACGGCAAATATGAATAAAGAAAAACTAAGTATAAGATCAGAAGATTTTCTGGGGTGCAGATGGGGTTTTTTTTTTTGACAAGAAACTGGTGGTACCAGATTAGAAAATACTGAGGAGGAATAAAACAAAGATGGTCAGTGATTTGCAGCTCATCATGCTGCAGAAAAATTATTGTCATGTAGTGCTGAAACCAGTTTCCAGGAAGTTTTCTGCCATTATGAATTAAAGAAATACCCTCAGGAAGATAGGATACCTGCTTTGAAGTCCTTACTCTCCATTTTAAGGCAGAACAGTGAGCAGAGCAAACACAGAAACTGATGGAAAGGAACAAGACAATACAAAGCAAATTCTATTTAATAATTCTTTTTTAATGCTAATAACACATAAGCACCTCTTGAAATAAAATGTGTTGAAAAACTGACTAAAACTATTTAGGAAACATCTGCCCGTCTTGTGAAAATTTGAAAACTGAAATGTTTTAAATTTTCATATTTTGCATGAAAATCTTTTCAGTGTTTATTTGTTTTAATGGAATAAGAAAGGGAAGCTCACACCCAGCAGCTGCTGAGCTCAGGCAAAATTTGGGAGTCTCTACAAAGTTCAAGTCTCTGATAAAACCAGTGTTTGTTTATACAAAGTATGAACGGAGAAGATTTGGTGGTTACAGTAGCTTGGTGGTTTTTATCTGCGGTGAAAGACAGATCAAAACTCACACTGACTCAGGAAAAACAGAGACTTGGCTGTGACTCACCCCCACTGTCAGGCTCTGTGCTGCAGCCACTGGCAGAAACACTTCACTCCTCCAGTGTCACCCTCCTCTCTCAGAAGAAACTGCATCTTTGCTAAAACCTTCCTGCTAAAACTAGCATATATTTCACAGTGAGGATGCTGGCTTCAAAACACTGACCTTTTCAAGTGAAGACCCATTCTGTTGAAACATTACTGAATAATTTCAGGGCTGTATCATCACCTTGTAGGAAATTAATTGTTTGTCGTGGCTTAACAGTTTTATTCTTTTCTTTGCTTTTTCAGAAAGGAAGTCCAGGAAAATACCAAAATAATTTAAGGTGGGAAAGTCCCTCTAAATTGAGCAGTATCTTAATGCTCTGGAACTTTAAATTCCAAAAAGCAATTCAAATTCTGAAGCTCCTATATTATAAAAAGACAAAATACTTTCCTGCTGAAATAAATTTTTCACTCTATTAAAACTGCCCATAAAATTGTGATTTATATCAGCTAGATCTGCCTTTGCATTTACTTAATGCAAAGTCACCCATACATCTTGGCAAGCACATTTGCAGTGTTGTCTGCTGGCTCTGTTAAAAGTAAATAGGGTTGAATGAAATAAGATGCTTCAGATTTATCATGATTCCTCCAGAAAGTGCTCACATTTGGACAACAGACAGGAAAAGAAAACAGAAAGCATGTAATACTTGTCCTCTCTTGGGTTGCTTGCAATGGATTTTTCTAGAATATGTTAATAAAATAATTACACTGATTAAGAAAATAGATTAAATTAATATTCCTGTCTTTAATTTCTTTCAAAAGTGTTATTTTAGTATTATAATCCTGTTGTGGATCTTGGAAACTTATTGCAGCAATGTGCCTACATGCATGTATACAAACGGCTCCTTTCAGCAGAAATATCTGAGATTTATAATGAGTCTGTAATTCAGATATATAATTTCACCATTGAAGTATGGCTACTTATTGGGTAGAGAATGCTTCCACTCACAACTGCATTCTGCAAATCTCTTCAATTCATGTTTACGTATGCAAGTACTTCCCTTAAATCTGTGGGAGTAATACTAAAAACAATCTATTAACAGGCCCTGAGAGTTATCACCATGTGCAGCGGCTGAATTCAGCTCACCTCGTATCACAAAACAAGGGTGAAGATAGCTCATCAACAACCTAGAATGAATTCTCTATTTCACATAGAAGCACAGGAAATATGATGTTTAATATTACAGCAGACAGAATTTGTATTTTGAAGTGTTTATCTAAGGTGAAAGTCCCAACAGCCTGAAACTCGATCACATTGTATTGCCTGTCCAGACTGGAGCACTTCAAATCTCCACAAAGTAACCCTTGTATAGCCTTTATATATGTTAATATGATCTCCTAATCTTTCTAGGAGCATTCTTAAGTAAAATTTAGAGGTCTTTCACATTAAACAACCCTTCCCCACACAGAAATGTGTGCAATGAGAGCTTTTCCAGATGAGAAGCGATGGGCAGTCTAAATAGAGGAGTCAGTACTGCTGGCTGTGTGTACAATTAAAAACAACTACAACAGCCATTGTGTTTTCTTCAGGTGTCTTTAGAAATACAGTTTCCCAGGCTGTAATTTGGAAATTAACTATATTTAGTACTGGGTTTTATTTAGAAAAATAAGCCAGCATAACCTCTTTCTGTGAAAATTTTTGCAAAGTATGAATACCACCAAGGTCCTGCCAGAAAATGGTGTATATTGTAAGAGTATATTCCTGTGACTTCTCCTGCCTAGTCTGAGGACTCATGATCCAGGGCATTCACTCTGGACCCAGGAAAGTTTTGTCCTCCGTCTGGTCTCTGCCAAAATCTTTGTTTCCTGGAAGTGTGCTTAATCACTACACCCTGCCTTGCTTTTCTCTACCATTTCTGTCATAATTAGATTACAAACTCTGTGTTAGGTAAAACATTTGGCATGAAGGGTCACTTATCTCAATTGACCCATCGAGTGCTGCCAAAATGCAAATCACACCGATGCCTCCTGATGTGACAGAATTTCACCTTAACCTTACACAACAGGCCAACACTACGTGGGACACTTTAATTTAGCACTGAGAGGGCGCAAAAATGGGAATCTGAGGGGAAATGGCAGGAAACAGGACTAAACAGTGGATGAAAAGTGCAGGAAAACAAGTTAAACTTCTGCTAAAACCAAGTGGAGACTCCAGATCTGGCAGGTGGTAGTTGCTCTGCTTGGCCATTCACACACTCTGCCGTGGCATGTGCCCACACGCCCCAAAACATCGTCTATCTGAGGGTGAGCAAAGGAATTTTCCAGTCCAAGGGATGCATGAGCTGTAATCTCACCTTTTGACTGCCGGCAAATATGCATGCTTTCCACAACTTCTGCTAATGATTCATCTTTGCAGACTTTCTCTAGAGTGGGATTTAAGGGAGATGATGGTTACTAGATACAAAGATTCACTTGACTCACTGATTTCCTTATGTGCCAAGTTACTCTATTTAAATCCTAAGATTCCCATTGCAGACTCTTCAGTTACAATTAGGAATGCATCTCTGATTTTCAGTAAGAGTGACTGAATCCTGCCCTGTGAAAAAATGGTCATCTTTCACTTTCCAGCTGCAGCAGTGTCTCCACTCAACTGTTCAGCTCACAAGACCAAACATCCTGGTACTCTCTGTGTTCTCTTTGTGTTTCTCACAAATGACAAATGTTAACTGTGTTTTCTTCTAAGTAGTGGGCCACATAAAAGCAGCCTGGTCCTCCTGCAAGAATCCTGCTCACTAAATGGAGTAAGCACTGGCTGTGGATGTAAAGCTATTTCCTACAAGGGCTGGTGGGAAAAAGACTCCAAATAAACAAAAAATGCTGAGACATCTGAAAATACAGTGCAGCACTGAACAGGTTCATGAAATAGTTCTGAGAGAACTAGTACCACCAAAGGCAGTATGGTCCTGTCAGTGCAGTTTTTCTCTGCAGGATGAATTATCCCGGGCTCTGAGCCTCACTAATGCAGTTGTATCGATTTTGAGACCTTGCTAGCCTGGGTATCCTTACACAGCATAATGCTCTGTGTGTGTATTCTTAGCACTCATTCTCAGGAGAAGCAATTAAGGTGTCACCGGGTCTTAATTGTCTCCATAGAGGATGTTTTCTTTAAAGCCCTGTTTGTTTGAAAAACAAAGCAAAACATATTGCTTAAGTTTTATTTTCAGACCTCCACGGGGAGTTTCACAGTACTGTGCATGTAATTTACAAATTATCACACCACTTATTTTTAGAAGCAACTACTTTAGCGATGTAGAGAAATTCACCTGGTTCTAAAGGCAATAGATCTGACCAACAGCTCTCAGAACTGCTGGGTGGTGAACACGTGTACAGGGAGCAGGAAAGTCCTGGTTAGGAGCTGTGGACTGAAGATATTGAAGATAGTGTTTGTGCTCTCAGAACTGCTGGGTGGTGAACACGTGTGGAGGGAGCACAAAAGTCCTGGTCAGGGGCTGTGGACTGAAGACATTGAAGATACTGTTTGTGCCAGGCAGGAGCAGATCTGTGGGCAGGGCGAGAAGTTGAGCCCAACACCAGCCCTGTGCGTGGGGGAGCAGTCACTAAGGACCGGTTCTTCTCCAGCCCCATTACTGGGGAGGAGATGGAGCTTGTGAATGTCAATTTCAGGTCAACATCATTCGAAAAACAAAACAAAATAAAAAAATAAGTGAATAAGGAGTCCTCAGAGGAGCCCTGCTGACCCCTTTGAGCAGAGGTCCAGAGGAGGGCAATGAGGATAATTGGGGGACTGGAACATTTCTCTTACGAGGAAAGGTTGAGGGAGCTGGGCCTGTTAAGCCTTGAGAAGAGAGAGCTGAGAGGGGACCTCATTAATGTGCATAAACAACTAAAGGGGGTGCCAAGAAGATGACACCAGGGTCTTCTTGGTGGTGCGAAGCAACAGAAACATAAAATGGTTTGGGTTAGAAGGTGACCTTGATGATCATCTTGTTCCACCCCCTGCCACAGGCAGGGACACCTTTCCCTATCCCAGGTTACTCCAAGCCCCATCCAACCTGGCCTTGGACACTTCAGGGATGGGGCAGCCACAGCTTCTCTGGGCAACCTGTGCCAGGGCCTCACCACCTTCAATATTTTTCCCCTAAAATCTGATCTAAACTCACTCGCTCCATCTGAACCCGTTTCCCCTTCTCCTGTCACTACGTGCTCTTGTAAATAGCCTTGCCTCATCTTTCCAGTAAGTTCCCTTCAAGTACTGCAAGGCCGCAATGAGGTCATGCCAGAGCTTCTCTTTTCCAGGCTGAACAACCCCTTTGTCTCAGCCCCTCAGGAGAGGCGCTCCATCCTCCTGGACGGGCAAGGGAACATCAGGCCACACAGGAAGACACAGGAAATTCCACCTGAGCATGGGGAAGAACTCCTTTCTGGAACAGACTGGCCGGGGAGGGTAAGGAGATATCTCAGCGGAGACATTCCAGAACCATCTGGACACAATCCCTGGGCTCCGGGATAGTTCTGTGCGCCCCGATGATGCGCTGCGGTCGCGGGGAGCCGTCCCCCAGAGCCCCGGGAGCGTTCACCCCCAGCGGCGTCCCGGCCCGCTCCGCTCCCGCCCCGCCCCGCGCGCGTTCCCGGATGGAAGCGGCGCGTCCCGGGGCCGCGTGACCGCTGCCTCCCGGAAGTGCGGCGGGAGCGGGAGCGGGGCCGTGCGGGAGCCGGGAGGTGCCGACAGCGGGGCGGGCACGGCCGGGAGCAGCGGGACTCGGCGCGGGCAGCGATGCGGCTCCGCCGCCGCCCGAGCTCGCCGCCTTCGCCTCCCGCCGGGCGCCGGTGACCGTCACAGCGTCCCCGCCCCGGCGGAATGAGCCCCGCCGCGCCGCCCCGCCAGCGCCGCGATCCGGTACGTGCCGGGCCGGGGGTGTGCGGGGGGAAAAGCCTTTGTTGTGCCCTGGGGCCCGGGGCAGCGCCGGGGCTTTGCTGCGGGAGGGCCGGGCCGGGCCGCGGCCGCCGTGCGGCGGGGCGGGCGGTGTCGGCTCTGCGCGGTCCGGGGATCCAGCGATCCAGGGATCCTGCGATCCCCGGCTCGGGCTCCTGCGGGGCCCGGGGGAGCGCTGCCCGGCCGCGGAGAGCCCCGCGGAGCAGCGCGGTGTTTACCGCCCGTGCCCTCAATATCCGCCCCCGCCCTCCCCCCCCAAGTGCAGTTTGTTTTGGGAAGTTCACGTCGTGTGAGAAAGCTGAAAAAAAAAAAAAGATGGGGGGAGCGGGTTGGTTGGGAGGTTGTTTGCCGGCTTTGGGCTGCGGCAAAGTTTGCATCGGGGAGCGAATGGTGCGCGGGGAAAGCTGCCCTCGGTTCGCCGGCTGCGCGCACCATCTTAGACGTGGTCAGGAAGTGGAGTTGACTCAGGCTCTGTTTCACCTGATGATGTCGCCTGCTGAAATTCCCGGGAGTCCGGGGAAATTTGCATCACACTGAGGCTGTTCGAGGGCAGAAGTAGGTGAGAAAGGCCGCAAAGGACGGAAAACGGGAAAACAAAGGAAACAGCGGGAGCGATATCGGCGAGCTCTTGGTGTTTTTTGCACTGTAGGATACTGAAATCAGCAATCTGTTTAAAAGCGTAGCTTTGCTTTGTGACTGTGTTCTTCATTTCTTTTCTAGAGAAGTGTTAAGAGCCATAAAAATGGTATTTGAACAAAAAGGGTTGTCTCGAACCTCCTGCCAGGAAGAACAATCTGTGACAGAGTCAGGCAGGGTCCTTCCTTATTCTTATCAGTTCTGCAGAAAACATTTTGATAGATATCCCATATGGTTACAGGAATTTTTGCCACAGTGGTTTTGGGCTAAAAGATTTGTATGACTGCCAAGGCATTTTGTTTTAACCATAAGCAAATGAGGTTATTAAAAAAAAATTCTCATCTTCTGTTTGTTTTTTTTTTTTCCCCTAGAAGTTTTATTATTTCTAGAAATAAATATCCCTTTTTAGAGGGATACTTAGCAGTTACTGTCACTTCTGAAAGTATTTTACCTGGCTTGTCTCTCTGGGCCTTCTAGGATGTGTGGCCAGGACAACCATAAATGTTTGTGAAGGATTTCCAGTGTGTGTCCTGTTGCATGGTATTTCCCCCTCACTGTGTAAGGGGATATTTACTCAGGAAAGGGAAAGTAATTTTTAAATAATATGCCTTTGTATATAAAGCTGCAAGCTTGGTACAGGATTCCAGGCTTTGGTACATCAGCAGAAACTCTCTGCTGGAAATCTGAGATTTTAAATATCCAGAAATATCCTTGGTGTTATATTGCCTTGAAACAGCTTTCTGCCAAACTTTTAACTTTGGTACTTTGCAGCCTGCTTTTGAACTGTCAGTGAAAATAAAGAGTTACATTCTGTGCTTGCATAGGCGGCACAAGCTACTTGTTGCTATTAAAAACTTGTATATGCTATAGACAAATATAAAATGAATTTGAAAAGCCACCAAGTTTTCTTTCTGGCCCTAGTCACTGATTTCAACTGTTAGTGCATGCTTTTTACAGTTTTCCATGTTCAGTTGAAATCACTTGAAAGTACTTTTTTTTTCGCTTTTTTTTTCCTATGGGTTATGTTTCTCTGTTGATTTTTGTACCTTTGAAAGCACCCAAATTTAAATATACAGGAGAGAAAATGGAACCAGTTGTCATTATCAACATAAGTTAGAATGGAGAAGAAATGACTGAGGACAGCAGTAGGAAACAGTTGACTTGCACTTAAATCTCATCTTCATTCATTCTTCCCAGGTTTTCTGTCTGCATTGGTTGTTTTTTCAGCCTTTCATATACAATCTCTTCACATCTGTTCACTTTTATTCTCTTTGCATCTCATACTCTCATAGGAATGGTGGTAATGAGAAATTTGTCCTGTTGAATATCTCCAGGTGCTGTGGTATGCCCAGGCATAGGCTTCTGTGTGTCTTGCCTTACAAAACCACCTCAGCCTGCTTTTTTTTTTTTTCTTTTTTGTTATATTTTGTTATATTTTCCTGTTGATGACAAGTGGATATTTTTGGTGTTTTTTTCTCACAGTTTTTGTGACAGGTTCATATGCTCCTTATGGGCATTTCTGTCTCCTTGTCAAAAGCAGTCTGCTTCCTGTGTATTTAGCAAAACCTGGTGGAGACTAAGGAAGTCTTAAGTGAGATTGTTACACTTCCCAGAAGCAGCAACCTGATACTTGGAGTCATAAAATCCTGGGGTCTTCAAAATACTGTGCTCCCAATCAAAGCATGAAGACAGTGCATTTTGTCATGTATGTCCTGGGCCCTGTATTTTTAGGATGAAATAGAAGGCACTTCCCTCAGTGCTTGACTGATGCCTGTGGTCTCCAAGAGCCTCTTGTGCCTTGGCACTGGCACAGGTTATCCAGAGAAGCTGTGGCTGCTCCATCCCTGGAAGTGTCCAAGGTTGGATGGGGCTTGGAGCAGCCGGGCATAGTGGAAGGTGTCCCTGCCCATGGCAGGGGTTGGAATGAAATGGTCTTCAAGTTTCCTTCAAACCCAAACCATTCCATGATTCCCTTTCCCCTCTACAAAATACACGCGTATTCACAAGAGACATTCCTTCCTTTGATTTCTTGAGAAAATTTCCAGTTCATGTTCCTGTAACATTCTGTTGCTTCTTGTCCCACTTATATCAAAAGGCTTCCTTTGGAATTGTCCCTTCAAATGGAAGTAGGAAATCTCTCATTCAGATTGTGCTGGGTTCTCAGTGGAGATTTTGTTGCAGCACTGTGAGACGTGGAGGTATTTTAGTGGTGGCAATTTGGATGCTGTAGTTTCTAATTGAGAGAAGATAGTCGCTTGCCTTAGTTCAGTGGGTGTCCTAAGAAGTGTGTGTAACTGTGTTACAGAGTGTGTGTTTTGCATAAATGTGGGGTTTTGTTAATGTTTTAACTATTCAGCTTGTGTGGTGGAATTTTGGCTGGAGTGCATGTTCAGTACTGGAAAGTGCTTAACCTAAAAACCCTCAGCTATAAACCTCAACTCTGTTGGTTCCATTTTATCCAAATTTAATAGCTTTCCAATGTGTTTTTTGGTAGCCTGGTTTAAAATTATTCTTTATCAGCTAGAAGGTGTTTTTATGTTTGGTACAAGGAATCACTTTGCAACCATGCATGTATCTGTCAACGTTGTTGTGATGAGTGTTTGCATATAGCATTTGGGAAATGTAGTGGAAAGTCAGATACTCTTTCAGCTGATTCAGAAAGTCATTGGCATGGAATAATCCAGAGAGCTCACATGTCCAAATTCCCTGAATTAGATTCCTTATCCTTGATGCTGCCTTGCATCTCCCAGAAGCCATTTATCACTTCATTTTTTTGGTGAAAATTTTTACACGTGCTACTTTTAAGAGTCTGCATCAGCTCGGTTCGTGTGACATTTGCTTCTTGTACTATATTGTGACTTGAATTCTTAAGTAGTTCAAGGGTGAAGTATCATTTGATGTGTAATTTACCTGTGTGCTTTATAGAAAGGAAAAGCAATTGTGTGCCAGGGAGAACGCAACAGAGTAGCTCTTGGCATTGGCAGTGCTGCTGGTGGTGGAGTAAATGTCTCCAGCAGTTGGGAAACTTCCAAAGTTCATGGGGTGGGAACCTCTTATTGTTGTTGAGCGGAAAGGATCACTGGGTGAAACTCGGGAGCCAAGCTTTCTCTTGGCCTCCTTCCTGCTCGTTCCTTTATTGCCCGTCCCCTCCCAGGAGCTCGCTTACCAGTCGGTCAAGTTTTTTGCAAAATCGATTCATGAGCAGGGCTAGGAGTGGAGATGAAGGAAATGGGGGGTGATGACTTGCACTTGATTTCTTTCAAATGCCTTGTTTTCTTGTGTACTCAGTGTTCAGCAGATTATTTAGACCTGGGTGTTTCTAGAAGGGCTTGGGGTGGTTGCATCAGCGGCTGCTTCCTGAGCAATTGAAATTAGGTGTAGGTGCAGAACTCTGGCCTGAGGAATAGGTGGTAAGAACTTTCTCCTCTGGTGTCCTACTTTCTAGTTCTCTGTTCCATGCTGACTTTTTCTTTGGAAAAGTTCACAAAAGCTTTCGTTTTCCTGGCTTTCTTTATTCATATTCAGTTTCTAATTGATGAATCTGCTTTCTCCATTAATGTGGCCTGCAGCCTATGAAGGACAGATGATTTCAGTACACAGAGTTTAAGTTAAAAATCACTGGGTTAAGTCGAAATAAAATCTGAACACCAGTTATTTGTTGTTTTAAGAGCTTAATAAATCAATCTAGTAATTCAGATTAGCTAATAATTTCTCTAAATCCATTAGAGGAGACATATGCTTACTGTCTTCACAGAAGACAATAGGGCTGTGAATTACTTCATCTGTAGACATTACCTCAGCAACAAAACTATCACTCCTTAGTGGCAACTTTTCTTAAATATTAAAACAGGTAGATTCCTTGTTAACTGAGATTAATTTCAGAGTTGCTTGTTTGTATTTAAAACTCTTCAAGATAAAACCAGAACTGTTTTGTAACGAGTTTATATAACGAGCAGTTAATATAGTTTGCTTCAGGGATGGAGCAATATATAATGAAAATTTTAAATTTTAGCTTCTTCTTGTAAGTATCATATGTACCAGTGGGCACACTGGTATTTACATATCAAGTTGAGTAGCTGTTCTTGTAACAGGACAAAATACTCAATTTAACTAACATGCTTGTGCTGTGTACAAAGTTAATTGCAGCAATTACTCGTGTTCATATGGATTTATGCCTCTTTTTGGATTTTTTTTCCGTGCATTTGGAAAGTTCTGCATAGAGTCCGTATGAGCTTACTCAAAGTCATATTATTTCAGTTCTGAAAATGGTATTCTGAGGACGAAGTTGTCTGAAATCTCTGGCTGATTGGTGTGATTGCAGGTTAATGTAGTGCTTTGCTGTGCTGACTGTCCAAGTGGGTGTGATCTCACTCTTGGGTCTGGCACTGCACTTGGCTTATCGTGGTTTCAGAGGAATAAAAGGTATGAAATCTACTTTCAGTGGATTTTTCTGATCTCTGCAGAATATGTCAATGTAGATTTTTTTTTGTTTATTTATGTGCATATAGTGAGCAAATTTATATTAAAAATGGCAGCAGAAAAATATTTGTGTTGCAATGGGTGATATAGCTTCTATGAAACTGAAACTTCTTATATTATGAAGTTTGCATAAATACATTTTGTGCGAGTTTTGCAAAATCCACTGGGCAGGTGGTTGATCCAGGGTAAAAAATACAGTAAATAAATCTGAAAGATTTGAATTATTACTGTTGCATCTCATGAGAGCCATGTGATTAGGGGAGTTCCTGTCTTGCTTATGGCAAAAAAAGCGCCTTTTAAATAGCATTCTGCTGAAGTGGGGGTTTTCCCTTTTAAGAAAAAAAGAGAGGAAGGGGAGAGAGAAGGAAAGCATGCTATAACTAGGAGTGAAAGAAAAGCTTCCATAGGGCAGTAATCTGCTCAAAATTTGTGTGGCAAACTTTATACCCGGAGTTAGTTTCTATGATTAGTTGTATTAATACGATCACCAAGCAAAATCCACCGTTATTCTGTAGTCAGTGGTTTTGCCTATTGTTTTACAGGCCAGGCATCGTTTTTAATGATTAAATAGCAGTTGTGTTTGGAAATGTGCCATCCCCTCCAAGGAGTGTGAGCCTCCGCTCACTGAGTGCTGAGGAGAAAGATATATGGCAGTAACATCATCTAGTGTTAGTCTGGGTTACTAATAAATTACAGTGTCTGAGCTTTCAGAGGTTTCCAGAGTCACTTGTAAAGAGGGGCTTGGCACTTGGTGTTGGCTGACTTCTTGATTTCCTGGTAGTAAATTGCATTTTTTTTCCTGCTGTTTGTTTCTGTGCCGTGGGGGAGCACTTTTCCGTGGCAGCGCTGCTCCGTGTGTGTGCGAGGCCGCCTCGTCGGGATGATTCACGGTGTGGTTGTGTCTCCTGTGGATGGAGGCAAAAAGCAGCAGACTCAGATCTGCTTCTGGTCTGCCGTGTTTGACAGCACCCAGAGATGAAACCAAATCTATTTTACTCCACAGCCAGGCCACCTCGACAGGCCTGTGCCAGCCTCTTTGCCTTGCTGCTTACTTGGGAAATTCTCTTCAGTCTTGAGCAACTAAGACTGAGTAACTGGGGAAACTTAGTGGAAACTGCCAAGATTTGGATTGTTTCTGTAGTGGAAAAAGGGATCTGAAACAGATTATATCAGAATGGTTCTTAAATCCTGAAGTATAAGCAAAACCTGGATGTTTTTTGAAGAATAGAATGGTAGAGGCTGTCTACTTGTCTTTGCAATTCAGAAGCCAGTTTCTGTTGGACTAATATGTGAGCTGGACTCAATCATCCTTCCAAGTCAAGATATTCTATGAACTTTTAGGATTTTCTTTATCTCTGTGAGTCTAAACCAGTTGAGCTGCAGTCCAATCCTGAGATGTCAAATTTTGCTTGCATCGATGGCTTTTGGAGATTACTGCTTCATATTCACCGAAGCAAGTGTGTGTGCAGCTCTGCCTCTTGACCTGCCTGTCTTTCCCAGGATCTGTCTAATCAGCTGTTGTGGATTAGTTCAATTTCAAGACTGTTGGGATAAATTAGCATCAAATGCAGTTTGGTCCTCTGGCAGGATTGAGTTTTAGGCTTTTTTCCTCAATTTTCTAGCTTTAAAGTACCAGTTGTTTTTTGCACGAGGTCTGACACTCAGGCATAGAGGCCTGAAATGAGCTGTGACACTCAGAAATGTGGCCACTGCTTTGCCAGGGGAGGTAACAGGGCAACAAATGACTGATCAACCCCCTCCTGACAACATCTGTGAGTATGAGCTTTTGCCTGCTGAAAGCTGTTGGACCAATTCGATGTGAGCTTTGCAGGTGATGCCAGTCTGCTGAGGTTAATGAGGAGGTTTTTGCTGCTTGGTACAGCTCCTTTGCAGCAAATGGAAGCACCTATTTCCAGAGTACAGGCCAGTGCTTTTCGCAAATCATACGGGTTTTTAAAGAAAAGAAAAGCTAAACAACCCAAACCACTCTAGACTAGCTGTGAATCTACTAAAGGAAGATATTTTTTTGTTACAGTTGAAATCAACTTTCTGTTGTCTTATACAAACCCCTGTTCTAAGTGCAAAGAAGAAAGTTAAAATAAGAATTTTCGATTTGGTGAACTCTTGATTGTATGTGAGTAAAGCATTTAGGGAAGAAATGTCTTTGTTTAATATACTTTCACATGCCAATGATTTGTTGGAGTAAGAGTAATGGAGTGAAACTAAGGAGGGGAAAAGATCACTTTGGCTGTATACCAGGAAACAAACCCCGACAGCAATAGATTATTTGAATAGAATAGTTTCCCAAGAGGAATCGTGATGGAAATACCCCTCTTTTGGGTCCTGTAAAACTAGACTGGGCAATGAAAATGAAAAATGCTGTAAGAAATAATCTTGCATTTCTTCTCTGGGGAAATGTATAGATGAGTGCTGTAGGGATTGGTCTGGGACATCTAATACAGAGCACAGTGGGTTTCCTATATTAGAGAACAATAATGCAAGGCGAATGCTGAGGGATTTTTATCAGTGAGCTTGGCGGATGTAAACTAGACAGTTTTAGTTCCATCTCTCCTGAGCACTTGGGCTTTCTCACAGCTGAGGTAAAATTCAGCTTTATTTTTCAAAGCCTTAGGATAGGAAAGAAAATTTAGAGAAAAGCCTGAAAACAGCATGTATACAACTTTACAGTTTTTACAACCAATGGTATTATCTTGCTAATTTTGAGCTGCTGACTTCAGTGTCATCAGTCATAGGTGCACCATCATCCTTCTGAAAAGTTGGATGATGTTCTCAGTTCCCACGTGCTGAGTTTTGCCTTGCTGGTTTTTTTTTGCTGGAACCACCGTGAGGATGCACTTTTATATTCTGGAGTCTTAGTTGTAGCTATTTTGAGATGTCTGTGACCCCCAGCTGCCTGCCCTCTCTCTGCTGGAGTTTACTGTCCCTGGGCAGGGGTGACAGGGTGGATATGGAGTCTCTCAGCTGTCACAGCCCAGTCCATGGTAGTATTTTTTTTCTCACTGGAAAAGTGTGGAGAGAGTCATGAATTGGCTCATGGTGTGGCTGCTGGTTGTGTCTCCTGGCAGGGCACAGGCTTCCAGCAGAGATGTGGGATGGCAAGGATGAGATGCTAACCATGAGGCACTCAGGAGCAGCCAGAGCTTCTGATTTAAACCCCAAAGCTTGGGTTTGTGTCAGCTTGGTTGCTATTAAGTAGTTACAGAGCAAACATACACTTAAATAAGCATTTTTTAATATCGTGTTCTAAAAAAGCCTCAAACCTTTTTAACTGTTACAGCCTGCCTCCTCAGTGTCATAGGAGTTTCCTGTGTGTAGCCCAACTGCTGTTCCCTTCTTTTGCCCCAAAAAGGAGAACATTTTCATGTTAGAAGTACTGCAGATAATGTAAAGTGGAGTACCTCCTTAACCTGTAAGTTTTTTAACTTAGGGGATGGATATATGTTATTGCAATTGTGTAAGTATGAGTAATTCTGTTCACTCAAACGATGCAGTGATGGATGGGGTTTAAAATCAATAAATGCTGAACACTGTATTTAAATTTTTGTAGGTATATCTTGAGTGTGTTTTCAGAGGAGATAATAACTGAACAAATTGGAAAACTGCCTGAGCTTAATAGACCTTTCAGACATCTGTTATTGTGTTGTGGATCATCCAGCAGGAAACTTAGTTTAATAGTTAGCTGTTTAGGAAATACAACAGCAGTTCTTTCAAAAAGATCAATTGTGAAGGGTTGGAAATTCTCCTAATTAAGAAAACAATCCTATTTCTGGCAAAGGTCTCTTTTTTTTTCTACTTACTAGTAAAAATTGTAGGGATTTATGTAAGCTTAATTGGCTCATAAGACAAACTCTTAAACAAAAAAAAAAATCAACCGTAGGTGTTTCATGCAAAAAAGTGTGGCCCAGGTGGTGGGTGGCTGTTACACAAATCCTTCTGTGGTCAATGAGAAAGGGACATGGCTTTTTTCACTCTTAGATAGTTTGGCCTTTATAAGCTGATGCTGCCTAGAACTGGGTGAAATAACTTTGTCTTTGGCCTTAGAATGTCTTTCACTTCAGACATAACTGTTTTGGTTGGGTTTGTTTGTTTCCTTCATTTTTATATTCATAAATGTATTCTTTCTCAGCCAAGAATTGAGGTGGTGTTTTTTTCCGAGAAATTGTCTTCTCTGTAATTTGAAAAATGAAACTGATTCCTTTAAGAAATATTGATAGTTTTATATTTAACACTTACATATTAATTATATAATACTAAGTAATACTTTATTCACTGGTAATGAGAGGAAATTAGATGATTATCTCGGTAACTACACCGTGTTTATTTTGAATGGGTTTTTGGGAGCTGATATTACCGAATGAACAATTTATTTTTTTTTTTAAGCCAAACCCTCAAAATTTCACAAACTATATTTGGTTTCTAAATCATGTATTTACTAGGAATAAAAAGTTGGAGGAACAGAATGTTATTGACCAGTTCAACTTCAGAAGGTGATCTTTATTTCAGCCAGTGATGAAATACCAGCATTTCCAGAGAGGGGGCAAAAAGTGAATTCATAACAGCTTTGCATTTTGTGCAATGTTGAGCCCTGCTCAGGGAAAAACTGTCGCCATCCGAGTGGAATATGAAGGGCATGCACTTGGAATTTGTTGGTGTGACCCTGGAGGGAACCACTGTGATGCTGGAGGCCCGAGCCCTGGGAAGGAGAGATGCTGGAAGGAAGAGGCTCAGCAGGAGCTGATCACTGAGTTCACAGGGAGGGAGCAGGACAGGGTCACTGATTTGCTTTGAGAACGATCCTTGGGTTGGATTCTGGCAGGCTGGATTTGACTTTGGGGTGTGTTGGGTACCCTGCAGAGGACAGTTTGTTCAGCAGTGTGCCTGCTGCAATCCCTCACTCAAACACCGAGGTAAGCCATGGCTGTGGTTGATGTGCAGCACCTCGTGTGCTCCTGCTCCACTGTGCCTGCCCTGGGAGAGCTCCTGGGATCTGCTCCTGAGGACAGAGCTGGCCCAGCATCCTCCTAATGGGGCAGCAGCTCTTCACACAGCTTTGTGAAGTGTTTTCTGGGGTTATTACTGGGGGTGTAGAAAATTCTTCTTTGCGTGTTCCTGTGTATGTGGTGCTTTCTTAACGAGCTCGTCACTCCTTCAGTTGAGATAATTCCAGCACAAGATGTAAGAGACTGGGAATGTGCTCTTGTCTAGCTCTGAGAGGTTGAAAAGTAACTTTGTTTATAATAAAGTTGATAAATACTCAATTTCACAGAGGGGGAAACAGTAATATTTTTGAGAGTCATGTTATTGATGTAGGAAGTCACTTATGATCTTAAGATCTAGGAAAATGGAGATCTGATCCAGCTTTTGATGAAAATCTGTGCAAATGCATTTTTTGGAAGGTAGCCTGTGCTTTCTTTGCACTGTGTGTGCAAGTAATTAATTAACAGTAGTCAATTTCAGTTTAAGTTTAGTATAAGTATTTGTTTGAGTAGGACAGCTGTTCATTTAGTTCAGAAATAAAATATGCTTTGAGATATCTCCTTGTTTTCATGTTATTTCTGCCTGCTTGCTCACTGTAGGAGGATCACCTCCTCAAAGATCCTAATTTAACAGAATCTAGTCCATTTGCTGAGCAATTATCAGGTGAAGCCAGTACATTCCTTAACAGACCAGTAGAAGAAGTGAGTGATAAGCCCATCATTTTTGGGGTCTGGAGCTACAAGCAAAGAACCTTTGACCTTTTCTTCTTTTTTTTTTTTTTTTTTTTTTTTTTTAATAAGACTGTGAACACAAACTCTGAATTAAATCAGCACTGGCTGCTGTACAACATTCAGTATGAGTGTATTAGAAAAAAACCCAAACAAAGGAACTTGACACCCTTTAAGAATACATCTCATTTTCCTTTTGAAAACCAGAAACTTCTTTTACCCCATCCATTAAAGGTTGTTTTCCTGTTCCCAGAGCATGTTTGCCCTGATGGTCAGACATTTCTGCCTGGCAGGATGGCCACGCAGACTGGTTTGTTGGGCCGTGTCCAGACAGGCACAGCATTGCCTGAAAACTCTTGGAGCTGTTGTCTGATAATGTTCCATCATTTCGCTGCTTTGTTCATGATAGCCTGCAGAGTAATGAATGCAGGTTCTAGCATGAAAATTGTCCCTCTAAGTTGTTCCATCCTGCAGATAGCAGACCTGTCTTCCTGCACTTCACTGATTGAATTCCACCCAGTCGTTCTCTGACTGGTTTTGTGAACTCCACCTCTCTGTGTTCCCAACCATTTGGTCTAATAGGCTGTGATGAGGGGTTGGTACTTGGAAACCATTTTGTCTGAGCTGATGACAGTGGCTAATCAATGATTCATAAACAATTTCTTCAGAGTAGTATTTAGTCTCCTCCCTACACAGAGCTCAGAGGGTGAGCGTGGAGTGTCATCTCTGTTCTCACCTTCAGGCTGCCTGTGCGGGGTCCATTTTGCCCTGGTGACCATTGGTGGTCTTGCTGTCAGTCTGAGGACTGCAAGAGTCCTTCTCCAAACACCTCTACACTTCAGGACAGCATCTTGAAAGTTTGTGTTGTCTCTCACCTTGTAGCTCTGGGAAATATCGCCATGACCCCACCCAAATCCCAATTAATTGATTAAGGGAAGGGCAGAGCTGCAGCACTGCTAAACCATTTCCATCCTTCACCCTGTCTTTTGGTACATGTTAACAAAGGATCAGAAGCTCTGTTTGTTCATTCTCCCATTATTCAGTTTGTCTTGGTAGGTCCTTTGTTTTTCTTAAGTTCTGTGCTCAGGCGTACTGAAAAATACAGACAGCTCCTCAACACAGACTCCCAGTATGAAAGATTTAAAGTTACTGCTTTCTGCCAGTTTTCTCAGCCTAAAAGTGTGATTGGCTTAGCAGATCCATGCAAAAAAAGTGAGGTGTAAATCTGTTCCTCAGAGAGTTGTCCTCAGAGGGAGCATCATGAAAATCAGTTGTCTGGTGTTGGTGCTGCAAAGGGGAAACTTAACAAAAAGCTGAGGCTATTCAGAAGGACCTGAGAAGTGCACTTAGATGAAATCAGGCCTTCCTTAAATAAAGGCCTTGCAGCAGGTGGAAGCAGCCTCTGAAGCACAGATGCCTCGGGTGGAGCAGGTACAGACACAAGGCAACAGATGGACCTGAAAGTAATTGCAAATAACTACCTTTGCTTAGAGTTTAATTCTCAGCGAATCAAGCTGATTTAGCTGTGAGACGGGAGTGGGCAGATAACTACTGGTAGCTGGCCCAAGGTCACTGAACACTTTCTTAAAAGAGATTGTGTACAGCAGTTATTTTCAGGCTTTTCCAATTTAGAAACCCCTTCAGAGCAAATTTGGCTCAGATCTGCTGCTCCTTCATGGTTACTGGGAGCTGACTGGTCTAATGGGCTGAAGAATTGAGGTGCAGATGAGAGATGAGACAGTCCTGTGCATCTCATGCAAATGACAGAATAAGGAATGGGCTGTATTTCTTGCTTTTAGCTCTGGAGAATCTGGAGGAGCAGCAAGCAGGTTCAGTAAGGCTGAGGTAAGCTATTCTAACCCTTTCAGGATATGGTTCTGTGTCAAAATCCAAGGCATTTGGGGAACAGCTTCAGTTGTCACCATGAGTATAGGATGTGCTTCCAGAAATAATGGTCATATAAGTGCTGATATTTGCTTTTGAAAGCAAAAGTTCACCTGTATCCTTCCCAGGAATTTTACTCTGGGTTGTTCTATACAGAGAATCAAAACCAGTTGTAAGCATGTAATCAAAAACTATCTAATCACAGCATGCACAATATATGTGTTTGCTGCATAAAAAAAAAATGAAGCAAACAAGTTCAGTTATCTTAAATTTAGGGATGATGTTTGTTTTTCACTTACGGAGAGTGCTAATGAGGTGCTGAATGTTGCCACAAATAGAAGTTTTATTTGGGGAAAACTCATTGGTTAAAGACAGCTGAATTGTGTTTATGATTAGTTTTCAATGTCTCAGGGATCCATGTCTTACAGGAGACCTGTTCAGTGTTTTGTTTTCGCCCTGTCATAGCAGATCTGTTGGTAGACATTCATTAAGGGATATGATTATAAAGCATCTGCTTCCTCATCTGGTAAAAACTGAGAATTAGCTTTCTTTTCAAGGTCTTACACTTCTGTGATTCAGAGCAATCACCTGTCAGCAGACTTTGATGTGGAAGGGCTGCTTCATCCCATGAGTGAGAAAGGCAGAGGGGAAAGCATCCAGTGAGGATCGCAGCATTTCACAGACAGAATCCTTCCCGTGGGAATAATGAACTTGTTCACATCACGACTGAATTCTATGTGCTCTTGCAGTGTCTTTTTACCAATGTTTGCATAAAACCTTGTTTCGAAGTGTTGCTCCGTCCCTGGAGAGTTCCTTCGTGATTAGTGATGTGCAATCACATCTTTTGAGGAAGACAATTAATGCTGTTCTATCACAGCTAAAAAGAGCTGTACAGTGAAGCAGTCAAATGTTGCAGCGTGATGGTTGCTTTTAAGTGATAGCAGGATATGTTTAAAGAAACTTCCTCTACTAAGAGAAAATGTTTTGTGACAGAAATAATTGATTTTTTTTTTCTGGTTTGATTAGGGCTCATTTCACTTTTGAGCAATTTAATGAAATGGTTTAAGTGACAGGAATCTGTCCACAGCTGACAGCAGACCGTCCCTTAAAGGAGAGGCAGCCAGGAGCCCAGAGCTGCCCTCTCATTGCCCACCTTTCTTTCATTAGGCAGTCACAATTACTGCTGTGTAGCCAGGTGGGAATGATCTGGGCAGGTGACTCAGTTCCTGATGGGCAGGAGGAGCTGTAGTGCTCTCTCAGGCGCTGGTAGTTCATAACAAAATCACTTCATTTGTTGTTGGGAGTTGACTGAAACTGTTTTCTGGCTTTGTCCTTCAAGAGGGATCGAGCACGTGGTTGTGGTGATTATAGTTCTTCAGCTGTGTCTGTTGGTGTTAAACATAAAAAGCATCTGTGGAAAAAAAATACTGCTCGAAAAGCAGGTTTGATTCCTTACCCTCCATTCAGAAATCTCAGGGTTGTGTGAACCTATTCTACTCCCGGGTGGCTGAGTGTTCTTGTGAATTGTGTCTGGGTGAAAAACTGAGGCAGTGCACTAATAACCGAGTGCTCTAGGTACTCTGCAAATCAAAGGGGGAGAGCCTGAAGAAAGTTATAACGCTTCTGGAGTGGCCAAAGTGGTAATTTGCGAAGGGGGTGTTGAAATACTGTCATTAGTGGTGGTGTGTGATGCACAGGTGCTTGTTTTTGTAAATTGCTGTGTGAGAGCTCAGGTTTTGAGCACCAGTGGTTGTTGATGTGTGACACCCAGCAGAATCACTGTCCTCTTTTCAGGTTTAATTTTCAGATGCATCATTTAATAAACACAGTAAAATGAGTTTTTGTATTTCCCACACCTAAAAAGGGTGAACAAAATGTATTAATTACTTTTCTTAGGAAAATTACTGAAGCTTGGATTGCTCTCTTGATACTATAAACCTGCAATAAGTGGCAATGTCAAGGGTTCCCACCCCACCTCCTCCTGGGGAGATGTCCAGTGGACCTGTGGCTGAAAGCTGGTGTTACACACAGGTAATCTACATAAATTCCAATGGCTTTATTTTCTATTATTGTCATAATAGTCATTGAAAAACCCTAAACTAACGTTATTGACATACTGAAAAAATATAGCTGACAGTCTAAGTAGTTCTCATAGTTAATGCTTGATATGTAAGTTAAATTTTCTCAACATTTTCTGGTCTTTTGTTCAGGTTAAAGTAGTAAAATTTTCATACATGTGGACCATTAATAACTTCAGTTTTTGCCGTGAAGAAATGGGTGAAGTTTTAAAGAGTTCTACATTTTCATCAGGGCCAAATGACAAAATGAAGTGGTAAGGTCTTTGTTTGAGCAAGTGCTTTGATTTTCTTTTGGGGTTATTTTGCTCAGAAAAAATTGTAAAGTTAAATTACAAATGAATATTAAAACTTTGATGCTTCTTGAAGGGTTGCTGTAGGTATGGATCGGTTCTAATTTCAAAATGTCAGCAATTACAAAGGAAACATTTATTTCAGTAGCATTTATTATTGTGTCTTGTAAAAGTATTTCTGAATTAATTTTGGGTACCATTTAAAAATTACAAATCCTCCATTTTTTTTGCAGGTGCCTGAGGGTAAATCCAAAGGGATTAGATGATGAAAGCAAAGACTACTTGTCATTATATTTGCTTTTAGTCAGTTGTCCAAAAAGTGAAGTCAGAGCAAAATTCAAATTTTCCCTGCTGAATGCTAAAAGAGAAGAAACAAAAGCAATGGGTAAGGCAGTGTTAATGTGGTTTTGTAAGAACATCAGCAATGTAATTTTTTTTTCAGTTGAGAGCAGAATTTAATATTGAGATAAACTTTTGAAATACCTTTTTTAATTTCCTTTTAGGAACTTAATTATAAAATCCTGTTCATGTTTCACACATTTCTGATCACGGAGCTATGCTAATTCTATCCTGAGCAGTATAAATTACAGCACATTACCAACTGCTGTCACTCCAGGTCCTTGTCACTTAGTTTTTCCAGCAGATTATTCTTGTTTCCTGTTAGTAGAGGTGTATTTGCTTGTTTGTAGCTACAGTGGAAGTGTTTGATTTCCATTGTTAAATACATAAGCAGACATGGCTGGGTTTTTTTGCATCCTTTACAATATTTTGGTCTCTTTCAGCTGATTTACACTGTAATCAGTTTTAAAACGTGTGCCATGTAACCAAGGAATTAGAAGACTTTGAAATAACTGGTGATTTGATTTAATTGTTGTGTTGATATGAAAAACGTATGGAAGGCTCTTAGTTTCAAACTTGTGAGCACAACCTTCATTGGAAATGCTTTTTGGGGAAGCTGGGATTCTTGTGGAAATGAATAATTGAATGCTGATCTGCACTGAATTTGTTCTGCTGCCAGTCCTGTATATGAAGAGTATCTATTTTTCTTCCCTTCTTCTACTCCAGGACTTAAGAGATGTTTCAAGTCCTGTTTTGTTGTGAATTCTGCATTTCTTGCAAAAAGTCTGTAGTTCTGCAGTGTTTATACCCAAAGTTTACACTATTTCTCCTTGAGTAGCTAGGCCCACTTGTAATCTCAAATTGAATCCAAAGAACTGAGTTCAAATGTAAAAATTAAATTACTGGACTCTTTGGAAGGAAGGTAAATATATATGTTTCACATGCATCTTTCACTCTACCAGTCCTTTTACACTGATGGTGATGGTTTCTTCAGTCCCTGCAAACTTCCTTCTGGAGCTTAGATGAGCAAGGCTCCACTTGTGTACATTTGGAGAATTGTTTGGAGACTGTATTCATTTGGACTTGACACAGTCCAGGAGAGGATTGGTATTTGTAGTAAAATGTGAAACTGTGTCAAAAACTGTTTGGAGATAATCGTGGAAGCACAGAATTGTTGAGTTTGCACAGGAGCTCTGGAGGCTGGCTGACCCCAAACCCCTGCTGGAAGCAGGGTCAGTTTGCTTGGGACTTGTGGTGCTTTGAGATCTCCAAGGATGGAGACTCCACAGCTTACCTGGGTAATCTCTTTTAGTCTTTAGCCAGGTCCTGCTGGCCCTTTTTTGTCTTAGGGGTTCATTGTGGGTTCTTGTTGATTTGTTGTCCCCCAGGACCCCAATCTCCAGTGTCCTGTTTGTTCCTGACCAGTGGGTCTGTAGCAGACGCCCAAATCCTGACCCATCAGCTCTCTGTGGTTCATCATCCACTGCAGTGCTAAAAATCCTATGAGTGGGCGTGTCTTCAGCTTCTGCAGTAGTAGCTGTGCTCTGTTTGGCACCACAGGAGTTATAAATATGTTTTCACTTTGGGAAAGTACCAACAGAAGTCTTATTTCTTGGACTCTCCAGCCATTTGCCATCCGCTTCTGTAGATGCTGTGTGTTTACTGAGACAGGAAAATGATGCCCCTCTTCCAATATCCCTTGTAAATTGATAATTCATGCATAGGCTGCTGCTTCAAGGGATGAAGCTGTGTATGAAACAGATAGCAAACTAACATTTAACTTTATTAGAAAAAAAAATACATTTAGACTTCTGTGCTGCTCTATTTTGATTCTTAATTTGGGGGTTAACATTGGTTGTTGCTGCAAAGAGTAAAATCTAAGTCTGCAGAGTAAAGAATTTGGCTGAAGCTAGAGAATAAATTTTTCAATGCTTTTGAGAATGTGATTTCCTAATTTATTTTTTTTATTTCAATGTAATGATGTTAAAAGTTGGTGCAAGTGTGAAAACACTAATCCAGATGTTGAAAAAACGAGTCAATAATTTTTTAAAACGTGGTTTTCTTCCTTGATATACAGATTTTCAAATGTGAGCAGTGTTGTGTGTTAGTTCTGTTGCCCTCAAAGGGCACACTGCACTTGAGTGAGTGCATTACCCTCTGCTGCTGTGCTCTGCATGGGTGAGGGGTGGTTGATGCAGGAGTGTGATGAGGTGACAGGGACAGAGACCTCACACCTCCTGCAGTGTCAGCTCCTGGGTGGCTCTTCAGTGCATTCTGAAAATACGGTGAAAATCTCTGCAGGATATTTTGCTGTATATAATCCTAGTGAAGAACTGCTCTGAATATAGTTTTTCTTGGAGGTGAGGGCAGTGTGTGACACGTGTGTGTTTTCTGTGGTACATGCTGAAGAGTGTTCCAGTGGTGCTGCCACGGTCAATAATGTAGGGAAGTCTGGCTTTGTTTTGGAGGCTGTAGAAGGAATGATATTTTGACAGATTCTGCCATGAAAAACTCTTTGCTTTTATTACAAACTTCAGATTTAAACCTCTGAAGTGCTCGCTGGAAGGCTGAACATCTCTGCATACAGCAAATGAGATGGTGACGTGTTTCCTGCCCAGCTTCTTTGGATCTCTTAATGACATCCCTCCCCACGTCCTCCTCTGCTCTTATTTCAGTTTTCTTGCTGTCTTCATTTTGAACAATCTTTCTAAATTTAATTCAGAATGTGCTTTATTATACTTAGATTCTCAAAGCCATTCCCAAATAACCTCTTTCCCATATTATACTTACAGTATATCGTGCTTTTTCCTGTGGTTTAATTTGGGCAACAAGTGGCCACTTTTTAGTCAACCAGTCATGTAAAATGTGTGATCTTACTGAATTTACATGTGTTTGCACTGAGATGACTGTGGGAATTCTTTTTTTGGCTGTGAACATTAGGAAAAAAAGTTATCACAGCAAATCTAATGGATTAAAAAAAATATTATTTTAACTAGGGCCAAAAGGTAAATACAATTAATAACTTTTAGGACCAAAACATAGCTTAGAAGTTGAAAGCTTTCATTTCTGTTTTGCTGTTTTAATGCTTTTACTGTATTTCAAACTAATTTCAACCTGTGAAACAAGATTTTCCATTTCAGGAAGAAGTCAAACCAGATTGTTATGACAACTGCAGAGCGTTGTCAGGATGGGTTTGTGGTGACAGATTCACTGTAATGGTGCTTCCCTCTGTACAATTCCTGTTTTGACACATTGGCATTCTTAAACACTCACTGAAAAACTCCTTGTGCCTGGATGGTGCCTGAGAGATCTAAAGAGATGATATGGTTTGAATTACAAATTGTGCTCCACTAAGTTCTGTCAAGTGTTTTATAAAATAACTCTATTACAATATTTAAAAGGTTTTAATCAGTTCTGTGTTTTCTAGAAACGAGACATGTGATCCAAATGTGTGAAACTGATTAATTTTTTTTATTAACACTTAGTCTTGCTGTGGAATTAGGTGTTATTTGTTAATGTTTTTCCTTTAACTTGCTGTATTTGTACACAATTTTTTATCAGAAAGCCAAAGAGCATATCGATTTGTTCAAGGCAAGGACTGGGGATTTAAGAAATTTATCCGAAGAGATTTTTTACTAGATGAAGCTAATGGTCTTCTACCAGATGACAAGCTTACATTATTTTGTGAGGTGGGTAATAATTTTTAAGTAATAAAATTTTAAATAAAATGTTTCCTGCTTTAATACATAGAGATTTATGTTGATTTTAACAGTATCATACTCTAAAATTGTCTTCTGAAAACTGTAAGCTTGGTTAAATATCATTGCTTTGTCTGCGTTGCATTTTGTTGTTTTTTGGTGCTTGCACACTGAATTGTAGAATATTGAACTGATCACATGTAAACTGCTGGACTTCTCCATAAATTTGCTACAGTTGCATCGGAATTGACTGTAGAGTTATTTGTGGTGTGTGTTGTCTGTAAAAATGCTCTTTTACTGAGGTCACTTTTATTTAAAGAAGTTGTGTTTGGAATTAGGGGATTGGTTTTCACCGGATAAGCAGAAGGAAACGTTCACATACTGGTTCACATCAGAAAACAAAACCCAACTGATTGTCAGAATCTATATTCCTTTAATATCCTAATTGATGGCTAACCAATGAACAGATCTTGTCAGTAAATTAAATGCTTTCTGTTTTGACTAATTGTTACATTTTGTTTTCTGTATCCTTTTGTTTTCAAGTATCTTGTAGAAGGTGTGCTTGATACTGAAAACTAATTTTGAGAACTGTGGTATAAATTTAACTTCATGGTGTACTGTGGGTTCCTTCTTTATAATACCATTTATGCTCATAACCTAAATTTCCCTATTAAATTTCAGTTAGAAGCTTACTCAGTGTTAAAAATGGAAAGTAGAGAAAGTAGCAGTGTAAGTGGAGTGTATGTTGAATATACATTGACTAGTTATCTGGGTGCCATAAAGTGATTAGTGACTTAGGAGGATGATAGATGCTCTAACTGCTAATAAATTTGCTTTGATCTGTGTATTTACAGGAAATGTGTAAAATTGTCTTGGCAAGATTACAATTTAATTATATGTCATTATGCTGGGTTGGAAGAATAATTGAAATGTGGCCCTTGAGACTAGATATTGCAAATACAGTGCATCTTATTTTCACTTAGACAAGTTAAATTAGCTGCATGATAAATTTGTTATGAATGCAATTATTTGGGTGATAAAAGCAGATATAACAAGTGTTTTATGGCTCTGTAAAGATACTTTAGAGTATTTTCTCTTCTTAAGTTGTCCTCCTAATGAACACTTTGATGTAAATGAACAGCTCTTAAAAGTAGCATGTGGTTTTGGAATAGATCACTCTCTAATTTTAGAGATTAAGTTTGTTTAAAAAACGTAAGGAGAGGAAATACTGAATTTCCACAGAGAAATACTGTTATTTAAATTTTGATGCTAATCACTGAATTTAGCTGTGTTTTCCTGCAAAATGTCTCAATGTTTTAATGTGAGTTGCTTTTGTGAAATGTTGGACCTACCCCGATTATAAATGTTGAAGGAAGTAAAACATTTAGTTGTTCACAGTGAGCATGTTAAAATAACTTCTGGCTTGTTTCAGGGTGAAGGAAAAGCTCAGAAATCCAAATATTTTAAGAATTTCTTTCTTTGGATGTGTGATACAAGCTCTTCAGCTGTCCTTAGAAATGACAGGTGTTGTTTGAAGGACCTGTTTCTGTAGACAAGCCTGAAGTTTTTTGTCCTTTTAAAACTTGACTGTTAAGCTCCAACTTCCATGTTTGCCTTCCTACTTGTTTCCTCTTTGGAAAACTGGCTTTCCACTTCTTAAGCCTATATTTCACTTGGCTTGATAAAGCTTGTCAGATGTAGCAGGTATTTAGTGCAGGTCACTGGTTACTGTCTGTTGGTTAGCCCTTCTTCCTGCTGGCTTGCAGGAAGATTATTTGGTTGTCTTTGGCCGCAAAGATGGTCTTTCTTTGTTGCCAGAGATTCCCAAGATCAGCTGGGTATGCCCTTGGATTGGACCTGAAGGGCTGTTAAGCTTAATACTTTGTAAAGTCTGGTGCTGCCACCAGCAAGTGACCTAGTGACTAAATACAACCTCAGTTTTTTGGGCACACTGATGTCTGTTTCACTCAATTCTTCCTTTCCATATAATCTGGAAGTACTGAAGCCTTGCAGATGTTCCATTTGCTAATGGAATAGCATGTTCTCTGCTTTCACAGATCTCTTACCTGAGTCCAAGGAGTCTTTATATCACTCTTACCATTAGATTACCACAGATTCAAAATTAAGAAAATCATGGACATGATCCTTGTGAAGTGTCATTACACAGAACTTGTTTAAGTTGACAAGTTTTCAATAGTAATATGGGAATAAACTGATTGGATTTCAGCTTTATTTAAATAAATTATAAATAATAAGAGGATGCACTTGATTTATGGTGGGCTGTCTGGACAAGTGAGATATGAAATATCAGACCCCTATAATCCTTTGTATTTAGAATCTTCAAAGGACAATACACGCCAGGTCACGAGGGTGGGGGAGATTTGAATTCAAACTTTGCTTGGGTTATATCTTAAAAAGATGACCAGTAGCAAATTGTTGTGTTGCACAGCTCTCAATATGTATTAGAAACAGTTCTAAAACAGAAGTTTGGAAGGTCAGAGATCAATTTAAGTGCACTTAAAGAGTGTGTAGATGACTTTCCCTAGGCGCTGTCTGTAGCTAACAGGAGGATGCTGTGTGGACAACTGGGACCATGAACTTTGAGTCAAGGCTCTGGAAAAGCAGAACTCTCCGCAGGCCACAGAAGATGAGCTTGGCTAAACTAAAACTTTGTGTGTATGTATATCTCCTGAAATCACTGTGTATATGAAAACTGGGAAATAGCTCTATAGATTTTTTTCTATGTTATAAATGTATGGTCTAACTGTAAAAGGGAAATTTTGCTGTGCTTTGGGTTTCTTTTTTTTTTTTTAAGGTGGAAGAATATAAAGGAATTTCTTGTATTCACAGGGGGGTATGAGATGATACAGGGAATTAGGCGGTGATTCAAATCCCCAAGCTGCTGTCATAATTGGATCATCCTCCTCCTCTTCTAGTCTGGAGTTTGGCTTGCATTGCCTCAACTTTCTGTGAATCTGAGCTGTGCTGTTTTTGCTTTATGCCAGATTTATTCCACATGCCTTTGGAAATCAACCAAAGCCATGGTCCTAACAGTATCAGCGTTTTCTCTTAAGATCTAATCCTAATTTTCTGTATTTGGGAGATGGAGTGATCAAGATCTTGTAGTATGGCTTGTTAAGAAGGTTTTATTCTCAGGTCTGGGCTCTCAGACAAGAGAAGCAAAATCTGCTTAGCTCTTCTGTTTTCCTAACACACTGATTATAAGAACTTAGTATGTGAAGATAACTGAAAAAGCAGCAAAGAGTGCTGCTGTCCTGTTTAATTCCTGTATGAAATTCTTAAGCATAGGGAATAATGGCAGAATCCTCACTTCAAATGCACATATTTCAATTTTCTTAACTGCTTCTGTACAGAAGTTACATCCTGTGAGCATGCATTTCATTATTGAATTTACCTACTACACCTTGTATTTTAAAGTTATGGCTTTGAATCTTGTTTGGAAAACAATTGCTTGTGATTCCTGCCTCAACTGGACTAAGTAAAATGAAATAATGAAGGAGCTGTTACTTACACTTAGTTTTCATTATCACACTGCAGGTTATGTATAAACTTAACTGTCAGTACATTAAGGGATATCTTACTGAAAAATTCTGTGGATTGTTTTTGTGAAACTTCTGTAACCATGGGATCCTGATGATCTGTATAGAATTTTATATAGTGTATATTTTACTCAGATGTGTGAACTGCTAATTTAACTCTGAAATAGCATTAACTTGTTTTTGTTCCCCCTGGTTTTTTAAGAACTGTGTCTGTCATTTATTTTGGCATTTGTGTCAGGTGGCATGTGGTGTTGTGCTCTCTCTTTGTTTTGGTTGGATAAGTACGCAATATTAGAGTCTCTAAGTAAGCCCTATTTCTTTTATGTTACTTAAAAGTAAACTGTTAAGCATTGGTTTATGGATCTGGCATAATGCCAGAAGCTTCACTGTTTTTTGCTTTGTTTTGGAATTGTTGGAATTCAAGCAATAGGTACTGTGATTTAATTATTGTTGGCATTCAGTAATGAAGGAGTTGTCTTGCTGTGATTTTCTGTTAGGTAAGCGTGGTCCAAGACTCAGTAAATATATCAGGACAGTCTAATACAAACACTTTGAAGGTACCTGAATGTCGACTAGCAGAAGATTTAGGGAATCTCTGGGAAACAACAAGATTTACAGATTGCAGTTTTTATGTAGGAGGACAAGAATTCAAAGCTCATAAATCTGTCCTTGCAGGTACTTTCTACTTTTGTATTGCTATTTTTTTGTAATTTAAATCGCTATAAGTTTAAAATTCGATTTTATTTAATATTTACTTTTCCTGGTACAGCACGATCTCCAGTTTTCAATGCAATGTTTGAACATGAAATGGAGGAAAGCAAAAAGGTAAGCTTCACTGAAGATGTTACAGGTAAATACTTGTACCTTGTGAAAGAGGAAAACTTGAAGTAGAGCATATTGAGGAGGATGAGGGTTCTTATGGTGCATGAGGGCAGGAGGGACAGTTCCTGAACCTCTCCTGGTGAATTCTGAGGGAAGTTGTGTAGAAAGAATGGAAAAGGGCTGGAGGATTTGGATTTTTTCAGGTACTTGCATCTGCCCTAGATAATGTTCTTAAACATTAGCTACAGGTGTGATTGACCTGGTAATCTCTGCCCCCTTTTTGCCTCAGTTTGTATCCTATCAGCTGATTGACTTGACTAAGGTTTTGCTGTAGAGTATTGAAGTGTTTTTTATGGTAACCAAGAAACAAGAGGTGAATTATGACTGGAATTAAGCCCTCAGGCAGTGGAACACTTCTTTTCATTTGCAGCTTCTGCAGGCACTTGACCTGTGTAAGTGTTTTGATGGGTGGTTACTTAATCAGCAGAGCACTGCTTCTGCTTTTATGCACTTGATATCTCCCACAGTGAGGAGCTGTTTGTGTCTTTCTTGAAGAAGAATTATCAAAAATGGGTTGGTTATAAGCAGAATCCATGAAAAAGTGAGGAATTGATCACCTCACAAAAGGGTTATGATAGGTGATCATCATTTGGTCTTGAAAACTGCAAGGTGCCGCTTGTGTGCACAAATACATGAGGTGAACGTGGTGCTGTGGTACAGCTGAGGGTCACTTTCCTTCCCAGCACCTCTCCAGTTTGGAAACTGTCACAGGTGGAATTGGAGTATTGGGAGCATTTTATTGAGGTTCCTGGACTGAAAGAAATCCGGACAGGTCACAGTTTGAGTAATGTGCCATGCCAGGCCTTTGCTTTCATGTTAGCAGTGGATTTCCAGTGCAGCCCTGCTCCTAAATACTGATAGGAAACCAGACCATGTTCATCTCCTGTGCCTGGCATTTTTATACCCCATTCAAAAGTCTGGTGTTTGCTTCTGCATCTTTGACATCATTTCCTACTTCATTACTTGCTTGTAGGGGATACTGTTATGGGATTGGTCAGGCTTGCAATGCCACTCTTGTATTAGGACAATCTTCAGCTGTGTGATGTCATTTCAATGTGTTTGCTTTCTAGATCCTCAGAACAAAACCTGCCCTGTGTTGACTCAGTTTAAGCTGAGCCAAGAAGGGCTCAATTTGTTTTGTCTGCTGCTCTGACTTCTGATACTCCAAACACATTGCCTTTGTGTTGGAAACTCAGAAGCATTTTTAAATATTGCTGAAGCTGTCTTGATTTTTATGTACAGTCTGTGTGATAGACTCTTATGCATTTTTAGAAAAAAAAAAAAAAAAGCAATTACTTTATATTGCTGAAGCTTTTCCAGCTCATTTTTACCTAACTGTTAAGAGATTTTTTGATTGTTTTTGGCTTAACATTGTTGAATGTTACCTTAAATTTGTAAGGATTTTTTATGATGCATAGTGAATGAAAACCTGTAGCATTCATGCAGATGATGTTTAATATTCACTTAGAAATTGTAGCTAAATTCCAAAGATTTTTATTGATTCTTCTTCTTTACCAGAATCGTGTAGAAATAAATGATGTAGACCCTGAAGTTTTTAAAGAAATGATGAGATTCATTTACACGGGAAAAGCACCAAACCTTGAAAAAATGGCTGACAATTTGTTGGCAGCTGCAGACAAAGTAAGTAAATGACTCCAAAGTTCCCAAACCTGATGTTTGCTTGGGGAATGTTGATTTAAAAAAAAAAAAATCTTATATTCAGATTGTTTGATATAAATTTTGCTTTTTTAAAACATAAGAAGCAGTTCTCAACAGAAATAAAGGAAGATAGGAAAGAATAGACTTTTTAACAGTAGAAGACCGATAAATCTTTTTTTAAAGAAAAGTGTTTCAGGTATTTATTTAGTATCAATGTTTTTACAAATTGGAGATCATTAATATGATTTGGAAAATAGGGTTTTGAGTAAAATGTACACTAGATCTTTGTATTCTTCAGGAAGATTTATCCAAGTTCTTGAATTAACTATGCTTCCCTAAAGTACTGCTACGTTAGAACTTTCATCTTTTTGTCTTCTCTACAAACATAATAGTTCTGATCTTTCTTCTTTGTTGGGATCTTGTCTACACTTAAATTTGTTGTTCTGAAATACTTTTTCTACTGTGATTTTTTGAGGTAAAGTGATTTACAGCAGCCCAGCAATTAAGGTTTTTTTGAATGCTGGCCTTGATTTAGGGCATAATTGATAAATGTAGAGGCTATTATAATGTAGCGTTATATGATTGCAACACCAGAAAATAAAAATGAAACCTGTTCAGATTGTGACGCCCTTCAAAAAAGAAGTACGGTTTATTCATGCAAAATATAATATGGGAATGCAGTTATTTTCCATCAAATTTCTTGTAGGCTGTATCAAAGGTATGAGGGAAATTAGGAAAATCAGAGATGGTTTGGGGCTAAACATAAATTTGTTTTAAAGAATGTAGTTTGATGAAACCCCAGTGTATCAATTCTTGCCCTCACTTAGAGACCATTCAATGCTGATTTGGTTCCTTGCTCCTCCTCCCTTACCAAGCAGAAGTGAAATGAAAACTTCTGAACGAGTTATTTTTGTTGTTGTGATAAAAACTCTGTCAGCAAGGCCTGTAATGAGTTTGTGCCAAGCCTGATATGCCTGTGACACATCTGAGAACTGTTCAGTGCAGCACGTTGTGCTTTGCAGTACCTGTGAGGAAGCAGTTTGAGGTTAAACTCGGGAGGCACCGAGCCTAGCTGGAAGCGTGTTAAGAACTGCAGAGATGAGGACAGAAGGAATGAGTTTGAGGAATGATTAGTGCAGTTTTTCTTTCTCTCCAGTATGCACTGGAACGGCTGAAGGTGATGTGTGAGGAGGCACTCTGTAGTAACCTCTCGGTAGAAAATGTTGCTGACATTCTTATCCTCGCAGATTTGCACAGCGCTGAACAGCTAAAAGCACAAGCAATAGACTTTATTAACAGGCAAGTAATACTTAATGAGACTCTAAATATATTTGTGTTTATTCTTGGTGGACTTTTTCCAATATTAGCACGCTTCTCTCTTGCAGGTGCAGTGTTCTTAGACAACTTGGGTGTAAAGATGGGAAAAACTGGAATAGCAAGTAAGTTTCCCTGCCCCACGATGTTCTGTACAAACACTGCTAAGTAGACTGCAGATCTTAAGAACTGTTGCTTCATTTCCACACTACTGAGGCCTGTCACTGACTGTAAGTAAAGTAGGATTCAGCAGATGCTACCCCAGTTATGATTGTGACTCCCCCTTTAAATGACAGGGAATGTTAACTGCTCTCCAGTGTGAGATCCTAACAATAGCTGGTTTTCATTCCCTCTCCCAGGGGCATAGTGCTGTGAGAAGATGGAAGCAGCCTTAATAGAGAAAACCATTCTCAGGAGTAGCCAGGTTTGTGCCTGGAGGAGTGATAACCCCAGTGTGGGTTTGAGACTTGCTTGGGTCAGTCTGGGCCTGCAGTATTTCCACAGAAAGGAGGGCAGTTGCTCTCTTTGCCTTTGGGGACGTGTTTGTGCACCTTCCCACATGCCAGCACAAGTGCTCTGGAGGCCACACAACTCGTCAGTCAGGTCCCTCTGACTCTAAGGGCTCCTGCCTACACTGGAAATAGGTTGAGACTGTGTGGCTCAGGCCCTGGCACTGATTGCAGCAGCTCAGGTGAATCACAGAGTGGAAGGCAGCCAGCTGCAGAGTAGCTGGTGGTAGGCTCAAACAGTGTAAAGGGCAGTGGAGCACTTATTTCTTACCATCAGGATCTCCAGAGAACTTACAGGGTGTGTTGTACCACTTAGTTTAAATTATTGTTTCTCCTTGAAACAAAAAAAAGGCTTCAAAAAGGCTTTACAGGTATAATGATTGAGCATGATGTGGAAAAGAAGTGGGTGGTAAAAGGTAAATAGTAAAATGCCAGTAATAGAGATAAGTTCAGAATCGTAACTATGTAACTACTGGATGTATTTCTCCTCAAGTGATTTGGAAGTTCCTGAACTGACTTCTGTCTTGAGTGTTTGCTAGTTAACATGCTGGTCATCTTTGCTTCAGCTAAAACATCTACAGTAATTCAGGGAAATATATGAGAGGGCCTGGCTTAATTTACTGACTCTGGGCACCAGGGAGTCTGAACTTTGGTATTGTTTCTCAAGGCCCTTACCTTCACTGACTTGCAGCAGCAGATTAAAGGCTTGCATTAGAAATCTGCCAAAGGTGTTTTAGGGATCATGTGATGTAGAGGTCAGCTGATAACTTCATGCTTGCTAATGTTCCTGGAGCAATGTGAGGGTGCTCATGAAAGACTTTTGAAAATGCAGAGCAATTGGAACTTGGGATTGATGCATATTAGTTCCAAATTACAGATTTATCCTGTGACATGCAACCCAGCCAGTATAATATTCTTCATGTGCAAAGTGAATTTTTTTTTTGGTTTTTTTCTATATTAGTTCACCAAAAAGAAAATACACACATTGAGTAAATATATAGTTTTTAATCTCCTGAGTGTCAATATGATACTTGCTGAAATCTGTTGTTGCTTTTGTGTTAGTTAAAAATCAACAGTGGCCATTGAAAGCTATTTTGAATGTGGCCCATAATCTGCACTGGAAAAAGAGTGAATATTCTCAGTGTGCTCCACTGGAACTGAGACTGCAGGCTCCCAGTGAAGGGATCTGGAGCCAGCCAGCTAATCTGCCTTCATGGCTCTTTCTGGAGATGAGCTACATCATTTTTGCTGCAGTTTCAGCTGATTCAACTTGTCATCCTTCTCTCTCCCCAAATTGAGCATGCCCTTTTATGTAATGAGATTATCGTGTCTTCCTTGCTTTTTGTCTCTGCACTAGACCTCATTTTCTTGTAGTTTTCCTCCTTATTGTTTCTCCTGAGCAATTTCAAGGTGGTTATCCTGACACAGTTTTGTAGCTGAAGTCTGGCTGGTACTGAGTAGAGCTGAACCAAGTACCTTTTGTCCCACATCTGATCATATTTCTGTGCCCAAATTGCAAATTGCTGCTTGTCTCTGTTGGCACCCTCACTGGCATCCACAATATTTGACTGCCCTTCTGCAGCACCTCTGCCTTGCCTGCTCTTCTCTGCTGTGCGTTTGGTTTGTAAAATTGTGTGACTGTTCTCAATGCTTCTGTTTTCAGCCAAGCAACAGACATAATGGAAACTGCAGGCTGGAAGTCCATGATCCACTCCCACCCTCACTTAGTAGCCGAGGCCTTTCGCGCTCTGGCGTCTGCACAGTGTCCACAGTTTGGCATTCCACGCAAACGGCTAAAACAGTCCTGAAATCTTCCATGAACTCTAGAGAAATTGGACTGACTCCACTCCTCCTTGTCCAGAGGTGTTTTCACAAACCATAACAAGAGTTTTTGTTATCCTTGTCCACAGAACAGAAGCTGAAAAAGCCTATTGTTTGCTTTTCAGATGGATAATTTATGGTTTAATCCTCAGCTTTAAATTAGACTGATTACTCTAATTCACTGAAAGGCCTTAAATTATCTTCAATGACTCTCTAGTCCATATAGTCTAATGTATCTTGATTTTTTATTATTATTTTTTAATGTGCCTTGTCTTTTTGACTAGGCTCTGCAGGATTGCACTAGCTCCATAATGCAGTAAAGTTGATAACTGAAGATTAATTTTTGAAAGGGATCTTCCATTATTTTCAGAAGAAAAAAAAAGAAAAGAAAAGATTATAGTTTGGTCCTGTGCTAACTGGAAGGTTTTGACTGGCCTCTCGTTAAAAGCACTTGAACCAGAGGCACATCATGTACCCTAGGCAAGTGCTAAATATAGGGAGAGCCTGTTTACCTTCAGCGAATGCCTACAGGCTATTTATGGCAATATACTGCTTTGAACATAATTTATTTTTCATTGTGGGGGCAAATATGCAATGGTTTGGCCCAAAAATGTATTTTCATTACAGTTTGTAATGCTTATTGTGTGTGTGTCAAAGCTGTCCAAGCGGTGAAAAGAAACACAGAATAAACCTTTTGCTCGTGTTTCTTTACGGTCCATCATTAGTTTACATTTAATGCAGAACTGAACGAGAGGTGAAAGAGTTCAATGTGAGAAGGAATAGTGTTGTATATGGAATAAATATATCCCAGCGTATGGCTGCATAGAAAAGTCAAGGATGCATAGAATGACCAAATGTAAATTGAGGAAATGGGCCAAATGGATTTTGAATATGCACTTTTCACGTGTAACTTTTGTATGTTGTGTGGTACATATATATTTTGCTTTTGATGAATTAATGAGGTACAGGTAATTGTGGCTTAACTTTTTAGATACATTTTAAGATGCCCACAGCCACATGGGATTTAGTTTTGTTAGAAAAGAAAGGCATGTCTTTTTAAGACTCAATTGAAGGTGGCTATTGCGAGCTTTCATATTTAAGTAACAGAATATTTTCGCTTATTTGAAAAAGGCATGTGAATGATAAAAACTTTTGAGGGGATTTTTCCCATCTTGACGTACATGCATGGCTCCCACCAACACCTGGGGAGGCTGTGCACACATCGAGGAGTATTTCCCTGAAATGTCAGATGGTATCAGCAAGCGGAGACTTGCTCAGTCTTGCATTTCAGTTATTGTACTAGCATTGTGGATGGTATTGAAATTCTGCATAATGTGAAAAGGATGAAACATTTGTAAACTGCTTGTCACGGGCCAGTTCTTTATTATATGAACCTTAGCTTTAATATCAACATCCTCAGTGTTTGATAGCTTTGTTTACAATTGGGAGGAAAAGTCTGCAGTAGTGCACACTCTAAATGTTCCCTGAGTTATTGCATTGAGTTTACTGTAATAGTGATAATATGCTGTATTTCTTTTTTTTTTGGGGGGGGAAGACTTGGGTTTTGCAGTGGGGAAGGGGAGGAGAGATCTCACTTAATTTATAAATGTCTTTGCATAAGGGTTTGAGTTTGCCTATTAAAAAAAGTCGTGCAGGGAGGAGAGAGGAAGAATTTCAGATCTTTTCTCCATCCTCATTTCATTGAAATTCATCTGACTTGCTCTTAATAAATTTTTTAGAGAAGAGAATATATAATTTTATACTTTGGCATCTGGTAAACCACTTACAAAGGTAAATTGGAAAAAAATGCCCAGTTCAATTTAGAAGACTAAGACCTCTAAACATGAATCTTTCTTACCCTCTAACTAAATCTTTATGATGGCTAAAGTGTAAAATCAGAAATTCTAATAATATACAAGGCATCAAATTATATGTTTACAGAGATTTATCAATTTTTAAATATTCATCTAAGATATGGTCTCATAAGCATTCTCCGCTACAGGGAAGTGAAGGTGTTTATTCCAAAATCATGATGTTTTTGCTGCACTGTGAAATGTGTTGGGACTACAGCTCCTCATCCTCATCACTGTAAAACACACAGCACTCACGTGCAGAGTGACTTGAATATTTCATGCTGTAATGATTGCCCGGGCCAGCCTGTTCTAAAGTAACAACTCACAGTAATCAGATGGATTAGCTTAAGGATTTCTAGAAGTTATTATTTTTTAAAGCCTAATGGCACACTATGTACCAAAAAATGTCAGGCACTGTGCTGTGATATCACCTGCATCATAGAGTGTCCCCTCCTTGAGCCAGGCAGTGTGAACCGTGTGTTCCCCTACCAGGAAAGAGCCCTCTACTGATCCATCTGTTCAGACTGGACTTTATTTATTTATGTTTTCAAGTTCTGCCAGATCTTGAGGGAAAGGTAAAGCAGTTGCTGTATTCTTAAGTGAGTGCACTAATTATTCACCTTATTAATTACCTACGTGCAGTGTTCTCACTGGAACAGGACGTTGGTAATTACAACCTTCCCCTTTGGAAGTTTCATTCCCCACATCTCAAGAACTTGCCCTTAAAGCCTCAGTTGGAAGTGCAGCAGATCAGGAACGGTCCGATAATCAATGGTCAGGTTTTTCCAGGCTGAAATCTTGGGGTTTTTTTCCTAGTTTTCCCTCCAGGTTAGGAGTATGCCGTATGAAGGTGCCATGTTTTGGCTTGCCAACACTACTCTCTCAGACAGATGTGAACCACCACTTCCATGCTTTTCTGGGGAGAACCCTGCATGTGTCCTGTGTGTGTGTGCGTGTGTGTGTGTGTGACTGTGTGGTGTTTTTTGTCAAGGGTGACTTTCTAAAAATAAGGACTCAATTTGCTGTTAAAATGCTATTATGTATTATATATATATATATATTATTTTTTTTTTTCCTCCATTCAGACCTCTCCTAAGGAGATGCTTTGGGTGGAAGTTGCTTCAATAAATAAACCTTATTTCTTAGTCCATTTACTGCATGCAGAAGTATGAACACACTGTGCCTTTTTAGGAAACTCTTGCAATGAAGGGATGATTTAACAGGGTGCAAGGCCTTTGTAAAATGTATTTTTAAAGGTGAAGAAGAATACTCTTTGGTATACAATTGAGATGGAAAAGTTCAAGTTGCATTTGACCTCTGTTGCATGTTGATTCTTGCTTCCTAAATTCAATTTCACCGAGGTACAAACTACACAAACAAGTGGAATAAGTATTACAGATACAAGTTGAGTAATGGTATATTTTCGTGATATTGTGATAATATTTGCTGTTACAAGATAAGTGTATGTCAAAATGTAATAATCATGGACACAAGGTTACTCTAGTTCTGATGTTTTTCTAAACATTGAGTATTTAGTATAAAATTCACCTTTGCACAGATCAGTAGAAGACCTACACAGAGATTGTGTTCCTTTTAAATCCTCACAGCAAGGCTTCTCCTTTGGGAGAATAAAAGCCATGTGCAGTATTTGAAACTGTTTCACAGAAGGCAGTGAATTGCAAATGTGAGGTACTGCTACCTGAATTGTTGTCGAATTTTGTTGAATTTTGCAGTTGATTAAAATTCTTAAGCTCAATTGATTTTTTTTTTCTTTTTTTTTTTTTTTTGTAATTGACAAATGGAATGTTACTTGTCCTCTTTGTCTGGTGTCGATAGCGTGTTTAGTGCAGAGCTTAGCTCCTAGGCTAGCCAAGACACTTAGTCTCATATCTTGGCTTCTGCTTACAGTAAATGGACTATGTTTGTAAAGGGAATTCACTATTTCAAGTGTTTTGCAAGGAACTTCACTGTATTTGTAACCTGGTTTTTGAAGGCTTAAGATCAATGAGTCCTATTTTAGAAGTTAAACCAGTGAAATGACTTGGACCTGTTTTTGGGGTGGAAATGATAAAGAGAATTCAGATATGTAAACAGTCGTATCAAACCATCCAGCCTTTTTTTATCAGCTGATGTTATTGGTGAAATACTTTTTGTACCTTGTTGCTGAAAATATTTTTGCGTTTCAGCACATCAAGTTACAATAAAGTTGTTACTTATACAGAGTGTGTCTGTCTTTATTTGTTGTCTGTACTTGCATTTGTTCCCAATGGCTACCTTTGCTTTGAGAAAGGTATTTTACCAGCACTGCCAGTCTAGTGTCAAATATGCTGCTGTGCTTTTGGGAACCTCTTTTGGGGAGGATCATCTTGCAGCCTTGCTCTTATCTCCATTAACTTGGTTATTTTTCTGTTTTGACGCTTTAAAGCTCTGGACAGCTTAACTTGCCTACCTGAGAAGTGTTTCCCTTTACACAGACTCTGTCAGGACAAGAAGAGTTGATTCTGTGATAATGAAGGTGGGATTGGTGGGTTTGAAATCTGCTTTCTTTCTTCCACCCACCATCAAAACCCATCATCCTTTGTGGTGCCAAAGAGTAAAGGCTGCTAATGAGCACATCCAGCAGGAATGCTGCTGGCATTTGTTACAGGAGAAGTGGCAGTAAGAGGAATCTGTATGGGGAGTGCAGGGGTTTCATGTGATTATAAATACTTTGCAGTGATATGTGGGGTTGTTGATAGGCTGCTCTGTGTGCGTGCCTTTGGACACCCTGAACTCCTGCAAATGATGATGTCAAGGTAAGTTATTTTATAAAAAAGGTGTGTCTGGGTAGGTATGTGCAAAATTCTCCAGGTGTGCTTAAAATACACATCCCTTAATTGACTCCACAGTGATCCAGTGTGAGGTTCCTCGTGGGGTTTATGTCAATAGTGGCATAACTCACATCCCCACACACAGGTCAGTAACCTCTGAGGGTGCAGGACTGGTTACCACTGTGAGTGGTATCAGAATTATTTATGCAATCCAAATGTCTGATCTGAGCTTCAAATGCCAGATTAAAAAAAAAGAATATTAAGCTTCATTGTTTCTTTTTTTAGAAGGCTATGTTTTTATCCTTTCTGAAGATGGTTTTCCTCCCAGTTGTTCATCTTGTCATCATAAAAAGTTTTCTTTGTTATTCAGCAAAATTGATTCAATGAGCATTGATTTAACAAAACACCTGTTTTCTTTCTATAGCAAATTCCAGTTTTTGTGTGGAGACTGTGCACATGAAGAAAGCTTTTTCCTCCTTTTAGCTGAATATTGTTGAAAGTATTTTACAGTGTTGGTGCAGTCCTGTGTATGTCCTCTTTATTTAAAAAAGGAGAAGCTCAAATACTGAATCTCAATTGGTGATAGAGGCTGATAGAATAAAAACCATCTCTTGCTGTACAGAATTTCCTGCCGTGCCCTGTGCTGAAGGGATGGTTTGATGTTGAAGTATTTGAGTGCGGCCTGAGCAGTCAGGTGAGAAATTAAAGTTGATTAAAGTGAGTCTTTGTGCCACTGCTCTAAACTTCACAGTATTAATGGTTTTCTATGTTTTAGATGGCTTCAGTTACAATTACTGTCCAAGGTAGAATATTAAGTATTGCACTACAAATTTTATTTGCCACATTTTTTAAGTAAATCAGATTAATGATGCAGCTGCTTCCATTGCACGCAAATAACTTTGCACTTAACATTGTGATAGTGTGCTGACAGGAAATGCTATTAATTGCCACTTAAAATTAGTCTTGAACAGTTTATTTTTCTGCAAACTTCTTGGCAGTTTTCCACTAGAAGAACATGTTTTTTGTTGTCAGTTTTGAAGATTCCTTCTTTGTACTCTCAGAGAAAGTTGGAAAAAATACAAGGAGTCGAGTGAAGCATTTCAGATGTGAGATGCAAAAGATTTGCTTTTTCCATTACATGCACTGCACCAAGAAAAAAAACCCATCCCAGGCTCAGCTGAGAGAATTCGTGCGTGCTTTGGGATGGCTTTCCAGGGGGCGTCAATAAGTTATATTTTAGACAGGATGTGAAGTTGGTGCTCTAAGTGTAAAACTGGGCTTCTCACGAGTCAAGAATAAAGAACAGAAACAAGCTTGCGATTTTGAGACTCGGGAAGAAAAAAACAACTTTGCAGAGTTTGCATGGCCTTGGCTTCTAGAGAAAGTACCAGGAGTGTTTCTAGCTCTTGGTTAAAATGTTCTGAAGGAGGCTCAGAGCTGCAGCAATACCTGGTGATCAGCATCCTTCTTTGAAAATGTTACCTGACACCAACTTTTGTCTTGCACTCTTGGCAGAGTTTGGAGCATAACAAATATTTTCGTGCAGGTGCCGTGTTTCAATCAAGGGTAGGTGTATAATGAGTGGAAATCTCTGCTTTGCCCAACTTATGCATGTTTCATGCGTTGGCAGTGATAGTCGTGCAGAAAATAAATTACACCATGTCAGACTTGGTGCTGCTGCTCAGAATGGAGACAACCGGTGCTGCATTTTAAGCAGTTACAGTTTTTGACTTCCCACATTTCTCCCTGCACAGCTGACGGAGCCATTTCAGTTAAGAAAGGTAAATTTTGAAGCCTATGCAAAAACATTCTAATAGGGTGAAATCTTAAAGCACAGAAGTTCCAACTCCAGGCTGACCTATTTTAACCTTAATTGCCACATAAACTATTTATATTTTCCAATTTTTTAAGTTGGTGACTTTTCAGGAAGCTTTGAAATTGATTGTATGTATTACGTATACAATTTTCTACCCCAGCTGTGTTTATTGAGTCTTGAAACTTTTAAACAAACCACCTACTTGCTACTGAAGCGTGCAACTAAAATGTTTGCCTCCAGCAAAGACTTAATCTTGCCTCTGGTACTTGTGCCATCCACAGATTAAGAGCTGTGGTGGTTTTTGTAAAGCTCACACCATATGTTTTGAAGTGGAGAAAAAAATGTCGGTGAAATGGTGAATCTTGTCCCTGTCACCTCCTGCAGATGGGCTGCTCTTGCCAGACACACACATCAGGGAGTTCCTACACTACCATTCCTCCCTCTCAGCAGGACTGGGGGTTCTTGTGCTGGATTAAGAGTTTGTACCAACTCTACTCAGACAAGGAGGATTATTGCAGGACCACAAATAAGGGACATAAAACATTTGCATATTTATTGGCTGTTCCAGGAAAGATGAATTTGAGGTGTGGGTATGGAGCAGGGTGGATAGTTTTTGAATGCAGCTTTTTCTTCAAATGCCCTGCTGTTCGTCTCTTGTGGGATTTTTGAACGTGTGCTGGCATCTCTCAAATAATGTAAATAAAAATACAGAATACCTAGTGAATCTGCAAATGCTTTAGAGTGAAATTTGAGCAAGTTCAATTTTGCTGATTTAAAGAAATGAAGATGCAAATTTCCTTGTGACAGTGCCTTTAGAAAAAAATGTGTGGTGTCAGATGTAGTTAATCTCAGAACAAACTATAAAAGGGGTTAAATTGTGTACTAGATTAGGAAAATACTCAGTATTGTACCAGTAGTGCTAGAATAGCAGGCATCTACTTCTGACAAGATGACAGACCAGAGAATTGAAACTTAATGAATCTTAATGCTTTCTGTCATGTACTTCAATTTTCTCAAATTATTTCTCCAATTAGTTCTAGTCTTTGTGAAGGAATGATTAATGATAATTAATACATTCTTATAATTTGCATATTCAATCTCCAGTGTTTCTAAAAAAATACAGATTTGTGTATGTGGGCGAGGCTGGTTTGTGTGTTATTTCTTTGGGGTGCTGGGGTTTTTCAGATTTTCAGCTTTTTATTTCCACTTGAACAGGGAGAATAAGATGGATGCATTAGGGAGTTTAATATGGTCTTTCCAAATAAATAATTTGGGAATAACCCAAGGCTTGAATCTTTGCTGTAAAGATGTTTTCTCCTTAGTGGATAGGTAGGGAATGTAGGGGTACCAAGTTATTGTCAGGAGCTCAACTCATCTGCATCAGCTTTGGGAAACGTTTACAGCTGCAATTTGGCAAAACTAAATCCTGGAGGGCGTCTGCTCTTCAGAGGTTGGTTTTAGTTTATTTTAGTTTTAGAGTTTCTATATGCCTCCTTTATGTTGTCATTAATGTTGTTGTACCCCTGACATGCGCGCATGGAGGGATTTATCCAAATAAATAATCATACAAAATTTGTGTTTAAAATCAGTAACATGGGACTTTGAAAGGCACTGTTGTTTTGTCTGCATAGGAGCTCAGGTTGCCATGCTGCTCTGCAGGTATCCAACATTTGACTCATTAAAACAAGCCCAAAACCTGCTGCAGCTCTGGGAGCCTGCAAAAGTGGTGAGGTCTGTATGTCTGAAATTAGCATCTCTGAGTAGCTCTAGTAATCCTTTTTCTTTAGATACACTTCATCAGAGAAATGAAGTGTTGGCAGTTTCAGTTACTTTTTACATCAATAAATACTTCATTCTAGTTGTTTTGCCACCCAGTTAAATATGTGGTGTTTACTGGGGCAGCGTGCCCCAGTTAGATTCACCTCTGAATATTCTGTACAAATTGTAATTGAAGTACTTAAGCAGAGTATAAAAACTCACTTTATGGAAGAATTATCCTGAAAAAAAGATAGTATGGGTGTTCCGAATGTGTTGATTTGGTAACCAAGGGGCACACTCAGCAGGAGGCTGCAGTTTTCCAGTAAGGTATTGGAATATTCTGGGCAGTTAGGAGAAGAAGCGGAGGTAAAAAGTGCAGGTATTTTATGACTTTATTGGAGTAAGGTTTAAAGGACAAGGGGTTTTTTAATAATCAGCTGTTGAGGGTGCTCCATGTGGTATAAAACAAGGAGCATTTTGAATTTGGGGCCACTTTGTATAATAAATACTCACATCTACACTCTTGCTCGTAGTCATTCTATGAACAGTTGTTGTGTTTACTTTGTCAGTGCTGTCAAAAGAATCCATAATCTTGTTGCTTTTTGCAGAGAGCAAACTAAACATTTGTTCCTGGTTCCCCTGGATAAAAATATGTAGGGGAAGCTGCTATTGCACTGGGATTGTCTTTAACAGTAAACCTGGTTTGTGCTTTTGCATGAATTACAATGATGAATCTTTTCATCTGGCGTGAATACTTTTCTTCATTCTTTAGAAGAATGGAACTTAGGGCTGGCTCAGCAATGTTCAGTGCCACTGGGACAGCAACAGTAATAAAAATAAGCTTTATTTAGCTGTGTGTAGAGATTCTTACCACAGAACCATCAGTAGTGCTGTCATAGTTCTGTAATCTTTACCTGCTTTTCTTCCCAAGGGTGTGGCTGGCTGGGTGGAGCTGAGGCACCACTGCTCACCTGCCCACAGCTGGGACTCGTGTATGGGGTTGTCAGAAGCTCTTTATTCAGCAAGTTTGGCCTAAACAGTGAAGCTGGGGGTGAAGTGAAGGAGGACACTTGTGTTGCTCACCCCAATGCCCTCCAGCAGGGCAGTAGGAACGAGCAGAGGAGCAATGGGGCAATTGCAGTTTGCTTATGTTGTGATCTTTTTTCTTGGACATCTTTGTCAAATATTCAGAACAGAAGACTCATCAAATAATCGAAGAGCAGAGGGTGATGAGTGCTTTTATTTCCAGTGAATTTGAGCTGGAAGGACTTGGTGTCACTTTCACGTGCTAGGCCAAGTATTTTTTCCCATTTGCACCTTGCCGAATTTACTTTGTCCTCCTCTCCTGGGTATCAGCTGCTGGGAGCAGGTGAAGGGAAATGACAGTAAGGGAGAGATTCTGGCTGTGCTGTGAGTGCTGGGCTCAGTAGCCTGTTCCTGAGTGGGTGGGGGCAGAGCTGTCCTCACTGCTCTTGGCAGGAACTGCAGAAATCATTCGGAAAGGAAGAGAATCTTTCCTTGGTCCTTGCCCCCAGAGCTGTGTGCTGACATCATTTGTGTCCTTTGCAGCCTGGAAAAGGGATCTGAACAAAGACATGGAAGAGCCTGGTGTGATGATGGTACAGTTTGTTTTCTGGAGAAATACTGCCCTTACTGCAGAAATGCCTTAGCCAAATGCACGTTGTGAGCTTTAATGTGCTCTTGTATCCTGCAGTAGATTAAAATGTCAGTAATATTCTCCATATTTCACAGTCCCCTGAAAAATGCCTGGGGAAGCTGCACATGTCCTACGTCACTTGTGTCCCACCAATAAAACAACCCTCTAGGAGGGAATCTGTGCAGGCCATACAGCAAGATGCCAAATTAATTGCACCAAAATAATGAGTTAGCACCAAGTGCTAATTAAATATTGATGGAAGTCATACTTTCAATTATCTTCATTATGGCACAATGTTTTATGTAGACACGAAGCGCTGGGAATGTGAGCAGATATTGTCATTAATCTTGTCATATAAAAATATTAGTAATTTCTCAAAAATCCACTGTAAATGTGCTGGAGGTCCATGTTTAGAACCTTTTTGACAGAGTAAAGTTTTTTGTGTTCACCCCTTTTTCTCTTGAAGGAGCAGGGCAGGAAGGGCCAGCCTTGAGCTCAGGGAGGACAGAGCTGTAGGGCAGCAGAGCAGAGAGAGGAGTCCAGAGTGTGAGTGGCAGCAGGACATGAGAGGGGCTGGCGAGTGAGATGGGCCCAGGGTGCTCTGCTTTCGGGAGAATGGCATGGGCAGGAGCCACTTCCCTGCTCGTGTGCATTAGCACTGAGGAAACCTTTAAGCCTAAGAAATTAGAGGAATTTTTAAAGAGAAGGACTCTGTCAGTCAAAAACAAAAGTCCAGGACTATCTAGACTAGAGGCTAATTAAATGGTGAGTCCCAGGAAGAATCCTGTCCAAAACCAGTTTTATGTGCAGTTGCTTTTGTGGAGGATGGACAGAACTTGCCATGTAATTCACAGATGGAACAGGTGCTATAGTGTGCAGCCTTGTTCCTCTCAAGTCCCTTTGTGCTCTTCTAGAAAAAGAAAAGAATTAATTCCAAGACCTCCAAAGTCTTCCTGGAAAATGTTGTCCTAGGAATTCTTTTAATTTTAAATGGAATTTATTTTTCATCAGTAAATAGAAGGCGTAAACTGAGGTGAAAATTAACCCTTCCTGCAGACTTTGAGGAAGGGAAAGGTTTGTACAGGGCTGCCTTGGTGGGCCTTCTTTTCCAGACTGGACTGGAAAAGAGGTTTTCCTGCCCTCTCTGTGTGGAGCCATGATAAATTTGTGCTAGTTTGCAGAACAAAAAAAATATTAAAAATGCTGTTTTTGAGCCTCTTGGCCATAATTGGCAACTTTTGCAGCAGCTGATCGTGAAGGATGCTCACAGCAATGACTGTGTGATGTGCCAGGGTGGCTGTGTCTCCATGTGGTGGATGGGCACAAAAAATTCCTGTCCCAGGAGCGTGAATGTTCTTTGTCACTTCTGAGAGCACTTGAAGGTTAAGAGTGGAGACAGGTGGGCGACCGTAATTAAGGAGGAGGCTACGAAGCTTTTTATTGCAGTGGGTGCAGCCTTAGTGCCATTGTCTAAGTGTAAATTGTTCCTAAAAGATAACTCGGAGATTATTCACCCCGGAATCTCCCCGAGTCCAGGGAGAGGCATTTTCAAATTACCAGTGGTGAAGTGTGGCAGAGCAAAAGGAGCACTTGAGCTGAAGAACAGATAATGCCCAGCAGAGCAGAACTGCAGCAGCAGCTGCTGAGGAGGTAATTCTGTGCTCATAATGATTCCAGCTTCTCTCAAAAACTATCGCTTTGCAAGTATCCCTCATCTAAAGTACAGAGTTTCCCCAGACCATCGGAATAGAATCTCTCCACATCCCGAGCATGTGAAATTAATGACTGAATATTATGCTGAGAGCCATTTAATTAAAAACACTTTCATTAATAATGCAGTTGGAGAGTGTATGTGTGTTATGTAATTAAAGATAGTACATCAGTAAATGATACTATGCAAAACCAATTCAAAAAATTCAAATGAGTTGATGTAGCATAAGGAACTTAATTCAAGTGGGAATAAAGTCAGTGTGAAATAAGCTCAGAGTTTTTTTCCTGGAAGCTGCAATTAATCTGCTTCTAGCAACACAATTCAATACTCACATTTTAAATAAGGGGCTGTGCTTGTTTTAAAGATAACTGGGGTGGTGAATGAAAATAGATTCCTCTCTCTCCCCTCTTTTTGTCAAATATAAGTATCCCTTAATGTCTGGACCCTGATGAGCCTGGCTGACCTCGAGGATCAGGGCAGCCTTGCCCACCATTCATCAGCGCTGCTGTTTTTGCTCGGAGCACTCAGGCTGTGCTTGGCTGTGACAAAAGACTGTAGGTCTGGTATTTGTAGTGTTTTTACTTTAAAGCCAAGTGATGGAAGTGGAAGAGAGAGGTTATTCCCTCGGGACAGATCAATCTCCCTGTGTGGCGTTGCCTTCAAGAAGCTGGGGTGAGCAGGCATCTTGTTTTCCCCGGGTACTTTGGCTAATCCAAATCTTCCCCGACTGAAGTCAGAAACGCCTCAGTTAAATATATCTGACATGAGAAGTGGATTGGAATTAAGTAGCTCTAAGTACTATATAATAAATAGCCTCGCTTATCATCTTCAACATGGCAACTTGGAATAGTTTTTAATCCTTTAGTTTACCTGCTCAGAAATCTGTGTTAAATGTTCTGTGCTCCCAGGTTAGCAGTGCTCAGCATCACCGGCTTCAGACACACTGTCCACACTGTCCCACCGCCTCTTCCTTCAAGGAGTATTGCTGGCTTAGAGGAGACTGACAGCTCCTCTCAGAGCAGTTCTTCTGCTAAGCCAGAACATCTTCTGCAGTCCAAGTTAAATGAACTTGATGTGTTTTGAAAACCTGAACTGATTTTTCTTTTCTTTTTTGTCACTCTCCACAGCTCGGTGTGAGTTGCATTTCACCAGGGGCTCTTGAGATGTGGGCGGGAGTGTAAGTGCTCTCCACCCATCTAAAACCTCATGGTCGGGACGTTTCTCTCGTTTAGGTGTCCATCATTTCAGTCATGGGATGGTTTGGGTTGGAAGGAATCTTCAAGAGCCTCTCGTTCCACCCCCTGCCACGGGCAGGGACACCTTCCCTAGAGCAGGTTGCTCCAAGCAGGATCTCTAGCACAAAAGATGCCAGCAAAAGATGTTTGCTGAGAAGCAAGGCGGACTAGAAGTTCAAAGCAAACATCTTGGTAGCTTTAGGTGGGGGTGGTTTTTTCGGCCTTTTTTAACTTCGGGGCTAATTCAAATAACCTCCAAGTCTCGTGTTACACTATCCTCTATCCTGCCAATTTGGAAGCAATTATAAAGTATCACCTTTCAGGCAGATCACCGGCTTATTTGGAGCTGTTAAGATAAGGTAGCCAAGGCTTAATTGGCTCCTAATGATGAAAGAGCCACGCACTGTCTGGGAATGAGGCAAGAGAACAAGGAAATGGGATTTGCATCCGAGGGGCAGAAATGTAGGGCTGCCAAGGGCAGGTGAGCAGGGTGGGGACTGAATGTGAGGTGCTGGTGCGGGATCAGGCTGGTAAAAAAGCTGCCTTGTTTTCCAAGGATGGCTTACGTGAGGCAAGGAGAGCACTGGGGTGTGTGGGAAGGTGTCCCAGGGGCAGCTGTTGGACAAGGGCTCCTCTGTTGTGGCGTGCTCGACTCCTGCCATCAGGCTGTGTCCTGTGGTGCTCCCATGGCCCAGCTCTGGGTGGGAGTTCCAGGTCTGGCCCCCAGACAAGCCAAAAGAGACCATGGTGTCCCCACTTGCCAGCTCTGTGCTTCCCACCTTGCTCCTTTCCTGGTAGCCGAGAAAGGTGGATGAGCTTTTGACTTTCTCATCACCTCTGAACCCTGGGCATAGCTCAGCTCGTGTCTGGGTGAGGAATCTCAGGACATTCTGAGCTGGAAGGAAGTCAGAAGGATCACTGAGTCCAGCTCTTCAGTGAATGGTCCATATGGGGTCTAACCCACGGCCTGGGTGTTACCAGCACCCTGCTCTGACCAGCTGAGCTGCTCTCAGTGTGCACTTTCCATAAAATGAAGAAAATACATTTAAAAGTCCCTGAGTCCCTGAAGCAATGGAAGTGTTTTTGGTTTTTTCCCCCTCTGTTCTGGCTTGAGGACAAAAGCACAGGGCAGTGCAAGAGACTCTATTTGCCCTGGTTGGCTGTTCCATTACTGTGGAGTAGGAAGGTGCCGGTATTTCTTTTGGAGTCTATTTTAGAGTCCCACCACTGTTTATGCAGGTAGGATTTTTTTCTTCTCCAACTAAACTGTTTTCCCATGACTGTGATTGCTTTTTAATTGGGCTGCAGCTGGTGCTGGATTTGTGCTGAGCTGGAGACTGAATTACATCTTTGGAAAAAGCCTTTTTTTTTTTTTTTTTTTTTTTTTTTTTTTCCCTTTCAAAAATCACTCTCCATGGCTGGGGTTCTTGCTTGAGAGTACCAACAGCTCTGGGCTTGCTTCTGACTGACAACCTCCCAGTATCTGGGGCTGGAGAGCTGTGCCATGGAGTTGGTGGCAGCAGCCTCGGCCGTGTCCTGTGGGCTCTGCTCAGCTCCCATCGCTCCTGGCTGCAGATCTGAACAGGTTTTGCAGCCCCAAGCTCAACAACCCCCCAAGGGAGGGATGGTTTGATACCAAGTAGGATATTTCATGGTAATTCAACTCCTCTTCTGTAAACCCACTTGATCTGTTAGCTCCAAAACAAAGGACGCTGCTCCCGACGGACACGTGCAGGATGTGCTCACGAGGGAGAGATGGGAATGGCAAAGTCTGGTTTTTCAAACTAGACACCCTACAGCTAAAAATCTACTTGATTGATGTGTGTTTCATTGAGCTACTTAGTGTAGAGCAGCTTGTTATTGTCTTTTCGACTGTGCAAATTTGAATAGAGACAGTGCTAATGACGAATCATTATTATACTATAAATAAAACATTATCCAGATTATGCTGGTCAACAGAGCATAAAACAAATAGCAAATTCTAACGTCCTTGAATTACAATTTGAAAAGGAAAGCAGCACAGGATGCTGATCTGCACGGAACACCCTTGGTTGGTTGCTGGGAGAGTTTTTCCATTTGCATCAGGATCAGCCAGGGGTTTGTTCATTTGCCACTGCTCGGTAAATTCACCCTAAAAAGCAAATGTGCAACCCCAGGGAGCTCACGGCACACGGTGCTCAGCTCTCTGCTGTTCTCTGCCCTGGTGCTCCTTGTGAGGGCCTGGGCACTGCCACGTGGTCCCCACCCGGCCAAAGAACTCCCAGGAGGATGTGACCACTGGTGAGGGCTACAGGGAGATTAGAAATCTGAAGAGACAGAGGACAAAATTCTTCAGGGGGAAAAGAAGAAAAACCCCAAACTGTTACTTCCTTCTTTAAGCTGGAATGAGTAAAAAAGCATGGATGTACATGGTTCCGGCAGCTCTGCACAGAGGGATGGCTAAAGAAAAAAGCTGGGGGTTGATATGTTTGTCATGAATGAGCTTGTTACTGGAATTTTTTAATGTAAGTCCATTGGATGGGGAGAACAATAGCAAATGTATTTAGCAATAAGTTTACATATTTAATATGAGCTCCCCAGGAAGTGGTCACAGCCCCAAACCTGCCAGAGTTCAGGAAGTGCTTCAGGCACAGGGTGGGATTTTTGGGGTGTCCTGTGCAAGGCCAGAAGCTGGACTCGATGATCTCTCTGGGACGCTTCCACCTCAGGATATTCCACGATTCTATGACATTTGCATTGATAAAAATGTGTGCAAAACTATCCTGTGGAGATTGGGATTAAATAAACGCTGTATATTAAAAACTTCTAGATTAAGTTGCAGCAGTCATAAATTGTCATTGCCCATTCAAGTCACTTTTAAAAAATGGCATTAAATAATTTCCAGTTTTTTGTTTCAAAATCCTTTGACTAAGAGCCGTAATAGTAACAATTTGAAACTTGTCTGAAACAGTCACCTGCTACAGAGGAAAATGTTTTTGAAAACATGGCCTGTTCTGTGTGAAATGAAATCACATTTAGTTTTGTTTACATGGGCAGCATGACATCTGACCTAATCAAGCCTGTCATCATTGCATTGTATTTTGCTGACCCTGCTGGGTGTAAATAATTTCTTCTTAATCAGACTTTGACTGCAGTAAGAATGTAGCTGGGTCTGTCTTTTTTTTTTTTTTTTTTCTGATGTTTTCAAAATTAATCTGAAAGGAAAAACCAACCACCTGCCTTTAAGCTGATTCATAAAGTGTTGTGGTTGGAAGAAGAGTGGTGAGGACTTGTTGGGTGTGATGGAGTTTGGTGTCACAGCTCCCTCCCTCTGCTCCTGCTTCAGCTGCCAGGCTGCTTCCTTATGCCAGGGCTGGATGGGAGGAGATTGGGGTGAGTTTCTCCCATGGTTTTGACATCCCTCAGCCTGGGAAGTGCCCCAGCCAGGGGAGAGGAGAATCCAGCTCCCCTTTTGATGAGGAGCTGAGCAAGGGCTGAATCAGCAGCAAGCTGCCCGCTCTCCCAGCGTGCTCCTGCTTGGGAATGTTGACCAGTCCTTCACTTTTTAATGTACCTTGTGCAATTAATAAGGAGTTAATGATTGTCTTCGTCAAAACATGTGCTTCATTTCTCAAATATCATGGAATGCTGCTGAACCTACTCTGCCTAGGCTTGTACACAGTGCACTAAAGCACACATTTAAATATCTCCTAGGAAAAACAAATTCCAGCTGGGCAAAATGTTCAGTGAGATGTTGCTGTGCCTTATTTTTACTTTGTGTCTTCATACATGCAACATTTAAAATCAAATAGGCCAGAGGCAAGTACCAGATTTAATAAACTCTCTTTATTTACATACAAATACATGTACACATATGTTCTGTATATGTACACATATTTAAGTGTATATACATACATGGTTTCCACATACTCTGCAATAAATAGCATGTAGGGTTTTCTTTTAATTGCCTACAGTGCTGAGTAAAAACACATGGCAATAAAATCATGGCTTACAGCTAAGTTACAAAAGCACCAACCACTGAACTCTTAGCAATAAATCCAAGCTCATGTACAGCTGGGGCGAGGACACGCTATACAGAATACAAAGTAGACCAACTTGTTGGAGTTGACAGGAATAGGCAAACTAAAAAACATCATTGTAGAACAGGAGAGACTCTGTATGAAATAAGATGAAGGAAAACATTTAGGTTATTGATCAAATTAAACCACACATTTAAATTTGTCACTTAAAGAGAAAAAACAAATCACCCAGTTACTAATATATTTTTAACAGAGTAATTTTTTTTTGTGTGAGTCTTCACCAAGGAAATCAGAATTGATCTCATGAGTGAGTCCTTCCGAGCTGCCATAGTCACTTGTCTGTGTGCACATCACCAAACAGAGTATTTCAATAGTGCTTTATTTCAGCTGTGTGTAACTTCCCTGTGTGTGAGTCTGACTGGAGGCAATCAGCACTCCCTCAGCCAGCTCCTTCCACAGGACCTGTGACATCGAGCAGGAGAGCAAATTGGCGGCAGCAGCAGCAGATCAATACCCAGTGAAAGCACAGGGGATGATGCTGGAACCTGTGGCCAGAGCCAGCCACTCCTGACTGCAGTGGGACAACACCTGGCAAAGCACAACCACAGCTGGACCCTCCCTTGCTCTGACTGCAGTGCAGGGAGCTGGTTCTGCACTAGGGGAAAGCCTGGCTGATTATTAACAGTTTCAAACCTGCTTTATGAGGTGAAGGTGCATAGACAGATTTTTGTTCTCTCTCTTTGTCATGGCTGATACTTTAAGTTGTGCAGTGCAGTGCTAAGGGAACAACTGGTGCCAAGTAGGAGAAAGCTGCTTGTTCAGGTATCATCCTTGTGCTGTGATGTGTTTCTCTTGCTGCACTTTAATGCTCAGAGGCTGGATAGCAAAATAATTGCTTCCTTTGCCTGGAAGCCAACCCCTGTTACAGTTCAGAGAATTACAGAATGGTTTGGGTTGGAACAAATCTTAAAGATCATCCAGTTCCAACCCCCCCTGCCATGGGCAGGGGCACCTTCCACTAGACCAGGTTGACTTAAACAGAGATTATCTTTTTCCCAGGTATTTACAGATTCTCAGTTGCTGCAAAACTAGTACTGGGGTGTGCTTGTGTGAGAGGAATCAAACCCAATGGTGGGCAGGGGAGGAAGTAGTGTGCACCACATGTGCACACCAGTGGGCTCAAATAAACTAAAGCTCATCGAGGTCTAATTACATCATTGCATATCCATGGGTAGGAAGTCTGAAGGAAGAACTACTCACTCTTCACTTCAATGAACACCTACAGCTACTACAACTCATAAAAACGCAGATTTCTTTTTTTTCAAAAGAATTAAGCACTTCCTCTTAGTATTTGGACTTGACTACTTGAGCCGTCTGTGTAACATTCTTTAAGAAATCAGTGGGACAGATGTTTATTTGAAGTATGAACAGCTTTGAGGCTGCTTCATCATTTGTCCTTTCCATTGTCACCCAAAGTTCCCAATGAGAAATAAGACCTGCTAAGTGTTGTCCAATTCAAGTAAAAGACAACTTCTCTGCCATGGAGTTGTTTAAAAAAGTGATTTTTAAGATCAGTGTTCATTCCAGACATAATTTTGTTTGATTTTTGTGACGTGCCAGCCTGGCAGTTCCCTTACGAACGATGAGAGAGCTAAAACGCAACGGCCTCAAAACGAAAACATTTGTTACATAAACAGCTGGGTAGGTTACAATACAGCACGAACACAGCTACAGTTTGTAGAGACTTTTTAACCTGATAGGAAAACATATTCTCCTCCAAAAGGTCGGTGGGAACGCTCGTTTTTATGAGTGTTCCCCCAGCCCCAGGCCGGATCAGCCGGACGACAGGTACGGCGTCTCACTGTGGTAGTTGTAGTCGGGACAGACCTTCTGCACCAGTTTGTAATCGACGCTGTAGAAAGCGATGTAAATGCAGATGACTTTGAAGGGTTTGGAACACAACCAGGAGACATGGCTTTGGGTCTGCTCTTGGTAGCAGATCTTGGAAGGGTCAAAGTTACACAAGGCAGTTTTTTTAGCACGGTCTGTTTTCTCGTACTCGATGCGGCAGTTGAAGGACTTGGACTCCTTGGTCTCCAGCGTGGACTGTGGGGATGGCTCGAACTCGACCACTTTGGAAGGTGGCACCAGGCTGACAGAAACATTCCCCAGACCCGTGGAGTTGTGTCGGAAATAAACGCTGAAGGTTCCATTGCCGTGATCCACGATTTTCCCCGTGATCAGGAGGTTCAGCTTTACAGTTTTGATGTTGGAGTGGAAGTCGCCCCATCCAAACATTTTCTTGAATTTCCCAGTTTTTACGATAGGTCTGCGCTTAGTTCGTGCCAGAGATTCCTGAACCTCCGTGATGTTGGACAACCAATCCCAAAAGTTTTCTATGCTGTCTGAGTAGGACACCTGGCCGTGTTTCAGCACTGGGGATGGCTTAACAAAGAGGCGTAAAGGGTTGATGATCCTGGAATGGACCACGTTGTCCACCAGTGTCTCTGCAGCATCCTTGTCTTCCCAGTCCAGCACATCTGTGGCTTGTGCGACCCGACCGGTGTCACAGAACACCTGCTCCAAAAACAGAAAGGGAGGGCAGTGTCAAGGGTGGAAATTAAACAGCCAAGACAGAGAAGGAGCCATTCATATTGATTTTTATACCCACAGGGTCTGAATCAGTCGCCTGGACCACTGTAATGAGTAATTTCTACTGCCCTATGAAAGTTCAAGGATTTTACTCAAAATAGCTTATGGAAGATGCAAAAATCTCAACAGGAGCCATCCACAGGGACAAATGAATAAACCTCTGGTTGATGGCTGTGATGTGCAAGAGCAGGCAGGTGCCCCATGCTCACAGATTTGTTAGATGAATATCTGAGTGAGGAAAGTGGAAACCCTGAAGACCAAAGTGGCCTCTCTGCTAAAAGATGGAATGAGATGGAACAGCACAATTTTCTAGTCCCTTCCTTTTCCTCCCCACAACCTTCCAGCTAGTTTAGGCTTAAAATCCTGTTCTGCTGGCGTAACTGTCTCCTAAACCATTTACTGTGTCTTTTCTGGGGTTGCTTTATCTATTTGATCCAAACTTGATCTGCACGTTTGTGCCCTTAGTTTGACACAGTGAACGTGGCCCTATTTTGGTGTGCTGGTTTCAGCTGCTCAGCTGCCTGTGCTTAGCAAGGCCCAGCCTTCCAGAAGTGCTGAGTATTCCCAGGCTCACAGCACAGCTCAGTTTTAAGGTCTGTGACAAGGCCAAGCTGAGTCTGCAATCAGAAAGCAAAGCCTCCTTCTGGTAGTGACAGAATGGCCTTAAGATTTCAGAGTCAAACACAGAGGTCTCAGTAAAATTCCCAACTCGATGCAGACACAGGTGTGTTCTTCCTGTTTTCTCTGGCAGAGAAGTCCTGTTGGAAGTGCAGAACTCAAGTGGATGATCCAGAGGTCAGAAGCAAAATCTGTGTTTCAACAGGATAGAAATGACCACCAGACTTTTTAGGTCCTTTAAATCTTGAGTAGAAGCTTTGGAGAAGGCGTTTTTATGGTCTGTTCTGCTTAGAACTGCCTTACACCATCATCCTAATGTAAAACAGAAAAACTTTTTCAGCTGCAACTATTTCTACAAAATGTGAACAGAAAAAAGAAATGCTTAAAATGGGAAGAAGAAAGGACACTGTTGTCCTGCCCGTGCCCCTGATGACAAACTGCTGCTGGCCCTTGCTCCTGGCAAAATGCTGCTGCTGCTTCATCACCGATCGGACAGTGCCAGGATCCAGGTGGTCGATCCCAGTAAAACTAATGCAGGGATGGGGTTTTCACTCTCCAGCAGTAACATTACAAGGTGGAAGTTTGCCTAAAGCAGCCAAAACACAGAGTACAGATGTGGAATGTGTGGGGTGCGATTTTGTGCTTCCTGTCTCATGAAGGACACTTCAATGCTGGGCTTGCTTTTCCCTCTGCTCCGGATCCCAAAGGGTTTCCTACACCTCTGGTTCCTCACAGGATTCTGTTTTTACAATATCCAGCTGTTATTTCTGTAAATTGCAATTTTTCATTTCATCATCTGGCAAAGATTAGAAACTCCAAAGCCCTTAATCTGCACTGGGGCCTGTTCTGCAGCAATAGGCTCCAAACCAGAGCCCAAACCCAATACCACGTGTCCTTCCTGATCACCCCTAATGCAGTAATTAAAATGAAATGTGCAACAGCAGCAACATTCACAGCTTGAATGCTGAAAGGTGACCATCACTATTGCTAAATCATACAATCACAGAAGGGTTTGGGTTAGAAGGGATCTTAAAGATCATTCAGTTCCAAACCCCCTGCCATGGACAGGGACACCTTCCAACCAGGCCTTGAACACTTCCAGGAACCTATTCCAGTGCCTCATCACTCTCATGGTAAAGAATTTCTTCCTAATAACTAATCTAAACCTGCCCTCTTTCAGCTTAAGGCCATTCCACTTGTCCTATCATTTATTTTTTACTAGAAATAAATCCATGGCTGGGTGGAAATGCAGTGGGCCAGGTGTGTCTCTGCAGAAATACGTTATTTCCTTCTTCAGATTAAAAGCGTGGGAAGAAAAGACAACAGTGATCACTCTCAGCCTGAGACCTTGTATGTTCAACTTTCTGCCTCTATCTTATATTTTTTTTTATGGCTGAGCTACGAACCTGGGGAAATAGGAGATTCTAATGGAAACAGTGACAGATGCTGATCTGCACCAGCCCAAATAGCTCTGTCATAATGATGTTGGGGGAAACATCACTTCTGCTGTGATGCAAAGTTCCTGGTGAAGCTCTGTCATGTTTATGTGTGGTTCTTCAGCCACTCTGAAGCCTGTCACCAGCCCAGGATCAGCTGTATGATGCTGAGAACGCTGGCCATCCCCACTGCCAGGGAAATCACTCCCCTGCTGCAGAGAAGTGACTCTGCTCACATGAAGCAAGAAGTGCTGCACATGTTCACCCATCCCAAACCTGACCTGAGGCCTTGAGAAGCACAAAAAAGAGGCTTTTCTGCTGCATTTCTAGATTACAGCTGGGCTCAGGGGCCTGGCAGGGCTGGAATACCAGAAACTTTCCTCATTTGCAGGGCTAAATGAAATGCTATTTAAAACGCTAATGACCACTCAAACCATGGGCACCTACAACTGGTATTGCTGTTAGTAACTGAGTCAGACGGAAAAGTGGTTGGATATTTTAAGGTGAAATATATGGAAAGGAAGCTGTTTGGTTCACAGGAGATTCTGGCTCTGCTGGTGTCTGCAGCCAGCTCTGACTGTCCTCTGGCAAGGGCACAGGAACACCCTCAAATATCCTTCTGGGCTACTTGTCTTCTGCAATGCTTATTGAAATCCCTGCAATGGCTCTTTGGCTTTTTATGAGGAGATCCAGAGGACATTGAGCCATGTGCTCAGTGTATGTCTCTTCTGGGGGCTGTCACACCAGATGAGATGGCAGAGTGCTGCTTTCCCAGGGGTGCCTTGCTGAAGGCTCTGATAGGAAAAGAAGAAATATGTGGGTATAGGGTTGGGGATGGCTGAAGGGTGGGAAACATTAACACATGCTAAAGCCAGGCAGGTTTGCCACATCAATAACGTATCAGGGCACAAGACCATGATGGTGAAATCACAGAATTGCACCTTGCTAGACTACTGCTAGTTTTATTTATGTATGTGTTACACCAAAAGAGATTTACTCATGGGAAAATGAAACACACCCCTGAAGCTAGTGACCTGGCCTATTTCATGTGGCAACAAAACACCTTTCATAACACAGGAATGTGAAATCATTGATAAATTGAACTATAAGGATGCAATACTCCTGTTTAAGGCCCAGACAGCAATCCCTAGGCACTGCAGAAAGCTGTGCCTTGCACTTTGCTTGAGTATTTTTTACCTCGTCTTTTTTGAAGCATTTTGCAAGGCTGTGGGATTCTCCAGTCTTGCACAGCCTTAATTCTTGACTCTGCTCCATCCTAGTGCTGTCTTGTTCCACTGATTTCATTACAGGGCTGAGATTCAGGAGCTGACAGAGCTGTCAGATCAGAGGGCTGCGGGGAAGGGAACTCGTGGCTCGGGGTGGTAAATTGGTTGTTTTGCAAATATTCAGTAAAAAAGGTGCTTAACTAAGAACTGCCGAGTTCTGCTCAGTGCCCGCTGAACGTGGGGACACTGTTCAGAGATGTGAATAATGTGAATTTGTGCTTTTGTAATGTAAAACCTTTGTGGCATGCAGAATTTTTTCGTGTTTCGAATAAAGCTTTCTGCAATGTAAGAGAACCCAGCTCTAACACCCGGTTTTCCCTTCCCTCACTGGCTGCATTTTGCTGTTAGTGAGGAAGGGCCGATGGCTTTGTTCAGCTGTTTATTCACATTGGTTAGCAATTTCCGGGCAATAAAAAAAATCTGTATTAAAAGAATGCAGCACATGCTGGAAAAAACCGACTTCCTCAGCATCTTTCCATTTCACTATAATGCATCGCTATAGTGAAAAATATTGCTGGTAGGGTATTTGAAAAATACCAGCTTAGGGAAGTTAGTGTATCCATTTAAACAGATGGCTATTGCTGGAGTTCTCCTCTGCTGCTCCGGTGTTTTCCCATTCCCTCCAAACCATCAATTTCCAAACACAAATCACCTCATCTTTTTCCCTATTACAGAGGCTGTAGAATGGCACCCAGTTACCCTAAGATTTCCATTAGCCTGTAGATATTTTCCAGTAAGAAACACAATCTTGGCCCCATCCACAGCGCGTCTCGCTGTTTTCTTTCGCTGCATAAATGGTGAGAACAGCTCAAACCAGTGTGGTGTGGTTTATATTTATGGAGTTTTAAACTTCAAACCTTTGGTTCTTCCTGTGCCCTCCTCTAAAATATGGTAATTGCTCTTCAAAATCTGCCCCTTCCATGCACGATCCTGACCATGGCAGACAGCACATGGTTAAATAACATTCCCCGTGAGGTGTTTTTGAGAAATGAGCTCACACTGATGAGACACTGGTATCAGTAAATGCTCTGTTTTCTCTACTTGCCCAAATTTGGGTTCATTTGGAACTCACTCCAGTGCCTTTCTCTGTGGGCAAGGCACTAAATAAAAGCAGGTGTCCCCACGCAAGAGTTAACAGTTCTGGTGCTTTGGGAATTTTATCCAGGTTATTCATCAATCACCAGCAATCATTCCTTTAGCTTCACCCCTGCCAGGAATCATTTAAAAACTCTCCGCAATTAGCTGAAATGAATTGGTCTGTTGGAATAAACAGCTCTGAAGCACCATTCTGCTGCTCATTGGGAGCTTTTTATCCCACTGCTGGAGAGGAGGGGTACCACCACTCCTCCAGCCCCCAGTTTCACCAGTAAAAAACTCATACTGGGGGAGGATTCCAGTGGTCTCCTCATTCTCTGCTGCTCCCATGCCCAAGTATCCCATGGGTGTCCCCTCTGCAGCAGCACAGGACACCTTTCTGGGTTCCCTGTGCTGATTTTGGAGCCTCACAGGCCCTGAGATACTGTGGCCCCACCGAGTGGCTGCACAAAAGCCCCAGTTTGAAGGGGGGTGTGTGCCGGGGAAGAGAAATAACTCTGCTTTATCGGTTTGAAAATTCAGTGATTTCAACACATTTATCAAATTTTAAATAATTTATGTCTTGACAGGGCTTATCAATTTTGCAAAGCACACACATTAACCAGATACAATGATCTCATATTAGCTTTTTCAGCATCTTACACTAGAGCCCAGAAATATTAATAAAAACTCAGCCCATCATCAATTAAATGGAAAAAACCATAAAATTCTGTTCCATTATAGTCTTTTAGTCTTTTTTTTTACCCCCAAGAAAATGATGATGGGCTCTAATAATTCATCACAACAAGCTGAGCTTGAACTTTACTGATTATTAAATTTTTTTTTTCAAAGACAGAGGCTGTGGAGGGTTTTATGGCTGCAGATGTGACTGCTGTCAGGAATGCTGTGAGGAATTTGGGAGTTAAACAACATCTTTCAGCAGGACTGTATAAGAGTGCCATGTTTGTTCCATCCAGTCACAGGCTTATTTTTTGGGATGCCATGGAGATGCTCTGCAACGAAGCAAAAAGGCTGAGTTGGATGTGGCTTGGAGCAATCTGGTCCGGTGGAAGGTGTCCCTGCCCACCCATGGCACGGGGTTGGAATGAGATGAGCTTTAAGATCCAACCTAAACCCTTCTGTCATTCTATAATCCACCAAGCACTGAGCTGGTGGTGGAATGGTGGAATGCGAATATTCGGAAGAGAGGCTGAACCTCGTAACTAAGGGGGCCCTCATTCCTCAGGCACCTAAAATGCCTTTGTAGGTTGTACAGCCTCCTCCTTGCTAAACTAAATTAACACTAGCAGGTTCTTGTGCCTTGGTTTTCTCTCTTCTGGGGCAATAACTGACTCTTCAAAACAGTCTGGTGCAAAGATGAAATTAAGTCACAAATTCACTGTTCAATTGCTTGATTTCTGTTTCATTTTGAGCAGGATGATACAGAGGAACTGTGGGGTTCAGTGTGCCAAATCCAGCAAAGATAACCATTATGGGGGGAGAGTGCAGAGCTGGGAGTCAGGGTGCTGATCTCCAGCTGGACAGTGGCAGAGTACTCAGACTTCTCAACTGTTCCCCAGACAAGTTAGGGAGGTTACAATTTAGAAACCTTTAAATGCTATTGCAACTTTCTTTCCCTCAGGGAAGGAAGAAATCCCCTGTTCAATAACTAACAGAATTGAATTATTTTAACAATTTTACCCAGCCTTGTGTAGTTAAAAATACAATGAAAAGATGCTTCAGCAGAAAAGAAAGCCTTCATGATTGAACCTTGCAGCCCATTACATTTTCTGCTTGTGAACAGAATCATTGAATCATTAAGGCTGGAAAAGACCTCTGAGATCACTGAGTACAACCTATGAGTTAACACCACCATCTCAACCAGACCATGGCACTGAGTGCCACATCCAGGTTTCCTTAAACACTTCCAAGGATGGTAACTCCACCACCTCCCTGGCAGCCCGCTCCAGTGTCTAATCACCGTTTGTGTGAGGAAATTCCTCCTGATGTCCAACCTAAACCTTCCCTGGCACAGCTAAGACCATGACCTCTAAGGTCATGACCTCTTGTCCTGTTGTTGGTTCCCTGAGAGCAGAGCCTGACCCCCAGAGCCTCCTTTTCTCCAGGCTGAGCCCCCTGAGCTCTCTCAGCCACTCCTGGTGCTCCACACCTTTCCCCAGCCCTATTTCCTTCTCTGGACATGCTGCAGCCCCTCACTGTCCTTCCTGAATTGAGGGGCCCAGACCTGGGCACAGCACTCGAGAAAGGGGCTTAGCATTCCTCCTCAAATCATCTGAGGGAGAAAGATCTCTGCCTACACCTGCATCCACCTACAGACCAGCAAAGGTACAGGTAGAAATCTTTGGTTTAATGAGAATATCAGATGATAACCCACAAATCCAAATAACCCACAGACAAAAATACAAATGTAAAAGGGGTGTGTTGGGAGAAATTTCCAATCCTCCCAGATACAATTTCATTGTGTTTTTTAAACAAAATTGACACTTCAGACTTAGCATCATATTTTACAAGGAAAAAAAAAACCCAGCACTTTAAAATTCTCCAATTTGTGCAAGCAAGCAAAATACTATTTTACTAAAACAGCACTTCAGTAAAGAAACAAAACTGGGAGAAAGAAGCAGCAGAAGAAAAGAGTGAAAATTAAAAATAAAGCCTGCAAAGATTTCCTATTTCAAAAATGTGCCTTTTTCACAACCCTGACAAGTAGTTTTAGGTTATCTGAAGTGTTCCCTCCAGCTGCAATTGGATAAATTGCTCAGAGCATAGATTGCTTTTAAATTATATCCATGCATTGAATTGATCTACCTTTTTGCTGAGAGAACAGAAAATTTGTTCTGAGAAATGTTTTTTGCCAAAAAATGTGCACCAATTCTCTTCTTGAAGACTTTGACTCTTTGGATTTCCCACCCCCTGCCTTAAATCTAAATTAGAGAGCTTTGAGATAAAAATTAGGTGTCTTATTTGTATGTTTGTTGGGGAGCAACTTTTAAATTTTTTCCTCAGATATCACTAAGTAGTTTTAGTTCTTCACTATATGTGAGGCATTCTGCAAGGGTGGGGAAAGTAACAGGAATGTAAACTTTTCTGTGAAGGGTCTGAAAAAATCTTGTATAAAAATCCCGAGATACAGTAGATACAGAAAACTTATATTATTATTATTATATTAACACTGAATAATCCCCACAGATTCCGAAGGGGCTTTTTTAGTCACTCTGTGCATTTTGCTGAGATTCAGGCTGAATTCTCACAATCTATTTTGCACTGAGCTTCACTGGTACTATGGACACAGGTACTGTCTTATGGGACTGAGATGTGTTTTTAGGGTGGAGATCTGGCATTTAGTTATTTTTAGCAAACATTTAGAAGACAATCCTATTCACCTGGAAACCCTGTGAGATGTGCCAGGTGTTTTCAATCTCCACTGAAGTTGTGCTGCTTGCAGGTGTAGCTCATGGAGCCATTTACATTAGAAAAGATTGTAAAGATTATCGAGTCCAACCATTGATCTGACACTGCCAAGTCTCACTAAACCCTGTCCCCGAAACCCACAGCAGCTTTCAGGACCAACCCCCAACCCCACAAAGGGCAGCAGGGACACTGAGCCCCTCTGCCAAGCCGGCACCTGCCGACCAGCCGTCTGCTGAACTTTACAGTTAATCATTTCCCCTCCTGCTTATTTCCTTCAATGCCTGGGAGATTTGGCTTTACGTTTGCCGGGATCAGTTCATTAAAATACTAATTTCAAGCGGTAATTATCTGTGTGTGAGCGCTGCCGGTGGAGCCGGTGCTAGCGCCGATACGCTCTCAGCTGCAGGAGACTTCCCAGATGCTCAGGTCCCTGGAAGCTCCAGGCAGGAGTCACCGCGGTGTTCAGCTGGAGCCTGCCTGGCAAAGATTTCTGCGGGGGGAAACGTTTTAAGAATCGTAGTTAACCATGGAGGCTGTTTCGTGTGGCAGGGAAAGCGCGTGAATAGAAAACTGCTGTGCCTGTTAGAAATGAACCTGACTTTGCTGAAGTTGTCAGGAGGGTTTTTTTATGCCTTGTAAAGTTTAAATTAAAAATCAATTATGGAAGAGCCCTTAATCTCCTCTCCGGAGTTGTTTCATGTTTGGATGTGAACTCTGAGACCTCGCTGACCTCCCTCAGTGCTAAATGCGACACAGCAAAGGCTGGTTTTTCTCTCTCCCCACTCATGTGCAATTATTCAATTTTTTACTGCATTATGAAGAGGAGAGTTTTAATAATCGAACCAGATTAAAAGAATGAAAGGATGCTTCTGACGAGCTAGAAACAGAGAGAAGCCGTGCATTTCTAGCAGATTTCAAGCTCTGTATTATTACAATGCGTAAGAGATGATTAACAAAGAAAAATATTACAGTTATCTACTCCCTTTGAGAGCTTAACTAATGAACCTCTACCAGCTGCTCTTGAAAAATCAGTAACACTATCACTATCAATTTCAAGACAAAGCACAGCTGACAGATGTTTGAAGTGATAAATCAGGCTGCACAAGGATTAAAATAACAAGCCCCAAATGGCCTTTAAAAGACAAAGGTGCTGCAGTGAACTATTTTCAGCCACTTTGGATCCTGTCAAAAGTTAGATCACTGATACAATTATCTTGCAAAACAGTAATGACCGAAGTAATATGTTATGAAAAATCTAACAATGGTGATACTTGAGCCAGGCTTTTGAAAAGAACAGGTTTGATAGTCATTTGTGCTTTTAATGGCAGGACTGAGAATGCCGTGCTTCCCTGAATACTACTTCTGGGAATGAGTGATGAAAAGTGAGCACTGGGCTGAAGCATTAAATGTAACTGAATTGCATTCTTGTACATTTTAATTAATCTTTTTTTTAAAGTAAGAAGTTACATTTTAATAGGCAAGGAACACCATTATTTAAATCAAGCGTAAGATTTTTGTGTCGCTTCACCGCAGGCTGCATTTTCTAACAACCTGCTGGTGACGCGATGGAGATAAAGATCCCATTGCTGGAGAACTGCGTCTGTGCTTCCACTGCCTTTAATGGGAGACAACTGCAGCCAGGGGAGAGTGACCGGAAACAATTCCCAAGTTTCTGGACTTCGCCCCAGCTTTCAGTTTAGTGCATCTTGTCGGAGCGTGCACCCAGCTGAGGGTTAGGAAGGAAACGCACTGTTTAAGGCATAAAAACGTGTTTTTCTGGCACCACTCTTGGCTCAGGCAGGGTCACCACAGAGCTCAGCGTGGAAAGCTCCCAGTGGAACAGAGCTGCCCTAAGAGCTTTCAGCACTGCCATCTCAGGAAAGCTGTGGTCACCCCAAGTTCCTGGGCAAGCTCCTGCTAGAGAACCAGTTAACTGGGGTTATCCAGTGACTCCTGGATTACTCTCGAATCCTCCTACTGTTTGAAGGAAGTGTGTGGATGTATCCAAGAGTCCATCAGCTGGGCAGGGACGGGAAGTACACTAATACTCTCAGGTTAAAAGCTCTCTCTTCCAGAGAATGCTTCAGTTGTTTTCTTCAGGGATGACGTTTCCTCCTGGAAACCCTGCTGCCCACACGGGTTATCATTAATGCACCCTGAGCAGCACGGTCGGACCCAAGCTCTGGGAGCTGCTCAGTGCATTTGTGGCATCACCCTAAGAAAAATATTTCTGCTTCAAAGCTTTGTGACAAGAACACATGGGAAGGGCAGGAGCTGGATTGGTGCTAGCACAGAGGGACCCACTGCTGCTCAAACAGTGCCTGGTGTTGCGGCTCAGGCTGTCCAGGGAGCACAGCAGGGCAAACCTGCTTTGGAAATGCTGCCCAGGGGTGTGAGGGTCACACGCTGGGGAGAAGCTCCTCCACTGATGTGAAAATCGAGTTCAACTCTCTTAGAAAAATTTATAAGTTTAATAAAAAATAAAAATACACAATTGGGAGACAGAAAAGCAAAAGTACCTCGGCCGAGGGTGCTTGGCACAAGGCCAGCCAGCAGCACACCTTCACTCTTTCAGATTTCTATTTTTAAGGATCACTGTGTTACATATTTAATAGACCTAAATACATGATTCAAACATTCTTGTCGAGTTTTTATCTGTTTCAAGTATCTCCAATCATTTTATCTGGTAGATTAATTTGTGGGTGGCTCCACTCCGTCTGGTAACATGGGTCTCATAAATCTTTCTCCTGAAGTTTCTGGTTATTTTCATTTGGATAAGAAAACAGAAAGTTAGCAGCCATTATGCAGGGTTACAAGGCGACCCCCCCATACCTTCTGGCTTGGTCAGTTTAGATGTTACAAAGAACAAAATACCCCTCATCTTTTTACTGTTAACCCTCTGGTACGATCAAAAATTATACATTCATTACCTTTCTAAACTATTACTAAAACATAATATCGTACAATTATACATATAGTATTCATGCTAATATTTGTGAAAAGCCAACTGTATAACATGCATTTATAACAACTGACATCTCCTCAGTAAGATGGAGGCCCAGGAAAAGCCTGGCAGTGTCACAGCACCACCCCAGGACTGCACCAAAACCTGTCCCTTGCTGGGCAAGCCCTTTCTCACCGCCTTTCCCCACGTGCTCCAGATGGCAGCACAGGTTTGGGGTGAAGGCCAGGCTGAGGGTTGTCCTTCTCCTCCCCACCACGCAGCCAGTGTGGAAGCCGGGGCTGTGCTGGAGCTGCCTGTCCCCACGCCTGCTCACAGCTTGTGTCCTCCCTGCTGAATGCGTGGAAGGCCACAGCAGTTTTCTAAATTAAATTAAAATTCTTTTCCCTTTTCAAAGCACTTAGCTTGAGGTAGCACACTCGGGCATTTGGAGGTATTTCATTGCTGCCTACACACAGGCATGCATGCTGCTTTCCTAAATGAATTACTCCCTTAAAGAAGAGAAAATCATTGACTGAGGCTGCCTGATTATTAAGTTTTAAGGTGAAACAATATTAGCTTTTGCCTGCCATGAGCCAGCCACGCCTGCAGTCATTGTGTTCCTCATAATGGTGTACTAACAGTGACTTCATACTGTAAGGTCCTATTGAAACCCAATTTTAATCCCTTTTAATTTATTCAGCCATTTTTTATGTCCCCAAGAATAGGAAAATCAGAATTCCTTTACGGAAAAAAACATGACAGGTTTAAGACACTTTGAAAATAACAAGGTTCAAATTTGAAATCCAGTCACCATGGAAGTTTTAACAGGGCTTAATCAGAAGTTGGTCAGTCAACTGCCCTAATATAATAAATCCATTACTCGTGTTGAACAAAGGGAGATGAGTTTGACACCTAGATCGCCTGGAAGAATGTCACAACATGTGCCTGGTTTGTTCCCTTGCAGGAATTTACCAAGATAATTAATATTTAAGATCTTTGTAAATGCACTGTAAGAACAGAAAGAGGATCTGAAGACAGAAAGGCTTAGATCAGATGAAAATGTTACATTTTAGCACAATAGGAGTTAATACAAATTGCTGTCATTTGCATGCAAAAATATAATTTCAAACCTATTTGCTCCACATCTGTATCAAACAAGAAGGGAGCAAATTCAACACATCTTTACATCTTCCAATCTTTCTTTTACTGTGAATTACAGTGTACATAACCCCTAGTGTTAATTTGGTCTCATTTCACTATGCATTTGATGTATTCCAATTGGCATATAAAAAATAACATTTCCAGGTTGTGTAAAAGAACTGTACTAGCAGGGTGCTTGCAGTTGGTGAAACAAGCCCTGACAGCAGATAAATCATCCAGGAGGGCTGGGGGTGAGGGGAATGGCACTTTAGCATGAGGCTTTTAAGGCACATATGTCTGAAACATATACCCCAGAAAATGTACAATCCTAGAAACAGGGCAGGGGGAAGTGTTCTCTCTGGAGGCACACTAGTGGTGTTTTACAGGAAAGGCTGTATAAAAGCATAATCTGAAGAAATCTTCCCTGTGTTTGCACAAATAATGCAAACTGGAATGCAAATATCAGTGGATCAGTGGATCCAGCCAGCTGGATCCCAAACCTGCAAAACCCCCAAAGGTCTGTACCTGAGGTCAGTTTAGATTTCTCAGTGAGAAATCTCAGCTCTGTTGGCTTGTCTGTCTTCACTTGCAGCAGACTTTTTTCCCCTCCTCAAAAGTTTAGATAATCATAGAATCACAGAATGGTTTAGATTGGAAGGGATATTAAAGATCATCTTGTTCCAACCCCCAGCCGTGGGTAGGGACACCTTCAGCTAGGAAGTTTCCATGGTCACTCCTATCCACATTCCTCTAACAACCCCTTTGACTTTTCCCTGCTACAGGACTTGACCATGCAGGGTAACAAAACCAAGGTGTTCCTTAAACACCTCTGTTTTCAGATTTCTTTTGGGGTTATTTCTTGTTTTCTGTCTTGACCTCCCTGGCAAATAATGAATTTGCTTCCAAAACAGACTTTGCTAATTTAAGATTTACTCTGAAAATTACCAATTTGCAGTAGTCAGTTTGCACTACTATTCTCAGTACTATTTAAAAAATTGAATAAACCAGTTCAGAAGGACCCAAAATTGCTAATAAGACTTATAATCACTGCTTAATTCACACACTGACTGAACAGGACAAAGTGAAGTGTTTTCCATTAAACTGTCAAATTCTGAGTCTGTATAAGAAACCTAAGCACTGGTCATGAATAGGTTTGGGAATGAGTGTCAACAAGTAACCTCAAACCCCAAACATTCAGGGGTTAGGAAGAGCAGGTTTTTAGAACACGAGATGTGAGATGTGAGCTGATAAAGGAAAGCTACAAGAACTGGTGATGTGTAAGTGATGCCAGGCTTCAAAAGTCACGCAATCCTTCTTGTTCCTAATGCGTGTTTTCCCACAGATTGTGGAGATCAAAGAAGGAAACAAATCTAAATTTAACTGCCTAGACCCAAGCTGGTAATAAGTGTATGATAGACATAAAAGCAACTCTGCTGTAAATGTTTTAAACTGTCTCCTGTGGATACAAAAGGTGGTTCTACAGGGACAGGAAGTAATTCCCTGTATTAAAATTTAATGTGTTGCCCTATGTGATCAATTACAAAGCTATAAATATGTATGTGCGTGACTGAATCAGTAATAAAAATGTGATTTTATAAGTCTCTGAGTCTCCATGATCAGGCCAATAAACTTGTTACATCAAATTACACCACAGCTTCTGATACCAACAGGAGTGCCAGTTCTTGTGATGAACCATTTCAGGAAGGGCTTGTGTGCCTGTCCTACCTGCCTGTGATGCTGCAGGGATAAGGATAAATGGAGCACAGCCCTGTGCCACCTCCCTGTGTGCCTGGATCACCCACTGTTACAAACCTAATCCGGACCAGCCACAACCATCAAATTCACCAGAGTATATGTAAGGTAGTGTGCTACAGATTTTGGCTTCAGAAATTGGTAAATAAACCAGGTTTCCCCAGATTTATTTACCATTTTACCAAGGCTGGGAACCTTCCAGCTCCCGTTTGAGGCATAGCAGCTTCTCCTGTCCACAAGGCATGCATGGAGGAGAGCAGGATGGCTGCACTCCGTGAGAAACAAGGATTGTTACCACCCACCTTCAGGGAACAAGGAGCTTGATTACGTTACTTCACCGAAGTGGAGTGAGTATTTCCACATCATGCTCCAGAAAAGAAGGATCTCAGCAGATCTCTGTCCAGCCAGCAAAGTGCAACGCCTCATTAGTGCAGATAAGTTGTATGTCTTATGAGATAAGCTTTGGTTTGACACTGTTCGAAATTCTGCAAAAATTCTGACAGCTGAATATGGATCAAAATGTCTAAAAACTTCTGACGTGTAGATCATTGCTGCTCAATACTTGGGAGGAGATGTCTTCTCTGGAGTGCCAACAAGATGCTTCACTTGGCTGCTTTTCCCCTTCTCCACGGTCACTCCATGGGATAAACAGGCTGGAGGGAGAGGAAGGGTCACTACACTCCCAGTTTGCTCCTCTCTCTGGTTTGGGATGCTGCTTCCCTGGCCTCGTGGCCAGGCTGTGATGCTCCCACTGCTGTGTGGAAGTTCTAAAAGGTCAGATCAGGTCTGATGTTCTACATTTAGAGACATACTTGATTTCCTGTACAGTAAGTCCAAAGTAAATGCACTACACCTGGGTCATTTTTTTGTGAAATAGTCTTGCATTTTGCATGACTGTACAAGGAAAATATTCCTTATCAGGAATCAGACCCATGCAGACATCCACGAGTTTCAGTAGGAAGTAACAGGGAAGCACATTTGCTGCAGGTTTAACTTCTGTCTGATAGCTACAGACTAGGAACATGCAAATAACTGAGAGGTGTGATTGTGGCAAAAGTGAATTGTAGCCCCAGCTAGTCCTGAGAGAATATCCTCTGTTATAGAGAATGGCAAACCACCTTTGCCTTTGGCTTTAATGATTTATATCATGTGGTAAGTGAATGAACAAGATACATGCTGTTTTTATTGCTCCACCCATGTCCTCAACTGAGCATTTCTTATTTCTTTTATCCTGTGGCTAATATCACAATTAAACTTCAGTACATGGTCTGAGAATTGATAAAAAACCTTCTCAGCTGTTCTGCACAAAACACTTCTTACAGAATCATTCCTTTCCCGATTTCCTTCATGCATGTATTATTTACAGAGCAAAAAACCAGAGGGAATCAAATGATACAACCTACAAAAAGAGTGAAAAGCAGGGCCTTACTTGCTCCCAGTAGTGAAGAAATGTAGTGTTAAGACTTGAAAAGCATTTCCAATTTTCTGTGTTCTACCGTGGTCTCTAAACAGCGCATTATCTCGCACACCAGATGTGCAGCTGTATCTAGGAACTACAGGGTGCGATAACTATGGAATTTCAGCCCTATTTCTTCTTTTATGTTTTAAGTCAAAACCTTATTCTGATTTGAATTTAGGTTTTTCCTTGATTTTTGTGTGCTTTGTGGGGTGGGAGAGAAGTGGGGAGTTTGCTGTTCAATTATAGTAATGGAAAAAGGAAATCATGTGGGACAGAGTGTTTTAACTTAACAACACAAGAGAAATCAACATCCACACCTCTAGCTTTAAACTGGTGTAAAATTGGAGTATAGAAACAAGTTAATAAACACTTAAGTGAAATTTGCCCACAAGTCAGCAATCTCTTGGCTGCATCTGGAACTGAAATAAAATGGAGAGATCTTGAAAGTTATTTGAACCACCGTCAAGTGCTATTCTGAAAATATTGCTTGGATATTAAGTAATTTGAACACATTACAATAAACGTTGCTTTCATGTTACTAAGAGGTTTCTTTTTATTCTTGTAACAAAAATAATAACCATAATGATAATGATGATAATAATAATAGTACTGTTCTGTCTCAGGTGGGAGGTGGTGACCTCGTGAAGGAGTCAAATGCTGTTGCAAATGCCTGATTTTCATGTATGAGTAGACATCCTGGAAACAGAAGACATAAAACTTTGCACCAGGATGGATATAAAACCTGGATGGCGCATGCTAATTTTCTGGGATGTTAATATGATTTAGGAGCTGGAAGGTGGAATATCAGCTCAAGAGAAAAGAGAGGCCACAGAGGGGAGAAAACGAGTTTTATTCTTCAAGGCACATTTTTGCCTTGCTGTTTCTCCAGGAAGGTTCCTGAGCCTGCCAGCAGTCACAGAGCGCTCCGTGGATTCCAAGGAAGGTTTCTGTGGGCTTTGACAACACCTGAGCACCAGCGTGGTGCTCTTGTTCCCTGGCTGTGAGCATGGTTTCCTTGGAAGCTGACAGGGGTAGGTTCCTCACAGGATCAAATGACTGCTCACCTCCAAAGGAGCAGAGCCTGATGTGCAGTGCTTGCAGTCATCCACAAACAAATGAGCTAATTAAATTTTTTTTTTTTTTTTGTGCTCTGGTATACTGCATAGTCCAATTAAATTGCTAAGCCAATCATCTTGAAATAAATCAACCATATTGTTATATAATTCTTTTTAACAAACAGAGACATCATTATATGAACTAGGTTCTAAGGGTGCCAGATGCTCCTAAACAGGGAGTCTAATTTATTTCATTGATTTTAGGAAGCAACCCATTCATGTGTGATAGCTTTTGTCATCCAAAATGCTAATTCTTGTCTGAGTTTAAAGTAGATTTCAGCCTTTCTCATCCATAAATGAGAGCACAGAAGAGCTAAATATGGACCCTCTCTAATTCCCCATCATACAACCCCACAAAAATCTTGTCCCAAAGCACTGAATAAACGTCCTTTTAAACACAGCTAATAGGATTGCAATAGAAAAGAGGCCAAAACCACTTCTCAAAATGATTGTACCCAAGATGAAGAGAAAACATCTGATCCCTGAAAACAAAGGTTTTGCTGAAGAAAGAGCACTTGCTGAAAGGTTAACATCATGTAATGGGAAAAGTAGGATAGACTTGGTTCCTGAGCAGCCCATAGTGGTGACCAATAATTATGTTCAACCTTAGAGCAGAGCAGAGCAGCCTGGCAGAGGGCTCAGAGGCTCTGGCAGACTGGGAAACCTCGTTCCCTCCGTGAAGAAAAAAAAAAAAAAAAAAAAAAAAAGGATTATGTGCTTTGGATTTGATTAACGTTTCAAGGATACTATTAAGGGAGATGGGCAGCAGAGATGTTCCCTTCCAACACTGCCAGTGACGCAGGCTCCTCCAGAGGAAAGCAGAATGCACACATCTAACCCTGCAATCAAGCAAGCTTCTTTTTATCTTTTTGCCCTTGCTTAATGCCTCTTTTGCTCCCAGAGAGAAGATTATAGGAAACAAAAAAAAAGTGTTGGTTGTTTATTTTTCTGATGCATTCGTTGGAGTGTTGAGTGACTCATGCAGAAGTCAAGGTAGGCAAAGCAGTTTGGGTTGGCAGCCCTCTCCTACCCCACCTCCAAGGGTTTCCTGAAGAAATCTTTCTGCACCTTTAATAAGATGCACAACAGCACCGAGGAGAAATGGGCATTTACTGAATATTTTCTGTGCACCTGTGCTCACCATTCTGACTTGTCCCTGTTTATTTTGGACCACAACAAAACAGCCTTGCTTTGTATTTTCACTTGGCCAGTGATGATTGAAAGTGATTTCTCTGGATAAAAGCTGAAGGAAAAAACACCCGTAGTTGCCATTTGGACATTAGAAGGTTGATGTGTTTTGCTGTCACATTCTATTTTTAAATGCATGACACTGCACAGGTGTTCAGACTCCAAATCCTTAGTGAAATCTGTCATCTCTCTGCAGCTTGTCACTACATCAGCTCACAGACTGAGGGGAGAATGAAGTTCCTGTATAGCAGAAAACTGAAAGTGCTCAACTGTGTTTAATGATAATTTCTTGCCATAGCTGAAAAATATCCCAACATCTGATAAATTTTTCAGACGTTATAACTGCTTTGAGGTTCATTTGCCTATATAGAATTTCTCAAATTATTTTTGTACAAGCCCTCAATGTGTAGGACACAAACTAACATTAAAAATGCAAATCATTTTTGCAGGGGCAAAAGTTGTTGGTCAAAGACCAGTCTGGAGTTTTACCTCTGTGTTTGCTCTCCATAAAACTCTGACTGAATTCAGAAGGATGAGACTTTCAAAGCATTACACATCTTCTTCCTTAAGGATGTATTATTTCTGTATCTGTAGGCATTGCTAAAATGTAACACAGCAAAGATTTTAATAATTTTTAAATCTGTATTTTAAGACATTTTCTGATTGAGTTTTCAATCACAAAAAGGATGGGGCTAACCCACACTAATGCTGTTCTCCCAATTTTTGTTGAATCTCATACACTGCTAACGTAGAACACTATCCCATGTTCAAATTGCAGGAAAAGGTGGGGAATGAAGCAGCTCTTACAGGACTGTTCCAGAGTCACCAAGTAAGTGCCCATTTCTGCCCCACCCTGGCATCCTTGTCCACAAGGAACATTTCTTTCTGCCTCTGTGGGGCAATTCTCTGTTGATAGTGGAAGACCAAGCTCAAGACCTGCCCTCTAAGTAAAGCTTAGATCTCCTAAAGAGATCTAAAGTGAACCCTCCACATCCTTCTAGCGAAATTAGAGACAAAACTGTGAATGAAAACTATTCCTTTGTAGACGATTATTTAATTTTTGGCTCGATGATCATTTAGCATCCACCACTAAAAATCAACGGTGCCTGTCTCAGCGATATCATACTGAATTCCAAGGAATCCATTTGAGTCTTGCACAACTAATTCAAGCCCTCTGAAGTTTTATTCTGTTCCCTACACAATCCCTGCTATAAGTCAGACAGAGCAGGGAATTGGGGTCCCCTGAGCAACCTGAGCCCAAACCTGGCCCAGAGGGTGGGTGCCAATTCAAGTGTACTGAAAGAGCCAGCTGATGTTCTTGTGAGGCTGTTCACTATTGGGTTTGAAAGGTTTTGAAGACTGGGAGAGGACAATCAGGAAAGACCCCAAATACAGCAACTGTTTTCAAAAAGGCTTAAAAACAATCTAGGAGATTACCAGCTGCCCAGACTCACTTCAGCCCTCTGGGAAATCATGGAGTACATCCTTTCTAAAGTCTAATATGGTAAGGAAGGGGAATACGATGACTGGGAATAGACGGCGTAGATTTACCATGGATTTACTAAATTTACCATGACTGACTAAACTGGTTGCCAAATATTTATCAAAAAACTAGATCTGTGGATGAGGAGAGCACAGAGGAATGTCACCTATTTTGTTCAGGTTTTTGACACAGCCTCCCAAGCACCTCTACCTCCAAGTTAGGATGTTGCTGCTTTGACAAGGGGACAACTGAGTGAAAAGCAGTTGGGCTGAGGCTCAGAAGACAGTGGTTCATGAGTCACACTCTAAGCAGGAACAAGGGGGGTGGGTCTTGTTCTCTTGTAAGACTGCAGACTGAATTCACAGATGGACTTTGAATCACTCTGTCCATAATCGCCATCACTACTGAAGAGATTTGACGTAGTTGCTGGAAATCACAGTATAACAGAATGACTCCCCCTGGAAAGTAATCTTCCCAAATATGATTTAAACAATCTTGTTTGCTTCAGATTTCATTAAAAAGTTATTTTCAAAATATATTGTTGACAGTTGTTGATGTTGGACCAAAGGTGATTATATGAATTCAAGGCTTTGATTGGCATTTAATTGAAATCAGCAATATTTTCCCCTTGTTTCTAATGTACACATTCCTTGAAACATCATATTTGTATTGTGTGGTAAACTTAAAGGACAGAATTCACCTGCTAACTTCCCAGGATGTTGCCTTACATATAGATACTGAATATGGCACAGAATGAGATATTCTTCCTTGCTTGGCAATACATCCAGGACTGCTTCCTATTTGAGTTGTCAGGAAGACAGTGCATTTTGGAGTAGACAGCTCAAACGCATTTTGAATAAAACAATTTTTTTTTTTTTTGCCTGGTGGGTTTCAAAATATCATGGAGCAGACATACACTTAGCACCATGTGAAAGAAGAATTTAATCTCAAATGTTAATTGATGAGATTTGTATTTATAATTAAGGAGATTCAAAAAGTGTTTTTTAACCCTGTGATCCGCTGGTTTAATCTTTCACACCCTTCACTTGGATGTAGCACCTGCAGACCTCACTGCTTTTGGGATTCTGACACAGCACAGAGAGGGCTCAACCAGCTGGCCCCAGAATTGAGACCACATCACGAAATTAGCAACCAGATCAGAAAGAAAGAGACAATTAGGGGCTTTTATGAATTACATCAATCACTTAGATTTATTCATATTATCTTACAGAAGATTAATAGATATATAGAACATTAATATACTTCTACAGCAATGTAATTTATAAAGGGAAAAACAACTTTTAGGAAAAGCTGTGATGCAATCTACTGTTAATATTTTGCTGAGGGGTGATGAGACTGTTAAACTATTCACCTTGCAAACGCTACTTAAAATTGACAAAGTATAGCCTAGGAAGGTTATTCTGTATCTTATTCTCCGGGGTCAATAATTCTACACTTGGAGCCTTCTCTGAACTGATTTGTCTATATTTCAGATAGGAACACACTTTGATGTTCCTAACCAAATTGCTGCATTTCCCCCACACATTTATTGTTCTTATTTCTAACTGCTGAAAGAAAAACTAGCACCTTCTCCAGCTCTTAATGAAAAGCTTATCTATTAAAGATCATGACTTGTATGAGAAAAGGTGGTGGTTCCAGGCAAAAGGACTATTTTACAGACTACTCTAAATGTATTTCTTTCAGTAATAGGAAATTTGAAGCAATATCAGGTTTATATCAACAGCACATGTGATTCTTTAATAGCATCTTTCAACAGAAGCTTTTCTTACACACTGACAGCTACAAAGGTTTTCACTGCTTGCAAAGAAATTTGTCCCTTGGGAATTCATGGGATATTTCTTTAATAGGAAATTAAGGACTGAGCAAAACATTTAGGTGCACAATCTGTTTATCTGTATTTCCTGCTGGTATTTTTCTTTTCAGACACTATCAATTTTACTCAGAGCACTGACACCCCTGAAGAGCTTGCAATGGAAATACTTCATGGGAGAGACTGGTAATATTTCTGGTAGATACAAGAATGTTCTCCCTAAGCTCTGAGCTGACCCAAACCTCCCAGCTGGATTCATCTTCCTTTTTGTGGCTGTGCCTGTGAGCTCATGCATGGTGCTAATACAGTCACGTAGTTCACATCTTCAGAATATCCACAGAGCACACACAGTGTCCCATCCTCAGGGGTTGGCTGCAGATGTCCAGAAAAAACCCAACCTGTCTACATCACATGCCCATAAAACAAAACAAAAGGCAGTGAAAGCATCATAATTTGAAGTGGAAAAAAAAATATTCCAAGAGAATTATTCAGAATATATTGTCTTCTTCCTGATTCAAGCCCATTTTCTTAATCTGAGCAATTGCCATATTCCCCAAGACTCCTCTGTGTTAGGGTTAAAAGACACTGTCTAAGCAAATTGGGTCAGCACATATCTTTCCAGTAAGATGTTCTGTGAAAACCAACAGGAAAGAGTCAAGGGAAAAAAATAAATAAATTACTCCAAACACTCAGAATCAGAAGAAAAGATCAATAAAGAGGCAAAACTTGCTGTGACTCACAGTGCTAATGTTGCAGATCTTTGAGGAAAAGGAGCCCAGGAACAGTCAAATAATTCATCCTGAACAAAGTGTCTCAAGAGTGATAGAAAAGAAGATAGCTAAGCATAAAGGGAAGGAATTGAGAAAACTTTATACATAGTATTAGGAGAAACTAAACAACATGATAGCATCAGCTGTGAGATTTCCTAGGGATTATCATGGGACCTTTTAAAAAAGCACTAAGGAAGAACACTAGGAAGTGTTTATCATCAGCAATCCTACATCACAGGAAGGTATTGGGTAGTTTTCCAGGTATCCAGCTGATAAGGAGAACAAGAAAAGCAGGGAGAGTTTGACAGACAGCAAATGCAGTTCCTGCCCGGTTTCATAACTGGTGCCCTAATCTATAATCTCTAAAATCACACAGTAAGACACATGACCCAAGTGGTCCTTACATTTTAAGACTGTAAATTCCCTTCAGTTTGCACACCTCACCAGTCACCCAAGCTGCTAATCCACGGATGGGCTTTCCCAGGATACAACCCTGGCATTCCTTCCTTGATTTCTGTTGAAGAATCCAATCCAGGATGTGGTTTTCACACACCTTTGACTAAGGTTGCAAAAAGAGGGAAAAAATGCTTGCAGTGATGCTTCTACCATGTTTTATTTTCTAGTGTCTCTTTGCAGGAGCAAGGACATCCTCAGGTAGGTGCAGGGAAAGTCACTTTCCTTCTCTCACTGAATTTGTACATATTCCACCTCCCACCTAATAAATGAACACATTTGCACCTATTGTGTCTCTTCAAGGTAGATCCAGGCAGGTTTCAGTCCCGTTGAGGGCAGGGACTGAGCACCCTGCTGTAGAATACTGTCTCTCCTGATAAATTTGATACTGCCTTGAGAGATCCAAGCTCATTTTCCCTTCTGCCGTCCTAACCAGGGGATAAGCACTGACTTATTTGTGCAGAGAGAATGGAGATACCACCTGTTTATTCATTACTCATTAAAAGCTGTTCTATTCGACCTTAAGCCACCCAGCTACCTTTAAAAAGCCTGCTAGTCCAAGTGGAAGCAGGCATCCCTGCAATCTCTGTTCTGGACCTTTCCTTCTGTCTGGGGAGCTGGCTGAATCTCATTCTCAGGTACCAGACACAATCTGCAGGTGTTTAATTCAAAGTCATGGTATCGATAACCTCTGTATTATCTTTTAATGACTGAATTTTCCAGAAGCGTGTGTAGAAAACTCCTGACCGCATTTAGTCAAGATGTTATTCTCAAATGGAAGAAGCAAGGAAAATAACCCAAACAAACCAACTGAATTTATGTAGGTTTTCTTGCCCCACTAAAATCGATCACTAGTCCTTTCCCAGGTGAGTATTTTGAGGATGAGTCAGAACCAAACAAATTTTACAACAGCCCACGTTTCCATTGCAGCCAAGGAAAGATGACAAGCTCTTCTGCAGCCTCTACATGTCTGTCCAAAACACCAAAATGGGGCCACCCCGGGAAATCCTGGTGAACTTCTGATTGCTCTGCAGGTGTGTTCTGGCTTACAAACTTGTTTCTGTTTCAAATGCTATTTTAGCCCATTTCCTAAGAAAACCAAGCTTCCTGTCATGCTGTTGCCCATCACTGAAGGAACTGTTCAACCATTCTGTGCACTTCCATTGGATCAGAGCTGGTGATCCCAAGGATAATTAAATTTCTGTTAGATAATTGCAGTGGATGAGACAGGAATAGGGACATAGGGCACACGTTCAGCAGGGTTTATTAATAACTGATCACAGACTGAGTTTATGTCAATACTCCCTGAAAGCACAGAAGGATTTCACTGGTGTAGAACAAGTCAGTCAATGACAACTGAATTGCATTATCAGGACTACAGTTTCAACATCTAAACAGAACAAAGTTCCATCTCCCTTCACAGTTATTGAAAAAAATAAAAATAAATCTAGTAGTTACTCTGAATGGACAAGACAATCCAATCCATCAAACCACAAGATACAATAGCCATTATATTTGTCTCCATATTAATCTTATTATTCCACCAAAAATATAACTGTGCTGTTCATTGAAAGAATACTGCAAACTCAACAAAAGACAAATTTCTGCAGAATGGTGTCCTTAGTCAGCATAGATACAAAGTTTGCTATTTTAAATTTATTCTTTCCTCCATTGTTCAACATCAAGGATTAAAAACAGCAACATTGAACCCTCAGTCTAAGCAAGCAGAGTAACACATCCCATCCAATGCCCACAAAAAGGTTTTGTTGAATAAAATATGGAGTTTAAATTCCCTGGTTACTGCAGCATTAGGCTGCCCATTGCTGATAACACATAGGTCACACGTGTCTGAATGAAAGGATTATGGGGTGAACACCATAAAATAGATCTGAGTATGAGGTATGTTATATTTGTTCATCCTTACATTTAGAGGCATTTTATTTAATTTGAATCAAATAGGTCCTAACTCAACAATGCATTTATTCCCCTGTCAGACATTCAACACATTGGTATTATTTTAAGCTAGCTTTGCTCAGTGCCAGAAACGGGATACTGAATTCTAGTCGGAAGAAAAACGAGAAAAGACTTGAAGAGTGAGATGGATGAGAATGGCTTTCCCACTCTTCAAGAACATTAAGGAAAGGCATTAACTGTGATTTCACCAAAACTGATGTAAAAAATAAAATAAATAAATCTGGGATTATGGGTTCCAGTGGGAAGGAGAGAAAGCATAAAGAAAATAAAAACCTTCTGTGCCCCAGGATGGTAATGTGGTAGAAATGCAGTTGTTTGCATCTCTTGGATCTAAGTTTTACACAACACAACTCAGTGCCACAAAAAGACCATCAGGCAGAGGGAGTCCCTACACAGAGGGGAAAAATATACCTTTTAGAAACAAATGCTTTTTAGGGCAGAATCTCCAGTTCTATAAGACTTGCTCCCTAAAAAACAATCCTCGCATCATATTCCAATCACGTGCTTTAGAAGTGGATATCCACTCAGACTTGGAATCGCGACAAATGAGTTAAAAAATGGACAGTTTGAAAAGGAAACACTCTGGAAATACATTATACAACCTAAGACCCAAAGCTGATAAACCTTTGGATTGATTTGCTACCAGAGAGCTTGGACAGAAGCCATCAGCAAGGGGTGAACGGATAACCACTGGATTCTGGAAAGGTAGCTCTAACAATTTGTTTCCTCAGAAAAAAATTAATAAAATGCTTCTAAAAATATTTTTTTGGAATATTTAAATTAAAAAATTTGAAGCTAAGTAGTAGAAAGGAAGGCAGTTGTTCTACCTGCTCTTGGGCTGCTGTACTTTGGATTGAGGGGCATCTCCAGGAGCAAGAGGAAAGCAAGGAAGCTGCTGGTTCTCCCAAAGGAACTGAGCATCCTCTGCTTGGAAAAAAACTTTGGGAAGATGGAGCATGGAGGGAGTCAGAAACAGAGGGAGCAAGCAGGCAGCTCTCAGCAGAATGCAGCTTAGAAAAGCTCCCTGGAGGGTTAGAAACTTCTTCACAGCAGTGAGCAGACCCAAGCCAGGGGAAGGCAAAGAAGACTGATGGATTTGTCATTCAGCACAAAAGACAGTGCAGTTTGACTCAGAATTAACTCAAAAAATGGATGTTTCCAGCACTGGAAGAGTAATTAGATGCCTGGAAATCGACACAGCAGCTCAGCAGAGGGCAGAGGCTGGCACATACCAGCAGCTGTACCACAGGATTTGTCCCAGCCCCACAAGGAGTTTAGCATCCGTCTTTTCCTTGCCTGCAACAGTAACAGAACTGAAAGTAGTCAATGGGCAAAACTGAATCGGTTTGAAACAAGACTGAGGTGTTTCAATCACCTAATTTAAAGCGGCCCGATAAGTCAGTGGTGCCACAGTAACATTATCTACTGCGAATCTTTCCACCAAGCTGATTAGCATTTTGTTAGTTTAATGAGCGGAAAACACCGCAGGCTTTAAACCTCTCCCCGGCGCTCTGTTTGCCCCAGAAACTGAAGGACCGCGCTCCACTCCTGCCTTGATCCAAACGACATCACTCCAAAAATGCCCCTGTTGACAGCCAGTTAAGATCAGATTCAGCAGCTCTTTGCCCTCGTGTGGAGATGGGCCAGGGAAGGAGAGAGTCAGCTATGCAGAATATTCTTCTGGTCTACTGGGGTGAAGATAAGAAATTTGCCTCTAAGCTCTCTTTTATTTCTTTAGTTTCCCAAAATAATGATGGAACATATCTTGACTATAAAGTGCCATGAACTCCAATTACAGTGCACTATAAAATTACTGTTATGTGCCTATTCCTCTACTACAATTTCAGAAGTTTTCTTCTAGGAACCACCCAACTGCCTCGGGTAAGGAGAAAATTCAACTTGGGAACACCTTGCCTGGGTTTAGGCTCCCAATGGCGGAGAAACACAAGCAACAGCTAGAGCCAAAGGACTGAGAACAAACCACTGCCAATGAGACCTTTAAATTCCCACTGGGAGCAGGAATTCCAACTTTCCAAACACGTTATGAACAACAGAATCAACCAGCAGGTGCTTGCAAGGAGAAGAGAGACAGGCAGCATGGAAGGACAGAAAACTTCAAGGTCCCGTATTTCACCCACCTGGGTTTTGTGCACAAGTAGAGCTGTTATTGTGGGAATATTCCTGGTCACTGTCAGTCTGTCTGTCCTTCTCTGCCTGCAGTAACTTCTCAGGATCTGCACCTGCCCACAGGGCTGTTTTACATCCATCATCTTTCTCTCATATTCCTCTTATTCCCTCAGCTAAGTCCCAGGGCTTTTTTCCTCCAGGTCAGCCTCAAGCACAGCTAGCTCTTTCTCCATTAAAACCCCTTAAATCTACTTAATAGCAGAACAAATATAGAAGCACTTCTATGCACAGTGTTTTATTTTCCTAGATAACAGGTAAAGTAAGACGAAATTAAGGTTGTGTTTATTCTGGTGATTGATGGTATTAGAAATACCTGGTCATCACCTAAAACAAGAACTATAATGTCAAGAAATTCACAACTGATGGTAAACATAAACCAAACACGCTGGATCTGGAGAAGCAGAATGAGGGCTTCTGGAGTAGCCTCAAATCTATACTGTAATGATACAATAACCATAATTGGCCCCAATGCACATAAAACCTGATTTTAGAGACATTAGGTTCCTCACTTTATTTTTTTTATTTCTCCCTATTCTTTCATTTTCACTTCCCAGCTAATAATAGCTTCTATTACTATCAGTCATTTGGAACAAAGAGAAAACCTATCTCAAGAAGTACAGCTCTTACAGCTCTTTAAATCTACCTTAAATTACAGTCGATCGTTCCAATTCTATATTTACAGTAAGCACTGCAATTCCAGGGAGAGCAGAGCATCACACCAGCCCTGAAATCCCTGCTGCAAAGGCAAAACTACTCAGTCTTAACTGCTGCGCCAACTTCATAGCCCTTCATCTCCTCCCCACTTCTAATGTGTTTCCTTGAACCTCTGTGTTAACTGCAACTGAGCTTAGAGCCAGCACAGAACACCAGCCCACAAGGAGATTCCCAACTGGAAAGGAATTAGCATTGTTTTCCAACTCCTGACCTGCAGACTGGACTAACTTCACAGTAGTGATGCTCTGCTGGAAGCAAAAACTGCCGAGCAGGTCCACCCCATGTTTTCACTTTGACTGACCCTTTAAGTACCTAAACAGCTACACAAACTAAAGCTACAAAACCAGTGGGAAATGGAGTGAATGGAAATATAATGGGAAGGATGAATGGGGTCGGGGAAATAAACATATTTAAGACTCGAAGTGAAAGGCCAAAGTTGCCTGAAAATAGGGTGGTTTTGGAAGTCAAGTTTAGGATGAATTTATAGCAGCCACGTGAATGGGAACTTCCACTTTCCTGTTTTCCAGTTCTGCAAGACTTGATCTAGCAAAGATTTAACAGCCGGTGTTTGTGCTTTAAAAGAGGTACAGTGATTCGGTGGGTTAAAAGTGGGCAAAAATCAGGATACGAAGACAAATTAGCTGCGCAAATGGACTGTCCTCAAACCCTAAAAAAACCCCTTTCCTTTTCTCATCTCTGGTTTTGATACATTGACAAATAGGTGTGAAAAATCCAAAGGTACAGGCTTCCCTGAGCACCCTATCAGCTCACTCTGTTTCTGATGCGATCCTCACCTATGGAATCTCAGCTTTTGTCTTAAAACCATTCAGCACAGAGTAACATTGACCTTTCCTTACTGCAGCTCTTTACCAGAAGTGCCCAAAAATTACCGTGTCTTATTCAACACTAGGACCAAATAAAGGTCAACACCTCACCCACAGACCACAATCAGGTTGCTGGCACCCCAACGCAAATTTCCCAAGCAGCCCTTGCTTCTTGTACAGCTTTGTTTGTGAAGTGTTGATTAAGGGTAAAAGTTTTAACAGTATAGGAATTTGGTGCACTCAGAGCAGAGTTGCACCTCTGTGATGCTCTTAATGTCCAGGTCAGTGAGTGGTTTCTGCTGCTCCCATCCCGGAGTTCCCTTCTTGCAGAAACCAAAGCACAGGAGGAAAACCAGAAAGGTGGCAGTGAAGAGAGTGTCCTATTTTAGCACTGGGGCTTCACTGGTGGGGCTTCACCAGTCTTTCCGTTTCACTTCCCTGTCAGTTACACTTCCAGCACAGCTCTGACATCTCTCAATGTGCTTTACAATGGCAGGAAAATTCCTTGTGTGTTACAGATAGAAAGTTTGAGACTTGGATTTTATGTGCCCTGTGCTAGGGAAGCCTGGGGTATCTTGTGGCCTACTGGACACCAGTCAAACAAGTCTTGCTGTACAGGTTTTAAACAGGATCTGTAATATTTCTGTGCCCTGGTCAACCTACAAATAAACTGAAAAATATCAGTTACCAATTTCATGGAACTAGGTCAGAAGATGTGATGCAAGGACAGGTTGAGTTGTGAACCTCCCGCGTAAACTAAACTGGGCCCCATCCACCTTAAGACACAACTCCTTATTCAGGGTAATAAATTCTCAGTCTGCTGAAACCAGCATTTGTTGATCTGTCTTTAGCTCCAAATTACCTGCAATTCTTGGGTTACCTACATTACGTTATTATACAAGGAGACATAGGCTTATGATGCCTACAGCATATAAAAAAACAAACCAAAAAAACCCAAAGAAAGCCAAGTGAAAGGTTGGGTCCAATACATTTTATGTCAAAGTTCTCCCTGAAATTAAGAGGGGATGGAATTTCATCTCTGCACTTCAAGATGACCAGAGGGAAGCATTTACCTTTCTGAAATGGTGCTGAGAGTCTCGTACGGTGCCTATTTCTGATTCTCACTGCAAGGGCATGCTACCTGGAACCACATTTGCAAGGCTATGGAGACAAAATTAAAGTAGCCAGAAGGAAGCAGACAAAATTAAAGTAGCCAGATCTCTGTGTTTCTACACCTCACAGGATATGCATATTTTAAATGGAAAGGCAGCTTTAGCTCAGCTTTTAATATATTTCTTCTTATGAAGCGGTATCTTGTACTATAGCAAATATTCTTTCGAGCTCAAGTCGCTAAGAACCTTAAATTCTGTTAAAAAAACCCCAAACCTCTGTAAAAATCTTGTTTCATTGTCAAAAACTGTTTTGGTTGTAGTTAATTTCAGCCCTTGAAATTCCAAGACAAACAACCTGTCATTGAATTTCACTCATGTCAAATGCTATACTTCAAACTTGGTGGAGAAAAATCTTAAATTAACAACCTTTGTCCTTTTTTTTTTCCTCATCTATATAAACGGTGTTGGGGCAAAAAAATCAACTGCTTTGAAGGGTTTGTAAAATGATTGATTCCTAGACTTCTAATGCAGTAACAACTCTGCCCAATGCTAATGTTAGAAGAGAGTTTTTTGATAGAATACTGAAGCAACTTCGAGTACAAGCACTGGAAAATGCTGCTGTGGTCGTTTCTTAATTTCAGAGCACAGAAATGCAAGAATAAACCAATAGTTACAGTGCCTGGTTACCCCACAGAACCACAGGTCCTGCCTGGGAGTGTGTGTGTGTGTCACTGCACCTTGCCTAGACAAAGGGATAGTGACAGCTTTTTTTATTCCCCAAGAAGAATTTTTTTAAATGACAAACTCATATTCACAGGGAAGTAGAAGAAGCCCCCCCTTCACCCCCCCTTAAAGGCATTCAAAGCTGACTTAACAAAACACTAGCAGGGATTCTATAAACTGCATTATCCTTATGCTTCACTCACTTCAATTCTCAACATGCAGAACTCCATTCCTTCCGAAGAGATAACTAACAGGGCATTCAGCAATTATGTGACAACTGGAAAAGCTTACTGGAAATTAATAGTAAAGCAAGAGGACCTATTAATGATAGCACAACACAGCAATTTTTCATCTTCTTATCAATAACAGCCCAGACATGCACTGACTGTACATTGCAAATTGCTGTTTTGTTCCACATTGTCAACAGAAGGTAAACCTGGCTTTAAAAATTAATATATTTATATAGGAGCAAGTTAGCACCTTAACCTGACTCAATAGCAGCCTTCCTGACTCCTTAATATATCCAAATATGCAAAATATTTTAGGAAATATGTATGTGCTATTGCTGCATGCATACTGGTACCCTGTCTATTAATCCAAATAATAATAGAAGCATGTTACAAAAATACATCTATGCCGTCTTAAAAGTCCTAAACACAAACTTCTGACTGAACAATGTTAGATACAGCATAAAAAGAATCATCTAACACTGCCTTCAGAAATTCAGTGAGACACTCTGCCATAATCTCCTCAAATTTGTGAAGTTTCACATGGATTTCATCCTAATTTATGCATCTTTAAGAAGTAGGTAAGTAGACAGCACACTTTGGTATTTCAAAGGCGAGACAGCATTTGAAGTTCAACCTATTAAAATAAAAAACACTTCTCCCTTCACTGAAATGCAGTGCCAAAATATTTCCCACTCCAAGACCTCTGATTTTATTAAAAATCAAGATTGCCCCATCAGGAAGGTTTTGATGGTAGCATTTCTGGCTTGCTAAAATGCTGCTGTGTTGCAACACTGAAATCCAGGATTTTTTTTTCCCCCTTGGCTGAAATGCTGAGCCTTCACTGTAGTATTAATATTATCCACATTGATTTTTGGTTAAGGAAGGAAAGAAAAAGTCAAGAATCAGTACTACCAATGCCTCCCTTCTAAACCTGCTAATCAGATTACAGGAAGCCACCAGCCCCTCCAAATTCTGCCTAGAGAACAAAGAGTAGCACAGACTTGCATTCAATGCATTACCACCAACATAAAATATTTCTGAATTTATAATAAGCTGTAACTTTAACCAGATGTTCTAGTATGAGCATGCCAAAATGCATTTACACAACTTTTAAGCAATAGGTTATAACATTAAAAGGTACACGTAAAACACCTCCAAAATCTCACACATTGTCATTTTGGCTTTACTTTATTATTCAAATTAATTGATATAAGCTATAAAACTAATTGACTCCAAAACCTTGTTGGTTTGTACCTAAAGAATGCAGAAAAAATGAATCCTCCTGGGTGAGCTGAGTGTCACATCCACCTGAGAACCTGCAGTGGCTATTTATGATTTTTGTTTGATTAAAGGCAGCAACTCTGCTTCATTTAGCCAGCCTTCACTCACAGCAAGCAACTTCTCAACATCATCCATAAAACATTGCATAACAAACCCCATCCCTGATGGTACAAGTTTCAATTGATCCCTTTGGTAGCTCTTTAATTTATTTTTTTTTTAATTAAAAAAAAAAGGAAGAAAAAAGGAGGGTGTGAGTGAGTGAGAGAGGTTGCAGCTGTGAGGAAGTTGTTTTTATTTAGTTCCCTTCTGCTCAGCAACTTTGTAATCCATTTGCAGCTCTCCTTTCCCATCTCTCACCCCGGCGCGTTGTTTAGTTGGAAACTGGGCTGCAAGAATGTGAAGAATGTAAACAGCCTTTTATTGTCCAAAAGGATGGGAGTGTGAAAGAAATGTGCGCCTTATCGCAGGGCTGCAGCTCGCTACTTCATTGCTATGATAAAGTGCTGGAGCAAAAAACATTACACGACAAGCACAATCCAAAACCGGATTAGAATTTGACATAAGCTTCCTCAAAAACTAATCAATCACCTCACGCTGTAATACTAGACTCCAGTTCTTAAGGAGGGTGTTTAAATCCCTTCAAGGTTTATTACACACTGCCTATTGACTACTTCGTGACAAACTTTCGCGTCCAAGGCAGCTGGAGAAGAGAGGCAGAACTTTTGCAGCAGAGGTATTTACGAGAACAACACCGTAACTCCCCCCAAAACAGCAAGGGCAGTTAAAACCTTTTCGAAATAAAAGCAAAGACGACCAAATCCTTTTGCAAATACATTTTTTTTTTCTCTTTATGACCTCTCCCGCCTCATGAACACGAGCATCCATCCACTTGTTTCCTACCATCGAGCGAGGCGCTGGGCGGGCGTGGGAGAAGTTGAGCTCCTCGCCCGTCCCCAGCCGCACACCTCGCTTCGCCTCCCTCCCTTCGGAGCTCCGAATTTCGCACACTGCATCTCACCTCGCCGCCACGTCAGTCCCCGCATTCTCCCACCGCATGCAGCGGAATATTCAGCATAACGCCGGCAGGTCCCACAGTTTGTGAGAAAAATTAAGGAAACACCTGGGGAGCGCTGCAGCAAGCCGAAACTACCGGGGGAGCTTCCCGAGCGCAGGTGGCTCTACCTGCACACCCATCTATGGCTTGCACGCGAAAAAAAAAAAGGGGGGGCTTAAAGCCAGCAGAAAACTTTCCCGGAGCGGGCGGTCTCGGCGATGCTCGGCACACACACACACACATCCCTCCCGTCCCTATTCTCCAGCTCCGCGGCGGCTCCCGGCGCATCCCGGCACCCGGGGCCGCGCCGTGCTCGGGCACGCCGGAGTCCCGCATCCCCAAACGGGGCGGACAGAGGCAAAGCCGCTTCACTAAAATAAAATACGAAAAAAAAATTTAAAAAATAAAAAAAAAAGAAAGAAGGAAAAAGAAGGAGAAAAACAAGAATATGTATGGGGCTGTGGGAGGCAGGTTTGGGGGGCTGCTCGGAACCGGGCTCCAGAGGGGACCGCGCCCGCAGCGCTCCCCGGAGCAAGGCATCGGTGTCCCCCAAGCCCCCCGTGAGAGTTCGGGGGCTGCGGGGACGGAGACTTACGAGCTGGAGGACGCCCTGGACCACGACGAGGGGCAGGGGCTGCAGGGGCACCATCCTGGCTGCCGGTCTAGGCGGCGACTTCCCCGGCGCGGGTCTCGCTCATCGCCGCTCCGGGAGGAGGACGGGGGGCAGGACCGAGCGCAGGGACACGCCGCCCGCTGTCCCCGCTCACGGGGCGCTGCCAGGCAGCGGCCAGACCCCGACACTGCCGCGGCGCTCGGCTCGGCGCCGCTCGGCTCCGCGGGCGGCCATGGCGGGCGGGAGGCGGGCTGAGGCGGGCGGGAGGCGGCGGCGCTGCCCGGCTCCCCCCGCGGGGCACGGCGGGGCCCCCTCACAGCCCGCGGCCGGGCCCCGCCGCTCCGCGCCGGAGGGACCCGCCCGGGCCGCGGCTGAGGGGAGCGGTGCCGGGGGCGGCGCGTCCCCGCCGGGCGCCGAGCGGACCCCGCTGCCCCGGGCGGGGCGGCCCGGCCCTCACGGCAAGTTTAAAGAGGGGGCGGCCCCTCCTCCGCCCGCGGCCGCCCAGCCGAGCCTGGGTGCGCCTCTGGGAGCCGCCCCGGGCTGCTCGGCCGCGCCGCTGAAGGGAGGCAGAGACAGGTGAAGAGACTCGACGGCCGTCCCTCGGTCCCGGCTTTATACGGCACTCCTGTCACAGCTGCTTTGTTTGGATCTGCCCCCCGGCACCCACAGACGGCTGGGCAGCCACGGTCCTTGTGGGGAAACCCGACGTGTTTGTGCTTCCCAGCTGTGGGCAGACATGGTGGGACGGCCCGGAGACACTCAGAGTGTCCCGGGGACACTGAGCCCGTCCTGGGGACGCCGCACACCTGTCACCTGGGGCCGGGGTGCACTCCAGCGGACTCAGGCACAGGGTCGTGTTCAAGCGGGCTCCTTGTGCAGGGCCGCGGGGTCTGGTAATGGTGTCCGAGCTTGCGGGGAGTCCCGAGGGCTGCACGACCCATCTCCAAAGAAGCCACTGGGTTCAGATCCATTTAATAACACAGTTTAATGAATACTCGCCAGATTAATTGTTGAGATAGCCGTGAGCAGGCTGAAGCAGTTGTCCCTGCGTTTTTGAGCTGCAGGAGTGACAGCCGTGTAAGGTGGCAACCTTGAAAGGGGAGATAAAGGTTTGGGTGCAGGAGGCTGGGGCAATGGTGACCCCAGCCGGGTGTGGCACAGGTACCACACACAGCCTGGGCTGATCAGTGCCACCACAGCAGGGACACCTGTGTCAGGTCCGGCAGTGCCTGTGTTTGCTCATCAGTTATTCCATGATGTGATATGTGAGCTCTCTGCCACCGGGCTGAAGTGCAAGTAGTGGTTTCAGTTTCCAAACCCTGCCTGTCATTTGCAGATTACTTTCCTCTTAATTCTCTGCCTCATCTTCTAACTAGGTCTGAGTTCAGGTTACATTTTGACAAGCCCTGTACCTTCAACTGCTAAAAGCCTTGTCAATTGAAACAGCTTTGCAATCCCTCTTGTGGCACTTGAGAGCAGCCATGATTTTACCAGATAATGATTGTGGTTGTTTGGTTACATCCCACTGGTTCCCTTCCTAGCCCTGCTGCAAGGTTCTTGTAAAAAGCATGGATGTGATTGAGCCACAATCACTCATTTGAGTTTAGACAAAAGGCTTTATCTATAGCGAAAGAATCTACTTACAAAGGGAACAACTTAAAATGAATTAATTTGCAGTAGATTCAAAGATTCAGGGAAAACTGGAATGGTGATGGTCACTGAGTTAATGGATAATAATGCTCTTCATGTAGTTACTTTTTGTAGCAGTATTCAAAAGTTCTTTTTCATAGAGTCATAGACTCTCAGAATGATTTGTGTTGGAAAGGACCTTAAAATTCATCTTGTTCCATCCCCTGCCTTGGGCAGGGACACTTCCCACTATCCCAGGTTGCTCCAAGCCCCATCCAACCTGACCCCAAACACTTCCAGGGATGAGGCAGCCACATTTTCTCTGAGCAACCTGTGCCAGGCCCTCCCCACCCTCACAGGGAAGAATTTCTTCCTTGTGCTCTCTTGGAGCCCCTTTAGGCACTGTCGGGGGCTCTGAGGTCTCCCCAGAGCCTTCTCCAGAGCACACACCCTCAGCTCTCCCAGCCGGGCTCCAGAGCAGTTCTCAGAGCATCTTTGTGACCTTCTCTGGACTTGCTCCAACAGGTCCATGTCCTTTGGAGTGGAAGGGGGCAGGATCCCCTTGTTTGATGTGCTGCCCACGCTGCTTTCGAGACAGCCACAGGAGAATTTCTGGGCTGCCAGAGCTCATTGCTGGCTCATGTCGAGCTTTACATCAGCCTTCTCCTTGGGGTTGCCTTCGATCCTTTCTCCACCCACTCTGTACTCGGGATTGCCCCGACGTTGTTTTCGTGCCCCCATTTGACACCCGGTTTAACACAGGACGGTCAGAATAAAACATGTTAGGATTTACCCGTAGCAGACTTTAAATCCAAAAAGCTGCGTGGATGTAAAACAGCCGAACGCCGCTATGCGTACGTTTAATAGTGACAAATGGTACTTTCGGCGTCGCCGAAATCGCGTTTTTTGCGCTCAGACGGGGCCCGGTGGCGAATGGACGCATCTCGGGCGCCCTCTGCCGCCCGCCGGCGGTACCGCGGCCCCGCTGGTGGCGAGCCGCTTTGTGCGGCGGCTCAAAAGGCTCCTCAAGCCATCAGTCGCAACTGGGCTAAATTCGGATCAAGTATTTTGTTAAAACAAACAAACAAACAAACAAAAAACAACAGCACAAAGCCCCCCCAAAACTCCCCCAAAAACCCCCAACAAAAACCCCCAAGAACCCCCCCCCCCCAAAAAAAAATTTTTTTTTTAAAAAATCTGTGCTCTATAAATTCATAGCTGAATTTCTCTAATTGGCTTTTAATGAAACCATAGCTTTGAAACCAAAGCACTGCTTTTCTATCCAATTAAATGCAAATGGTGTAGATTCAAATGACATTAGCTTTGTCACACAAGCTACCAGAAGCCAGCCTGAAAATCATGCTTTTTCCAGATTAAGTAGCAGGAAATAATTGTAAAGCACTTTGAAGATGAGAAGCATCACACAGAGTAAGTGCTAAGTATTGTTTTTATTTGCATTACTTGCCAGAAAAGTCACAGTAGTGCTGGCTAAGAAGAGAATGGAAGGCCTTTGCATTCCCTTGCTTTACTGTGTTAGCATGATCTTCAAGCATAATTTAAATGGGGCTGGGCAAATTTTCTGGTCTAATTTTAAGACACAATAACTAATAGTTGGTTCATCTCAGGAAATAATGGTTGCATACTGCAGGAATTTGTAATCTCTCTAGAAATGGATTGATGAGCTGTGGAAAAAATAAACTAAAAGCTCAGGATCCTGCTAAACCATCTTGGCTGTGACAAGGCAGTGAAAAATACCTGATTAACAGATGATCTCTAATGCCTGTGCAAAAAGTCAGTAGTAATTTTTATTCTTTTATCAAGTAATTTGTCCGCACAAACAAGCTTGATGCCCGTAGTTAGGAGCAAACCAATCCGTTTTCAACCTCAGTTCAAGTCTCAAATCTCATTCCTCCGTGTTAATTCAAAGCATTGACATCAACTTTTAATCCTCTTAGTCCTAAGACTCCTCACTCTGTTTCCAGCTACTGGGGACAGCGTAGTGGAAAGAGCTGCCTGTGTCATTCAGTCTATCTCCCTTAACTGCAGACAGTGGAGTGTGAGGTTTTTTTGTAAACTCTTCAAGATCCGCCTTTAAATTAGCTAGTTAGGAGTAGGGGAGTTTCATGCTCCAAAAATTCACATCTCTGGCATTTGAAAACCTCTTCTTAACCTCTAATTTTCAAATTTGCTGATTTCGATAGCTGGATCCTTTTACAGTCAACTGCTTTATGTTAATGAGCTCCTCTTCCTAATGTGCAGCCCAAAAATTTTGTAAGGTGCAGATTCTCTCTCAAATTTTATTAATCCTGTGAGCCAAGCAGTCTCTCTCAGGCAAAGCACTCTATTTTCTGTATTAGTCTAGTAAAACTTTTCTTTTATCTGTTCCCGTTGGAATACATCTATTTGTTTTTTTTTAATGTGGGTGAGCATTTGAATTTAGATGCTGGAGTCCTGTGGAGCACCATTAATGCTGAATTTATCTCTGTTGAATACAGACTCTTTGATACATGATGTGACTGTATTTTCCTTGTCTAGAATGCATCCCCATTGTATTTTCTCTGGATTGTTCCAGTTGTTTGTTCCAATGTGTTTTCCAGATCCCTCACACTACTGAGTGCCTGGTGTTTCTGTGTGAGCAGCATATTTCAATAGCAGTGCTGGAATTGCTAATTAATATATTGAATAATTATTTTATTGAATACCAGTGGTCCCAAAGATCAATCTTTGAAGAACCCTATTAGTTATTTCCTCCCAGACCTTGAACACAGTCTGTTAAACCAAGCCTTACCCTTTTCACAACTTTTTTCCTGATCACCCTCTCCAGCCTATTTGTTTACCTCCATGGCATCCAATCATATTTTTAATGAAGTGCTGCTAAATGACTCTATATCTTTTGTCTATAAAATTAGTAACCTAATCAAAGGCAGGTAATTAAATATTTGTCATCCTAGAATAATCTACCTTTCTGAAAAAAACCTCCACCTTAAAACAAGCCAAAACCCAGAGGAATTTATTCTGTTTCTCTGTGTTTCCAAGTCTTTTTCCCTCCTCCTTCAGGTTGCTTTCAACAGCTTTGCATATTTCTAAAGCCCATATTTGCTGATACTGTGTTTCTCTTCATATTCTTAGGAATTAGATTTGCATTTGCTGTTCTACATTTATATCATTACTGATTTCACAGCTTTATTACTGATCTCATCTCTCTGACTTGCAGTTTCCCACGTTGGTCATTTCAGAGTTCAGTTTATTGCACTTTCTGACCTCTAATAAATTCTTTAACTTCGATCACCAATAGTTTGCCTTGTTTTGGTGATCTGTGCTTATCTTTAAATGCTAAGTTATTTTTTATCTTGATAGTCCCAACACACTCGGCACTGAGACATTAAGAACCCAAGTAAAACTTCCAAAGTTTATAAACTATTTTAGAAATGTCAAAACAAGAAAATGGGAAAGATTTTGGAAGGTACATTAAAGAGAAGAGGTAATGATGAAAATCTGCTTTCAAGGAAAATGGGTTGTCTGTAACTGGTTAAAGAGAGCTATTGAATAAAATTGTTTTTAAAAGTCATACTAGCTAGAGTTATTGCAGAACTAAACATTCAAAGAAAGCAATCACAGCGTTTGAGGGCAGAGTGACTGCATTAACACCCTTGGGGGCTTTTTCCTACCTTCAAAATTTTTAATATGTTTTGCTCATCAGAAATTGATACATTATTTAATCAGTTAATTTCTTGCAAAGGAACATTTTTTCATTTATAATGAACCCTCATGTGAGATTCATTTATGCTGTGGCTACCCTGTTTAATTTATCTGTAAGGTTCTAAGTCCTAAAATTGCTTTAGTTTTAAGCTTTGGTTTTGTTTTCAGGGTTTTTTTTTGAGAATCTAATTTTTTATCTGTTTTTTCCCCCCATAGAATATGTATAAACCATAAACGTGTACCATGTGCTTTATATTTAACCCAACAGAAAAAAGATGCAAATCTGCATTATGACAAAAATACTTGCTGTGTAATTCTAAAAAAAAAAAAAAAAAAATTTCCAACTTTATAATATGGGAACAACAAGCCCCAGAGCTGGGCTAAAATTTTGTCTGCGATTTGAGAGATTAAATTTGCTGTTGCATTCATTTATTACTGAAAAAAATACTGTTCAGCAGATGCTTTCAAATCCATTTCATTTTATTGCATTTCTAAGTCATAATCTTTATATAAAAGGTACATTTTTTTAATTGTTACCTTTCAAATAAGGAGTGATAAGGAAATATCTGTACAAAACATGTACAATTACTAATGTCATGATGAACTCTAGCTCGTTCTAAAAGTCAACTCCAATATAATATTTTTAATAGATTTTCAGCAAGGTAGGAATATAAATAGCTTAAAGGGATGATAACATACCCAAGTGAACTTTTTCAGAGATAGAGAGAAACATATCACATTATGCCTTAAAGTGGCCCCATGTGGTTTTTAAACCCATCGTTTTTCTGGCCAAACTTGCCAAAATAAGAATGTCTTTATTTACATCATTTCCAACATACGTGACTTGAATCACCAATGAAGACGTTGCACTCTGCATCTCTTTTCACACTGTTTATCAGCAGATGTCAGATCGTGTTACTCCTTTTTTTATTGTTCTAAATCTACCCAGGCTAAAGTACAGCATGTCCCAGTGGCCTTTGGTGCCTTGAGAGATAAAATTGCTCATAAAACATCCACAACGTGCTTCTGTTATCAGAACAATTAGAGCAGGTTGACAAATGCACAAGCTCTTAGGTTAAATACATAATCGGTTATTTTTGAAAATTGACACAAATTCTTTATTTTCCCTGATCGTTTTCCATAAAGCCAAAGCAATTATTCACAAGATGGTTTTGTATCCCAGAGAAAAAGGGAATTTTTTGAGCTTTCCTCATGTCAGGCCACGTGGAAGGAATTTGTGTTTCCCAGATGCTGCCTGTAATCTTGTCACCTGGAAGCTGAGGTGGAGAGTAAACACAATTTTTTCCACCTTCCCTTTCACTTGTGGCCCTGGTGGGGTCAGAGCTGTTGGGGAAGAAGGGAATTACCTCTGGAAGGTTTGTTCAGAAGTGGGGAAACCAACACAAGCCTCTTTTTCTTTAAAACCCAGACCAGAACCACTGAGGAACTTGGAAGAAATGCTTTGACCCTCTGGAGAAACAGCTTCTCTCTAAGGATGAAGAGTGTGAGAAAGGCAAACTTTAGTTTCTGGCACTGTTGTTTTGGAGAACTGGCAAAGCTGCTCCAAAGATGCTCTGTTTATTCAGCATTGGAATAAAGCAGAGAGCCTCAGGAGTCTTCCCTGGAAGAAGGTAGTTTATGTTGTTGTTTTTGTTTTTTGTTTGCTGGGATATTTTTTAAAATGTCTGTGATCTCTGGAGACCAGGTGCTTGAAAAAAAAAAAAAAAAAAAAAAGTGGGTTTGAAGAAGCCTGGCTTGGAGAAATTGTTTTGGTTCTTTATTTGACCAGAAATTCAGGAGAGAGGCAGGAGTTTGCAATTAAGTTTGCCACGTATTGCAGTCAATGCTGTTTAGCTTTGCCTCTTGCTCTGAAACCCATCTCAAGAAGGGCAGGATGTTTAAAAATGGTGCAGTGAGACAAGCTGGGTTATCTAAGGACAGCAGGAGTGAGTTTTGAGGGACCTATTAAATTCCTGTATAAAGTCACACCACAGTTTTGCTGTGTTGACCTCAGACTTCACCATCTAGCTCAGGGCACGGATACCTGTATGCAAATTGTAATACAGCAGGGAAAGTCACATATCCTTTGAGAGAACTGGAACAGAGCAAGTTTCCTCAGTTCTGGAAAGTGTGGTAAAAATCAGCCTAGGTTGGCCTTGAGAGTACAGGAGTCCAAAACTGCATCTTTGGGGTATCATTGATATCACCAGGCCTGGTGCTGCTGGACTGAACACAGGGAGACAAAGCTGTAAACTTGGTGTGATTGGGGGATGAGGAACAGAATGTTCCTGCTGGTGACTCCGAAGAGCTTTCCTTTCACTTGCAGCAGAAAGAGGCATATATATGTCTTGTTGCATTCATTTTTATCCACTGAGTCTTTGACAAATCTATCATGCTCTCATTTTTCTTGCAGAGATCTGTCAATTTTTTATGGCTATAAAACTGAGTTGAAAAGACCCATGAAAGCCTCTGCCAATTTTAAAAGTTTCAGAGTTATGGAAAGAAAGATTTGACAGATCAGTTTTTCTTTTCTTTTGAGAGTGGAATCAGAAGGGAAGAAGACAAGAAAATATCTAGGTGGATGAGAAAAGTTAGGTTTCTCAAATCAGAAGACATTCTTCAGAAGTGTTCCCAAAATTAAAACCTTAACAGACTTCTTTGGTCTGATGATCAGTGGAGGCAAGTGCTACTGTAACTTTTCAGCCAGCCAATGTCACCAATAAGGTAATGAATTAAGGATAACAAGATTTGTGGGATTAAGTAATTTATAAAAGATTGGGATTTTGTGCTATCACATAATTCCCTCCTTATTCTCACATCACATCAGGCACATTGTAGCCAGCTTGCAAATATCTAAGTGTAGCAAGTAGAAATTTTCAATGGTGTTTTCAAAACTCATTATAGGCATCAGACCCATTGGTATAAACAGGTAATGCTCTGTTCTTTCATCAGTACTGATGCTCCAGTCATTTCAGGGCAATAGTGGACATAAATATAGACAGGTGAAACCTGACATACACAGACTTCTTCAAAGTTATGTCCAAAAGCTTTGAAGTTACCAGGGATCCTTGTTTAGTAATTGCAATTTCCACATTTGTGACAGTTTTCTAAAAGCACTTACCATAGTTAATTTTCTATGACAACCAACATTCAAGGTAAAATCAAAGTGCTTAGTAGAATGGGTTTTGCAAGACAACCCTTATGTAAAGAGTAGATGAGTGCTGGGACATTAAAAAGGGAAAAAATAGTTATAGTGAGGAGGCTTATGTCTGCTCTGTTTGTCCGACCTGCTGTCCAAAGATTTATGGATTTCTTTTCACGGCTCAAGAAGAATAGCTTGGATAACAAACTATTTATAGGTTGACTTACATTTACTGTGTTGAAATATTGGGACATTTTAAGAGCCTTCCATCTGAGAAAAGATGGAAAATACTTATTTAGCTGTTCAACTGAACAAAGCAGTGGGGTCATGCAGTTCGATGTGATTGCCTGGTAGGATATGGAAATTTCTTCATCCCACAAGAGAGACAGAGTGTCACACATAAAGTTGTTATATCCGTGATGACTTTTTTTGTTTCCTGTGCTTTTCCTGCAGTGTCACATCTGGCACACGTTGCCTGGGCTGTTTGCACACACCAAACTTTTCTTGCTGCTTCATTCCCAGAGTGTGCAGGCTCTTATCTGTGAGGACTGGCAGTGCTTTATCCTGCTATTGCTCAGCAGGGCAGAGAGAGTTAGCTATTGCCTCTTCCCTTCCATTTGTGACTGCTTAATGAGACTCAAAATATGATCAGTCATTCTGTAGATTGTGTTCAGTATTAAAAGCAAATCACTGACTGTAGGCAGGAGGTCATTCAGCATTGCCACTAACAGCTTTTGATATTTCTGCATTAAAACCCAAGCCAAGCATTATAGGCACTGAACCATCTGCAGGCCTAAGTAGGCTTATTGTTGCTTAACTTCTTAGTGCAAATGAAGAGGTCTGTTATGTACTTCTGTCTGCTTTTGTGTGAATCCTCTGCTGCTCTCACTGCTGTGTCAGAGTTGAATGAGATGCAAAGAGATTCTTTTATTTTATTAAGTGTGTGTTGCTGCTCTCTGCTCCCTCGCAGCAACGTGATCTGACAATAAAAGCGATGGCTCTTCATAAGAGAATGCCAATAGTTTTCCAGAACAGCCTGTTGTCCCTGTAACCCTCCTCCCAGTGGTTTAGCTGGCTGTGATCCAAGATCCAGCAATGTTTGTGCAGCCCCAGCTCAGACTCCTGAGAAACCTGCTGGCCTGATGGCAGGAGCTGGAAAAGCCTACACAGAACAGAGCCGTGCAAAGAAACAAGGTGAAACTGCAGAGATAAGGTTGGTGAGAAGAGCATAATTGACAGCTCAAGGATTCGAAAGGAAGAAAAAAACATAGAAAAATACATAGTTCTAAGAAGCAAACAAGAGCTAAGATTGCAGCTTTGCAGCACCAAGGTTCAACCTGTTCCAAGGACAAATACAGAAAAGCCTCCTCATGTGATCTTCCTGGCTGGCAAATGCTGTTTAGAGCACTCATCTGGAGTCATCTCTGGAGCAGAGAATTTCTCAAGGATTGGATTGGTAGTTCATAATTGTTAGCAATTTTTTTTTGTGTATTGGACAGTAATGAACTGGTTTGTACTTTTACGTGGTGTGTCCCCTGCTTCCCAAATCTCTTTGTGCCTCTTAGAAGTTGCCTAAAGTGACCCAGAGTGCGACTGTTATGTACCCAATAATTTGACTGCAGAGCAAACTGCATCAAATCATGCCTTTGGTTTATCTAAGCTGATTATCTCATGCCTCATCTTTTTTTCTCCTTTAAAATTCCTACTTCTCCTTCAAGACGAGGCCAGGTTATTAAAAATAATCTTCAGACCCTTTGTGCTCTTGAAGCTCAGTGCATCACTGCTGGCTTCTGCGACTGCACTACCTCTTTGTAATCCAGGCCTGATTTTTGAGATGTGGCTTCATTTCCAAAGCATTGGTGACTGCAGGAAAAGTACAAGGACAGATGCTGTATTTGAAACTTTTCTGGCAGTGTCAGAACTGAGAAGTTGTTTTATAAACAGTTAAATGAAATAGTTTTGTAGGTACAGGAACCTGCATAAGGACAAGGGCTGCCTAATGCAGGCAGTGTCAGAAAATACACTATGAGAGACTGGCTGAAACCTGAGACATTTTATTGAACTGTAAAATTATAAAGGCTTAAACAGAAGAGTGAAGTATTTTGTTCTTGATGTGGAGCAGCTCTAACCTTCTAGCTGTGGTAATGTTTGCTTTGTAGTGTATGAAGTGTAAAGTGCATTTCCACCTCCAGCTCTGCCACACAAACCAGGCTTCCAACAATTTTCCAAAGTTAAATCTTGCCTGAGGTTTCTGTGTCTGTAACAGAGACTTCATCAGGACAGCACTCACTACTGAGTCTGGTTGGATTGCTGAACTGAAGGTACTTCACTGCCAAAATCTTCCACTGATGGAATCTGGCACAGCTATGGAAGCTCACTGAAGGCGTGGTACATGATATATGTTATTAACCTAAAGTTATAAGGGATCTGAAGCTTATAAGTGAGCAATTCTATAATTTCTCTGGGGTGATAAAAGCCCTAACTGAATACCAGCTTGTCTGACTAGAATTTAAGAGATTTTTTTTATTATACCAAATTTCTTTTGCTGAAGGTCTGAAGTAAATCTGAGAGATACAGTCACAGCGGGCTGCCAGAGAGCATTTTGTCTCAGTAGGGTATCCAAGACAAGAGTAAATCCTTTCCAGCCACAGACTCAGTCAAGGAAAGTGTTACATGTTTAAGCCTGAAAAAGCTGATTGCAAACACTAGAAGTTGGACATCCATTTGAACGTTGCCAAAATTAAATATATTCTTCCTATTCACACACTTCTCTAGAAATTCATTCTCTTTCTCATTTGTAGGTTCTATATTTCTTAATGGTGAGGTCAGAGAGTGAGAATGTGACTCCTCATAAATTTTGATCAGTTATTTTCTACCTGCATTTAGGTGCCAATTAACATTAACATTTGAAACTGTCTTGATCAGATATCATTACCTGCAACTCAATGGCTGTTCTTTTAGGGGGACACAGCACAATTATCTTATTGCCTCTGCTAAATTGTGCCTTAATTTCTTGCCTGTTTCTATGTCCAGAACTATTTCCCATGTATTAATTCCCATTCAAATGTATGCCAAATTCTGCTTATTTTGATGGTATCACAGTTTGTCCATACAGAAAATACTATTTATATATCAGTTTTATTATGCAGATATATGTATATATATATGTCTATAGAAATATCTGTAATATTTAGATTATGTATACAAATATACAGATATGTTTTCCATCTACATATAGATATCCAGGAAGAATCTTCTGTTATGCTACTTCATCCACTCTGCTTTACTATTACACCTCTGCTGTGTTAATTTTCCGTAACTTTGAGTGCAATCTTGGATTTTCTAACTCTACAGAAAAACTCTGAACATTTCTGAAGGCAGATAAATTAGACTGGTTGTAGTGAAGGAGGTTTTACAATCTATTTGTGCTGAGCTATGTTCCAGCAGAGGTTAAACTGGGCTATAATGTGAGGAGGCAGAAAGCTGGCTTGTACCTTTAGGGACAGCTGGTGAATTCTGGCATGCCTGCTCATGCACTATTAGCACTATTTAAATATATAATGACATTAGATCCTGTTGCCCCTCTTTTAACCTTACCTTTGTTAAATGCTGCTTCAGAGAAGATCGTTCCCTCCCCCCAGTGTTATTATGCATCAAATTTATTAAGATCTGAAGAAATGCAGGAGAAAACACCTGCAGAGAGAAGTCAGGGAGGAAATAGAGATTAATGGCAAGGTAATAAGGAAAAGGAGGTCATAAAAAAGAAATCAAAGGATGGGAAGAATATTTATCACAGACATAAAGAAATGTGTTGTCAGTAGCCACATTGCTTGTAAGGTGTGCTCGGAAACTGCAGAGCAATAGTTTTAAGTAGGAAATATTGTGGCAGCATTAGAACCTGGAGGAGTGGAAAATGTCCTGTGTTTCCCTGTATTTACAGTATTAGGTTGATGCAGACCTTTACTGCCATTCTTCACAATAATTGATGCCATTTTAATTGTCATTACCTTGGGATCTTTAAATCCCATCATCATTTTACTCCATTAATACTGCTTAGCAATACAAAGGATTTTTGCAGCCTTCTTTGTAGTTCATCTGTTGCAATTCAAAGCACACCGAATTTCAAAGGCATATTGAAATTTGGAGTTTTTGAGATAGTCTGTGGCAAAAATTGGATGAAAAATATCTCCATGGATGAGCAGCTGGTTTCAACTTCTGTTCCTTGACAGATGGACTTTTGGAGATTAAATAATCTGAGGAGCAGCCAGGGGAAGCTTGAGGGGACACGTGCTCCTCCTGACAGACACTGGGAGTCCTGGGGCAGCAGGGCTGGGCAGGGAGAGGTCCTAATCTGGGTGCCCAGAGCTCAGAGGATTGATGGAGCCTGTGACTCAAGCACATGAGCACCCCCAGCAGCACAGGATTCGCAGGCAGTGCTCCCATCACTGCTGGGCACTCCAGCCATCCTGCCTCTGGCATGGGAGCCATCTCCACTACCCTCACAGGCCCAAAACAAATGGTCTTGCTGCTTTAAAAACACCTAGGAGCTCTCACATGTCAGAAGGCCCTTCTGAGGCCTTGTTTTATTAAGATCAATTGTGTGATATGTTGTAATTTAAAAGCACTATGTTGTTTGACAAAAGGGTTTTCTTTCCCCTCAGTGCTGAATCAGCTCCTACTTGCAATGAGGAAAAAGTGGAGTTTCGGCTGCTTCTGAGGGACAGAATGAGGCTAATGAAATCATGTCAGGTAAGAAAAGCACAGCGGCAACCTAAAAGAGGTTCTTGGTCTTTTTTAGCATTTATTTTGAAATGACCAAGTAATTCTGGCTGTGGAACCAACACAACACAGGGATGCACAAGCTGTTTGTGGATTCTTAGCACTTTTATAAAATTTTCAGAAAAATACACTTTTAAGCTTCTATATTGCCAGAAAGTGAAAGGGATAATTCCAGGTAAGAGAAAGAAGATTTCTATCCACTGTGAAAACTCTGCTATAAATACACACTAAACTTCCTAACCTGGAAGAATCACATCACATAAATTGAAATAAACCTTGCATACAGAAATACACTTTTCTTTATGTTGCCCACAGGATTTAATATAATTACTTACTCACAGAAGCAAACTGTAGATTGCAAGTGCAAATAGCTTTGTACATTTTCTCAAGCCCATTTTGGTTTCGGGAACGTAAAAAATTAGGAATTTAGAGTGAATGAAATATGTGCATGGTACTAAGTTGGCATTTGTTTCCACTTAAATGATCATATGAAAACCAGTCAAGAGAGGAGTGAAATTTTGGAATGCGTTATTTTAAATTTTGTTAGGTGTATTCTCCTGGATACACTGCTGCATCCTTTTATACAGGGGAAAAAAGAGAAAATACATTGTATATGTGTGTGTATTGTTTGAGAGCAGGAAAATACCCTGTGTAGTCAAGAACCGTGAAGAGAAAGGGATACAATAATTGGTTTTGTTACTGGAACTGATGTCTTGAACTTCAGATACAGGGCTGGAATTCCAAATGCACAAACCTTTCTGAGTATCTGTACCAAGAGACTTTATCCAGATTATCTCTGCTTTGCAGAAATCTTTTAATTTCTGCTGCACTTCTGTTTGGGGAAAAAAAATCTCAACCAAACACCAAACCAAAAATCAAGGAAAGCTTCACAGTTTGACTCAGGCCCTGAAGGATTTTGTAAGAGACGTGACTGCAGTATTTTGCTGGGAAAGATATGTAGGGATAGGGGTTTACAAAGACCCAGCTGTTTCTGTCTGTGAGTTTGTTTCCCCTGTAAGAATTTTGGCAGTCTGTGCACTAAGCAGCCACATGCTGCCATCTACTGACAACAGGCCTCTGCAACAAATAGTGTCACAGAATTTCATAACTTCTTTAAATTCATACACTGTAGGAGAAAGCCCAGTAATTGAAATACAAAGTCGAGCAAAACAAAAAGAAAATTGTTTGGATTAAAAAACAATATAATGAAAGTGGGTGAAAAAACTGCTATAAATCACAATTCTACACAACTCCTATAGATGGAGGATGTAAAAGTTGTATTTCACGTGAGAGGAAATATATGGGAGAGAAGTAACAATTTTTTTTTTTATTAATAAGTTTCATGTCTTTTCCAACACACTGAAAACAAGAGAAATGTTCTACATTTCCCTCAAGGATGATAGTTGAAATTGAGATGGTTCTACAATTGTGCAGCCAAAGGGGACAGTTGTGAGAACGTGTGCAGTGAACAGGACTTGGCGTGAAAGAGATTCAGTGGGAAAAATGACATTTGTAATCCCCTCTGAACGTTTTTAACTTCTCATGCTTGCATGAGTAATGTATCTTCCCACTTTTAACTCTGTCTTGGGACCAGGTCTGTAAGGAATGAGGGCTTGCATAGATGATGTGCAGGCAACACATCATCTGGGGAGAACATGAAAACAACAGCACTTTTCAGTGCTTTTAATGAATTGTTCTGAAAACTGTTTTTCAATGCATGACCTGTTTTGGTTTCCCAGGCTGCTGTACAAGATGCTAAGGCAAGGAGCAGGAGGGAAGATGCTGTGTTTCTATGAGTTTTCTGCTAATTTTTCCTAAATATTTTGTATGTGAATGAAGAAATAGATGCAGCTCTTCCTTAATTTCAATGAAAAAGGAGCCTAAGTAAAAATCCTGACAACTGGATGTTGACCAGAAAGTAAAATCATTCTGTTTCTGATCACTCCTGCCATCTGCCATTGGAGAGCTGATGGAGTTGCATTTGCAGAAGAGAAATCATCCCTCTCCAAACTGGTGAATGTGAAGCAAGCATTTTCCTAAAACAGCTTAAAATCTCTGTGTTCAGATGAATATTTGTTGTCATGAAGGTCACATTCTGTCCTGTTTCTTGTTTAGGGCATATCCATTTTTGGAGCTTTCTATGCACATGTGAGTGTATGTCTTTGAATGAATACATGCAATGCTGGCACAGGTTCTCCTATAATTTGAAACAGTGAATTTATTTGATAAAACTTATAATTCTGAGCAATGAGGAACACTGGTAAGCACTTTCATGAGTAACCTTCAGTGTTTTTTCCCTTATCTCAATCAGAATACCATTAGAAACACTAACTGTATTTTAGACAGGAGTAGATAATATCTGTGATTGGATAGAGGAGTAAATTCTTTGATGCAGATAAAAGATTAGGAGTAAGACTTGTAGGCTGACTTTCCTTTGATGCATGTTGGCTCCCTATTAATTTTTTGGTGTTATTTTACCATGCCAATACCTAGATTTTGTGACACTACTTTACAGCTGGGTGTTATATGTAGTCTGAGACCCGGGTGAAAGTTGGAGAATTGGAAACTGGACCTACAAGTGCTCAAAGTTTGGTTGAGGAAGGGCACAGCAGAAAAAGGAGTGGGATCTGCCTCTTTCTGTGTTTGTAAATGCTGCCAGCAAGGTTTGTAACCTTTGTGTAACCAGAATTGTTTAAATTCCTGACACTTCTGGCTGCCTGTAGACTGTCAAATCACAGCAGTGATCTGGAAAAGATGTTGGTTATGGAAGGTTCCTCCCATTTTGGTGGCTTTCTCTTCTGCCCTTCTTTAGCTAAAGAAGCACAACAATTCCTGAATGATATCCAGCTGTTTATCAAACTTTTCCATAGAAACTCAGCTCTGCTGTGATGGACCATTATCCAAGGCTGTGTCCTGATTCAGAGTCGAATTGCACAGGATGTGTGGACTGGTCAGTAGGCAAGCCTGGCTTCCATATGAGTGGATTTCTATATGTTTGTATCTGTTTGGAGGTTAAAGAATTTGGCTCAGAGATGTCTGAATGGGGGCAACCTGCTGCCCTCAGCAGAGATGCCTGCACTGCTGTGCCATAAAAAGACCAAGCAACCAACAGACCCTTTTGCTTGTCCACCCCTTTGGCCCCTTGCTTTTCTTCCTGCTACAATGTGACTGTTGGAGTTCCTTATATAAAGTTTATCACTTTATTCAGACTTTCAGGGTGAGGGTGAGGACATATGAGTATCTTCCCTACTCTTTCTGGGTGAAGTCCAAAACTGGATGGCACCTGTTTTCTAGATCTAGATGGGCTGCAATCCAAGTTGATAGTTGATGGAAATGTCATGAACAGCTGATCTGGAAGCAAGGACTGTCAAAACACTCATGGCTTACAACCTTAAGCCCATTTTTAGCACCAAACAAATAACATTCAGTTATCCTGAGCAACAGCAAACCTTCTGTTTTCTTTCTGTGATACTGTCTTGAAATTTTGTTGTGAACTGTATCAAATACTGCTGCTTTCAAATGTAAAATGCATGTACTGGTACAGTCATAAAATTAGGCCTTGATCTGAACCTGCCCTACACCTGAAGTCAGGTCTGATTCAGGCTATTTCTGATGGACAAAAATAGTAGGAGTTGGATTGCGAAAAAGATACAAGCTTGTTCTAAATTGACCTCTTACTGAAGAACATTCTGAAAGAAGTTAAACCCTATGCCATGATTTTTGTAAGTTTTGCTATAAAGGTCCAGATCAGCCAGGTACAGAAACATACAAAGTTTTACTGCCGTGCCCAGCCCTAAATAATTTCAATATGACTTAGTTCTGTATTAGAGCCTGTGCTTTCTCATGCTAAATATTTCCTCAACTTTTGTATGTGGCATCATGGGAAAATAAAAAGTATGAGAGATACCATGGTGGTGAAAATTTTATAGAAGTGTTGCTGCCTTGTCTGATTTTTATCAGACCCTTTGGACTCTGGCTGGTGGGCTTCTCTGGTAACAAGGCAACTCCTTGTAGTGCTAATCAGGTTTTAAGCTGAGAGTTTGGTTAAATTTATGGCGCAGAGTATTTTATTGATAGAAGAGCTTGCCAGACCTCTTTGGCAATGCTCTCTTTTCACTTAAAGACCTTGGTGTAAATCTTTTTAATGCTTCAGCTACAAAAAAAATCTGAAAGGATCTTTCCCCACTTCTTACCATTGCACTATCATCTGTGTAAATCATCTTGCTTACTCATTCTCTTAGCTACTTTAGATTGTTAGTCTTAATGACAGGACTGCAGTAAAAGTGGGGGAAAAAGTATTTTAAACTGTCATTAGTCTATAAAACTTTGATCATTTATAGTAAGTGGGAATTCATCTTGGACTTTTAAGAGAACAGAGAGGTCAGTCAGAGCATCCCCAATCAGTTGTGCACTTGTGTAATGAAGCACACCTCAAGGGAAAAATAGAAGATGGAAATGTAATTATTAAATGTTCTAAGACTTGGATACAGCTAATTTTTAATTTATAATATATGATGCAAGAGTAAGAACCAAGGGGTTTTCTCCTTGAGCTTTTCCTGTACTTGAGAATTGCATATTTAGGGTTATTTTAGTGGCCCTAATTTTGCAGTAAATAATTCCAGAGTTATGATTGCTATCATTCAGCAATTCCTGAAATGTCAATGTTGTCCTTATTGCACTAGTGCAAAAGCACTTTTTGTTTTATATTCATTACTTACGTTTCTGTTTAATATCTTTGACAACGTATCGGAAGCTCCTGCAAGGTGAACATGGGTGCAGTGCAGAGAAATCTTACAATAGCATTAGCATTTTTCTAGTTAAATCTTTAGAAAAGCTTTTAGTGAGACAGCAAGTCTTTCCTGGACCTTGTGCTATATTGACATGAACTTCAACTACAGCCTCTGTGTTTGCCAAGCTCTACTGCTATTGATATGACCAGACCAAAGTATTCTAAAAAGAGATTTTTGCTGTAGTTTTTAAGATATATCATTTGACAGGTTAAGAGTTGGTCACTTGAAATGCCAATACTTTATACATGAATCTCTTTGAACTTTCAGATGAATCTTGGATTACCTGAAAACATTTAAGTACTGCTGAAGTGTGCAGGTCTCTTTCAATTAAAAGACTTTCAGAGTTCAAAGCACTGAATAAGTATTTAGGAACTTATCTCTTTAAACTGAGAGGGGTGTATTGTGATCAATTATGAATATGAGTTGTTTTATGCTGAGGTATTGGGCTAGAAGTATGTGTGCATTCTGGTTGGTTTATTGGTTTCTTTTCTTTTTAATACATATATTTTATAGCAAACCTGTAGATTGCTACCTGCCATTCTGTCAAGCATTACTCCAGTTCGCTCAGTGACTTCATCCCACTCTTTCCAAAGTCCATTTAGACTATTTTCCTTGTGCTCAGTTTCAGCACAAAGGGATAATTGTTACAATCAGATGAAAATACAGTGTTATACCTGATACAAAAGGTTGATTTGGAGATGCTGCTGGACTTTGTGTCGCCAGTATATTTGTGAAATAATGCAGCATGAGACTCTGGTATTCCGCACTTTTATTTTGTTGTTCCTCTTACATAAAAATCAACAAGGTTTAACAGGAATAACCATCCATGCAGAACAAAACAGCGCATGGATGATCTTCCTCAAACACTCACACAACTTCTGGGCAAATGTAGGCATTGTTTTGAGCAGAACACTACATGGCATGCACCATGCTGAAGAGCTTTGCCATGTTTCTCTTTCCCATATCATTTGTAGGTTGCACAAAAGAAGAGGTAAGCACTGGGTAAATATCCTTATTGAATCTCAGCCTGGATTATGAATAATTATTTAGAAGTATTAGAACTCAGTTTACAATATATGCATTTCAAAGGTCTTGTTCCTAGCTTGCTTTATTTAGCCACCTCACAAATAGATTTTATTGTTGATTTTGTTATTGTGTTTTCCTACAAGGTTCACTAGATGTATTGGAGGTGTCCTTCATACAATTTCATTTTCTTTTATTGTCTCCCCTAGGACATCATTATCCTTTGAATAAGCACAGAAAACTGTGTTCTCTTTCTCCTCTCTGGATTTATTCCATACTCTTTATTTCCATTTGAATGACAAGATTGGTCAGGGAATTCAGAATCAAGACTTTGTTTCACATTCTCTTCTTTGCTCAACTGTATTGGAACACATATTATCCTCAAGGTATGTAATAAGGTGAGGCAGGAATGCATCCTGACAAAACAGTAAGGCCACATGTGAGTGGCTGGAGTGTATCAGATCACAAAATGGTGTGAAAATGTTCCTCAGCTCAAAAGAGGTGGTTTGGAAAGTTTTGCAGTCAGAATTGCTCTGTGAGGAGGAAGGATGTCAAAATTAGAATAAGATATCCACAAAATAGGAGAAAACTCTTTTGAGGTTTATTCTTCTTGTGGATCCCTTATCCTTTTCTGTCCTGTCTATCTTTCTGTGTAGTCTGAGTCCTACTTTGCATTTATTAAGAAAACACTTTTAAAATGAAGTTATAATCCAGTGGCACAAGCAATTTCACTTCAGTCATGGGGAAGAGAACAAAAGAAAGTCTTCTTTCAGCTTATTTATCCCAAAGGGATGGACGGTTTCTGCCATGGTTTCAGGAAAAAGAGATGCTCAAATGGCACATTTACTACTGACCCTAAGATTTCAATGAATTTAAAAAAAAGAAAGAAGGAAAATTAAAGCAGAAAAGCCTTTAAATTAAAAAGCTGAGCAGAAAGAACTTTTCATCTTCATTTTATTTGTTCTCTAAAGCTTGGACTGCTGGAAAGAGAAAAAAAAAATCCATATTTCATCTGGAGTAGGAATGAAAAAGAAAATTGTCAGACCTTTCAAAAAAAAAAACCCAAAAGCAAGCTGAAAAGCATTCACTTAGTGCAGGAGTTCAGGGATAAGCCTTCATTAAAAGGATGCAAACAATAAATTGCAGAGCTGCTTGAAATTGGTGCATCAAATAAAAGCAGAGTCAGACCATGCCATTGCAAAGGATCTTTTCTTTAGTTTTAATTGTTTTTTAATATAAACCAGGTTTACTCAGGGTTAATTGTTTGCTGCTAGTCCTGGTTTAAGCCATGAACTCTCACTCTACTGGAAGCATCAGAGATAGGTGTAAGTGAGAAGCACTTTTAGTAAAACTATTGCCGTTCCTGTGCTTTGGTATGGTGTCAAAGCCCTAATGTTTACTGCCTTATTATGCATTTGTGTTTGAACGAGCAGCTTAGTGAGGCTCCATCTGCTCCCTTCTGGTGGAGCCCAGGAGGATGTGAAGGATTGGGTTTCAGTGTTTGAAGAGTAGTAGATGACTCCAGTGCTGTGGCCAACACTGCCTTCCCTCGGCCCATAGCTCTGCAGATTAACTGGCATTAGTGCAAGCATTCACAGCTGCACATGGAATATTACAGAAAACACCAGGGCTCTGGCTTCCACTTGCATATGCTCATTTGCCTACAAATATGGGTAGAGTCTTGTTCTGTTTTTTGTTTTTTTTTTTTTTTTTTTTTTTTTTTTTTTTTTTTTTTCTCCTTTCTCTCTTGAGAAAATGTACAAGTAAAAGCTCTTCTGGTCATTGTACAGGACCATCCTTTTTATCTCCATTTATCTGCATTATATCTTCATTATATCAAACCTTTCAAAGTGTGTTCTAAAGACTCACAAACTACTAGAGGTCATACTTGTGAATTTGTAGTTCCCAAGTGACTCCGTTCAACCTTTCAAAACACTCACAGTTGTATTTTCTCTTTTCAAGCCTGAATAAGGTTTGTCACAGAAATCTTGCTATCAGACTTTATTAATGGTGACTGTTGGACATGTTCAAATTGAGAACATCAAGCTTTACTTTCCCTTTGGCTTCAGTAACATCCATTCCTCGGTCTCATTGCAGTACGATATCTTTACTCAGACCTTGATTATGGTCATTTGGTGAGTATTCAGAGAATAACTTGGGTGTCTCAATCTAGAGCTATAAATGATGGTTATTTCCTTGTTCTCTTACATATTACAAAAGAATATTTCTATATTTTACAGCAGACTCTCCTTCTGTGTAATTTTTTATAGTTTTCACCATTTTCTCTTGGATCACATTTGATCCTGAGAAGGAAAAAGCTTTCTTTGCAGAAAGGTCTTTTTTTGTTTTTTATTCTCTGTAGCCTCTGCATATTTATAACACCATTCTGGGGTGGGTTTAGCTCAGTGTGAGACTCTTTTTTACCAGCTTTTAATCTTTACTTGAAACAGAAGTGCCAAGTATATTTTGAATTTAAACCCCTTCTAAACCTAAAAGATGGTTTTGGCCCACTAATAGGTAGTAGTTTCAAAAGGTTAAGCTGCCTGGAAAATGTGACAAGATGTACTCATAAAATTAGGGATGAATCCAGCCTGTATAAATTCAGGTTTTTGAGGTACATTTTAAATGTACCACATCATGCAATTTTAAATCAGTCTTCTATGCTGGCATCCAGAACTGGCATAGATGACAGGCAGCTGCTGAGTCCAGCTCTTGTTTGTACTCCTGCAACCTTTACAGAAATGTCATGGCCGAGCGCAGTGTTTGGTGCCTTTGAAAGAACTCTTCTTCCTCTGAAAGGAGGCATGAAGAATATCTCAAAATTATGTGGATTTTCCCACTTTGGACCAGATCTTGGCATAACGAGGGCTGTGATACCGGCCTGAGTCTTCACCAGTCTGAAACATCACCTTGGTGTTGTGACCTGTATTGCACAAGCCCTGTGATGTTGGGTTGTCCTGGTTGTTCCTCCACATGCCCCTTTCCTTCTGGAAGTTAATTCACTTCTTCTTTGGTGGATCTCTCCTCCCTCTGTGCTCCTGACAGAGAGGGCCACCAGCGGGGAATCTGGCTTGGTCCTAATGCACTGTAGTAAATGAGTGCTGGCTGTGAGGTAGAAACAGGAATTCCACCAACAGCCACCTGATTTCATCCTTTGGCTGACTTGGCTTTGTCTGATAACACAAGGAGAGGCAGCAAAGTGTAGTTTTGCAGCATGCTGGGACACAATCCAATTTTGGATGGATTCTGTGTACTGCTGCAGGGAGCTGTCGGATTGTTGTGCCATTGCCGGTTGGACTATTTTGCTTGAGGATGTGCTCAGATTCTGTCTAAACAATAATTAAATTTCATTTGCAGGGGATGGCTGAATGTGTGGAAAGAGAGATAAAATAATCAAGGACACGATTATTCACAAAATCAATAGAAATTCTAATAGTCTTATAAAGCACCACTTCATTTCTTTCATGAAGCTGCTGGATTGTTCATATTTCATATTTTCCTCCTGTGCAGGTCAATTAAATTTTAGGTAATTAAGTACACTTTTTCACTCTTACTCGCCTTCAAAGGCTACTGTACATCACCAATTTATATAAACTACACTTGCACAGGCTATTTTTAACTTTCCATACTTGTACAAAGTGCCTGGCTGTTGACCTTTGCAGGGTCACACCTGTGCATATTACTGAGTAATAGCCAATTTGTTGCTCTGATCTGCGTTCTACATGTTTGATTAAACCCACAAGCTAATCTGAGTTAATTTTATTTGAAGACAGAGAATTATTTTTGTTGGAAGATCAGGGAGGTTTGTGTTAACAAATCAGAAATTTTTCCTGGGACTCACAATTGCTGTGCCTGACAATTTAAAGAGGAAACATCACTCTTCTATTATTTTGTGACTTTTTAAATACTAAAATTTACTTCAGAATTGCAGCACCTCCATATATATGAAAATCTAAAACAGGGAAGTTCTTAATTTAAAGATATTAAGCCTTGATAATTTCAGTGCGGTATAACAGATTAAAATTTATCTCTATGCATGTACTAATGACTCCTATGATCAGACACATGCTCTTATTATCTTCCTTCACTGAAAGTGAATGTCTAAATGGATTATATAATATATAAATATTTTCAGATCATCTATTCAACTACGAATTCATCTCTTTCCACAGGTCTACTTGCCAGATAGAAACAGGCCCCAAAATAAAAGCATATAATTGAATTTCTGTATTTTAATTATTCCAGTTATAAAATGTAGAATGATACAAAGCTTAACATGCAGAAATATATTTTTGTTTCATGAGCTGTTAAGCATCGAGTTATTTAATGAAATAGTGGGGTATGAAGATGGGCAGAACACATAGTCCAACTAAGGCAATAGACTGCAGCACTGCTGTTACTGTCAGTCATGGGTTTAAAATACTCCTCATCACAAGCTTTTCTGTCAGCAACCTTGAATTAAATTCCACAAAGCTCCTAATTAACACAGAAATGTACAGTAGCCTCCTGGAACTGCAGATTTGTTCCTGTATGTGAAGGACTTGCTAAATCTTGCATTGATTTTGTTTAGAGATGGGCACCTAAAGCAAGAGCTGCAAGTTAGTGTGTGTATTATTGTTGCTCATATTATTCTGCCTGCATTAAAAATTATTTATTTTGGCAGTGCCAAAGCAAAACAAACAACAAGCCCTCACAAAACTGGATTTTTTTTTTGCTACATTCCAAACAACAGTCCAAGATCCATCTGCAGAGGGCTCAGGCACCTCAGAATATTGAATGCTTCAATTTCCTCTCTGTTACTACATCACAGTGCTCAAGGCCACTTCAATGCCTATTTGTCATGCTTGTGAGCACCTGAAATCTGATTTTTCTTACTCACCGCGCAGCCTCCGCAAACACCAATATGGAAAGATCCATAATGGGATTGGAAAGTTTAGTGAACACGACACTTAATCAGCGCCATGAAATTTGTTTTAGCTATACTTTCATATACAATCAGAACAAGAGGTACTATTTTAATTTTCCAAGGTGACACAGAGTTATTAGAAACCTATCCTTACATATTGAGGCAAAGTGGGCTGTAGGTTTCATTTCCTCCTAAAGTGGGAGCATAATGGAGTACCAGTCCTGAAAAAAGATTGGGATTGGGACATTTTCTGGTGTAATATTCCAATTCTGCTTGGTAGTTGACTTGACAGGGATTCACAAGGAAGCTCAAACCATGTACCATATGTCATCAAGTAGCCAAACAGAAGGTGTTTTTGTTATTTTCCTTGGTCAGCACTGAGATTTGCCTTTTCCTTCCAGGCTCCTGAGCTCTCCCTTTCCCTCCCAGGCCTGTGTGTGGCTCAGCTGCTCTGCTGACATTTGGTTGTGGAGCAGCAGTTGTGCGTTGGGGACCAGCTCAGTGGAAATTGCATAATGTGCTGTTTCCAGCTAAGTTACTGAAATGTGCGTTTCAATTTTATGTCTTGGGAGTGGAAAAAGGAACAAACACATTGAGCAGAGTGTCTTTCCCAGCTCCTCCTCCCTGTGCATGGCTGGTCTTGTTCAGCAGGAATGGAGAAGGATACTCTGGGTCTTTGTGGAAGTAAGCTGGTAGCAAACACGTATTCTCTCTTCATCAGTTCTTAGCTGATGTCCACCCCTTCAAAAATTCTGCATTATTTTGATCATTTTCTCAATTTGGAATACACAAAGATGGTCCCTCTGTCCCTGCTCCTTTCCAAACTAGTCAGTTCTTGTGTGGTTCAGGTAATGGTTGATCTGGAAGTACATGCACAGAAGGGAGTTTGTGTGTGTGCAAATGTTGATCTTTGTGTGCATTGTGATTTTTATTCATCACATGTATCCTAGAAAATTTTCCCCCATAAAACCTTAGTTTCATTTTCAAAGACCCAAATCTTATTGAAAATCAGATGAGTTTGCACATTGAGAGGTAAGTTCCAGCAATTTCCTTCAGTACAGTTTTAGAAGGTATTGTCTTTGCCTGTGGCAGAGTATGGGACTAGGAGAGCTGGCAAAAGGAACCAGAGCCTTACCCACCAGAACCAACTGTCTAATGCATTCTTTGAAAATACTTCTGATATATTTTAAGCTGTTTTCTCAGTCCAGGAGCAGTGGTACCTGCAAGATTTGATCTGTTTCTGCTGGTACAGACAGAAACTTTCAGCAGATGGAGGTGGTGAGCAACAAATTCCAAATCACTGGTTCAGCAATTTCCCAACCTTATATTTTAACAGCTTTGATTTTCTGCATTACTTTGACTCTTAATCTTTTCTTATTATATATTTATTTAGTTATTTATTTTTTAATTTTGGCATCTGATAAACTACTTGTGAAAGAGAAGCAGATCTGGAGGGTAATGGAGTGAAATTATTAGCCTTTTAGAATCAGTTGGTGATTAAGCCAACATGAGAAGATCACTAACTGTAAATAACGCCAGTGAAAATAAATTCCCTAATTCTTATTTACGTTATGGAGACTTTTGGACCCCTTTGCACTCTTTGAGGGCATAAGATCTCTAAAGTCCTTAATGGAAATGAGAATAGGCCTTTTAAATTGTTTTAATTAAGCAGTTTAACCATCTTAATTAAAACATTTCAAGAGCAGTGGTGTTTTCCTAATGGTAGTGGTATTTCAAGTAATTTTTCCTGTGTATTTCGCATCCTGGGGGAAGCTGGGCCAATTGAGGAGAGGCAAACCCACCAAGACGGCAGAGAGAAACAATTCCTGCAGAGAAGAGGATCTGCTCATTTGCAATACTCTGGTGACAGCTGCCAGGTGCCAAAGGATTGTCTGGTGTGATGGAGGACACGGCAATGTTGCGGCATTTGCTGGAATGCAGAGGCTCCCCATAACGTACATTTTGTTTCTGCTCCACCTCATTGCAGAGGCTAAAATAAGCACTAACATGTTTTATGTAGCAGAAAAGTGGTCTTTGATTTTCCTCCTGCCTCTGGCTGGTTTCAGCTCTGTTTTGTGTGGCGCAGGAATGTTGTGGGTTGCTGCTCTTGGCAGTTTCTCTTTGGGTCTGTCTCGCTGGCCACTGCTCGTGCTTCAGTGGGCCTGACCTATGCTTGGCTGCTCCAGGGTTGGTGTTTCACACTGCTGGAGATACTGAGCGTTCCTGAGACTGCCTCTTACATCAGCCAGAAACTCTCACTTATGCTGTTATCTTTCACAGCACCTGTTATTAAAGGCTGTCTTTTCCACTCAGGTTTTCTTTGAGCAGTGTGGCAAATAAAAATAATCGGTTGCAGTGGTAACAAAACAACACACAGTAGGGCCTTACTCTCTGCAGCCTCGTGCCTGTTTCCCATGCATATATCTTGAATCACTTTTTTATGCCTCTTACCACAATGCTAAAACTTCTATTGTGCATTTCTGTCACTCTAATTGTTGTATATGCATGTGTTTAGCATATTCTCAGGCTCCCATCACTAGCAGCACCACAGGTTCTTGAAATGTTACTCTTGAAAATTTCAGGGTCTTGTAACTTCTTTTTATACTGCTGCTGGTGTCTTTGGGAGACATTTATTAGTTAATAAGATACAGATATCCTCTTTCACTGTTACCTAGTTTGGCATTCACAATCTCAAGTCCTTCTCCATCATTTCATTTGCACAGACACAGTAGTTAAGACTGTGTACTTCTCTACTTGTAATATTCTTCTAAGTTACAACTTTTAACAGATTTTCCACCCAACCAGATGTTTCAGACAAAATTCAGGGAAGGTCTAATAATCACAGAAAATATTGTCAAAAGGAATCTTGGAGAAATTTGTATCCAGTGTGGGGTTTGCTTTTCTTGCAAAGGCTTGTCGTGTCTGTGGTGTGCAACACCTCAAAAATAATTTTCTGCTTATCATTTTCCATCATATGTTTGTGTGGTGCATTATTCCTGCCAAGTGTGGCACTACCAACATTTCTACACTGAAACACATCTTTTAAAGAACATTTCTTGTTCTATTTTTCTATGAGTTAATCCCTGGTTCTAATCGGCCCTCCAAAGTTGTTACCTGTAAATTTAACCATCCTCCAAACAAATAATTAAAAACTTTTTACTAATTCAGACCTGAGAAACAGACCCCTGCCTCTGACTCTTTCTATTTTTAAAAATCCCCTTTATAGGCCTGTTGACTTCCTACTTTCTCCAGGAATCTTTTTTGCTCCTCTCTTGATATGCATATCTGGATGCCCCTCATCTTGTCTGGCATAATAGACCCTGGCACTGACCAAAAGTGTTGGTTTTTCCTGTGAAGTCCTTGATTCTTCTTTTTATTCTATTCTACAAACTTTCTTTCCAGAGAGCCTTAAGGTCATCATTTCATAAAATCACCGGAAAATTAGATTGAAAAGGACCTTTTGAGTTATTTGATACATCTTCTATTTTCAAAGCAAGGCTGACTTCAAAGTTAGACCCAACTGGGCCCTCGCTCTGTCAAGTTCTGAGGCTCTCCAAGGAAGAGGCTTCCACAGCCTCCCTAGGTGACCTGTTCCAGTGCTTAACCGTGCTTGCGGTGAGAAACTTTCTTCCTTAAGTAAAAGAAAATAAAGATTCATTTATTGCAACTTGTGATTTTTGCTGCTTGTGCTTTCACTGTGTATCCCTTGGGAAAGCCTGGCTCTACCATCTCATGCAGCTGTTGCGACACTGTTTTTGGTTTTCCGCTTTCTTGGCTTTCTTGTCTCTGTTTTAACCACCTCTCTTCCCACGGCCTGTCCTGGGTGTCCTGTGTTCCAATCCTCTTACTGTCTCAGTGGCTCTCTGCAGTGATTATTTTTGCTAAAGTCACCTTTGTTTCTGATACAAAGGATTAATTTGAAGCTATATAGTGAAATGATTCTCCCGCCCTTTATTTTTTACTGTTTGACAAAGATGTTATCCTTCTCTCATCCTGCATCTTTTCACCTGACATAGAGTTGGTATTTCAGATTAAAATGAGCTCTGAGAGTTCATGTTTTCTCTACTTATTTGTTTGGAGACTTCATTTTGCTGCTTTTCACACGGAAGATGTTATTTCCCTAGGAAAACTGAGCTTCATGGCACCCTTTCAGGATAGAGCACAGCTGTCTGATCTTATCTGGGCCTGACAGATGCCTACCCCTCCCACCAAGCTCCACTGTCTTATTGAAAGAATTACCTGTTTCTGCAATCTTTGCACTTAAAAATGATCTGCATACATATGCTTGGAAAGTAGGTCTTATTTTAATAATGTGAAGGAAATACAATAAGATGTTGGAGAGAGATGCCATAACTAGTAGAATTACTTTTATTGCCTCCTTGTTCCATCACCCATTTCAGTGTAATTGTCTTATTTGTATTGGCTTCTCCTTTGGAAGAACACATAGCAATTTCCAAATGTTTAATTAAAACCTCACAACAGTACTGTGATGTGAAGGTAGTAAATGAAAGAGAGGAGATAAGGCCTCTCTAAAGCAACTTTTGTCTTAAGTATTTTGTCACATTTTATCTGTCACCAAAACAGGGATCACTTTCTTTGGTGCACCATAGTTTACTTGTATCAAGATGTCAAATCCTTGCAAAGAGGGAAATTTCTTGGCATCATGGGGAATATCCTCCATGGTGGGCTGCTGGTTACTCTTCTTTATTCATCCATGCCTTCTCTTTCTCCTTCCTTTTCTGAGGAAGCCTGTAATCCTTGCTGTACAGTGTCAAAAGTGGGATGAATCTTCAAGGTTTCTAAGACTTTGTATTATGTTGTAACAGCTAAAGGATTTCACTTGAAATAAGAACCTGGGCTGCCTGGATATGAATGTATATTCAAATTTTGAGAAAGTTCTTGAAGAAATACGTCCAGAGCAGCCAGTTTAGTTCTTCTCACTATTGAGAAATGGCTTTTTTCCCCCCTAAGCTTTCATGAAACTCAATGATACTTTTTATCTCAGTAATAATTTTATTTTTGCCCCCACAATCCTCATGTTGATTCGTTAGAAACATTTTTCTTCAACCTTCAAAGGATTCCTGGTGTAAGAAATCTCCCAGATCTCTTGCCTTTGTAGCATGCTGTCTATCTTAGCTAATTTTATATAAATTATTTCTCCTCACCTTGAATTATCCTGTAGCTCTTACTATTAATCAAGACGTCATTCTCTCTTTTCGAAGGTGTTATTTAGGCACTCACTTTAGGTTTTATGTAAATTTGGTGATATTCTCTTAGTGTAGTGACAACAATCTCACAGTTCAACAGGTCAAAGCACAGAAACATGGCAGGGACTGCTCACACTCTGGGTTCTTTTGCTTGTCTGCCCTGATGAGCTTCCACTGATGAATCAACCTCTCCCTTTCTTCTCCCTGCATTTTGCCCCATCCTTTCCCTCCCTCCATCTCCTCCTGTGTTTGGCACTTAGGATATTGTACAGGCCCTGAGCAGAGGAGCTCACTTTTCATTTTCCCGAGCTTTCCACCCTCTTCCCTTCTCTCCTGCCAATGCACACACATGGTGCAATCATACATGTTGGTATGCTGCTGAAATCTTGGAGAGATAGATTTGAAAAAGGTAAAGAAAAACATTAAATTCTTGTGTCTTGAGAGGACTATAGAGGAGAACTTCCATCTTACTCATTGCAGTTTATTGTTTAAATTAGTAACAAAAATACTGTTCGTTTTAGCAAATATAATCACATTTTGCAAACAAATACAGATTTTTGTAAAGAAGCAGATTTTCCATGAAAGGAAGCTTCTGTTTTGTAGAACAGAAGTGAAAATAGAAGCTAACATATGAAACTACTTTGACTTACATTATGATTAATTCATAAATAACCAAGAACTATGTTCAAATGCTTCTTTAAACTTAACCAGTAAAATGAAACAACATGATTTATTCACTTTGCTTGGTGCTGTTTTTATACAGTGATGTAGCAGAGTAAGTACAATGATTTATCCAAAGTACTATGCTTGGATTATTTTAACAATAATTTAATAGAATCTGAGACCAAATGGTGTATATCTCACTGTTTCTGCTTTATTCATGCATCATGTAAATTGAATATCCAAGTGTTTACAGGAAAACAAAGCTGGGATTGACATCAGGCATGCCTCTGTTCATACATACAGAACAGAATGCACTCATACAATAAGTCAGACACCCAATATCTGCAGAACAAGAGGCTGTTTGACACCTCTGGAAAAACTCACATCATTCCAATGCCTCACCATCAAGTAAGATACTTGCTCTCAGACACCCTCAAGATTTTGACTTGTATATTTGTGCATGCCATGAATAACACTGCTCCATGAATAAAAAAATAGGACTGATAAGACACACAAGCTCATACAGTAAAAGCTCCGTAAAACACCTAATGATGATGAGCTCTTTATATGTGCAATCTGAGCCCTCGATTCATCTGTGTCTCCAGAAATTAAATTCTTTTTCCCTTGATTTATAGAAAACTCATTACAGAATAAGAGCTCAATCCTCTTTTTTTTTTTTTTTTTTTTTTTTTTTTTTTTTTTTTTTTTTTGCTCTTGGGGTTAGAGGAGTTTTACATTACAAATAAATTTTAGCAAAGTGAAGGGTTTGTCCCCAGTTTTCCTTATTTAAATACATAGAATTACACATATACAAATGCTCCTCAGAGAAATCACTGTTATAATTGCTTTGGATAGACATTATCTGTCTATACCATAAATATTTGAGCCACAGAGCTCTGGGGTCTAATTTCTGCCACAATCAATCAGTGCTACTGATATTCCTGTATTATGTAGTAATTGAAACCCTGAGAAAAATCTTCAAGCCCAGTTGAATTCAACAGTTTATCCTGAGTAAAAAGAGAAGAATTTAATGTTACACTGAACCACATGAAACAGGAGAGAAGGCTAAGTAGTTAGGGCCTGCTCCTGCTTTTGTCATTGAAAAGCATTTTGTATAAACCCTTTACAAAACTAGGGAGACAAAATCCCATTTAAAAGGAGAACACAAAATTCCTATAGGATTGTAGAATTTATTCATGAGAGTTTCGAGTTATAAGATTTCAGCTCATACTTTGGTACAAAAGTGGACCTCACATTTTGTACTCATTTCCTTTAATAACTAAGTATAAAGATATCTTATTAAATCTAAATATACTTCATTTGCCAAGAGCTACACTAAAACCTCTTAAAACTGCAATAAAATCACAGCATTTTGAAAACCTGAAATAAATAATTTTATTGTCTTTCTTACAAATATAAAAATTCAGAGCATGCTGAATGCAAAATTTTCATAAAATTGTTTGAAAAACTGCATTATGTTTTGCCATTTTAGGGTATCATATGAAATGATACAACTAAATGAATAAATTAGTGATAATTGTCTATAAAGAGGTCAGATGCTGTGGTTTAATGTGTTCATAAGAATGTAGGGCCTAACTGTAAGATCATCTTTAATTGTAGAGAAAAAAACTTCTTAAAAGACAAATATTTTCAAATTGATTAAAAAAAATACAGGAAGATAAGTTTGTAGAACTCTATACCCACACACAGAGGCCGACACAACACAGAAATTAAAAAACACTTTGTATAAAGCTGTAAAGAGTTCCAGCTTCACAAATCAGTGCCAAAGCAAGCAAAGACCATGATTTGGCAGCAAATGAAAATTCCCCATTAAAAAAATGATTAATGATAGAAACCTTCTAAAAACAACAACAAAAAAATTCCTCTCAATCCAGGAAAACACAGCCTGTAGCTTTTAATAACTGAAGAGGCTGATGTGATGTGGACTTTGCTTGGGTATTTTTCTTTGTTAGAATTCAAAGGAAGAGCTCATTGCATTTCTGTAGGTAGAGCAGGTTTTTCCTCACTGTGCTACAGAAAAAGTGGCCAGAGTGTTTTGGGCAGGGGAGAAGGGAAACTGAAAAATGAAGTTGTGTAGGAGTACACCACGACCTTGCTCTTGCCAAGTCAAGTCCTTCATAACGACTGCCAGCATTTACTTTGCATATATGTAGGGCAAGAAGAGAAAAGAAAAGAAAGTGAACAACACAGTGCTGCTTCTCCAGTCCTCATGTTTGGCAGCAAGGCTGGCCAGGAGCACTGCACAGATGGCATCAGGGGAGGAAAAAGGAGACAAGTTTTCCTTGCAGCACTTGGAGTGGTACAGTTACCAAGCTCTTAAAGACTACAGAGTGCTTCCCAAAGTAACAAGTTAAGATTAATTAAATCCTAATTAATTGGATTATAAATAGCTATAAAAAACATTGCAGAATTAACCTATCTCTGTGTTTCTTAGAATCCAGCATTACTGGGGTTTAAGATTTTAGCCTGTCCAAATCTGAAAATAGAAAACGCTTATTTGTCCTTTAGAGTTACTTCTGAAAAAAAAAAATTCACAAGTTAGCAAACTGAGGGGAGATAAACAACCTCGGTGATGTACAGGGCACAGTTATGGGATGACCTGGGTGATGGGAAAAAGCCCTTGGGAAACCCTCGGTGCCAGACAGATTTAGGAGTATCCCGTGCTATTTAAAGGACTGGCACGACTCGCGGTGTTAATAAGAAAAGAGCATCGCTTACACTGCACTTCTCCCCTTCCCTCTCCCGTCCCGTGCTGCTGCGCTGCTGCGCCTGTGCACAGCCAACGGCGCTGCTTTCACTGGAAGTTTTCCGACTTTCTGTGAACACCTCAAAATAATCTTCCAGCATCGTCGAGACCTCTCAAGCATGTCAGCTGTCGGCATCAGCCCCTGTCCCCAAGGACTGGCGTGCAGCTGGAGGAGTGGGCGGCGGCGCGGCGTGCAGCCCGGGCTGGGCTGGAGGCGTAGGGCACGGCGTGTTCATGACAGCTTCCCCTGACAGGGGACACTGTCTGTTTGGAAGTTCAAGTTTCATCATGCGACACAGGTTTAGGAGGCATCAGGATCAGGGCTTGGCTGCTGAGGTTTAATATTTCTCGCGCTAAAATAGCTGCCGCGCCAGGTGCAACCGTCTCAACAGAGGCAGTGAATTTCATTTGCAAAACACCCTGAAAGAACCCCTTACAATATGAAACAAAGTGCATAAGCTTAAAAAGTAACTCTTTTAGGACTGTGCTATCTAAATGTAAACATGCAGCACGAGTGAGGCGATGTTACCCAGAGCGGTGGTACAGTCAGAGCAGAAGCGGTGCGAGACCCTCAGCCTGTTCAGAGTCCGGTTACGGCTGGGCCAGGCGATGGTTTCTCTCTTTCTCGGTGCTGTTCGATGGATAAAAGCACAGGTTAGGAGGCACCAAGGACAGCACCGAACCCTTGGTCGGCTCAATCCCAAACCTGAGGGGGATACCAATAACCACCCTCCCCACCAGAGATCTCCAAGAGCACCCTCGGGAAGCCCGGCCCTTACCCGCTGCCGCTGGTCGCTGAGGCAGAAGGTGCAGATGGACCGAGGCGCGGAGGCACCTGGTGGCGAGCAGGGCTGCGGGGGCTGAGCGGGCTGCGGGCAGGGCTGTGAGCAGGGCTGTGAGCAGGGCTGCGGACTGGGCTGAGGAGCGGGCTGCGGGCAGGGCTGCTCGGCGGCCGCCGCCTCGTCCTGCCGGCGCTGCTGCAACAGCAGCACGTTGGCCAGGTGCGAGATGTAGCTGGACGCCAGGCGCAGCGTCTCCACCTTGGAGAGGCGGCGGTCGGCCGGGCGAGTGGGGATGAGCCGGCGGAGGGCGCCGAAGGCCGTGTTGACGCTGTGAGTGCGGTCCCGCTCCCGCGCGTTGGCCGCCGCCCGCCGCCCGCCGCCGCCCCGCGCCCGCCGCCGCCGCCCCGCGCCCGCGGCCCCCCGCGCCTGCCCCGCGCCCGCCGCGCCCCCGCCGCCCCGCATGGCGCCCGCCGCCGCCCCGCCGCTCCATCACTTTTATGCGCGGCAGGTGCCTCATCGCCCCTGCTCGCCCCGTGTCCCCGCCGGCCGCGCTTGGCGGCTGCTCTCGGCCGGGGGCCGCCGCCGCCGCCGCACCTGTCGCGGCCCCGGGCTCGGCACCGGCTCGGCGGAAACCCCCCGCTCCTCCTCCTCCCGCTGCCGGGGGGGCCTCGTCTGCTGCTGCCGCGGGAACAGCGCTCCCGCATCCACCGGTGTGACCGATCCTTGGCTCCTGGTGGGGTGGACAATCCAATGCGGTTTTTACCCATTCTGCGCCCCCGTATTCCATGTCTGTTCCAGCCGTGTGTATGCGTGTGTGTGTATACGTGTGTCACAGGATCATTCAGGCTGGAAAAGACCTCAGAGATCATTGAATCCAACCTTTGACCAGTAGACAAGATGATGACCTTGTCAACTAAGCCATAGCATTGAATGCCATGTCCAGCTGTTTCCACCTGAACACCTCCAGGGCTGGTGATTCACCACCCCTCTGGGCAGCCCCTTCCAATGCTTGAGAGCCCTTCATGTGATGAAATTCTTCCCAATGTCCAGCCTCAACCTGAAGGCTGTGTTCTCTTGTCCCTTCACTAGTTGCCTTGGAGAAGAGCCTGGCCCCCACCTGGCTACAACTTCCTTTGAGGTTATATTTTGGCTGGAGTGGGTTAATAGATGGAGGTGGATTTCATCACCTTCCCCAGGCAACACTAGGCACACATACAAATCCAATTTCTCATTCTGTTCAGAATGAGTGTCTGCCTCAATCATTTACTTATTAAAAGGTCATCAGAAGCACTAATTGATTACACCTCTTTTCTTCATAAAAATTTGACATCCTGCCTGAGCTCAGAGACTCATGAAAGGTCATGGCAGAGGTTTACTCAAATGAATCATCTCTACCTGATTAAGCAGCCTTGACTGACTCTCCTTCTGTGGTTCTGGAAGGTTATTTGGGATAGCCTAAATATGAATCCTTCTTCCCAAATCAGGGCTGGATTAGCAGTCATATCTCTCTAATCATGGGGTACACACTAAGGGTAGGCAGCTGCTTAGACATGTTTGGCTGGGACTCGTGCCCTCTCAAAATACAGCTGGTACCAACAGCCAGGGCTGCATCTCTGCAGTACTTTCCTCTGCTGGGATGGCAAAGTGCTGGTTTATGTTGGTTGCACTTTCTGTTTGGGCAGAAGTTGCAGAAAAAATGGACAAACAGCTCTGTCAGCCAGTTGCAGCAGTATCCTACCCTGGCCTATAAATGAGTAACAGTTCTTTCATGTGATTTTCCTTTATATTACTTGGGAGAAAGAGGGGGAAAATCTTTTGATTTCCCATTGGATGATGTTTTGGAGATTTTTGTGATTTCCATAGCGAAATATTGCTGCAATAAAATTAGCTTGAGGTTGAGGTGTTTGATAGCAAAGGCTGAAGAAGTTAAAGCCTGGGTGGGCAGGTATGTGCCATGCCAGTGATCCAAAGGAATTCCTTTGGGGTGAGAGCAGGATGTGGCCCTTCATCATCAGATGCTAGGGGAAGCTGTGCTTAAAGTCATGCAGTTTTCCTAAAGTTTGTGAATATAACTATATCCTACTGTCACAGTAGGATATCCTGTCTGCTTAACCACTCGAAAAGTAAATGATCTAGAAAGTTCTGGAGTTGATTTTCGGCCCTTAGAAGAGCTGCTTTTTGAAGTCTCCAGGTAAGCCTGCTCTGTCCTTCATGCAGGTTTCTTCCTTTTTGCCACCTCCAATATTTCTAGAATGAAATTCCTGACCAGACAAAGTCAATGAAAAAGCTCCCATTGACTTTAATGGAGCCAGGATTTCACCCTCGATATGTTCTGCTAGCTAAGCAGCAGCGGAGATAATTGATTCTTTGTCAGACTCACTCATTTGCTTACCAGTGTTTTCCTGTCCTTAGCATCTCATTTTTTTTATTTTTTTTAAAATTTTTATATTTTTTAATTTTTTTGTTTTTTAATTTTTTATTACCGAAGGTAAACCAAAACAAAATCAACCCTCTTCAACAAAAAGAACCCCAAGACAAAGCTAAAACTAGTATTCTCAAAGTCAGAATTTCTGGCTTATTTGATAAACCAAGAACGGAAAAGGAGGAAGCCATACTCAGGAAGAAAATGATGCTCTGTCTGCAGAGAAAACCAGAATGATTTTGTGTGACTTTACAACAATAGCTAATTTGGGGGGTTAAGGACAAAGGAGTGGCTGAATTATTCTTGTTGTGTTTCCAAGGCAGTTGGAAATAGTAGTGCAAGAAATGTGTGGTTTTTTTTTTTTTTTTTTTTTTTTTTTTTTTTTTTTTGGTTAGATAAGGAGGCTTGTAAAAAGGGCAAGATGCTGGTGACTTTAATTACTAGGTTATTGATTGGGATAATATTTATGCAAGTGCTAGGGGGAGCGTATTCCTCAAGGAAGGTGCAGCATTGCTGTTATTTTACAATTTGCTGAATCACTAATAGCGAGCAAGAATGGGGCTGCATGAATGCAAAACACAAGAGTGGGCAATATATTATGTGCAGTGATAAGGTTCTGCCTGAAATTTGCCTTCGTGCTACATGGAGAATGTTATCTGATATCCATTGTAAGGAAGCATTCAACAATATTCAAAAGACTGGAAATATGAAGTATCTCACTGATTAGTTGCAGTCTAGTGGCTGGTATTTCTTTAATTTGCCTTTATTTTTTGAAGAACAGCGTTAATAGGAAATAAAAAAAAAAAGAATTCAGAAGAAAGCAATTTGGAAAAGCTATACCTATGAAAAGAGCAAGTTATTTAGAGGATAACAAAAGAAACAAATCTAAATTAGCAACGCTGAATGTCTCTGGTCACAGCCGCCAAGCCTTCCAAATGTATTTCCATTAAATAGGGAGTATAACACAAAATTGTTCACTTGTTGAAAAAAAAATATATATTCAGAGACAAAAATGCCTTTAAAAAGAAGTACTTGAATGTTTGCAGCCTCATTCTGTGCCTGCAGGTCACACTGACTTCAGTGAGACACTTGTTTATTCAAGAGCAGAAATATGGCAGTATCCTATGGACAAAATTTTTGGGTTTTTTTCCCAACTGTTCATATTTTTCTGCCTCACTCCATGGTGCTTCTTGCCACATGCCGTGTTTTTTGAAGTATTATGCTCTGTTTGCCTTCTCCATCAAAGCCATTACACATACACATGGATTTTTATTTCTGCATGCAATATTGTTGACACGTATGAGAAGATGTATCTCTGTTGTAGGCAAAAGCTGCACAGATCTTGTACAGATTTCCAAACCACTGTTATTAACTGTTTTACTAACCAGGAGACTTCTGCACTGCTTACCTGATGAAGCAGATGCATGCTGTACTTCAATCCCATTTGACAGAAGGGAGAGTCCAGCTCTAACAAAGAGAAACAAATACAGGATGTGAATGGCTGGAAATGTCCACAGAGCTGCAAATAATAATATAGTTGACAAAATGTTATCAATTTTGTGTCTGTCTCATACTTTGGCTGGCTGTGACAACTACTGCTGTCCTTCAAAACCTGGGTGATGGAGTTGCCATTTTATTGCAATTTTTAATAAATGTGACTGCCATAAAATACCTGTTGATTGAAGAATCTTTCAAATAGCATTTTACTCTTTATAGTTTCTTTAAGAGAGTGATTTTAAGGAGAAAAGATTGAGGAGTAGTCAAAATATGGGATGGTGCAAGAGAATTTTTTGGAGAAGGAGGACTGGCACAAGGCATGTTAAAAGAGGAAAGGAGGTTAATCAAGAGGTGGACTCAAGGCTTCATGTGTTAAAACGCTGTCAGGTGGGATGGTGAACCTTCCAGATTGTAATAAATATCCTGCACACATTTTGAGCTCTCAGTCTGCTACTGCAGTGCAAGTTCCCAGGCAGGGGAGGAGCAGGAGCAGCTCTGCCCTGCACTGCTGGTAGTTGATTAATGTGGGATCTAACAAGTCCCTTCTTGATATTCCAGCCAGCCAGATTTAGCATGACACTTATCTCTTCACTTGCAATCTCTTCACTTACAATCTCTGTTCTTCATCTGAATTGATCTGTGCCACGATTCTCTGGTGTGTTAATGAGTTTTCTGTGTGGTGAAGTGCTAGAGGCCTTGTTAAACACCAGGGACATCCTGCCTACTGCATTTTATTTATACACCCACTCTGTTACTCTTGACAAAAAGAAGCTGAGTTGTTTATCTTTAAGTTTTTTGACAAAAAATTTGTCTTACTGTAATTTTCTCTGCTCTGGCTGCCCACAGAGGCAAATCCAAATATATTATTCACCTGCTATTTCAAACCCATTTAAACTTGCCAAGTCTAAGTGGTGTTTTACACCATTGTGCTGATACTCTCAAAGTTGTTATTAACTGCCTCAGAAGTAATTTTTGATTGTGGTTGCATTCAGCAGAAAGATGACAAGGCATGTTCTTTTCCCTGTCAGGCTGAAGCGACGTAAGGACAATACACCTGCCCCTGGAAACAAAATGTTTTGGAAGCAGTGTTTCTGCAGAGTCTGTTTTGTTCATTAAAGCTGCCAGAGCCCTCCCTTGCCTGCTGCCTTATTTCACTGCTTTTAAAATCCATCCTGAGAGAGCTTGGTTAGTGTTTGGGAAGGTGTTGTCTAGAACTTTCAGCTGTTGTGCATGGTTTGGGAGCTGAGATCCTTTGCTAATCCATTTGGAAATCCCTGCGTTGGTGAGAAACCAGGCCTTAGATGAAACTGTGGTAGATTGGATCTCTTCGTGTGGCTGACTGGCTAGACAGGAGGGGCTCTCCCACTCTCCTGTACTTTGCCTCAAACACAAAGCCATGCCTCAAACATGCACTGCAGAACTGTGGTTTTATAGGGAAAAGGGAGAGTGGGAGCACCACCCAGCAAGGTGTCGTGCTTTTCAAACTCTTCTCATGACAAAGCACCAACAGCTCATGCTCTCTGTCCACTTCCAGATGCTGTCACATGATGGTCAGTCTGTGTAGTGTTTTACTACCCCACACCCTATGTTTTTGCCTTTCCAGAGACTAAGGGTTTCTGGATCTATTTTGCAATGTGTCATGATCCAGGCTTACCAGCTTGTGTCACTGATGGAAATTCAGCTTTTCTGGAGTTTTCTAGGTCACTGAGAAGCAGAATGCATAGTATTAAATAGGTATTGAATTTTCACACAGACTTGTGTTTGCTTGGTTGGTTTTTTTTTAATAAAGGTGGAATGCTGCTGTAGAAGTCCAACTGAATTTTAGTTACAAAAAATACTCAGCTACTGTAATAATGAACAGGAACATAAGATGTAGAATCATGCAATTGTGTGGAACAGCTATTGCAGACACTTCAAAATGCTTATTGCGATTTGTTTTGTTCCATCATCCCCTCCCAATCATAGTTACATCTGCCAAAAAAAGCTTTTTTCACCCCATACTTCTACTTTTACAATATCCTCTTATGAAGAGCACTATCCTGCACAAGGTTTTGTAGGTACTTTAAAGAATGTATTTCCAACAATGTCTTTAAAGTGCTTAGAGCTGACTAATCCAAAGATATCCCAAAGCCCATGAAAGAAATATAATTGTTTGTATAATTACCACAGCTTCTGCAATATCACTGCAACCGAAGTTGTTTGGATGGTTTCTATCCCTCTTCTCTGCACCCAGTCTTTTCTTATGAAGATACTCAAAATCTGACCTTCTTTAGATACTTTGTTCTCCGTAGGACTTCAATTCCACACAAGCATTTCTGTTAGCAAAGACATCTCTGATCCTGATTCCATAGTTCAAATTAGATTAAGGGACAGATTCAGTTTCAGTCACTCAGGTCCAGGTCAGAAGACCCACTGCCACCAGTTGAGTTAATCTGTCCCTGCACTCAGTGTAGCTGGTGGCATCATCAGAACAATTATAGGCTTTAAGCTGCTGTTGGAAATACTTATTGATATTAGAGGCTGCATGAAGGTAAATTCCTTCATGTTCTCAATTTCTGCCAGACAAGTTTAAGTGGAATATATATACATGCATAAAAACATAAAACTGTTTCAGTTTCAAATGTGTGTTGTAGAGAAGACAGCCAAATTTTCATGGCCATGTGATCCTACAGTTTATAATAAAATTATCTCATCACTGACCTTTTACTCACATTTGAGGCAGGGGGAGTAGATACTTTTATCTTCAGATACTTTTATCTTCAAACAGGGATGTGGAAATTTTTTTAAAAAGTTCCTTTAATCAATCATTAATTAAACCTGAAAGTTTTTGTGTGATAATTTCACAAGTTGGAAAAAATAAAACCAAAGCAATGATCTACTTAAAATAGAATTTACTCTAAAATACTGTAATTGAAAAGAGTGTTTTGGAAGCCTAAATCCACAGCTGTTGGTGAAGATGTATTCAGTGGTTCTTTGGAGCTGAACTAATACAGTTTAATAAATAATAGGTGAATTACAGCAAACAAAGAGTTTACAGTCTGAAAGCTTAAAAGAACATTCTGTTATGCCAAACAAACATGGAATGATGCCAGTATTATGCTTTTGGAATTAATTTCTAGCTCTGTCAGAGTAGATAGTATCATAAAAATAAGTCTAACTAAGTAGTTAGATTAGGGACCTGTGCAGACCAAAACAATCTCATGCCTACTGCAAGTATATAATGAATCTTTATTTTTTTGTGGTTTTATACCTATAGAATCTTCATCTCGATTCTGTTAAATGGTAAATCTTTCACACGTATTAGAGATTGCACACAGAAGATCAAGCTCAGACCCAGAAAACCCACTACAAAGATTATTTGACCTTTCTTGGGGTGCCTATGGGGATATCACTTGGGAGAGATAAATAATTCTCATTAAGATTCCTGCTGACAGTTGGCAGACCAGGTGGTCCTGAAGAACCCCAGACAGACAAGTGCAGGGTCTCTCATCCTGACTCTTTAAAGAGTGTGCAGGTATGAAATGGCTTATTGGTGCTCTGAATGAAACCAAATTCTTTGAGTTTCAACAAGAGCTGTTTGCCTTGCGTTTTCTTCCTCCCTGGAATTTGCCCAATTTTCTCTCGACCTTGCAGCACATTTTGGAGTCTTGTAGAACTCTTCTTTTGTGCTTCTCTTTAGTTTGAAACAACCAGAATTTCCAAGCTGCCTTGTGGGGTCCCCTTAGGCTGGAATGGACCACTGCCCACTCTCCAGACCAGTGCTCTTGCCTCCCAGTGCTGCTGCTGGATCTTTCCCAGAGATATCCAGCCTTTCCTTGTTAGAAATACCGACTCATGTCAGAGGTTGTCCTTTCTCACTGCAGACTGTCACTAACTGCTCTCTGCCCAAGAGTCCTGCTTCACTCTGGGCCACCACACAAGGCCAAGGCGTTTCGAACACTGTACCAGAACTGCAGCTTGTGTGTGATCTCAGCTTTCATGGGAACAGTGGAAATGCAGATAATACAGGAGAGAAGGAAACTTGAGTTCCTGAACTGAGCATGCCTGATACTGTCTGGATTCACAAATACACGGTGCCATAACTCTGTTATGTGCAAAGTGAGCTCTGCATCTTTGTTAAAAACTCTCTAGTTAAGTGATTAAACTTATGGCTTTACTGAAGTCATTCCTGAATGGAGATTTTAAGAATTTAATCCTTTTGAAATGAATGACACTTAAATTAACTTATTGCTCTTGTCAGTTCTGCCTAAACCTCCACTGCAATTACTGATGTTACTTACAGGGAGAGAGAGCAGTAAGCCAACTGTGTTTGTATGGGTAGAGTATATAAAATTTCCTGGTGTGTCTGTTGTCAGTTCTCATTTTTCCAGCTGTACTTGCTGGTTCTTTGGGACACTCTGCTCTCTATAGTAACCCACTGCCAAATCTTATAAAACAACATTTCCTTTTATATCAAGAACACTACCAGAACCTTGAAAAAAGGATTTCTGTTCTTGTGTCTGGCATTAAGAGAGTGTGGTTAAAGAAACTGCAGTTTGACACATCCATCAACTATATTGAAAATTATTTCATACAGGAAATAATGGCTTTCTGCTGAGATCATTAAAATGAAATTCTTGACTTGTCTTGGGATCTTTGAAGGTGTGGAGAGGCAGACGTGCACAGTTCTGTGCCTGTTAGGCACATATCTGCATGCTGACCTGCCTTCCAGGCAGACCTGAATAAGTTGCTTGCCTGAAAGGTGCTGTACAAAGGCTCATAACTCACTTTCCAGGCAGACAAGAACAGGTACTTGTCTGGGAGACAGCCCTTTGTTGATAACCTGCCTCCAAGGCAGATCTGTCTAGTTATCTCTGCTGTCTTTGAAGCAGCTCCACACAGAGTTGTGTGTCCTTAGCAGGCTCGCTGCTGCCTGCCTGGGAGGTGCTCGTGCTGATCATCTTACTTCTAGAAAATCCAGAGCAATTAATTACCCCAAACAGCACCTCTCCAAATATGAGCTTGCAAATGTGTTTAGTTCTGGCTGATCACTGTGTCTCATGTTCTCTGTTAACCTCCCATGTATAAGGACTGCAACAAACATCCCTCTCCCACATTTAGAAAAATAAAATAAAGAACTTGTCAAAAATTTCTGCTAATATAGCACAGAGCTCGCACATGCTGGTTTCTGTGGCAGTAATCAGGCTGCCAAACTTGCTGAAGGGAAGGAAGGGAGTAAGAAGACTTTTTAAAAAAATATTCAAAATTGCTATGCTGTGTTGAAGGACTAAAGGGAAGGTGGACATTGCATTTCAATGTTCAGTCTTTAAAATGGCACCTAATTATTATGTCAGGGATCCAGTTCTCAGTCATTTATACAACATTTTAAGTGCTACATGCTCATTTCTAATCAAAGAAATGCTTTATTTACTTGAAAAAGAGACTAATTACTAGTTAACTGTAAAATACAATTTAGTTTCTTTTCCTTTTTTAGAGAAATTGAGATTGCAAGTCAGATATTAGAGAGAAAAGAGGTATTGAGAAAAAAGATTCACATACCTCAAGGCCATAAACCAGCAGCAGTTAAGTCACCTGATAAAGGATAGATCAGATATGAAGTATTTTTATGTTTGGTGCAATACTGTTGTATAAGTATATCAGTGTAATTCTGCAGTAGGTTGGTTGCAGTCGGTTATAATCACTCTGGCAGGCATGGAATGAGCCCAGAATTAGGCTCTTATTTTAGTTCTGCTTGTGTTCTGTGGAGGAAGCAGGATTTTTACTTTAGATATGTTAGTCCTGCATACCGTGTGACACATCCCATGTGTTTGGAAAACATTATGTTAACTCAGGAAGTGCAGCAGTTCACAGTAGGCACGGCAGAATTTTGGTCCTACTCTGTTTCTTCCTGTAGTCTTATCCAGTTCAGTTCTGAACTAATAGCTGCTGTCAGGGATAATTTCTCCCTAAATCTCTCAGCTGGGGCTCTCTGCATGAAGAGCAATTAGGGGTGGTGCACTTTGTCCCAGCAAAGGTGTGTGGCCACCCTCAGGCAGAATGCAGGAGCACTTTGCTGTAGGGATGCATTTGTCCAGTGCAAGCTGCTCCCAGCTTGTGGCTGGCCCAGTGTGATTTGTATCATACCCCTGGATGCACGGAATGTGGGATTTCTGCTGCACAATTCTGCACGTGGGCTGGGGAATAAGGAGGATATTCCCCCTCTCCTTACAGGCACTCTGGTGCCCCTGTATCATAGAAGAAACAAGATTAAAAAAGACAATCTTGTACTTGGAAAGGAAAGCAGTGAATTTTATATTAGTGCTTTAATTCTGATCTAGGTTAGTTTCATAGCATGGGAAGGCTTTCTTCTTCCTCTTCTGCCCAAATTAATTTCACTCATTGGGCATGAGGAATAGAAATTAGGAGCCTGAAGTCATGCTGTGATATCCAGAAATACAGGTATGATCCCCTTTGGTTTTTACCTCATCTTTCTTTCCCTCGCCCTCTTTCACCCCATCTTTATTCCAGCATATTTTGACTAATGATTGTGGCTGAAGAAATTGAAATCTGCTCATGGGTATTTCTCAAGCAGACTAAGTTTGTCAGCTAAATTATTCATTGTGAAGTAGCTCCTCAGAGGCAAGGACTATACTTAGTGCAGTGGTGACCAGACTGGACCTCTGGGTATTGCCACAACAGTTGGATGCAGCGTTGACAACATTCAGTTTCCAAGGAGCACAAAGGGCAACACAGATCTCTCCATCACACATGGGTGAGGTGGAGCTGAAAAGCAGGACCTGCTCATGGGATGAGAGAAAGGTGCTGAGAGGGGAGCAAATGCCCAGCTACAAATAAGAACCCGCAAGTACTAAAATGCAATGAAACTGGGAATAATATTTGGGTGTAGGATATTAGAATTCTTCCTTTGTGGGACACAGCTGTGTCCAATCACTTCTCCAGCCTGTAATTAATCAGGTTTGCTTTGTTGTTCATAAACTAGACTGAGATTGTTGCAAGACACCAGATACCCTGGTGCTATGTGCCACTAACTGGGGTAGCTTTTGATCAGCAGGACTGAGACCATACTTATTTGAGTTCATGTTTTGCTTTCTACAAGACCTGGAAATGTTTATAATAAAATGATGTGCTGTTACATATGTATCAGTTGATAATAGGTGTCAAGTTACCAGTCTAAATATGTTCGAGGAGTAATTTGAATAGTACATTTGAAACACCAAAGTTTATTGAAGAAAATGTACAAACCTCAGGTTTTCATCAAACACTTTGAAGGGATTAATAGGAAGCAATTACTTAGGAAAAAATTCTTCTCTATGAGGGTGGGAGGCCCTGGTACAGGTGCCCAGAGAAGCTGTGGCTGCCCCATCACTGGAATTTTTTGAGGCCAGGTTGGACAGGGCTTGGAGCAACCTGGGACAGTGGAGGATGTCCCTGACTGTGGCAGGGAGTGGAACAGGATGAGCTTTAAGGTCTCTCCCAACTCAAACCATTCTGTAATTCTATGACTTCATTTTTATTGGTGCAGTGTACTTTTCTAACTCAGCATTTTGGAGTTTGCCAAATGTGTTGCACAAAAGTCCTCTGATGCTCATCTCTGTGTATTTTGAGAAACATCAAGCACTAAAGAGAAGACTTTAAAAGATATGGACAGAAGAAAAGAGATACTGAAATCCAGTGACTGTATTAGGGAACTGAATCTGCAGTAGACATGAGTAACCAAACCTCTGAACCCTCCAAGCTTTAGTGAATTCAATACAGGGTAAAACAGATCTGAGCTCTCCGTAGTTATTAGTTTGAATTTTGTGATGCTGAAGTCCCTGCCAGGCTTTTGCTGATACTGACTATGTTCTTCAACTCTATCCTGCGTAAGAAAATATTTCCTCACACAGCATGCCATGGTCTCCTGTATACAGTAAGAATGATGAGTGCAATTACCAGCTGGGAATGAAGTGGAAAAACCTCAGCTTGTCCTCAGTTCATAACCCTTCACTGGATCAAATCAGACACTCAGGGCATTTTAGAAACTCAGGCCAGCTTCTTATGCACAGCATTTTTTACAACTTGGTCAAGGTTACTTTGTGGGGTGTGAATACTCATTCTGATGCAGTGGGTAGAGAGTAAATTGCCTGGAAGTGCTATTTTAGACATGAATGGAGAATATTTACTTCCACCCTTTGCTTGGGCCAGACTTTTTCTCAGGCATTATGTTTTCAGGGTGAGCTATGACCTGTTTTTCATTTTCTCCTGGCTGTTTCTCTCAAAAAATGGGTCTATCTCTGTGCTCCTTTCCAAATGAAATCCCACTGCTCATCCTGTTTTTAAATCAAATCAACATTCCACCCCATCTCCTTTTGGCCACCTGAGACGTAATAATTTAAATGCTTTGGGAAGGAAACACAGCCACTAAATGTACTGATGGAGAGAAATGTGTTAGAGTAAGCATTAGTCCTACAAAATGCAGAAGTCCTGGATTCTTGAGTCTTGTGATTTTGTGCCTGTTTTGGAGTTGGGTTATGGCTGAGCTCTGATTCATGCTGCAGTTTTTTCTTGATGGGGGTATGAAGTTTATTATCTCTGTCAAAGTGTTTGTACTGATAAACTATGTTAGGGATACAGGGCCTTTGAGTCTCTGCTGGGTTTGGTTAAACTGAGCTCAAAGATTTTAAAACCACTGAGTGGACTGCCAGACACAGGCATACAAGCAAGCTGCTTGCATGTGTTTTTTTCCCCTGAAAATCCATGCAAAAAGCCTAACTCATCTCACCCCTCCCTGAACTGTAGACTTTCCATAAGCCCTGTTTGTCCCTGACATCCCTTTAAAGCTGGAGCTAAGCTTGCTCTGCCTTTGCTCCATCGATCTGACTGACATCAGTCATCAGTCTGACTTATATCCACACAGCCTTTGCCTGTCCTGGGACCTTGAAACTGCTCCCAGCTGGTTTCTGTACCTTCAGCGGGGCTCTGGTTTTGGCCTTGCAGCACCATTTCTCTGCTGCCTCTTTTCATCAAGGGTGGATCCATCCTGCTACAATGTGCGGGGCCATTCTTCCTATCCCTGTGCCTTTTGGCCTTTGCTGGATTTAAGCTCACCAGAAATGCATCATACAACAGCAGGCAAGCAAACCAAGACATATCTTTCTGCAAAATATTTAAGTCTTTCTCACTTCTAACAAGGCATTGTGAGGAACGTATTTTCCTCTTCCATGTGCTGAATTTGCCTCTCATCATTACACCATCTCCGAGTCACGGGCTCTCTTCTCTTGGTGCATGTCCAGGAGTGCACCTTGCCCAAAGGCAAGATGGCAGCTTTTGCTCACTCTGAGTTTACTTGTAGATTGCAGAGCATGAAAAAAAATGTGCTACTGGCATGGCCAGCAGCTAAATGTCAAAATTTGGCTCTAAGACAATGCTACTTAAACTATTTCTCTAAGTAAGTGCTCCTTACACAAGGAGGGATTGAAGGATCAGACTCATAGCATTGTAAAATCACTCTCTTAGGAATATTCAGAATTGCCTAGAACATTTTGAATCTAATTCTCCAAACCCTCAGGCAGCTTTGAATATCTCAGCTCTAATACATTGAAATAACAGACACTGATATAAAAAAATGAGAGGGTGATACTCTCTTCTACCCAGGCGATTTCCCTCAGGGCTGGCCGGGTGACTGCGGAGCTCTGCCAGCTCCTCGCTCCTGGGCAGGGCTGCACAGGGGTCACTCCCCGGGCACCCCTGTGCCCACGGGAGCTCAGGGTCATCCATCTGCCCCAAACCCCTGCTCTGCTGTTCTAAGGGATTTTTTTTTGGTGACAGGTGTTGCTGCTACATCAGCAGACAGACCAGCTCTCCCCACCCACGGTGCCGCTGCGTCCCCGCTGGTTTCTGCAGCGAGCTGGAAACCTCCCAGTACAGAGGCAGCCTCGAGGCAACGCAGCGCAGAATTTCACCCCCATCGCTGCATTGGGTGGATTGTTAAAGGTCTTTTATCTTACTTGCTCAGATGTATTTCCTTAGGGAGAACTTTATAGCTTCCAAAGCTGCGGGGACTTGCTTTTCCCGCTGTCTGTGCGCAGAGGATGACGATGGCCGGGATGCGCTTCATCCCCAGCGCCAGCCGGGCTGCGGCCTCTCTCCGCACGGACACCACGAGATGGCACTGCGCTCCTGCTCTTCGCAGCAGCTTCAACTCTAGTTTAACCTTGCTCCAAGTTAAGTATTTCATCAGAAGGATTTCTTCTGAGCAAAGATTTTATTTTCCCTCAAAAAAACTGAACGGGGAAGATTGTTTTTATTGTCTTCTTCTTTTTAAAAAAATATAGAGGCTGTAAAAGAAGCTGGCGGAAACTCCAGAGTTTAAAGGGGCAACTTGAGGGGATGTTTTTCTTGGTGTGTCACCCAGTGCATCACCTCAGGTCACCCTGCAGCAGAAAATCTTGCAGCTGTGCAAGGAGACGGAAAATGTCATGCAAGCATCAGAATCTGGTCACCTGGTTGAATGCCAAATTCACGGTTTTTGTAATTGTGATGAGTTGTTTCCTTTTGAAAAAAAGTTTTTCACCTAACATCTCTTCCTGTTTTTTTTTTCCTTCCCCTTTTCTTTCTTTTTCTTTAATTCCAAAGTCTCTAAGGGGTACAGTCAAGTCTCTGATTTGGAACAGGGATGGGGATGGGGTGGGTAGTGGGGACAGGATTAAAGAGTTATTTTTTTCTTATGTGCTATCAACTGAAGAACACCTTGGAATGTTTGAAATTAGATTATTTTATAAATATTGTATTACAAGACTATAAACACTAAAATAATCACTTTGTAAATACTTGTTTGGAAGAATCATGTGTTTAATTCCTTCAGCAGAATGTCTGAGGACAACATAGGAATAAATTCAGTGCAAGTAGGATAAACTCCCTATGCCATCACTTTTCTCCACTAGTTAATGTTACATTTAAACTGATAATAATGGAAACTATTTTTGAACACAATACTATTTGAGGTGTTTACAATTTTAAAAATTGCATTTTAATGTGGTCTTTGCTGTCTTATGTGAGCTTACATTATGCATGTTGTTGTAACAAGAAAAATGAAAGAGGAGAAAAAAACCTCCTTGAAAACAATTTCTCTAAGTCTGCCAGGTGGGTAAAATCTTAATTTACATTGCAGACATTTCTTGGGACTCAGAAGGGAATAAATACATAGAGACAGTCTGTTCCAATCCTTTCAGTGCTCCACAGTACTGAGAGCTGCAACTCCTGCCCTTTCAGTCATCGCCGGTGTAGTTCTGTACACAGATGAGTAGGAAATGCTTCTTTATTTCCAAAATGAATTCCAGTCAGAGGTAGGCTAAAAGCACCATTCATTTAGCTTAAAGATCTTGAAACTATCATGTTTGCAACCATTTGTCACAGTTTAAGTAGCAGTGCATAAATGTCGTGCTGTTGGTATACAATTTAATCTCTGCTGACAACAGCTCCATTTCTAAAGTTTCCTCAGCATCTTTTTTAATGGCTTACATTTCTTATAAACAACCTCTGCTGCTTATGCAGAAATGGGACAGCTCTGTAGGCTGCCAGGCCTGAATCTCCTCCACATGAGGAAAAAATGGTAAAACATCAAGTGCAGTGTGTGTGGGAGCACCAGGCAGAGGGTCTTTGCACTGATTCCGTGTGCATCCAGCTCAATGCATGGGGTTCCATTTTGCAGGGGCGTTTGATGGTTTTTTGTTGTTTCAGGTTGGAACATACAGGGCAGGTTTTGTTTTGTGACTTTTTCCTCTGTTCAAACCAGGGGAAAGATAACTCAGGACAAGAGTTTGATTTTTTCTCCATGATCTTTTGAGTACATAAAGGAAGCCTACAAGAACCATGGAGAGAGTCATCTTGCAAGTGCATGTAATGACAGGACAAGGGGGAATGGCTGCAAACTGAAAGAGAGTAGATTTAGATTAGATATTAAAAGAAAAATTCCTTACTGTGACAGTGGTGAGACACTGGACAGGTTGCCCAGAGAAGCTGTGGTTGCTCCATCTCTGAACATGCTCAAGGCCAAGTTGGTTGGTTCTCTGGGCAATCAGGTTTGGTGGAAGATGACCCTGCCCACAGCAGTGGGGGTTGGATGATCTTTAGGGTCCCTTCCAAATTAGGCCATTCTGTGACTCTATGATATTTGGAATTATTCTGGTAAAAAAACCACAAACAAACAACACCAAAACAAAACAAAACAAAAACAACAACAACAAAAAAAACCCTCTCAAAAAAGCAATGATTATGATTTTATCAAACACGAATGCTTAACTTCTAGGGGATGTCACTCTCATTGTACTGTTGGCAGAATGTTTATAGCTGTAGGCCTTTACTTGCATTAAAGCATTGGCCCAGAGAGAATAGGTTATAAATCCCAGTGTCTCTTTCTGGGGATAATGTCCTTTATAGACCTTCTATAGATCTTCTGATTCTGTCTGTGCTTGAGACTCTGCCCGGCCTGAAGCAGGTGGAGGAAAAGGTTGTGAATTATGTGCTGCTAAGAAACTTTGCTGAGCTGTGTCATTGCACCTCACAGGAGTTTTATGGGAATATATCTTCAATGGAGAAAATTAAGGTGTTGGTACATGGAAGACTACGCTGATAGAAACATAAATTGCAGAAGTCTCATTGCTTCACACTTGCAAACAGAGATGCAAAATAGCTCTTTACAGTCTAAGCATGTTTTCACTAACCCAAAGTGATAAGAGGGTACCACTGAGCTGAGGATATCCTGAAGGACCTGGAGGTCTGTCTTAGTGGGATACTTTTGATACAGCTGAAGGTGGCTCCTAAAGATCAGGGTTAATGTTCTTCTTGCAAAGTCACTGATGAAAGTGGTTCATATCAGCACTTCAGAAAAACTCTCCAGTCAGTGTTGCCAGGCTTTTGTAGTTACCATCCGCAGCTTTTGAAAGGTGTGCAATTGTTCTGGGTAGGAAAAGAGCAGAAAGTCTTTTAGATTAAAGTATAACCTTTATAACCATAGAACCATTATAACCATTTACAACCAGAGTAACCATTATAATCACAGAAGAAAAATTTCAGGCATATGGAAACTGAATCGACCTCAGCTGACACATTTAAGCTGGGCCAGTGCTAAAAAACATTAGAGCCTCCTGAGTCTGCAGGAGAAGGTCAGTTTAGCTGGAAGTTGCTCTGAATAAGTAGCAGCATCAAATTCAGGCAAAGGAACAGGTCTGACAGAAAGTACAGGTTGAGACTGTAGTTGATGTAGGAATTAGGAACCAGGAGTCAGGCAACAAGAAAGCTCAAAGAGATCAGGGGTTACTATATGCAAATACCTCATCCGAAATGCTATGAATTTTAATTTGCAGGGGCAAATATTACATGAAAATCTGGAGGATGGAAAGGAAGCACTGCGTCTGGGTTCAGCTTGCAGTCTGCTAAAACACACCTCATGGAAGATGGCTGTCCATTTCATGGGATGATAAGGAGCCTGTGGTTCACAGTGGTGGTTTGCATCCTCTCTGGCCCATTTGGCAGCTCAGTTACTTTGCAGCACTGGTTTTCATTATAGCCCTGGTTTTCCTTACAACACTGGTTTTCACTACAGCACTGGTTCTCCTTACAGCACTGGTTTTCATAACAGCACTGGCTCTCACAGTATTGCAGTGCTTTTACTGGCACACCTTTTCCGACACATGACTACAAATGTTGGACCATCTCAACACCTGTTGCATAAACAGTGTTTTTCTCTTTTCCCATTTTCATTTTCATCATGGATCTTCTTTCCCTGGCACCATAGTAAGTGCTCTCTGCCCTTTGTCTTTGTGCAGCTGGCAGCCACTCTGGCCCATTTCCCCACCCCATCCAGCTCAGCCCTGCCAGTGCTGGGATAAGTCCTCTTCCACCTCTTTTTTTTCCCTCCTCCAAAAACTTATCTTTAAAAAATCTGAGACTTTTTTTTTCCCAAGGTCATTTCAGATTTAATTTACCAATATTATATATTTGAGGAGTTAATTTAATAACCTAATATGGCATTTTTAAAAATTGCCAAGCAAATATATTGTAAGTATGATCACATCTCTCTGAAATGAAAATCAAGACCACTCAATGTCCTTTTGTCAAACTGATTGTATCTAATTAAAAAAGAAAGAAATCCCAACGATGCAGCTTTTCTTCCCATTAACATGCACTGCACAGGTTACTACCTAATTTAATACAGAATGTTGTCTTTCTTTGCTCCATTCTTGATGAAACTGCCCTGTTTAGATGAAGTTAAGGGAAATTGTGAGTTTGCAAAAGAACCAGCAATCCCCACCCTAATACACAAAGATATATCATTTGACCATTTATTTCTTTTCCTCAGCAAATATATCCAACTGTGGAAGCAGATGGGCTGGCCCTTGGCCTTGTAGCACTGCTAGCCTGGCACTCTGAATTCTTGGTAAACAGATAAACATGCCTATAAGATTAAGTGACAAATTCACATCAGCACCCAAAGCTTTGATCAATACCACTAATCCATTAAGGATTACAACAAAGCATCTTATGTTTCTGTCCTTCCTTCTGGAATTAAAAGTGAACCAAAAAATAACAGAATGAAATCTTTTTAAAATTGAATGAATAAAGAAAATTACTATTTGTACATTCTAAAGATAAAGAACCCTCATTAATGCATCTGCTGGCCTGGACAGACTGCCTTTGAAAGCAATTTAAGTGTAACAAAGTAATTTTCAAATTAAAACAGGAGCGGCAGGTTTATAAAATGAGAAGTTAACAGAGGCAGCCACACAGCCAGATCCAAAATTCCATCTATCTTCTGAATCTGACAACAGTTAATTTGTCCAAATGGCAACTGCATCTGAAGGAGAGGGGACAGAAGCTGAAGTAAAGTCAAGACAAACACCTGTTGAGGACTTAGCAGAGGATTCAAAGTCCACTGAGGTAAGTGGGAATTTTTCTATCGACTTCAATTGCCCAAATCAGGCCTTCACTGCTTTGAATAAATAAGAGTTGATGACTCAGTGTATCCTCTTTCCCGGTGGAAAGAACCCCTGCAAGAAGCTCCACAAGGGTGACTGAATTACAGGGCAGCAGGACTTTGCTGTAATTTATTTAAAGTTATTCTCATGCCTGAGAGTCTGCTTAGAGAGTCATGTTCTGCAGTGATGGGATTGGATAGAACACTTGCTAACATGAATGCTAAGGTGACCCAAGTAAGTGTCCCCTGCTATCTGTGACCTGTTAAATAGTTTTGAAAACACACCTGCCTGTAGAGAGAGGTTTGCTTATTGTGATTCACTTGCCTCTGATTTCCTTCTGTGTTCTCCCTTCTACTTTCCCTGTCTTCTCTGCCATTGTCTTTTGCTTGTTGTGATTGAGAACTGGTAAGAGAAATGTAACTTTTCATAAGCATTCTCCATGAAGTAACATTTAAAAATGTAGCGCTCGATGAGCCATCTCCTGGGGTTGTCAGATCAAGGTCGTAATGAGTTGGTGCATTTGCTTACTACAATATATAGGAGCCTAATGGCAGCTGCAATCATTTACTTTCGCTCCCTGGCTCTTTGAGAGTTATTTGCTTGGTTACATGAGGTGTCAACATTAATGCAGATGGGGATGAAACCTGAAGAAATTAACATAAATCGTGTCAACGTGCTGTCTTCTGATGTAGTGCCACTTTCTTTAGAATTTCGTTTTATTGCTATCAATATTTTCCTCTGATCGTCACTGCTGCAACATAATTTCAACACTGAAATTTAATTTTGTCCAAATGTGCTGTCCTGTTCAATCAGCCATGGAGGGTTCAGCCAGTCTCTCCCTCCTCCCCATTTTTTTCCCACCTACTGTGTGATTTTGCTGTTTATGGCTCGTTCTCTGGACTTTCACACCCCCAGCATTTGAGAAAGATGGAAAAAATGCCATGGCATTTCATTTAGTCGGTGTTAACTCCACTCCCCTGGGCTGTGAGAAAGTGAAAATTACTCTGTAAGATAAGACTTGGCTAACATAGGAGCAAATATCACTAAATGCTGAATCTGAAAACCCAAGTGTAGACAAGGTGTAGACATTAAAGAAATTCCTTTCATGATCTTTAGCCATGTCATTTCATGACCAGTAACTCTTGAATGCTGCTGTGTGTCTTGAGCCTCTGCTGCTCTCCTTTTCCTCCTCTCTGTTGAATGTTTACAACACAGTTACAGGTTTCTGTGGGAGAGAAAGTGGCATGTCCATCCAATTCCTAAGGAAAGTTGCAGTAGGATGAATACCACAGAAGAAGGATAAGATTGATGTCTTTGCCTAAGGTGTACATTTAAATCTAGTTTCTGAGTGGAATTCTGTGTCCTGGAGGAAGAGGGAGAAGAAGATATATCAGAGTGGGCTATAAAGTTCACAGCTTCCAGCTATGGGGTCAGGAGGGATGGAAATAGCCCTGGGCTGAATGCAAAGGCTTTACACTTTCTGGGATTTGCTTTTGACACTTCTGTGGGAGCAGGTATAAATTCAAGGTCTTCTCTTTCTGCTCAGTACTTCCATTCCTCTATCTTGGAACTATTTTCCATGATTATAGGGTCTGTCTGGTTCTGTGGACTCAGTTCCATCATGTGAAGTGAAATATGTAAGAGGGAGATAGGGGAACAAAGAAGAAGGAAAAAAAAACAACAGTCACGAAAAGCAAAATAAGGAGCTAAAAAAGAGCACTTCAGAAGTACTTGAACTGAGTGGTCATATTTTTATCCATGAGCTGCAGCTGCAGAGTTTTAGTAGCAGCAGCAGGGCTGTCTTGCTGAGAAAGAGCAGGAGGAGGCAAGAAGACCCTGATGTGGAGCAAGGCTGGAGTGTTGTAACCTGGTGGAGAGAGGAGAAGGCAGCTGCCACAGGCTGCTGGAGATGATTGAGAGCCACGGGCCAGGCCAGCTGTGACAAGGTACCTGAGGGAGCAGTGGACATCAAGGTTAAATCACATCTCCCCGAAGGCTGACGGTGATGCCCAGCAGTAACAGTATTGCCTTGGTCTCTGCCATTTTAACTCCATTTCTCTGAGTGCTGCACACCTTTTGACAAAATAAATCATGCTTTGTTTTGAAGAATTTGTTTTCTGCATCACAGCCTTTTAGTAGTGCTTCTTGTCTTCCACAAGAAAAAAAAACCTCACTTGGAGGGAAGTCTGGCAGGCTGCAGCAGCAATTACCAGCCAAGGGGGTATGATTTAGAGATCCATATCAGAACGGTCCTGGGAGCTGATGTCAAACACAAACCACTTCAGGGAGGTGCCTGAGAGATGCACTCAGGGGTCTGTTGGAGAATCTGATAAGGGACAGGTACCTGCTGCTACCACCACAGGAGTTTCCTTCTCCTCCTGTTGGCACCCAGCAGAACAGTGAAATCTCACCCATCATTAGTCTGTAGTATCATGAACAAACTGATGCCCCAGACAGCCCCAGAAAGATGATTTGGGCACCAAAAATGGGACATAGGGAGACTTGGAATTGTCTCTTCAAGAAATTCAAGGCGCAGATTTCTATCTAAGCAAACCCTGCAAGATGACTAAGTCCATTTGGACTCTGTGCTTTGAATGGCTGCTGCTGTGTAAGCTTCAGCTGGACATATTCTGCAGTCTTCCTTTGTGTGTGGTAGGAGATGCTCAGGCAAATGTTACCCACCAAGGGAACAGCACACCTTTTTCACTGATTTTTCATCCTGAAAAACAAATTCTGAATTTTGTACGTTGTTTCTAGAAGAAGTGGCAACAGTTCCGATTATTTCTGAGTGATGATGACCCTTGGAACACTATTTGCTGATAGAAGAGAAATCACCAAGAAAGTGGAGATGTCAAATGCATGTATGGTTGCCTTTCTTACTCTTTTGCCTGTGTGGGCAGGTGACTTTGACATTCTGGATCTGAGCATTTCTCGGCCTGGAGTGTCTCATTACAAGGGCGGTCATTATGCTCCCTCCAGACAGATTTTCTTCTATATCAATTTAGCACACCTTTAATTACAGCAAGGAACCCTTTAAATTTCATCTGTATTGTAGGGGGCTTTCTACATTCCAGTCTGAATTCCACCCAGTATCATTAAATTAGTCCAATTTACATAAAACTGACCTTGCCAAACCAATACTAATACTCAGGAAAAAAAAAAAAAAGCTCAGAGTACAAAGTCAAGTAAGTCAAGCACTTAGAAATCCCAGGATCAAAGTCACCTATGAAACTTTAAATCACCCCTTTCCTAGCTCCAGATAAGCTTTGCTTTGCTCAGCATACAGAGTTCCTACTGAATAAGTATTTGGTCAGTATTTATTTTAGTCCTTTTTCTTTGGTTATTTACTGGGTGCTACTGAAGCCTTGCATCAACAAATCAAATAAATAGTCTTCTAGTGTTTTTGCATCATGCTTTCAGTGTTGTAGCTAAATTAATTAGCATGACACCCCTGCAAGGTGAGGCAGTGTTGGCTCCTGTGTGACTATGACCTAGAACATGGATTAAAAGGGAGTGTTAATGCTGTAAATCCAGTTTAAAATTACTCACATCTAGTTTTTGCAAAGTAATGTGTCTTCAGTAGCGTGCTATGTGTTCAGACTGCATTTTCTGCTGGTCTCAGTTACAGAGATGAGTGTTTACTTGTTTGTAAATCAAACCCCGTTTGTCTATGCTTGAATTCACAACCTTATCTTCTGAATGAGGTGGAGCTCCTGTCTTTAAAAATTAATACAGTCATGTACATAGAGGGTGTATCAGGAGCTCTGTGTCTATGGGAGCTGAAGAAATGTCCAAGTGCAGTTCTCATTTTGACATCTTTATTTTTGGAGAAATCAATTTTTACAACCCTAATAATTTCTTTTTTTATATGGTGTCTTGTAATGGAGCTTTCAAAGGTACTTATATATATATGTGTGTATAGTATATGTTAAATGTATATATATTAAGAGTTAAAAATTATTTGCATTTGTATATATAAAACACGCATATATACAATTCCACTCTGCATCCCAACCCAGAATGGCTTTGACCTCTTTCCCCTTGGACAGGGTAGAAGCACTAATTGTAGAGAAGAGGTGAACTGACTGCTTTCCATCCAACTGTGTGAGGGTTGTTGACAGGAGAATTTGTCTTCTCCAAAGAACAGCTGCACGGAAGAACAGACCGAGTTCCGGCTGCACTGGGATTGCTCGAGCGTGGGCAAGAGGCTCTGCAGGCAACGTCCACTCAGACTGAAGGAGCTGTGAGGGTATAGGGCAGTGATCTGAGAAATTAGCTATGAAATTCTACGGGCTCCCTAACTGAGCAAATATTTTCACAGCCCGAAAATGCGGCCAGATTTGAATAGTTTAATGATATGGCAACAGGATTTTCCTTCTGTGCCATTTGTCCCACTGCTAAAAAAATTCAGTCTCTGCTTCCGAGCAGGAAAATTTTAGATAAGACTGTCCTGAATGTTAACATGCAAAAAGCACGGTTCCACCAGACTTCTTTCCAATAAAACAGCTCAGCTGCTTTTCTCAAGGTGAAAAAAAAATCAACCGAGGTCCAAAACTAAACATCCCATTTGGAAATTTTCCGTTGTTACTCGGAGAGAGATTTAGGTGCAAGGAAAAACTGGATGCTGCATGAAAAATCCTAAATATGCTTAATAACGGGCATCAACAATTATAAAGGCAATATAAAGACCTTCCTTTGAGTCAGATACAAATTTTTAGGTCACATTTGAATACTCCAGTAACATGCAAAAATTGCAAATGTGCTGGATTTCCTCCTACTTTTCTTCACCAATAAACCCTTCCAGTTATTTGCACTGCAAGGCTTCTGAGAGATTCCATTTCCTCTTGAATTCAACTTGCTTCAAAACCTCACAGGCCAGCCATGGATCATGCCAAGAGTCAGTCTGGATTTCTTACTGGTGTGCTAGACTTCCAGCAGCACATCTGTAATTCTGCTGGCCTCAGGCTGCTCAGGCCACCATTTCCCACTTTAACTTCTCCAAACACTCACGAAACATGGATGAGTTGATGCATGACCTTTTCTTTGTTTGGTTTTTTTATTTCTCTGATCTTACATAACTCTTCCCCAGCCAACCAAAATCTGCCTCCTTTGGAAGTGATGATTTGCTTTAAGATGATTCTCTTTCATGGCATACCTACATTCCAGAGAAAAAGATAAATTAACATTAATGAGTTAATTTACTTTGCGTTCTCCCCCCATGTTACTCTTTTGGCGTTTCCTCCCTTTTAGCTGGGAATGAGGTACCTGGGACTAATCCTGTAAAGTCTTGCATTTCCCAGTTCTCTCTTATTTCAGGGGTGTATAACTCTTTCAGGACCTTGACTCAAGTCTGGATTCAGTCACTGGATTACAGAATATTCTTCAAAAGATAACTGTGAAAATCTCATTACTTCAAACTCTTACAAATGAGACGTTAGAAAATACACCACGAGAAGCAATTGCACATTATTATTTAAATGGCCTGGGGATAGTTCCTCTTTTTCTTTAATAGCATCTCTGACCTCCCTTCTTCCTGTAGTCAAGCCACCCAAAAATTACATTTTGTAGCACACATTTGTACATGAAGCTGTCATTTGGTTATTTCTTTTCCAAGTGAAAACTACTTTGCTCCTCTTTTTTTTTTCCCCACTAGCGAATAGGAAATTGAGCTTCCAGGAATGTAATGTGCAAACTTCAGTGTTACATCCTGCAAAATTGAGATTGCTTAATGGAACCAGAAAAGAAAGATTTTTTTATTATGATCAAACTTAGGCAATTTTAGGTAGTCTTTTGTGGCCTAGTGAATGCAGGAAACTAAATCCAGAGGGAATGCCAGAAGCGACAATTACAGTTCTTTCTTTCTTAATTGAATTCTTTGATGATTTTCCAATTGACTTCAGAAGCCCAAGTACTCAGTCTCCAAAATTCAGATGCTTGGGACATTAAAATTATGAACTTGTAGGAAAATTACAAATATGTTTACAATATTCATGCCATCTGAATAGTGTGACATGGTATACAGTAGATTTTCTTTCCTCAGAAAAAAAAGAAAACACTGGAGCTGGGATTTTAGATTTTATTCCAACTTTTTTTCACCATCAAACTAGTAGTAGATATTTAAAATTATCCCTAGAGGAAAAAATGGCAAATTTCTGTAATTTTTGAGGATTTTTCAAAAAACATCCGTGAATGAAAAATTGCCCGTTGTGTTGGAAAATATTTCTGCGAGCTTACCCATGCTGGCTGTTTCCATCTGCACTCAGAACAAAATAATCAGTTCATAGAAAAATTCAGTGGGAAAATTCTTTAAAACTAGAAGATTGCTGTTTGGCAACAAACAGAAAATGAAACTTCAGCAGCTCATGAAAAGCTGCTGCTTGTGCTGCAGAGCTTTGAGAGAGCAGTGCTATGTGTGTGTGCAGCATAACTGAATGGGGCTTCACAGCTGATTTATAACAGGAGACTGCAGGGTGCAAGCACCCAGCTCTGATAGAAATGCGTTCTATGTTACCAGAATAAAGAAAATTTTGAGTGAAGCCAAGCAACCTGCCTGCTGTACTGGATACTGGGACGTGGGGTGTCTGAGGCCGGCATGCGGAAACAGCCCAGACTGTGTTTGCTTGGTAGCTTTAATTAGCCATTCTCCTCTCTCTGTTCTCAGGCAGGATTCTCATCCTTCAAACACATTTTAAAAATTCATAATGTTTACTGCTTGTTCTCATTGCAAGCCATTTGATTTTTTTTTTATTTTTTAAGCTTAAATTTTTATGGTCTTGCTGGAAAAAAGAATTATGTTCTGTCTTAAATCCCTTTCTGCCTGGTCTTTCTTAGTCCAGGTTTCTTGGTCAATTTTATATATTTCATAGAAGGTCATGTATCCTTTGTAATATTTTCCTTCTCTCCTTCCTTTAGAACATTTTTATGCCTCAAAGAGTTTGACTCTCCATTTCTTTTTAAAGAATCTCAACCTTATGTCTCTACTAAATCACTGGTGCACTCACTATACTGCATAACTTGCTTCCCCTGTTATGCCCTCCTTATTTCTGTACATAATTTGTATAAAAATGTGGCGGTTCAGAATTGTTGACATGAAAAAATAAGGATCGTTCTGCTAAAATTCCTTTAAGAAAAGAAACCGGAGCTGCCACTGCATCTCCCTAGCTGCAGATTCAGTGACTTAAATGCTTGCTCATCCTTCATGTGAGTTCCTAAGCATGGTTCCTTGGTGCTTCAGGCACGTTTCTTAAATAAGAATTTTGTGAAATATTTAGGTTTTTTTTTTTTTCCCAGTTTGTTTGGACAAGTAAATAGACAGTAAAATTAAAAAAGAAGATGCAATGAAAATGATTTTCTACAAAATGAGAGTATAGTAGAAGCAGATGGAAATGTAAAAACATTCCGGCTTTGATTGCATGATAATCTATAGCCTCTTCCTTTAAGAGTTTTAGAAGATTATGAACCTGAAGAATAGAAAAAAGAATATTAAAATCTGCAGTTAATAAGGACTGATGCTTTTGTTAATTTCAGAAGAAATACTCTCCAGGGGTAGACCCAGTTTAGCAAAAGAAGAAAATGTGAGTGTATCTTTTCAAAGTGGTCTTCTACTTCCCAAAGCTTCTCTTTCCTGATCACATGATACTGATGAGGTAGCAAGGCAGGCCTTTTCTGTTGCAACATTTCCATGCCAATGGAGGGTGTACATATTTTTCTATCTCTCCTCCATTTTATATATTTTTGTTTTTTGCATTGTGAAAGAGTAGCCTGTTGGAATTTTAAGGTTTGAGACCATAATCTGCTATAATAGAAGTGTAAGCAATTATCCTTACAACTGAGCTATCAGTAAATGAATCACCAAATAGGCTATTAACTAAGTATATTTATTTTTCCAGATTAATATTATCAATTTCCAAAACATAAGATCATAATGGGAAGCATCAGTCCCTGTGGAAAGGCAGAGTAAGATCCAGCTGGTGTGATTACACTGCAGCTGGTGTACTCCTGTAACATGTGAGACTTCCTAACTAAGCTTCTTAATTGTTCCTGGAGGTTTATTAAATCTTGTAATTTAGTATTTTTGTGTGGGGTGTCTGTAAAGGAGGTGAAGAATAAACAATGCAGAAGACTAAATAATGTGTGTGGAGAGGATACTGGGGATTCCTTGTGTTCCACTGATGACTGGGAGTGACAAAAGCAAGGAGAGCCTTGCTGATGGCCTGATCCCTGGGAATAAGGAAGTTTGTGGTGATTTCCAGACTTTTTGAGCCTTGAGCCTGTAAAATGCACTCGTTTTTGCATTAAATCTCCTAATGATGAGCAAAATGACAGCACCTTTAAATTGCTCCCTGTGATCAGGCCCTCTGCTCCCGGCCAGTGTGGCCATGGGTTGTCCTATTGGACTGAGGTGTCTGTGACCATGGCACAGGTGCCCCTTTATTCAGCTGTCCCATGCTCCAGCTTCATCCAGGATTCCTTCTTAGGAACAACTCAGTCTACACACTGATTCTTTTGCTGTTGTTTACTTTTTCCCTCCATCCCAATTAGTTTGTAAATTGAAGTCTCTTGTTACTGCTAATGTGCCCATTTCAACATTTTAATTTCTCTCTCACAATTTCTGCAGATTTCGAGGGAAACAGGCAGTTTATAGTAATTCCTGTTGGCAACATGTTCGACTTTCTCACCCCAAAAATTCAGCCTCAAAATAATTTACCTCTCTAAAAGTTATTTAAAAGAGTATCTGAGGTATGTGCTTCATTCTGACTCAGTTACATTCAATAAACAGCTACTTACACAAATTCAGTTACCCTTAGAGTTCAAACATTCAATTAACCACAAGACTGATATGTGAAATATTTACTTGCATAATCGTTGGATTTCAAAATGCCTCACAGAGGGGGCTGTAAGGCATTTCCTGTTTACAGATGGGGAAGTGAGGTGATTCACTGAATAAATCAACCTGTGAACCACTGGCAGAACGGGGAGCACACTGAGCCTTGCCAAGCTTCATCTGTTGCTCTGATGGTGACAACAAGCTCATTTCAACTGAAGTCTTACCTCAAATAATTACTTATGCAATGCTAGGAATACTTCAGACAATTATACGTAATGAATATATTGCATATATAATATTTAATGCCATATATGTAATGATTATTTAATAATTACTCATGTATATGCTATGAAATTTTATATATCACATGGGTTCTACACAAGGACATTTTTTGAAAATAGGATTTGAGGATTATTTTGCATTTACTCTAATAATTTACATAATTTGCTTTTATTTGTTTAAAATATTTAAAATAAGTTCTTGAGGGTCTACATCCCATGCAGGAAAAATAATATTTAAAAATAAGCTTTCTTTATCTCAAAACTCTTGGCAGAGTCAGGGGACTTCATTAGCTCGTGGAGCTCGTTTTGGAGTCAGAGGACTGGTGTCAAACTGCAACTGCCACTGAATTATAGTGAACTTGTAAGTGTGGTATAAATGAAATTAGAACTGGGTGAGAAAATATGACTTCATCATAAATCAAGTGATATTTCAGGTGAGAAAAAATACATGTACAGGCACAATTATGTAATTGAGTCACATTCAGAAATATTAAAAAGCTTCAAAGTGAATAATTGTTTCCTCTGGTGAGCTCCTTTCCAGCATTAAGAACATGTGTAATATTGATGCATTGCCCCAGTCACCTGGAAGATTCCTTATTGCTGCAGTAAACAAAGTCACTTTAATATTTTTGAAGGTTTCTCTGCATTATAAGAAGCATCATGGGAGCTTATTAAGTTCATTAGATTACTGAGGAAATGCTAACAGCAGTTCTAAATGCTTCTTTACTCCAAAACAAGTTTTTTCTTTTTATTTGGAGAAGAAAAACACAGGCAGTGAGCATTGGAAAGAGACCCATGCTGGATGAAACAAGGTGAAAAAATTGTAGTCACTGTTGTTGTTAGCAGTTGTGGAATCTTTTGGGAAACTTTTGAGTTTAGGAAAACTGTGTGTTCTCACTCTTAAAGCTCCATTTCTTTTTTTTGCATCATGTGAAGAAATATCTAGCAAGAGATAAAACACGAAAATAAAATTTTGGTAACAAGATGCAGCTTTGAAATACCTCAGCAGAGAGACCGTTGAGGTGTCTGGGGCATCTGCTGATTTGACAAGCTTTATTATACACAAACAAAATATGTTTAAAAAAACTTAAAAAGCTGTGCATCACTCTCCACCAGGAGCACTGCCTGCAGCTGATGCTTCAGACAATGAGGCTGCAAAAAGTTACACTGGTCCAGAGCACCAGCAGGTTTTATTCCTCACTGGGATCCCAGATGAAAGCCTGACCATGTGGATGCACAAGAAAGCCTTCAGATGAGAGAAAGGACCTCCTGGAATCAGCCTGGATGTGAGAAGCAGGGCTAAGGTTTGAGTCAGAGACGATGCACATGGGGCTGGGCATGTGAGGATACTGCTTGTGTCTGTGTTGGATGTAAGGGTCCTCTGGGACTCAGCTGAAAACTTCCTGGCCTTTGGATGACTTCTTGGCTTCTCGAGGGTGCTGAAAGAGAGTGCCTGGGCAGATCTGCCTAAGCTGGAAAGCAGTTCTGTGAAGCCTTAGCCTGAAGGCAAAGACAGAGTTTGTGGTTTTGATGGCATTATCCAAATAAATAGTGAGGTAGGAGCAAAAAGGGTGAGAATAGCTGGTTCCGTGGAACCACCTAGGAAGCTGGAAGAAGGGTAGAAATGTTCATTAAAAAGTAAAGAAGGAGAAGGAATGAATACTGGGAGGTGACAGAGAGAGTCAAAGGAAGACAAAAATTCAAGTGACAGGCTGGCTGCAGGACAGAGACATTCATAAATGAAGAATGGAAGCCAATTCAGATTTTTAGAGACTACATTAAGGCTAAATTAATGGCACCTAAGAGCTAGGTTGATCTGGCTCTGCTTTGACACACAAAAAAAAACAACCTCTAATCAACTGTTGTAGGCAAAAACTTCAACAAACTTAGAAAGGCGATCAGCTGAGAATCAATGGGACCAGTGGAAGTGAAACTCTCACAGGTTTGTACAGGGGGAGGTGGCAGCTCTATAGCAATGAGCAGAAGAAAAGGAGGAGGACAAACAGACAGCCAGAGGCAGACCAAAAGCTGAGATGGGCAAGGAGAAGAGAAGATTAACAGAGTATTTTATGCACCTCTGGCATGGAAAAAGGAGAGGCTTGAGCCTGGCTCTGCAAAGTGAGATATGGTGCCAGCAGGGCTGTAAGAATCCCCCCTTTGCCCAGTTCCTTCTGTCTGCTAAGGGACATTTTAAATTTTTTTAGCTAATAAGGAGGCCCAAACGTGAGAAATGTGGTGTAAACAAAGAAGGGTCAATCAATACACTGAATATAGAGTGATAACAGTAGAACACTCCAGCAGGAGCAGTACAGGAGCAGACCACAGTCAGGTGATGCAGAGGTTGCTTGGTCATGAAGAAACTTCTGCATTGTGGTTGCCTACAGATACAGAGGGTAGGATTTGACCATCTGATATTTTCTCCAGTTCACCCTCAATTTCTGAACTGGTGTTGTGACTTTTAATTGTGGAACCCAGTAGTGGCTGGGCTCAGGATCCTCACAGACACCCATTTTCTCCTTGGGTACCCAGTATTTCCATTCCCTGAAAGGGATTTCAAGGTAACTAATTACACTTGCTTTCGTTTTTCTTTTATTTTGTTTGCTTGTTTTTCTTTTTGGCTTTGTGCCTGTTGTGAGGAGATATGAAGCAGACTAAGATCTGCCCTGTTGTTCCTAACTAGAAAGGAAATCTTTCTCATCCACTCATCCTTATGTAAGTGTTTTGAGTCCTTGTCGAAATGCTGTATTCCCAAATGGTACTGGTGCTAATGTGGATATTGAATTATGAATAGATTTTTATGACACGTATATCAGAGTTTTGAAGATCACAAGGGAAAAAATTTCTACTGACTGCAATTTGATGAAAAGCACACAGAGCCCAAAATAGCTGTTGATTTCAGGCGCTGTTGCAGTCACAGGTATTAGAAAACACCAAATAGCTAAAGCCACATTTTCCCTTCCTTTCATGTATATGTACTACTTCCACTGTGAGATTTAAACAGCAGTGATTAACCCTCAAAATAAATAATTTTCAGAATTTGAAAAAAATAGTCCTTTGGAAACCTCTAATTTGATCATTGATTTTGGCTGACTGCAGGAGAAATTTTGGAGCAGTAGATTTACTAGTCTGTGATGCAGAGTTTAAACAAAGCCCTATTGATGGTGCAGAGTCTTTTATTTCTTTGTCTGCAAAATGGCACAGAACAAATTGAAGGGTGCCTTCACAGTAAGACATTTTGCTCTTTGATTTCAGCTTTGATTCTCTTCAAACATGCAGAATTAGCACCTTTATTTAGATGTTCACAGTATGAACAGAAAATAGGTGAATTCAGAGGGGTCCTATGAAAGAAGACAGTGCATATGGGAGAAGGATGTTTTCATTATTTATTGTCAGTTTGGCTTCCTGAACTTTGAAATGCTACTGCTCTTGAAAGATAACTTTTTCTAGCAGAAACTGGTGTAAAAATGACATAATGCAGTAATTACTAATGGAACACAGTCTTGGGATGTAATAATGGAAGTTTCTTAGTAAAAGGCAGTAGGTTTTCTGGGTACATTTGTTCTTTATTGTCTCCTTGCCCCAGTTTTCTTATCTGTAAGATGAGGATCCCATACCTTAACTGTTTTTTTGGGATTCTTGATTAATGCACCATAAAAATGCATATTTTTATATTTATCTTTCAATCATGGGCTTAAAATTCCTTAGAACAGTCATAAAGAGAACCATTTTAATTTCCCTTTGACTTTTCATTCAAAGCAAAATAGTCATTCAAAAGATGGTAGTATATAGCTAAGTTCCCTCTCTAGCCTGCATAATTAAGTTCTAGAATAGCTGAATCAACCATTTATTACAATCTTTAAATTTCTTGGTAATAAGCCAAGAAGTCAGTCTTCAGAAAGGTCAAGAAGACAAAAACATGATCTTTCTCTGAGTAGTTGCTGCTCTTGATAAATCTCTTTTCATTTCTAATTTATTTTTTGCATTCTCTGTGCCTCTCCAATGCCAAGGCCTCTCATGTGCCTGGAATAAGTTGTTTATCCTTAAGCTGAGCCTGCAAACTCAAGTGTCAGTGGTATGTTTGGGTAATAAAGGAATTGGGACAAATTGGTTTGATCTCATGAATTCCCTGAATACCTGCAGAACAAATAAACTGCCACCACCAGATCTGTCTGTAGCTGGTTGGTAAATGATGCAGAATCTCTGTGACTGCAGAAATGGTGCCTGTAGTTGTTCACTCCCAGAGCTGACCTAAACTCTGTGTTGCCATGGAAAGATTTAGGAAATCAGCAGAATGCATATGGTGCCCCAATACTCTGCTCTATAAAACAGCGCTGTCAAACTCCTGTCCTTGCATGCATTTTTATTTGATTTTGTATTTCCTAACACACTGACAGCACATAACAAATAACAGCCAAGTAATACCTGTGGAGGTATTACTTTTTATTAGTATAAATAAATACATTCAATCAGGCATAAAAGTTTCATTTATTTGAGGGACTAAGATTTATTGCTTTATTTTTTGGTCATTTGAGTAAATAAATAATATTCTGTGTGGCTCATAATCTTCTATGAATCATTTCTTTATTTTCTTTCATCCTAGCAATTTATAAATGCATTAAGTACAATTCCATATTTAAATAACATTAAAATGGTGGCACAAGTTAAAGCCACCACAGTGTAAAAGAAGTACAGGCTGCCAAGATAAATGTGAATGTCCTAATTCTGATTATTTATGCTGCAGTCTAAATGCTGAACATATTCTTGTAATGAATATGTCTGCAAATTTCCAGTGGGATTTAAATTTTTTCAAGTACAAATTTACTGGGGAAAAGAAAATACACAATGACTGTAATTTGACCATAATAACGCTCCTCTGCTGACACAAACAGCTACACAAACTTTAAAAGTATGTTATTTTATCAGAACACATTTAAGCAGTGCAGCACAATGGGTGGTGTTGTTATGGTAAGATAATCACCCCCCGAGGTGTACTGAGGCACAGTGTGGCTGATTACCCCTAATCCTATTGGGATGTAATTATTTCATGGTAACGATATTCTTGGAAGTGCCTTATTGCTGTTATCAAATTTCTTTTAGCTTTGTATCTAAACACATTAAACAATGACTTTGTCAACTTTGAGGTCTGTTGAGATTAAACTATCTTTTCACAACGTTTAATTGGCAGTTGAAATATTTTTTTCAACTCTGGTTTCGATTTCCTTGTAAAACTCCAGCAGAATTGCAAGCAAGAGTAGAAGTTTGTAATCCATCTGAATGAAGTCTCAAAGCACAAAAAGTTTTATTAAAACAGAAAAGCAGACCTGTTGACTAGCAGGGATTCCTAAAAAATTAAGAATATTAGGAATTTAAATAACATAAAGTTATATTTGAAGTATTTTACATTATATTCCAATTTTATTTAAATAATATAAAGTTACAGAGACACTGAAGTCACAACAGCTCTGCAAACCTCCTATTTCCAGTCCAGAGTAAGGTATTTGAGTGAGTCTGAACTATGGGTTCTTACCAGGAGGGGCAGCCTGGAGGTCCATTTCTCTTTTTATCTTCAGTCTTCATCTATCATCAAATCAAGGTATTATATATATTATATATATTAAATATTCAAGGAATATTTTATGTTATATATGATTTATGTGCTCAGAGGTTATTCTTAGACCACAGGGCAGAGGTGTCACAGCTGAGCTCTTTTGCTTGAATGATGCAAGTGTATTCCATGGCTCTCCTCCAGCATCCTCCTAGCTGTCCTGTCCAGAGAAATCAAGACACAGGAAGAAGAGACCTCTAATCCTAATGATGAACCAAAAAAGTGGGTTGGGGAGAACCCTGTCATACATCTCAGCCAAAGACACTGCAGCTCAGAAGCGTCTCCTGGCAGTTTGTAGAACTGAGAAATGGATGGAGGAATTAGAATGGATTGAGCTGAATTTTCTGTTTTAGTGTAGGAGAGGGAGAAATGCAAGAAATTTGTCAGCGGATAAAGGTGTATTGTTAAGTCATCACATTTTGAAACTACTGAGCCCTTCCTGTAGATGAAGAAGTATTCTGCTAAATCCTCGGAGCCCTATTGACTTGAGCAAGGATAAAGAGTTGAAGAGTCCCTTTGGGGCAGAAGAGATTATAGAATGGAACAGGAAGATCCCAAAGCAAAAACCCCTAGAAACAGTTTTGAGGAAAGGGTTAGAGTAAGATTCATGTCTTTTTGTTGCATACATTTATGAAAGACTCCAGAAAACTGAAAAAATTGGGCCACTGTTTATATACTGTGTTCAAAGAAGAGTTAGGATCTTTTTCCAGCGTGATAGCAAAAATTCAGGTGGATTATTTTTTTGTTTATAATTAGTGTATATGTGGATGTTGGCTCTCAGGGATGATCTGATTATAAAGAAAGGAGGAAAGGCCCAGCAAGATGTAATGTTTTCTGGACCTTTGCCCATTCCACAAATCACATTCTCCTCCAGGCTTTCTCAGCAGATCATCTTTGTTTTCTACTGAATGGAGGGCTCCAAGATGAGTTGCGTTCATTTATTTTCTAAAGTAGGGCTTGTTTGCACTCTATTTGAAATAGATTTCTGTCTTATTATCCTAGTGCACGTTCAGCCCTAATCTAATAATCCGATCTAGATTACTAAGTGCTAACAGAGCTGTTATCTATCAGGGCTGAGTTGATCTCAGCAAAGGCAATGGTTTCCAAAGGGAGTAAGCAAGATTTCAGAGTATGTATGTGAATTATAAATGAGGACACAGGTAGCACATTTCAGTAATGAGGAGGTAAAATGATAATTGACCAGCTCAGACCTGCTGTGATCTAAAGTAGATTTTAATTGATAGAGATTTGCAAGGTGTGTGACCTTTGTTCAAGTTAACAGTGTTGAGCTAAGAGGACAGGACACTTTAAAAATTATTTTTACAGCGGAGGAGGTTCCAGCTTAAATGAATTCTACTGAAGTTCCACCTGGTATGGTTAAGTTCTGTTTGTCTGAATTCTCTTTGGGGTTTGAGTGTAATATTTTATTTTAATTCTTACATATCAATTTTGCATAAAGTCATTGAATTTCTCATCGGAATCATTGCAAACAGTTCTTAGAACATATTGTAACCTCAATGAAAGCAATTTTAATGATAAAATCAACTACTAATTTTTCAAAGAAGCTCACATCAAATCCAAAATCATAACTCTTGATGGCAAATGATATCACTTCTGCAGAGTAAAATGTTGACATTTTATTTTGGAGATTTTTCTGTGTGTGTGTCAGTAAGGTAGTGGGTCTTCTGTGACCTAATTTAGGCATTTAACTTTGATCTGTGAAGATTTTTTTGAGATATGAGACCTTGATCTCATATTTGAATTTTGCTTTAGTGAGTTTGCTGAGTTGCTGAAATAAAAGAGCGATCAAGTTTTAATGCTGCAACAACAAATATTTGAGAAATAAAAATAAAGTAGTTAATAGGAATATTTCCACAGGGAGTTTAAGTTCCCATAAGTCCATTTTGTGGTGCCAGTGATAAGAAAGGAGAAAGAATGAACAATTATTTTAGCCTCTATGTGCCACCTTCTACCTGTCTTGAAGGGAGAAAAGACTTTGTTTGCCTGAAATGTAAGTTTCTCTTTTAATGGAGAAAATAACTTTTGACGCTGACAAACAGGTGTGTCTGCTTCCAAGCACCAAATCTATTGAGAGTTTCTTGCATCCACAGATGCCACCCATATAAAAGCAGATCATATAGAAGAGGGTGGAGGAATAAAATCAAGGAGAGAAATAAATCAGGAAGGGAGAAAAGGAAATGTGACTACTAAAAATGTATCAGTTTCAGAAGCAGAACAATCTGGAGGCTGCCTTCAGAGCTGAAAATGTCACATTGCATCAGGGTTCAGAATAGAGGATGAGTGCTCTGCAGGTTGCAGAAAGTAAACACCTAAATTATGGGTAAGGAACAAGGTGAAGGATGAACAAACAAGACAAGGAACAGAAGACACTTTCAGTAGGGATTTGGCCAATTGAAAATCGCACTTCAGCAAACGCAATTGTAGGGATTTGGGAAGAAAACAGAGGAAAACACCTAGCTGCTCTTAATTTTATTTTTTCCCCAAATCCTTTCTGTCCCTTCAATAGAAGAGGTAAGACAGAAGAAACCACTGAAGGCGAATGATGCTGAACTGGGCCTGCTGCCAGTTTTGGTGGTGCTTTGTAGCAGATCTTGCACCAGTTTTCCTGGGTAAATTTTTGTGTGTTTCAATGTGAAACACCAAGAAAACAAACTTTCTTATGAGGATGAATTGCAATAACAAAGAAACTCTTTGCAGATGTTCTTCAACTCGAGTTTCAGTGAGGGAAACTTTTAGTGGTAGGGCAACTTCTTGTCCTCCTTTGTACATCTTCATTGTTGGAAGAGCTCAGAATTCCAGCCCTCCCACCATCTCTCCTGTCCATGAACAGCAGGGTCATATGGTCCAGAGGAATACTCACAATATCTATTCATGCCTCATACTTTCCAGATTCTGCACTGCATTAGTATATACCTCTGAACTTCATATAAGGTGTTAGCCAGTTCTCCTCACAGTTTAGTTAGACCAAGGACACAATTGTAGCTTTAGGCCCAAAAAGCATAAACAATAGCAAATTGAGAAGAGCTATCTGGAAGGATGGGACTTCATAACCTGAAACTGTAATTGGACAATTAACCCAAATATGTGAATGGATCAAAACTTATAAAAGTGTGAAAACTCATTACCCGTTGTCCATCTTGGGCAGAGCTGTGGCTAGGCTCCTATACTGCCCAAGGTGTATCCTTTGAAGACCTTTTTAATAAATACCTATTTTATTCCTTTAACACTGGAAGGCTGCCTCTTCTAGGTAGCCTCCCAAGGCATCACTATGAGTTTCAAAAAGCTAACAAGTCTTGAAAAAAATCTTTTAAAGTCTGTGTTTCTTGCAAATGAAAAGAAAAAAGAGTAAATTGCCCCACCAAATATTTATTTTCTTCAGATATTATGAATGCAAATGTTTTAAGGCACAAGATAGAGTTACTCTTTCCTTGGTTTCCAGCACCAGAGTCTGGGATTTGGCTGCAGACCCTGATGATTGCTTTTCAGGCCAATATCTCACTTGGCCTAGCTGAAAAGCAAAGGCTTTTCATTTCTAACTGTTATTTATGATGGAGGTTCCAACTGAAACCTTGCTCTGGGTAGGCTAAAATGCATTTAATTTTCACTCAAAAATGCAATTTGTCTTACAAAATGGGCATAATTTAAGGTCTGAATGATTTAGTATAGATTTTTAATAACTGTTTTCTTAGTGCTAGATAATCCCTGGGATGTGCAGAATATTATTCTTAATGCAGGAAGGCAGAGTGCCTTATTACCTTTGAGTAAAAGTGTTAATATGGTTTAAATCCTATCAGGGCCTGGAGGAATCCCTCATCAAACCCTGCTTCTACCAACTTCCTATTAAACTTGTTCCTCAGAGCTGTTTCTTAAAACCAAAATGAATAGTCTGTTTTCCAAATGAGTTGAGCAAATGCATATTTGTGAAGGACACTGGTGGTGCAGAGGCCTTGAAGACCCACATGTGTCTTTTTGTGGGAGCAGTACTGGAAGTGTCTGGCAAGGATGTTGCATGGTAGCTGCAGGGAAGTGAGGGCTGGTGTCTCCTGGGCAGCCTGGTGCATCAGCTGAGGAAGGAGGAGTGCTGGCAGGAGTGCTGGGCTTGACATTCTTGGCTGCCCTTGGAGGTGTCAGCAGAGCGAGTCTCCTTGTAGGCCAGCCAGCAGTGGAGTAATAGGTCTCTCAGAGAATTCTTGTCATCTCCTGTCTGCAGTTCATTACCATTTCTTTCTTCCTCACCTTCGATCCCTGTGGCTGGCAGGTTGTGGTTCTCATTCCATGACAATTTCAGTTCTCTCAGGGAGATGAGTGCTCTTATTTTGAGAGTGTGAGTTGGAGAAAAACGTTGAGTTAGAAAGGCACAATTTTACCTGTGCCTTGCAAGCTTTTTCACCAAGTTGATGCAATTATTATTAGTCAGCCTTCAATAATATGTGTGATACAACCTCTGTGTGTGCAGTACCTCACATTCAGCACCTAAACTTTGCAATTTGGGCCTTTACATCTATATCTCAATGAGCAGGCCTCAAATCATCAACCGTTTTGCTGATGTCTAAATAGGGTACTACGAGTGATGGATGAAATGCCTGTGGGCTACGTGCAGTAACAGCTGCTGTAGAGCCTCCAGGTGGAGAGCAGTGTAAGTGCTCGTGTCAAAGTGGTCTGCTGCATAGATGGAGAGTCAAGGCAAGGATAATTAAGAATTTGGTGAGTGAAATATAAGTCCCAAATGCCTCTTTTTCATTTTTACAGTATCCTTATAGAGGATCCCAACTGAATTCTAAGTTGTTTAGTTGGGTTTGTGATTGCCTTTAATTTACGAGTAAATTAGATGTGGACTCATTATTTACTCTTCTTACTCTTAATCTCTTCCTCTCTCTTCAAAACCAGACTCTTCCAAATGAAAGTGAGACTGTGAATTTTAAAAATGTGCTCCTTTTCCAATCTCTAATGCCCTTTTAATTCTTTTCAAGGTAATTTTCGTCCTCGTAGCTCACCTGACTCATCACTGTCTTTGCCCCTTTATATCTTTGTCTGCTATTTTCACACTTCATTTTCTATTCTTCCATTCCTTTTTTTTTTTTTTTCCCCTCAAGCTTCTGACATCCTTTGCCCAATTTCTTCCTTAAGTGTTTCTCATAAGACCAGCAGTCAGGAGCCTTAATCAGCCCTGATGCACGAGGCTGGCAGTGTGTCCTGCCTTGAGCTGCAGAGGCTCAGGAGGCTGGAGCACAGATCAATAGACCGTGCAGAGGATGTTCCATGTTCTCCCCGCGCTCTGTCCTTGGGCTGAGCTGAGATTTGAGAAACTCAATCTCACAGCACAAACCAAATGAGATTGTTTTCATTAGCCCAGGAAGACCTCGGCAGTGAGACTTACTTTATATCAGATATGAACTGAGGACCAGATCCTTAAGCAGAATTAACCAAAATGCTGCTCTGGAGGGAGGCGGGGGAGCTGGCTCTGATTCCTCACAGCAGCAGGTGTGGAATGCCACGGTTCTGTTTTGGCTTTCCAGGCACCTCACAATGCCAGTGTTTTATTATTTAAAGATAGAACACCAGCAAAGAATGTAAAAAAGCCTCTACCACCACACTGAATATTAAGCTTATGAGGCCAATATGAGGAAAAGAGTAGCAGAGCAAAAAATACAGTGAAAAGATTTCCAATGACAATCCAAAGAGGAACCAAATCAAGAAATGTACATCTGTACTCCAAAAAGTAAATGCAAAAGTGTATTTGGTCACCAACAATAGTTACAGAAAATTTCTACTTTCCTGTATATCCACATACAAGAGACAAAAAGTGCTTCATTTCTGTTCCATTTTGGATTGGGTAAAAAGGCAAACTGGAAATCTTGACCTGCTTTACGTTCTTTAGAGACTGAGCTGAGTGCTTGTTTCTGTCAGGCACTGTCTGGTTCTGTCAAAATGGTGGAAACAAAGAAAATATCTTTCTTTTATGTGCAATGTTCTTAGCTGGATTCCTTGGATTTCTCCCTGTGGAAGCTTTATTCTTCTTCTGCTGCTGTTATTTGAAAGCTATTTCTTCCTGAGGAAAATGTGATGGAGCAGCTGGCTAGGCCGCCTTTGTAGATTAACTATTCGCAGGTAGGGTTCTGACTGCACCTCACCTTTTTTCTTTATATTAATTTGAATGACTTTCTTCTAGAGATAAAACCATTGCAAAGGTATTGCATGCTGCAATATTCAACATTTAGAAGCCCAAGGAAGGAAACATCCATTTTGAACTGGCTTTTATGGGCGTGTGCCAGTTTAGCTGGCAAGGGTGCAAGGCACCCTTTGCACCCATGGTATTTTGGTATACTGGTGTATCTCTGGAGAAGCTGGAGGTCGTAGCACAGACTGTGGATCTTCAGCCCCTGGGGTTGCCATTTCCTTATTTTAGGGTATTATTGTGATCAAAACAGGATGAAGAGTTGACTTCGGGAAAGTCAGGATTCAAGTATGGCTTTGAATTATCTCCAGTAAAGGAAATTGTGTCCCAAATATCTGGGACAGTTCTAAAAAATCTTCTTTGAACAAATGCTCCGGGGTCACGAGCCGTCGCAGGTATGTTAGCTGACAAGATGTATTTTGTTGCCTTTTACGGTAATGATAACTGAAAATGTCACTACCATTATACAGTACATTTTATACTCTTTGTTGAATGCCCTTAAGCTTCCTGTCCTGCTAAACAAAACTGCAAATTACTGGTCCTGGGTAATCTTCCCTCAGTGGTTTGATATTTGTATTTTTAATTGTCAAACCAATTACCAAGGCTTTCTGCTAGAGATGCTAATATTGCTTTGTGCTTAGCCAGGGGAAAAAATAATAACCATCTCCTAGGAAGTCATGTTTTGAAATATAGGAATCTAAAAATACATATTTAAAACTCAGGGAAAGATGTGAAAATATTGGTTTTATTTGGCAACTCTTGTGTACTTTAATCACAGCAAAATTGATATTGTATTTAATTTCTGGAAATCTCAGTGCAATGGTGGAATGTTTTGAAGGAACTTGTAAAAGCTTTGGTAACTGTAACAGCCTGTGTTGAAAATCATTCCTGAGTTTGTTACAAACAGGGTCAGCACAGGTTTACATGGTGTCAATGGGATCCATTTTGTGCTGGGCTAGGAGGTCTGTTAGCAGACTTTCCCTCGCACTTAAACTCTGATTCTAAAGGCCATGGGCTGTTTTAAAGGCCCACTGTAAATGTGAGCATTTACACTGATTGCAAAGAAGTGCTTTTGATCATAAACCTCACCTCTGCAGAGGAGTGGAAGGACAGGGGCCTGGAGAGGCAGGAGCTTGGGAAATGTGAGCCAATTCTTTAAATCAGAGCCACATGGTGGGTTTATTTTTGGTTTCTTTTTCCTCTCTGCTAAGGTTTAAATGACATTAAAGACCAGAAACTTCCCTGGGAAACTTGTCTGTGAAAAGGAAATCTGTGTTCTTCGTTCATTAGAGTGCTGCTTTTCTGTTAAAATATGCAGAGTCACTTTTTTTACCACTCAATGTTTTCAGTTGGCATGTACGGAGAGGAAGTAATGGGCTGGAGTCCCTTGGAATAAACTGCTTGGTGTGAATGAATCTGTCTAATCATGTGTAATCCAACCAGACAAAAATGATGAGATAGTGACAAGAAGGATGCTATTGGAGCATGGCCATGGTTTGGACAGTTAGGGGGTTGTTTGGGGGTGAGTCACAATACAGTGTGGTACAGACACATGGTCTGATCTTACCCACATACTTCACTCTCAGCTTTTAAATAGTGTGACCTAGGCATAGAATAAATCCTTTTTAATGATTAATACTTACATGTCCTTATTCTTCCAGCCCACCTAGGACCTCCTGCAGGCTGGCTCTCGCGTCTGGAATGTCCATTTCCCCACTCAGTTTGGTGTCCTCAGCAAACTCTGTCAGGGTACACTTGATCTCACCTTCCATATCACTTATGGAGATATTAAACAGCATATTGTCTCTAAATAATGAATAAATGCTGACTATTTAGATAACTTCCTCAAGTATTTTAAATCGACAATGTGGTTGTACATTTATTGCTAAATCACCAAGTTTTCCTGCTGATAGCTCTCTGCTGAGCTGCTTTATCTGCGATGCTCTTTATCAGCTCTTTGCCAGATGAAATCTTTGCAGAGATACTGAATGAACGTAGCACAGGTGACCTCTGGGCATGGAGAAGTTCCATCTTTGGTTTTGGGCTGGTGTGGGCATCCAACACAGCAGATGGGTCCCACTGCACTTTCACAGAATCCTCCTTCTTCAAGTGTCTTGTCATGCCCCAGGAGCTGTGGCCTCCAGGGCAAACTGGTTCAAGTGCCTCTGAGGGCACTGGAGTGTTTAGTTTTTTTTTTTTTTAATCAATGCTTTATCCATGACAAAGAGGAAATTTGGGTCTCTTAGCCTGGAAAAGACAGAGAGTTTGAATGAGATCAACCCACAGCCTTATTGCTCAGACTCTTGAGTGTTTGTTCTGGGAGAGAGGTACCAGGAGAAGGATCCACATCTGGTTCTGTGTGAGCTCAGTAAACGGAGGGCACAAGCCCAAAGAAAGCAGTGCGGGTAGTCAAAGCAGTGCACATTTCAGATTATTGCTCTGTTTGTATCCTGGCCTTCTGAGAAGGAGAATGATAACTGCCACTAATACAAGATAGTTATTCTTCTTTATGACAGAAAATATGGGTCTTAATTTTTTGTATTTTTTCATCTCTTTCACAAAAAATGTATTTTTTTCTCAAGCTACAGCAATAATAATTACAAGCAGATGAAAATTTTTGTCCCTCATTTGTTTGGTTCTTTTTTATTAGTACATGTAATTTTTTTTCCAGATACTTTTTTCATTTTTTTTTTTTTTTAATTGGAAAAATCCAAAGACAGGGACCTGGAACAATTCTATTTGTATCAGTTTCATATTAGCTCACCACATGGGAGAGGGAGGAGATCAAGTAATTGGTAGAATGCTCCTGGAAAGAAACGTGGAGAAAGAGTTCACATGCTGGCATAGAGGCCCATGCAATTAAAAATAAACATCAGTACAGAAGAAACTTTAATGCTAAGTGATCCTGAATACTGAGATGACAGTTTTACCCACCTTTGCAGTGTTAAATGAGGATGTCTTCCTCTTTTATGCCCTTGTGGTGAAATGTAATTAGAGAATGATATGATATAGATAGAGAATGTATGGCTGAACATTATTTTTAGACTCATAGTGCTGTAGATGTTTAAGAACAGCTTGCAAACTGATTAGTTTTAAATCCCGTCGTGTGGATAGTCTCTGTATTAAAAGAGGAACCCACCAGGTGGAAAAGATATTGCTGGAGAAATCTGCCAGCAATAGAGTATTGCTTCTTCACAGGAATAATTTTGTGGTCAGATCATTTTTAATAACTGTGTTTTGTAGTGTTGGGAACTATGTAGCAAAATCTTTCCTGTTTATCATTTGAAAAAATTTATTGTATTTTTCATCACATATTCCGTTAAATGAAACTTTTGAAGTTCAGTGCATACATGGATTGAACTGAGCCACAAGTTTCAGCCTGCCTGTGGCAACAAGAGGAAGCTTCCTACCTTGTCCCAGAAACTTCTGGAAAGACAGTGCTTCAAATTGATCTGTGATGGAATTCTGCTGCTGTTGGTGAATCTGCAGCAGGAACAGGTTTGGCTCAGTGTGTTAGAAACCATCACACCCCAAATCCCAGTGCCGCTGGCATGAGGAGCAGCATCCTGTTCTCACATGCAGCACCGCAGCCCCTCTTGTGCTGTGGGTTCTCTCCCAGCTGGTGACAAAGGTTTGGCAAAGCCAGTTCACTGCCCAGTCCTGCATAGACCCCTCTACTTTTGTGTTCCAGGAGTTCAGGGTGAGGCTTTTGGGGACAGCCCTGTTGGGACATTGTCTCCAGTGAGAGTTTAGTACATCTGTGGCTGAAAGAAACATCACTGTGGCTGTGGCTGTTCTTGCCACTCTTTATTTTCCTGCTCAGGCTGTACTAATTTGCCCTCAATGGTGGTGTGGGTAACATTGTTATTCTCACCTTCATCCCCAAATGTACATTTAGATGTTATCTTAGTTTCAAATTCTTAAGTGAGATTTTCACTAGAAGCTTTTTCATTATTTCAGACACGAAAGGATTTGTTCATCTGGGGTCCCTAAAACAGGTGCTCTGGAATCTGAGAGGATCAACAATCAAGGTTCTTCGTCTTTCTCCATTTTCTCCTTTGTTCCTTTTTCCTCCCTCCCCCCCCCCCCCCCTTTTTTTTTTCCCCTCTTTTTGAACCTTCTTCCTCCTCTGTTCTCTCTGAATGCAAATAATCTGTTTCTTCTAACTAACGTTTTCTTTTCTGATTGTGGCACACAATGTGTCACATCATCTTAGTCCATCAGAGAATAATAATTTATGTAACTGTAGATTACTAGGGAAAGCTTTTTTCCTAGAATCTCTCCTGTGGATAAAACTGTCCAAGTGAAGATTATTTTAAGTGATGAACTATATCCTCATATTTATTTTGGCAGATGCCTTGGAATTCATGTATCTTTTTTCAAGAACAGGACTCTGATGAAAAGCCCAGCTTCTCAAGGATTCAAATATTTATTCAAATTTTATTTTGTTCCTTATTTTTATGATTGTGTCCTCTCCATGAGCCAACTTTCTCAAGATTCTTAACCTTTCTTGCATCAAAACACCTTTTAGTAAACTGTACCCGTCTTGATGGTCCCTGGCCAGCGGCAATATCTGCCCTTTGGTTCTTGCTCTCCCATTTTCACTTGCATGCATCCACAGGGTGAGAAATCCTTGCTCCTCCATTCAAAGTTAATTTTCATTTATCACGAAGAGTTTAAAGTTTGTTCACTTCTTTTCTCTCTAACACTTATGAAAATTATATCAAATTGTCATGAAATGTGAAGGTGCAACTCTACCTGGAAGCTTCAGTGAGGGTTAAATCAGGACTTTGGGAGGTGCAGGAACTTTTGCTGTATATAATCTGTCCCCACAGAAATTCCTACACTTTCAGCTTTTTGGCATGTCTACTACTCACCTTAATCCTAATGGTGCATGTGATAATAATAGCATGATCTGTATGGCTTTTCTCCATTTTCACTGCTACCAGGTGTCATGAACTTGAAATTTATTCCACTACTTATAGAACTGTAGCAAAAAGGAGTCTTACCTACTTTTTATTCCATTTTCTTTCTTCCTCAGCTGGACCAAAGCCAGCTCATGTTACTGTGGCCCCTCAACTTTACCTGTATCAAAGGAAGGGGGTTTAAATATCATTACATATTTAATTTCCTTCACAATACTAAATTACAAAAAAAAAAAAAAAAGAATCCTCAGCAAAAAATACATGATTTTAAACACCATATGACTTGAAACGTTGCACAGGAGTCAGGACAGACACCTGAACTGCAGCTCACACACCACTGAAATTAAAGAAGCTCATGCTTTAAAATACTTATGTAAAATACAGTCTTGCTTCAAGGTAACAAGTGGGTTCGACTCCCATCCCTGTGAGAGATGGTTTAATGATATATTTGATACAATTTGAGAATTGCCACTCAAAAAACACAGCAGAAGTGCATTGTTGTGGCTGCATAGGGATGCTGGGACTCAGAGCAGAGAGCCAATGGCCTTGAAATGGCAGAGCTGGGCTCTGTGTAACCCGGCTTCCAGCCGAAACCCCAAAGGATGGATCTGTAAATCAGCCCAGGAACATGATCAGCACAGGTTAATTAGACAAAAAGCCATTTTTTTACACGATGATCTTTATCTTGCCTGTGTAATCTGCCTCTAGATAATCCTCTTTGCTGAATAGTCATCTCCAGAGCAATTTAGCCACAACCCTGTTCACATTACTCATTGTCTTGAGGATCTCCATGCACAGAGAGAGAAAGGACAGGGCTGGGATGTGTTGCTGCCTCTTGTCCTCCAGCCATGCCAAAGACAGAAAACAAATACACAGCATTTCTGTTCAGGGGATGCAGAAATAAAGAACAAAGAGGAAAACTACACTTCTACCTGCCTGAAAAATCCATGTTTTTCTCTGAAAATTTACATTTCTACATTTCTACCTGGAAATCTATGTGAATTAGGTAAAATGTTCTTGAGAATCAAAACACACTTGCATTTACAAATTTCATTGCAGACACGAGGTAAATATATCCACAGGCATGAATAGCTGAAAAACTAGCTTTTCTTCCACTTAATGTGCTTCCAATTATATTTTGGGCAAAATACTAGGAGACAATAATTTGTATATATCATCCTGCAATATTTAACTATCAGATATGTCTTTTTAGATTCAGAAGGCATTTAAAATCATTAGAGGAATAGATGGGTAAACGTAAGTGACCTCTTGTAGGTTTTTTCTTGCCATGGATGTCATCTTAAATTTGCAAATGAATTCACTTTGAAAATATTTCCACTTGGAGTTTTAAATAAATAGCAAATTCAAATAAATTCAAACTTGTGGCTATTGGCTCTCATCTGGGATCTGAGCTTTGCAGGACCTCATTCCATATGTGCAAGTGTAACCCTCACTGCACATCCCAAATACATCTGATTCCTTTCTGCAATATTTCAGTGTGCCAGGGCAGGTTTTTGGGAAGCTGCTTCTTGCGAAGGGGAGCTTTAATTAATAGGATAAAATCTCACAGGACTCGGCGTCCCAGCATGATTCTGCTGTTTTAATACTTGGCAACCAAACTTTTATCACTGCTTGCAAATGTCTGCATGTCTCCAGGTCTGATTTGGCTTATTCTTGCTGAGGAACCTCACCTAATTCTCTGGTTATGCTTTGGATTAATTGACCACCTGTCTTTCTGGTCTAAATTGCTGTTTCTGTTTGCAGAAGGCACTTTTGAAAACAAACAAGTAGTTTCCAGTTCCAATTTTATCGTAATGATATCTTAAGTTCAGGAGATAATTGTTGCCCTACCTGCTATGTCTGAAAATAACATGAATTCCAATAAATTAAATCCCTATTTTCCCAGTCTGGAGTTCAAATATTGCATATTCCTTTATTAGAGCCAGAGGGAAAAAGTGCATAATGAAACCAGCAAAACCCCCCTAAAAATCTGCTCAAGCAGGTGACACAGTAAAATTACAGCACCATTTACTTCTTCAAAATGTGTGTCACCAGACCCTGTGTCTTTGTTCTACATCTTCTAAAATCTCCTTTCTGCATTATTGGTGCTCCCAGATATATGTGCTTCCATCCTTCCAGATAAGAGCTTAACCCTCTACATTTGCAGCGTGGAATTTCTAAAGAAAGGAGAGCTGTCCCTGAAATCTTTTATTAATATGTAGTCGTGGTAACATATCTCTGAGAAAACAGCATGTGTTGCATCTTCGTCTAATATTGCAGGATATTGTGATGTAGAAAAAGAATCATGTCAATAGGAAAGGGGTTTTTATCTGTATAGAAAAAGGGCATTTTTCTTGCAAGGTAATATTAGAATGCTACATGCCTACAACTGCAAACACACTTGTTAGCATTCAAAGGAATCATGGTAATAAAAATGGAATTTAAATATGGACTTTTAAAGGAAAATTGAAACCGTTTGGAAAAAAGCCCCATGACAGTAGCTAGATAATTCCCTAGAAAAATCTCTACCATAAATTTAGAGCAATAAAAAATTGTATAGAAACAAATTGAAAATTAAACTAATTTGAGATTTCTTACAGTGGTTGTCTCAAAATAAAAATTAGTGGAAGGAACTGCCCAAGATGTGCCCCAGTGCCAGCAGGGATGTAATTTATTCCCTGGTGGAGTACAACATCTTGGTCCTGATATGGTCAAACTGAATCAATCACTATCCTGAGTGAATGGTTCATGATTATCAAGAAAAGATCTTCTGTCTGGACATAACTGCCCTTCAATCTGGTAGATTTTTGGCATTGTCTGCAGAAGCTTAGAAGTTTGATCTTCAGTTAAATGTGGTTTGAATTTATGGATCTGCTATGAGTAGGTTGAATAGGTCGATACTTATGCTGAACCTGAACACAGGCCAGTGGGATCTCATGCTGGTTTTAGGACAGAGAATGATAGGAATTTCACAGGTTATGACACCTCTTTTTATCAACTGCTCTACAGCTCTTGTCTTAAGGGCCAGCAGCCTGAAGTGAACATGTGATGGATGGCCTGTGAAGATAGGTAGAGGAAGGACTGAAATTCATCTTCCCTGCCATAACACAGATAGGTGGCATCACACAGGGTCCATCTAATTGCCTGATTGCAGCGATCCCTACTGGAGACTGTACAATCTATATTTGAACTGTTCCCAGTGCTCTGCGTGTCGGTGCCTGATGCATTTGTGTCTGTAGAGCTCAAGCCACAAAGGTTTCCAGCGGACTCAATCAGACAAACCCAGTGTGTCTGAGGACATCTGAGAACCTCAAACAGCAGGAACAAAGCTGCAGGGGTGGCAGGGGAAGTGTGAAGGTTACAATCACAACGTGGAAGCTCCTCAGGATGATTTGGCATGGATGGCTCGTTGTGTTACCACAGCCTAAAAGTCATGTGAACACAACCAATTCCACCCTGAATAATTCCAGCCCTGACAAAGGGCAGTGGTTGTTCATTCAGTTTAAGGGTTCTAATGAGCTTTTTGTGCATCAATATTCTTGGAAAACACCCAGAACTGTCTTGTCAAAGTGAAAATGGTATTTTATCTTTGAAATTAGGGTTAGAGAATTTCATTTCCATGAATATTCAGCACTTTTCTCATCCCGGCTCTGCTCATTGATCATGCATGTAAAACATTAGTGGCATGCTGGGTACTGAATTAAATTCAGTCCTTGCCATTTGCAATTCTACTCACTTTGGAGGTCACAGAAAGTGGCAAGGCTGCCTTTTAGTTTTAAAAGCCATGTAAACATCTCCCTAGCCTCTGCTACCTACCAGCCCTGGGAGCACTGCTGGATGTCCACAAGGAATGAAGTGCAGGCCACAGCAAATTAACTGGCTTTGAAAAAAAAACCTCTCTGTAAATCCCTTGAACTTGATGTACCAGTTGGATTAGCAAAAGGAAACTGCAATATAAACTATCCATGTAGTTGCCACAAGGACCAAGACATGAGGAATAACAGGGCTTTCCTAAACATGACTGTTTACCTTCCTATTGTTCTTGCTTCCAGATTTACTTCGTCAATGTGGTGTTTTTTTTTTTTTTTTTTTTTTTTTTTTTACCTTTCAACCTCAGTTTTCTTGTCTTTGAACTTAAGCACTTCCTGGAGGTGACAATCTTGTAGACTTTGAACCCATTAAAGAAAATTATGATTGTTTTGATAATAATTACTATTAATGTATAGTTATATACATATCTGAAATGTTAGGTCACACATAACATTGCAAAATGACAAAAGACTCAGTTAAAAGTGTGAAATTGAAATATGTGATGTAAAATATCCTTACATGTGTCCTATGCTGTGTGTACCTTTGCCTAAAGACATATTCCCGCCCTTTTATTCTTGGTTATTTATTTGGATCCTTATGGAAAAAAAAGTGACAGTGACAGCTAAACCCTTACAATGTTTCCTAAAGATTCAATAAATGTAATAAATTGCCTATACTTCCATATTTGTATGACACTTCATTTCCTCTGAACTGTCTCAGTCTTGGTGTCAACCACAAAAATCCTTTTTTTCTAAGTAAAACCTTCCATTGAAGCTGAATAGAGGACCATAAAATTAATTGGTGATCTTCCAGGGAAAAAAAATGACAGGCCCATTGATCCAGACATATCAGCCATGCAAGTTCTGCAGCTTCAAATTGTGTCAATATTTGTCCTGTTCACAGTAAGGTAAAGCATAATTACAGATAAAATGTTGGAAAGCAAAATTCCGTAGGCATGTGGAAATAGCCATAGACAATACATTTTTGGTGTTGTCCAAATGTGCATTTAATTGACAGCACAAGGTAATGGAGTGATGTGTTTCTTAGCTGACTTTAGCTTCCTCAGAATATTTTAGAATATATTGCCACCACTATATTTCACAGAACTATTATTTTCTCTTCTTCCCAGACCAAATATAAAATTAACCTCCTTGTTGCTTGAACCCCAAATCCCACAGCAGGTGAAAGATGTGCTTTGTTTTAATCAGATTTAAATCTTCCTGAGGTCAAAGAGGGATTCTCAAGTGCTCAAAACTAAGCAGGAGTAAAGTGTTTTGCTGGAGTGAGTCAGAAGGAGCAGCACTTTGCTGGATCATGGCCTTGCTGATTCACGGTGGGATTAGTTGTCTGATTACAAGTAACTCTCTGTGTTTCATTAAGTTGAAATCCAGGGAAAATGATGCAGAAGCTTTCCAAAAAGAGTTTTGGATATTCCTCTCTACAGATTTATGATTTTCTTTTTATTCTAATTCTTTTAAATCATCCTGACATTTAGGCATTCTTTCCATGCAGGTTCTTATTGTGCTCTTTGGCTTTTGTGTGTGTTTATTGTTGCCTGTCTCCCTTTATGCATCCTAGAAAGTTAAATAGTAAAACAGGATAAACAAGCAGGAATTATGTGATAATTGAGCCCGTAATATCAGTGTTATGATGCAAGTAATGCAACTCAAGGTCTCTTATCCTTCAGTAGCTAGACTGTAATTGCCTGATGATAATCATGATAACTACACTCCCTGGAGTTACTTTACTGCTGTTGAGAAATATCTTCTGGATCTCCTGCATGATCATGATGAAAACCTCCACATTCAATTATTCTACTGGAAGTTGAATGATGATGATGCATGTTCCCTGCCACAGTGATTTACACAAATAGAAGTTTTATTCTACGAGGAGGGATAATATTTTAAAGTAGAAGTAATTAAATCCAATATGGAAACTTCATTCACTGCTGAATGCAGGGTCTGCTTGTTTGCAGAGCAAGCATTTTTATTACCTGCACGTTACCCACATTACACCCCTCAGCAAGTGGGGATGTAGCAATGACTGATTACATCAAGCGGCTATTTTTGAAAAATATGGCTGTGAGGAATAATCACTTCAGGTCTGGCACAAGGGGTGAAGGGAGATTACATCCTGTTAATTGTTTTGGCAAGTTTGTCATTGTGTGAATGATGGTGCCTTGTTACCCAGCACAGCTACAGCCAGGCTACAGCTCACCCACACAGCCCAAGGGGGGCTGCATTTGTCCATCCCAGCCTGGTTGTTTAGACCACCAGGGACAGGGATTGGTGTGTTCTGGGTATCAGTTTACTATGAAAGATAACATTTTTGTGATGGATATCCCAGTGGGTTGTGGATAATAAGATTTTGTTTCTTATGCAAATTATCAGGAACATCTAAATCTTGGAAATGGGCAGAAATATGTCAAAGTGTTTTTTATTGCTTCCTTGGGAGGTGAGGAGCAATACAGATGGTGGAACATCTAGATGTCCTTTACAGGAGAACGAGACTTTTGTGGCTCTTGCACAGCTCTTACTGTAATATTTGGTGCGTCCTTGGGGAAGATGTGCTGGATGTGGTGATGGCAATGGCTGAAGGCCACAGAGGTGATCCGAGGGCTGCAGAACCTCTGCTATGGAGACAGGCTGAGACAGCTGAGGCTGCTCAGCCTGAGAAGACCTTAGAATACCTTCCAGTGCCTAAAGGGGCTACCTGAGAGGTGAAGAGAGGCTTTGGAGAAGAGCCTGGAGTGACAGAACAAGGGGAAATGGATTCAAACTGATGATGGCAACTTTAGATTTGGATATTAGGAAAAAATCCTTCCCTGTGAGGTACAGGTCTGGTACAGGATACCCAGAGAGACTGTGGCTGCCCCATCCCTGGGAGTGTTCAAAGCCAGGTTGGACAGGGCTTGGAGCAACCTGGGACAGTGGAAGGTGTCCCTGCTGGAACAGAGCGTCCCTAGATGATATTTAAGATCCCTTCCACTCTGTGATCCCACAGTTTTTAAGGTTAGATCATGGATTACTGAAGAATGCACATTCAGCTCTTTGGGAAGCCCTTCTCTTCTCTGCAGATGATGATGATTCCAAGGACAATTGGTCAGTTGTGGATCCCTTCTTTGGAAGCCCAAGGCAGCCTCAAAGATTTTAGATCACTTATTTCTTACTCCATTTCTGTAATGGAAAATGCATTTTTTAGGCATGACAATGAGTATGTCCTACAGCTGGATTTGAAAAATAACTCCTGCAAATCACCCTGTTTTCTCTCTCCCTCTGTTTCTTTTTTAAAACCATTCATATAGAACTATGCAAATTATTTTAAATAAACCCCAGGCTGATGCCACTGTTTTAAATGTGTAGCAACACCATGAAGGATGTCAGCATGCTGATTAATTTATTTGCAACACAAGATCAGCATTTCTCATATTTTCTCCTATTTTGGTTTTTTTTTTAAAAAGGAAAGATTGAATCCATGAGAGAGCAGCAGACCTTGCATTCTGCTCAAGGATCCGTGTCCCCCTCCTGCGTGGGGAGCACTGGGAGGATGAGAGATACACTAATAATATTTTTCTACCGTAACCACCTCCATTTTCTTCTTCAGATGCTTTGTTTCCTGCACTAATATTCCAGTTCTCTCAACATAATGAATGAGCTCAGGGACTTGCAGGAGTTTCAGTACCATTTGTTTTTTATCCTAAAGGAAAATACAAACCCCTCTGTCAGATAGAACTCTGCATAAAAATAAGTGTTTTCTTTAATACAGAAGTTGAAGGTGACCTACAGTAATAACTGGTACAAACTTTTTAAAGATGAAAGCATTCCTCCCTAGGTTTTATTTGTTTTAGATAACATTTCCTCTCATGATTTAGGGACTGTGTAGTATTCAAAGCATACACATTTAAACGGTAATAGATAATTGAGCACCTTAATGGACTGTCTTTCAGCTATCAAATATTGTTTACTGATTTTCTTGGTGGGAAAATGAAATCGAACTTGGATAGAAATAGATTTCTTCATTTGACTTTTAAAATCTGAGAATGAAAGCAAGTGCTTTTCCAAATCGAAAGCTGTTAAAATCTTTTCTCCAGTCAAAAGAGATGTTTATGTTTCCACCTTATTAAAGAAAAGCTCAGTAAAGGAACTATGAAAGGAATCATTTAAAAAGAGAGCAGAATCAAGAGATTCTATTTAAAAGGTAAGAAGCTTGTGTGTTTGTCCTGTTTGTTGTAATTTTTTCTTCCATTTCTTTATTCCATGTTATCTACAACAATTTTTATTTAAAATTTGAGTGTAAATTTCTTTGTGTAGCTTTACCTCTCTATGAGAAAGAACATGTATTTTAATATGACTCGGTGCTATTGATCAATATTTATGCCATTAACCAAGCAGTTTTATAACAACCTGTCTGTTCCAATACTGAACTGAAATATTTCTTTCTCCTTTCTATAAATTGCTCCTTTGCATCTCCAGTTTATTGAGAGAATAAGTTACTGTATTTCTTCAGTAACAAAAGTCATCCTCCCACAGCTGGAAATCCATGGGGAGTCGATAGCAGTTGGGGCCTGGAAAAGTGACAGAAATGCCCTGAGCAAAGACAAGAAAGGAAGATATTATTCTTCTTCCTATCCAGAGATGCCACGGTTGGATCAGGAGCTGCCTGGTCCCTTAAATTGGAATTTTCCTTCAGTTTCCATAAAGGCAGGACCGAGGCCAACAGAGGCACAAAGCTCTTAACAAGCTAATTAATATTCACAAAAGTGAGTCAGGAACAGGAAAGATGAACTAATGAGAAATGATTAAGAGTTAAATATGCATGGCATGGCTTAACGACTACTAAAGCAAAGGACACAGTAGTTGCCTGCAAATGCAGAATGTAAATAGAAGGGGCAGAGGAGTTAGTGAGGTTGGTTCTGGAACTAATGAAATAATATGCAGTAAAGTTGTTGTCTTTTTGCTTATTAAACTTTCCCCAAAGCTCTAATGCAATAGGGCTTACTGGAAAGAAACCCGAGAAGGAAATTTCAGAATAATAAGACTGAGAAAAAAAAAAATCAGATTTTAATGTCACTTTCTGCATCTGAAATAATTAAAAAATGCAAGAAGGGAGACTTAGGGAGTTAGAGGGGTGCCAGTCTCACTCCAGTGCCTGAGTGTAGGATCATCCGCAGATGGCAGGGAGAAGGAATTCTGCTGACCTGCGATATTCTAGAATATGTGGTTTTATTGCAAGGGTCGTGGGTAAAAAGGGCCTTGCCTTCAGCCACCAGCCTCGGCTGAAGGGAAGTCCCAGAGAGAGCGGGGAAATGAACAAGAGGGTAAAAGTTAAGAGAGAAGGGAGCCAGGGAGCCAGGTGGCAGGGGTCAGAGAGCAGGGGGAAGAGGTAAGAGCAGAGCGAAGAGCAAGGAATTGAGAGGAAGAAGTAAGAGCTAAGAGAGGTAGAAGTAAGAGAGTGAAGAGCAAGGAAAAGAGCAGCCGGGATCAGAGCAGAGGAGGTACTAAGAGAGGAGCCGGGATAAGAGAGGAAGAAGTAAGAGAGCGAAGAGCAAGGAAAAAAGAACGAGGTCCTTCCTACAATGCATTATATCTCCTTTCGTGATGAATATTCTAATTTACAGTGACCAACCAATACAAGACACAAAATCCTATAGAATCTACATATAACCTATAAGAACTACTACATTACCATACTATGTTATAATTTGAACTCTAAAAACTACTCTTTAGACTTTTCTGTTTTGCTACATTGACCTTTGGATCTCTTAGCCAGCAAAAAGGTGTTGTTCACTCAAAAAGGGATTCTCCTTCAGCTGGCTAGGCTATTGTTTTCAGGTTATATAGTAACTAATACTCAGTATCCTACAACTCAAAGTTAGCTTCCATTTCTATTTCGATTATAGGTTTCATATTTTCAGAATCTTTTGCTAAACAATCATATTTATAAGGTCTCCCTGATTCATCTTCCCCAACACCTGAGGAAAGCATGGAGCAAGTCTCCTTAAGGATCTGAACAGACTGGAAAGACTGGCCAGTGGAAAACTCCCAGTTTCCAGCAAAAGCCAGCCTGAAGTTCAGCACCTGGGGATCCCCCTGCTGCTGGGTGGCACTGGAGCAGCTGAAACCACAATGCTGTGTCTCATTTCAGGAAATGTACACAAAAACAGGATTTCTCTGGAGAACTGCTGAGGTGGGTGGGAGCACCTCCTCAGCTGTGAGGAGAGGGTGGGATGCTGGTTTTGCCTAGCCTGGAGAAGAGAAAGGGACATTCAAATTGGACATACAGAAAAAAAAATGGCACAGTGAGCAGGGTTAAATACCAGCACAGGGTCTGTGGGGATTTTCTTAACTCGAGTGGATGCATCTCCGGGCACACTTGAGCTCCCTGGGAATCTGGCTCTGCTTCTAGCAGGAGGAGCTCCAGCCTGAATTTTCCTGTGATTTTTGCAGTAGCCCAAGGATCTGGTTGTTTCTGATGGAGAAAGTTCAGGAAACAGGGTGAGTAGGGAGAGAGGGAGCAGTCTGATGGATTAATTGTGTGTAAAGAGAATTTCTGAGTGGAGTTGAGAAGCAGGTTGTGGTTAAAGGCTGCACATATTGTAGCTAAAGTCCAGTGTAGACCAACAGAGGTTTGAGGTACCCCATGGAAAGCTGGAAGTTAACAGGGATGTCCTTATGAAGAAGCTAGGACCTCAGCTGGGCCTTGAAGAACCATATGATCAGATCCCACCATGCCCTCAAAAGACATTTATGAGAGATTTTGTGTTGGTAATTGTTTTCTCTATTGTTTTAACCAGATTAAAAATGCAGGTCTATTGCAAGATTTGTTTTATATTTATTGTTCTAGTTTAGTTGACAAATTGATGCTACTATAAAGCCAATGTTCTGTTAAATCTGGTTTGCTTGAAACAACACAGGTGAGGCAGCAGAATAATTGAAGTGTGCTGCATATTATGCTGTTTAAAGTGATTCCCCTGCCTTTGCACACATTCAGCAAGATTTACCTTAATACCCAGCATCATATAATAGAACATCTCAGAACAACCTGCAGCTTTAAATGCTGTAACTCTCTTTGGCAAGTCAAGTAAACAAAGTGCAGGCTGACAGAGTGACAGGGCATGTGCTTCCCAAGCCTGCCTGATGCCTGTAAAACACAATTCTGGAGCCCAGTTTGGTGGTGGGGTGATGGCACAACTGGGGCCTGGTGAGGTTCAGAGGCACAAGGTGAGCCCTGAAATGTGATTCCTGAAAGCATTTAGAAAATATACCAACTTAGAAGTATAATTAGAACTGTACTAAGAATCATGATTCAGGTTTGCTGACATAGTAGACTTCTATCATCTCTAGAAGTCTATTTTATTTTATTTCAAAATAAATTTTGTTTCAAAATTGAGCTGTACACCCCAAATAGCTTTACTTGTGAGGATGTGAAGGAAACACAGGGTGAAAAATTGAAGATTTCAGTCCAGCCATAGATTGAATATTGTTGATTTATATTGGCAGTAGTGATTTCTGCACTTAGAAGTTCAAGAGTTCCTTTAAATCTGTGTCTTACTGTAACAATATCAGGTCAGAAAGCATCAACCTCATCTAGAATGAAAAACCACTCTTTGCCTTTCTTACAAGAAACAGTATTATTGCAAACTTGAGGTATGGAGAAAACCCATTATTGCCTCCAAGGTGGTATGCCATCTTAATAAGACTTATCTTCAAGACAAGAAAAAATGTACTTTTCAAATCCCACACGCATTATAAACCACCACTTACAAAACCTTTGTTCTAAAGTGCTGGCAATTTTACCTGGGGCAGACATTTTACTGCATATAAAAGGTCTCCACAGGATACTAGTAAATCTAAGGTGAACCATAAAGACCCATGGATACAATGAAATTTAAAGTTTTTGTTTTTCCAAGTTTGTTGGTTTTATTCTTTAAAACAAAAAAAAAGTAACTTCCATCCTGCCAATATTATCTCCGTTTATATTTAGTATCGCATTTTATGAGAGAAATGGCTGGTGAAACAAATAAATTGATGCCTCTTCAAGAAGCATCATTAGAAAACATAGCACTGTGGCAATTAAAGCAAATAGATATTTGAAGTAAACTAACAACATAACCAGCAATCTATCTGGGTCATGAGCCAGAAAAAGCCATCTGGCATTCCCAGGGATAGCATGAACGAGAGCTGCTACTTTTTATTGTGTATTGATAAGGTCTGGTAACTACTGGACTGTTCCACCTGAATGAAAAATTGCAGACGTTGTGGGTAACATTTCTGGGCACTTGGCCTTTCCAGTTAGGATATGTCTACTTTGCTCCAAAGACCTGGAAATTGAAATTCTGCAAGCAAAATGCTTATTTGAGATAAAAATCCCCAAAAGTAGGGGTCTGTATATGCACAAATAGATCTAGTTCCTGGGATGTCTGACTGAGGCATGGCCAACACACTGGACCTCTGCAGCAGCTTGGCAAGGCTGGGGCATCAGCACCAGCTCCAGAGGTTTAATAATAGAATCATGGAATGGTTTGTGTTGGAAGAAACCTTTAAGACCATCTCATTCCAACTCATCTTCTGTGGACAGGGAAGTCTATGTTTCACTAGACTCCATCCAGCCCAGCCTTGGACACTTCCAGGGAAATGGGACATCCACAGCTCCTCTGGGCAACATGTGCCAGGGCCTTACCACCCTCACAGGCAACAGTTTCTTCCTGAGATCCAATCTGACCCTGCTCTCTGTCAGTTTGAAACCATTGCCCCTTGTCCTGTCACTCCAGACCCTTGTAAAAAGGCAAAGTCAAATCCTATGGGAAGCAGGCATGAGATGACAGACTGAGCACAAGGGGGTTTTCATTGTGCCCATGAGAAATTCAGCCAGGGAGGAGTTCGCAAGCTGCACCCTACACCTCCAGCAGCTTGGATTTTAAATAGCACAAAGCTTGAGTGAGAGGATTTTTTTTGTGAACTTGTGGACAGTAAAGATAATGTTTGGAAAATGAAGTTTTATGATTAGGTTCTTCTTTAGCTGGGTCAGAAAACTCATGTTAGGATAACACTAATTTTTCTTTCACTAGAATTTTGTGTGGAATTGGCAAAAGCCAAATGTTTTCTATGTGAAAACAAGGCCTATCTCCTAAGTTGCAATCCCTCAATTAACATTGCACAGGTCACTCTTTAAATCATTAGAAATATTCATGTAACTTTGTCATGGTTGACAGCTTTCTGTGTAGTAGCTGGAAGAACCATTTTTCGTCGCAGTGTTAAAAAAAGAAGAAAATTATTGTGTCAGAAAGGTTTCCTATTCTTCCTGACCAGTCATTTTCCTGGCATGTATTTGGATGTCCCTCAGCTTTTTATACCTGGGAGCAGAGGTTATAATAATGGCTTTAAATGTGTAATCTTGTGCAATAAAATCCCTGCCATTAATGCAAGGTTAAGTACCTGATTTTCAAACCTATGAAGGTCAGGAAGGAAAGGGGATAAAATTACCAATGCAATTTAGCTTGGAAGGTTAATGTATTAAACAGAGTTTACAACTGCACACTACAGTGGAGGAACATCTGTCCCAGCAGAATGAAAAACATGTTTATAATGACTTAACTGCTTCTCTGACTGCCCAGGAAGCTCAGAAATCAATACCAAGCTGAGGCAGGACCCCACGACAGGGGAGCTGCAGTTCCTTGGGTCCAGGGAATTGTCAATCCTGCTCCCTCACCACTCACCTTCCCAGGAGCAGGAGTTTGTAAGGCTCCACTGCACAATGCAGTTTATGGCTGGGCACTGGCTCAGTTATCTGGACAGAGTAATAAAGGCCTTTTCCATCTATTAATCAGGTTTTAACTTCAGGCTTTAGACCAGTGTTTTCTGGTGGGATTCCTTGCATCATCCCAGGCAAAAGTCTGAAATAGCAATTGGAGAATGATTACACAATACACACCAGTTATTTGTGGAAGGTGACAGCCTGTCTTATCCAATTTTTTTACAGAATCTATAAAAACAGCAGGAAGAAAATTGCCTCCTTTTAACTTTCTTCTCTGTTTTTTGGACCTTTTTGAAGCCCAGTTAAATCCTTTTGTCTCAGAATCCTCCCTGATAATTTAGCCATACTGAATTAAGCGTCTTTTTGAACTTGATCTTGGTCAACAGCATGAATTCTTGCCTGATAGTCTTTACTCATGTGTTGCATTTTACCTTTTATTGGCTGTGAAATGTTATGCCAGAACTCCATACAAGAGTTTCCAAGAAGTTTTATAGTTCCTTTGCTTGCAGTGTGTCCTGCTACAGCCATATTTAAGAACAGAGAACTAGGTGAAAGTCTCCCCAAGGATTCAGTGCAATGATTTTAGTTTGCTTTTAGTTACGTTTCTTCTTTTCTCCCTTGAAGCTGAATCTCCTCTGAGGCTTGGCACATGCCTTGGAAATAGTCACCACAATTTTCATCAGCCCAGTGAAAACTGCAGCAGGGCTCAAATGGCAGCTGAGCTTTCAGACACTCAGGACTCATCTCCCATGGGTGCCAGTTGTTTGAAATGAGTCAAAATTGAGCATGAATTTAGTCTCAATCAGACCTGAATTTTCATTCCGTGGACCTAACATCCCTAAAAAAAATAAAGGGTAATGATGTGCTAATTTGATGTTTATCGACTGGATGTGAGATTTTGAGGAAGCTCACCCAAGGACTCATCAGAGGAGAGAAGCTGCAATTAATAAGAAATAATTTCCTGTCCCTCAGGTGATCTTTGCAACTGCTGCTTTTCCTTTTTTTCCTCTTCTTTCCTTTCCATCCTGTCATCACCAGGAACAGATTGTCCTCACCCATCTCCTTACTCAGCCTCTTCCCTTCCCTTCTCCCACCTCTGGTTTGGTGTGTCCACCTCCTCCATCTGTACCACTGCAAGTGTCGGCCAGGTGGGCTGAAGCAATAAGGAAGGATTTTTCCTTTCCTGGGTTCTTGCACACATTATATTCATGCCAGGGCATCTTTGTGCCAGTTTCCTCATGGCAGCTCACATATTGGTAAACGATAATTTGGACAATCTCAAAAAAAAAAAAATACTCCAGGCTACAGATGTTATTTGTTTTGCTGGACCACTATCAAAAATATCAGGGAGTAGAACTATTGCCAGATCGGATTATCATGTGCCAAGAATGAATTTCTACTCATGGCATTACTCAATCTGACTTCAAAATCAAGACTCTGCTGCTTATGTGGTCTAAGGGCACAGGGGCTCACAGGGGTTTCATTGGTCAGGTTGATGCCTCACTGAGACATGGAGAATCCAAATATTGGGATGGTGAAGAAGGAAATTGAGGAATACAGGGAAGCAGGTGCTCCCTGCTGATCCTCACATGTGTAGCAGCAGGTAACAGTGAGACATGCCTGGAGGACTGGAGGGCCATTAGGGATTTATTCCCCATTAGTCCTTTCCATGAGGTTATCCTTTTAAAGGGAAGACTTTCAAAACAAGGGGAGCTCTTTATACATCTTAATAATGGGAGTTACTGAAGTTTGAAACATTTTAATGCCTTTACTGAGTGGCAGATTTGGGATTAAAATTGATATCTTCTCTCCCCTTAATCCTAAATATGGTCTCTCACAGACTTAACAGACCCTTTCTGACTCAGTTCTGTCTGGCAGGATCTTCCAAAAACTATGAACTGCTAACTCATTCCTACAATCCATTCTGCTCCTTCCTGTGGTAAACAAAACCTAACTATAAATATTCGGAAATGGAAGAATGGATGATAATCTTCAAATAGCAAAAAAACCACAAAAAAACCAAAACCACAAAAAACCCAAAAAAACTCACAAAAACCAAAAATAAAATACCAAACAACAACAACAAAAAAACAGCCCTGGAGGAGAACAACTTCTGGAGGAGAACAACGTAATGTCAACAAACCGATCACTTTCTGACACTTGGTGCAATCAAGATATTATCAGAAGGTTAATAGTGCATAAAATTCTCTTCTAGAAGGCAAAGTAGAAGAATGTGTCCACTTCAAGAGTATTTCCCAATAGGTTCCTTCAGCTGAGCCTCGGGCCTGATCTCTCAAAAATAAATAAATATTCAGCTACATGGAGTATTACTTTGCTATTGCATTAGTAGGCTGAAAAGATATTAGTGGTAAAACTAGCGATGGCAGTAAGAAGGAAATTAGTGTAGTAGCTGGGAAGAGATGATAGTTTATGGAAAATCTGTTTATAACCACAAGGGGCTTGTTCATAATTGTTACTACTTTCCCCAGAATGGCTGGAGAATATGTCATAGCCTACATTTTTTTAAAGTGCAGTAACTAGAGTGTATTTTCATGGTCTATCTCTATGAGCCTTAAGATTCATAGTAAAATAAACCAGCCTTACTAAAGTTTAGTTACATTTGTTTATTTATTTATCCAAGGTCAGAGCATTTATATTTAAAATATAGGTATAAGTGGCAAAGCATCTTATAGCTGTGAGGTATGTTAATAACGGAAATGCCAGCAGATTTCAGAGTGCTTTTAGCACATTTTTTTCCTGAATTGTTTGTCATAAGCCTGTACCTGTGTTTAATGTGTGTCTGTTCTGTGTGTTCAACACATAGTTTGAAAATTGAGTGATAGATATTTAAGTCCATTATGGTAATGGACATAGAGCTTCAGAAAGGGTGAAATTGAACATTATGCATTTTATTGGAGCTTTGTGAAGTTGCAGACTTCAATTTGCTCCAAACCACTGGAGCTAAACCAATGCTCACAAAGATGAGAAATGTTAGAGAAATAAACCTATAGCTTTTTTTCTCACTTAGAGGTAAAAATTCTCCAATACTTTGGGATAAGAGTAACCTTTATTACATGTATTTTGTGATATTTCAGACTATTGCTACATTATACTGTTTTATTTTCACATTGATGCTGGATGCCAACTTCCAGGTGAAAAATTTCTGGAGGATTAGTGAATTTTGTATGTCCATGGAATCTTCTCTTTCTGTTATATTAGACATAAAACCACACTAGCTGCAATGAACTCAAGGTTTATTGACACCTCTTTTCGTCAGCTCAGGTGGAAAGCAAGTGTAGCACTTAGAGAAGTTAAAGGATGTGTGAACTCATTACCTATGTAAATGTCATCTAAAGTAGAATTAAAAGTGGCTTTAATCAATTTTAAACACAGTAGAATTAAAAGAAGAACAAATAAATAATAATAATACTTTTTGGTAAGCTGCCACCTGAAATATCATTTATTTAAACCTTTTCCCTTAAATTCTTGCTTTTAAACTTAAAAGAAGTAGTTTGTTACAGATCAACTTTTCATTTATTAATGATAACAATAGTGGAATAGATTGTTCAGCCTATAAGAAATGATTTAGAAATAAAAGGAGGTATTTTAATGTGAATATAATCAGTAAATTGAACAAGTATTCATTATTGTGACATGCATATCCTGTGAGATGAACACTGAATGCTATTCTACCATGGCAACCATGACAACACTATTTACCTTCAACATAATCTTTTACTTTTAAAATAATAAGGTTGTCCAACTACTAGAAAATAATTAGATTTTAATGAGTATAACTCTAGAACTTAAATTTTATAAGTTATCTATCTATCTATCTATCTATCTATCTATGTTTAACTGTTTTCTTTCACATAGTAGATCAAGTTCAGTTAATGAAAATGATGTACTAAACTGGTAAAAGGCCACCTCACTCTTAAAGCTTTTCTTTCTTGTAAAATTGACTTTATTTTTAAGGGGAAAACTTCTGTCAAATATCCCAGCTAGCTGGAAAACTGTACTTGTGATTTAATGGGACAGAAAGCAGTCAAGACAACTGAATGTCTCTAGGGGATGTTAAAAGGTAACAAGTCCTGCTTGTGTGGAGCCTATAGCTGCACTTAAAATTCAAAAGATTAGTAAATAACACTTTATTATTGCAGCATGATTAACATAACTCTGTATTTTATTTATATATTTCTAAGTGAAGCCTGAAGGCACTGAAGTTTGTAATGTTCCTCACCTCTTCCTTATTTGCTCTATCTACTTTTCACTTTCATCTCCCAGTATCTGCAGTGGAGGTTATTTCCACAATCTTTTCTCATCCTGTTGATAGAGTTAGTGCCAGTTTCTTTTAGTTATCAGTATTTAATCAGGGAAGGTGCCTCAGTAAAGAGAAGGAAATCTGCTCTGTGCTGAGAGGTAAGACATGCCAGATTTGTGGCACTGTGTGCAATCTGGGTCTGACCCCTTCCTGTGTCCATACAGTGCACTGGATGGAGCAGGATCCTACAGAAAAGTGTGTCCTTGCAATTAAAGCCTATATCACTCCATTTATGAGGGTTTCGTCAAGGTTTACAGGATAAATATTGGTCTGGCATTATCTGACAACGACAGCCTGACATAGAAATTTGAAAAAATAAACAGGCTGGTTTGAGGAGAAAAACAACCTTTGGGCATGGATACAGAAGATATTGGTAGAGACTTGCACTTGCAGTCCTGATTCTCCTGGTGCCATTGCAGGAACAGGGACATTATCTGGTAGTCCTGCGGGGTGTGTGTCTGGGGTGGGGAATAAAGAGCTTATGGGACCTGCTGCCTGTGGGGCTCTTCTTGGGCATCCAAAGTGGCTTTGTAGACACAAAATGACTCTTTGTGAGGTGATTCCTGCCATGCAGCAGTGTTCTTGCATGATGTTACAGCCATCCCATGTCCCAACCTTTGTCAGGCACAATTTGCCCTTGTAGCTCCAGCAACTGTGTTCCAGGACCTTGAGGGATTCCGGAATTTCGGGAAGTTGGAGAAAAGCCCAAAGACATTTCTGCTCCCACAAAACGTGGTCCTGGCAGCTGAGGGCTCACAGGACACAGTGAGGCCCTTCTCCCTCTGCTCCCACTAAATGCATTAGACTTCTCTGATTAGGCCTCCTGCGGAGCAGTGTTAGCACAAACCAGAGTTTCCATGGAAAATAACATCCCACAGCCAAATTAAGTTGTGCTGCAATGACTTAATGAACGTGTGCTACTGAATGCTCCCTGCCTCTTTCTCTTTTCTCAGAATGCCTTCTACTGTATGAAATCACCAGCCAAACAGGCTGCTTTGCTCAAAATAAGGCTTGGCAGTTGTAAGAATGTCGATGTTGTGGGTAATATGTGTAAGATGGCAAAAAATTCCCAGGGCAGCTCACCAACAGCTGGGTTTTATGTGAACGTTTCTGTTCGCAGCGTTTGCTACCCCTGAAAATGAGACTACTGTCTCTTCATAAATATCCAATGAGCTGTAATGTCATCAGTCTTCCTAAAAATAAAATATTAAACACTGTAAATGGTATTTGACCTCTATTACAGTGTCTGGAGGATTAAAAATGCTCCAATTTCAGGCTGTGAGTTGTCCCACATGTCTCCATTCTGTGCTGCGTGTGTGCAGTGGCAGGGGATGTGTGGAAGTGAGTGAGCTCTGCCTTCCTCCAGCACTTTTCTGGGCTTCCACTTGTGTTTTAGACATGGTTCTGGAAGTAAGGGCAATGTGCTACTGGGACAGCACTCCAGACAAGTTTGCTCGCAGCACTAAGCTGTGTGGTGTGGTCAGCCCTCAGGAAGAGAGGGATGCCATCCAGAGGGACCTTGACAGGCTTGAGAGGAGACCACTGTGGGCAACAGGAGTTTCAACAAGGCCAAATGCAAGGTCCTGCACCTCCGTCAGGGCAATCCCAAGCACAAGGAATGGCTGGGAGATGGATGGATTGAGAGCAGCCCTGAGGAGAAGTGGCAAGGGAGAATGGCTTTAAACTGAGACAGGGTGGGTTTGAATTAGACAATACGAATTATCTATTGTGAGGGTGGAAAGGGCCTGGCACAGGGTGCCCAGAGCAGCTGTGGCTGCCCCATCCCTGGAAGTGTCCAAGACCAGGTTGGATGGGGCTTGGAGCAACCTGGGATAGTGGAAAGTGTCCCTGCCCATGGCAGGGGGTGGAATAGGACGGGCTTTAAGGTCCCTCCTGACACAAATTCTGTGATTCTATGACACCCTGACTGTCAATATGGGATCAAACTCAATTCCATCAGTTTTGCCTTCAGTTTTTCAGAGTTAATGTCTTTGCAGGACTATTTTAAAACCTATGCTTACAGCTCCCTTCTGAGCACTGATAACATATGTTTAAAAACGAGGATGAGTTTGCCATGAAGAGCTACCATATTTTTCTTTAACAGCCAATAAATAATATTTTGTGTTGCTGAATGAGTGAAGCTGAACTAGTGCCTTAAGTTATTTGAGAACACAGGATTATTATGGCCTAATGTCTATTCTCATTTCTGTCAGAATATCCATCATACTTCTATTTTGAAACCAAAGATAAGGAGTATGGAATATCTTCTGTCTCTAGGGCTTTGAGTTACAATGAGACCTACTTAAACAAAGGAAGGGAAAAAAGAGGAGCAGGTTGATAGTGAGGTTTTTGTCTCTATATGTACAGAGAGCACACTAACAACAACATGAATAATAGTCAAAATGAATTTATTAAGAAGAATTCGTGTCAAACAGATAGTTTTCTGTGGAAAGCTGTGTGTGCCTGGACTTTAAAGCCTTTTGCAGCTGTGTCAGAATTCTTTCCTTAAGTCAGCTGAGGAAATCTGGTCCAGTTGTGTTTGCAGTGGGGAGCGGAGGGAGCAAATCTGAGGAGCTGCTGGTGGTTCACAGCACCTTGTTGGCACATTTTGCCACTGAGGTTCCCCTGGCTGTGCCCTGGGTCAGGTGACAACTTAAAAGATTTTTCAGATATAATTCCTCTCTTCATTATAAAGTACTGGTAAACTCAGATTTTAACTGTTAATCCCTTCTTCAGCCCCAAACTAGACTTTTAGCTTTTTTTTCTGCTTATATGAACAGTTAATAAAAGCATGGAAGTAGCAACTGAGCTTTTAGTGATAACACAAATACAAATAATTGTGATAATTTAGTGATAATACAAATACAAATTTTAGTGATAATACAAATACAAAAATAGGAAATGAGTAATTTTACTCACGCATCAGGCTTTACATTTTGAGATCTCAGATTGGCTGAAATTTTTTCCCCCCTCGTTTTGAAGATGGATTATGCAATTTCCCCTTCCTTTTCATTATATATTTTGATCCAAGTCCATTCAAAGTTTTGGTTCTCTGAGCAGGCATATTTCCCTCAATAGAGATTGTTTACCTGATTGGAAAGATAAAATGTAAATATTTTCATTGTCTTGGTGGTAATTTTATAAAATAATGATGAGACACAGGAATATTAAATTAATTTTTCAGAAATCTAACAGCCAAACTTGGTCTGATTCTGTCTCCTTGAGTTATACATTATTTTACCTATAAACTAGTAATTAAAAACTAAGTGCATTGTGCTCAATAAATGTCCACTTGGATTTGTATTCCCTAGTAGTTACTTCTATCAAAGAGAAGTAAATAATCATTTTATAATTTTTAATGGAAGTGTATTATTTAATAATGTTTTAGCTTTTGTCTTCAGTAACTCTTGCTGTAATTTTGTTAACGTAAAGTAATCTCTGATTAGTTTTTATGGCATATTAAACAATGACAATATGCTTTTCAATAAAGATACACTGAGGAATGGTTTCAAATCCCAGTGCCTACTAGACATCTTTCTAATTCGAAAATAATTTCAGGCTTTTATTTTGCTGTTACAGCCTAGAATTTAGTTACAAGCTCTTCTTTTCTCCAGAATTCAGTTCTGTGCGTTTTGAGTTCTTCACAGCTAACCTTTTGAAACCAAAGAAATTCTTTTTTTGTAAGGGTTCACTGCAGCTCTTGAGCTGGGACATGGGATAGTTCCTGTTCCCTGTGTGTTCTCTCCTGAGGGAGCCCAAGAAGGAAATGTGGATGGTTTTCGAGTAGGTCAATGCATGCACATTGAATGTTTGCTTGGTGTGATCCACCTTGGCTGAGGGACAAAGAGAGAATTCTGCAGATTCTTCCTGGGGCAAGAGAATCTGTAGCTGGAAATCCAGCAGAGATAAAGAGGTGTTGGAAAGCTTATGGAGGGACTACAGGGAGCTTTGTTCATTTAAGGGCTGTGAGCTCGACCGCAAAATTAGCCTAAAAACTTTCTAAACCCCTGCCTAATTTGTTTTGCTGCTGTTTTAAGTCCTCCCCCCTCAATTCTGCTATTAATTTTGTACAAACTTTGATCAGGTAAGAGCTATTTCAGCAGGGTGCTACAAATCTGTGAGCACCTCTAACTTGGATAAAACCAATTGTATTGCAGGTGCCCTCTGTTAACCAGGAAAATTTAAAGCTACTGACTACAAACCCAAGCATGAAATGATCCCAAATGAAACTCTATCTCATGTGGCCTTTTCTCCTCCATCTAAATTTAGCCCTCAAGTACACAGATGCATTTTGCTGCGCCCTTGCACCCAAGGACAGGACGTAGCCTAGAGCATCCAGGCAAAGCACTCTCCAGCACTCAAGCAGAAACAGATTGCAGCACTGTACTCTCAGTAAAATATTAAAATTTCAGACTAAGACTCCTTTTCATGGGCACAAAACGCCACACAAACATTGGAAGCACTTTGCAGAGTCGGCCTGCTGGCACAAAACTTCTTTTTAAGCACAGGGAGAATTTTTCCCTTGTCTATGGAATATTTATTAGTTTGCAGATTGCTAATTAACTGGGATGAGTGTACAAGAGCATTTAGATTCATGCTTTAATTTAGCTTTTAAAATATGTTTAAAATTTGCTTTCTAAAGTTTGTTGCAGCTGAACTCTGTACTAAACAGTGGCAGCCAGGCCTTGGAAACATTTGCTTTGATTTTGAGTTTTAGCTCGTCTTCATGGTGCTCTGTGCCCTTAAACCAATCATGGACTTTGAAAGAGTTATGACTTTTGAGCAGTGCTCCCCATATCATGATGCACCATGTCCGGCTGAATCTTAAAAGTGTCCAATATTAGAGAATCCACACCATTCCTGGGGAGAGAATTCAAACACCTGATTGTTTTCATGGCGAAAAATTTTCCTTATGTCACTAATCAGAATCTCCCAGGATTAACTTCTACCCATCACCTCCTGTCATTTCCACATGACTCCTCATAAAAAGGGAGTATCCATCTTCTTTATGGGACACACTTTAAACACTCTTCACATGTAAATATTCTCCCTGTTTAGACTGTAATCCTAGAATAGTTCCTGCTGTTTTATGTAAATATGCTTTAACTTTCTTTTCTAATCCAGGTAGTCTTTAATGTAATAGTTTCTAATTCAGATCCTATCTACCCCCAGCTTTTTTTAACTGCTGCTGTAACCTTTCCCAGGTTTTTTTTTCCTTTTTTTTTTTTTCCTTTTATTTCCCCCCCGCCCTGACCTTGTGACCCAAAAACTCACCTTCAGCTTTGTTGCCTTGAGAAATCAAGCCTGGCTTTTCTCTGTTTGAATTCATTCATCTCTTATTCTGGTTATTTTAAGGAAAGGCAAATGAGTGTTCTGGGATTATTTACAATATCTGTATATCCTTTTAACATTGTTAATCCTTCTGCTCTTATCTTGTCCAGATACCACCCTACTTATTCCATTTTTTTATTTGATAATGTCCTGAACCATGCATAATTTAAAGAACTGATGGTTTTCCTTATTGGTCTTCCCTGCTACAGTCTAAAACAATTTTGTTTAGCTCATTTCTTATGCCTGTACTTGTATCTTTATTCTCAGGTGTTTCCAAGTAGAATCTGTAAAAATAGTTTTTGTTCTGTGTGAAGAGATAGTGAATAGAACCAGGCTTGAATTTCTTTTTGTGTGTGAATAGAACTTTGGCCATTTTTATCTCCTGAAGGAAAGCTCTGCCTCTTGCCTTCATGAACCTCCAATCTTCTTCAGTAATTTGGTCTGGTAAAGTGATGGCAGGTCGTAGCTGTTGAGGGGAAAATGATTGCTTGGTTTATAAGGGCATAAGCTTTTAAAAGTGTTTTAATAGCAGGAGAAAGATTTTGAAATGGTCTCTGTATGAAAGGGCAAATGAACATATGAGGTTGATAGTGGCTTGTGGTATTAAACAGATAGGCTGCTTCATCTTGCACACGTTGAAATTCTATTTCAGTCCAGCAGACTTAGTTAAAATGTGAAATAAACAGGCTTGATAATCACAAAGGTTTGGATCTTCATTCTCTGAGACATCCGTGTTAGTGACAAACCCTTTGTTGACTCTCAGAAGCTTGACACAGAGTCTAGGAAGGCATGCAGCTTTTGAACAGGGTAATCTGGGTTTGCTGTACCCTTATGACAAATCTGTTGTACACCTGACATGGGCTCTAACAGCACTGACAATCTAATAAATCAGTCATGGGTAATGCATGCTGAAAGCTGCTTCGGGGGAAAAATAAAGAAAGGAAAAAGGCAGGGACTTGAGAGCAAAGCAGGAGCAGGTTTCTTCCCATGGCTGTAAGGCAAACTGATTAAAAGTCTGTGTCATCTTAGTAAACTCGTTGTAAGTTATTCCCCTCTGCCTGATGCAGTACAAATGCCAGCAAGTTGCCTGTCTAGAGTGAAATTATTTCTAAACAAAGGGAAAGAAATCTAGCCAGGTGGCAAAGAAATCATCTGGAAATTGGCTGATTTCACCCAAAACACTGTCATGACAGAAGAATAAAAATTCAAGAACAAAGTTTGGACAAAAGAAATTCTGCAAAATTATGATCATCAGGATAAAATTTCTTTCTGCTTCAGGCTGAGAGTTTGTCAAGCTAGGGTTTTTGCTTGTTGTCACTTTCCAGTTTTAATAGAGAGGCTTCTTCAAGCCAGGTTAGCTGCAGAGTTTGGGAAGATGTGGAGTTACCTGTCAAACTGGAAAGTAATAACAGAACTGGGTCTGACACAGAGGAGAGAGAGAAAGATGTAATTCTTTGAACTCTGAAGAGGTCAACTAAGATGTCAGTTTGGAACTGAGTTGCTTGGGACTCAGGCAGAGTCAGAAAAGTATGGCAATTTGTGTTTTAGTTTAGGAGCAGAGATAGAACACCTCCTCTTGGATATGGGAGTGAGCATGGAGAGAGGATAGGCACAGGCTGTGCTGCTGCAGCCAGACCACCTCTGCAGGAGGAGCTCCTTCACCTCTGCTGATAGAGGAGGAGCTTTTATAAAAGAACTGTACAGAGCATCTGTGCTGGGAGGAACTGGCTAAAATCCCCCAAAGCTCCGCAGAAATAGATAGGCAGCACTATAGAGAACAGAGAAATGTCTGTGTCCTGAAAAGCAGAGACCTTCTTCCTGTCCAAACCTGCCCCTAAGCTCCTGTTCTCAAGCACAGTGAGAACGTTTTCTGAACAATGATCATTAAGTTTGCATGTGGCAGCTCCTACCTAGAGCTCCTGAGCGTGAATTAGTTTGCCCAAGTATAAACAGTAATCTTGGAGGTACATATTGTTATGCATATTTTGTACATTCTGGTAAGTCCTGCTCCTTCCCCAAATGATATTAATGTTAAAAAATTAATTGAGCATAAAGATGTAGTATAAGGTCCACAGAGCATATCATTAGCCACAGATTTTGTAGTTAAATAATTAAAAAAGGAAAATAATTTTATGCGTAATTCCATGTTCTGTTGTTTATGTATATGTAGTATTGCAAAGTCTTTCTCATTTGTGCTATGTGACTTGGCAGATCCTCTCAAATTGTCATCAGCTTGAAATGAGCCCCAAACTTTCCTCATGTCAATCCATCCCAGCTGTTGTGGCAGTGAACCATGGGGAACAGGGTTTTCTGGCAGGAAGGCTGAGCACTAAATACACATGGAGACCAGATCACGCTCCTCTCCCTATGGGTGGTCTCCCTCAGTCAGAATTAGTTCCTTCTGCTGTTGTACTTATTCATGGACAAATCAAGGAATGAGATCTGCAGGCACCCAAAAGTGGGACATTTCTGATGCAAAACTGCTTATTTTAGAAAGAGTGGAGATGTTGTATCTATCTATAATACAGGGAGAACATGCACTTCTTTAAACTTAAATGGCACTTCATAACATGAGAGAAAAAAAAAACCTTTTAAAATTAAATAGTACTTTTCCTTATGGAATGCTGAATAACATGACAGTTTTTCCATTAAAAGGTTTGGCTTTTTTTGCTTCAAAGAAATTTCTACTTTGAGCTGATGTACTCTGGTGATGCACATATGTGCACACATACCTATGTTCAATGGAGCTTGTAACCTGTCTCATCTTTTTGGCAAAGGTTAAGAGTGGCCAAGTAGGCCCCCCCCCAAATAACTTCTTCATACATTTTGCAGTCTCCTGCTTTCCAGGCAGAAAAAAGTGTAGGGGACACTTTTTGCCTTGAAAACAGCACAAACCCTAAAAAAATCCCAAGAGAATAGAGGCAGTGACTTAATGCTTAAACATCCACGTGAATGAATATTATAAGCCATGGATGAGTTAAAACTGCCAATAACTGTGCTCTTAAAAAGGTTTATATTAAGCAAAACCCCCTTCTGCCTATTGGTTCTGTTTGCTATTCCCATAAAAAGAGATCATGATTTATTGTACCCTATTTATTCTGGGTTTAATAGGATTTTGAAACAAGTCTTCAGCAAACAAAGCATATTGGAAGTCATAATGACAATTAGAACTAAGTAACTCATAACTTCAAGCAAATGTACTGGGCTGGTACAATTTTTTGGTAGAATGCAGTTACTAAGGCTTCTGCCTTTAGCTCCTTCCTGTATTTTTTGTACGCATAACAGAAGTAGTGGCTTATAAGACAAGGTTTAGAAAAATAAGACCTTTCCATCCACCCTCCAAGAAAATATCCCTATTAGGTAGTTTTCAATACGGTGTAAAACATGTCTGAAATTCTAAAGAATAATTTTTCTCTTATCCAATAGCTTGTTTAAAATATAATCGGGAAGTAAAGTAATTGTCACATCTAGGGAGTTTTTATCAAAGCATATTGAACAATCAAGGGAAACAAATCAGTTAAGTGCTGAAGTGACTGTGAGAAAAGGAAGAATGTCAAATTACAAAAATGTAACTCTCCTTCAGAAAGGAGAGTTACACTGACATGGCCTGTGAGCCAAAGCAACTGTAGGTTACCCATAGTTTAGTATCAGATACTGGAGCTCGAATGTTGCTATTTAATAGCAATTGTTTCTCTTTTCTAACCACACATGAACAATCCTCGGTGACCCAAAACGATTTTTGAATTGTCTAAAAATAGATGGGGATGAAGGTTGTCTCAAACAGTCCCTTCTAGAAAAACAGTGAGAAACTACAAGGCGTGGAAAGCTGCTTTCTATTTTCAAATCCAATCTTGGCAAGCAGTTTTGATCATTAGCATTGTCTCTGGTAGGCAGGGAGGCAAAGTAATAGAAATCTTTTTTATTGATTGGGACTGTACTTGAAGAAAGGTGTAATTGCCACCCTAAATTTAATCTTGTAGATACACATCGAGTGCCAATGTTCTCTTTTAGTACTAATGTTTTCCTGGAACTGCTAAAAAACTTCACTTCCTATTACCATTGCTGATTGTGGTCCAGATCAGTTGTATTAGTAAAATGTAGGAAGGATTTTTGAAGTCTAGGCCTCTGTCTGAGTGTTTGTAGGAAACTTTCAAGGAGTGTCGAGTATGATTTGCTTTTTTAATCTTTTGTATTTGGGGTACTGTTTACACTGGAGCAGTTGGTAACATGAAATGAAAATTCCAAAAGAAAGAATAGGAAATCATCTATTGGAGAGCAGAACACATAGATTTAAAACCATTTTGCTATATTAGTTAAATGTGGGGCAAAAATGCTACTCTTAGAAGCAGGGCGAAAGGAAGGACGAGTGTTTCAGTGAATTATGGTAGCTACAATTTTTCCAAACTTTTTAAAAAAGACTTAATTTGAAGTATTCGAGCATGTCACAGTCAGGCTTTTTTCTTATAAACTGACAGCGAGGGTCAGATGAAATATTACACCTAGTTACTGTTACAGTTCCAAAGGTTCAATCAAAAACTCCTTGCTTGTATCATTGTTCCCCTACGTTTCTTCAGGAAGAATGAGGGAATATCCAAACTCCTGTATTCCTCAATCAAGGCATCCAAGATTTCAGTCTATATTTGCCCTGAATCTACCAGTGAGACAAACAAAAGGAGAAGGTGGATACCCAGGATGTTTAGGATTTATCTTACTGAACCTGAGTTGTCCAAGGTGACAATTTTTGACTCTTTTTTTCCAATTATACTTGTTGTTTTTATTCCCTTCTTCATCCTCCTTTCTCCTCTCCCCCATTTTTCCACATCTGTACCTCTGCTAGTGATGAAACACATGGCCAGTGGCAGATGAGACAATGGTAGGTTTCTGTAAATCTGAATTTTGTAGATTAGGCTGCAAATTTCTGAGCCCACCTAGATTTTCCAGTATTTCACCAATTGTATGATTAGAAGGATAGAGTTCTAAAATGCTTCCAGAGATTTAGGCTGTTTTTTCTGTGAGGCTTTATGTGTCCTTAGGATATCAATGGTTGACTGACCCCGGAAAAGCTTTTGTTTTCCCAGGTGTTGCATTGATACCTCCCCAAATAAAGGCTGACACATTAAGAACTCAGAAAATGAAAACATTTGGCTTTAGCAGTTACTCAGCAGAAAGACACTGAGTTTGTGTTAGTTAAAGTTGATTGAGGTCTTTTCACTGGTAGTCACTGAAATATCCCAGTAAAATCAAGATCTTATTTTTTCATTTTTCTCTAGGCTGTGGGTAAGCATAAATGTTTATTAAAAAAATCCAGAAAAATGAGGGAATTCATCTGCGCCATCAAATTTTACTGAAAGCAGACTAACATGGCACTAAATTTTTATTGCAAAGTGGTCTGTACCATTGTAAAGTCTTGTTGTCAGGAGCAGTTGTGACGGTGTCACTGCAGCCGGAGATCATAAATTTGAGTCTTGTCATAGACAGATTTGAAAATAAATGTTGGTTTATTGACGTAACAGAAAGATTTTGGCATTTTTCCTTTATTCTGTGATTACATAAGGGTAAAAGAGAGCTAGCAATTTCTTCACACTGCATCTTCCCAAAAAAAAAAAGTTCTCGGTCAGATTATCAATACCCAAATGATTTTCTTCATTGTCCTGCTGTTCTCTTTATCCTATTGGGAGCTGCAAAAAAGAAATGAGGATTCAGCTGCTTATGGGACAACAGAAGAAACAGCTCGGGGTGTCATATAAGAAATATTACATGCAAGTGCTCAAATGATTCATTGTAGTTGCTGTATTTTCTTTGGAATATATCTAATTCTGGCAAAATCACAATCCACTTCCCCCCCCCCCCCCCCCCCCCCCCACTTTCGACTTAGCTAACCAAAGCTTTTATTAACCTGGGAATGAGGAACACATGTTTGAAAGGGGCTTAAGCAGTGGAATGATGAATGGAAGTGTTCCCCAAGCATGCAGGTAAAGTGCTATCAGGGAGCTGAGGCTGGTTTCTGCTCCATCGCCCCAACAGGAAAATAGCAATATTGCTGGAATGGTTCCGCTTAGGCTCTATTATTTGAGGTGGCACTTGACAGTTATGGAGTTGGAATTCAATTTCTTTCATCTAAAGCAGGTGTGCCTTAAAAAAAAAAAAAAAAAAGAATTCACTCTGCCTCTTCTGTATAAGGCATTGGAGATGGTTTGCTTCTTGCCTGAAAGCGTTTCAGGGCACTTATCCCATTTTCATACAGCAGAAGTTGTCCATGAATATCATCCCATTTTAAATATACCAGCGAATTTGCTTTATCCCAAAGCAAGATAATAGATGATACGAAAAGCTTTATTTTATGCTAGCATGTACATTTAAGAACCTGCTCTGAAGGGCATTTTTATAGAAATCTCTATTACAGAGCACATAAAGAGGTTGATGTTATTTTATTATTCAGGACAAGAAGAAAGGTGTATCTTAATCTTGATATATCTGCATTTGATATGACAGGTTAACCTTGATATTAGCATCATGTACCCAAATTTTTCTTCCCAGTTTGACTCTACAATACCCTTCCTTACTTTTGGATAGTGAAGTTTCCAGGCACTATTTGTGAATAGTACATGGCACATTTATTTTATACTAAAAGACTTCTACAAGTGCCTACTGGGTTTTACACAGGTTTAGTTAGAATAAGGACTTGAGAAAAAAAAAAAGTTTAACATCTGGAGGAGTGATATTTGTTTATTGAGGTAAAGTAAAAACTTATGCGCATGTCTGTGTCATGTTACATATTTCCATGTATGTATATACATATTTATACTGAAATGTCTACCTGGATTTTAGAGGTGCATATTTTTATGTGTAAGTTTATATGTGTATATATAAAAATATGGATATATATGCACAAATAGTCTGACCAGCAGATGTGTGCAGCTCCACACTGCTTGTATTTGACTTTCCCTTTATAATCCCATATTACTTCCATTTACTTGTCCAATAATTTACAAAGAGACAAGCTGTATTTTCAGAAAACTCCACAGTTGACTGACTTGTACATTGACTGATGCTGAATGCAGCTTGGATAACTTGAGCACCCTTGATTTGTGGTTTAATGTCTCTTAATGTATAAATGAACTAAGTAATAGTGATGTGAAGGTCACTAGCTGCAGCAAAGGATTGCCTTAATATGAGAAATAGTTTATTAAAGACACTGTGTATTTCCAGGCTGTACTGAAATCAATAGTGTGTTTAATCTTTGGGAGGTGTTCCCTGGGTCCATTCCTGGGGAATAGATGGCCAGTTACTGTTCCATTCTCTGGTAAATTCCAGAGTTAAAAATAACTTCTATAAGATTTACCTTTTCTTAATTAGAATTAATTAAGATTATTAAATTAAAATTAAAATTAATTTTAATCTTAAATTTAATTAATTAAAATTAAATTAATCAATTGCAGTTGTTTTCTGCAACAGGCTATACTTCTCGGCACCTTTTCGTCTTAGAATGAATATTCAAGAGGTGGACAAGTTTAGCACATTAATATTTAAACTCTTATTGGGAAAATACACCATCACAATAGCTTGTGATGTAGTACTGTGTACCATTTATATCTAACTAGATAACATTGTTTAGTTTAAATTAATTCTGTTGGCTTAATTAACGCTACTACTTTAATCCATTTAGGAAGGCAAAAACAACAAGGAGAGCGTTGATGGTATCAGTTAGGACAAGAGATACAATATCAATTTCAACTTCCCACAAAATTCCCTGCTGTACAAACGATGCAGTGATTGTCCCAGTCTCTGTTGGGACTAATGCCAAGGTTTTTAACTGTGCTTCCATCGGAAACCAGGTTTGTTTAGCCTGTTTTGTTTGGGTCACCCCTTGCAGCCCTGAACAAATGTGCTCTAATGGCAGGTCTGAATGTTTGCATGAGCATTTGTCTTCATGTCTGCCATGGAACTTGCTAAATTATCCGTATTTCTCAGAGTCAATACAAATTAAAAATACGCACGAGGTTTCTAAGAGAGTGATTGCTATTCCAGCAAGTTCATTAGCCTTCTGAGGAATGCTGTTGGCAGGCTTTGTTTAGCAGAAGTCCAAAACAAAGTAAACCAAAAATGTCACAGAATGAATTGCAAATCAATTGGCAATATAAATGTGAGAAATAGGACGTAGATGATGAATAATTTAGGGAAATGCATATTGGTCCTCCAGGAATCTTAACTGCACGAATGGGAACAATGATAAGATTACAGCAGGGAAAGGAGAGTAACTTGATTAAACAAATGTGGGCCATCCAGCTTTTCCAAATACACTGGCAAAACCAGACTCCAGGTACTATTTACTTTGTGTGGAAAAAAAAATTTGAGTTCTTCAGTGAGGCTTTTTTCCCCCCCCCTGCTCTCTGCTTCTATTCCCATCAGACAATTTGACTGGATTTGTGATGTTTTCAGTATTTCCACAGTAAACAATTCTTGCCCTGCAGATGCTTGGTGCAAAGAAAAGAAAAAAAAAGGGACAGGGAGGATGGAACTAGGTGATCTTTAAGGTCCCTTCCAACCTGAGCCATTCTGTGAATCCATGATTCTATTTCCTTAGTATTTTCAGTCTGTACTCAGAAAAAAAATTTGCTGAGAATGAATAGTTCACTCTAATTTTATGATAATAACTTGGAGACAAAAAATTAAGTTTAAAGGAGAGTGTCAGTGTCCTAAACTGGATAAGAAGCAATTACCTTGCATTCTTTTCCCCAGTTAACTTCAGGTGCAGTCACCTAGAGCGTCCCTTGTCAGCTGCTGCTGAAGGGAGGGAAGAGGCTGCTCCTCTCCAATTTAATCCAGGTTTTTTTGAAAAATTTTACGTGTCAGTGCTGTTGCATTGTTCCCTTTATTCGAAGATTCATAATAGAAACAGAGAAAAGCCTGAGTTTTAACTCCCATAGCAAAATGCAGTGGTAAATCCAGCAGGGAGGAGAGAAGGTTGCAGATGACACAGGCAAGGCTGATGTGCTCAGTGCCTCTTCTTCACTCTTCACAGAAAGGTTAAATGTGACAAAAGGTTTGACATGATCAGAATTAGCAGGGGAACACGAACACAAAGGAGAATAGGGAAGGAACTGAGTATTTGGATTCTGAAAAGTCAGATTTAAGGTCTGTTTACAAGGTTAAATGGCTGGGCAATAAACAGGGATTTGCATTTATGGCACACTATCAGCTGTGTGCTAACTCCCCATATGGAACATCTCAGCAATTAAGAGGGTCTTTACATGAAGCAGCTTTTCCAGGTCAAGAGATCCTCAGAGTTATGTAAAGATGCAGTTTCTAAACCAGCAGTGATTTGCTTTGAGAACTCCCAAAGGGTCTAAATAGTCCCAAGAAGCATAGTACATATCTTTAGATGAGAAAAAAGAAGAAAAAACAAGGGAATGACAGCCAGAGATTCAGACTAGGTTGGTATCTGGGGAGATGATAACATAAATTATTAAACAATCAATTTATAAGCTCCTCAAGCTTAGTGAGGGAAGAAGTCACTCTGCCCACAAAGAACAGATGTTTTTCACTTTAGGGAGACTTCTGATATGACTCAGACAGTCATGCCAGTAAGTATGATTCATAATAAATCAGTAAGGAGCAAGGCCTGTTTGAGAAAATATTATCAAGGAATAATTTTATCAATAGTCTGTAGGTCCTGATTTTTCTGCTATTTACCACTTTCCTTAATTTCTCAGGCAATTAGATGTCACATTTTTGAACAATGTCACACTTGGAGGCAGTGCAAGCAGGCTTAGAATTAAAAATCTGTTTGATAAATGGGTGAAACAGCTTGAAATCCATAAGACAAAATTAAGTAAAGACAATAAAGATGGTGCTTTCAGAGGAAAAGTCAATTGTACCAATGCCAAATGGGAAATGAGTGATAAGGTGTCAGGGCTGTGGGAAAGACTGGACTTGTGCAGGGCTGTGGCAGAAAAACGTAAATCTCTTTCCTTAAATGTATTGATCAGAGACAGGAGCCACTTGGGGAGGAAGCTGCTGGGGGCTGAACACAGCCACAGCACACCAGGAAAGACATGGGGAAACGAGTTCAGACAGAGAACAGGGTGGAACTTGGGTGGTTTGGCTCAGGAAAATGGGACAAAATCAGGCAGCAGAGACTCGAGTTTCCTTCAGACATGTGAATGCTGCCACTGGCAGATTTGAGCTAACTTTTCCCCCTGCCCACCAAAGTGGCACCAAGAAATATCAATTTTACTCAGAGCAGACTTTATGTCCAGTGTTAGGAAAGCAAAAACTGTGCTCAAATAATGTAGTTAAATACTCAAACAATTACTCTGATAAACTGTGAGGTTTCCATGACTGATAGGCTTGGAGAAGTTGATTAAAGCTTATACAAATTGTTCACTTACACCAATCCAGTCTGATAGTTGAGCTCTTGGGAGGCTTATCATCCCTGGTTCTTTACAGAAATGTGGGTGTGTGTACAGTTTACTGTAATCCATGCTAGGAAGTTAGCTTTTCATTTCCATATCTCTCAAAATTTTGGCTTTTTGGAGGAATAGCTCATTTGCTTCCATATACCATGAGCCATGTAATTTATATTAGACACCACGAAATCCATAATTTTAATTACTAACTGAATTTAGCTTTCAGCAAGGCTCGCGGATTGAAGGAAACCTGTTAAGTCCCTTTTATTCAGAATATTTCCTTCTTCACATCAAAGCAATACATGTCCATATCAGAGCAGTCAATCAGCATTTCTGCAGAATAAGCCCTGAAACTGAAGAGTGCTTCAAACAGTCTTAAAGACTGTGAGATGAATCATTGCTAAAGAGACACGTGTGTTTGTACGTGTCACTGGTGACTTGGCATTTTGGACATACATAATTTGTAAAGTCTTTTTCTACTTTCTTTTTCTGTCAGGACTGATTTTGTGTGTAACAGATTATTCATGTGGAAAAGGAAGCTTGATTTTTATTTTCTTTTATTAATTAATATTTTCCTCTAAGTGTAATATACTTCCGCTTCATTTGTGAAATGACAAATATCATACTTGGCACATTCACAATTAGAATAATTCTTTAAAGCAGTCCTGGTAATCTTGGTCTGATGGATCCAGAAGGTCAACTCTTGACCTAGCAAGGGAAGTCCCCTGAATGGAAGCACCTGCAGAGAATTCCAGTTTATCTTGTCAGATCCCTGCCCTTATTTAGACTTCTTCCATTAATTATTTGAGAAAATGTGCACCTCACTCTCCTAGACTATGATCAACCTGTTGAACAGATTTTTTTGTGTATAGAAAATTACATCACTTACTTATCTACATCAGATGATTTCAGTATTGATGTAGGAGCTGTAGTTTAGTAGAAGAACATAGTTGTTAAAAAAGTCTATGCAGGACTTTAATTGAGATATTAAATTCTAATTATCATTAACAGAACCAAGTGACTAGCTGAATAGAGTTTCATGATTTCTCTTAATATGTTATGTAATTGAAATGAAAATACATTGATTTTTGCCCCTGGCCTTCCAGTACATGGGGCAGCCTCCTGTTTTGAGAGCTGAAGATTGGGCCAGCCAGGAAATCTTCCAGGAATGGAGTTTGTGGTATGGGCAATGACTGTGGCCGAAAAAAACCCAAACTGTTTTGTCTTAGTGGTGATGCAGGGCATGAACTGGACTCAAAGACCTACACTGGTGTGATGGTCAGGTCAGGCCCAGCTGCCAGATACAGCAATGGCAACTGTGCTATAATGGTTGTTGCAAACCATTCTGGTAGTCAGACATGTCTTATTGAGGGTAAGGCAGAAAAAAGTGGAAAAAAATTATCCAGAATGCAGGCCTAGCTTGCAGCTGAGCAGTCATTAAACTTCCTTTCAAATATAATATAACCTTATTTTCATCTTCCATAAGGCTAACAAGGCTTTATTCATTTACCTGTGAACTATTTCAGGTACGTCTGGTTATTTTTGTTTATTTTTGCATAGCCACTTCTGCAAGCACAGACATTTGGTCTGATGCATCTGCTCCCAAATTGACAGTTTTGCTCACATAGTGCTACAAATGAGAGGTAAAGTTCTTTAGAAATGCACTTATTCTAAGTCTTGTAGTCAGGAGGTGAATATTTGAAATATTGAAAATTAAAAATTGTTTGTCACAGGCTTCTCATGCCTCTGTGTCTCTTATGTTTACAATTTTTAGTTTTTCCTTTCTTTCCCAGTGATGGGGGAAGAAGACTGACAAAGTAATGACCTTGGCTCAGCTGGAAACGGATCAGTACAAGGCCAAATATTGAAAGCCAGGACACATTCTGGGCATTGATGGTTGGGCAAGATTTGTGCCAAAATTGATTTTCTTTTGTTCCAATTAAAATAAATACCAGCTGTTAAAAGAGCTGACCTCGAGCTGAGATAAAAGAATATGTTAAATATGTACTCCCAAAGGTGATGGTATCACAGTAAATAAATAAATAGGGGAATGTGGTGAGCTTTACTCTTTACACCTCTGGAAACCAAATAAAAACATGTGATTTCACAGTTATAGAGAATCAGTAATGAACTACTTATCCCGAGGAAAAAAAAATCAGAGAAATGTTTCATCTACAGTGCTGCTGCTCTTATAAAGGCCCATCAACCTGAAGATATTCTGTTAATAAAAGAATCAGTGCTCTATTATTTTTTAAGAGAGAAAGAAGCAATTAGTCAAATTTCAGCTGGTTTTTCATCCTCATTAGCAGCTTCCATTGTTATGACATTGTTTTGGCATAGAGGAAAAAGAACAGCCAATTCAGAGGGCATCAATTCAAGAAGAACACACATGTCACAGTATTTTAATTAGATCTCATGAGCTAAACCTTTGGTAAATATTGCCAGATTATTGTATCCTAGTTACAGGCAGTCAAACTAAATGCCTTAAAAACTGGTCAGATGTGACTCAACAAGTGGTTTCTTACATTTTCTTGTGTGGCAGAGGAGTGTCGGAAGCTGCCAACCATGCACCATTAAGACAGATATAAAAATAAAGTAGACACAAGTCTGTGACCAATCTCCTTCATGATGGAGCGGGATGTTCCATCAGATTTGAATGAATTTGCTTCATCCCCATGAGATTTTTTCTTTTTCCTTCAGAAAATCAGCTTAAAATAATTAAAGGGTTGAAGGATCAAATTCCACAATTTCAGTTCGTTGCACTTACGTTCTGATTCTGACACAGGTTTAAGTTCATGCAAAGCCTTTGTGTTGAGATCTGAAGTCTCAGAGATAGACCAGGGCAAACTTCTTTAGGAAACATATTGTGGGATCCTGAGCCATCCAGAGTTATAATAATTGTTATAATGACCTTGGAAGGCCAATGGCATCATGTTTCACAACACTTGGAAGCTGTATTGGGATTGTTCTGTCAGGTTATTGCGGCAGTGAGGAGGCTGAGGTCTTGACAGAGTGGGGAATATTAAAATCTAAATATCTATGACAAACCTCACAGCTACGGGGCAGAGAAGCAAAGAACCAGACTTACTGCCACTCTACACATCTCAAAGAGGAAACACTGTTACCAGCTTGGTAAAAGAGTATTTTTATAATCAGGTAGTGAGAGCTCATGCTGTGTCAAAACCACTGGCCCAGACCATGTCCAGAATAAGAACACACAGAGACCTGCATGTGCTGGTGACCTTCAGGTGCTCCTTTTGGAAAAGCCAGCTGTGACAGGGGCTATTTGCTGTAGGACTCCAGCGACCTGGAGCTAGGAACTTGCCTTCCTGGTCTAGGAGCTTGTTGATGTATTCCTGCCACTTTGAAAAGGTAGAAGTGCTGTTTTCTTGAAACGAATCTTAGGGAAGAAACTTGGTTTTGTTGGGTGTCTGTTGCAAAAATCTCCTTAAGAGACAGAATCGTGAACCGCACATATCAGAATTTCTCCTTTTTCTGAGAGGGCAAGGGGCAAGTTTGAATTTTGGATCTGGAGGGGGCAGAGGAGGAATGAAATCACTCTTGAGCTAAAACATGGAGCTTAGCATCTCTGGAGTGCTACTCCAGCTCCTCTATGAACCTTGAAAGGAGAGGTTTACAATTGGAAAATTCTTAGAGTTTTTCTCACTGGAACAAAACCATTTCCCAACAGGGATTGCACAGCAGAAAAGGCTCCTTATGCCCAAGCAAGTTTTGTTCCACTGCATGGTAAGCAGGAAGAGAGACAACTGTGTGTGATAATATTATTAGAGAAAGAATTTTGTGTATTTCTATTTTTTGTTTGATATGAATATGGGCTGGAGAAAAATGGAAGCTGATCATCTTGGTAGCGGATAAAATAGGAACAGGTATTGCAAAAAGCAGTGCATTTTCCGCAGATCCCTGTAGCATCTGGGGGTGTTCTGGTACACATGGACATTAGATGAGGTACTTGGATTTTTTTTTCTGTCTGTGGTTTCCCTGTTTCTCAGTGGATGCAAATAAATTTTAAAAAGGGAAAATATTTCCTCCTTTTTCCATCCTTTATCTCTGTCTATCTCTCCCTGTTCAACCCCCAGCTTTTTTCTGCAGCGCTCAGAAAAACAAGAGCTCAGTTAGGAGAAAAGTTAAAAACATTTTGGAGGAAAATTGGAATTGACATCACAGAGGATAATAACAGAGTTGAAGTTCAAATGAATATTTCATAAATGTATTTACAAGGGATGCTAAGCCACTAAACACTAAAAATGACATCAGCTATGTATGCATTATCCTGTACAGATTCAGCAAAGTCATTTAACAAGCTAAGCTTATGTTAAAATTATAATCAATAAATGCCAATTACAGAAAGAGTTTTATCCCTGCATTTTAAAAGAACAGAGCTATAATTTGCAAGCGAACAACATTCTTTTCAAAATTATTTGCTTTTTTTTAAGGTTTGGCAGGGTTACAGAGGAAAGCTTGAAGAAATCCTGCCTGGGATGTTGTTCAAGGCAGAGAGAGAGAATGGGAAGAATATTGAGGAAATTATAAAGCCATAAGCTTGACACTTATAACATGCAAATAAAGAGAAGTTATTCTGAAGGGCAATGAGGAGCCAGTATGAGTTCAATAATATTAGAACAGAAGACGGCAGCATGAATTTTAATGATGAACATCCTTCACAACTATAACCTTCTTATACTTTATAATTAATTGTTAGAATTATACCTTGATCCTGCATTCAGGGCCTTAAACAGCAGACCTGTACCCCTGGCCAGAAGCCTTCTGACTTTACTGGGTTGTGTTTTGGGTGTATCTGTCAGGGTGATCAGATTCTGCTGCCAGATGTTCATTTCTTTGGCCTAATGTTTCTTTCTGAGCTCAAGAAAAAGAGAGATGTGAGTTACCAGCACAGGAGGCAAGGGCAAGCCACAGACATGGAGCTTTAAACTGGATGTCTAATATGGAATAGGAAGGAAATCACTGATGGGAAAACATAGTCACCCTGGGATACTGTTTCTTTCTTTTCAGAAAGGCAAGTTTTTGGATATTTTTGCAGTCATGAAAACTAAAAACAGAGTCAGACAAAAAAGCTTCTAATGGAAGAACCCTCCCCTATAAAGCTGCTCTTTTCTATAGTTGACACACGCTGAATATTTCCAATCACTTTTTTCAACCTGTTCTTCCAAAAGGTCATTTCCCTACATTTGCAGTACAGTCTGAAAATTGACCATTATTCCTAAAACTATGCCCCTCAAAGTCATAGGTATTTTTCAAGGATAACGTGTGTATTCCACCATACACCTTATTTGTTGGGACAAATGACCTATTTTATCGATTCTCTTTCAGAAGCCATTCTGTTCTGTTACAGATGACTGGGGAAGAAAACTACTCTTTTGACTGACCTCTTTATTTACAGGCTGATAAAGGAGGACTATTGTGTTTTATCCATTATCAATGTCTACTGAAAGTCTCTTTTGCTCTTGCCAAGTTCTCCAGTTGCAGCCACGGACCAGTGAAACTGTAAATAAACTTTCCTGCACAGATGTCTCTGGAATGCCAATGTGAGCTTGACTGATTGTAGCATTAGGAAATCATAATTCACTGCATGACACAGACATGCAATCCCATTGTACATCATCGCAGAAGAGGCAGAGGTTTGGCCTGTGTGATCCCATCTCCAAGAAGTAGCAGAGCTGTTCCAAATTAGTTATAAGCTCCTTAACATACAGTAGATACCTCTGATATTACTGCCCGTTCTAGCTCTCTGAGGCATTTTCAAAATATTTTAGACATAAAATAATTCTGCCTTAGACATTGCCAATCGTCATTGCAGTAGAATGGAAAATCGGTTTTGGTACTGTCAATGGGTTTGTCTGCTGAAAGGCTGAGGTCTTTTGGGTCACCACTTGTGACAGAGATCTATGTCTTTGTTCCTGGTGAAAGCTGACAAGAAAATCTGAGACATCAGTATATGAGGTAGTAAATAGTTAAATTATTAGAGACCTAAAAGTAGAGAATGTTTTGCTTTTTCTAGTTTAGTAGAAGACTGAAAATGTTTAGAGAGGAATAATTGTGGCAGTTGCCACCTCCAAACATCTTGAATGGTACCTGTGAGCTCAGGCCTTTGTGAGTAAGAAACTGATGGAGGTGATCTGTGACTTCTTCTGAAAGGTAAATCTAAAAGTACACGTTCAAGTAGATGCCCAAGATGATTTCTTAGTATTTGTCCATTGTCCCTTTTGTTGGCTAAAGGACCTGCTCTGGCTGTTACAGTATAAAGGCCTGCAACATCTGGGAAATATCTAGAAAATAGTGGTGGAAGTCTCGGTGTATCCTGTGGTTTAGTCACCCTCCTCAATGTGTTAGGAAGTCAGTGAGAAAAAAATGAGGTTCAGGGTGTAGATGACCCCTGTATCTGCATTTCCATCCCTCAATAACGACAGTTGAGTGAATTCACAGGCTGAAAACAAAAAATGAAGCTGGGACTATCTAATCATCTCCTACCCTTGAAAAAGCCCCTGAGAAACAATCCTGCCCTAATGGATTAGAGAGTGGCTGTTGAAAAAAACCTATCCTCTGAATTGTTACTTGTAGAGTGGGTAGGAATATTTGCATTATGAAATGGAAACCCTTGAGATGAACAAAATGGAAACAACTGAGATTAATCATATAAAAACACAGAATTAATACATAGTATGAATTAATATGTTCAAATATAGTATAAATGTGGTTTTGATTTAATTTAATGCCATAGAATAAATAAATATAAACATGAAATAATATTTTCACATAATGAAAAATATGTGGCAGCTACTACTTTCTTACCTTACAATGTGAATGTTTTGCTCTGTTGTTGAGTTTAACGGCCAAAGTCTGTAGATAAAGTGGTGCAAATCTAGGCTGAATTCAGCCTTGCTGATACTACAGAGGAACACAGAATTTGGGAATACAGATTCAAGCAAGACGGGGGTGCTGAGCTCAGGGAAACCTCAGGAGCTTAAATGTGACAAAGCAGTTTTGCACAGGGGAGTGGAGTGATGAACCAGACCTCTCCTTGCCAGAAGCTCATGGATTCTGGCAGAGCCTGTGGGTTTGGCCCACTGTCCCTGTGCTGCTGGGAGATGGGACGGAGGCCAAAGCAGTACAAGAGCAACAAAAAGAGTAACCAGGGGTTGGGTTCAGTCCTTTGTGCTGTTGCAGCTGGAGCAGCTCTGCCAGAGCTGAGGAGAAGGTGAGCAAGGGAGACATTCAGGAGGCTTTTCATGTTTGCATAAATACATTTGTTTCATTGAGCCCAGGGTTTGAGGGAATAGCCTCCCATTAAAACATGAAACACGACTTACTTTCAGGGTTACAATTCTATGCAAAACTTACACCTAACATCTGTGAGGATGAAGACTTTCCTGTTCCCCTGCTTTGCCCCTGCTCACTGTGAATACCCTGGAGCAACATTGTAAGACCTCACCATCTGCTCTCTGACAATAGTCTTCTCTCTTCCTCTTCAAAAAACCAGAAATTTGGGGTAGCTGTGGGACCTGGGAGTTTCAGCCAGATCCTTTTGGACAAAAAAAAAAGATGATTTAACTTCACACTATGGGAAGAAATAGTAAAACTAGAATGACTAGCAAATGAAGGGATTTGGAGCGAAGTTTCAAAGGTTAGATAAATCTGTAAAAAATTACCTGGGCTTGTGTGCCTGCATAGGACAGCAGAAATTGTTAATGTTAGTCTTACTTGCCTTCCACAGGAGCAAGCACGATTTGTTTATTCATTTTATAAACTGAGTCCAGAATATGCCATCAATAACTTCAAACATTCCTGTGTTTGAACTAGAAGGCAGCTGGCACAAAGAAACAATTACAGTCACTGGGAGTTAGCTGACAGAAGATTTTCATAAGTAATTATGTTCTGTGAGTGTGAGGGGAAAGGAAGATAAAGGAGATAATGCCCTTTAAAGGGGATAATGCCTCGATATTTTCCTCATACCCTTTTGCTGTAAAGCTAATGGCAGACACAAACTGAAGTGACCCCGGGTGTAATTGGCAATAACAGATCTCTTCCCATTCCAGGACTTCCAATCCCCCCAAATGCAAATACTTCCGGCCACCTTGGTCAATCCGAACAAGTAGAATTTACAGGGTCAGGCACTAAGGTTACACAGACACACAGAATTTCTGTGCTTAATGACACTTGGGTACAGAGAATGGGTACTCCATTTCCCTTTCTCCTTGACCTCTCCTTTTTACCATGTATTTCAAATTATTTAATTTAAAAGTACTTATTTTGTCAGGCTGGTTGGTGTCAGCATCCATGTGAGAAAAAGATGAGTCAGGCCTCTTATGTTGAGTCTAGAAATGTCTTTGAAAGTACCAGTTTTACTGGCAGCATTATTCTGACAAATAAGAGGAAGAATTTAGGTGCTGATCATGTTATAGTTGACTTTTACACGTAATAGAATCATGGAATCTTTTAGGTTGGAAAAGACCTTTAAGATGATTGAGTCCAAGCACAAACCTAACACAGTATACACACAGCAGAAGATCCCGTGTGTAAAACCCTGTGGTGATTACAAAGCTGCAGTAATTCAGGGAGCACTCACGGGTCTGGCACAGCATTCCCACCCATCCTCCAGAGCACTCGCAGATGTTGGGGCCGACACACTCCCCTCCATGGAGACATTTCTGCAGGCAAACAGCTGAACAGGTTGACATAAAATAAGTGAGGGGATGTACACGATCTATTTGTGTGTTCAAGAGCTGTCTGAGAGGTGACCTGCTAGGCTTTATTCCATATGGCTGACTTCCAAAGGAATGGGTGCGTTCTGTTCCTCACATCATCAGGATGCAGGATTCTTTGATATTTTCTTCTAAAGAAATTTATCTTTGATAATTGTCTACTGGGAGACTTGGCATTTCTAATGCTTAGCTCATCATCAGCTAAGAATAATCTCTCTATGATACATTCATGCATACTATATGCCTACTACGTGTTCCATGTAAGAAACAAATATTTCCATAGCGAAGTTTAATATGTTTATTGCATGCATTATTTGTTCAGAAATCCTGAAAGAGTGAGTGCATGATCTGGTGTATGCATATGAGAGACACTTCCTTCCTTCAGCATTCCTGAATAAATTATTATTATTATAAATTCAAACCTCTGGTTCTGAAATCATATTTACTAGCAGGACCCAAAGGGTAAAAAGCCAATATTTTAATCTGGTTTGCATACAGTATGTCATCTTGATTATAAATTTATTCAGTTTAACTGTCAACTTCATGGTAATGAATAGCCATGTACAGAAAAATATTCCTTGAAAATATTTTAGGGTGAGAGGTTTTTTTTTAATTACATTTTTATGTAACTGTAGTCAGAGTTACAGAGTAAGAACACGTCATTCTCCAAATTATGCACCAATGACCTTGAGAGTACATCAGTTTGGAAAGCTTTATAGCAGGCTTTAGATAGTTCTGTACTTTGAAATACATGACATTTCTCTGAAGAATATAACAAAATATGTGAAGCTGTTAAAACATAAAATCAATGCTTCAAGTTTAATACTATAAAAATGAATTTCCATAACAAGATGTATAACAGAGCCGCATGAAGCAGAACCAGGGTTCCCCCACACTCCTCTTTCTCCTTTGCAACCATCAAGTGTTTATAACATTTTGTATTACCTGTACTTAAAACTGCTTTTCTTCAAACCGCTGAAGTAGCAAAACAGATTCTATGTTGGTTTTTAGTATTAAAAGATTGAAAATTGGTGTCAACTGGACTAATTAATATAAACTGTTTGATGGGAGCAGAGTGCTTACGTTTGCTGCAGTGCTTTCCCCTCCAGCCAGATGGACAGTCACAGACATTTGGGTGGACACATTTCCCCCCATTCATGCACGGGGGATCACAGACACCTGCAGGAACACAACAAAGGAAGAACGTGGGAGCCAGGAAATGAGGGAAGACTTCACTGGAGGCTCACTTGCTTCCTCCCTGCAGAAAGTTACTTGGCTTGTAATTAAAAACCAGAGAAGTAATTTGGAATTGAGGATCTGAAACACAGAGGCTTGATAGGTCCCATAAATCCTTATGGGAAATGCTGCGCTGTGTATGGAAACTCTTTGGCGGGAGCTCTAAGAGCTGCCTCACCAGACCTCAGAGAGGCTGATTACAAAGATTCTCAGAAAAGCAAGTGGACACGCCAAAGATTGTTAGAGCTTTCACTTCCATATGGGAAAATTCCTCCTTCATGTTCTCAGATGTTCATTTGGATAAGAAAAGCCTAGTCGAGGATGGATTGTTTTCACACAGTTTTGGGTACGATTTTGCATTCTACCAAGCATAAATCCTAAAAATCTCATCTTCCATTGCCCTTTTGAACTTAAAGAACTTCTTAAAGTACTTACCTTTTTATTTTATTCTTTTATACAAATAAGATGTGGGAGCTGAGTTGTTCTTTCAAGCACAAGAAACCAGATGGGATTTTTGTTGATTTCATTAAAAATTGAATAGCTAGTTTTTGTGCCTCTGATTAAGCTGTATTTATCAGTGTTGTTTTAGAACATCCAGCATTAAAATCTCACATTTCTGGGAACTCAAACATCTGCAATCCCAACCTGCTTTGATGTGGGAAGATGCCATGGGCAGGTACTCCTCTTGTCCTGTCTCTCCTCGCCTGCTAAGGTAAGTGTAGGAAGCACCCATCAGAGGCAGGGTAATTCAGAAACATGGCAGTGCCAGTATGGTGAGAGTGGGAACGATTTGCCTTTTACATGGAAGGAGGCATTGGATAATTGGGTGGAGTACAAAAAGCCATGTAACACAGCAAGTGACTGGGCTGGGGTAGGAGAGCCAAGTCAGGAGGAGTTTGGCAGTCAAGGTGTGAGCTCACATTTGTGTCTGAAGGTTCCTGCCCTGTTCAAAGCTTTACAGGCACAGAGGAGCTGCCAGTGACTCCTTCCCATCTCGGTGTGGTTCCTCCCTGCCTGCAGGGATGGGTGGCTGTGGGACACCCAGCTCCTCCTCAGCAGGGAGCAGGGGACTCGAGGGGCTGACAGCTGAAGCACAGCAGTGCCTCCATCAGCCCCGAGGTTGTTGTGCTGCCTTTTAGCACATCAGCAGCAGGAACAGAACAGGAATGCTGTTGCTGCAGCAATCCGAGTTGTCACTGCATACAGGACTTTGAATGACCACAGCCCCCCTCAGACCTCTACTGTAGGAGGTGGAATCCTTAAAAGAGCCTCAAAATAGAGTTTATCACTAAAAGATAGCATGCAAAAATGCTGCAGCTTTTATTTGATGGGAGGATAACCTTTAGTTCCTCTCTCAGGGATGATCAGGCATTTTTAAGTAGGTGAATTTAGGTTCCCTAATTATTCCTCTGATGTAGTGAAATATTGCTTTTGTGGCACTTTGTGTGCTGGTCTCTCCCTTCAGTCCAGATGCTGCTGCACTGGCAGCTTTTAGAGCTGTATTGCTGCTCTTGTTTGGCTGCTACATTTGCGTTTCGTTCTGTGCCAAGCCTCCTGGATCCCTCAGCAGCGTGACCTGCCCTTAGGCAGGGCAGACACGACCATGATTATAGGGGCTGCTTGGACCCCAGCCCTCAAACTGTCATCCTCCATTTCCTTCTTTCTCCACCTCTCCTGATCCATGCTGTAATCCTGGCCTCTGCTTACTAAGGCTATCAGGGATCTACAGTTCTTGCTGAGCTGTTAAAAAAATGCTGCAGCCACTGGTTAAAACCTAGATGAGTTCAAAGGGTCATGGCATCCATAACTCTGAAATAATTTAATCTCTTATTTTCCCTTTTCCTTTTTATCTCCCCTTTATCTCACATCTCCAATAAGAGATTTTTGATCCACTATCTTACAATGTATTATATTTGACTTCATATTTCAATTATAAAACAGCTCAGAAATTCAGAATTTAGAAAAGATGAGCCAAAACCATGAGGTTTGGTTCTAGATTTAAAATAACTTTGTGCTTTCTGATATTCATGGACCACAGTGTCCCCAGCACTAACTTGTTCTCCCAAAATCAGTTGAAAATCTATAGATTTTGTTTTGAGATTGTCTGAAACTTGGACAATACCTTCCCACCTCCTCTTAGAAAGTAAAATTAAGAAAAGGTAACGAGGACAGTAGCACTTGTTCAGATGGATATTTCACCTTTTTTTCTTTCTTTTGTTACTTCCATTTTCTGTATATTTTTAACCTTACACAAACAATTGCATTCCTATTGTTTTCTATTCTTTTTGTACTGACAGCAGATTCAGTTGCAGGGAGTGAAATCAGTAATTCAGCAAAGGTTTCAGCAACAGGTGAGGTCCAGTCTGGATCTGAATAAAACACATAAGTTCAAACTGACTTTCAACTTTCCATTTCTCCCTTTTTTTTGTTCAGTTGCCTTACAAATGATCAAGTAGCTACAAAAATATAGCATGAACTGCCTTCATTAATTATGGCATCTCTGACTTCAGTGATAAATCCAAAGGAGTTCAGTTCAAAGTGAACTAATGGTTCAAGTCAGTACCAAACCTGCTCTGAACTGCAGGAGCACTTCTGCCTGCCTGCCCTCCAGGAAAGAAACTCTCTTTTTGCCAAGGAATTCATAAGCACCTTTAGGTAAATGAATGCAGTGTTCTCTCTCCCCTTTTCCTTCCTGACAGCTCCACCTTGTCCTCCCTTTCTTTAACTTTCTTAAATACAACTCCATCTCAATACCCATCAGGCAGACTTCAACATTTGTTAATGAAAACTAGTTCGGATCCTTTCTAGTCCCACTCCTTGGCCTCTGTGGAGGAGTTCCAATTTCAAAATAGCAAACAAAAATGTTCAAGCCTCTCACAGGAAAACTAAATAAATTATCAGACACTAGGAGAGCAAATCAAATTATTGCAATCCTCCCAGGTACTGGCATGACTTTGAAAAGACTCACTTCTTTTCTTTTTTCATTTTTTTTTTTTTTGGCCCTCCTCTTAAGAAAGCCCTGGCATCTTGACCCAGAGACAGCAATGGTTTGATAAGTATTCCATCTCTCTTGGGGACTAGTCCTAATGCCATGGATATAAACACATTTGTGTCTCCCCTTCGTTGCAGTTAGGTAGGATATATCAGTGGGAGTGGGGAGAGTCCTGTGTATCCACAGATCCGGGGTGCAAGCTTGCTGGCAGTCAGTCAGTATCACTAAAGCCTTCAACATTCCCAGCTGCCAGTGCCATCATTTTCATGCTCTTCAGCAAGAACCAAAACCCAGAATTTCATATGCAATGGTGTTACTCGAGTCTGTAATGTGCCACAATCCTGTAAGGCCACCATTTACATCTTGGAACCACTTCCATGATCTCGTGTTTTCCTGAATTGGGGGGTTAGATAAGGTAAGCCTATGCTGAAGGTGGTAACGCAGGGTGAAGAAGCAGTGTGGTTCTGTGTTGTATTTCAGATGAGGGGTGATTTTGATAAGGTAACAAGCAGCTGCAGGTGTTCAGATAAAACACAGGTGTTGCACAGAACATCACTTAAAATGTGCACAGTCCTCCCACGCGCTGAAAGGAGTTCACAACTTGCTGAGCTTTCTGTTTAATGCAGCAGCTATTTCTCTTTGATGGCTTTAATGCATTTTGACCTTACAATCACTTAAAATTTCCTGTGACCCTTTTCATAGCTTACCCCCTCTAGGCTCACTTGACCCAGTGAAGTGCTTCTTGCAACTCTTTTTTATCAACCTCCTTGAAGCTCCATACTAAACTCTTCAGCCCTAAAACCTTTAAGGTAGTCAGACCTTCTGTTTTGGCAGCCAAAGCGAGGAATTTACCTGCAAAATAAATATTTCTGGAGATTACTAAAACCACCCAGCACCTGAAATGTTGTGTGTGAAGTGAAGCCTGTCCTCCTGGTGTAAGTAGCACCAGCCATGGACACCCACAATTTCAATGATTTCTGCTACCTGCTTTTGTTCCCACTGATCTACAGTAACATTGCTACTAAAATGTACACAGTATGAAGCAAAATATCCCTGTTACGCAAAGCCTGAGGGGACTGGGGCGAAGTTAAGCCCTGGACACGCCTTGCTGGGCTGTGGATACTAGCACTGACTCTATTGAAGGGTCACACTATTAACCAGCAGTATCTGCTGACCAGATACAGTGATCAGAAAGAGCCAGACATGTCCTCCAGACTTCCAGTGCTTCTGTGGATTATCAGACAAAAGGTTTCCTGGTTCAACCTAAGCCACCTTTAGACAAAAGGACTTCATTACACCTTTTCTCACTGAAAGGAGACAATAAGTAGTGAAAAGCTTTTAATTTTGTTCAAATAAGACATATCACCACCCTCATAAAGTAAAAAAGAAAAAAAAAATGGAATATTACAGCATGGCCCTAAAATCTTAGAAGAAAGAGATCCCCTACAATATTTCAGGAACTGGAACATCCATGTCCTTTCCTGGCCATGAGACTGCAGAGACTATTTCTTTCTGAATCAAAAATTACCTGTCATCACGTAAGCTGAGCCTTGGCTCTGATGAGGAGACAGTGCATCAAGCTGCAGTGCTGATTAGAAGATGTAGTTTTCAAAATAGCTTTTCTTTTTCTTTTCTCTCTCTCTCTCTCTTTTTTTTTTTTTTTTTTCTTTTCCTTTTCCCTGTAGAAGCTGAGTAAATTGACCTGCTTCTGGGTGCATCCTGCCTTTGGATGGAAGAGAGAAAATAGCCTCAAGCAGTAACATCTGTGTGGGCCAGCTAACGCAATGCATCAGGCTGTATCTTGCTGACAAAGAACACAGAAATGCAGCCAAAAGAACACCTACTGGTAGATACATACTTCAACTTATCCCTTAAGTCACCATCCCTGTGCTGACATTTCTGGGTGATTCACAGGCACTGCTTTTATTTCTGGCTGGTGTTGGTTTTGATCTGATGACTTCTCTGTGGGTCCAGTACATATTTCAACTTGTTCTATTGCTCTTTTGTGGAGCAGGGAGCCTGGTCAGTCTCAGGTTTGTTTTTTCTACGGGTACATGTTGTTTTAATGTTTGTTTCCTCCTTGCTGCTTGGTGTTTACCTTGATTTGGTGTGACATTCTCAAAAGCAAAGAGCTGTATCTGGGGAGATACAACCCAGTACGGACACAGAGCATGGGACAGATTTAAAAACATCACTGACTGGTCTTGTCAGGAAAGTGCAGCTGATAGAAGTTGAGCTGTGGACAAAAATGAAGCCAGTAGATGTGAAAGAAGTGGATTTTGTGTTAAAGCTGGCACTTCTAGCCCTTTCAAGTACTTGAAGGTAAAATATATCACCTATTGATAAAACAAAATGAACGTGGAGAAGCTCTGTGCCAGGAATGGCATGATCATGACACTGCAGCCCTAAAGTGCAGGGATGTTGCTGATTCTTTTCACAGCACACAAACAGGAAGGTCAGGCCAGCAGTTTCACGAAACAGCACAGTTCAATTGATGGACTGGAAGAAGCTTCTCCATCTCTCTGGGTGCATTATGCACCCAAGCAGCACTGCTCGGATGAAACATTATCCTGACTGCAGAAAGGGAACAACTGCTTGGATGCTTCTAAGTTCCAAATAAAGATTTCATCTTGTTGAGTGATCTTTAATCCTTTAAAAAAAAATAAATCCCCAAATGGGTGTGTTCTGGCCAAAAAAAGATGTTTCTAACGAAGGGCACCATTGTTTGGATTCTACTGGCAGGAGCTAGTGGAGGTAAAAAATGTCATTCACCCCTTTAGAGGGTATAACTGATGCTCAACAGATCATTAGCGAGATGGATGTACCAATATATCTGCTGCTGTGAAGGTCCCAAATGCACACAGCTCTGAAAAACACGTTATGGATTCGGGACACCAGCAATTTCTAGTCCCCTTTTTTCTACTTCCAAGGGCAGTGAGGAAATAGTTTTGCCCATGCTGAGTTTTAGGCACATATGCTTTTCCACAGCTTGCTTTTCTCTGAAATTCCTCATCTGTGTTGATTTGGGTTTGTAAATAAAGAAATAACTTTCTCTGCAAGCTCTGTCTGAGTAACCTCAGATGTGTGATCCACTGAATGCCAGTAATTATAACCACAGATTAAATTTTAGGGAGAAAGAATACTTGTCATGTAAAAAAATTGCAAATTTTGTGCAATGCTCTAAAATTCGGATCCTTATCCATATCAAACTACCAATCATTTTGAGTTTTGCTCATCCCTATTTCTCGCTTCACGTACCCCTGGCAGAGATGCAAAGCACTTCTTCAATAAATTACCTTTCTCAATAGTAAAAAATAATCTCGTAGAAACCTCTGAGGGATGCAGTGCGGGAGAACAAATTACTACAAGACACAGAGGGAGCTGTAAATGTAATTGTGATGGTTGTGGTGACAGTTTGCATTTCTAATATATTCACTTTACCACAGAGCTCTAGCAATAAGAGTTAGTTTGCATGACCTAGCACACATTTCAGAAGAAAAAATGGTCAGAAAAATTGTAAACCATATAGATAGCAGTGCAATGTCAGTGCTTTGTCTAATTATGTCTGGGTCTTCATTCTGATGTGTGCTCTGATATACTTATGGGGCCTTTTAGAGATATTAAAGCAGGAAATAAATCTAATTTAGTTATTAGTTCAGTAAAAATGAGAAAAATAATTACTACTATATGAAAAAAACTACTGAGCTGCTAGACTGCGCTCCTAGAGTCAGTGTGTGATGCACTGCATTCCTGTTTGCTGCCACGTTGCTCTCAGCAGCTGATAACATTTTCTGTCAGCTAGGGAGGATCCTGATCTCTCCATCTGTACCTCCAAAAGATTCCCTGGGAGGGAGTGGCAGGCGAGACTCCTAAACCAGTGGGGGATTGTCACTGCAATGCAGGCAAGGGACTCCCCATTCTCCTTGGACTGAAATGTCTCTCCCTCTTGGTCTCATGATCTCCATTTTGCCTGTTGTCTGTTGCCAGGTGAAACTCTCCACTTGCAGTTGTATCATGTCGGGACAGCTGCAGAATACTTCAGCATCTTCCAGAGTAAAACCACCATAAACCAAATAAGCACGTGTAGGTGCTCCTTTGGATGTTTGGGGAATATTCTGCTGGGAACTGTGAGATTTTGAGACCATTAGTAAATCCTTTTTCTCATTTACGGACTGGTTTTAGTCTGATTGCAACACTATTAATTTGAAAAAGACTACAGCTCTACTTTATTCTCATCTTTGCAACTGTTAGTGTATAATTAATGTGGGGAATTGCAAAGTATGCTCACAACACAGGTCGTATTCCCAACTTGTTATGGGCTTAAGTTTGCTAACATTTTCTCTTCATTGTAGAATGCTCTGTGTTTTATTAGGTCAGTGAACCATTCCAGCCTGTGTATAAATTGTTCTGTTGAGTTGCTTTCTTGTCATGCCTGAATGAGAAGTGAAAGAGGACTCACACACACAGTTTCTCCTCTGTTGATTGTTTCTGCAGCTCTGTGCTAGAGGATGACCTGCACTTTAGGCCATTTGGGCACATTCCCCTTGCCCTGAGTGGGATAAGGCACTGCCTGTGCTTGGTGCAATTTGGTTCATTTTCATCTATGCAAAAAGAAAAGGGAGATTCAAGCCTCAAGAAAAGAAGAGCAGCCATGGGCTGCAGTGGTCTGGTTGATAACCCAGCCAAAATCTAAGGACCTGGTCAGGAAGTTTGGAATAGGACTGCTGCCTGCACTGGCACTGCATTAATCTGTTCATCATCACCCTGTTCTTATCTGCCTCAGAAATAAGCGTGAGCTTACATGGAAATCAGTGCTGGAGAGGATTGTCTTGCTTGTGTCTTTTCGTGGATAAACAGACAACATTAATCTCCATGACCATCTGTCCTCTGGGCTTTTGAAGCGATAGATACATTGCTCCTTTTGTAAGAGACGTTTAAAAAATATTTTAATCAAAAAATACATCCCCAAAATGTTGTTTCTTAAATCAATTAGTGGGCAAAAAAGCAATTATTCTCATGCAGAAGCCCATTGCAAAGAGAGATGCAGTAATTCAGGAATCCCTTTTCTTTTGCTTTAGGCATGCTTTTACATAGAGCAGCAGATCTGGCACATTTCCTCTGTGCATTTAAGATACAGGTAAAGAATATTAAAATTTAGATGTTCTACTCTAGCAAAATTCATGCTGTAGTCTGGGAATGTTCTGCTTATGGAATGAATAAAAAATTTAATAAGGCTTTTGGGCTTATTTAGGAGATATATTCAGTTCTTATCCAGATGTATTCTTGTCCCCTTCCTGAAAAATAAATTTAGACAGATGCATGTGCTCAAAATCCCTATTAAAAGAAATACATCAGCTACATATATATGAAAAAATTTATTTTTTAAGAAAGGCCGACTAATGGTTTTGTCACAAATCCTTACTAAGAGTGAGCAGTGAGGAGCTCTGCTCTGAGAGCAGACCAAAAACCAGGTTGTGCCCTGAGTCACTGTCTCCTGTTGGGAAGTCACAGCTCTCCCTGCTCCCCCCAGGCAAGATGCACGGATCATGTTTTGTTCAGCTGAAGAGGAAAGACAGCAGTAACTTTTTTTTTTTTTTTTTTTTTTTTTTTTTTTTTTTTTTTTTTTTTTTCTGTTCATCCTCCATTGCATTTCCTGCCCAGGGGAGGAAGATGACATCTAATATGAACCTGTTCTGTTACGTAGACTGGAAAATCAAGTAAGGACAGAGACCAGTGTTTCCTTTTCCTGTGTCTCCACACTGGGCACCAACCAAGGGACAAGCCAGCCCACAAATCTTTGCACTTTAGTTGCACAGATAATGCTTTGAACAGGAAGTTGCAGGTCTGTTTGCTATAAGCAGCTGCTCATTTACTTCCAAACACCCGCTGTTCAAGCATATTTGTCGTCCAGGAATCTTAGACAAACACTTGCTGCTTTCAAGCACATCCTTGCCGTATGGAAAGCAAGTCTGATGTAAATGATTCCTCCATCCATTTGGATGAGATATGTGGTTTGTTCCCTGCCTGTTTGTGTGGGAGGTTTTGCTGGACCTTTGGTTTGCAAACTGGCTGATTTTTGATAGCTTAAGTCAATCTGGCTACTCAGTGAAGACATTCCAGAGAATATATCACATAGTGTCAAGATGACAACTCGGTGGGAGTCTGATTTGTTGAGCAGTAAAACTTCCTGCTTATGCAACTGGCGAGGCAGTAATGTACAGAAACATTACATGGGAAGGCTGGAATGTGGGAAATCAGTGACTTTCACAATATGACATTGCTTAGCAAAAAGCTGCCTTTGAAACCTAGTGTTCACATTTCCAATTAGTTTGCCTCTAGCTCTCATGCAAAGAAAGTCCTCATGCTGCCGGGAAGGGAAAAGAAAGGAGGAGGGAAGAGGAGCAAGCAGAGCTGGAGGAATGACTGTGAGTTATATTGTGCACTGTGAATTGGCTATAAATCCTGGCTGCAGGAATTACTGAAATGGAGAAATAGTTATCTCCTAACTCCAATCCAATCTGCAAAGCCCCAGTGTCAGTGCAATGATTTATGTGATACAAAGCCGTCAGGATTGAGCCCGGCAAAACGAAACAGACGCACACAGAAACTTGTTCTCAGTTTTAAATGGGGACCATGTCCCAGGCCTCTGTCTGTGTTGCATGGCCATGAGGTAGTGCCAAAAGAGGGGCTGAGCTCAGGCTCCAGGTGTGCCTGGTGCGCTGGAAAAGGCAGGAGGAGGAGGATGCTGGTTTCCCCTGACCTCCGCTTGCTGATGAGCTCCAGAGGGAGCTGTGGCTCGCCTTTTTTTTCTCAGAGATGCACTCACAGGAAGCAGACAGCAGAGGAAAGGATTAATGTCGTCCCGTGAATGCCTCTTATTCTCCCCTTCTCTTCATTCCAACCTTTCCTAACAAAACTCAGCTTTTATGGGATTTCACTTTTAAAGGTTGTTCGTAGAGCAGTCGTATGAAAATCCACGTAGTAAATAAAGGAAACCTACTGCCTTGTCTTTGTTTATAATTTTTGTAAGGATGCAGTAAATATCAGTCAGAACCCTGCTTTAAAGCCTCCTGAAAAGCAGTGACATCCCAGGATTTTTAAAGCTGTGTTTGTCAAAAGGGAATTCAAACCACTGCACAAACAATTTTTCTTTAGCGCCCGAGTGTGTTTGTTGGATGCAAAGTTGATCCAGAAATATATTTTATTTTGAGGCGCTGCCAGCATTTGCCTCTTCCCTCTCAACAAGACTGATTATACTGGAAACAATCCTTCTCAAGTGAGGATACGAGGTTGTAGATTGCTGAGGCACAACCACACATTTCCCTGTCAGCGCTGCCACCCGCACGCCCGGGGTGTGGGTGTCTGCTTTGCATAATCACCAGGCACTTACTGCAGCTGGCAGCCAATCAGACCTCGCTGATTTACACTTTTTGGGCTTTCGGAGTGATGTTTGTTTGGGTACAAACCACAAACTTTCAGGCTGAATGCCTTTCTCCACGCACTCAGGGAGCAAAGGAGAGTGAGCCTGAATAGAAAAGACGTGGTGCCATCACTCTGTCCTGCGCGTTTTTGGCTGTCATGCAGACAGTATTAGAAATTCCAAACTGTACAGGGATGAAAGTGAAAATCCTAAGCCATGGTTCTATGTATTTAAAACAAGCCAATAACCTGTTTGGTTTCAGTTAAAAAGGAAAAAAAAAACAACCTGTCATTGATGAGTTCTGTGGCTTTTAGTTTTAATTATCTCCTTCAATTGAGAACCTGAAGCTGCCAAAATTAAATAGGAGCTTTTCTTTCTCTGGCCATGCAGGTGAGTTGTTAAGAAGGAAAGAGAAATGTCTAAAAGCAGTGGAAACAATATCAACATATCAAACAATGAGCACTTGAATAAACTGCCGATTTGTCTACATTAGTATTAAGCTTACTCACTCTTTCTTGATAGGTTTTATTAGTCAGGTAATAATCCACCCCAAATTTCTAAGATTATAGACTCGGTGTAAGTACATAGTAAAGCTGATTTGCTGTCAGAGGTGTTTGAAACTACTAGAAATGTAAAAGTATGTAAGAGCACAGAAATTTCATATTCAGAGTGCAAAGAACAATTAAAATAAAGATGAAATCCTTCGGAAGGATTTTTTTTCCCTCAAAACTGTCACATTCATCATTGTGGCTAAGCCACCCGTACATTTCTCAGTGTGGGGCCACCTGGCAGCAACAGGGGACACCACTGAGCTGTGATTTGGGCCACAGGTTCACCTTTAGCAGCCTCTCTGACATTGTCCTGGTGATTCGGAAATGGGAGGTGATGCAGTGTTAAACTTCCAGTAAAGTTCACATCTGATCACAGCTTTGCTATCATGATATGTGTATTCTTTTTCCTCACTCTTTGTGTGGATTTTACAGCTCTGTGCAAGCTGAAATGTCCTGTGCAACTTGGAGCTCAGCTACCTTACATGGAGTCCTTGAAGCCTGACAGAAAATATGCTCAAATCCAGAAAACCCCCCCTCTGTAAAGCAGAAATATACTGCTTTTCCCCGATTCCTTCTTTCCATGCACTTCCCCAGAACGTCAGCAGAAGCACTGCACAAAAATTTTCCCAGCTGGATTTCTGAGCACTCAGGCACACAGCCCATGGGGCTGTCTCACCTCTGCACAGTCATCTACCCCGGGTGGCCTCAGGATTATCAAAATTAACTTGGTAGATGTATAAATACAGAAGTGTTTACTGCTAGTGACACTGCAGTCTGAGCTGTGTGATACTCAGCTCTTTTTGGAATTTCAAAATTTCTAAATTTTACGTGTTTTATTTAAGAAAAAAGGGGGTTGGGTAATGGGAATTCTTCACGCTAAGGATTTATTCTCCTCTTTTTTATTTGTCTGAGTTAGGAACACGTGTTTGTGTTTACACTTTTAGCCTTTCAGTGTGTGCCACACATACTATCTAATCCGCCAATCTAGTCCATGCCTGATGCGAAATGATATGAAATCATGCCTAAAAAAGGGGTGAGATGTGTTCTGCCTTTGAACTCTGAGAGGTTTATGGGACAGAGAGCAGCCTCCCACTGCTGGGAGCACTGGTTTTCTCCATTTGGTGGAGAAAAGTTTGCAAAGGTCAGCTGAGACTGACTTCTGCTGTGTCCTGCAGGCTTCTGCTCCAGAGGAGCTGCAAAATCTGGAACTTCTGCCAGAGGAGAGAGAAGTTATTCTATGTAACAACAATAAGAAGACAAACAGCTCTAAGACCAACTTCTTGTTATAAAATCTTGTGAATTATCAACTGCTTTTGATGGCCCTTGATACTTGTCCCATATGCTCTTGATTTTAGGCAAGAAAAAAGAAATATTAGTCGACATTTTTCACCAATTAGCAGTCAGTGGCCAGTAAGAATCAGCAAAAAGTAGTGTTTTCCTTCCACTCAATTTTCTCATCATTCATCACAGTCACAGGCCCCTTTCTGAAGTTTTTATAACACTAGGCTAAATAAACCAGACAAAATAGCAGTTATTGAAATAGAATGAAGGCATGGATCAGACAGAATAGAAATGTTTTCATCATCTCAAAAAAAAACATTTTTGCAGAAGATTATACCGAGATGGACAACAAAACCCGAGAAACTTTTGGAAAGTGGAAAGAAACCTGCTGTGAGTGGGTGGAGTTTGGAGGATTCCAGGGAGTGCTTTGCTAGACTGCAGCCATCATCAGTGCGCTTCCCTTTGATCTGCCTGGAGATGTGGCAGGGTGTTTAAAGCTGGAAACAGCACTTCTCTAATGTTCTCTAACCTCAAAAACAGGATGCCAAACATAAGGTTTTTTCCTCCTTTTTTCTCCCTCCAGCACATTCCTGCCAGAACAGACTATTCAATTGTGCACTGTGCGTCACGACCCTCCCTGCTGAAGGAGGGGAGAGCGGCAGTGTGGGGAATGAGAGGGCTTTTGTTGCTGCAGGGAATTTTTTACTGGCTTTTTTTTTTTTTTCCTCTGTGTGTGAGAGACATAAAATGCTCTGGAAATGTACAGATTCTTCCTGCCAAGAACGGTTGTTTTCACAGCTCCCCTCTTGCCAATTTCAAACTGATTAAGAAATAATATTAAAAAAAAAAAAAAAAGTTTTCACATACATATCCTAAACTCCCTGGCTGACAAATATTGTTGAGCAATTGAGTCTGTAAAAGTGCCAAAATAACCTATTTCCCCAGAAGAATTGAAGAATCAAATATTAATACAAATGGTAATGTGAAAAGGGAGTTTTCAGTGACAAGAAAAAATTCAAGATGAAGTGCTGTTAACCAATTACCTTAATGAAGCTGGAACTATGATGTTCTAATATTTTTAAGGATCTTAGTCAGCTTCTTGGCCTTTGGCTTTAATTTTTCCCCAAAAAATCTTCCATGCAAAATAATTAATTAATCTCCAAATATGAATGTTACTCATTTTGAGCGCTTGAAATATTTAGAGAGGATTGCAGCCAAATGTTCTCTTCCCAACTTCGACTCGACTTATTCTGATTAACAGGTTGGTTTTGAGTATAACATAGAGCTTTATGGGCTCTGGTAGAAACAGAGATGATCCCAGCATACATACAGGCTAAATGTTCTGTGGAACATGCGCAAAAAGGACAAAAGGTGTTTAGGTGTCAGAGAACTGTTGGAAAACAAAGGGAAATGTGTGACTCACTTTTCTGGCACCTCCTTCCAGTGTAGCCCTGGGCACAGGAGCAGACATTGGTGCGGACACAGTGACCACCGTTCTTACAGGGGGGAATGCAAACAGCTGGGGAAAGGAAAGGAAACGTTCTGTGAGCCAAAATCACACGGGGGATCCACATTGCCAAAACACAGGCTCCTTATTTAGGTGCCTCTGTTGGGAGAGCAGTTCACAGAGGTATTTTTCTTAGCTGGGGTAGGGAAGGTGTCTCTTCAAAAGGTGATTTGGACAGGTGATTTGCCTGGATGGAGATTGATTCTGTGTTGTTTGTGGAAAAAATGTGGGACATGATTCCTAGCACCCGAGGGTCTCTTAGATACTTGCAGTCAGAATATTCCCAACGGTGTCAGATTTTTAAGTCAAAGGGCTTCCTCAAGGGCTTCTCCCCATGAAGTATAGATCAGGGTTTGGCATTTGCTAGCTTGGCCTTGGTGCTGTTTCTTCCCCCTTTCTCAAAGAAGCAGAAGGAAGGGCTTTGATTTCCTTCAGCATCCCTTCATTATATCCTCTTATCAATTCCAGATCCATGAATGTGGATACTTATTTTCAAGTTTTAGCTCTGTCTAAACCAGAACACACTTGAGAGCAAAAATTTCAAATCTCCTAGATGATGAAAATCACCTTCTGTGTTCAAGAGCAAGATCACCAAGTTACAGTCTGTATCATTTTCACTCTCTCCTTCACCCCCAACATCACAAAAACAAAGAGTTTCCAGCAAGCTCCATTTGCAATTAGATTTTTCTGTGTGAATCATTCACTTGCAAAAATATGCATCAGGATCACATTCATCTTGGAGGGCCAGGGAAACAAAAGAGAGAGAGGGTAAGAGCAGAGAACTTTTAATGTTGCAGTAGTTTTGGTAGTAAGAGTGCATTTATATTCCCAGATTCAGGAGGAGTTACTGTATCCTACTATATATTGAAATACTACACATTGAAAAAAGAAAAGCAAGCGGTCTTTGCACAGGGGTCTTGCAGCTCCTTGGGCCCTAAGTTCTCTTTCTTCTATGTTCTGCCTGAGATACTGGGTCATTAAAGGGTTCATTCATTTGACTTCTGCAGCACAGAGGGAGTAAGAAGCCCAGGATACTGTTAGTCTCAGTTTAGAGCCAGGACAGGGATTCACAATCAGGTCCTGCTCAATCAGAGTAATATTGGATCAGATTTTTAAACAAGGATCTGATGAAGTCCTACAGAAGTTGCCCACCCACAGCACTTTAGGGTGGTCAAGTAGGGGACACTGTGAGTCCCATTTGAAGGTAAATTATCACCTGGCTTTGAAGCACAGCATAGTACACATCACAGGGTACAAAAATGAACAAAGTACTGCCATGCTTTAACATTTAATTGAATACTTCCTAATTAACGATGTCACTGACTCAGGTAGTTTTAGACTAATTATTTAGCTACCATTAATGGCAACACCAATAAGTTCTTACTTTTTCCCAATACCATCAGGAACAATAAAATGTGGATTTACGACAGACTACAACAACAAAGGAGCCCACGTGGTTATGACAAGGAGAGTGTCTGGATATATTTCATGTGGGGTAGGTAATGTTATAGGTGATATTTATATTTTGAACCTGGGCCCTTTATCAAGAAGATGAATAGAACTTTCTTACCTCTCTGGCACTGTGGCCCATAGAAACCAGAAGGACACGAGCACGTATTTGGCCGTACACAAACTCCTCCATTCAGGCACACAGGATTGCACACAGCTGGATGGGAGTAGGAGATCACTTTATGAATCTCTGATAATGAACTTTTTAGAGTAGGCACTCTTTTACTGCTGCACATGTCATTAGAATTAATATTTCTAGTGATACTGTGAAAAGTTTAATGCAACCCTTGCAGGTCAGTTGTGCTGTAACATTTATTCATGGTCGACACAGTGGGAGCATTTCAGTGGTGTTTTAGCATATCTTGGGAGATGAAATAGACTGTAATTTAATGTAATAATTTAATTTATTTCAGATGTATTCCTTTGATTCGCACAGTTCATTTCTTTCTATTCCAGTATTCTCATCAAGCATGATCCCAAGGTAGTAAATGTAGTCAAATAAAATACACCCTGGATAACCTGGAGATGAGATATTAATTGTTTGCTGCTTTGTCTGCATTCAGCAGAGCATTGTGGCATTTCCATGGACTTGAATAGGTGTGCACCCAAAAACCTGTTTGTTCTGCTCATTTAAATGCCAGTTCCCACAACACATTGGCCCATTCATCACCAACAAAACCACTGGCTGAGCTCTCTTTGCCTCTTTATGTATCTGTTATTACTCTAGATGTTACAACAGGCATTAGGAATTAAAATCTGTCTTGCATATTTCCATGTGGCAAGTACCAGACTGTTTTAAGAAAAAACTATTAGAATTTCAAATTGATTTAGATGGGAAGTCAGTGCGAGAAGAATAAGGAATCTGATAAAGTTTTCCTTGTAAAGCAGAGTGACACTTAAAACCAGGTTTTTTTTCCCCTTCTGTTGCCTTTGTCTTTCAGTATCATGCAGAAGAGCCCATTAAATAAATTAAATGCATTTAAGCTTAAATAAATTAAGGGTCACTAAAATGTTTCAGATGAACTAAAAAAGAAATAAAATGTCAATTTGGAAAGAGAGAAAAAAAAGTGAAATCGTAGTCTAGATGAGAGGATTTTCTGACTAAGGGACAGTCACTTATACAGTTAAAATGAATTGAATTCACTGCTGAAGAGGAATTTTGTTTAGTCTACTCATTATCCTGGCTAGTTCATGGATGTCCATGATCTTGTCAGTCTGTCAGAGTTTATATTTCCAATAGTAAACTCCTCTTTTGTTTTCATTTTTATACATATATTCTTCCTGAGATTCCTATCATAACACTTGAGGTGGGAAACCCCAGCAGTACCCACAAAATATTCTGTGCAGTGCACACGCAACAGTGCCAGAGAGGTGAGTCTGGCAGCCTTTCACCAAAGCTGTCAGCAGACAAAAAATATTCCTGCTGCTGTTATTCTGCTCTGGAAGTTACTGCTACGGTTGCTTGTTTTCTGTCCTTCTCTTGTGATGGTTTTGTTTAAAGCCGCCCCAAAATAAAATTGCAGAACTCCATGAGAGGGAAAAGCAGAGCAAGTGGGAACCAGAATAGCAGTGACAATCCCAGTCATTTCCTGTGGGTCACAGCTGGGCTGATTTATGTGTCCTCAGTAGGTCTGTCATTTTAACACTTACAGGAAGAGCAATCTCCAGGAGATGGAGGTTAAAACAACATCTCTCACCTTCCAGGAAAGGTAATGTAGGCTGAAGGTGTCTCAGTCATTTAATATTCACCATGGCAGAGGCAGACTGCCTCTGGAGCCTTGAGGTCTGGCACTAATTCAGGTAGTCCTCATCTTCTAATATTTCACTATTTTGCATGCCTCGTCCCAGGTGAGTGCTCTAGTTCCTGTGCCTTTGAGGAAAATATCCACCCCAGCTTTTAGGACTTTGATCCTGAGAGGGGTTCTGAGCTGACTTTGAGCCCTGACTAGAAATAAGTACCTAGTTCCAGTCCACACCTTGTCATTTTGTACTGATGGGTGGAGGTGGCTTTTTTCCTGAGCTCCCACACTCCTGTGGATGCTTTTTGTAGGTGCTCTGCAAGTGAGAGATGCAGGCAGGAGGAGCAGTGTGAATTCTGGCAGCGCAGAATGCTAAGAATTAGCTCCAGAATCACACAAGCTTAAAAAGCTGCAAAAAAGATTTCATCTGTAGGTTCCCTCTATAAAATCCTCAGACTTAGGTAAACATCTAAACTTAGGAATACTTACATAAACATCTGAACTTCTGAATAGTTACATAAACTCAAGGCCTCTTGAGGTTTTGCCCTGCACTTGGTCTCCTCTTCTTAGGCTTTAATTCTTTAAGCAACAATTCCCAGTCTGACCACTGGGCCGTGGGGGAACCACAGGGATTTTGGGGAGCACAGGGCAGGATCAGTCGCTGCCAACCACTCACCTGTCTCACAAGAGGGGCTGCTCCACCCATGCCTGCACTGGCACTCATCTGGTGACACACACACCCCGCCGTTGTGGCAGTGCCTGCTGCACACCACTGGAAAACACACAAAAGATCAAAATCTCTCAACACTAACACTGGTGCAGATCCTAAAGTTGCCTTATTACAGTCAATAACTGATAGTGTTGGGCCAGGAGGTAAACCGAGGGTGGAATCTGTCCCTTTCCTTGATTTGCTTTCTCTATTAGAAGGCACACACCTAAAATTCTTTGCTTTTTAAGTATTCCAACTACTCGGCTTCATAGATAAAATTATATTCCTCTCAAGGGCAACCTGATATTTAAATAAGCAGCGAGGTCAGTAATTATGGAGGTACACATGTTTTGCTGATATAGAAGGGTTTGAAGGCTGATTTTCAGATATTCTCTGTATTTAACCTCTTTTTATACCCGTATTGCAGAGTAGCATTACTCCTAATAGGCATGGCTGGTATTTGTGTTCTCAAAATTAGCATTACTACATTTGCTCACAATCTTAAATTTCATAAATATTATTATAAATAACATGCACCTTTTTTTTCTTCTATTTTTGTTTGTTTTCCAAGAAACAATTTTACTAAGGATATGTTTTAGGTGTGCATATTTTTGCATAATGCAACAATGCTGACGATAAATATATGCTCTGAAATAGCTACTGTGTTACTTCAACGCGTTATCCTTTGTATTCAATAATCACTTTAAGGGGAAATACGGGGGGGAAAAGAAAAAAAAAAGCTTGTTTTTTATTTTTTTCCCTTGTAATTTTCTGCTAGTTGAAATATGTAATGAAGAAAGCCTGAGTGAGTTCATACATACTTGTTTCACATCGAGGCCCTACAAATCCATAGGCACAGGAGCAGGTGTTGTGAGGCAGACAAGTTCCTCCATGCTCACACGGCGGCTCACACTGTGCTGCAAGAGTGAAACATGAGGGAAAAAATACACTTCAAATATCACATTCCCCGTGGTTACCAGCACAGCACAGGTTACTTCTTTCCCCATCCCATTTTATTAATCCAGTGAGTAATTTGGCTGAGGAAAACACTGCAGGATAGCAGTAGGTATCGCATTAGCAATACAGCACTAATGAGCAGCTGTATAAAGTCTGCAAGGGAATGGTTTTAACATAATCATATTTAACTTCTGAGCATGCACAGTTTAAAGTAGATACTTTGAAGGCTAGTGATGGATGAAGTGCAAATGCAGTTACAACTCAAGCCCTTGCTCATCCCTCTCTACAAATTTGCCTTGTGGATGGCCAGTAAGCCTTAACAGGTGTCAGAACTCACAATAAGGCAGAGATTGAGTGTCCCTTGTAGAAAAGAGTTGCGTGTGGATTTGCCACCAAAATGGCAAACATTTAAGCAAAAATGTTAATATTTAATGAGTAGCATGAGCTCTGCAGACAAAGCAGCAAATTAGATAAAGATTTCTCGACTTGTTGCAGGATGCAATGTAATTCTGTGGAAGAAAGAGGATGAGTGTGGAAAGGACTGCAGCTCCTGAAACAGGCTATTTGTTGAAGACACGGAGTTTTTTTTGAAATGTGGATAAGTTTGCATCTAAAAGCTTTATTGTACAGGGAGCCTGGAAATTTCGGACCCTTAAACCTAAGATCTAAGGCAGGTACCAGACAATTCTGCTTGTAACCCTCCTATAAGAGGTAATTGTGTATGGCAAATGCAAAAGAGGAGGAGGAAGATCAAGGAAGGGACAGGATGATCGCTGAAGGGACAAAACAGTCACAGAAGGGACAGGATGACCACTGACACTCAAAGGAGAAGCTCTGTGGAAGAAGCAGAGCAAGAAATGAGTGCCAAAGGCACCTCAGGCCTCTGGAAAGAAAAAAGACACCTCACATAGCAGAATGAAAAATATCTTCCCTTGTGTGTGGGAAGTGAATACAGAGAAAAATGTTGTACTTTGGCTCACTTCACTGGCAGAGTTCTGTCTTTTATGAGGGATATGAAGCTGAGCAAGGTTATTCCAAGGAAAAAGCAAAAGGAAGCTAACGAGACCTGAAACAAAGCATCTTTCATTTAAAGTATTGTTACATGCGAAGAGAACCTTAATGCACCACATTTTGTTCTTAAAGCTGGAAAATGGGCTGTGGAAATGGAAAGCTAAATGAAGGACTAATTCTTGGGGAGCCGCATAATTAAAATGCAGTTATTGTGTTGAAGACCTCCTCACCTCTTGTGATTGTCACCAAGCCATGGAATATGAACTTTGCCATCCAAAAAAATCAATGAAAGCCCTCACACATTTTCCAATTGCAGTGAAAAAGACAGACTACAAGAAGGTGCTTTTAAATAAACCATTTTCACACAAACAGCATTGAAGGAATGTATTTGGTATTTAACGGTGAAATTTCAGTGCCGCATTATATAACTTTATGATTTGACCTTCCTGAGAATAGAAAAGTTACAAGGTGTATTTTAGACCCTGACTGTATATGCTGAGAATGTCATTAAGCTAAATTTAGTTTCGATTGGGCTATGAGGTTTAGACATTTGCAAATCAACATATGCTTAGCTGAAATTCCAAGTATACATCTGTGGAATAAATAAAAAAAGAAAATAGAAGGGATAAACCCAAATCATCTTTCCCTGGACAACTAAATAGATATAGATAGTTTAGATAAGGTACTAGGAAGGAATTATTTGCTACGAAGAAGATAAGACATTGGCACAGGTTGCCCAGAGAAGCTGTGGCTGCTCCATCCTTGGAAGTGTCCAAGGCCAGGTTGGATGGGGCTTGGAGCCACCTGGTCTAGTGATTTCTTTGCAACCAGAAATTAAAAGCAGGTAGAGTTGGTTAATAATGCTTGTGTGGAGGTAAGGGGGTTACAAAACCTGGGGGAAAATGTACCACTCTTTTTGAAGTACATTAAATGCGATTGCCTTTCCTGTAGGATGATGGTTGCATAAAGCCTCCAGGTGCCTGAGTGCTGTGCCAAGCACGGTGACATTCAAGCGTATTACGCTTTATTTCAGCGTGGTTTGTGTGCAGCACTTAAAGTGTGTCCGTGTGAATAGAACACTTTCCATCTGGCCTTTGCACATTCTGAGATGCATCTGAACTGTCAGAAAAGAACATGGTATTTGGGATATTAAAACATTTAGCTCTTACTGTGACATTTAATAGTAAAATGTTTAAAACTGTTCTATTACTGGTGAATAGCAAAAGATAAAAACTGAACACTGGCTCCTCTGTGAGAGTAATATTCACTTAAAAGACATTTCCCACTGTAATAGAAATATGCTGCTTATGTCAAATTCTTTTCCCAAACTTCTATCTTTCATCTTCTGAAATGAATATTTTTTTCCATGAGCATTTGCTAAATTGTAGAAAGGTATTTGGATGTTTTTATACTAAGCGTTTTTGGATAGGAAAAAATAACAGCAGAGAGGAAAACATTGCTGCAAATGGTCAATCTTGCTGTCAAGTGTACGTATGTTTATGTTTACAATTTAAAATCTGGAGGTGGAAATGGAGAAGTGCATTATTGTTTTCTTTGAAAAGGCTTTTTGGGAAATATCCCCAAACTTCTATTTTCCATTAAAATGAGATCGTACAGTTTTTATAAGTTTCTCTACAACAACTTCAGGGGCACTCAGGAATACATGTTTTGCAGATGCTGTGTAGTTTCCCTGGTTTTCCATAGCCTAATCAGCAAATGTCTTCCAGGACGGACTTATTGCTTGGCATCTCCACAGTGAGTAACTCCTTGCGCCACCCACATGTGATGCCCTGGGTCTGTGCAAACAACGCCAGGCTTGGAGCTGTGAGAGCATTGCCTGCTTAGAATTTTGCACAAAGTCAGATCAGGACAGACTTCACTGAAGGAGAGAATAGTCTACCTCGTTTCGTTGTACATTATTTATTTCCTTTCAAAGATACATTAACTTCCTAAATGTGCAGATGAAGTTTTAATGTGCTCTGCACAAGGGTGGGGTGAAAAAAGAGAAAAGAAAGTTCCTAGGTTGCTGTTTTTTATTTTGGAAAGCTGTGGACTTAAGCGGGGTTTTTTTGCATGTAAGATACACCCATAAATGAAATGAAGCATAGGATTAAAGCATGTGTTACTGCAATTAAATTAACTCATTGCATATTTAAATAGTCCGGCAGTCTGGAGCCTGCTTGTGAGAGAAATGTCCATCATAGCAACTGGAATGTTAACAAGAGAAACTTGACTGAATAAATTGGGAATACAAATGCAGACACCAGTGCTGGTTAGGTTGTACCAATGCATTTTGTTTTGTGAAATGTCAGCTGAGTGCTCATCTGCAGGCAAAAAAAAAAAAAAAAAACCCAAAAAAACCCAAATAAAGTGGTAGGAATCATTAAGAATGGAGCTGAGCACAAAATGCCAGACTTCATTATGGCCTGTATCCATGGTGAGCTCCATCTTAAATACCATGGGCAGGTCTGATCCTTCAGCTCAGAAAAGTTACAATAAAAGTGGAAAAGATACAGAAAAAGAGGCAAGGATAAATGAACAAGTTATAGAAGAGGTTTTGTACAAAAAACAAGTGAATATATAAGGTCCTTGGGAAAAATATGACTTTAGGGTAGGAAACTGTGAAATCAGATGTGACCTGGAAAGGGTGAACGGGATAAAGTTCCAAGGCGTCACCGTGATGTTTTGGAGCACATGATCCATAACTTCTGAGAAGCTATTCCAAACAATATCACTGCATCTTTTCCACATACTGCCAGACAAATGCAGTTGACAGCTCTTGGAGATAGGGAAAGGACTTTTGGTTTGACATGATGGATCTTTTTGGGTATAAAATGTCAAAAACAATGAACGTGAGCTACCCACATTTTTTCCTTGTTTCATGCAGCTGTACATGGCGAAGTCCTAATGCTTTCCCAACCACCCCATCTCTCTGATAATTTTGAAAATTATTTGGTTTGAAAAGTGGTTTTGAAGTGTCAAGGCAATGCTGTGTTTTTGACTCTCGAGCAGAAAACATGACTCCCACTGTTCTAGACTTCCCACTACTTTAGACTTCCCCTTCTCTTAGAAAATACTGTACAAAGCCAATAAAATATTCCAGATTTTTACTGATTTAGCCCTCTTAAGAATATTTTTCTGAAGTATTGTAACTTTATCTTTCACAGGAATGCTGAGGCTCTTTTTTGACTGCTGAAATACTAGAAAGATACCAGTCCTTAACTGTCAACCTAACCCAAAATGGTTTTAAATAATTGTCTTTATTTTATGAAATGAAGACTGATTTTTTTTAATGTACAGTTTTAGTGACCAAACACTCCCTATCAAAAGAGCTTGGAGTCAGGGAAACAAAAAAAAAAAAAAAAAAAAAAAAAAAGGAGGATCAGAAATTCGGTTCAAAATCTTATGTTTCATCAGTTTTCAGGTCTAGCTCTCTCAGAAAGAAGCCCAACAACGATACCCAAAGCAGCATTTTTCATTGAGTTCAATCCTGTTATCAAGTGGAAAGGAAGTGTTCCACCTTAGGGCACCCTAAGGAGCTCCAGGAGTACAACAGCTGCTCTCAGGCAGTGCCATATGCACAGACCCTGGGGAATGAGCTGAGCCCAGAGAAATTACAGCATTTTCCCCTTTTCCTTGTCCTGTGGATGCAGCATCTTTGCAAGTGATGACCTGTGCACCTTGGTAGAGTGAGGAACGGTGGCAGGGTGACCAGGAACTGCTCTAGGGTGACTACCAACACTAACAAAGGTTTCAGAGTGTTGGGCCCGAATGTTACAAATCACTGCAGCACACATGCCACTCGTAGCACACCAGACAAAATGTCAGAAATGCTCTGACAGCAATCCTGTCTGGGCTCGTTCTGCATTATTACAGGGCTAGGTTTTTATTCAACAGGCACATGGAACTGAAATGTGTAAATCTCTGCTCGTGCTCTGGGACTCTTGCTGTGCCCTTTGGCAGGTGATTCGTGCTGTCCCAAAAACTGCTAGAAGGAGACTGTAACAATGCACTGGTTTTTACCGCATATATCCTTGGAAACGGCACTCAGAGTGAAAATTAGGTATTTAGCAACCTCCCTCATCACCAAAGGAATGCTTGGCTAAGCTTACTCCATAAATGCCAGAGAGGATCCTCTGCAGGAGAAAGTGTGGGAGAATCCAGTGGACTACAGCAGGCCTTACCTCCCCTACTTATTTTTTATTTTTGTGTAAGTGATGCTGACTGTCTCCAAAACACTGCTTTGAAATGAAACTTTTAAAGCTGGTGTGTTTGCCTGGGAAGTCTTAACATTAGGCTACTAATAAAAGGTTTTATTGCCTTTGTGCAGGAAGGAGAAAGAGCCTTGAGGGGCTGTTTCATCTCCCTTCACCTGCAGAGTATGTAGCTGCTGACAGAAGGAAAATAATCTGTAATTCTTATTACAGCAAAGCAGGAGGAGCAAAAGCAGGGTTCTACTTCTGACAGACAACGCTGATGTCAGTAGCAAAGGGAGTGATCCAAATGGAAATTGCTAAAATTGTCTGAAAATATCTCAGTATAGATGTCTGAATATGAGCCAAACACACTGACATTTAGCTGTGTTCTTCCAAGAGAAGGTAGGACGTTACACCTGATGGTCCCCAGGGGTTTCTTCCATCCTGTGGTCCTGTGAGTCTGTGACCCCCAGTGCAGGGTGACAAAGCAGAGGAAGAGGACTTTCAGCTGAACTGTGACAGGGAGACTGAGGGCCTCGTCCAGAGGGATAATAATATTAAAGATATAAAATGTGTTATGATATAGTTTAGGAAAGAAATTGGTTTTCAGGATGCTGCTTATGGTTTTTTTCCTACTAGTCCTCCAAGTCTGGTTTTGAATCTGCACATTTGGAAAAAAATAAATTGTATTTTATCATAACATACATACCACTTGGTAAAGTACTCCTTATTTTAGATTATTTTCAGATATTCTTATTAAACAAAGGTCACATCCCCTGAAGATCCATAGGTATTAAAACTTGCTATCAGCAGGCTGGTTCTTTTATCTCAAATTTTGATATGAAATAAGACGGTGACAACTATCAATTGTCTGAGTCTTTTGACATTTTTGCCCACTTGCCAAGGACGTTATGTTGAAGCCTGGAGATTTTGCAAATGTTGGTCTCCTCTAAGCTTTGATTTTTTGCCCAATATTTGTGCCTCCTGTTCTCAGAGGGCACTGCTGTCCTGAGGGGAGTTGGTGCAGCGTGGGCATGGCAAGGTGCTGATAGCTGAGGTCATGACAGGCCTTAATCCAAGAAATTACCCTCATTTTTCAACCTCATTTGTCATGATGAGTCGCCTTCACCTGACATGGGAAGAGACATCCATGGCTGGAGGTACAATGGGTGCTGTTCACAGCACTGGCTTTGCTCCAGGTACAGGTGTGTAGGGCGGCTCAGGATGGAGAAGAAAAGGGAAGGCACAGGCTAATTATAGAGTCAGGTGTCATGGTCAGTGACAAGAGACAAAAAAAGGATGTTTGTGCATCGTGTCATCAAGCCCTGAGATGCAGAATGATGTTGGTAATAAAGTATTTCATCCTAAGGACTCTCCAGGGAGATTTTCAGTAATACCAGGAATTGAAGTAAACATCTCACAATAAAAAGGCAAAGGCAGAGGCAGATTTACATTTTAAGGTAGATTTATGTTTTAAGGACTATACTGATGGGTCTACTAAACACACCACAGCCTTGTGTCCATAATGTAAATATTCATATATACAAGGGTGTGGTCTTCGAGGAGGGGCCTTTCTGTGGCCAGACTTGCTTTGAGCTTCTCAGTACCAGAACATTTTTGGTGCTTTTCCACCACTAGGTATAAAACAGAAGTTAAAGACAGACTCCTTTGTGCCAAGTAACTCTGAATCCTTTAGGAGGGGCATTTCAGAAATGTGCAAATAGGCAAAAACATGAAGTGCCCAAGATGATAGTAACCTTTCCTTGTACATCTTGTACTATATCTCCAGCAGTGCTCACAGCTCTGTGCGTGAAGGATGAGAGACCAGATGAGAAAGAGAGGGGAATGAATGATACAAATATTTTGCTTTGTGTGGTGGAAGGCCAGTTGAGATATCAGCTTATCAGAGGGATATCAGCCAAAGGTGTGATTAATGATAGCAGAGTCAGGGAATTCATTGCTTCGACTGAGTGCATAATCCTATTGTTTTATGGAGGGATTCTCAGGTGCCTAATAAATAGCTCAATATATTGTGAAAACCCTTCTGGTGCTGTACATTTCAGATGACAAGTTCAGTTTCATATTTAAGATAATAGATAGATATTTATAAGTAATTTTTAAGATATTAGAAAAATTAGTTCTTCCTAGAATGCGTTGTATAAAGAAGTAGAATCAATTTTACTCTTTCTCATGGAAATTTTATACGGTTCTGAATGCGATGACTTTAGTAGAATGAATCTGGCATTAAGCAAGATCACAATCTGTCCCTGGTTTTAATAGATTAGAGGGTATCAAATAAAGACGTCATTTTTGTTAGCAGAAAAAGCTGTTTCAAAGTTACAGGTTTTATTTATTATTTTGAAATATAATTGGTTTTGAAAACAGAATGGTCCCAGCCACAAAAAATCTCCAGATTTATAATAAAAAAAAAAAATTATAGAATTTGTGGGACCTGACAGTGGTCAGAACATGGATTCTTAGGCTCCAGGTAGTGCCTTGAAGACTGTGGGAAAGCCAAGGACAAAATTCTCTCAGTCTGGCCTGGGAAATCATAAGGAGGAACCCAAAACACCCTTGTAGATATCTCCCTCCTGACACCTGGCGTTTTTACAACTTGTTTACTGGTAGAGATGTTTACAAAAAGGTGGTTCCCTAAAGGACTAATCCTATTGTACTGAAACACTGTATAAAAAGAATCTTTCAATAAACTTTGCTATCAGCCTTCTGAAGAAATCGGAGTTCCACCTGTCATTACATGAACCATCCTGAATCGTAGCAATATAGAATTATTAGACTTGGAGTTATAAGAGCATTTTAAAGAGGATTTTGTCCCTTACCTTCACATGTAATTCCATCCCCGCTGTATCCAGGGGGACAAGGCCCACATTTAACCTCTCCATCTCCAGCCGGCTCGCACCGCACACCGGTGAAACACGGCAGGTCAGCACACACCCCTTGGTGGTGCGCCCCACTGCTGGGTTTTGGTGGCTCCACAGCACCCCTTGCTGTGCTGAACAACTTCCTGGCTGCTGTGGTGGGTGCTGGAAGCCTTGCTCTGGGAGCAGACCCTGCTGGGGCACCAGCACTCTGGGATGCAGCACCAAGGGAAGGACCTAACAAACGATGAGGGGAGGGGATGTGAGTGGCCAAAGGAGATGCTCTGGGCTGCTCTGTTGGGAAACTCTGGGCTGGTTTGTTCCTCAAGGCTGCAACTTGACTGAACCATCTCCTGGGAGAATAACCATGCCTGGAATGAGTCTGTGACCGTGCAGAGAATGAACCTTCATTTGTGTTGGGAGGAGGAGGAAGACGCCGTGCTGTAGTTTCTTTGTGATGCTTCAAATGGGGAGGGGGGTGGGAGGTCACACTGACAGCTGGGGCTCTGGGCTCTGGCCCCTCATGCAGAGGGGGTGTGAGTGTGTCACTTCTTTTCTCAAGAAAAGGTTGTTTCTCAGGTGCTGTGAACTCCAAATCAGGTTGTTTTTCTGGTGATGTCTGAGCTTGCGAAGAGTTCCTTTCCACTGGAAGGGATGGAATGTGAATGACTGTTGGGTTTCTTTCCAGAAGAAATGTAATATCTTGTCTTGGAATTTGGAGTTGGGAAAGAAGGGAAAGTACATTTCTTGATGTCTTAGATACATCTTCTTGGTGAGAGACTCTAGCATCTTCAGTATTTCCTCCAGGAAAATCCACATGCCTTTGGAAATATCTTGAAGGAAGATCTAGGGCAGAAAGAAGATATATATATATTAGCTAAATTTGCTGGTCTAGAGTTGAAGGGAACCACAGTGAACCTTTGGGTTTGGAGCAAACAAAAGAACATCAATTCTAGAAGTAAAAGGGTTAATTATCAAATGTGCTATGGGGAGGTTTATGCCAAGTGGCTTAGAAATTGCATGGGGTTGTCTGCTGTGAGTGACAGCAGCACTGATGCACAGGGAACTGCAGTGATGACACTTGAAGGGTGGCATTCAACACCCAGATGAAATATATTTTTGGCAGCAAGTCTCAGGGAAGGTCAGGCATTATTTGAGTTGCAGCACTGGGCTGACATGCAGAGGTTAAACTGCAGCCAAGCAAAAACTTGCTATGCTGGTTTACTAATTTTAGTTTACACTAGTCTGTGAGGTTTTGGTACTGTGCACCTTTTTTTTTTGTGGTGAATCTTCCAGTTCTTGACCTCCTGAGCCAAGATTTGCTTCTAATTACCTGCCTGTACTGCAATGCTGTGCTGGGAAATGCTCTGCAGGGCATAGCTCAGGGAGTTTGCATTCCAGCTCTTTGAGTCAAGGAGACAGAACATTGCAGTTTGGCACAGACAGATGCTGGCGATGGAGAAACACACAGTGTCAACATGGCCCTTGGCAAGGTCCTGCCCTGGAGAGGCTCCAGTGCCATCACACCAGTGGGTGACCCTGGAATGGCAAAGGGAGGTTTTAGGAAAGCTTTTAAAGGAGACAAATGGAAGAGCTTTGCTGGTGCAGTGTGCAGCTCCCTCCAGACACGAGGGGCAGTGTGTGAGGGAGGAGGCTGGTTTGTTCCTGTCACCCATCTGTCCCTAAGCCAGCCACCTTTTCAGCTGTGTAAGGAGGGATGATAGATGGGCAGAGGGGACTCTGTGAAGGGCCTTGAAAGTGGAGACGAGTAGTTTGAATCAATACTTTCAGGAAGATTAATGGCCATCTGCTGACGCTAATGAATGGAGGAGGCTATTTTTAACTGATTCTGGCATACTCACTCTGTAGGATATGGAATATATTGGATCCTGAACAAAAACCCTCGCTTGGTTCTGGGGTTAACCCCATGCAGGATGCCCCTCTTTCTTTTAAATATAAATATTAATTGCTTTCTAAAAACTCCCCTTGATGGAGATCTTAACCATAGTTAGCAGGGAAAGAGATTTAGATGCTTGGCAAGGGTCAGATGAAAGTTGGGGCATTGAATGGACCAAAGCAAATCCTGGCAGCCAAAGCAGTGTTTATTTAGCTGATAAATAGTGTCATTCTGCTGGCAGCTGATGAGTTTCTATTGCCTTGAAGCACAATGTTTTGGAGATTTACAATGGCACTGGATCGAGCTGTGGCCATCAGCAGGTAAATACATGGTATTTAGTGGAGCAGAAGGCAAACACATGGATTTCAGTATCCAAAGTAAGGCTGGTGAATGATGAGGGACACAGAATGGAAGAAGAGAGATGAAGAAGCAGGAGGACATCAGCAAAAACATGGAGAAGGCAAAGGATTTTTAAAAATGAATGAGTGAGAGGAAGATGAAAGAAGTAGCTCCACAGAAAATTATCAGTAGTAGATGGTCATTATAGTCCCTAGAAAATTCGATTCAGGTACCAGAAATCAACAGGAATGACAGGGAAAGGCTGAATGACCTCTCTGGCAAATTTCTGAAATGAGCCCTGATTATAGCTTTGAGTTCCTTCCACTGTGTCATAATTAAATGGGTTTTCCTCTCAATTAAATTTGAGTAACTAGTAAGGGGATCAGACTGACTACCTGAGAGAGGGAAATCTTTTATTTCTTTAGCAGATGATAGAGGTGAGGTACCCATCCTTCAAATAAACTTCATCTTTCCCTGTATGGGGCAGCATATTTTTGGAGTATTTCTGTGACAAAGCAGCTTTTACATCTCAAATACTACCAATGAAGAGTAGTGACACATTTTTGTTGGTTATTCATTAGGATATATACTGATAAAGGCCCCTCAGCTACTCTGTAGAGGTGACCTCGTAAGTTTTTGGTGTCATTCAAGGGTGTTGACCAAAGTGTCCTCTCATCTTTCATTGTTTCAGATTTTTGCTTATACTGATAGTGTGCAATTTAGTTCAAGTAAGAACATGATAGATTTTTTCTAGAATATCTGAAAATTTCTTTGTGCAGCCTTCCAAGGATCTAAATAAGCTAAAACAAAGAAAGCAAACCAAAAGAATGCAGACTCAGTTGTCTGTAGTCAGCAGCTTTCTCAAATCCTGCATTACTTCAATTTATTTTCCTTGCTGTTGATCAATATCTTCAAATGTATAACCCATTATCAATTCAAACGGTGAGTGTGTGAATCTGTTTTTCCCTGCTACGCCAATATATGACTGCATATTGGACTGGGTGAAATCACCAAAAAAACCACAACAAGGTGAACTGCTCAAGGTTATAAAATAGAACAAACCCACGTTTTCACCACCTTGTCAGTATTTCTGTCCATACTAGCAGGGAGATGTGGAGCAGTGGGATAATTGAGTTTATTTGTCACAGAAGTAGATAAGAGGTGGAGATGCTGCTGCTCTGCTCCAGCTGTGCATGGTAGGACCTCTGTTCTTACTGATGGACTCCCCCACTGCAGCAGAGCATCATTCCTGTATGGATCAGATCCCAAAAAGACAGATTCCTCTGTTGACCCCCTCTGGGGAAGATTAGAGCAAGGGTGACAGAGAGCAAATTTCTGTGACACAGGTTTAACATCCCTCATCCAACTTGACACCAGGGCACTTTCCATCCACGTGGTGCAGGAGCCCCCCAGGCTGTGACCCTCCAGCCTCTGGTTCTCCCAGGGTTACACATTAAGCTCACAAATCAGAACTGTCACAACCAGCCCCTGGTTCTCCAGTGCCATCACAGTGTTGCTAAGGCACAGCAAATCTGTAGTTGAAGAGGCTCGAGATCATTCTGAAGGGAATAAAAATTACTAAAGCTGGTGGAAACAGCCATTCACAGAGAAGGTACTCGACATCTCTTAAACTCAGGGTGAGATATCAACATTCTGAAACAGAGAAGAAATCCAATATATTTTTTTCTCTTCTGAGTTGATGGTTTATTTGGTTGGAGTTTTTTTTTACATTTACAGTCTTTCTGAAAAAGACCAGATCCAGACTTGAAATAAGAGAAGTTATGTCCCCTTCTGACCCCAACTATTTCTGCTCCCAGTGAAGCAGGAAACATTTCACACCCCGCCTAGCACAGGGTGCACCAGGCTGGTCACCATATTCCTCGGTGCCGTTGCCCCACATCTTTGCTGGGCTTAGACTTACACACCATCACACTGTTCTTCCCAAGCCACGTGCCTTGGAGACAGCCCCATGCTGACCAAAACTGGCACCTAACACTTCAAACACTTGCTTAAGCTGCCTGCAGATATCAGTATTTATCACCTTTCCACTGCCATGCTTCTCTTTGCAGCTATTAGAGTTAGAAACTTACCCTTTTGGGTTTTAAATAGGAGTGTAACTTTTTATTTATGTAATGACTTGAGCATCACCATGTAATCTCAAGTACTTCTCTCTCTTTTAATCTAATAAAATGCCCCAAACCAATTTACTCTTCAGGTGAAGATTGGCTCCTTCTCCTTAACAAACTCCTCTGGATGGGGCCACTTCTGCCTGTCACTTCAGAGGATTATGGGCACCTTTAATTCTGCTCGAGTTACAACTCCTTCAGAATTCTGAGAACAGTTTAAGGATTCATTATTAACACAATTCAATAAATTTACAATTTGTGTAGTTTTAGAGCTATTAACATTTAGTAGTACCTGCTGTCCAGCCCATTTCTCATTCAGAAGAATGTTGGCAGAGAAATGCTCTTTTGACATATTACACTGTGTGGGTCATCATTTAAAATTTGAAACATCTACCAGCACATAAATCTTGTTTAAAATGTCAAGAGAGAGCAGAAAAATTACACTGGTCTAAGAAGTCTTGTTACCAGAGTGCTAAGGATATTCCCATTTCACTCTGTATGTTTCCATGTTAATATTTTTTTCTGTTTTTACTGAGTGAGAAAAGGGAAACAAGAGGAGCTGTCAATAGGATGCTCCAGGGAAATTATGGTTTTTTCATCAATTCTTAGTTTCCTTTTTATATTATTATGTTCTGGCATTACTTTCTTCTCTACTCAGAGTGTGTTTAATGCCTAAATCTCTTGTTTTGACAGCCAGTCATACCCTAACGTCTTCCCTCTCCTAAACATTCAATAATACAGTTTTGATTCTCCCTTCCTTCCTCTTAAGCATCCAGAAGTTCCCCACATTAGATGTTGGGTGGAATTTCCAGTCAACATACCCTTTCTCCTACAAGTGGCAACTCCCAGAATAAATTCCTCACCTACTTTAAGTGAAATACAGCTTCAACCTCCCAAGTTTTACAAAGAGTTACTTCCAGGATTATTTTTGTAGCATCAAAAGCATTTAAAAGGCTCATTGTGACTGGGATATTAGTGTAAATTTAGAGAGGAGCTTAATTTTTTTGGCCTAATGATCCCTCACATAATTTTTCATGTAAAAAGTGGAAAGTCAAATGTGTTGTAAACGTGGTGTGCCTCACATCCCCACAGCTCAGCACAGGGCAAAGAAGTCACATGACTCTCTATCCATCTGTACAGGAGAATTCAGTCCTTGTGCTCTCAAACCACCACTTCTGTGATGGGTAAATTTACTCACTTGATGCTTTAATGATGAAATTAAAAGGTGAACATCTAGTTCACTGTCCCTGAGCTCTTTCAGCCTGATAGAAAATGAGATTGCGTCGCTGAAGTTGCTGTCTGGTGAGCAATTTTCCTCCCCTTCACCTACCAAAATCATGAGCAACAGGGAATAGTCTGTGGGCTCTGCATCACTCAGCCACTTCTGATTATAACAACTCCTCTGCTTCAGACTCTGCTTGCCAGTGTGGCTGCAGCTGCACATGCACAATTCTCTAACACCATTCAGAATCTGCAAGGCAAATTTGTCCTCTGTCAATGAAATACAAAGTCATTCTGCTCGAACACAACACTTTTGGGGAGTAGAAAACCTGGGATCTTCAGTCAGCTCGCCCACTAAACCTTGTTTATGAGTCTTTCTGGGTTCAGAGTAAATGATTCCCACAAATGGAAGGGGGTCTAGACTCTGCTCTCAAGGAGGTCCTTTCCTTTTCCAGTTCTGGTGTGTTGAAAATCTATGTGAGTATACAAGAAAGTATTACCTGAGTGTGAGGTAGTGAGTTTGCTTATGTCACATTAAAGGTCATTTATAATTTTTGCATCACTGTGCAGCTCATTTGCTTCAAGGTTTTCAGAACAATATAATTGATGTCTCAATTCATTAACTGCTGTCTTTAAAGGAAATGGGGATTCTGAGATGGCTGGCCAAGAGAGAAACAGTTCATGAACATACAAATGTTGTTATCGACTACTTGACCGAGTTTTCAGTTTTATCTAAGATATGTCAAGGAACACATAAAGATTATTCCTTTCATACTGAACAAATACAAAACAGTTGTCAGAAAGATTTTGCTAAGGTATAGCTCTTTTTTATCAGGAGTATTTTTCTATTTGTAAAATTTTTCAATAGAAAACATTGTGATTTAGAGTTTAAGAAACAGAAGAACCTTTCCTGATGTTTAAGGGAATGTGGAGATTAAAGAGTAATTATGAAGATTACATGACAAAAAAACCCTAAGAACAAAGAGATGGGGCACTAATACTACCTTAGTTTATATTCATTTAAGCCAGATTTCTCACAGATTTAAATGATCAACTCCTTTTTTGGTCTCCTGGGTAGGTAAGAGTACTATTAGGCCATGAGCTGGAGTCCTAGAATGACACTTGAGTCTCAGACTGATAAAACAGCTTTAAAAATTAAATTTATCCTAATATATCACATTTCCCCCTATTATGTGGATCTGCTTTCCAAGTAAGATTCTTGGGACAGGACATCATATCCAGGCAAAGTGGTGGAAGGTGATTAACACAATGACAGAAAAAATGGGTCTTTGAGGACAACAATGTATTTTGAGCTCTTGGTTTTCAGACTCTTTTTTTTTTATTTCTTTTTTTTTTTTTTTTTTTTTTTTTTTTGGTGGATTTTTTAAAATTTCTTTTGTGATTTTCTTCTGTATGTTTTCAATACAAATTTTACCATCAGGGTCACCAGAGACAGCATTTAAAGAATTACTGATTGCAAAGATATGAGCATGCACCCCACACACGGATATTTTTTTTTCCCTTAGCTACCAGCCATCTCCTTTATCAGTATCTTTTATTTTTGGATTGCCTATGGAGGTTTATAAACCTGCTCTGTTTTTACAAACAACGTTTTCTCAAACACCTCTTCTACCTACCAGTTTATTTCAAGATTTAACTGAAAACTTCCCTCGTGTGGGTTGGAAAAACTCGGAATGTTTGCTGTGCTCTCACCCCTCGCACAGGAGCCGTGCTCCTCTCACTGCTTTGCTGCCAGATCTCCTTCCGTGCTCTTTATATTCCTTGGGTCTTACCTCTTCTCTGCTGCTGTTTTCAGAAGTGCTCTTCCTGTGCTTTTCTATGAATACTCAGCCAGGAAAACAGGAAGAGGAGGAGAAGTGTGGTTGTGTTTCAAAACACCCTGGATCACCCACTTAATCCCCTCACCGCTGTTTTATCACCCTTCCTTTCATTATCCCTTGTCCATCTCTCAGGGCTGAACTTTTACCTCTCCTCTTTTGTGTTCTGCCTCCTCCAATTACTGGAGCCTGAAACTACATTATTTCAGCAGCTACAAAGATGGTGTTAAGATAGAGTTCATGGAACCAAATTATATTTTCTATTCAAGAATTGACAGTATATTTTACTTCTCAGAACTGAGATAGATGGAAAAATTAATAGAAACTGTGTTCTTATCTGATGATGTCTCATGGGTCTTCAGACTCTCTCATGGCATGAACGGGTTGATAGATATATACAAAATAGGCTAAATTAAGGCAGATCTTTTCTGAAGCATCCCTGTCTAATTCTCTGAAATATCTATGTAGAAGCCTTTAGAAGAGTAATAATAGATTATAAAGAAAGTTCATTTCTTCAAAAGAAAAGCCATAATATTTATTCAAACAAAAAATAGCTGAAATAGTTCAAAGTATTTCAGCAAAAAAAAAAAATAGCAAAGAATAAATTAGTGAAACACTTATTTTATTCAATTCAAGAAATAAATGGTCTCAAACTATAATTATGTTGTTTTGGGCTGTAAACATATAAAAATTGAGTTATTTTACATATGAAAGCCAAGACACGAAATGAACTATGCCTTACTGGGAACCAGTAATGCATCTATTTAAAAATCGTGTTTAAATACTCTCGGTGAAATCATGCTTTTATGGAATTCTCCACAATTTCAACTGATTAGTTTGACAAGCACTTATACTTTCTTCCCAGTTTAGAAAACAAAAGGCAAGGAATACCAATAATAAGATTTCAGACTTTATGGCACAGAAGAACTTAGCTTGTTCTCTTTGAGAAAACAAAGATTGGACTAGATATCTTTTGAGGTCCCTTTCAAAACTGTTATTCTGATTCTCTGAAATCCTAAATCTAATGTATTATCAGCATGGGCATTGATTTTCTCCTCCATCCCAGAGGATCAGTTGCCCTGTGTTAGATATAGGCTGTTGCTGTATCCCTTCAGGAATGAACCAACTCTATTCATGTGATGTGTAATATTTGGGGCAAAATTCACATGATCTGGCAGTGAGCATGCCCTGGTTCTGCAAGAAAATATTGTGAAGTGGGTGCTACCTTTATATACCTGTTCAAAACCAGTGAGATGTTTAGGAACCGGTCCTAAATTTGTCCTGATCATGATAAATTGGTATATTTCACAATTATTTTTACCCCTCTGTACTGTGTTGTGTTTTGTGTTGCTCACAAGTCCTTTCTCTTCAAATCCTTCTTTGCTTTATCCCTTAGTGGAGAGACTCTGGTGTTGCATTAATGGGGTCAGGATATTGGTCCAGTCTGAGTTACTTCCAGTTCTAAAGGGGCCTTTAAGTGCCTTTAACAAAACAGCAATCTTGTCAAATTTGTGCAAACAGGGTTGGCTCCCTTTAAAAGCTGTGTGCTATTATAGCTGGATGATTAAATGAGCCTGGAAATTCTAAGAGGAGATAATCTTGCTCTGCTCTGTCAATGTAAAAAACTACTGAGCCTGTGTCCTGTGTAGATTATTTGTTGGAGACTGAGTTGTTATTATCACTTAAAAGTCATGATGGCCCAGTGATTGCTTAAGCAAAAGGTGGCACATTCTTGATAGGAGAGAAATGTAATCTGTACTTGATATTCTGATTGAATGTAAATATTATTCATGGCAGATAGCTGAGTCCTCTTCCCTAGTGGTTTTATGGCTTGGGCTTCATTGGTCTTCTATTGCTGAGCTACATCATTTCCTAAATATATCATCTGTATTGGAAGCACTTAACAAGTTCTGGATTGACAGAGTGTATGGATCAGTGAAGCTGGAGACCATTTATCTTCTAAATTATCTAAACATATTCTTCCCACTGTGCCTACTTTGGTTGTTATGTTTGGGTCATAGCATAAACTGTAAAGGTCTCTTGGTATTTTTCTGAAAATACTTAATATTTTATGAGGTATCCTTAAGGAAGAGAAAGACATCAGAAAGACTCTCTCTGATTCCCCTCCTGTCTTGATAAGTACAGGAGTGGATTTCCACTGGCAATTACAGACTCAGAGGGCAGGAAAGGGTCAGAGCTTATGTCCAAAATGCCAGGCTGATCCAGGCCTCATGTGAAGATTACTGGTATGCCATTTGCAAAACTGACTCTTTCATAAGACCAAATTTATATGGAATGTCTTTGTGTGGCATTTCTAACCCCATTTCAGTTGCCGTTTCATCACATATCCCTTGAAGGAGACATCATCACATCACAACTAGTCCATCTGAAAAAAGTGTACATTTTGTCCTGAAATACACTGAAACAGTGTTTATGAAAGGGATCAGCAACTCCCACCTTGCATTCCAAAGATGAATTGTGGACAGAGTTTCCACGGCCTGAGTTAGAGCTAGGAAGCCATCACCATTCAATGCTTCCCAGTTTTGGAGCCCACAGGCAGAGCTGAGAGCTGTTACCACACAGAGGCAAACCAGAGTATCCTTTACTGTTTGTTTAGTGTTTCTGTTTTGTCTTTGCAAGGGTCTCAGGAAACTCCACAGCTCATGGCTGCAGCATCTACATCCCTGCCTTCACAGAGGTCTCATTACTCATTGCATAAACCACGTCAGGATGGGTTAGTTACTCTTTGCAAAGCGCCCTCTGAATGCTGAACAGTGCTTGCCTTTTATCTACACCTCCTGGTGCACACACATCTCGTGTTTAAAAGTCCTGTGTGTGATGTGCTTGCCTTAACAGGTTTTTTTTTTTTTTTTGTCTTCCAGGAACTGTGCTCAGCTCAGTCCATTAGGATAATGCTCATTCAGTGGAGTCACTTATGATTTACACCGGGGTAAGTGAGACTGGAATCTGGGCCTTGATCTTTTTAATGCAAATTCATCAATTCTGTTAGATAAAAGATGAAAGGAATCTATTACATTCTTCAGTCATCTCTTGAAACAAAATCATTTTATTGGTTCCAGGCAGTAAGAAGTCCCTATTCCTGCAGTTAGCTCCAGACATGAAACCTTGGGTTAGTGACAAAGCTCTTACTGGAGATATTTATTTTTCATGGATAGTGATTAATGATGAGTGCTAATAATGACAGAAGGGATTTCCAAGTTAAACTTTAAGAATGCAGAACTTAAGGTTAATATGTTCCTCTGGTGTTTGACTGAGCAGTATGTGTTTAAAGACACACACATTCTTTTACTTCAAAACCTTTTATTCTCCTTTTAAATCCACACCTTTATGTTGATCTGACAGTGGTGCAAATGAGAAGGTGACAGAGGTCTCTCTGATGTAAAATCAAAGTGAATTCAGATGCACAGTGCAGATACTGGAGGAGTGTGAAGCACAGAGCACGTAAACATAACAAACAGCTGCACATGCAAAAGTATAGCAAGTGCCAAATGTCTACAATGCTGCAAATTAACTGCTATGACAGGAGATCTTGCAGTGGTGTTCTGAATGGGAAAGCAGAACTCAATTACAGAGATCATAAAATCACCCTCTCCCTTGATCTTCAGCTGCCTAAACCAGGAGAGGCAGAAAGAGCTGGCTCTGAACAAACAATTTTTTATGGGTGATGGATATGGCACCGCTTTGTCCGGTAAAATTGCTGATTTACTAATAGTTAAAAAATAAATCCTTTGTGATGACACCAACCTCTCTAACCTGCTAAAGAAAGTGCAAACAGATGGGTATCTGTGTGACTGTGAGTGATGAAACCAGTCTGGAGAAATACCCACAGCGCCTGACGAGAACTAATATTGCAGCATGCAGGAACATCACCAGCATCCCCATTAGGATATATTCATTTTCTTTGTGCCAAGAGTATGACCAATGATACTGGGTGGTTTGATTTAATAGATCTGCCTCTTCCAGCAAAAAAGCAACAGATATTTTATACAAAAGTGAAATGTGCCCAGGGAAGCCTGGACAGATTTAAATTCCATAGGCTTTCCTCTTTATTGCAATGCCAGCACACTTCAGGGACTTTTGACCCTACTAGTAAATTTTTAAATAAATGTAGGATACCTGCTTTATGGGTCTGAAAGGGACAGGAATAGCTTTTTGTTTCTGATAGGAGAATCTGTTTTTTTTTTTTTTTTTTAAATTAAAAAAACCCCTTTATATGTGAAATTCCATACAGACTTTTCCTTAAGACTGTTCTGATGTACTTCAAGAAAAATTGCAACCAAGTCTGGTCAGTTTAAAATGGTACAAACTACAGATATAAGCCAGGTAAAATATGTAAGTGAGAACAGAATGAGGCCCTGCATTTTTAGAGCAGATAAATGTAGCTCAGAAACTTATTTTTAGAGTTACATAGTTTGCAGTAAGTCAAGCACTTCAAGAGATGAATACCCACCACATATCAATGCTGAGGAAATGGTACTTTGTTGATTATAAATCAAAATTGAAGGAATTTTTGGGTGCAGCTCATCAAACACTGACTTAGGGAACAATTTTCTTCCAGAATATTTTTTCTCCTCGGCAGCCTACAAAAGCATTGGGTAATTTTTGTGGTTTCAGTGTGAAGAAATACTTATCCTTTAATCCTTAAATCACTGCAATTGAGTATAATTTCCTGTCAAAAGCAGCCAATAAAAGTACAAAATAGGGATTAGCAGGAGTTTTTTTAGATTAAAATTACTAGAGTTGGGAAGAAGTGGCACATAATCTCAGTACCTTCATAAGCACTGCAGCAAGCTGAAGAGGATTTGTTCTGTTTCATTTGAAGATTGATAGCATAAGTTACCAAGGAGAGAAGCTATTATTCCAACAGGGAGGATTTCACAAAAATCATAATCCACAATTGTACATAAATTTAATTGAGAGTTAATTCTTTTTTGTCTGATATCTTTTAGTCATCAATGCTATACAATGCTGCTTCTTCTACTGGCAAAGCAGTTGGGAAGGAAAGTTAAACCCATCATTTTGGCCATAAATTAGGACACTCACACAGCTGCAACAATTGCTTTCATTTCTAAGTATTAAAACAAATGAGAACTTTCATTTAACCTTGAGGCACAAAATTCTCATTGCTTGTATTGTGATATAATTCACAAGAGTGAATATAAGGTTCTGTTGGAACAAAAAAAAAAAAAAAATATTTTCCTCTTCATTCTCTTCCTGAAGAGTTCAAGCTGGCATCATTTGCAGCATGAAGTTGTGGCTCAGTTTGCATAATCAAGAGAAAAATGTAAAACAATCCCCCTGCCTCTGATGCACAGCTCACTTTTGAAGGAAGCATGTATTTGTTTCAGATCCTGATACCTGGGATACTTCTTACAACTTTGCCTGGAGTTGTATATGACAGGTATGAATCAGAGCAAATGGCAGCTTCCCTCTGCACTCCCCTTTCTAGAACACAGACAAATTTATTGGTTAATGTTTATATAAGCACAGTGTAAGTGTGCCTGATTTACTGTACCAATACCTGCAGCTGTAGAATGTCTGTTCTACTCAACAGCATTTAAAGGACCTTTGGGGTGCACAATGTGTATCCCATTATCGCATTAATGACAAGGCCCAGCTTTGGGCAATAACAGAAAAGTTATTTATATGCACAATGATTTTTTTTCTTCCTCAGCCACTTTTACAGCTTCCACAAGTTATGGAAGAGTCAATAGCTGGCGTAGTGATGCTGGCAGACTAACTAATACTTTGTACATAGTCATTGCTGGGGAGCGAAACATTGTTGAGTTTATTTTTGTGACCTTTAGATTCTGAGAACTGGCTAAAATCAATTTATAGTTCCAAGAGATTGGATGATACCTACAGTAAGCAGTAAAATTGCTTCCACTTTGATAGAGTGTGTTGAAATATAACACCAAGGTAACAATCATTGATTTGGATACAGAATGGGAAGTGAAGGGGGGTTGGTCAAGTGTGGGAGGTCAGGGAACAATTTGACAGGTTTCAAGCCACTCAGTCTTGAATACTTAGGAAAAAGATTTCAAGGAATCCTACCTGGCAACTACTGTTATTAAAGAATAAACATGACTGGTGTTGGCAGTGCAGTCTGTGCAGTATAAAGGGGACAATCATCCAGACTGTCCCTACAGAACCATACATTGTATTATGGGAATACCATTGAGATGGAGCAGGATCAGAGCACAGTGGTTGCTCTGCCATCTCCACTTTGTGCTCGGGGTCAGGACCCAGCTTTTCTTTCACCACAGCAGAAGATCTCTTTTAATGAGGCCTTCTCTTCAGTCCTCAGAGATTAAAGGGAGCAGCTGATTTTCATCTCCCCAAGGAAGGTTATTGCTCAGACTATAAACAATACTATAGAAATTCTTTAATTATCTGCTGCCCTCAGCTGTTGGTATAGTTGCTCTTGCACGAGACTTTGTTTATTGTTGTCTTCACAGGTCACCCTGCAGAACAGATGCCTTGCAGCAGAAGAATTAGGAAAGAGGGAGGGCTGATTGATACCGGCATGTGTCATGTTCTGATCTTACTGAGGAGGAAACGAGTCCTGCATTCCTGTGCCAGTGCTGTGGCAGAAATACAGACCTGGCGATTCATATCATTGAACAAGTCCTGACATGAAGAATTCCCCCTAGTAGCAAAGGAGGTGGTTAATCTATTGGATTTCAGCTCATGGAGCCAGGTATCCCTGAGTTAAGTCCTGCCAGCTGCTCCTCAGGTGAGAGTGACAGAGCACAGCCCGCCAGGCTTTGATTCCAGAGTGCAGTGTGTTGTAATGCTGTGCAAGCTCACACCCTCTCACAGCCTTTCTTTGCGAAACATTTCAAAAATTCTAAACAAAATCGAGAGTACCTGTTCTGGGGACTTTGGTGCAGATTCTCCCATTTCCCAGGAGCCCTGGTGGGCAGCGGCCACAGATGTACCCGACGTGAGGCGGCTTCCTGTCGAAGCACGGCGCTCCGGGGAAACACGGCCGGCTGGCACAGCTGGGCCTGTGGGCTGCAAGGCCAAAAACAAGGGAGCCCCAGCCTCTGATCAGTAATTTATCAGACTCACCACATCTAAAATTTAGCAGTTCTTGCGTTTCAAGTCCAAGATTCCCCTAATTAGGTTTTTTTTTTTTTTCCCTTTTCAAAGTCCTGTGCCAGAGTTAGAAAGAAGAGCGGATCTCACAGCTCGGTCTTGAAAGGTGTTTATTAAGTTTTTTATCTGAAGGTCAGCGCACCCCTAACACCAGGCTTAGCACGTTGAAAGACACCGCTGCCAAGAGCACAAGACCTGGCCTCCAAGGTCTCTTAAGGACTTCTAACCCAATTAACTCTTGAAACATACTGTATTTACAATTTTGTACCAATAATTACTACTAATTTTAGACACGCAATTTTCTACATCACATGCATTCTACCAATGTCTTTGTGCCACAGTCACAGCAGAAGATGGAGTAGAAGAAGAAAGAGAAGAACTTAAGACACTGCCCAAAATTCTCCATCTTGCCTCTATTTACTTCCATTCTAAAAACCCCAAGCTACAAATTTTCACCTTGTGACAAACTAAACTACCATCTAATTTAAATTTTTTTTGTTCTCATTTCAACCATGAGTGTTGGCAGTTTTTCCCATGGGCTAAGGTCAAAGGCAATGCTTTCCTGGGGTCCCGGCAGGGGTCCTGTACCCCCCAGGGCAGTTTGAGGGGTTTTCCCCGTGCCCTGGACTACAACAAGCAGTGACTGCCCGAGCCCAGCTAAAGCTTTATAACTACCTTTATCCTTTTAAACTCATTAACGTGAAATGTTCCCAAACCTTGAGCCAAACATGAGAATGTCCTGTAGGCACAGTGTAACAGAACAGCTGTTTCTCATTAAAGCAAGATTTATTAGTCCTCTAATTATATGTTTTCAAGTTTATTACTCGAAGTTGTTTGGCATTTATCTTGTAAAATACAGAAACTGTAATTTTCAGCGTAAGTGAAAGATTAACTGAGTGAGAAAAGGTAGTATATGACATCTTTTTGGTCTTTTATAATTGGAAGGTAATGAGCAAGCATTACAGCACCTATACTCTACTTTTGAAGCCACACTGTGAAGTACATATGTTTCTGATCTGGAAATCATCCTTAATGTGTCAAATCTTGTATTACAGAAAACTTTAATTATCTTAGGACAACGTGCAAAATTTAACACTCTGGTAGTATATAATATTTTACCACTTATGATGTCACTGAATAGCAAGTGTATATGAACTGCCTGTGAAGTATTTAATAGTGTCAAGACAGAGAACAGATGATGAATACAATCTTAATGGTGATAGTAGATCTTTTTTAATTGCTTCCAGTGAGGTCTCCATCATGATTCTCAAGTATTTTCTGCATTATTCTTGCACTTTGCCTAGAGCATCATGAGATAGGATACCTGCAGGAGGCAAGTTCTGCTTAGGGGTTGGCTGGCTTGGTACAGATATTGAAAAAAAACTAGGGTAAGATAAACCTTTCATTTTACATATGTCTCTACACTACAGATATGACCAATCTCAATTTTTTGCTGCCTGCTCCCACTGGAAAATCAATTAAAAATGCAACACTCATTAGAGCAGGACCAACACAAGCATCATGCAGGTGCACACCCATGTCAGAGAGTGATGCACCTCTGGGAAAAGGTACTGCCACAGGCAAGTTCATTCCTCGAGCTGATCTTCACTAATACTTAAAACTCAGTGGCAATTCAGTGTCTGCCCAATAAACACTGAAATAAAACACCAGCAGCACTTGGTCATGGCAAGCTGGCATAAGCTGCCACTTTTATCATCTTGCTTTCCATTGACCACTACAATTTGGAGTGGTTTCGCCCTGCCTCAGAAGTGGTGTGGTTTCTAATTAAGTCTGACCACTCTGACTGTTATTGTTGTAATGCCTCCCTTCCATGTCAAATTGTTTAGTGTCAATCCACAGTCTGATGTATTAAGAGTGTTTTTTTCCTAACCCAAATTTTCTTGTGTTATAAACAACTAATTTTTATTTACTGTTAAGGAGTTAAAATTAATGATTTCTGAATACATAAACTGCCCCAAATGAAAAATATTTCATATCCTTGTATACCTACCGTGTCTATCACTTATGTTAAAATTCTTAATTACAGGAGAATCCTTTGCCTCCAAGGATTGCAGTGGCTGCTTAACATTAGTTCTGTTCAATTCACCTTTGCCATTGCTTAAAGCTTCTGTAACGTCAGCAGCAAGCACAGCTGTGGAAAATATCACAGGGACAAGAAACAAGATGTTAGAGCTGAGCTGTGATTAATGATAAAAAGCCACAGCAACAGAAAATCAGGTAACCTGGCACAAGTTTCCTCTGGAAACCAACAAGCAAATAAAGGCAGATCAGGTGGGTCCAGCTGCTGACATGCAGCAAAGCTTCAACCAAGTATAGGAGAAATGATTATGCCCAAGCTCTCTGAACTTTGCTTGTCTGGAGTCTTAATATGCACCGTGGTCTTTCACTGGGCTCAGGGCACTTGGGAAGCCTCAGGTCAAGCAGTTTTTGACAGCACTGCTCCTTGGATGGGGATGCTACACCTCACCCTGGTGGCTGTGCTCTGCCTGAGTTCTGCCTCTCCTTGAAAGCCTCTCCTTCTCTCTGAAGCTCTGGTGAGTGCGTTTGTTCAGTCAGTTCAGCTGCCAGCTTAGTGTGTGTCAAAATACCTGTAAAAAGTGCATGTGGATGCAGTGAGGAGACTCTGAAAAATGCGATTTTCCGCATAATTTTAAAGTAATGAATTATGGGTAAAGTCTACATGGATTGTGCTGCAAGTAAAACAATCCTTGCCTTGGGTCTCTTGAAAATTCTCTGCTCTTAATAGAGCCTGAAACTCTGACTCTTTATATATACATTAAACAATGCAATGAGCTGTTGCTCACTTTAGGAGCTGTAGAACTACATGTGTCCTCCTTCCCTCCTTCCCTTAATACTCACTTAAGCAAGGGAAGTATGAGCAGGAATGCTAAGTCTCTGAATCAGAGCTAAAAATAATGATTTCTATCCTATCCTGGATGAACAGATAAGCCCTCAGGTTTATTCCTTCTAATAAATGTGCATTTCAGAAACTGATTTTTTTTTCTGTAATTAAAAAATGCAAAGTAAGAAATGTTATATCTTTCAAAAGCACATTATTTGGTATCTCTTTCCTTTGTGGGTCAAATTAACCACAAAATTATGCATTTGTGAAACAGATGCAAAATCACTTTGATATAACCAATGTGGCCAAATGATAGAGCACAGAAAACTTTACATACAGATGTTTGGCAATGTGATTGAAGGGATGTTTGGTAAATCTGGCAAAGGCAGTGCTGCTGGTGCCAGGGTCCTGCAGTTACCACTCAGTCTATTTACGATGGACAATTTTTTTCCTTTCTGTAGTCAATATGAGGAAATATTAATGGCTGCACAATAAATATCTGCATCTTTCACTTCTTGGATTTCTTTGGAAATACCAACAAACAAGTAAAAATCTTTAAGTGTTGATTTATCTCCATCAAGTTAAAAAAAATGTTAGAAAAGAAGGCTTTTATCTATGTGACTGAGACAAGCAGAGTGTGTGTGAGTCACATCAAGTGCACTGGGAAGGTCTCAGAGGACAAAGTCACTGTAGGCTCCTCAATAAAGAGTCTGTTACTCTAAAAGAAAATATTGAGCAGTTCTAAAACTGTTCATGGCCCTTTTCTTCATTAGCTGGGATCTGAGGAATGACTTCATGCCAAACATCTCTGGGCTGTGTCCTCTAATGAAAACACACCTCAGAAACAGGTGAAAGGATGGAAAGGTTGGAACATTGACCTTTTTCCTCATCTTGTACCCAAAGCAAAATCAGAGGTGCTCCCCAATATACTCATGGATTTGTATGTAGGAGTGAAACAGTGGAGAACGTGCAGAGTGTCCTTGGTAAATTATCTATCTGTGAAGTACTTTGTGTGCTGTGGTGTTCATTCTCTACCAAAGTGAGCAATAGCAGAGCAATTTGCAAATATCCTCATTAATATAACATGACAATAATCTGTTTTGTACATTTAAGGCTCTGTACTTGAGATGAGTGGCAAAATACTCGATTAGGTATAATAAGAGTGGAATTGAACCCATTTTCCCCTGCCCTCCCCCCCATCTAATAAAATAAATCATGTAAAACACTTACATTTGCAAATTTTACCATTTCCCTCCATCCCAGTGGGGCAAACTCCACATGCATAAGATCCAAACGTATTCAAACAAGACACTCCAGGAAAACAAAGACTGTCTTCACATTCATTCTTGTCTTCCTGACAAGTAAGCCCTGTGGCAAAGCAAAAGGGAAGTTAATAATCAGGAAAGGTTCCCTGTTTATAGTTCAGCTCACATGTTGAAGCAGACAAAGGCTCACTTCTCAGCTGCAAACTCATTACAGAGTATGTCACTCATGTTTCAACCAAATTCCCCACTGTCTCACTTAAACCTGCTTTTATCACACTGTTTATTACTGTAGTTATTGGCACCAGAAGGGCTGAATTTGAGACTCCTGCTCATGGAAAGTTGTGCATGTTAAATAAAAATGCACATAAATGAAATTAATATTGCCCCTGTATTTCATGTCTTTGCTGCTGCTTTGGTTGTCCTGTTAATGTGAGATCTTTGTCATGTACTGAAGAACCCCATGAATTTCACCATTTTGGCTTTAGGATATGAGGAGCCACGTACTGACCTCTGTTGTACTTTCTGTTTCTATGTGAACCTCACATAACTGTGAACTAGCCTGATAGAGTCTGGTTGAAGGTAAACCTTACAAAATGATCAGATTTATAAAACAACCCGATCAGATTTATAAAATCAAAATTTGGAGAAACATTCTGAAAGTGTCACTGAGCCACAGTACTGGTATTCAGAGGATAGGCTGCCACAGGATCTGAATCCAAAACAATATCGTTTGATTATTGCTGATTTTAGATCCCATAAAAATCCCTTAACTGATATTCAAATTCACAACTTTGAGTGAATTTAATGAATACTTCTAGGGGAGGGTGACCCAAAAGATAAAACTACTATCTGAACAGCAATGAGGCAGAGTAATCAAATATAATGTTGTTTAAAACTCCTTCAGGCTTCAGGTGCTGCTGTCTCTGTGCACTTGGGCAAACTTGCTTGGCTACAGGTGATCACAGGATGTACGGAACGAGAGCAGTCACAAACTAGCCCAGACCACTTTTAGTAAGATATCCCCTTTATCCATGTAGGAATATACAAGGAGATTGGGACAGCTTCTGGAGAATCCAGGGACATGCCCCAAGACATAGCACCAGGTACAGAAAGTTTTGATCCATATCAGATATCCAGCTTTATTGGGGTAAAAGGTCTAAGGATAAAAGAATCTTCTTTTTTTTTTCCTTCAAAAAAGAAATTTGTCACAGAGGAATGAATTGCAGGATGATAAAAACAGAGCATTATTATTCATCTCCTACAGTATAATCTCTCATTGCTTCAGCATTGCAAACAGCTGCCACTAGTCCTTTCAACTTAAAATAGCATCTCAAGGTAGAAAACTCAAATGGAAGTCTCTTTATAGATTGAACTACCTAAAAAGCCACTGACATAACCTTCCCGTGGCAGCTGCTTCTTGAGGAAAAAGGAACAGCAGCACACAAGCCACATCCCTTTTCCTATGCCATCTCAAGCTAATTTATTATGGTTTTCATGCTTCTTGCTTCATTTCTTGAAACTGGACATCACCCTGTTGCAGGGCTAGGCTTACCTTTTTCCTTCCCTTGTTAAATTTTGGCTGTTTATATTTCACTATTCAGTTATCACATCCTGGTATCAGGCAGCTTTTTTCTGATGCTGATTTCTGGTGATGCATTGGGAAATTATTAGACATCACATGAAAAATATTGAATAAGTAGCCGTCTGATTAGATTAGTAATTACTTCCTTTCTATGAGTAACATACAAAGACTAAACATGCTGCCATAAACAGTGAGAGTAGGACCAAAGTTCCCAGTTTCAGTAAAAAGAGTCACTTCTCCCTTGGTCCCTCTCATACTCTCCTTCTCCCCTACAAATACTCTATTTTCACTGCAAAGGCCTATCTTTTAAATCTCAAAGACAAGAGAATTACAGAAATCAAAGGAATATCATAAGCAACAAGATAAATCGTAAAATTCGGCCACTTGGCTGATTTTTGTGACGTAAAGGTGATACTGTGCAAGCACTACTTTTCAGACAGATTTGATTTTAAACAGTGCCTGACCAGTTCGGGCATAATGATAATCGTGATGAATTCAAGGAGAAATGTTTGCAAAGGCTGAAACGTGGCTGAATGATGCTGCAGAAGCAGCAGAAATGGACAGGAAACTGTCTGCACCAAGAAGTGTCAATCATTCTGTTTGCACGACCTCCTGTGCCCTGTAGCAGAGGGGAGTCTCAACTGTCTTGGCACTGCTACAGTACAAATAAAAATAATAGGAATAGAAGTTCATCAAGTTCCAAGGCTGAACCATCTGTTTGTGTGCCAGCTGTATTTCTCCATCCCTGCATGGGAAGTTGTTTGAGAAATAAAGTCCTTTTATGCCTCGATAGGAGCTGACCACCTACAGATGCAAAGAAAGATTTTTTTTCCCTGTGTTCACATTGACTCCAAAGGAATAGAAAAATCCCATTTAGGGTCTCTGTGGTTATTAGAAACCATCAACAAATCCTGGGAGTTTCCTCAGTTTCCTGAAATATGAAATGAAATTATAGTTCCATGTTGCTCCCCATCCCACCCCCACCTCTGTACTAATCACTGGTATATGGGGAAAGAAATAATGATTTTGTGACTGGGACAGTTTTCAAGTTCTGCTCTCAGGTGGGTGATGTTCTTGCTTTCTGTGGCCAAAAGAATAAACAACAGGGATCCTTGTTATCTTGTTGACAATGCAGATGAAAAATGAATGAACTTTGAACACTCAGAGATCCAGTCATAATTATGGAGTCAGCCTTCTCTCAGATTTTCTACTGGCTTTTCTCCCTGCCTCGTTCCCATTCTTACATTTTACCCTCACACTGATGCACCTGAGTTGCTGCTTCCCTTGCAGGGGTGTTTGGGAAACTCTCACAAGTTCACTTCTTGTTTCTACTGCCTGTTTGCTGTCATTTGTAAAGATTTGATGGCGAAATGGTGTTGCCACTTGAGCTGCATAGCATTGCCTTCTCATAAGATTATTGATGGTTTTCTGGGGAATTGAGGCATAAACACAGCATCGAGAATGAGCTTTTATTGTTGTCACCGAACCTGCTCTGAAGTAAAATCATCTGCTTCCCAGCTGGCTTGAAGCTCCACTTGTTTATAATTTTTCACCTGCTATTAAAACTTTGAGATGTATTCTTTTTTTCACTCAATCATATCTTATTTTGTTTCATTGCTTGTGTTTTGGCATTTCGGGAAGAACAGGGAAGAACAGCAAAACGCTTATGCTGTTATTTAACTTGCAAGAACTAAAGGTGCAAGAAAACCCGTTTTTTTCTCTGGCCATCAAAGTGCTGTGTGTCCAGTCAGCAGGTCCACTGAAGTTATTAAATCATGGAATTATATTGATTTTTGTTCATTTAATCCAACTCCTTACAGGCAATCAAAACTTTTTTTCTCATTGTATGTCTCCCTAAATTACACCATTAAAAGTTCCCAAATTTTCCTGTGCTCATAGGAATGTTCTTTCCAGGGGATCAAAGACATTCCGCATATGATTGGCTGTCTTAGGGACTTTTATTTGATCAAACTTCTATGTAAGAACTTTATTCTCCATGCTTAGGCTTGCGTGTTCGTGCCTCAGTGGAGTCTCTGGTGGTGTAAACACTTTGGACAGCAGCAGGCTTTGGCCATTAGGTGGCATTACCTGGAGTCAACACAGATTAGGTGTCGCAGATCTTTTAGGCCATTTTTATTTTTTCATGATTTTTATTTTTCATTTCTGCTGGAATTTCATAGAAATGAAATCTGGGCTTGCAGTCCCACATGACCAAAGCAATAAAGGTTTCAGGAGCTGCTGACAGGAAGGAAGGGTACCTTGCCCACTGAGTAAATTCTGTTCACTGCTTTTGTTTAAAAATGAGGGGGCTTCTGTATTTATGCACAATAAGCAGTAATAATTATGTGCATTTGATGTTACTTCTTTATTTTTCAAACCTGTAACACTGGCAGCAGCCAACCTTATGGGTCTCCAGAATGTGAACAGAGCAGAGGGTTAAGTGATCATCTTTCTTCCCTTAATTTCTTAAAAACACATTTTGGCCAGCTGTTCTGGTTTTGGCATGGACAGTATTTTGAAACCAGGGCACTAATCTTGAAGAATTTCAAGGGTTAGATTTTGTTTCATCATCATGTTTGACAACTCACTGGGCTTGTGGTTTTCTAATGCTTAAATTTAATGAATCTTCAAGTGGGGCTAAAGGACAATTTATTTTTCTGTGTTTTCCGTATCTACTTCTTCCTAAACCTAAGAAACCTCATTTAATCCTAGTTCTTTCCTCAGCTTAATTAAGTGAAATCCTGTTGAGTGCCCTGGATCTTTGCCTTTTCTCTCTTTCATCTCATGTATGGACAAATCCATGGGAAATGAGGAGGAAGGAGCAGAGATCCAGGAGGTTCACACCCTCCTTGAGCGATCATTTCAGGACAACAGAGCGTTAGGTCATTTTTCCTTATCATTAGTTAATGATGATATCATTAGATATCATTTTTCCTTATCATTAGATTTTTAGACATCTCCCCATGTCTAAAGCTAAGCCATGGCAGCAGAAGAGCAGG